>NW_024062765.1:1297500-2595000 GCF_006381635.1 Hibiscus syriacus
AAGGGATTAAGGATTTAATGGTGATTTAATAAAATGGGTTTTTAAGAGAATTGATTGAGAGTGATTGTATTTGGATGTTAAAGATATATTTGACTTGTCAAGGGTTTAATTAAGGGATTAGAAGTATTAAAAAGGATTAAGAACATGTTTGAAAAGTGATATATTTTTAGTTTTAAAAGTTTTATGGAGAAATTGAGATGTTAAAGGGGTTTTAATTGATATAAGTTAGTGGTAATAAGTGTAAATAAGTTTAAAAGCATGAATAGAGTTAAAATAGGCGATTTAGGTGAAGTTGGTTAATTTTTGAAGTAAAATACATGATTTCTGGGTAAGGGTATCGGTACTGGAAAAACAATATCGATACTATAAGGGTAAATTTAAAGAAATAATAGGAAAGAAGAACAATATCGATAGTGATTGAAGTAGTATCGATACTGATGTGGAGGTATCGATACCATGGATAAGGTATTGATACTGTAATTAAAGATGAATTTCCAAAATACCAAAATGGTATCGATATCAAAGTAGGTATCGGTACCATAAAAGAAGTATCGGTACTGCAGGAAGAGTACCGATACCATGTTGTCTGAAATATTAAATCTAGGCGTCTTATTTCGTTTAAGTAAAGGCCAATTGGTTAGATGTTAATTGAGATCTGATATTTATAGTGATCATATTAATGTGTAGATTTGACTGAAAGCAATTTCCGAACAAATTGATGTATAAGGATAAGGTGAAAGTGAAAAGGAGTTGCTTAGGGCTTTAGTGAGGAAAAGGTAAGTGCATCTTACTTATTTTATATACAATTGGAGGACGGCTTGCGATAAGCCAACCTCGAATATTTTTGAATAAATGATTTGTATTATGTTATAAAACATAATTTTTATATATTGATTTATTAAATGATTTTGTTATAAAGTTTTTTGTACAAATTACCCAAACTATTTTTATATGATAATTTGAATAATGTTACATGAAATACTATAAGTATATGACATATGAGTATATGTTTTATATGAATAAATGATAATTTAAATAGTGATATGGTAAATGCTATGAGTAAATGTTCTACGTGAGATGTTTTATGTGAATAAATACTATGTGAATATGTGCCAAGAGACCTTAGTTTATGTTGAATTATTATAAGCGAAATGTGATCTATATGAATAAAATACCTCTTGAATAATAAATGTGACCTAATTATATGGAATAAGCTCAAAGTATATTTTATGAGAATTAGGCGTATAGTTGGCATGCCAAGAGTCGAGGGTTCTATGTGGTCCTTCAGAACAAACTATGTGGTCCTTCGGGATATATATGGCTCTTCGGTATAAATTATGTGCTATGGTAAATGTTATGAGTAAATGTTCTACGTGAGATGTTCTATATGAATAAATGCTATGTGAATATGTGCCAAGAGACCTTAGTTTATGTGGATTTATTGTACGTGAAATGTGATCTATATGAATAAAATACCTCTTAAATAATAAATGTGACCTAATTATATGGAATAAGCCCAAAGAATATTTTATGAGAATTAGGGTTATAGTTGGCATGCCAAGAGTCGAGGGTTCTATGTGGTCCTTCGGGACAAACCTAAGTGGTCATTCGAGACAAACCTATATGATCTTTCAAGACAAATATGTGGCACTTCAGTACAAATTATATGAGCAGTGATGATTGCATTAGTGTACAACCTCATTGTACTCGCATACCTTGAGTTCTTAGCAATATATGTTGGGCTAATAAAATAAACTTGATATAATCTGAAATATGAGTAAAATATTATAATGTTAATGAAATGTAAAATCAAGTGTCAAATAGATATAAAATAATCATTGTTTAATAATATATGTCATAAGTTATAAAGAGTATAGTGTTTTTGTACTTAATGTATATTTTGATAATAACATAAATGTTATTGCTTTAATATACTCCTTATGCCTCACTAAGTCATAGACTTAGCGTGTGATTGTTTCACATGTAGGTTCAAGAGATTCGAGAAGTAAATCGAATACGCAAGGAGCAGGACATCATACAGGTGAAGACTGTCAGATCAGTAAAATTTGAATTGTATATGTTTTTATTATTTGAAATATTGTTGGCATATACTAAAAATGTTTTAAATTGTAGATGTGATATGTTTTATAAATGTGTTTTCATTTTTCCAATAAAAGTCAAATTTTAGTCAAATTTTCAAAGAGTCAAAGAGTTGAAAAGTCAATGTGACACCTCATAGTCGTATCCGGGTTGGGTAAGGGTAGGGGGTATTATTTATTAGTATCAGAGCTTAGGTTGAGACAAGTTTTCGAAATAGACCGGTCGGTCGACTGTAAAAAATGTATGGTTTGTACATGCCAACGAAATAATAAGGATCTATGATCTAATAGTGTAATGAGTATGTTGCTCTTCTAGTATAATTAAGATTAGATATTTATAGATGTAAGACTAAGGTGACGTTTGGTTGGATGGAATCCCTTGGAATTGGTGGGAATTGGAATCCAATTCCACCACTTTCCCATGTTTGGCTCAAGTTTTTCAAGGGAATTGGAATCCCTGATGGAATTCAATTCAATCAAATGAGGGAAAGTGAATTTCATCCAAAAATGGATGGAATTCAATTCCCTTGTTGGAGGAAATTGAAATTTGACCATACTACCCTCATCAATCCTTTGGTAACTTATTCATATTGAATAAAAATTTTTTTTTTATTTTTCGGGTCAGGTCGAGTTTCTAATTCATATATTCGGGTCGGGTGAAACTTTATTTTGGTCGGGTCGGATCAGGTTTTTTTAAGTGTGATATTCGGGTCAGGTTCGGGTTTAGGGTGAAAAAAATCGGACCGACCCGAAAATATATATAATTCAGGTCGGGTCGGATTAAGTCACTGTTTTTATTAAATAAAAATATTTTTTATTATTTCGGGTCGGGTCGGTTGGATTTCTAATTCATATATTCGGGTCGGGTCGGATGAAACTTTATTTTGTTCGAGTCGGGTCGGGTTTTTTAAGTGTGATATTCGGGTCGAGTCGGGTCGGGGTTTTTTAAGTGTGATATTCGGGTTGGGTCGGGTTCGGGTTTAGGGTGAAAAAACTTGACTGACCCGAAAATATATATAATTCGGGTCGGGTCGGATTAAGTCACTGTTTTTATTAAATAAAAATAATTTTTTATTATTTCGGGTCGGGTCGGGTCGGATTTCTAATT
This sequence comes from Hibiscus syriacus, assembly GCF_006381635.1. Lineage (NCBI taxonomy): Eukaryota > Viridiplantae > Streptophyta > Magnoliopsida > Malvales > Malvaceae > Hibiscus > Hibiscus syriacus. Next base: position 1,300,708 of record NW_024062765.1, read on the forward strand.
CATATATTCAGGGTGGGTCGAATGAAATTTTATTTTGTTTGGGTCAGGTCAGGTTTTTTAAGTGTGATATTCGGGTTGAGTCGGGTCGGGTTTTTTTAAGTATGATATTCGGGTCGGGTTTGAGTTTAGGGTGAAAAAAACCGAACCGACCCGAAAATATATATAATTCGGGTTGGGTCGAGTCGGATTAAGTCACTGTTTTTATTAAATAAAAATAATTTTTTATTATTTCGGGTCGGATTTCTAATTCATATATTCGGGTCGGGTCGGATGAAACTTTATTTTGTTTGGGTCGGGTCAGGTTTTTTAAGTATGATATTCGGGTCGAGTCGGATCGGGTTTTTTTAAGTGTGATATTCGGGTCAGGTCGGGTCGGGTTCGGGTTTAGGGTGAAAAAAATCGGACCGACCCGAAAAAATATATAATTTTACCTTATATATTTAGGAATAATTACAATAAAACCCCTCTATATATAATTTTTTTCAATTAAGTCAATATTTTTATTGAATAAAAATATTTTTTTATTATTTTAAGTCGTGTCGGGTCGAGTTTCTAATTCATATATTGAATAAAAATAGTTTTTGGTAACTAATTAACATACTCCGATTGGAATGTATCGAAATATTGCTCTATCTTTTGGTAACTTATTAACATATTTTGATTGCGATGATTTTAACTTATAATGTTTATTAGCATGATTTTTATAATTTATTGAAATGAATAATCAATCAATAAAATGAATTTTTAATATTTTTTAATTTTTTATAATATATTACTACATGTAAGTTGTAAAATAAACTAAAATAAAGAAAATAAACAAGAAGGGCAATTATGTCATTTTACATTACTGAAATCAAATTCATCTAACATGTATGCGAACCAAACAGAATATGGAATTGGATTCCAATTCTATTTCCTGCCAACCAAACAGAATATGAAATTGGATTCCAATTCCTACATATTCCAATTCTTCACAGATTCCAATTCCCTCATAAACATTCTAGCGAACCAAACGTCACCTAAGAGATCTTCTGAAGTGAAACGGGAAATAGAGAATTATTGGGATAAGTAGTAAATTTGGTAAGATGAATAATAGACGCCTCAGGGAGTATTTCCCGGACGTTAGATGCGATTCTAAAGCGTTTCCAATCGTCTACTTCCTCGGTTATTAAAAGGAAGGTTATTAAAGAGAAAAGTTTAGGAGCATCCGAGTTGAAGGGGAAAGCAGAGGAATGTCCTGTTTCTTCGAATCTTTGGCTAAGCGATGAGAAACGTTTATTGAATGGTATCCACTGTTCTAAAATGAAGAAGTTGGTTGAGGAAGTCTTACTGCTAATAGGTCAAGCACGTGTATGATGGATTATATGTGATAAAAGAGTAAATGTGTTTCTTACTGGGATTTTTGGAAGTAATTATTATGAAGATATTGTTATAGGGTTGTTAAGTCTTCTTAATGGATAAGGTGGATACTCAAACTTTCATAGTTAAGTTAAAAGAAATTTTCACTATTAAAGAGTTTCCAATTGTGTATTTGTAAGAGTTACCTGAATTATCTCTAGAAAGAAATGTAGGAAGAAAGACGATTTATGAAATTATGGACAAATTATCGTCCATTAAGTAAAGTAGTAAAGAAGAATAAGTATCCTCTTCGGGAATTGAATATCTTTTGATCAGTTAAAAAGGAATTATCGTTGTACGAAATTTTCTTCAGGTTAGAAAAGGAATGTTCTGTCATTGAATTGAAATGAGATTACAGTTCACTCAATTGGAAAAACAATGATATCAAAATAAAGTAATGGTTAAATGTTTTTGGGCCACAAAGGCAAAGATAAATAGCATATAAGTCGCTATCAAGGATTTATAATAATTTTGGTTACAGATTAGATATTTTCTTGTTAAGCCCTAATAAAAGATTATTCAAAGTAATGATTCAAAGAGGCTTGAAAAGATTACAAGATTTTGATGATTGAAAAAGAGAGTTAAGATAAAGGAATGATAGGAAGTAGAATCTTGATTAACGGTTTAACTTTTCGAAAGAATATAATGGTGGAATGGTAAAAAGTATAATATGTGTATGAATCGTATTTGAATAGAATTGTGAAAAGTTATTTTGAATTTGAAATCTCTTGGACTTAGTTGATTATTAAAAAAAAGTTAGGACTTCTAAGGATTATAAGGAAGTTATGGAAATTCATATGTTATGTTGATTTTTGTTGGAAGAAGAAAATAGCACAATGAGTGCAAAGATAAAGTTCAAGTTTACTTTATTAGAGTAAGGAAGAACATATAAGTAAATGTTAAGGACAGAACATGAAATCGAGGAAATTAAAGAATATAAGATATGTTAAAGTAATAAAGACATATGAAATTAAAGTGAATGGTTTAGAGAACTAAGTATGAAAAGGATTTTAAAGAGGTGTAGCTTATAAGTTTGATATGTTGAAATTTAGATATTAAATAAATTTGGAATAAAGGTAAACAATTTTTAGTTCTCAGTAAAAATGAGAAAGAGTTTCAATGGATTTTGTAACGGGGTTACCTTTGACACCAAACAAAAAGGACTCAGTTTGGGTAATTGTGGAGTAGTTAACAAAGACAGTGCATTTCATTCCGGTTCGAATTGATTTTTCAATGGATAAGTATACGTAACTATACATCAAGGAGATAGTTAGACTACATGGAGTACCAATTTTAATTGTATTTAATGGGATCTAAGGTTTACTTCAAGATTTTGAAATTCTTTGAACAAGGCCTTTGAAACTCGATTTAATTTTTGCACTACTTTCCATCCGCAGATTGATGGTTAGTCTGATCAAATTATTTAGATTTTAAAAGTTATGCTAAGGCATTATGATTGAGTTTAAAGGATTAAGAGAAAATTTGTATGCTAAGTTGACCAAGCATAAGTGTGGATTTTCTAAGGTTGTATTCCTTGACCATGTAGAATCATCTAAGAGGATAAAGATATGTATATTAAGGAAGCTTGGATATAGTTGAATGAAATTCCAAAGAATGATAAGAATATAGTCAATGATTATATTTTCTCTGACCAAGTTATTGAGGATAGACATATCACTTATTTGGACTGTTAAGTGCCCAGAAATTTAGAGATGTTAAAAAGAATATTGATATAAGCTCCAAGGCTAATATGATTAGAATCTGGAAAAGAAAATGTGAATTATAGTAATGCGTCTTATAATGGTTTAGAATGTGTGTTTATACAAGAGTAAAGGTTTAATCTATGCTACAAAGTAATTAGAGAAATAAGTAATAAATCATCTAAATCTCGATCTCGAGTTTGTAATAATTATAGATATTTTGTTGGGATAACACCCCTATCTATGTGATGAATGGCGTTATATCTATATGGATCTTAAAAGTCAAGAGTATATGTTGAATTGTAGGAATGAAAAGAAAGGAAACGAATTCATCCCCTAGAGATTGATGAAGTGTTTATTAACTACAACATGAAAGGTTATGGTGAATGTTGCGACAAAGCTGAAAGACATTACTACTTTGAGAGTTTGGAAATAAGTGATTGTCCTTAAAGAAAGATTGTATGTTGTTGGTACAATTAAATTTGAAGCTTTGTTATTGGATTGAATAAAAGATCTTAAGAGAAAAGATGAAATTTTTTGTGGTTGTCAAATATGGAATAAGTGGGAAAAGGAGAAACTAAAGACTTAATGTCGGATGAATGGTTATAGTGCCATGGAAATAGTTGTTATTAAGTTTGTTTTTAAATGATTGGCATGACAACAAGTTTAAGAAAGATATCAAGATAGCTTCAAATGAAGTTCTACGTGGAAGAAAGTGTTTGAAACTATTAAATTGGATTAAAGGAAAAGATTGAGATTTAGCGGGGCCAGATTTAATCTAATCAAAGAAATCAAAGAGAAAGTGAGGATTATTTAAGAACCTTAATGTTTTCATGATTCGATATTCAGAATATATAAATAAGGTTTTTTGACATCATAACACCGAAAAAATTAGAAGTCCCATCTGAATTGACCAATAAAGAAGAACCATTACAGATTTTAGTATATAAAGTCATATAACTGAGGAATAAGAAGATTCAGTTTGCTAAAGTTCTTTGAAGAAGTCATAAAATGGAAATAGGGACATGGAAGCATAAGAGGACATTAGGAGATAGTTTCTTTATCTCTTTGTACAATGAAAATTCGAGGACGAATTTTCTTACGGGGGGAGAAATGTAATACCCCAAACTTTGGGTCAGTGACTGAAATATAAGGATTTAAATTTTGGTGGTTTAATTTGAATAAATTGAAAAGTTCAATGACTGATTTTGGAAATTGTTTCTAGGAATTATTATCAAAGATGGAAGAATGAAAGGGAAAATAGGTCTTTTATCAATAAATGAATTTAAAATTCATTTTTAGGAGATATTTAAGCATGTAAGGATAGAGAAAGGGAAAGAATGGTCTGGAAACTTTGGATATTTTTTCTTCTTATTTTTTGCCCGTGAACACCATTTCAAAGGTAAGTGATTTTAAGGTTGATGGTTTTTTTTTTATTTTTGGTTTTATTCTTTGGGTGATATAAAAGCTTAAGGAAGCTTAAAGATGAGTAGAAACTAAGGGATTAAGGATTTAATGGTGATTTAGTAAAATGGGTTTCTAAGATAATCGATTGAGAGTGATTGTATTTGGATGTTAAAGATATATTTGACTTGTCAAGGGTTTAATTAAGGGATTAGAAGTATTAAAAATGATTAAGAACATGTTTGAAGAAGTGGTATGATTTTTAGTTTTAAAAGTTTTATGGAGAAATTGAGATGTTAAAGAGGTTTTAATGGATATAAGTTAGTGGTAATAAGTGTAAATGAGTTTAAAAGCATGAATGGAGATAAAACTAGGAGATTTAGGTGAATTTGGGTAATTTTCGAAGTGAAATACATGATTTCTGGGTAAGGGTAACAATACCGATACTATAAGGGTAAATTTAAAGAAATAATAGGAATCAGAAGAACAATCTCGATAGTGATTGAAGTAGTATCGATATTGATGTGGAGGTATCGATACCAAGGACAAGGTATCGATACTGTAATTAAAGGTGAATTTCCAGAATACCAAAATGGTATCGATATCAAAGTGGGTATCGGTACCATAGAAGAGAAGTATCGATATTGCAGGAAGAGTACCGATACTATGCATTCTGAAATGTTAAATATAGGTGTTTTATTTCGTTTAAGTAAAGGCTAATTGGTTAATGTTAATTGAACTTGATATTTATAGTGATCATGTTAATGTGTAGATTCGACCGAAAGCAATTGTCGAACTAAATGATGTATAAGGATAAGGTGAAAGTAAAAAAGGAGGTGCTTAGGGCTTAAGTGAGGCAAAGGTGAGTGCAACTTACTTATTTATATACGATTGGAGGGCAGCTTGCGATAAGCCAACCTCGAATGTTTTTGAATAAATGATTTGTATTATGTTATAAAACATATTTTTTTTATATTTATTCATTAAATGATTTTGTTATAATTTTTTGGTATGAATTACCCAAACTATTTTTATATGATAATTTGAATAATCTACATGAAATATTATAAGTATATGACATATGAGTATATGTTTTATATGAATAAATGATAATTTGAATAGTGTTATGGTAAATGCTATGAGTAAATGTTCTACGTGAGATGTTCTATGTGAATATGTGCTAAGAGACCTTAGTTTATGTGGAATTATTATACGCGAAATTTGATCTATATGAATAAAATACCTCTTCAATAATAACTGTGACTTAATTATATGGAATAAGCTCAAAGTATATTTTATGAGAATTAGGGGTATAGTTGGCATGCCAATAGTCGCGGGTTCTATGTGGTCCTTCGGGACAAATCTATGTGGTATTTCGGGACAAATCTATGTGGTTCTTCGGGACAAACGTATGTGGTCCTTCGGGACAAATATGTGGTACATCGGTGCAAATTATGTGAGCAATGATGACTGCATTAGTGCATAACCTCATTGTACTCACATACCTTGAGTTCTCAACAATATACGTTGGGCTAATAAAACAAACTTGATATAATCTGAAAAATTAGTAACATTATTATAATGTTAATGAAATGTCTTTTGATTTTATATGAAAGATTTTTAATGAAATGTAAAATCAAGTATCAAATAGATATAAAGTAATCAATGTTTAATAATATATGTTATAAGTTATGAAGAGTATAGTGTTTTTGTACTTAATGTATATTTTGATAATAACATAAATGTTATTTCTTTAATATACTCTTTATGCCTCACTAAGTATTAGACTTAGCGTGTGATTGTTTCACACGTAGGTTCAAGAGATTCGAGAAGTAAATTGAATAAGCATGGGGGCAGGACAACATATCTGTGAAGACTGTTAGATCAGTAAAATTTGAATTGTATATGTTTTTATTATTTGAAATATTGTTGGCATGTACTGAAAATGTTTTAAATTGTAGATGCTCTGATATGTTTTGCAAATGTGTTTTTATTTTTCCAATAAAAGTCAAATTTTAGTCAAATTTTCAAAGTGTCAAAGAGTTGAAAAGTCAATATGACACCTCAGATTCGTATCTGGGTCGGGTATAGGTCAGGGGTGTTACAGACATACCCAAGCTTTAGAATGCTAGGAATAATGGTTGTTGATACCAATTTGTTATGACCCAAAGGAATCAGAGAAGGACGAGAATCGAAGAAATAAAAATAGAGATTAAGAGAAGAAGATTTAGAGAAGAAAGAGAGCTTGAAGAAGAAAACAATATCATTCAATTTTCAGATGACCAGAACGTGTTTTATTTGTCAACATTGTACCAATTCTAACCAATTTACCACTTGGCAGTACAACTTTCTAACATAATTCTTCCCTTGGAGGTGTTGTTGGCATGATTCCTTTCCTGATTGGGTTAGACTTCTAAGCCGCTCATTTGGTCCATCAGGTAAGTGACTAAGCCCTTGTAATTTTGTATTCCCAATTACCCTAATTTTCTCAATTGAAATTCCTAACCTACTTTCAGTTTTCCCAATTCTCCCCGCCTTCTTCGACTGTTTATATATCTCTGCTACTTATGACAAAGAGCTTTAGTTTAATGTCTTCGATCGTGGAAGATGATCAAATGGCAACAAGTGAGGCAGTCGCTTGCACCGTTTACAGGAAATAGGAGAAGGAAACCGAGACAAAAATGAGAATAGTTTTTTTCCCTCTAAATATTTACACCACTGTCAAAATTATGTTGTTTTGCACCTTTTAGTCTCCACTATATCGTTTTATACCGAAACAAAAAATATTATCCAAGTCATCATGTTGTTTGAATTTATATGATCTAATGTTTACATTGAATCAATTAAAAGTTCTATATTATAATAGAATCAATTTTTAGTTCAGTGGTATAATCAATACATCCCAAAATTTAGTATCATCTAATCTAATTTGCCCTTAAACAAATTACCATACATTTGTGCAAGAAAAAACTAATCGGATCACTAAATGCTGTGTTTTTCCGAGCAAAATCTACAATTGCTCAGTTGATCTCTCAAGCTAAATTTAATTTGTATCCAACTAAGAAAACTGAAATATTCGTAGTTTAAAAGTAAATAATAGGATTATGTATCTCCTTCTATATGCCAAATTAAATTTATTACGAGCATTTAAACTTTTGTTCTTTCTTTCAAGAATAGTCAATGTAAAAACTCCATATCGTAATAGTAAAAGGAAATATTGATTTCCCTAAAAATTATAGATTCAAGCTATATCATTTACAGGATTTGCGCATTATTAATAGATTAAAAAAGTTATAAATATATACTTCCTTTTAAGTTGTAACCATTGCGGACTAGAAAAAAGAATAATCAAATTCAAAGTTAACTTGAGTGGCAGCTGAAGCAAAAGCAGGGTGCCAGGTCCCATACCCGTTTGGAAGTGGCAGTACAGTGATTGTAGTATCAGTAGGAGCTTCTTACGGTGGAAGAAACTATTGAGGCATTCCGAGAATTGAACTTGGAAGAAACTCTTCCACCGTAAAGAGTTTAGTTGTTTAACCATACTCTTCACCGTAAAGTGTACGGCAGTGAGAAACTATTGGCCACCTCATGTGGTATTACCGATCTATAGGTATAAGACCAAAAAAATGAAAAATACAGAATTTTCAAAACATTGCAATATCAAAGTTGGGCATTTGGTCTAGTCGATGATTCTTGCTTAGGGTGCGAGAGGTCCCACGTTCAATTCTCGGAATGCCCCAATCGTTTCTTTTCAGTTCTGTAATTATCAAATATGCTATTAGAGAATCAGCTGGTAAGTAGACTTTAAAAGTAAAACATCAGACTATTCTTTTGCAGCAAGTGAAAAATAAATAGAATGTTGCCATTTTCCAAAGTTCACTGCCGTACACTTTCTGAGTGAGGCAAAACGCGAAGAGTATGGTTAAACAACTAAACTCTTTACGGTGTAAGAACTCAAGAAAGCGACCAACAACTACCACGAAAGTGAAGTCCTTGGAAGAGGTGTGATCACAATGTTGCCATAAAAAATAATCCATCATTGGAGATCAAAGCCAAGTTCAACAAGTCATTAATGAAGTTATCGTGTTCTCCCGAATCAACTATAGAAATGAGGTGAAACTCTTGGGATGTTGTTTGAAGACGCGAGTTCCTTTGCTGGTCTATGAATTCTTAAGAAATGGAACCCTCTTCCATCACTTGCGGAATGCCGCTCATGTATCCGTCTGTCCCTTTGCAGACTAAACACATGCTTGATGCTTATAACTGGTCTTCATATATATTTATTCTCATTTGCCCAGGAAAAAAGGATCCTATATTCGCAGTGATTTCCTTTTACCTGGTCTTCGTGTGTGTATATATATATATATACATATATATTCTCTCTTCTCTTCTTATTGTGTGATGAAACATACTATAGTGGTTTCACAGAAAGTCATAGTTCCCTTTATAATCTCTTGGTTTTCACAATAAAAAAAGTATTAAATTAAGAGTTAAACATTTTGATTTTCTTATAAACGAAGGTATGCATTTTAGTCCATCCTGGAAATTTTGGCACAAAAATAGTAATTGATTGAAGTCAGAATGTAATCAATTATATAATTTTGCATTAGCAGCTGGGATACATATGAGAGTGGCATTGTGTTGCTGTGATGTAAAACTAAGCATCATGATCAAGCAATGGCGTTCTTTATAGGTTCTTCTTCCGTGGGACGCCAAAATGTCTTGCGAACACAAAGCAATCCCTCGTTGTCCTTGGAATAAATCATTCGGATCTCCCATTGTAGTGATTTAACCATGCTCTCCACCTCGCTTATGGTTTCACTATTGTCTCGTACGATCAGCTTTCCTTCTGGCCTCAGAATTCGGTCAACTTCTGCAATTACTGTAACCAACTTGCACCTGTGCCCGGTAGGACATCATCATATCAAGGAACCAATATTGGCTGAGAACGAAATCTGCAAGAATTATAGAAGGGAAGAGAGCAAACCTCTTTTTGATGCTAGAGAATAGATGATCAGCATGAAGAACATCATACGTTCTGGGGTATGTATTAAATGACTCGCACCAATCATGATATATTCCAAAAAACCCCGTTCGTATATTATTGGAAGGGTATCAGGAAAGTCGATTGGAACTACATTCATAACCCAAACTTTCAAGTCTTTCAGGGCCGCAGCAAACCTGTACACAGAAGCACAAATGCATGGGAAGAATAAGGTCCAAGAGGACGGAAACATAAGTTCACAATTAAGGCACTTTATACTTCTGCCATAACCAGAGACAGGTCAAACAAAATACCCTCCATAAACGGCTTTCATATCCATGACATTTCTTACAGAAGACCAGTTGATCCCCATCCCCTTCAAATATGACTGGGAGACGACTACTTTCCAGTGATTGTAGTCTGCCTTAAAGTCTTCCTGAGCAGTTTTACAGTAAACGCCAACCTGAGAATTCAACCAATATGGCGATTGCTCTAACCGTACAGGCCATTGTGCAGGCCACAGGGATCCACGCCTCGCTGAATCTACTGGCACTTTGTGCATGCAGGCCTGAAGGGGTACATCCCTGATGCATAAACCAGAAAATATTGCCCAATTAAATTATTGAAAAACATTATTTTTCAAAAAAGTAGGAAGTACATTTCTTGAAGAGAGATGTCCTTTAATCTAGTCAATACTTCTAGAGCAAATGTAAACGCTCAAACTCACGCGTATAAAAAATAAGGACACAGTTAATAAAAGGTGTATACATACTTTAAAACCATTTTCCGATTGATTATAATTAGTTCATACATTATTAGGTATAATATGCACTTATAAGGGAATTGTACAAATAACTTTCAACCAAGGGCAAATATATTACCAGGCTGCATTGGGGTCATCAAATTCTTCACAAAGTGGAGGTGCATTTTTAGATCTTTTCTTGTAGCAATCATTGGAAGTTGGCTTTCGATATATTGCAGCGCCAATATTGTTCAATTTGTCCGTTTTAACGACCACCAGATTCCAGCACATCGACTTTGTTAGGCGAGACATTTCTGCCATCAGTAACCATAAGTCACAAAAATTGAAAGGAGGATACGTAAAGCAAAATCAAAATATTGCTCTCCTTGGAGACAAGTGACTAGTTTATAAAGCATTTTACCTTGCCAAATGCCAACATCTTCAGGGCCCTTCCTATAAACTGGCGTAGCAGACCAAACAAAGTAACCACCAGATCGCAGGACACGATTGAGTTCTAGCAGAAGTTTGCCACCTGAAATATGCCTCAAAATGTCTCTGTATTAGAAAATAACACAACAGTGTACAACTAAATGGTGATAGATATAAGAAAAATGAAATCCCACCTTCAACGTGCCAGGGTACCCTGCAACGTGCACAGTGCACAAGATCAAAGACTGAACTAGGAAAAGGTAACCTTTTAGTTCCCATCACATTTAATATGGCAGGAATTCCCCGTTCAAGAGCAAACTGCACTTGGCCTTCATGCTCATCCTTAGGTGCAAATGACATTGCAAGAACATCCCTTTCGAAAAGATAGCCTCCGAAGCTAGCCACCCCACACCCAACATCAAGTATCACACGGGTTCTTTTCCCCCATGCAATTTCAGGAACAGCCTGCAATTGAATCGAATATGCATTCAAATTTACATAGGCAGATAAAACAATTTCAGAAAATAAATAAAAGCCATACGAACTGATCATAATGCTGTTAGCTTATCTGACTAAAATATTACACAATTAGAAGCAAAGAGCAAAATAAAAAAGATGAGGAATAGATTAATAAAACTGAGTAGAAAAAAACATTAACAAATACAAGCGATGGATGATGTTTCGAATAGAAGTTTTTTAAGAAAAACAATGATGCCAAGTTTTGAAATGGCTTCAAGTTCTTTGAGGTGGCTCAGGTTACACAATTGGAAATAACGTGACATTAGACCAGATATATTTCTGCTTCATGGGATGAGACGATGTATCAAAGAGAAAGAAACTCCCAGTAGCTAAAAATAGACTTTTGCAGTTTGCCTATTAGAAAGAGTTAAGTTTGTTCTCAAGCACATCTATATATGATTGTATACAAGTAGACATGTACAGAGTGTGAGAGACAACTTATTAGACTTATGTATATGCATGTGCATATAAGTTGAAGCTTAAGATGTACCTCGTTCGGATAACTTATATGATTAGCCTGGATATAGTCATTTATGTGACTATTCTACGCACAATAACTATACTGACGCTAAAGATGGAAAGGAAAATCTTAAAATTATTCTTCCCAATAATCAGCTGCTTTTTCCTTCGAAAATATAATAAAAGTAGCTAGTAATCACATATCATCAGACAAAAATGCAAAATAAGGAAACCATAACCAGAGAGGTATATATATATATATAACAAAAAGGACTTACATTTTGAATAAAATCAATATAGTGAAGAGCACCATTCACAAACTGAGTTCCACCACCAGGGAACGTAAGGTATTCGCCAGTTACTTTAACCCAATTTTGATGCCCTTAACCTCTGCAAGCTTGGTATGGGGGACATTGTAGTACCAGATCTGCAACAAGCACCAAAATAAATTTGAACCAAAGTAAATACACAAAAAGAAAATACTTGTTCATGCAGCAGATGGGGTGCTTACTTTATCTCTACTTTTAGGCCACTTAATAGAGCGCTTATATCCTTCAGGCAGAGGGACAAGACATGTAGGAGCTTCATCAGGACAGTGCCTCTCGCGATGTTCATAGTGCGATGTGCTCGGAAGCTTTCTGATAACTTTCCAATTGTCTAGGCAAGGTATGTAGTCTGGCCCAGCAGTTGTCTTGCAAAGTTTCCAGTGGTGATCATTATTTTCATTGGATATAAAAGAAAGTTGTGATTTCTTCTCATTCTGGGATTTTACAGCTTGAGTTGACCAAGTTCCATTTCGAGTAGTAGACTCTGTCAAAATTTCTGATTGAGTACCTGCAAGAAGAATCTCATTTGAAGCTTGATTGTCTTCCTTGCTTTCCACACTGTTACCAACTTCACTCTGTTCCAAATGCTCGTCTTGGTTTTTGTCATTCTTCCTCTCCGTCAAAATAGCCTCTTTGCCAACATGTTTCATTTCATCAGCAGTTCCATTCCCATCATCTTCATCCATCCTTTTTTGTGCACTTTCCGACTCAGTTTTCTCATCAGAACTCTCATTTGCATGATTCTCTTCCTGGTTTTCCTCAGTTGAGTTGTGAGACTCATTTTTCTCATTAATACTCTCAACCACTAAGTTCTCCGTGGAATTATCCTCATCGGTGATCCCGAAAACTTTACCAGGCAGACTACCGCCATCTTCTCTTGCTTCAGCCCCGGATAGATCACCTGAGGTATCATCAAATTGCTTAGAATCACCTTTTGGTACTGTTTGTTTCACCTCGTTTCCGGTCTCCAAAGATAAATTTTCTGAATCCTTAACTGAAATAATTGATGAAGACATGAACATCCAAATACCAACTAAACAGAAAACAACAAAGACGACTATAGTCGCTATAAAACAGTAACGCGATGACTTCCTCCCATCAACTCTGGAATACTTCCCAGTAGCCATGTTTCTTTATAATCGATTTTCTTGTTATATACAGCTGGAAGAGAAATAACTAGCCATTAGTATCACAAACATCGTGCAATCGTATTTCAACTAAAAAAACATATAAAATTTGTTGTTCTGATATACTAGAAAAACAACCAGCTAGGTAAAAAAAAAAAAAAAAATGCTACGAGCAAGAGGGAAGGAAATGATCTAGACAGCTAAATCTAAACAAACTGACGAAACAAAGGAAGGTTACTGAAATACTTGTATCTATGCATAAAATTTTTCCACAAGGAAAACCAATAGCTAAAAATATTAAAGCCAAAATCTCCTGCAGAAGTGACCATTAAACGTTGCTCGTTTTGTCAATAAACGTCATAGGGAACTATATATCAGACCAATACAGCATTTACCTAATGCAATCTTTCAAATAAAGATTTAAACTTTCTATTCAAAATAAAAACTTTTCTTGATTAACGAAAGAAACCCAGTTCCCAAATCAAATGTGATTTTTAATCTTTAGCCACTAAAATTAAACTCAGGGAAACCCTGATAGAAACAGAGAAAGTAACTTAAAAGCACCATTAGAAGCACTTCAATTATATACAAAAACACATAAACAAGATAATCCCTTAACTGATAATGAAGAACTTAGCCGCAACAACCAAAAGATAGAAAACTTGAAAACGTGAACAACAAAGGAAAACGGAGGGAAAAGCAACACGTTCAAGCAAGACTGTACCTTTTTGGCGGAGGGTTGTTGTAGGGATCAGGGTTCTGGAGATATTTAAGCGCACTTTTGTTAATGAAAGCGGAGTTCCAACGGCAGGTGAATAGTATTTTATGGTAGGCTGGATTCTTAGTTTACTAAGGAAAGCGACATGTAGAAACGTTATACAGATTTTTTTTAGTAGAGATTACCTTGAATATTGTGTAATTATTACTTACCCTGATTGACTCATTGATGATTCACATGCATCTCACTCCACTCCCAATTATTACCTTAAATTCATTCATAGTAGCCAAAAAATATAATTTTTTTTCTTCTCGATAAAAAAATATTGAAAGATTTCTTACGTTAATGTTATCAAATCACATCCCGCTCACTTTATAGTATATAATAAACCACTTATAATGAGTGTATTGAATATTGTTCTATAAACGCACGAATTAAGCCATCATGATAGTAAAAGAATTATTATTTTTTTTAAAGTTCTGGGCTCGAACATTATGAATGTCAAGAGCGTGAGCTTTCAATATCATTGTTGAGAGTTATCTTTAAATATATATTTTATATTTATCCAAAATTAATAAAAATTATTATTCTATAAACTGATTTTATAAAAATAATAATTAAATGAAAATTTTATATTAGATTGATTTGATTTTAGAAATTTATGTAGTAATTTTAAAAAGGAAGAATAATCCTATTAAAATAAAATATTAGAATTAATGAACATGAAACTCAAAACTATTGGGGTTTTTGTGTATTGAGCAGCTGGGCTCCGTACCCAAATTAAAACCATTTTATATTCAAACAAAAAAAACAAAAACCCATTCTCAAGCAAATGCAGTAACAAAATCACAAACCAAGTTCAAAAGTATGAAAATCAAGTGGTTGCATCAAAATATATGCAAAATCAAACTGACGAAACGGTACACCCAGTATTAATTACATGCAAAATATATCGAGTTCGTCTCTAACTAAACCAATAAACAGCATACAAAACCAATAAGCTATGTATAAAAATGCATGTTTATTTAATAACATGAAGCCTCATTAATCTAGTACAAAAACCGATGATCTAATAACTGTTGACGAGCTGTACTATCCAACTGGAGATATCAAAATGACCTGTTATTGTTGGGCTTCGATGATGAAGACGACTTGGCTTTGGCAAAATCAACCAGGTCTTTGAACAGAACGTCTTCTGGTTTTACTTCTTTGGCTGGGGCCTCCGAATTAAGGGAGAGATTTTGAGTTTGTCCAACCAAGGTGTCATAAGAAGCACCGGATCCATTATTGGAATTAGAAGAACCACCAGGATAACCGTGTTGGTGCTCAAGGAATTGCTGTCTCTGATTAAACTTTGAAGGTGGGGGCGAAATGTTTCCTGCAGGAGTGTCCCATGGTGCTGGAGGCAACAACTCAGCATCAGCAGATTTGCTCAAGGAAGCTGGTTTGTCATATACAGGCTGACCGCTGAACAGTGGTGAGGGACCGGAATCTCCAGAATGATATGGAGGTGGTGATGGAGCTAGAGGGTTCGTGCGGTTACGAGTGCGAACTGAATGAGGTGCAGGTTCTCTTGTTCCGGGGGAATTCTCAGTTTTGTAGGTATCGCCACTAAGATAATCAACCACACCAGCATTTGTAGCAACCAGACTTTTAGATGCGGGTGGAGGAAGAAATGAATCAACTCGCCCAGGCTCACTTTTAGGTACTCTCCTGCCCTGTCCTTGAGAATTATCCCTTGATGATCTGTAATAAGTGAGTACAGGACAGGGACTCATTAAATTTAAATCAAAAGCAAATGAAAAAAGCACAAGGCAGGAAATAGGGAGCCTTGCCAATAATCAAGGTCCTGTTACTTGAATCTTAAAAACCTATTTTCAAAGCAGTCATTATGCATGTTTAACAAGATATAATTTAGAGAATAAATAGACAAGAGAAAACTGCCACTTACATCCATACAATATGGTTAAGTGCCGATAATTCATTTATAAATAATGCATTCCTCCAATGAAAACAAAAAATCCAATGAATATCAGAGAACGCATGAACCCAATATGGTGAAGTGTCCATAGTTCATTTCCATGTGCCAAGCAGATGAAATTCAACTGAGAGAAATTCTTTGAGTTTTTCATGGTTTAAAATTGCAAGGCTAAAAAACCAATGGGGTCAGGGAATGCACCATATGAACACAATATGGTTTAAGTGTCCATAGTTCATTTCCATGTGCTAAAAGATGAATTTCAACTGGTAGAAAATTTCTTTAGTCTTTCATGTTTTAAAAGTGCAAGGCTAATCTGGTTCACTACAAAAATTTACGGTAAATTAGCAGAAAAATGTTAAAAAGCAAACAGAGAATGGTGTGAGGAACAATAAGAAGATATAGTCACCTATGAGATAGCTGAGCAAATTCATCTTCTGACTCGTCATCCTCATGGTTTATATTAACAAGAGGCACAACAGGACTTTCTGCTACCGCTCCTGTGGGAACAGTATTTCCTTTCAGAATGTCATCATGCCGGGAAAGAACACGCTGCAAGCTGTCATTTAGTGCTAATCCCTGACATAGAAGTTCCTCCTCTCTGAAAATGCAAAAGCAATCATCAGCATTATTCTAACAGAGGGGAAATCAACCGAAGATACAAACAGATTCTCACGTGGTATTATTAACAAGAAGCATCACACGCTTCTGGTAAGAACGGCATTGATCAACTAGGTCAACAATGACTTCTTGCTTCACAGCCTGTATAACATCAAAAACAGTAAAGGGGTAACTATTTAACTTGCTTCAGGCTAAAAATATCATTACTTTAATCACCTGGCATGCATTAATATGTTCAGTTACAAACTATTATCACATAAGAACAACTAAAGAAGCCCAGATTATGATCTGAAATTGATTTTGGTAAAAGGCATTGTGAAATCCTAGGAAAGCTGTTCAAAAATCTGCCACAAATTAGAAATCGATCTAGTCTAACCCATGTTGACAACTCTCTGTTACTGCACCAGGTGAAAGTTCCTCCTGATATAGGCAGATCCATAAGGTTAGCTTGTTGTGTAAATGATCTAAGAGTTTCAATAGCATGCCAATTTTGTGATCTCCCTTGCTTTTCTTCCAGAACAAGATACACATTTGAAATCACCCCCAATACAAACTGGCAAATTCGTCAAATTAACATAACTCAGCAGCTCCCCGAAGAATTCCTCCTTTTCAGCTTCAATAACAGGTCCATAGATATTAATGAAGACAAACTCCTTTTGGCCATTCAAAAAATTCCCCACTAATGCGATAAACCTACTGCTGGTTAGTGACATTGAAAACGTTTTCATTCCACATACTAATCAATCCACCCTTAGACCCCTGTGCAGGAGAAAACACCATTCCCTTCAACAAATTTCCTCCATTCCTCCTTATGATCGACGCATGACACTGATCAAGTTTAGATTCTTGAATAAAAATCATAACAGGTTTTAACTTCTTAACTTGCCTTGCCACTACTAAAGATTTTTCCCTCCTCCCTAAACCTCTAATGTTCCAAGTAAGGATACTAAATTTCTGCATATACCGACTTCAAAACCAAACACCAAAAATATTCCCTGCGAACCCGCATATCACCCTTCCCTTCCTACCTCCATATAAGACAAATTAATTTTTAGAGAAATACTCCTCCTGCACTAAATACAAAATGAAGAAGGATATGAAAGCACTATGTTTATCGGCAATCAGATAATAAGAAACCTAGAGCAGCATAGACCATGTGACAAGCATAATGCTGCATTTGCATTTTGCAGGGAAATGTTTTTACCTCAGGAGTCTTTGGATCCAATGCACTAAGCATTTCCATTAGTACATCTGCTAGTCCACTAGCATTTTGGATCTCTGGCAAGCTGGAAAAGCACAAGGTTCAACTACAATTTCTTGAAAACAGAAATAATGCAGGTTTATGCAAGAAAATTTACATGTCAACAGTAAAGAGAGAAGAAAGATGCAGAGCACAGTATCTTTGCAGGGTTTTTTTAATCACTGCAGAGAATTAAAAACCATTAAATTTTCTAACTCCAATTATCTGGAACAATATACTAATGAGCTTAACTACTAAAGAAGAAAATGTTGTTTAAAGAAATGTTTTCTGAAAATGCACTGCATCAGTTTCAGTTATTAAAGAAAATAAAATCACACACAATAGAGATTGTGAGATAACAATGCAAATTATGAAGATCAAAATTTAGCACATGGTACACAAACGATGACTTGCAATTTACTCGCTATTAGATGATTTGCAATTTATATATGAACAAAGAAAAAACATGACGGAGAACAGAAATGTAATCAAAGCAAACAATTATGATTTTGCAGACACCTAACACAAATCTTCTTTTCAGAATCTAATTGACTTTTGATCCAAGTAAATGTTTTAAAATAATTCATTGGGGCAATAGTTCCACAATCTTTGTCCCATCAAAAATATTGTCGTCAAAGAAAACTCTATGACCCACAACTAGAAAATAACAACTTTAGCAAAGGTAGTACCTGAGGCCCGAAGCATCAGGTTGAAGAGAGGCCTCAATAGCAGCATCCTCATATGCTGAAGCAGGATGATGAGTTATCGGATGAGTCTGAGGTGGAGTAAATAATGGTACAGTATTCTCTCCTCGGGGAGGAAATTCAACTCCGGCAGCCTGATAAATACCAAAAGAGAGAACTTCAAGAAACAGATGTGGATAGATATGATGGAGAAAACATTAGGAAAGGACATTTCGTATTTTTCAAATCAGCAAATGCAACAAATGATTTTAGTACTGAAAGAAAAAGAAATCAATATACAAATTTACATCACCAAAATTGCTCCAAGCAACCTCAGAAGAAAAGGAAAAACAGATGAAATTGTAATCAATGGATGAGGCTAGGATTATATGGACACAGGTAATGAGGATACTTTCCACTAGATCCTCCAAAGTAATAATAGAACATTTACCCGTAGTTCACTATATGCAGCAAAATATAGAGTATACTTCCCACTAGATCCTCCAAAGGCTTCTTGCCATGCGTCTATCAAAATAAGTATCTTTTCCCTAACATTCAAGTCAGGCTGCACAGTAAACCAGAAGGAAGAATACAAATAATGTGTGTGAGAAAGGGGGAAACTAGCAAGAAAAATCATCAAAATTTAGAGGAAAATAAGTCACCTTTTTCTTTACAATTTTAACCATTTCACGCAAGATATCACGTTCAACAATCTGCTGAAAAACATGCTCGCCACAATTTTTGCTGAGAGAATCCAATACCTGAACCAAGGAGGGGGGAAGGATAATACTAAGTTGATAGTTACTTGAGATCATGTGATTGAAGAAAATTATTAAGAACCAACATATAGATGTTATTTCACCATAAAAGTGGATTTCAAATAACATACTTAAAAGTGCTATATATATGTATGTAATATGAACTTGGGGAGAAACATGCAACTCACAAAAAGAGCTAGTAGCTGTATTTTTGGATTTTTACTGCCTAGCCGCTTCTTGAGGATTTTCATCGCATCTTTAGCCTGCCTGCAGTAGAAAAATGAAGAATGAAAATAAAAAATCTAGGATTCATCATGCATCAGGGAGCGTGAATAAGAGGCTAGGAAGTTATAACAAGGCAAGCAATGAATTAATATCAATCATGGGAGTGGGATAACTATGCAACTTCCACAACAGATAGTGCTTCTGATCTATTGAAACCTTGGAACACAAAAAATCATATTTCAAATAAAAAAAATAGATGAAACTAGTGTACACCTATTCATTAGCATCACTCTAGATCCTTTTTCTTATTCAAGCATGTTCAGACTTCAAATCCTTCAATGCATTCCAAGAAGAGGTAAGTACAACCCCAAGAAACTATCCGATTAAATATATATATGAGGAAAGAATGAGAAGTTAATAGTGCCACATAGGCATATAAACCAATTACCAAACAATATAGTTCCAAGAGAATTCAGAATAGCAATGCTGTAGCATCATACATTATATGGAGTCTCGTGTACATTCTAACTGGGTACCTATCTTAATGCTTCACTAATAGACATTTCAAAAACCTAAAAGGAATCTAGGAGTAGAATACAAGTATGCATGTGTCTTGAAACTCCTCTTCCTTTTTCAATGTCACAGCACATACAAGATTCAGAAAATCTGTCTAGCATAAAATTTCTCTCTTCTCCGACAAGATTCATAGTGTACCATACATGGAAGATTCAAAATTCTTTCCCTTCCACAATCTCTCCCTTTGACACTCTCTAGGAAAAATAAAGTTGTGACAACTCGACATTGATGATAGAGCCAAGCTACTTTTTTGACCGAATTTGGAAAGCCCAACTCTTATCTACATAAATCGCAGATCAAATCAAGTTAACCAAGCAATCTCCTTCGAAACTTAACCTCTTTCCTTTTTGAGGAACAACTGAATTACACTTAAGTGTCACACAAAAGTGCATCACAATCTCTTCTAATGTTATATTATACTAGTCAAAGGTGGATAGGGTCACAAATTTGGCCTATAAAACAATTTAAATAGTGATTAGAGCACTCTTTGACAATCAAAGCAAGGCTTGCAAGCTGAAAATTCTTAAAGTACCCATATTGCAGACTTCATACCGCAATTCCCATAGGTAGAAGTACTTGTGCTTCCATGTAAATCAAAATAACAATTCCAAAATGATAATCATGGGTACTAGAATGCATCAAATAAGAGAAATTAGAGAAGTAAAGCAAAAAGGTTGCCAAACATAAAAATAAAAAGAACCATATACCCTGGATCCATGTTTATGATGTCACATAGCTCAATGTTTAGAGCCCAATCTGGACCGATCAGCATATCACTGGTTGCCCTCTCAGCACATGCTGCAGCGCTATGAGCCATGTTATCAGCCTCTCTTATAAAGTAGCAAATCCCTCTTTATCGTATAAGCACAGCCTACAGAAAACCCAATCATAAAACCATTCGGTATCATGAATTTGCGGGGGAGAAATTATGAGTCTAACTAAAATAATAAAAGATCAGTCATTGATAGGTAAACGCTAATCAAATCAGCTCTAGAGCATGATCATCAATAAACCCAATTCTACAGTTAAAAAACTATATCAACTCTCCCTAAGAATGATAACAATAACAATTTATAGGAGACCAAAAAGTAGATAATAGGGGTTACCAAGAATTTAATCCCCAAAATTACCCATATATCCTTAAACGACACACATCGTAGAGACAGAAGAAAAACCCAGGGCAGTAATCAAAAACCCAGAAAGGAAATCAACAAGCTTGATAGTGATTGCAATCAAATAGTAATCGTGAATAACATTACCTTGCCCCAAGTGATCAAATTAATAAAACCTCCACTTCGCCCCTAAAGAAAAACAAACAAAACAACTCCTTAAGGATTGAGGATTTTCCTACTAAAACAGAACAAGAAGAATGAGAAAGAGATTAAGTTTGCAGTATGCCTAAACTTAATCTAGTCTGCGCTTTCTGTTGGACGTTGTTAAAGGCCTTTGCTTTTGTTTCCGCAAGGCTTTTTATTTGTTTGTTTATTTATTTTATTTTATTTTATTTTCAATTTTGGCTTTTGCGTCAACCATTCGCAGTCATTAGCATCAAATTGGAATTTTTTCCTTTTCCCCTTTTTTTATGGATAAACTACATAGTTGGTCACGATTATTTGAGTAAGTTTTCGTTTTCTTACTATAGTTTCAAAAGTTACAAATCGATCACTAACATTATCGATTTGTTACAAACCGGTCACTCGGCGTTAACAGTTCTTAACATGCGTAAAGAAAAACACAACTGACATGTTAACTACTTATATGGACTGGATTGATTGAGTTGATCGCCACTTTGGAGACCCAAAAACCTTCAACGGTCACCTCTTCTTTATAAAAACCTAATTTTTAAACTTAATTTAGGGTTTTTCATTATTATCTCTATTCTTTAAAAAATTATGAAAATTGTAAAAGAATATATATTCCGTAAAGATGAGAGATTCTATTGATGTTATGTGATTGGTCTTAATTTTAATTTATTTATTTTATAAATAAGCCAAAAATCATTTATATTGAGAATGAATAAAATCATTTAACTATATAAAATTATCCTTTTATCTCTAAAAAGATTAAAACATTTTAAACTGTTGAAGTGGGCAGAATTAATTTAAATCGATGCTTGTGTCGAATTTCGGAGTAATTGGCCAAATGTGGCTGGCTCTGAATATCCTTACAAGAGACCAGTCAAGCCAACCAAGTGTGGGACCCCTAAAGCCTTTCACATCGGTTGACCCTCTGCCCAATTTGAACGATAGTCCAACTTTCCCAAGCTTCTTCCTTCTTTCCACCCAAAGCTACTATAATATTTGCATCTTGCAAATTATAGAATTAAATCGAATATGTTTTGTATATTTGAACAAAAATTATCACATATAATTAGATTTTTTTAAAAAAAAATTGGAATATCTTTCACAAATAAAAAAAACTACAAAACGTAAACCTTATGATGAAATAATCTCGCTTGAAGATATATTTTATTTATAAATACATATTTAAAAGAATGTAAGCTAAGGATATAAAACAATTTATTTACATGTATATCAGGAAAGCAAAAACTGATAATTTTACTTTTAAATTATTAAATACATCTAAAATATTAAATCACTAAAACTGTTACTTTTAATGAATTGAAAATTCAATAAATTATAAAAAAAAAATCTAAAGAGATATAGGCTCGATTCCTATCTGGCGCGTTGAGAAATCAATTAAAAAATCTAAAACTGTTACAACACTGATCCTTATTTTTATAATTTGACAAAATAAATGAATCAATTAAAAAATCAATAGCATTTTAGTGTCGTTGCGCCTGTAGCTCAGTGGATAGAGCGTCTGTTTCCGGAGCAGAAAGTCATAGGTTCGATCCCTATCTGGCGCGTTGAGAAATCCTACTCTCCCATTTTTATTCAAATCACTAAAAACTACAACGAGCTTTTATGAAGCAATTTATTGATATCTTCGTACAGATAACTTTAAGGTAACACTTTTATGACTGTACGGTTATAACAATTGTCTTAGGCTTGATCCTTAGTCTTATTTGTGGCATGATTCTTTTTCAGTTAAAACTAACCCTATGAAGATCTCAAAGAAAAAACACAACTTGGTAAGGTTTTTATTCATTTTTTGTATTTATATATAATAAAAATAAATATAATAATTATCGAAAGATTGAATTTGGATTAAATATTTGACCGAATATTGTATATAATATGACAAGTCGGTCGGCATTCAGATTGAATTGAATGATTCAATTGCATCATTGTGCGAAGCTGATGCATTGTAGGAGTGGGATACTAGGAAGAATCCTTATTAAAAACAAAACATTTCTTTTATGGCTAAAGTGATTTTCTTTCATTTTTTCCCATTAAAAAAAGCGATGTTGTTTTTGAATTTTCCAAGCGATTATTATATCTAATTAATTGAGAACATCTTATTGTGTTATAATTTATCACAAAGAGAAGTTTTTAAAAGTTGCTAATTAATTATGTTATCAACCACAAACGACTATTACTGGTTTTCTTCTTTTTTTTTTTTGCCTGGAAGAGTTTCATTTCTTTTCAGAAAATTATTATTTTTGCGATAAGTTTAACTTAATTCTCATCAAATTAAGGTCCTAATAAATACTTAGTCAATTGAACTAATACGTGTTGACATATATTTCTATAATTTTCTTTTTTTTAGAAAAACTATTCATTGAACATATAATAAGGGCAACCATTTATGTTAATAGTTCATAAGTAATTTGGATATTCATTATTATTATTTTAATTTCTCATTTGTCACCTATCCAAAATCTATAATCATCATTTGTATTACATGAAATGTTATATCTTAGTTTATATATAATCGTCGGGATAAGGTGATTTAATTTTCTCCACGTATCGTTAACAATCTTTAAACCATATGGTTAAAAGCTTTCGGTTGACATTTTTTCTTTCTATATATTAGGTTATGAAATAAAATTATTTTTTCCTCTTTTAGATAGAAATTGTTAAAAAAGAATTTCCTCCGCGTATTAGATTCAAGCAATAAAGTATAGCACGTATTTACAATGAAATTTCAATGACAATGCTGCCTTGACGTTTCATTAAACTGAAGTTTGACGGTCCTTGCCCACGACACCTTCCACGCGTTACTATTTTCTTAATTCCCAAGTCTATTTTAGTCTTTCCTGGGAATTTTGGGACCCGTATGAATGTCTATTTCATGTTATTTCTGAATCAACAAAAATTAAATAATAAGTTAAGTGGTCCTATTTTGGTAGACTTGGCATGATTTAGGGCTGGGATTGCCTTTATTTCGTGTTTTCAGCCGCCTGTTTCGTTCTAATTTTTCTTCATTAACTCCAACGTTTTTTAATGATTATGAAATTCACCTTCCCCTATGAATTTAATGTATTTTCATCATCCAACATCTTTATTACATCTTCAATAATACTCGAACCTAAGTTATTATTAGCCTCTAAATCTTCTACTAATGGTGTAATTTGGACATTATTGATTTGAATTTGTGAAATTTTGAAAACATAGGCCCATGCTATTTGTAAATCTTCACATAAGTCCCTCAACTTAGCTTGTAGAATATTAGTGACACTACACTTTCACAAAATCCACTCCCTCGACAATAGTTAAGGTAACAACAACACCATCGATAAAGAATTATGTGACAAAATTAAATGATGATATGTGTTTCTAAAAATCATAGACAATCTTGTAGTCTCTTAACACACAATTATTTATTTTTATAATGCTACAAATCGAATAAAATCGATCGTCACATGAAAAAATTATATGATAATGCTTAGATCTATTAAATATATGTATATTTTTATGAAAAGAAATAAGATAATGATTAAAACACTCTTGAGCATAAAATACTTTAAGTTAAGTAAATTTCGAATTGAGCGCAAGACTTTGTAATAACTTTGTAATAATTCTGATGTTGGTCGTTGCTCATTGTGTAGTTACTTGTGTATTTATGATGATGTGATGATGATCTACAAATTAGATAATTTGATTTTTATTGCGGAAACACTACAGACACTCGATATATATGACAAGCGAGTATATGCGATGGTCAATAAAATACTTAAGACACTTGAGATTATTTGGTTCACGATCATATGCGGTATGTCATAACCATTTTTAAAAGTAAAATAATTAAATATTATTTTAAAAAACGATTATGACTTTTATTTGGAAAACTTGAGTGATTTTGGATTAATTGAAATTAGATTGAAAGGAGTCGCCATTAACCTTTGGGTTAGGTAGGTCGAATAACCTAAAAACGTCTTTTAGAAACAATTTTAAGGAAAATCATTTTTATAAGACAAAAATTGATCTGCGTAACCAAATATTCGATTTAAAACGGATTCGGGAGTCGGTTATGTGTGGGGAAGGATTAGCACACCGCAATGCCCAAAAACTGGTACTGTGTCGCTTACACGTTGTCGTACATGATGGAAAATATAAATTGAATATAAAGTTAAAATGTGATTCATTTATTGAAATTTAATTAATTTGCTTCGAATTAATTAATGTTAGGGAAAATTCTTTAATTCGAAAAGAAATATCGAAATTAGCAAACCTCCATCTGGAAAGCTAACTCGACTATTTCTTATCAATAAAAGAATATTCCCTCATTGATAAATATGAGAATCAAATATAAATAAAATTGATGTTTGCATTTAAAAGGAAATAAATAGTGAATTAAAAATAAAACACATTGCATCATTAAAATAAATTAATTACTAAAAGAAAATGGATTTATTTTAAGTTTGTATTTGTTCGAATGTCGTATTAGATTGTACCACTTCGATCAAGTAGTATTTTCCACGCTCGTTCCACAAATACGTGTACTTGAAATTTCGTTCAAGTGATGGCAAATAAAGGAATTTAAAATCAATAGCTAGAAATAAAAAAATACATTTTTAATTATGTAAAGGATCCAAAATGGAAATGTAAACTGAAATACATAAATAAAATATGTACATGCGTAACAAAGACATAAAATTTTATACAAAATACTTATAATAATTACATGATTTATATCTATATATATATATATATATATATATATATATATATATATATGCATATATACATGCAATAATAATTGTCCATAAAACAAAGTTACAAATTCAGATTAAAATGTGCATCTACAAATAAGATATACTAAAATAAAGACAAATCATATTTAATAAAAAGACTAAAATATTAAATAGATGTAAACATATGTAATCTAATATAATATACACTTACATAAAAATATATGAATATACATACATGAAAAAATAAGAAATTAATTAAAATAATTTCAGGAAATAAAAATACAGATCATCAAGGACCTAACAAGCAATAAACCCAAAGTATCAAAGTTTTATGTGATGACGACTAAAATGAAATAAAGGAAACATACATTACCTAAATATAAACAAAATGAAATATGAGGGCAAATGTCATGCATAAAAAAAATATTTATCAGATAATAAAAGGACCAAAATAACAATTTAAACAAACTAAAAGGGCTGACATAGCTAAAATAGAAGTTTAAAGGACTAAAATG
Organism: Hibiscus syriacus; assembly: GCF_006381635.1. Classification (NCBI taxonomy): domain Eukaryota; kingdom Viridiplantae; phylum Streptophyta; class Magnoliopsida; order Malvales; family Malvaceae; genus Hibiscus; species Hibiscus syriacus. The sequence goes on from NW_024062765.1 coordinate 1,327,150, forward strand.
ACAAAAATAGAAAATTAAAGGATCTAAATAAAAAATAGAAAATTTAGGGCTAAAATAAAAAACAAAAACATCAGGGACTAATGAACAAATATAAATAACTCATAACCTCAAATTAAAAGTATTAAATAATACAAGCACCAGAAAATGTAAATAACCCACAAATAAAGATTAAGACTAAACTGAACTAAACATAAATATAAAGGACTATAAAATAATTAAACGAAATGCTTAAACAGTGACTAAAATAAAAGATCTAGAAATTTCATAACAAAATTCAAATATTAACATAAATACTTAATATATAAGAACATGACTAAAATATAAAAATTGAAATATAAGAGCTCGAAATCGAATAAAACAAAAATCCATTTACTGGCTAAAATATATCATTACAAAGCATAAGGGACCTACAGTGTAGTAAAAACCTTTTTACACAACACGTAGCCCCTTACCCCTTTAAACGGCGTCGTTTTAGCTGGGTAATATAAGCCCAAAACCGAGCTTATTTTCCTCTCATCCCCTCATTTATCTCCATTCAGCCAAAGCAGAGAAGAGAGAGAGATTTAGAAATCTCTCAACCTCTCCTCGTCGGGCAGGGGAACCATGGCGGAGCTCGCGGTGGCGAGCGGTGGCGAGCGGCGGCGAGCAGCGGCGCCGGTGACCGGAGGAAGTCAAAAGGACCCCAAAATGCTCCTCTCCTCTCCCTATACTCGAAAAAACACCTCACTCAGCCTAAAACCAACCATAAACCCCTAGATCTAGGTGGTTACCTTCGAAGGAAACAAAGAGCACGACGACCTTCAGACAGGCCTCCACGGCCTCGAACCACGGTGAGATACCTCTCTCTCTATTTCTATTTGATTTTTGTTGTAGTTTCGAATGGGTTTTATTTTTTCAAACCGATGCTCTCATTTTTCTCTCTCTCATTTTTTTTCACCCCAATGGTTTCTGTCCTCATTGCTTTCTTCTTTTTATTTCCCCTTTGCATGTGATTGATGATGATTTGATGTTGTTGTTGATGGATGGCCTCGGTTCATAGGGTATGAGTACCCTAGGTTGATAGTCCCGATTTCTTCGGGATTTCTTGTGATTTGGTATACTGATAGATACTCTGGTCACTGTAGGTGATGGAACGGTGGCTCGATGAGAGGCTTGACAGAGGCTTGGTGGCTCGGCGGCAGTTGGAGGAAGCTGGAAAGCCAGAGGCTGAGCTAATGAATAGAAACCCTAAAAATTTAGGGTTTCATAATGAGTCGGGTTGGATCGCTGGACCCGAGTCTGGGTCGGATATATGCTGGTGGGCTGTTGAACCGGGTTTGTGAGTGGGTCTGCTGAGTGAGTCCATTTGGGCTTGTAATTTAGCCTACAAAATATGTAATTAATTACTATTAATAAAAATAACAATAATAATAATAATAATAAAATAAAATAAAAAAGACCCGGACAAAAACGGGTGTCTACAGCTGCCCCTCTTTATACATTCTTGTGTTAAAAAGAATAGGGCAAAGACGACAAGACCACACGTTTTTGTCTGGTTCTCCCCCTTTTCTTAGAAATTGGATAAGTTTTATTGTTGGGAACGACATTGCTCATACGCGATGAAGAGTTCGGGTCGTCTAAGGGTGACACAGCTTCTACGTGATGAGGAAATCTGGTCGAGGGATGACACTGCTCATACGTGATGAAGAGTTCTGGTCATCTTTAAGAAGGGTGATAACTCGGTTCCTACGCGATGAGGACGGCTGGTTATCTAAGGGTGACACGGCTCCTATGCGATGAAGAGGTCTGTTCGGTGGATGACACGGCTCATACTTGATGAAGAGTTCTGGCCATCTTTAGGAGAGGTGATAACACGGTTCCTACGCGATGAGGACGGCTGGTTATCTAAGGGTGAAACGGCTCCTATATGATGAGGAGGTCTGTTCGGTGGATGACACGACTCATACTTGATGTAGAGTTCTAGCCATCTTTAGGATAGGTGATAACACGGTTCCTACGTGATGAGGACGGCTGGTTATCTAAGGGTGACACGGCTCCTACATGATGAGGAGGACTGGTCATCTTTAGGAGAGGTGATAACATGGTTCCTACGCGATGAGGACGGCTGGTTATCTAAGGGTAACACGGCTCCTACATGATGAGGAGGATTGGTCATCTTTAGTGATTATGGTTTCAAGGGAAACCAACTCAAAGATTTGTTTCAAGAAAAATAAACTCAAAGGTGATGTGTTTCAAAAGCAACTGTCTCAAAAGAGATAAAATTCGTTTAAAGGGAAACGACTCAAAGATGACGTTTAAAGGAAACTGTCTAGAGCGAGACAAAATTTGTGCTTAAGGGAAACGTTCTCAAAGATCGGTGTTTCGAGAGAAACAAACTCAAAGATGTTTTTGTTTCAAGAAAAACATACTCAAAGATTTTGTTTGTTTTGTTTCAAGGGAAACAAACTCAAAGATGGTAAATTTTGTTTCCAAAGAAACAAACTCAAAGATTTTTTTTTCTCAAAAGAAATTTCATTTAAGAGATAATATTTTGTTTCAAAATAAACAGAATCAAATATAAATTACATCTTAAGTGAGACCAAATTTGTTTCAAAAGAAATAATCTCAAAGGTTGGTTTTTCATTAGAAACTGTCTCAAGAGAGACAAAATTTGTTTTAATAGAAATAGACTCAAAGATGATTTTTTTAAAAGAAACAAACTCAAAGATTTTTTTACGAAAAACTTTCTCAAGAGAGACAAAACTTTTTTTCAAAAGAAAAATAATCAAATATGGGTTTTGTTTCAAGGGAAACATGCTCACAGATGGTAAATGTTGTTTCCAAAGAAACAAACTCAAAGATTTTTCAAAAGAAACTCTCTCAAAAGAGACAAAAACAAAGAAGCATACTCAAAGATTTTCCATTTTGTTTCAAGTGAAACAGACTCAAATATTTCTCAAGAAAATCTGTCTCATGAGAGACAAAGTTTTGTTTCAAAAGAAATAGACTCAAAAATCCTTTGTTTTAAAAGAAACAACTCAATGATGATGGTTTGTTTCCAGTGAAACAAATTCATAATTTGGAAAATGGTCTCAAGTGAGACAACATTTGTAACATTTGTTTTTAGAGAAATTGTCTTAAGAAAGAAAAAAATCGTTTCAAGAGAAAAAGATTCAAAGATTGTCGATTTTGTTTCTAGGGAAACAATTTCAGAATTTGTGTTTAAAGGGGAAAATGTCTCAAACAAGACGAATCGGTTTTGAAAATCTCAAGTGAGCTTACTTTTGTCTCAAGTGAATCAAATTCGAAATTTGTATATCAAAGGAAAAAATGTCTCAAACGAGACGAAATTTGTTTTGAAAGAAATAACAATCTCAAGTGAGATTAATTTTGTTTCAAGTGAATTGAATTCAAAATTTGTATCTCAAAGAAAAAAAATGTCTCAAGCGAGACGAAGTTTATTTTTAAGAGAAATTATCTCAAGCGAAACAAAAATTTGTTTTAAAACTCTCAAAATTTGTGGAAAATGTCTCAATCGAGACAAAATTTTGTTTCACGAAAAATACCCTCAAAGGCGATAGAAAGTCTGTTTGTTCCTGCATGTTGAGGAAATGTCTTGATTGTTAACTTTAGGAAGTCAAATCATTACTTCTTCAAGTTATAGACATTTGGTTATTTCCGAGCTTTGATTTCCTGGGAGATCAAAATGATGCATTTTTGACTGACTATCTTAGATGTTATGATGGATGTGAAAATGAAATTTATTTGATCTTTTTATTGAATTTGTCCTCAAGTGAGGAGAAAAATGTCTTTAATGCACATGATGATAAATGTTTGATGCAAAATTTATGTATCGTGTATGTACGTGTATGTACGTATATGTACGTGTATGTACATGTATGTATATATATCTATGTATGTATGTATATACATGCATGTATGTATGTATGTATGCTTTTCTCGATCTGGAAGGAGAATGATTGCGAGAGCAGTCTTCACTCTATCATTGATTCAATTTTTCTTCATTTCCACCATGGTGTACTCTTGCAAACCTTGACCTAAGACCATTTGTTTGTCCCATCAAATTTTGTCCAAAAATTATCTTTCTTTTGTCCCAGCTTTGATATTGAGCTTCAGATAGATATTCGTTGAATTCCAAGATATGCCTCTAGAGAGATTATCTTGTTTGAAAATATTTTCTTGTTCTTTTATTTTCAAAAGTCTGAAAATATCAATTAAAAGAGTTTTGAAAAATGTTTAATCAAAAGTTTGAAAATATTGCCCCTTTTGAGGTTTCATAATTGACAACTCATAAAACAAGAGTTCATTGGATATCAAAGAATTAATTACACTATTAATCCTTCAATAAATTATAGCTATTTGACAAGTTTCAAGATCAATGCTATATTTGAGAAATGGTTAAGCAAGGAAGTGATGAAAAAATGTCTCAGGTTATTGTCTTTGGTCAAAGGTATGGTGTTCTCATATATTTGATGTTCACTGGTCTGATGGAGTAACTTCTGTACTCATTTATTGGAAGTGTTCTTCGACTCTCAGCTCTCATGTTCTTATTCAGGTTGTGCGATGTCTTTTCAAGGGATTTGTGTGACCGCCTCCTATGCAACAGTTGCACTGTCTTCATATTCGAGCCGCCTTTTCAGGTTTTCAACTTGAATCCTCCTTTGGTTTCAAGACGTTATTCAGAATTTACGTCTTGAACCCCCTTTGTTATTTTTTCAGCTATCATGCATTAAAGATTTTAGAAAACCTTTTGAAAATAAAAGATTAATCCTGATGGGCGGGATGAAATCTGAAGATAGTCTCTTCTGTTTAGAAATCCATGTATGATTAGAAAGGACTTTTAAGGCATGTAATGTAGGTCATGGTTCATGGTTATGAAAGAAAGTGATAAACAGTCCCAAATAAGTGTTTTAGGGTAATTGAACCAATGATCAATTCATTCTGATGCCTTCAATATGTCTTGCTCGATTTGGATATGCTCGTATGAGTTCTTTATTTTCTCTTGATGTTCCATGATCTTCGAGTGAAGTGATTCTGGAGTGATTGTGCTTGATTAATCTCACGGTTTGAAGCTTGATGCGTCCTTTGAGTCAAGGGACTCTTTGTCTTTGTGCTTTTCTCTTCTTTTTCTTTTCTTTTTCTTTTGCTATTTTTCTTTGATTTTTCTTTGTACTCTGCATCTGGTTCACCTTTCGGTATCTATTTTGAATCGATGTCTTCACTCATGCGAGAAGCTTTCCTCAATCTTGCCCCCCCCAGTGTAGAGGGTGATCCTTGGTTAGGGTTGAATCAGAAGAAAACATAATTCAGGCTCAAATGGGGACACAAGGGATATATATTTTCTCCTGTTGTGAAGGGATAATGAAATAAAGCCATTCATCATTTCATACACAGAAGTCCTTGCAGAAGAGGTATCCCCAGGGGATAGATTTTCAGGATTAATTTTTTAGTTACATGAAAACAATGTAATTAATGCATGATATAATTATTTTGAAATAATTTCTTTTTCTTATTCTTGCTCTCAGCATGCCTAAATTGTTTAAGCTCATCTTCAGAAAATTGACGCGAGATGCCCCACGTTGTCTTATTGCATGAAGGATCATGTTCAAGCGAACATCTTGTATTCAATGTTTGTAGGTCTTATTGGTAGAAAAATGTTGATTTGGCGTTTAAGAAGACGATGGTGACTTTATTGGCTCAAAGAAAGGTATGGGTATGACTTTTTGTGTATCGAAAGGATAAATGCAATGTTTCAATGTCACAAAGAATGTTTCAAGGTCTCAAAAAGAGGGAATGTCAAAAATTGGTTCTTTGGTAGTGACCAGGAATTATTTCGGGTAAAAAAAATCAAGAGATTTAATTTTTGGTTTAGACAGAATAATAAAGGGTCTAATCTTGTCATATATCAAAAATCTATAATTCTTGAAGAATTAAGAGAATATTTAATTCATTCGATATTCAAAGAACTAAAGTGTAACATCCTCAATACTGGGTTAGTGACTAAATTGGAAAGTTTTAGATTTTGGTGATTAAAATAGAATGAATGAATAGTATAAAGATTTATATGTAAATGATTGTGTAGGATTGAATTGAAAGGAAGAATGAATGGAAGGGAAAAAGAGCCATTTGCAAGGAAAATTAATTAAAGAAGGGATAAGGATATTTATGAGTACAAGTGGGATGAAAAGAAGAGAACACCAAAGCCTTCCAGAGTTATCTTCTTCTTCTGTCTTCCTTGTGCGTGTGAACCAAAGCAAAGGTAAGATTTTTGATTATTGAGTTTCTTATTAAATTTAATATTGGGTTTTGATTATTAGATGATAAATAAGCTTAAGGAAAGCTTAAGTTATCTTAACATCAAAGGATGATGAAGTTAGGAGAGATTTAAGATTTGAAGTTCTTAAATGAAATCTTGGAATAGAGTTCATAACTAGAATTAAAAGTTAAATTTGACTTATCATTAATCTAGTAAAGATATATGAAGTGTTAAAAGTGGAATTCAAACATGTTGGATTATTGATGTAATTCTTGAATTTCATATGAAGGATAGGATTTGAAGGTTAAAGATGAAATAAATGAGTATAAATTGGTTTAAGGATGTGTACTAGAGTTAAGAGTGAAAGAGGGGATTAAACATGAAGGATTTAATCCAAAATGAATGGATTTTTGGGTTCAAAAAGAGGTTCTGGGCAGAATGAATCGATGCACATTCATAGTGCATCGATGCATCAAGGTTAAAACCCAGAAATTGTTTGAATATGCACCGATGCATTGGTAATGCATCGATGCACTCTTTTAAAATAAAGACATCGAATGCAATTCGTGCATCGATGCATAAGTAGTGCATCGATGCATCCCATTAATAGTGAAACATCGAATGCAATCGGTGCATCGATGCATAAGGAGTGCATCGATGTATCCCAGCAATAATACTACATCGAATACCTTTTATGCACCGATGCATCAGTAGTGCATCGATGCATACCTTCATTAAAAGATGAAATTGACTTTTCTCTTAGTCTAAAGAGTGAACCATTAGAGTATATTAGTTATAATACTGATATAGATCCATGTGTGATTATGTAGATACTAAAAGTAAGCTTATTCCGGATCGATCAAAGGATTAGAATCGAATCAAAGCAAAACTAAGGTGAGTGCATACTATATGTATATTATAATGGAATAAGACTTGTAATAAGTCTAATCCCTATGTTGATTTTTATAATACAGTAGTTGTGAACATGCATATATGATAATTATTGTGATACATGCATAAGATATATATATGTTCATGTGATATGATATGTGATATGACCTGTGATATGAGAACATGATATGAAGTGATATGAGATACATAATCACAAGAGAAATGATATGAGTACATGAACATATGAAATATAAGAATAATGCCCATAGTATACGATATGAGAATTATAGGTGTAATTGGCATGCCAAGAGTCGAGGGTATAATAGTCCTTCGGGACGTAGTCCTTCGAGACGTAGTCCTTCGAGACGTAGTCCTTCGGGATGTAGGAGTCCTACGGGACGAATACTGAACTAAGGTTTGGTGCCCCATGAGGGAATAGATACGAGCTGTGGTGACAGCATTAGTGTACAACCTCAATGCACTCACATACCTCTAATCTCAATAATATACATGGGCTATGCAATTGAAATACCGATTGACAGTGAAAGTTATACAAAAAGGTAAGTTTCGTATGTGCATTATATGTTATCGTGCGATAGATACATGCATATTGAAATGTCATGATCCAATTGTAAGTATGAACATTCATAAGTTTATTGTTGCATATTCATTTATTGCCTCACTAAGTCTATGACTTAGCGTGTAAGTGATTTACACGTAGGTACCAAGAATCAGGAAAAGTGGAAATAGAAGTAGCACGAACATCAATACTACTAAGAGATCAGATCAGAAGTAATTGACAAAGTATGTACTTGGTTATGTATAGAGTGTTGCCATATAATAAGTGTTAATTACGAATACTCTGATCGATTTTGTATTTTATGGTTTTATGTAAATTAATGTGTTTCGTTTTAATGAAAGTTTTAAAAATTCCCGGGATTTTCAATAAGTGTTAAAGTTTGAAAAGTCAATGTGACACCTTGGACTTGTATTCGGGTCGGATATGAGTTAAGGGTGTTACATTTAATGGTATCAGAGCCACGGTTTAGTCGATTCTCGGCATAAACCGAAGTCTAGAGTATCTTATAAGGTATGCATGCCAACAAAATAGTGGAAACTTCTGATATGATGGAATAGTAAGTATGTTGTTTTGCTAATAGAACTATATGGTGTTATTTTTATAGATTTCCGAACAAAGTAGATCTAGAAATAAAGCGGGAGACGATAGACCCGCTGAAAGCAGTAATTCACCTGCCCTGGCCAGGCAGAGTGAAGAACAGACATCCTCTGGAATGCCTGTCAATGATCAAGATATATTCATTAGAACGTTAGACGCGGTATTGACGCGTTTCCAACCTCCTGTTACTTCAACTCCAAAAATAAATATTGCGAAAGAGTTGAAGGGATTGGGAGCTCCAGAGTTTAAAGGGGAAGCCAATGAAGGTCCTGTTATTGTGGACCTTTGGCTCAATGACATGAAAGTCATGCTTACGGGACTTCATTGTTCCGATGCTGAGAAGTTGGATGGGATAATTTCATTATTGAGAGGACAAGCAAGGATCTGGTGGACCAATGTTACATTGAGAATGTCTAACGCCCAAGTAACTTGGTCTTTATTTTTAGAAGAATTCAAGCATAAGTACATCGGAGATCAATTTGTTCGTCAAATGAAGCAAGAGTTCATGAATCTGAAGCAATGGAATCACACTGTATATGAGTATGAGTGTGAATTGAATAAGTTGAGCCGCTTTGCTGTCGAGCTAGTTCCTACTGAAAAGGATGGTTATGAGTGGTTCGTAGAGGGTTTACGTCATCGGTTAAAGGAAATGTTGATTGTCTTGAATTTATCATCATTTCAAGAAGTAGTTAACCGTGCCAAGGCTCTGGAAAGAGCTCAGAATGAGAGATTTGAAAATTCGAGAGCTCAGACAGTCAAAAGATCGGGTGCTTCTTCGAGTTCCGCACCATCAAAAAGGGGCAAAGATGCTAGTGTTCGACCCCAGGTTAGATCAGAATCAGTGGCATCCTCTGCTAAAGGATCAAATCAAGTGAGAGGTAGACAAACTCAGTCAGTGGGATCTGGAGCTGGGAGAACTAATCAGAGTCAAGCCAGAAAATGCCCACATTGTGGAAAGAATCATTCAGGGATATGCCGGATGATTTCTGGAGTCTGCTTTAGATGTGGGAACGTTGGACATTTTGTTCAGGATTGTCTAATGTTAACTAGTGAATCTGTACAGCCAGAGAGGTCTGTTTCTGTAGCCCATAGGGGAAGAGGTAGAGGCAGAGGAAGAGGTCAGTCAGAGTCCTCTGCTCAACAGGAGATACACTCCACTGCTCGAGTGTGCAACCTCAAGACCAATGAGGATTGTGATGACCCAGATATTATAACAGGTACCTTTCTATTGTTTGACAAAGGTGTTATTGTATTGATTGATCCGGGATCAACATATTCATATATTATTAGTACGTTAGTAAGAGAATTGAACATTCCTTTAGAAACTACTAGTAATGAAGTAATAGTGACGAATCCACTAGGGCACAGTGCTCAGGTAAATATGGTGAGCCGAGGGTGTCCCATACGGATTCAGGGAATTGAATTTCCTGCTAATCTGATGGAATTACCTTTTGACGAATTCGAAGTGATACTGGGGATGGATTGGTTATATCGTTATTACGCTAATGTCGATTGTAGATTGAAAAGAGTGACGTTGAGAAGTTTCAAAGGAATAGAAGTTATTGTATTTAGTGAAAGATGGAATCCATTAGCAAATGTGATTTCAGTGATGACTGAAAAGAAGTTACTGCTACACGGATGTCAAGGGTTTATTGCTAATGTACTGGATGTTAGAACCAAGGAGAAAGGGATTGAAGAGATTCCTATAGTCAGAGAGTTTCTCGATGTATTTCCTGCAGAGTTGCCAGGTTTACCTCCTGAAAGAGAGGTAGAATTCCAGATTGAGATAATACCAGGAACAACGCCCATTGCAATGGCACCATACAGAATGGCTCCAAAGGAATTACAAGAAGTAAAGATTCAATTAAAGGAGTTATTGGACAAAGGGTTTATTAGACCAAGTGTATCACCTTGGGGAGCTCCAGTTCTATTTGTTAAGAAGAAAGATGGATCAATGTATCTTTGAATCGATTACAGACAACTCAATAAAGTGACCATCAAGAACAAGTATCCACTTCCCCGAATCGATGATTTATTTGATCAATTAAAGGAAGCTTCAGTATTCTCAAAAATTGATCTACGTTCTAAAGATTCAAGAAAAAGATATTTCGAAAATGGCGTTTAGAACAAGATATGGTCATTATGAATTTATCGTGATGCCGTTTGGAGTTACGAATGCACCAGCTGCTTTTATGGATTTAATGAACAGAATTTTCCAACCATATTTGGATCAGTTTGCTGTGGTGTTTATTGATGATATTTTAATATATTCAAAGTCAGAAGAAGAGCATAGTTCACACTTACAGATTATTTTACAGATTTTACGAGACAAGAAGCTTTATGCTAAATTCTCTAAATATGAATTATGGTTGAATGAAGTGGCATTCCTTGGACATGTAATTTCTGCAGAAGGAGTTCGAGTGGATCCCCAAAAGATTAAAGCTATTCTGGAGTGGAAAGTTCCAAAGAATGTATCGGAAGTTAGAAGTTTTCTGGGGTTAGCTGGTTATTATCGAAGGTTTGTTAAAAACTTTTCGATTATAGCATTACCCATGACTAAACTGTTGAAAAAGAAAGTAAAATTTGTTTGGACTCAAGAATATCAAGAGAGTTTTGAAAAGTTAAAGAAGATTCTTACAGAAGCTCCAGTGTTAGTTCAACCTGAGTCTGGAAAGAACTTTATAGTGTATAGTGATGCGTCTCATAGTGGTTTGGGATGCGTATTAATGGAAGAAGGCAAAGTGGTAGCCTATGCTTCGAGACAACTAAAACCGCAATAAAAAATTATCCAACACACGACCTAGAGATGGCGGCAGTAGTGTTTGCTTTAAATATCTGGCGTCATTACTTGTATGGTGAAAAGTTCTACTTGTATACGGATCATAAGAGCTTAAAATACTTGATGACTCAGAAAGAGTTGAATTTAAGACAAAGAAGATGGGTGGAATTTCTCAAGGATTATAATGTGGTGATTGATTTCCATCCTGGAAAGGCAAATGTGGTAGCTGATGCCTTGAGTCGAAAGACGTTTGCAGCTTTGTGAACTCTTGATGCTAGATTATCGTTAAGAGAAGATGGTGCAATTTGTGCAGAATTGACAGTCAAGCCCGTTTGGCTAAATCGAATTAAAGAATTGCAAGTTAAAGATGAAAAGTATTTAAAGAGGATACAACAGATAAAGAATGGAGAGGGTACGTATTATGAGATTAAGTCTGATGAGAACTTGTATTATCAAGAAAGATTAGTAATTCCGGATGATGATGAATTAAAGAATGATTTGTTAACGGAAGCTCATTGTAGTCCATTGACAATGCATCCGGGAGGGAAAAAAATGTATATAGATCTTAAGAGTCGATATTGGTAGCCGAGAATGAAGAAAGACATTTCAGAATTTGTATCAAAGTGTTTGACTTGTCAACAAGTCAAAGCTGAACATCAAGTTCCGTCAGGATTGTTACAACCAATTTCAATTCCTCAATAGAAATGGGAAAACATAACGATGGATTTTATGACGGGTTTGCCTTTAACTCTGAACAAAAAGGATTCAATCAGGGTAATCGTGGATAGATTGACTAAGTCAGCCCGTTTTATTCCAGTACGAACTGATTTCTTCATGGATAGGTATGCTGAATTGCATATTAGAGAGATTATACGGTTGCATGGTGTACCTATTTCCATAGTTTCTGATCGGGATCCTAGATTCACATCACGGTTTTGGAAGTCATTACATAGAGCATTGGGAACTCGGTTAAACTTCAGTACATCGTTTCATCCTCAAACCGATGGTCAATCCGAGCGAACTATTCAAATTCTAGAGGATATGCTAAGAGCTTGTGTTATTGAATACAAAGGATCATGGGAAAGGTATTTACCACTTGCTGAATTTGCGTACAACAATAGTTATCAGTCAAGCATCAAAATGGCTCCCTATGAAGCTCTTTACGGAAGAAGATGTCATACGTCCTTGAACTGGTATGAACTTAAGGATCGAGAAGTTATTGGTCCTGAGTTGATTCAGAATACAGAAGAGAAAGTTCAAGTAATTCAAAATAATCTGAAAGCTGCAGCTGATAGACAGAAATCGTATGCTGATTTAAAAAGGAAAGAAATTGAATTTCAAGTCGGAGATAAAGTGTTCTTGAAAGTGTCTCTGTGGAAGAAAATATTGAGGTTTGGACGTAAAGGAAAGTTGAGTCCTCGGTCCATTGGACCTTATGAGATTACTAAGAGGGTAGAATCAATAGCATATCAGTTATTTTTGCCACCTAAAATGGAAAAGATACACAATGTTTTTCATGTCTCAATGCTTAGAAAATATAGATCTGATCCATCTCACATTGTGACTCTTGAAGAAATTGAAGTCCGACCAGATTTAACTTTAAACAACTAAGGAACAAGACTATTCCATTGGTTAAGGTCTTGTGGAGGAATCACAAAGTAGAGAAAGCAACATGGGAACGTGAAGAGGACATGAGGAGTAAGTACCCCTACCTCTTTGCATAATGAAAATTCGAGGACGAATTTTCTTAAGGGGGGAGAGTTGTAACATCCTCAATACCGGTTAGTGACTAAATTGGAAAGTTTCAGATTTTGGTGATTAAAATAGAATGAATGAATAGTATAAAGATTTATATGTAAATGATTGTGTAGGATTGAATTGAAAGGAAGAAGGAATATAAGGGCAAAAGAGCCATTTGCAAGGAAAATTAATTAAAGAAGGGATAAGGATATATATGAGTACAAGTGGGATGAAAAGAAGAGAACACCAAAGCCTTCCAGAGTTATCTTCTTCTTCTTTCTTCCTTGTGCGTGTGATCCAAAGTAAAGGTAAGATTTCTGATTATTGAGTTTCTTATTAAATTTAATATTGGGTTTTGATTATTAGATGATAACTAAGCTTAAGGAAAGCTTAAGTTATCTTAACATCAAAGGATGATGGAGTTAGGAGAGATTTAAGATTTGAAGTTCTTAAATGAAATCTTGGAATAGAGTTCATAACTAGAATTGAAAGTTAAATTTGACTTGTCATCAATCTAGTTAAGATATATGAAGTGTTAAAAGTGGAATTCAAACATGTTGAATTATTGATGTAATTCTTGAATTTCATATGAAGGATAGGATTTGAAGGTTAAAGATGAAATAAATGAGTATAAATTGGTTTAAGGATGTGTACTAGAGTTAAGAGTGAAAGAGGGGATTAAACATGAAGGATTTAATCCAAAATGAATGGATTTTCGGGTTCAAAAAGAGGTTCTGGGCAAAGTGAATCGATGCACATTCATAGTGCATCGATGCATCAAGGTTAAAACCCAGAAATTGTTTGAATATGCACCGATGCATTGGTAATGCATCGATGCACTCTTTTAAAATAAAGACATCGAATGCAATTCATGCATCGATGCATAAGTAGTGCATCGATGCATCCCATTAATAGTGAAACATCGAATGCAATCGGTGCATCGATGCATAAGGAGTGCATCGATGCATCCCAGCAATAATACTACATCGAATACCTTTTATGCACCGATGCATCAGTAGTGCATCGATGCATACCTTCATTAAAAGATGAAATTGACTTTTCTCTTAGTCTAAAGAGTGAACCATTAGAGTATTTAGTTATAATACTTATATAGATCCATGTGTGATTATGTAGATACTAAAAGTAAGCTTTTTCCGGAACGATCAAAGGATTAGAATCGAATCAAAGCAAAGCTAAGGTGAGTGCATACTATATGTATATTATAATGGAATAAGACTTGTGATAAGTCTAATCCCTATGTTGATTTTTATAATACAGTAGTTGTGAACATGCATACATGATAATTATTGTGATACATGCATAAGATATATATATGTTCATGTGATATGATATGTGATATGACCTGTGATATGAGAACATGATATGAAGTGATATGAGATACATGATCACAAGAGAAATGATATGAGTACATGAACATATGAAATATAAGAATAATGCCCATAGTATACGATATGAGAATTATAGGTGTAATTGGCATGCCAAGAGTCGAGGGTATAATAGTCCTTTGGGATGTAGGAGTCCTACGGGACGAATACTGAACTAAGGTTCGGTGCCCCATGAGGGAATAGATACGAGCTGTGGTGACAGCATTAGTGCACAACCTCAATGCACTCACATACCTCTAATCTCAATAATATACATGGGTTATGCAATTGAAATACCGATTTACAGTGAAAGTGATACAAGAAGGTAAGTTTCGTATGTGCATTATATGTTATCGTGCGATAGATACATGCATATTGAAATGTCATGATCCAATTGTAAGTATGAACATTTATAAGTTTATTGTTGCATATTCATTTATTGCCTCACTAAGTCTATGACTTAGCGTGTAAGTGATTTACACGTAGGTACCAAGAATCAGGAAAAGTGGAAATAGAAGTAGCACGGACATCAATACTACTAAGAGATCAGATCAGAAGTAATTGACAAAGTATGTACTTGGTTATGTATAGAGTGTTGGCATGTAATAAGTGTTAATTACGAATACTCTGATCGATTTTGTATTTTATGGTTTTATGTAAATTAATGTGTTTCGTTTTAATGAAAGTTTTAAAAATTCCCGGGATTTTCAATAAGTGTCAAAGTTTGTAAAGTCAATGTGACACCTTGGACTTGTATTCGGGTCGGATATGAGTTAAGGGTGTTACATAAAGATTAAAACTTGTTCAATTTTCCACCTTATAAGGCATCATAAGTGCAAACATTAAGATTAAAAATATTTAAGAAAATATTAAAGGTAGAACAAAACGAGTTCAAACAAAATAATTTCTATGGATGCAAATGGTAGATGCAATGCCCCCATCCTTCTTCGATTGTCCATGCCCCTGAATCCATCAGGTTCTAGATTTTGATCTTCAGTGCCTTACAATTCTTAACGGAATGACTGGAGCTTCCTATGTGATATCAACATCATATAACTCAAGAAACAAAGACTCTTTTCTCAGATCGTCCTGGTAAACTCAACCCAGCAACCAGTCGAACAAGCTTCCATCGTGTTGATTTCAAGTTCTTGCTTTTATTTTCAATGTGGTTAGGACCACTTCCTCAAATCCTCCATGAATTAGCTCCATGTTTTTATGAAAATCCTTAAAAATGAAATGCATATACCAAATGCAAAGATGCAAATACAGATGCAAAAATGTTGATCCCAACGATGAATATCATAGAATAATTTTCACTTGAAATAAAAGGTTTCACATTACAAGACAGTCCACTTTACAGACATGCCTTCGCCTAGATGGCTGAGTCTGAAGTGGATCACTACTTCATCTCGGATCTTCGTCCTCAAAAAATGATGCCTCTCAATGCTCTGTAATCTATCTCGGTTGATGCCCCTACGGTGTTGAAGTCAGTGCGTCACTCTTTAGTGGTTTGCGTTGGTATGATCGTAGATAAGAATCTACTGTTGGATGACTCATCGAATCAATAGATCGTCATTTCAGTCTGGAATGTTGCACGATCATCGAGCAAGTCTCATTTTGGTACTCTGAACTTTTTTAAGCCCTCGATGCATGTATTTATATGCGACTGCTTGATTGAAAACTTTTATCTCTTCTTGAGAGAATTTTTTCTGGAATATTCCCTTGCAGATCAACACTTTTGCATTATATTATGATGTTGCAATGCAATGCAAAGAAGAATGAAAAAAATGACACAAACAAAATAAATAAGTTAGTGTACACAAACAAAAGAGAAAAATAAGTTAGTACATGTAAAATAATTGATACAGATAAAATGTTATTCAAAGATGAATATAACACCTACCCTGTCATGACATCTACTCGAACATGCTTTAATTAAATAACATTCCTACCCAGACATGATATCTACCCTAAATGATTTTTTTTCAAGAAATTAATCCTAACCGCATGGTATCTAGTTCGCATGCAATTATTTAACAAAATTTAAAGCAAAAAGGAAATGTTCAGAAACACTCCTCCTTTGTGTACACTTAATTTGGGTACCTACTAATGGACAGAGGTTTAGTATATCTATAACTAGGGTGACCGTTCTATGGTTCACTGTATGCATGGTTTCGGCTCTAACAGAAAAAGTGACTCGAATTGTCTTTGATGTCGGTGCCCCTTCGGGCTGCCAAACCCTCGATCCTCACCCATTACAGGTTTCGAACGGAACGAGTTCAACTCGAGGGGATTCACTACCTTATACCCATACGAGGAATAAATCCCTACGAAGGTATAAGATATGTATCCCATGGGTTAATTGCTAAAACTCATACGAAGAATATATTCTTACGAGAGTAAAGCAATCACCTTGACTAATTTGGATCGAAGCTCGTGTCTAGAGCTCATGTTATGCAAATGCACGTGATGTGTGTGAGGAGGAACGTACCTACATTTGACTCAAAAAACGAAAAAAAACTAGACAAAACTTGGATCAACCTGAAAGCAAAAAATCAAATGTTAGTATGACAACTAAAAATGAAGCAATTAAAAACTTCAATAAAATGATCATAGATTAACTAAAGACTCGAACTCATAAATTCGACCACAACGACAACGTGTAAGCAACCTACAACTTGACTCTCTAAAAAAAGTCTCCAACGAAGTCGCCAAGCTGTCATAACCATTTTTAAAAATAAAACAATTAAATATTATTTTAAAAAACGATTATGACTTTTATTTGGAAAAATTGAGTGATTTTGGATTAATTGAAATTAGATTGAAAGAAGTCACCATCAACCTTTGGGTTAGGTAAGTCGAATAACCTAAAAACGTCTTTTAGAAACAATTTTAAGGAAAATCATTTTTATAAGACAAAAATTGATCTGCGTAACCAAATATTCGATTTAAAACGGATTCGGGAGTCGGTTACGTGTGGGGAAGGATTAGCACACCGCAACGCCCAAAAACTGGTACTGTGTCGCTTACACGTTGTCGTACATGATTGAAAATATAAATTGAATATAAAGTTAAAATGTGATACATTTATTGAAATTTAATTAATTTGCTTCAAATTAATTAATGTTAGGGAAAATTCTTTAATTCGAAAAGAAATATCAAAATTAGCAATACTCAATCGGAAAAGCTAACTCGACTATTTCTTGTCAATAAAAGAATATTCCCTCATTGATAAATATGCGAATCAAATATAAATAAAATTGACGTTTGCATTCGAATAAAAGGAAATAAATAGTGAATTAAAAATAACACACACATTGCATCATTAAAATAAATTAATTAGTAAAAGAAAATGGATTTATTTTAAGTTCATATTTGTTCGAATATCGTATTGGATTGTACCA
Source organism: Hibiscus syriacus (assembly GCF_006381635.1). Lineage (NCBI taxonomy): Eukaryota > Viridiplantae > Streptophyta > Magnoliopsida > Malvales > Malvaceae > Hibiscus > Hibiscus syriacus. The sequence goes on from NW_024062765.1 coordinate 1,344,782, forward strand.
CTTCGATCAAGTAATACTTTCCACGTCCGTTCCACAAATACGTGTACTTGAAATTTCGTTCAAGTGATAGCAAATAAAGGAATTTAAAATCAATAGCTAGAAATAAAAAAAATACATTTTTAATTATGTAAAGGATCCAAAATGGAAATGTAAACTGAAATACATTAATAAAATATGTACATGCGTAACAAAGACATAAAATTTTATACAAAATACTTATAATAATTACATGATTTATATATATCTATATATATGCATATATATACATGCAATAATAACTTTCCATAAAACAAAGTTACAAATTCATATTAAAATGTACATCTACAAATAAGATATACTAAAATAAAGACAAATCATATTTAATAAAAAGACTAAAATATTAAATAGATGTACACATATGTAATCTAATATAATATACACTTACATAAAAATATATGAATATACATACATGAAAAAATAAGAAATTAATTAAAATAATTTCAGGAAATAAAAATACAGATCATCAAGGACCTAACAAGCAATAAACCCAAAGTATCAAAGCTTTATGTGATGATGACTAAAATGAAATAAAGGAAACATACATTACCTAAATATAAACAAAATGAAATATGAGGGCAAATGTCATGCATAAAAAAATATTTATCAGATAATAAAAGGACCAAAATAACAATTTAAACAAACTAAAAGGGCTGACATAGCTAAAATAGAAGTTTAAAGGACTAAAATGACAAAAATAGAAAATTAAAGGATCTAAATAAAAAATAAAAAATTTAGGGCTAAAATAAAAAACAGAAACATCAGGGAGTAATGAACAAATATAAATAACTCAGAACCTCAAATTATAAGTATTAAATAATACAAGCACCAAAAAATGTAAATAACCCACAAATAAAGATTAGGACTAAACTGAACTAAACATAAATATAAAGGACTATACAATAATTAAACGAAATGCTCAAACAGTGACTAAAATAAAAGATCTAGAAATTTCATAACAGAATTCAAATATTAACATAAATACTTAATATATAAGAACATGACTAAAATATAAAAATTGAAATATAAGAGCTCGAAATCAAATAAAAAAATCCATTTACTGGCTGAAATATATCATTACAAAGCATAAGGGACCTACAATGTAGTTAAACCCTTTTTACACAACACGTAGCCCTTTACCCCTTTAAACAGCGTCGTTTTAGCTGGGTAATATAAGCCCAAAACCGAGCTTATTTTCCTCTCATCCCCTCATTTATCTCAATTCAGCCAAAGTAGAGAAGAAAGAGAGATTTAGAAATCTCTCAACCTCTCCTCGTCGGGCAGGGGAACCATGGCGGAGCTCGCGGTGGCGAGCGGCGGCTCACGGCGGCGCCGGTAACCGGAGGTAGTTAAAGGGACCCCAAAATGCTCCTCTCCTCTCCCTATACTCGAAAAAACACCTCACTCGACTTAAAACCAACCCTAAACCCCTAGATCTTGGTGGTTACCTTATAAGGAAACAAAGAGCACGGCGACCTTCAGGCGGGCCTCCACGACCTCGAACCACGGTGAGATACCTCTCTCTCTATTTCTATTTGATTTTTGTTGTAGTTTCGAATGGGTTTTATTTTTTCAAACCGATGCTCTCATTTTTTCTCTCTCTCGTTTTTTTTTACCCTCAATGGTTTCTGTCCTCATTACTTTCTTCTTTTTATTTCCCCCTTGCATGTGATTGATGATGACTGGATGTTGTTGTTGATGGATGGTCTCGGTTCGTAGGGAATGAGTACCCTAGGTTGATAGTCCCGATTTCTTCGGGATTTCTTGTGATTTGGTATACTGATAGATGCTCTGGTCACTGTAGGTGATGGAACGGTGGCTCGATGAGAGGCTTGACAGAGGCTTGGTGGCTCGGCGGCAGTTGGAGGAAGCTGGAAAGCCAGAGGAGGCGGCTGAGCTATTGAATAGAAACCCTAAAAATTTAGGGTTTCATAATGGGTCGGGTTGGATCGCTGGACACGAGTCTGGACCCGAGTCTGGGTCGGATATATGCTGTTGGGCTGCTGAACTGGGTTTGTGAGTGGGTCTGATGAGTGAGTCCATTTGGGCTTGTAATTTAGCCTACAAAATATGTAATTAATTACTATTAATAAAAATAACAACAACAACAATAATAATAATAATAATAATAAATAAAAATAAAAAAGACCGGACAAAAACGGGTGTCTACACGGTGTTTAGAAAAATACTTTTGACACCCAAAATTTATATAATTAGCGACCAATTGTGATGATAAACTATCTGGATATATCCCACATTTTTTAAATACATGTATAAGTTTGTTGATTTGTTATCCATTACTCGTTATCTACAATCATGATATACGGAATTTAACTTATACTTCAAGTAAATAATTTGAATATATTGAAAATTGTGAATATGATACCATGAATTAAACATCACCTTTTAATAATATATGAAATAATCTCAATATAAGAAACTTGAAAAAGATAGTTGGATGAAGAAAATCATTGTTTTTCAAAATTGTTTTGTTATTCAAAACACGTGTAACATTAATTTTAATCTCATAATTACATTATCTAATCTAATAATCATAATAATTAATCTCACTCATTATAATTTTCAATTTTACTACAACTAAATTCATCATTTTACTCCAAATGTAGCATGCGTTGCTCAATATATTGCTAAAAATAAAGAATAAAAAACATAAAAACCTGAAGGGGACAAGTATGTGTTTTTCTAAAGAGAAAATAACTTCATTGACCGAAAATATCTTATAATATACGATTTTAACCATTTTTTTTTGAATTTGCGAAAATGACCAACAAATTCGCAAACAAATTCGCAACGCGATCTCGAAATCGCAACGCAAACTCCAATTTCGCAACACAGTTTCCAAATTCGCAACTCAGTTTCTGCAATCGCAACGCGAATTTCTTTCTCGCAACGCGATTTTCCAAATTCGCAACGCGATTCCCAAATTCGCAAAACGAAATTTTAAATTCGCAACTCGATTTCTGAATTCGCAACGCGAATTTCTTTTTCGCAACACAAGTTTCCTTTTCACAACAAGATTTTCTAAATCGCAACACGAAATTTGTTTTCGCAACTCGATTTTCGAATTCGCAACACGAATTTTAATTTTGCAACAGCTTTTATTTTCGCAACACAAATGTTTTGGGTATATACACTACGCAACAGCAACAACTCATAACCTAAATCCCTAAATCGCAACTCATTCCATCTCCATCTATCACTCTCTCCGGCGACATATGTTCCTATATCCAACGACATCTTTCCTCATCTCTAATTTTTTTACATAATTTTATTTCTATATAATTTTTCAATGATTTCTCTCCCAAATTATCAACTATCAACTTAATAAAGGTATGTTTTTCTCTAAGTTAGTGATGATATATAGTTTATAGCTCGTTTGTTTAGTAAATTAATTTACAATTTGTAGAATGAAATCATCCAATGTTGATCATGTTTGGATAGATTTGTGTTTTGGAGGGTCATGGGAGAATGTTCATGGTGTTTTACAATATATGCCTTTACCCATGAATCTTCAACTAAAACTGTCATTAAAAAAGATAACTTATGAAACTCTAATGTTACGTGTTGCAAAGAAATTGAATTTAGAGCCCCTAAGTGGATTTAGGCTATCTTATCAGAGAAAAGGTAAAGTTTATTTGTTAACCGACAATGAAGATGTTAAACGATTTATTGCTTACATTAGTGTTTCGCAAGAAGATGATGTTACATTGTATGTTGTTGAACCTAGAAGTAGTGAAGTTGGGTCAGTAGTGGGTAGTAATCAACTAAGTTCTTCAACCCCAGTTTATGGTGCTCGCAATGTACAACATTGTTATCAACCTCAAAATTTAATGGTTCCACCATAATTTTATCACCAAGAAAAATTTCGTTTCACCACATTTCCAATACCAAACACAATATCAAACGTATTCTCAAAACCCACAACCTTTCCCTAATCCAAATCCCAATCAACTTTCAACACCAAATTCCGGTTTTCGTATTGACCAGTTAGACGATGATGAGCCGACAGAAAAAATTGTGAGTAGTAGTCAGTATTCGAAATTTGATTTTGGTCAATACCCGAACTTTGATCTTGGTCAATACTCGGATTTTGATGATGTTTCAGAAGAAGAAACAGACCTTGCGTGTAATGATTTTGATATTGGTCAATACCTGAATTTTGATGATGAAACAACCGCTGCCGAGAAAGATATTGTTGATGATAATGAGGAGGAAGTTACGACTGTGAATGAACATGTTGAACATCCATTCTGTAATTCATATAACCCTGAAGAAGAAAAAGAAGAAGAAGAAGTCCCCGAATAAAAGAAAAAGAAGAAAATGCCACGGGAGTATAACTGGAATATGCCAGAATTACTTCAGATACCGGAAGAAGAGTTGGTAAAGATAGCAGTTGATTGTTACACAAAAGTTATTCATATCAAGAAAGATGATTGTTTTGATACAAAGGAAGACTTGAAGACAGCTTTGTATACGAAATGTGTGGAAGATGTCTATCAACTAAAAGTTAACAAATCAAGCAAAGATCATTTCGAAACAAGGTGTATGATTGACAAAAATTGAATATGGCGTATGATTACAAAGAGGATAAAAGATTGTGAAATGTTTCAAGTTAGGACTTTTATTAATAAACATACATGTTCAAGAACCCAAGTTTTTCCTCACCATAGACAGGCAAACAAAAAGGTGTTGGGTGGTTTTCTGGCTGAGTTAATGTTTTTGAATGGCAGGGTATATTGGGGACATGAAATTATGACTGACATGAATGCTCGGTTCAAGATTAGTATCTCATATTCTCAAGCTTGGAGAGCCAAATGTTATGCTTTGGAATTGTTGAGGGGGTCGCCAGAAGCATCGTTTGCCCAACTGCCAGCTTATTGTCACAATTTAAAGCTAAAAAATCCTGGGTCGGTAACTTATATCAAAATAGATAGAGATGGATGCTTTGAGTTGCTGTTTATCGCCATTGGTGCCGCGGTTAGTAAATCAATATAATTTTGTTGACTCATTTTTGTTAGTTACATGCATTTCCCATTTAAATGATTATATTTCTTGTGTATATTATTTTGTAGATTCGTTCGTTTATTACTTGCATGTACCCAGTTATTATAGTTGACGGAGCACATTTGAAAGGTCGATACCTTGGAGTAAACTTATTAGCAGTAGCCATGGATGCTAACAATGGGATATTGCTAATAGCTTACGGGGTTGGAAAATCTGAAACCTATGATTCATGGACATGATTTATGAGGCATCTTAGGGATTGCATAGGTCCTATTAGCAATATGACAATCATATCCGATAGGGCAAACTCAATTGACAACGCTGTTAGAAGGTGTTTTCCAGATGCTTTTCATGGACTTTGTGGTGTTCATTTGTACAGAAATCTAAAATCAAGGTATGCTGGTATAAAAAATCACAAATGGACATACTGGAAGGCTGTAAAAGCTTAACGAGAAGTGGATTTTAATAAGCATATAAATTGTTTAAGATGTGTTTTGCCTCAATGTGCTCAAACACTAGAAGATGTCGGGTTTGAAAGATGGTCAAGAGTACATCAACTTGGAGCAAGATATGGTTTCATGACGTCTAATAGTGCCGAATCATTCAACGCTCTAAGTCGTCATTCCCGAAAATTACCCATTACTTGTTAATGGAGTTTTTTTGAGCCTCTATTCAACAGTGGTACTATAAGAAAAGAAACCATGCAGGTATTATTTCTTTAAATTCGTAACTTATCATATTTAATATATTTTACTAAGTATTATTTATTTAAATTTAAAGGAACATTGGAACGTCGTGTTACACCATGGACTGAAAAAAAGATAACGAAACGTGTTGTGAAGTCAACGTCATGGAGAGTTGAACCATGTTCAAACACTTTGTTTGAAGTATTGGGTAATAACTTAAATGGGCTTGTCTATCTAAATGCAAAGACGTGTAGTTGTATAAAATGGCAAACATCTGGTTATCCGTGTGACCATGTTATAAAAGTTGCTCTTCATTTAAACCAAGATGATTCAAGCGCATACGCTATGGATTCCTATACTACAGAAGTATATCGACAGACTTATGTCGAGATTGTCTACTCTATTCCACATCCTTCTGAGTGTGACATACCAGAAGACTTACAAACAGTTTTGCCACCAGTCATGGACAGCAGGCTACCTGGTCGACCAAAAAATCATGATCGTATACCGTCTAAGGGTGAAGAGAAGAGGATATCAACATGTAGTTGGTGCAAGGAAAGTGACCATACAAGGTTGACCTGTGGATCACCAATGCCATCACAATCATCTTTTCCTCTACCAAAATATGGATCATCATCAAAATCCAAAGCTCATATGGTGTCAAGCAAAAAAAAAATCAAAATCAAAATCAAAATCGCAATCAAAATCAAAATCCCAATCACAACCGGCTTCAACTTTTGGAACTTATCAACTTAGGTGATTTTTAAATGCAAATATTGTATTATGTGTATTTTATGTGTGAATGCATACATTTTCAGTTAGACATGCAAGAAGAAACTTGAGTTTGAATATTGCTATGATCTGTTCAGTTGTTATCACTTATCAGATTATTCTCTGTTATCTTTTTGAAGGTGTTTTCCTTAAATTCGCAACGCGAATGTCAAATTCATGTTGTGATTGTTGCGAAAGTTAAATTCGTATTGCAATTGTTGCGAAAGACAAATTCACAACACGAAAATCAAATTCGCAAGGCAAAAATCGCAACGCGAATTTGACTTCCGCGTTGCGAATTTGATTTTCGCGTTGCGAAAGTGTACCTTCAACAGGTCTTTTTTGCCTTCAACATAGTGCAGATTGAAAATTAAACAACAAATAAATTAAACAACATTGTAAATGATTTGATATATATATGTAAAACATTTGTTCACAGTATATCCAAATGCTCCTAACAATAGGGAGCTTACATCCAAATACATCAATTTGTTCACGCACCTCACTTCAGGATTAACCTGCAGAAATGTTATGGCCATGAGATTTTCTACACATCTAAAACCAACAAACAACAAATTATTGAATTATATGTTAACAACACTTGCTCAAACTTACCAATAATAAATGGTTGTTTATGCACACTTTCACTCTAGCCATAAAATGCCAAAACCACAAGCCTACTGTACCTCTATCTCTATCTGTGGGAGGTAGAAACTGTTTACCTCCTGTCGTCAAACGTTCCAAGCACATGCATACAAGAGGACCACAATCCCCTCTGGCTCCCACCATTTGTTGTGGCGCTGTCTCGTCTCTCATCATTGTAATTTTGAACTTTTTTGGCTTCTTGTTTCCAGAATTAGTCCAATAATCAATCGCATCCAAAAATTTAGCCAAATGAGCGTTCCATCCCTTACAAATAATATCTTTCAAATCAGACAATGATATATAATTCAACATGCTATCATATACTATCATCTTCAGGGATGAGAGCTGAAGCTTGACGAGAAGCAAATGACGACGTTCCATAATAGGGATAAACACTTGCAATCATAAATAATAATTCAATTGCCCACATCAAATAAAATTTATGAACACCTTTAAAATATTCAAAAATAAATACTAACCTTATCGACCTCCCACCACGCAGGATAAAGGATAGCTTTTCCATTACCCAATGCATATGAAGCGTCTCTTTGATCCTTCAAGTGAGCTACGTGAAAAGACGAAGGCATAATAGTCCATCGAGTCTTTTTTTATTTTCTTCAATTTCCTTATAATCAAAAGACGTGACACCTATGCATCAATATGTTGTTTTATAAAAAAATACATATATTAGTGAATTTAATAAATTTAAAAAGTACCCCCATTCGAAATAGCCATTTTCTTCAACCCCTAATAAAACACCCCACCAAGACCGATCAAGAAACAAATGCATACTATCGTCGATTTTGCATATGTCAGCGTAACACCCCTGGCTCCGCTCATGTAGATAAAAATCAACTGCAGTCTTAGCCTAAAGGGTATTATCCATAATTATGTCTGGTAGTGTTCTCCTCTCCTGCTGAGGAATGGTACTGGCCGGTAACTCATACGAAAGCCAACTATCATCCATCATACCGGGCACGTGAGGGGGTTTATCAATATGTCGTCATAGTATGCCATGTTAATTGGGCTCTTGAACGGTATGAGGGACCTCTTGAACGATGAGAGGGGTTTCTTGAAAGGTGGGAGGGGCCTCTTGAATGATGATAGGTGAATCGGGCTTCTTCTTACGGAGTCTTGGAATAATTGGGGTGAAAGGAGACGTAATGGCACGTGCACGACGTCTGATGCGTGAACCCCGTCGTGCAAGAAAAACCCGATAATATTAGGTCCTCTACCAATAATATTAGGTCCTCAGAAATGGGTTTTTTGGCCTCTTCGCCTAAAAAGCCGGCATGCAAAAGTAATAAAAGGCATACTCGGACAACATCGAAGTCATCCATCCGAGTAAAACCATCTTTAAGAAGTAATCTTTTCAAGTCGTCGACGTGTAAACTGGGCTTCGCCTTTGCCAGCTCAGGAAAAACCCGAGATAACCATGATGAGCGGGCTTTATGACTAGTGTACCGACCTACTTCATCGTTTCTGAAATGTAGACTAGTGATTAAGCAAAACTCCTCCCGCCCAAAACAAGTATACGCCGGTAGAAAATGAAACCATATCTCTTCATCACCACGTTGTATCCTCTCGGGTATATCGTTAGTCATGGTATGAAGAAACAAATGGGTCAACATAGCATCTCCACCTGGATGTTGTACTTTCAGCCATGGCCCGAAGCAAGTATCCTCAAACAATTTTCTTTGTACAGGTGTAAGTGTCGACACAATTGTAGTGGCTAGGCTTAATTTATTCCTTAGAGTCAATGAAGCCGAAAAATATTTCTAACAAAAATAATAAACATACCAAGTTAGATATACCAAAAACTACAAATTATACATTATAAACAGACATGATATTAAACAGTGAAAACAAAGCCAAATATGTTTCAAACTAGCACAATTTTTACCCAAGTCATTATTCTATCATAGTTCACAAAATGCATCAGATAACATTCCAGAAGTAAGCCCTTATAGAAACATTTAAAAGGACAACATATAGGTTTAGTGCAGGTTCAAGGACAACATAAAGAGTAGTAGTTTATTCTTGAAACTTAAATTCGCAACACTATGAAGTTAGTATTTGTCTTTGTTTTTTGGTTGAAGTAATGCAATTCATTCAATTTCAATTTGCAGAAGAAAAGTAGTTTCTGAAACTTAAATTCGCAACGCGAAACTAAAATCATGTTGCGAATTTCATTTTCACGTTGCGAATTTAAGTTTCAAAAACTATTCTTTTGCAAATTGAAACTTGAATGAATTGCATTACTTCAACCAAAAGACAAAACAAAGACAAATACTAACTTCACAGGGTTAAAGACTACACAGCTTAGCAGTATTGGCAGCAACCGAATGAATTTACTAAGCAATCTAAGTGAAATGGTTAATCTATATATTGAAATTACCAGTAAATTTATCATCAATTTAAATATGAAAAATCTAATAATAATACAAAATTTTCAAAATAAAAATAATTAAAAAAATAACCCTCGGTGGTTGATTTTCCATTTGTGACCGTGAATGGTTGTGAGGGTGGCTCTGAGAGATGGAGATAGAGGGGGGTCGCTAGATATGGGGACGAATTTCGTCGGAGATGGGGACGGACGCCGTAGAGAGTGAGAGATGGAGATGGGGCTGAGTTGTGATTTAGGGTTTTAGGTTATGAGTTACGATTGTACTGTTTACATTTGTGTTGCGAAATTAATATTGTGTTTCGAATTCGAAAATAAATTTCGCGTTGCGAAAATAAACGCGCTTTGCGAATTTGACTTCTGTGTTGCGAATTTGGAAAATCGCGTTGCGGAAAAGAAATTCGTGTTGCGAATTTCAAAATTGAGTTGTGAAATTGGAGTTCACGTTGCGAATTCGAGATCGCGTTGTGAATTTGTTGGTCATTTTCACAAATCCAAAAAAATTGGTTAAAATCGTATATTATAAGGTATTTTCGGTCACTGAAGTTATTTTCTCTATTCTAAATCTCTTACATGAAAAGAAAACAAAGGCAAAATCTTCTCGAAAGATCCTAATATATTTATATGGAGAAAAGGATGGCCATCTAGAATTTATTGACTTTTATGATCCCACGAACCAACAATTCCACCCCTCAATTAAAATCAATTTGTTAGAGGAAAATGATAAATCCAGTGTTTTGAAAATTGGACCGGCCAGTTCAATCGGGAATCGCTGCTTAGTCCGGTTCAATCTACACCGATTGAACCGCTACTAGTGAACCGGCCAGAATCGCTGAACTGTTCGAACCGGACCGGCTAAAAACTGAAAAAAACCCGCCAATTTTTTTTAAATTAAACCAAACGACGTCGTTTGTTAAACGAGCCAAGTCGAACTCGAGTATTGCTGAGCTCGACTCGAACTTGAAAACTTTAAAAGTAAGCTCAACTCGACTCAAACTCACGAGCTAAAAATTATCAAGTTCAACTCGAACTCGAAATATAATATTGAAACTTAAACTCAAAAAAAAAATAGAAGCTTGATTGAAGTCTAAAATTCGAGCTTGATTGAAGTGAAAGAATAGTTCACTCAATGCTCACCAAAAGGCTCCATGATTTTGAATGACAAATTACCTCTATTATTTATAGAAGTTAGTTGGGATGTTCTTCTATGTTTCTTAGCCATATGAGATTGTTTTGTTCTCATATTTTTACTCTTTAGACTTTTGTGATGCTTTTCTATGTTTCTTAGCCATATGAGATTGTTTTGTTCTCATAATTTTACTCTTTAGACTTTTGGGATGCTTTTCTATGTTTTTACCCATGTGAGATTGTTTTTAAAAAAAATTAAACCAAACAATATCATTTTGTTATGATTTTTTTAGCCCCAAATTTATTTTTTAATTATAGTTATATAATTATATTTATTATTTAATATGTTTTACCTTAAATATTATGTTGTAGTTAATTTGAATCATTTTGTTTCACTTGATTTTATAGTTTTTAACTTATATATGTTATGACTTGATTTGAATATGACTTGTGATATAAAAAATTATTTTTTATTAAATATTTTTGGTATTTTTATTTAATTTTTTAAATAATTATGACGTCGTCCGATTCTTCTGATCGATCAGACCGGTTCAACCGATTAAACCAGTGAACCGATAACATGATCGGTTCGCTAACCGATCCGATTCTGAAATCCATGGATAAATCGACTAAACGAGTTTGTGAAGATAAAGGCTCAACACCCACCTTCCTTGAAAGCAGTCTTCAATCATTCATTTGCCTTCAAAACCAATTTTCATCCCCAGGAAACATGTTTGGTCCTGCCAAAAAGCTGCCCCAATCTGATTTCAGTCTATCGAAACACATGGGGAGGAAGTATGATTCCAGGGTGCAAAAGACTGCTCAAAATTACAGAAGTTGGAATACCATGGGAGCTGATGAAACTTCCGTGATGGAAGATGACTCTGGAGTTTCTACTCCCCCTTTATGGGGAACTAATCCTTCAACGACTCCTCAGCCTGGAGAGAACATTAATTACCGATGTTTATCGCCGTCATCGCAAGCTCAAGCCATCGCTAGAGGTCAAAGGGAGCTTATGGAAATGGTTAGCAGAATGCCTGAGTCTAGTTTCGAACTCACCTTGAAAGATATTGTGGAGCACCGGGATGCGGCTGCTGAACCGAAACAGGAGAGTTGTGCTGGAGGGAGAGGTGCCATCAATGAAGATACATACAGCGAAGAGAAGGGGAAGAAGAAGAAGAAGAAGAAGAAACAGCAAATCAACAGAAGTGGGAGCATAGATAATGGAGGGTTTCTTCTGAAAATGATGTTTCCATTTTCCTTGGTGTCAAAGAGGAAGATGAAGAGGAATGGTTCAAATTTAAATTATAATTCTAGAGTTTCACCGAAGCCAACAGTATCAGATGAATCTGGTAAAAGCATATAGATAAAGAGTGGTTGAAGAAGAGATTGGGGTCGAGCAAGAGTGACGGCTCTGGATCCAATGTAACCAGTGGAGGTACCAAAAGCAGCCGTAGCAGCAGCTGCGGGAGCGTCAGCAATACCGGCGGCAGGTGTGTTATAACAGTGATAATTTCAAACATTTATCATTTATAAATTCACTCTGGCCCTTGCTATAAAAATCCTGGTTCCATCCCAGTTTATCATTTATAAGTTATAACATTTGAATTTTCATGTTAAATTAATGCAGGCATGCGGGGAAGGATTGCTTGCCTTTCATCTTCAATAGGAAGAACAAAGCGTCGCGGTAAAACACCAGCCTTGGGCCATGTTTGAAAATGGAGTTCAATGTGTAAATTATCTTTCCTGTAATGCGAAATGTTTACGTACAATGGGTACATGAGATTTCACATACAGATGCAAAGCCAGTGTATGATCAGATTCAGAAATTGTAATTGCAGAGTTATCAGCTTTTTTTTTTACCCATAGAGTGAAGATGAAACATGATTTTGCCTTCCATTAGTAGCAAACAGAGAAGAGAAAGGCCTGAAACGAACTGCAGTAGCAAAGGTTGAAAATATTGAAGAATAGTACACGAGTAGAGTCATGAAACTAAGCTTGGCTGAGGCTGAAGCAACACAGAGACAAAAGTTTGTAGAATTTCAATCTCTAGACAGAGCTTACAGGGAATACTACAGCATGAAGACTAGAATGGAAGCTACAAGACAAAATATTGGCATGTGATTTGTTAATTGGCTTTCACTTGGAACCGTTGTAGTGTTGTCTTAGTTAACTTCAAGGTAGAACAGAAACTATGCGTTCTATGATGTGTATACTTTATGAATCAAGTTTCTGTAGTTTCTAAATCGAGTGGTTCCTGGCTTTCACTTGGAACTGTTACTGTTGGTTGGAACCGTTATCGGCGCCTCACCTTCGACAATCTTTCCCTCCCATCGGCGGATGATGACAGTGAGGTGTGGTTCTAATTTGGGGTTCAAGGTTTTGTATATAATTTGAGGTATGATTTTAAGACTATAATTTAGGTTTTTTAAAATTTATTTTTTTATTATAATTCTACGTGGTATTAAAATATTAAGAAAATATATCAAATCATATGAAAATATAATATTATAATCTAGGTCATCTAGAGGATCAAAATATGAACAATTCAAAAGTTAAGTGTTTAAATTAGAAAATTAAAACTGAAATGGTCAAAATAGAAGTTAAAAGATAATTAAATGATGAATAATGTAATTTACCCTTAAAATTTCAATATCCAACAACCAAACTCAAATTCAAAATCTAAAGCCAAAACTTAACGAAACCCAAAATCAAAAATCTAAATTACTGGACCATATCCAAGTGAATCCAAAATTTAAAATTTGCTCAAATAAAATAGCAAAATCATCATTGGTAATTAAAGTCTTTTATTTTATTTTTTTATTTTAATTTTAAATTGATTTGAAATTATTCCTTCCTGTCTCAGATTTAAGCATAATGAATATCAGAAAATGAATATTTAATATTAAATAATTTAGAGTTATCTTTAGATAAATATTACCTCATATTTATCCCTAATTAATAAAAAATATTTTATATTTATAAAAAATATAAATATATTATCTAATAAAAAATTTATATTCAATTTTAATAATAATTTAACATAAATATTATTTTTCTCAACCACATAACAAATTAGCAATTAATAATATTGATATAATAATTAAGTGTTACTTATGTTAAGGGTCCAGTTTCAATCCCAGCAAATCTCTTTTCCCCTAACCTATGTTTTCTATCAATATTTTTTGTGTTTTTTTCTTCTTTCCTTTTGATTTTTGTTGTGTAAATTATACAGGAGACCACCAAACTATGGTCGATCTTGTCACTGAACTATTTTTTGTCTCAATTCGACCACCAAATATTTTAATTGATTCAATCAGACCACTCTCCGTTAAAAAAAACATACTGACATGTACATTAATAAAACTAGTATAATTATATATTTGGTCCTTAATATTTACACATTATATCAATTTAGTCACTATTTTAATTTAATTAAATAAATTTAACTATCCAATTAGAACATGACACGTTCTTGTCAATACATGATTGAAATGTTTTATTTATGAATTTTAAATTATTTAATTATATGATTTTTAACCAATTAGGTGGTGACACATGTCACCACCAATTGAAATGAAAAATTGAAGAATAAATTTGCGCTCTAAGGGATTCCATCCTGTGTCTTTGGGGGAGAATAGCCAAATGCCCAAACTATTGGGTCAAAACTCCCCAATGGTTCTAATTTACAACAGTTTGTATTTGACTTGTACCGTTAAATAAATTATTTGGTTAAATAAATTTCAGTTCGATTAATGGTTACAAAAAAAATTCGGTTAATTCGATTCGGTTAATAATTTTCAAATGAATTTTGGTTCGATTAACGGTTAAGGAAAAAATAATTTATTTGAAAATTATTAATCGAATTTTTTTCTTTAACCATTAATCGAACCGAAATTTATTTGACCGTTAATAGAATAAAATAAATTATTTTTTCTTTAATTGTTAATCGAACCGAAATTTATTTGAAAATTATTAACCGAACTAAATTAAACGATTTTTTTCTTTAACATTAATCGAACCGAAATTATTTTACCGTTAATCGAACCAAAATTTATTTGAAAATTATTAACCGAACGAAATTAACTGAATTTTTTTCTTTAACCATTAATCGAAACTGAAATTATTTGACCGTTAATCGAACTGAAATTTATTTGAAAATTATTAACCGAACCAAATCAACCGATTTTTTTTCTTTACGTATTAATCAAACCGAAATTATTTGATCATTAATCGAATCGAAATTTATTTGAAATTTATTAACCGAATTAACTGAATAAAATAAATTATTTTTCCTTAACCGTTAATCGAACCAAAATTTATTTAAAAATTATTAACCGAATCGAATTAACCGAATTTTTTTTGTAACTATTAATCGAACTGAAATTTATTTAACCAAATAATTTGTTTAACGGTACAAGTCAAATACAAATTATTGTAAGTTAGAACCATTGGGGAGCTTTGGCCCAACGGTTTGGGAGTCTAGCTATTCTCCCCCCAAAGACACAAGTTTGAATCCCTTGGAGCACAAATTTGTTCTTCAATTTTCCATTTCAATTGGGTGGTGACACATGTCATCACCTGATTGATTAAAAAATCATTTAATTAAATAATTTAAAATTCATAAATAAAACATTCCAATCATGCACATCTCATGTTTTAATTGGATAGTTAAATTTATTTAATTGAATTAAATAGTGACTAAATTGATAGAATGTGTAAATATTAATGACCAAATATATAATTATGCTAGTTTTATTAACGGACACGTCAGCAAGTTCGTTTTTTTTTAACGGAGAGTGGTCTGATTGAATCAATTAAAAAGTTTGGTGGTCGAATTGAGACAAAAAATAGTTCGGTGACAAGATCTATTAGTGACTATAGTTTGGTGGTCTCCCGTATAGTTTACCCATTTTTGTTTAATGGACCGTGATATCAATCTTAATATTAGTTTTCGATCATCGATAATTATTATTTTTCTTTTTCTTTTTCATATTATGTCCTTTCATTTTCTTAAATTTTTTAATTTTAAATAAGAATATCTATCCTAGTGACACACATTTTCTATGCTCTTGTGACATATTCCTTATGGCTTTTGGTACGTTTTTGCACACCTCTTCGGTCGTATGGATGCTCGCACGAAGACCCTCACGACACTTGTTTTATGATTAGTTTATCGGTGATCATGTATTGTCAGATCTCCTCTTTGGTAAAAGGTTGTTTATCGATATAATCAGAATTGTGTAAAGAAAATACCTATCAAATTATTTGATTCACTCACTGCTCATTTATTATTTCGTAAAGCGTTTTGTTCGACAGAAACAAGAAGTTTTATGAAGGTTATTAGGCTATTTGGTTTTAATATTTTTGTTTTATATATGAATTTTTTAGTGATCATTATCTCTATTTTTTTCTTTATATTTGAGTACATTGTAATTGTAATTTCTTCCGTTACTTATATTAATGAAATCTAGTTAGCATTGCTAAAACAAATTAGTGACCAAAGAAAAAAAAAAAGCGCTAATAGTTTACTGAACAATAAGATTGTAATGACCCGAGAAACCTCAAGTCAATACCCCAAGCTGACCTGAACTAATGTATAAATTAATTTAAATTAACGAGTGAGGAGTCAAGGAAATTTGGGTTTTGTAGAGTTGGATTTGGGGCACAAATGGTAGGCCCAAAGAAAGAAATTGAAATTAAAATAAAAAGGGAAGGATTTATTATGTAATTAACTCCTTGGATGAAGAAAAATCTAGATATGAACATTTATAGTAGTGGGTGTCGTGAGTTTTGACAAAGGTAATATCATTTCTATCTTCTCCATCAATCTTCTCCCATTATTCTTCATTTTCATATTTCCTTCATCCATTATTGGACTATATAGTTGAATTAACAAAGAGTTAAGGTAAAAATCATTCCCTTTATGTTACAGGCTTCAAGTTGGATTAATAAAGAGTTAAAAATATACTCTCCTTCCTATAATTTTTGTCTCATAATAATTAAACGCATAATTTTAAAAAGATAAATTTGATCATAAATTAAATTATATAAAATGAGCGAAATGATAAAATTATGATCTCTAAAAAGTGATTAATAAATTTGACCGATTTATTTTGATATTTATAAAAGAATAAGACAAATAAGGATAAAAGAGAAATACAAATATCATTATTTTTTGATTTTTTATAAGATATTTTGAATGAAATAATTTTAAAAATTAAAATGAATAAATTTAATGGGACGGTAAAAATATCAAAGTTAAAATTTATAATATTAAAAAATAAAAATAAAATTATTGGGATAGACGATAACTAATATAAAGCATAACATGCAGCTGCCACAATCTCACGAGGTAGGCAATATGAGGTTCAGGTTCTACAAACATTTCTAGTGCACAAACAAATTATCTTTCATTTTGATTATTGATGTGCTTGTCTCTAAGATGCAATTTTACGTGACACGAGCACATGAGTAAGCAATATTAGGTTCATGCGCTTCTCCATCTCGAGTACCCAATTAAATTATTTTTATTTTTATTATTTTCTCTCCTGATTCTAAGGTTTGACTTCGATTAATTTGGACCTATCCGCATCGTACTCCTGAATTTGATGGGTGAGTCTTCTACCAGGAATTTTATGCGAACACAATTACTCGAACTCGAAACCTTACTTGAGCAAGTTATCAAACTACTTACTACTTCAACTAACCCCTCTTGGTATATGTTAATTTTTTTTTTATATTTTTATCAGTAAATTTAACTATAAATGTCATCTGCAAAATGTAGTCGACATAAAGGATGAGTGACCACTTTAAGATACCAAAATTCTGGTATAGTAAGATTGCTTGGTAAGCTTGATTGTTTGTTCTGACCAAAAGCTAAGATGGTCAGCCGTTTAACCCATTTGGGGTAGCGAGCAATCGAACCTATTTTCCCGTTCATGGCTGTGGTAGCTCTTCGTTTTCTAGCGCCGATTTCGTGTGAGCAGTAGGTATAAATAGTACGTATTTAATTCCTCCGACGCATATCCTTAAAAAAATCTCCTACGCATACATTAGGTACCTATTGTTGAAATTAATTCAGTAAAAATACTTGTATATTCATCACCAATAATGTATAAACCCATATTTATATAAAGTCTGCTATCTAACCAAACTAGCAATCATCTAACAATTGAAACTAACTCAACTGCCTAGCTTTAACACCTATAAATAGTAGGTACCTAATGTGAGGCAATCACTACTATCATCTCTCCTACGCATATATTATACAATTTCTCAAACATTCCCCGGTGAACTAGCAATCGCCCAACACCTCTTGGACGAGATGGGTTCCTTCGAAATAATCCGTGAGAATCGCCCAGGAGTGGCTGTTGTTCTAGCTATTGGTACCGCACATCCACCCAACTGTTTTAACCAAGTTGATTACCCAGATTTTTATTTTCGACTTACAAAATCCGACAATAATTCTCCATTGAAAGATAAGTTTCGACGTATATGTAAGTATGAATAGGTTATAATTATTTGTATTTAGTTCTTTGAATGAGCTTAAATTGCTTTAATCGATTGATTTTGGTGTTTACAGGTGAAAAATCTGGAATTAAAAAACGTTACATGCACTTGACTGAAGACATCATCAACGAGAATCCAAACTTGATCATCTACAAGGCTCCATCTTTTGATGTTCGTCTAGAAATACTTGTAACACAAGTCCCTAAGCTTGCTAACAAAGCGCATTGAAGGCCATCAAGGAATGGGGGCAACCCACTTCTAAGATCACTCATCTTATATTTTGCACATCGTCAGGGATCGACATGCCTGCTGCCGACCATAAGCTTGCTAAGCTCATTGGCCTCAATCCTTCAGTTCAAAGATTCATGCTTTACCAACAGGGTTGCTTTGCTGCCGGGACTGCCCTTCGTCTTGCCAAGGATTTGGCAGAAAACAATGTCGATGCTCGAGTGCTCGCTGTGTGCTCAGAGAACATGGTAGGATGTTTTCAGCCACCATCGGAGACCCATTTAGATGTGCTCGTGGGGTCTGCACTATTTTCCGATGGCGCCGCAGCTGTGGTTGTGGGTGCCAACCCTGATACCACCGTCAAGGAGCGTCCTTTGTTTCAAATTATATCAGCTAAACAAGCTATTATCCCCGACTCTGATGAAATAATAGTAGCAAAAATACGTGAAATGGGAATGGCATATTATTTATCTAAAAAGTTGCCCAAAGTGATTGCTAACCACATTGAGCAATCCTTGATGGAGTCATTCAGTCCATTGGGTATTCATGATTTGAACAAATTGTTTTACGCAGTTCATCCCGGAGGTCCAGCTGTTCTTAGACAAATTGCAGAGAAACTTGGATTAGATAATGACAAGCTTAAAGCAAGCTGGCATGTGTTAAGTGAATACGGAAACATGTGGAGTCCAACCGTGTTATTTGTTCTTGATGAGATGAGAAAGAACACAACTGAAGAAGGCAGAGCCGCTGCAGCTACCGCCGCCACCATAATGGAAGGGTTAGAGTGGGGTGTCTTACTTGCCTTTGGGCCGGGTGTGACGGTGGAGACCGTGGTGCTTCGAAGCTTAGTTATTAACTAGCGTGGTAAAAGGGAGCAACGAGGATAAAGATTGTTGTTGTGATGGTATAAGAAAGTAGGATATTACGTTTAGACCTTAAAATAAAATGTCTTTGAAGATTTGTATTAACAGTAGGGAAATATAAGTCGGACGTCTCATCTTCGTTTTCTCTATCGTGTATAACTATTTGCTATGATATGTATTGGCGCATAATTATATATATTTCACTTTATTAATTTATTTTTTGAACAAGGAAAAACTTGAACCTACCAATAGACGTGGGCAAGAAACCTTAGAGTAACACACTCATCACATTTCTTTATGGCAGGAAGATTTTCAAGAGAGCCATCTTCCTCTTGCATATCGACTTCAAGTTGTGAAAAATCAATTTTGGGAGGGTCACCCAGCAAACATGGCAATGGCTTAACACTTTGTATCTGACTATAAGAAGATGGCATATTGTTGTTCCATACACAGCACACTCCTAAAAGAAGCATGGGCAAGTTGGAATGCATCCCAGCTATGGTTCTAATTTTTGTCTGCCTATGTGAGCTATTTATTCTGTTTAGTGTTAGGACACATGTAATAACCATTTTTTTGAAAAATAATTAAATATTATTTAAAAAAATAGTTATGACTTTATATGAAAAATTGGGGATTTTGAATTGGTTTGATATCAAATTGAATAGGAGTCTCCATTGACCTTTGAGCTATGTAGGTTGAATACCTAAAAACGTATTTTAAAACAATTGTAAGAAAAATTATTTTTTAAGACAAAAATTGGTCTGCGTTTACCAAAAATTCATTTTTAAGGGTTCGGAAGTCGATTACGTGTGGGGAAGGATAAGCACCCCCACAAAGCCCAAAAATTGTTTATTAGTCGCTTATATATTGTCGTGGAAGTGGAAATTATAAATCGAATATAAAGTTAAAATATGATTTGTAATACCCCAAATATCATATTAGTGACCTTATTGAAAAGATTTAAAATTTGAAGACTTATTTGTATAAATTATAAAAAGATAGGAAATGATTGAAATAATGTTTAAGACCAATTTGTATAAATGAATGAATATAGAGGGTATTTTGGTCCTTTAAGGAGAAATAAATTTAAAATTTATTCTGTCATAACAATTTTTTTACAAAACAATTAATTATTATTTTAAAAACAGTTACAACTTTAATTTTGGAAAATTTGGTGATTTGGAATTGATTTGTATAAAATTGAAAAAAAGTCGCCAGCAACCTTTGGTTAGGTAGGCTGAATACATAAAAACGTCTTTTTAAAACAATTTTAAGAAAAATCATTTTTAAGACAAAAATGACCAAAGATTCGATTAAAACAGGTTCGGGAGTCGGTTACACGTGGTGAAGGATTAGTACCCCACAACGCTCAAAATTGGTACCTAAACGATTATACGTTTAAATTTTGAGAATTATAATCTCGAAAATATATTTAAATTATGATCCTTTTATTTATTTGAATTTATTTAAAAAGTGTGAACACGCTTCAGGAACACACTTCCTTTATAGTTAGAAGACTTTCTCATAGATTCCTCTCACAACAGATATTATTTCGCAAATTTCACAAAAGTAAAATAAACAAAATAAAAGTGAAAAATAATCAAAATAAATAAACATAAAACAAAGAAAATTATTAACAACAAATACATTTATGTAAAAAAATCCTCGTAAAGACACATTCCCTTGTAGTTGGGAGATGTCTTCGTAGATTTCTCTTATAATGAAATTTTCATTTTTACATATAATTACAAAATATGTAAAATAAATATGTCTAATAAAGGATTCAATCATAAATAAGAAAACGAAATATATCCAATTACAAATAAAAAAATAAGTAAATAAATACATTCTGTAATTTTGGGGACTAAAATGGTACTAACAAAAAATTTAAAATACTAAACAACATACATAAACAAGTCAGAACCTCAATAATCTTTTTAAACAACTAGAAGTACTAGAAATGCAAATACCCATAAACAACATTTAAGGATTAAAATGAAATGAACATAAATATAAAGGATTAAACATTAATTAAAACAAATGCTCAAACAATAATTAAAATAAAATATTTACATATGATTGATGCAAGGTTAAGTTAAAGGTGATGTGATTAAAATATGCATTCCTTTTTTTTTACTATAAGAAAGTGACTGTCCCATATTAAATCAAACATTAAACGCATGATGTTGTATTCAATTTCAAAGTTTGATGGGGTATGGGGGCCACAAAATAATGATGCACAAGGAAAATAGTGTTGTAGCTGTTATTAGCTGGACTTGTGGGATTTCATGTTGAAATAGAATTGTTATGTAGATAAAATTATTTTTTCTTTAAATTTACAAAATAATAATAATAAATAGCCCAGTGACCAAGATATAAACATTAGAAATAATGGGTATGAAATAAAAATAAATAAAATACAACCAATGCCCATACTCAAAAATTACAAAACACAGAGACCCTTATAATATAATTTACCTACGTTTAAAATTATGATGAATGTCCCTGGGCAAAACGACGTCGTTTTAGTTGGCGCATATAAGCCCAAAAACAAGGCTTCTTCCTCATTTCATTCTCATTTTCCTTTTCTTCTACCAGAGATAGAGAGAGAGAAAAAATATTTCTCTAAAAATTCCCCTCATTGGGGAATAAAAGTTTGCCGTCGCCAAGGACATCCGCGACGGTTCTCGTGGCGGCGCACAGCGGTGCAAGGTAACCGGAGGGAGTAAAAAAAAACTCCCCGAATACCATTCTCTCCTCGCTCAACCCAAAAACACCCTCACCTCGACCTAAAAACTTCCCTAACACCCTATATCTAAAGGGTTTATCTTTCGAAAAATTGGAAAACCAATGACCTCTTCGGCTTCCCTACTCTTCGAACCCAAGTATGTTTCGCTCTCTATTTCTTTTTATTTCGGTTTCCCAAACCCAAATCTTTTTCTCTGACTTTTTTTCTTTCTTTCTCGAGTCCCCTGTGTTCTTCGAAATCCCCTTATGGTTTCCTTCTTCTTTTTGTTTCGAATGCCTTCATTCTTTTAATCTCTCTCTGTTTTGTCTTTGTATGCATGATTATTGGATGTTGAATGATTGATTCGGTAGGTAGAAATCCCATATTTTTTGGGGTTTAGGTAAGATTTATTTTATTTTTGACTTTGATGATGATTCGGTGGATTTGTGCAGAATGTCTCGTCGGTGGTGGCTCGATGGCTTGGTATTGGCTCGGCTCACGTCTGGGAGTCGAAATGGTAACTCAGGCGCCGGTCTGGGAGCTGAAGAGTTGAATCCTCTACGGCAGCGCTTGAATAAATTTAGGGTTAGAAACCCTAATTGCATTGGGTCAGGTCACTAAGCCGGTATGGATCTGGGTATGATGTAACTAGGTCTTCGGGTCGGGTCAATTATTGAGTGGGCTGAGTATTGCTTTGGGCTACTAGGTTGTATTTGTTTTGGTCCTCATTTGTTAAACTTGGATTGGCCTGCAATCATATGTAATAAAACTAATTAATAATAATAATAATAATTTTGGCCTGGACAAAAACGGGTGTCTACACATTCCTTATTAGGGATTTTAGGAAGAAAAGGGGTAAAGTTAAAACCAAGAAAGTTATCTTTTTTCTTCTTCTTTCCCGTGCAAGGACCATCCTCCATAGCCAAAGGTAAGATTTAATTTAACCAGCTCTTCCTCTTGTTTTTGGGTTGTTATTGGAACAATGAATATTATGGAAGCTTAAGGAATGGTTAAGTAAGATTAAAACTAGGAGATGGTTGAGATATTTGAGATTGAAGAAAATGGGGTTTTGAAGGATATGTTGGAATATGAGTTTTTATTGATGTTTATTAGTATATTTGATTTGTCAAAGAAGTAAATAAGAGATTAAAAGCTTTAGATATGAGTAAAAACATGCTAGATAAAGTGATATGATTTGTGAATTGAGATGTTCTATGGATATTTTAGATGTTATAAGAGGTTAAATGAAGTACAATTAGTTGGGTTAAGTAAAGAAGAGTTAACAGTATTGTTGGAGATAAAAGTAAGAGATTTTAAGGGAAAATTTAGTAAAAATTAGGCTGAAAAATGGTAAATATGGGTAAAGGTATCGGTACTGATAGAACAGTACGGATACTATAGGCTTAAATGTGTAGAAATGTGACGAACATTATCGGTACCGATTCAAGTAGTATCGATACTAAAAGGGAAAGTATCGATACCATGGATAACAGAATGTAAAAATGGTATCGATACCGAAAAAGAGTATCGGTACCATAATGTAGTAATATCGATACTAAAAAAAAGTATCGATACCATAGTATAGAAGTATCGATAACATGGTAGGGGTATCGATACTATTGAGCCTGGAAATATAAGATAGGCTAAAATTGTTATAGAAATTGAAATAATAGTACTTTTGAGTATTATTAAAGTATAAATGTTAGGGAATATACTAACATTTGGTATGGTATATGTTATTAATAGATGCTTGTGTAGATCATAACCAAGCTCCTGAATCTAGCAAGAAAAAGGGCAAAGATAAAGTTGTTGAATAGCCATATATCTCTACATCTTATTAGCGAGGATTACCAGGTGAGTGCATTTATTATGTACTTATATGTTATGATAGTCATATATGCATGTTGCTTAATATATGTATGGTGATTACCAAATGACACTATATATGCAAAACTAAGAAAATCATAATAAGTTTATGAATTACCGTATTGACACTACGTGTGCAAACTATAGAGTTTATAATGAATGAATGAGTTAATTGATATTATGAGTAATTATTAAAGTATAAACTATTTTTAAATAAAAGATTAATAGCGTAGCTGTGCATTTGACAAGAAGGTGTCAATTTTGCCAGTTAAATACCTTTGAGTAAAAGATTAATGGCCTAGTTGTGCATTTGGCAGAAAAGTGTCAATTATGCAGTTAGATGAAAGGTTAAATACCTTTGAGTAAAAGATTAATGACCTAGTTGTGCATTTCGCAGAAAGATGTCAATTATGCCACTTAGATGAAAGGTTAAATACTTTTGAGTAAAAGATTAATGGCCTAGCTATGCATTTGTCAGAAATGTGTCAATTATGCCAGTTAGATGAAAGGTTAAATACCTTTGAGTAAAAGATTAATGGCCTAGTTGTGCATTTGACAGAAAGGTGTATTATGCCAGTTAGATGAAAGGTTAAATACCTTTGAGTAAAAGATTAATGGCTTAGCTATGCATTTGGCAGAAATGTGTCAATTATGCAAGTTAGATGAAGGGTTAAATACCTTTGAGTAAAAGATTAATGGCCTAGCTATGCATTTGGTAGAAAGGTGTCAATTATGCCAATTAGATGAAAGGTTAAATACCTTTGAGTAAAAGAGTAATGGCCTAGTTGTGCATTTGGCAAGAAGATGTCAAACATGCAAGTTAGATGAAAGGCTAAATGCCTTTGGGTAAAAGACTAAATGCTTAATAGTGAAATTTGATATAAATGATTTCAGGTATTTATTTGACAAAAAAGCATAAAAGGATGCCATAAATGAAAATGCATAACGGTGCATTAAAGGCATTAAAGGATGCCATAAATGAAAATGCATAACAGTGCATTAAAGGTATGAACGGATGCCATAAATGAAATTAATGAATAATTACTAAAGAATAATAAGAAAAAAGTACAAAAAGAAATGTATGTTGTACATACTAAGAATGTTTACGATGATTGATGAAAGAAAATTTTGGTTTAAACAATAGGGACTTATATAATGGATGATACGAAGTAGTTCGAAACCAAATAAACATGATATACTTATATATATAGAAATGTTACTTTACAATACTATGTCTGACTAATAAGTATTTAACGTGTGTCTCACAAATAAAATAAAAGTTAGTAGTTAATAGAGTCCGAACCATAATAATGCGGATCATACCCCGGATCGGGTCACCACAAGGTCGAATCGAATATTAGAAACAATAAATAAATAAATAAATAAATAAATAACAATGGTTAAAGTGCGATAAAATAAACGTTAGTAGTTCAAAGAGTTCGAACCATAATAATGCAGATCATACCCCGAATCGGGTCACCACAAGGCCGAATCGAATATTAGAAACAATAAATAAATAAATAATAATGGTTAAAGTGCAATAAAATAAAAGTCAGTAGTTAATATGCAATAAAATAAAAGCTAGTAGTTAGAAATAAATAACATAGCAGAATATTGACTAAATTAAAAGTTAGTAAAATTTGCATGCATATTCGAAATAAATAAGAAATAAGTTACCAGAGTGCAAAAAGGCTAAAAAACGAGGGGATGACAGGTGGGTTTTCCCCTATAATGACCAAAATGTGAAATGACTGGAGTTAAGAGGACTTGTCGGTGATTTAACCATTGAAACCAGTGACCAAGATGTAATATGAAGCCTAAACTTAGGGATCTATGGGTAATTTACCCAAAAACACAAAACAAAACATTATCTCATTCCTTTCTTCTCTACAAGCACGACCGGTCGACGAGACCTCAAACTATGTCAACAACGCCGGCAATTGAGAACGGTGGTCTTCACATACCTCAACCAACACCGAGACAAACCGAGAAACTCAAAAAGAACCAAAATCCCTATTTTCTTTAACCCGAAAACCTAAGACAAAATCCAAATGCTCTATGTGGGCACCGTTCGTCCCTCCGACCACCATCCATGGTGGTCAGAATTCTAAACCAAAGCCACCGAACCACTACCAAGACTAACATTCTCACCACATTTACGTAACGAGACTAAATAATGATAATAATAATAATAATAATAATAATAATAAAGAAAACAAAAATGAATGAGAGAACCAGAACCCTTATTTTTTATTTCTTTTTTAGACTTACAAAATTAGGGGGTTGTTTTTACATTTTGTTTGGCTTTTAAAGCCCCCCAATTACAAATGGCATAATCATTAGTTTGGTCCCTGGATTTTATTCCTTATTTTATTTTAGGGAAAAATTAGGGTACTGCCCCTCTTTGCTCATCTATTGTATAAACAATGACGAAGCAAAGATAAATAATGACCTAATTTTGTCTAGCTACGATGTTTGCTTCGCATCTGGAGCTCCGATTCTTTGTCTGAAAATAGAGGACTTATAAATGACAATGTTCCTTCATGTTGAGGACGTCTGGTCAATTTGGAGATAATTTGGTGTTGAAGACGACACTGCTCATCCATGTTGAAGAGTTCTGGCCGCTTTCAGGTAAATAGTTTGTTAAAGACGACACTGTTCCTTTTCATTGAGGAAATCGAGTGAATTTGGGGATAATTTTTCCGCTGAAGATGACATTGCTCATCTGCAATGAAGAGTTCTGGGCGTTTTTAGATAAATTTGGATATAACACAATTCCTACACGATGAGGAAGTCTGGCTATCTAAGGGTGTGCTCCTCCTACGTGATGAGGAGGTCTGCTCGGTGGATGACACAGTTCCTATGTGATGAGGATGGCTGATCATCTTAAGGGATGATAATAGCACGATTACTACGTGATGAGGATGAATGGTTATCTAAGGTTGATGCGGGTCCTACGTGATGACGAGATCTGGTCGGTAGATGACATGATTCCTATGTGATGAGGACGGTTGGCCATCTTTAGGGATGATGATAACACAGTTCCTACGTAATGAGGATGACTAGTTATCTAAGGTTGATGCGGGTTATATGTGATGACGAGATCTGGTCGGTGGATGACACGATTCCTACGTTATGAGGACGGTTGGCCATCTTTAGGGATGATGATAACATGGTTCCTACGTGATGGGGATGGCTGGTTATCTAAGGTTGACGCGGCTATTACGTGATGAGGATATCTGGTCGGTGGATGACATAGATTCTATGTGATGAGGACGACTGGCCATCTTTAGGGATAATGGTTTCAAGAGAAACCATCTCAATTAAGACAAAATTTGTTTCAAAGGAAACATACTCAAAGATTTTTGTTTCAAGAGAAACTCTCTCAAGAGAGACAAAACTTTGTTTCAAGGGAAACAAACTCAAAGATTTTTGTTTCAAGAGAAACTGTCTCAAGAGAGACAAAACTTTGTTTCAAGGGAAATAGACTCAAAGATTTTTGTTTCAAGAGAAACTGTCTTAAGAGAGACAAAAATTTGTTTCAAGGGAAACATACTCAAAGATTTTTGTTTCAAGAGAAACTATCTCAAGAGAGACAAAACTTTGTTTCAAGGGAAACAGACTCAAAGATTTTTGTTTCAATAGAAACTGTCTCAAGAGAGAGAAAACTTTGTTCCAAATGAAAGAATCTCAATGTTTATCAATTTTGTTTCCAGTGAAACAATTTCAGAATTTGTGTTTTAAGGGGAAACTGTCTCAAGCGAGACTAATTTGTTTTGAAAAAACAACCTCAAGTGAGATTAATTTTGTTTTCAAGTAAAACAACTTTGAAATTTGTATTTCGAGGGAATTATCTCAGGCGAGATGAAATTTGCATCGAGTAAAAACAATATCAAATGTTTGTCTTAAGGAATACTGTGTCAAGTGAGACAGTTTATTTTGAAAAAACTGTCTCAAGCGAGACAAAATTTGTTTCAAGAGAAACAATCTCAAGTGAGATCAATTTTTCAAGTGCAAAAATTCCAAAATTGGTGGAAAATTGAAATTTGTTTCAAGATAAACAATCATAAGGACTTGTGTTTCAAGAGAAATTGTCACAAGAGAGACGAAGTTTGTTTTGAAAGAAACAATCTCAAGTGAGATCAATTTTGTTTCCAAAATTTCAAAATTTACGAAAAATCGTCTTAAAAGATGAAATTTGTTTTGTGAAGAACAATCTCAAAAGCTTATAGACTATCCACTTCTGCATGTTGAAGAAATGCCTTCAGAAGATATGATCGTTGGCTTCAGAATATCAGAATTGTTCCTTCGTTGACGACATTTGGTCATCACCAAACTTTGATTTCCTGAAAGACCAATATAAAAATGATGCATTTATAAATGACTATCTTGGATGTTATGATGGATGCCAAGATGAAGTTTATTTTATGCATTTTATTTGATGAATTTTGGAATTTTTCCTCATGAGAGGGGAAATTAAAGTCTTTATTGAACATAATGATTAATGTATGATGTAAAGATGCAAACTCATGTAACATGTATGTATATGTTGATGTATAGGAATCCGGTAGAGCTTCCCTCATGATACCATCATCATCCGTGCCAGATGGTTTTGAAAAGGGAATCTATCATTTTAAGCTTCAGAGATTGTGTAATCACAGCTATCCTGTAATAGGAAATCAAAGACCATTGTATGGAGCTAACCATTGTAGTAATTGTGAAATAACTGTCTAGGAGAGCCATGAGAAACATATATGCCAAGGATGATAGTTGGAACCTTAAAAACAACTGGAATTGAAGGTATTTGCTCAATTGCTAACATTGAATTCGGTCCTCCAAGCTTTGCATTGATTCTGAGAAGCAAATTTGTAAGGTACTGATCATTGATCCTAGTTAGAGCCATATATTGTGTGACTCTTCCAAACTCGACAAGACTCATAGAAATCAGATTTTTCTTATCAGGTAAAACACAAAGGAGAAACTGTGGAGCTCTAGGAAGTTTGGATGTCCTCAAACATTTGACAACTTATTTATCATTTATTGTGGCTTCCGCCTAGATTTTTCAACAGGGAAGCTCTTTGCATGGTGTTTAGAGCTTTTTGTATAGCGTTGCAAGGACACCAAAGAACAAAGCTCAGTGGAAATATAAGTG
Organism: Hibiscus syriacus; assembly: GCF_006381635.1. Taxonomy (NCBI): domain Eukaryota; kingdom Viridiplantae; phylum Streptophyta; class Magnoliopsida; order Malvales; family Malvaceae; genus Hibiscus; species Hibiscus syriacus. The sequence goes on from NW_024062765.1 coordinate 1,373,826, forward strand.
AGACACTTTGGTTTGCCAGCTTTAATGCATGGTAAATCCTCAGAACAATGCAACTGTATGTTATGGTAATGGACAAAATAGTCATATATAATGGGCTCCACTATCTCTGCTTTGCCATTTTCAGTCTTCATGCCTTTTTGCCTCATTGATGTCCGCTCAATTCAATGATATTATACTCCTGGATGGTATGAGCGTCTAAAAATGCCCCAACATTCATCATTTTTTGCTTCAACACTGATTCTAAACATGAGCTTTGTGTCTGATAACCACATGTTAACTACCAAGATCTAACATGGAGAGATTATCTTGTTTGAAAATGTTTTTCTTCTTCTTTTATTTTCAAAATTTTGAGAAATATCAATTAAAACAATTTTGAAAAATGTTTAATCAAAAGTTTGAAAAATATTGCCTATTTCTAGGTTTCATAATTGAGACAAATCATAAAACAAGAGTTCATTGGATATCAAAGAATTAATTACACTTTTAATCCTTAAAAAAAATTATAGCTATTTGACAAGTGTCAAGATTAATGTTATCTTTGAGGTATGATTAAGTAAGGAGAGGATAAAATGTCTCAGGTTGTTGTCTTCGGTCAAAGGTATGTCATTCTCGTTTCTTTGATGTTCATTGATCTAATGGAGTAGCTTCTATGCTCATCTATTGGAAGTGTTCTCTGGTTCTCAGCTCTTATGAGCACATTCGGGTTGTGCGATGTCTTGTCAAAGGTATTTGTGAGATTGCCTCCTATACAACAACTGCATCATCTTTATATTCGAGTCATTTTTTCAGGTTTTCAACTCGAATCCTCATTTGGTTTCAAGACATTATTCAAAATTTACGTCTTAAACCATCCCTTTGTTATTTTTTCTCTATCATGCATTAAAGATTTTAGAAAACATTTTTATAAATAAAAGATTAATCCTGATGGGCAAGATGAAATCTAAAGATAATCTCTTCTATTTAGAAATCCATGTATGATTAGAAGGGACTTTTAGGTACATAATGTAGATTATGGTTCACGGTTATGAAAGAAATTGATAAATAGGCCCAAACAAGTGTTTAAGGGTAATTGAACCAATGATCAATTCATTTTGATGCCTTCAATATTGTCTTGCTCGATTTGAGTCTGCTCGTATGTCTTTTATTTTTTTGATGTTCCATGATCTACTAGTGAATTTGTTGAGTTAATCGATTGACGAATATGGCCAAGAGGGGGTGAATTGGCAATTAAAATTTTGGTGGAAGCTTTTGCAGAAAATTGAAATAAATTTGCACAGCGATTTAGAGTGGTTCGACTTTCTCAACCAAAGTCTACGTCTACTACCTTAGCTATCCACACTAATGATTTTCCACAAATTCACTAATTTGTCTTTCTTTTGAGGAAAAAGAGTAACCTTACAAACCCTCAAGAATTATACCCCAAATTCTTGAGAACACTCTCTCCCAAAGAGAACAATACAAATTTGCAAACTTACAAGGAAATCCTCACAAGGTAGATTGTTTGCACAATTCTAGAACAAAGAAAAGAACACTCAAGAATGAATACAATTGAGCACAATAAGTGTTCTTGAAAGCAAAATGAATATTGAATGAAAAATAGGCTTGAAATACTCAAACTTGAGGTTTGATGCTTTCTCTTTGATTCTCTCTTGATTCTAGTTGCTTGATGTTTCTTGTTATTGATCAATGACTTATAAGCTTGCTTAAATACACCTTGAATTACTTCTGAACATTGGGGATCATTAATGAAGTTTTTGGATCCGTTTAAGTGTGAAAACAATTAATTAATGAAGTTTTTGGAGCCGTTTAAGTGTGAAAACAATTAATATTTCTGCTTAGAGCGTGGGGGGAATCGGTACCCCTAATGGGGAATCGGTTCCCTAAGTGTAAAATTCAAATATTTCGATCGTTGAACAGTGGGGGGAATCGGTACCCCCTGGGGGGAATCAGTTCCCTCCGAGCATACTGGAATTCTCGGAGCCAAACCATTCAGGGGAATCGGTTCCTTCTGAGTAATCTGGAATTTTTGGCTTTGAAATGGTTCGAAATATTTTGTAAAATCGTTTTGAAATTATTTTAAGATTAAAACTTAATTTTACACTTTAGTAAGGATTTAAAATGAACTTTGAAATACTTTGAGTAATATTTTGATATTCGATTTAATATATCGAATATGCTTAGAAAAATCTTTTTCAAAATTAAAATTCTTTTAATTTAATTTGTTATATCGAAACATCAAAATTTTCAACAATCTCCCCCTTTTTGATATAACAAAACATTTTAAGATTTTCTAATTTCAAAATGAATTTTGATTTTGAAAAATAATACTCCCCCTTACTTTAACACTACTCCTCTTCAAAAACTCCCTTTTTAATTTAATAACATTTCTCCCCCTTTTTGTTAAATCAAAAAGATTCGTAAAATAATTTAAACAAGGTTTTGAAATCATTTGGCCAATTGATTATATATATAGTTTAAGGTGCTAAGATCACAATCAAGAGAAATGTTAGCCATTAGTTTCATAATCAATATTCATAAATAATGTGATATGGCAAAATTGGTCATATATCTAACATGATGTAAATGATGCAATAGTGAAGAAATTTAACCACACCAAATATATAAGTTGAAACATCTATAATCCATCAAATAAGTTCAAATATCCAACAATAAAAAGAAAACAATCCAAAAACATTCAAAATATTTAAACAATAAGCTTTAAGTTCAAAGTACTAAAGCAAAACACAGAATCAAGCATCCGTAGGAGGATCGGGAGGAGGAAAACGAGCTCGCATAGCAGCCATCTCATGAGTGAGTTCATTAATGGAGCGTTGGTTGCTTCATTGTTTTCACACATCTCCTGAAGAATTTCCAATCGTTGAGCTCCCATTGTGGATAAATGGACTCTATAGAAGTAAAGCGCGAATCTATGGTAGCATATCGAAATCGAATGTCTCCATAAAAGATTGAAAATATGGAGGTATTTGATTCGTTTGTTGTTCTTGCTCCTCGGGTTGCTCAGGCTCATCTTCGGCTTCATCGATGTCTCGCATTAACTGTTCAAGCTCGGGATCGTCGTCAGCTTCTGGTGGAGCTCGTGAAGAACTAGCTCCCGGAGTATTTTCAGAAGATCGAACCCATTCACCGGTTTCCTTATCCTTTATCCATCCCGCTCTCGTTAAGGAAAGAAGATTAATTTGTTTCTTTAGAGGAAAGACGACATGTAGACCTACTCTAAGCCCGGCTTTAGAAAAACGATTACTCAGATGCAACCGTAAACTAGAGATGAACAGAGTTTCTTGTTAGGAACAAGATTTACGGTTTCAACGATTTCAACAAAAATAATCTGAGGTAGGTTTATTTTAATACTGTTTTGGAAACAATGTAACCACCAAATATCTAAAGCACGAAGAGTAGAGTAACGACCTCCGGATGGTCGAAACCGCCAAGAAATCATTAGATGAAGAAAATGATCATGAAGGTCTAAGACACTCGCACTATCTCTTCTTTTATAACGAGAACCTAAAACCTGTTTTTCATTTGATATACCATCATTATCTAATCCTAATGCTTTGGCTATGTAAGCTGAGTTAATATGTAAGAATTGTCCTAGGAGGTAGGAACGAACTTCTATGGTCTCAGTTTGAGCTCGGTTTTTGACACAAACGACATTAGAATAAAAGATGCGAACAAGTTGATGGTAAACTGTAGGTTCAAGGTCACAACGTTTATCAAATTTCCACTCTTGTAAAAGAGGAAGATATCTAAAATCGATATCTAACAAAGCTTGACGAGAAGGGATACGTTCTTCTCTAATCTTGTAAGAGTCAAAATATTGATAATACCAAAAACGATGATTTCTAGGACCAGGATGATTGAAGCACGAGTTTTGGATAGTCATATTAGGATCAATAGGATTAGGATTAGGAATTGGAATTTCAGGAATAGGAGGAGGATTTGGAGGTGGATTTGGTTGACGGTGTGAGCGACTAGATGATGACCTAGCACGTTTTGGATTGGACATGGTTTAGGAAGTCGGAATAGAATGGATAACCTGTAATTTAGAAAACACATGTATGCGATTTAATCAATCCCAAAACTCAATTGAGTCCTCAATATTTCAAGGTTCTCTAAACCAATCCTAATGGGCAAAGTTTTTGAAAACTATTTAAAATAAGATTTTGAAAAACAATATATGTATAGTTTTCATAACAACAACATAATTCAATTAAAACACAATGATTTGAAAATAAAATTATTTCGAAAATTTCAGAAATTTTGGAAAAATTCTTGTATTTTTGATGAAATTAGTTGTATCTAGAACAATCAATGCCAGATCATTATTTCTATCTAGAACTAATTAAAACTAGTCCTATGTTCAAAATCAATAAAATAGAGAATTTAGAAAAATTTACCTTGAAAGATGAGATTGAGTGGATTTTGATGTTGTTTGCACGATTTTAATGATGCTAGCAGGTTTAGAAGATGATATTTGAAGAGAATTCCGATTAAAAACGTTGTTTTGAGGCAAAGTGGATATTTGAGAGAATGGAGGGGAAAAACGGCGTGAAGACAAGAGAAGATTTGAGGCAAAAACAAGGGCTCTGTCCGATAAAACCAGAATCCCAGGGGGGTATCGATTCCCCTAGGGGGAATCGGTTCCCCTTCAAAGGGGGAATCGGTTCCCTCATGGGGGTATCGATTCCCTCTACACCAGAATGCTAAAATCCGATTTTAAACACACAAAATTTTAAATTAATTTTCTCTAGTGGTATTGACAACTCATATATTGAAAATTAATCACGTTCAAACAACCAAATTAATCTTTAAACTATATTTGAACATAAAGTTAATTTTCATCAAGAATCATAAACTCCCCCTAACTAATAGCAATGAATGCAATCAAAAATTACTATTCTAAGCATTTTTCATTTAGTTTTAAAAGTGCTAAAATTATTTTAAACACTAAGTGTAGATAGGTTGGTCAAACCTAATTCTCTCCTAAGTGTCCAAAATTTTTCCTTGTCTAAAGGTTTTGTAAAGATATCCGCTAATTGGTGCAAAGTATCAACAAATTCTAGAACTACATATTCCTTAGTGACATGGTCTCTAATGAAGTGATGTCTTACTTCAATGTGCTTAGTTCTAGAGTGTTGGATGAGATTTTTAGTGAGACAAATAGCACTAATATTGTCACACATGATAGGAATGGTACCTACTTCAATTCCATAATCAAAAAGTTGTTGTTTCATCCATAAAACTTGTGCACAACAACTACCGGTTGAAATGTATTCCGCTTCAGTTGTAGATAATGCAACACAATTTTGTTTCTTTGAAAACCAAGAAATCAGCATATTTCCAAGGCATCCTCCATAATCCGCATCAGAAAAGGCATGCAAGCTAAAGCTAGAGTCTCTAGGATACCAAATTCCTAAACTAGGAGTGTCCTTAAGGTATCTAAAGATTCTCTTAACAGCTAGTAAATGTGATTCCTTAGGGCATGATTGAAATCTAGCACATAAGCAAACACTAAGCATAATGTCCGGTCTACTTGCAGTTAGATAAAGTAAAGATCCAATAATTGACCTATATAATTTAATATCTACACATTTACCTCCTCCATCTAAGTCAAGCTTTGTTGAAGAGCTCATTGGAGTGTCATGAGGTTTGCCATTTTCCAGTCCAAACTTCTTGAGCATATCTTTGACGTACTTAGCTTGATTGATGAAGATGCCATCTTTTCTTTGCTTGATTTGGAGTCCCAAGAAAAATGAGATCTCCTCCATCATGCTCATTTCGAATTCACTTTGCATTAGCTTAGAAAATTCTTGGCAAAGAACATCATTAGTAGAACCAAATATTATATCATCAACATAAATTTAAACTACTAAGAAATCTTTACCTTTATGCTTTAAAAATAATGTAGTGTCAACCTTCCCTTTTGAAAAACCTTTTTCAATTAAAAAATTTGACAATCTTTCATACCAAGCTCTAGGAGCTTGTTTTAAACCATAAAGCGCTTTTGTCAATTTAAGAACATGATCCGGAAATTTTGAATCTTCAAAACCTGGAGGTTGTTCCACATACACTTCTTCCTTTATAAAACCATTTAAAAATGCACTTTTAACATCCATTTGATATAATTTAAATTCATGAAAACATGCAAATTCTAATAACATTCTAATTGCTTCCATCCTAGCTACGGGAGCGTATGTTTCATCATAGTCTATGCCCTCTTCTTGAGTATACCCTTGAGCAACAAATCTAGCCTTGTTTCTCACTATATTACCACTCTCATCAAGCTTATTCCTAAATACCCATCTAGTACCTACAGTAGATTTATTACTAGGCCTTTCAACTAATGTCCATACTTTACTTCTCTCAAATTGATTTAATTCTTCTTGCATAGCCATAATCCAGTGTTCATCTTTTAATGCTTCTTTAATATTCTTAGGCTCTATGCATGAAATAAATGCAACATAATTACAAATATTTCTAAGAGAAGATCGAGTTGTTACCCCTTTGGATGGATCACCTATAATCTCACCATCCTTGACATAGTTGTACTCTCTTGGATAAGATACTTCCCTTTCTTCAATGGTTGGATTCTCAAGAGGATCATGAGTTACCTCTTCTTTTGTTTATTCCTTTGATGATGGTTCTTCAACGTCATGTCTAACTTCATTTGTATTTATAATACCTACATCATCATTCAAACAAGAATCCTTCCTCGGAATGGGATTATCATATAAAACAACATGTATAGACTCTTCTAAAACTAAAGTTCTTTTATTAAATACTCGATAAGCTTTAGAATTTAAGGAATAACCCAGAAAAATTCCTTCATCACTTTTAGCATCAAATTTGCCAATGTTTTCTTTACCGTTATTTAAAATTAAACATTTACATCCAAAAGGATGAAAATAGCTAATGTTAGGCTTTTTATTTTTGAAAATTTCATATGGAGTTTTCTTTAAAATTGGCCTAATCATTACTCGATTTACAACATAACAAGCGGTATTTGTTGCTTCCGCCAAAAACTATTTTGGCAAATTATTTTCACAAAGCATGGTTCTAGCCATTTCTTCTAAAGTTTGATTTTCCTCTCAACAAATCCATTTTGTTGAGGGGTTCTAGGTGCTGAAAAATTATGGATAATACCATTAGAATTACAAAACTCATTAAATCCAAGATTTTCAAATTCAATGCCATGATCACTTCTAACACTAGTGATAGAGTAACCTTTTTCGTTTTGGATTACTTTTATGATGAAATTTTCTAATGCTTCATCTTTAGTACTTAAGAATAGAACCCAAGTATATATAGAATAGTCATCTACCAAGACAAATGCATATTGTTTTCCACCCAAGCTAGTAGTCCTAGTTGGCCCAAAAAGATCTATATGGATCAATTGTAATACTCTACTAGTTGATATATCATTAATGGATTTAAAAGAAACTCACTTTTGTTTTCCTTTAGCACAAGCATCACAGATTTTATCATTATCAAATTTAAGCTTAGGCAACCCTCGAACTAAATCACCTTGAATTAGCCGTTGCAAAACACTCATACTAGCATGTCCTAGTCTCCTATGCCATAACCAACTATCATGTTTATCCTTAGCAACTAGGCATAAATTAGTCATATCAATAGAATCTAAATGCACCATGTATATGTTTCCTATTCTATGACCAACAAGCATAATCTGATTAGATGCAATGTCAATGACTTTACAACCATTAATATCAAACATGACATTGAATCCCTTATCACAAAATTGACTAATACTCAATAGATTATGCTTTAATCCATTCACATATAAAACATTATTAATTTGTATGGAAGAGGTATTACCAATAGTACCAATACCTTCAATGTGACCTTTTTAATCATCACCAAAAGTCACTTCTCCTCCATTTTTGGCGTTAAGCTCAATGAACCGGTTTTTGTCTCTGATCAAGTGTCTTGAGTATCCATTATCAAGGTACCATGAATTTGGATTTGTTTCCCGTGCCTTGTAGCAATGCTCCTTTTTCTACAAACATAGATTAATTTCTAATTTTTGGTACCCAAATTATTTTGGGTCCATATTCATTAGTTTCCAAAATCCTAGTCCCCTTAGGTATCCATTTGTGTAGGATATCCTTATCTTTAGTAGTAATGAGCTCTTTAGGAACCCATATACTTCTAACGATTTTTCTATTAGAGGTTATTTGGGGACCTCTATGATTGTAGTTTTTAAAACTTTTTCTAACAAAGTTGGATTTTGAATTTTCTCAATTTTCAAAACGTTTTGTTCCAACTTTATCAAAAGAGGCTTTAAGATCATCAATTTTTTTTTGATGATCATCATTGACCTTTGAAAGTAAATTTTGCAAATCCAAAATTTTCTTTTCAAACTCTTCTAGTTTGATTTGAAAATCTTTGATTTTACTTTCAAGATCGTTGTTGGTTTTGGATATGATTTTATTTTCATTTTTCAATTTTGAAACATCATTTTTATATTTAAAAAACAATTTCTCATAATCCGAAGCCAACCCATTATATTCCTCTAATAACTCATCATAGGATAAATCATCAAAATCAGATAAGTTAGAGGTTACCTTAGAATCTTCCCCGAATGCCATCAAGCACAAGTTTGCTACTTCTTGTTCCTTTTCATCGGAACCTTCTTCATCGCTCCATGTAGCCACATGAGCCTTGTGCTTATTCTTTGATTGACCCTTTCTCTTCAATTGTGGGCAATCATATTTTACATGCCCCGGCTTTTTGCATTCATAGTAAATTATCGGGTCCTTCTCTTTTGGTTCATTTTTGAGGCCTTCATTTCGTTTGAATTTTCTTCCTCGGTAAGGTCTCATCATTTTTCTAAACTGTTTGGCAAACAATGTCATTTCCTCGTCATCGTCATCTTCATCCGAATCACTCTCATCTTTTGTGGATTTGAGAGCAACTCCAATGTTTTTCTTCTTCTCCTTCTCCTTTGGTGTCTCTTCAATCTTATCAAGGTCCACCTCATCTTCAAGCATCATTTCATGAGTGAGGAGTGAACCGATTAGCTCTTCAAGAGTTAAGGATGTTAGGTCCTTAGACTCGATGATTGCCGTCTTCTTTGATTGCCACGATTTTGGAAGGGAGTAGACTAACTTCCTCACAAGCTTTTCATTTGAAATGATCTCTCCATATGATTTGAGACCATTGACAATCGTTGAAAATCTATTCGTCATAGCTTTGATATCTTCATTTGGTTTCATCTTGAAATTTTCATAGCTATGCGTTAGAATACTAATTTTAGATTTCTTTACCTCATCGGTACCTTCATGAGTGACTTGAAGTTTGTCCCATATTTCTTTGGCAGTTGTACAAGATGAAATTCTTCCGTATTCATCTGGTCCAAGAGCACAAAATATGATATGGATGGCTTTGGAGTTGAGCTGGAACATTTTTGTCTCTCCTTCACTCCACAATCTTGGATGAGTGAGAGGCTTGTTGTATCCTTCTTCTACGACATTCCATGCTCCCATGTCACTTGCTTGAATGAAGTACATCATCCTATTTTTCCAATAGGCATAGTTAGCCCCATTGAAGAAAGGAGGATTGTTGATGGGCATCGAATCGAGACCGGAGTCGAAGTTTGAAAGTAGAGGCCATTGATGACTTTGATTATCGATGTAACTCTTCCTGAATCGACTCAAGAGGTGATTAAACCTTCAAATGAGTTAGGCTCTGATGCCAATTGTTGAGTTAATCGATTGACGAATATGGCCAAGAGGGGGGTGAATTGACAATTAAAATTTTGGTGGAAGCTTTTGCAGAAAATTGAAAGAAATTTGCACAGCGATTTAGAGTGGTTCGACTTTCTCAACCAAAGTCTACGTCCACTACCTTAGCTATCCACAATAAGGATTTTCCATAAATTCACTAATTTGTCTTTCTTTTGAGGACAAAGAGTAACCTTACAAACCCTCAAGAATTATTGATCAATGGCTTCTAAGCTTGCTTAAATACACCTTGAATCACTTCTGAACGTTGGGGATCATTAATGAACTTTTTGGAGCCGTTTAAGTGTGAAAACAATTAATATTTCTACTTGGAGCGTGGGGGGAATCGGTACCCCTAATGGGGAATCGGTTCCCTAAGTGTAAAATTCAAATATTTCGACCATTGAACAGTGGGGGGAATCAGTACCCCTGGGGGGAATCGGTTTCCTCCGAGCATACTGGAATTCTCGGAGCCAAACCATTCAGGAGGAATCGGTACCCCCTTGGGGGGGAATCGGTTCCCTCTGAGCAATCTGGAATTTTTGGCTTTGAAATGGTTCGAAATATTTTGTAAAATCATTTTGAAATTATTTTAAGATTAAAACTTAATTTTACACTTGAGTAAGGATTTAAAATGAACTTTGAAATACTTTGAGTAATATTTTGATATTCGATTTAATATATCGAATATGCTTAGAAAAAATCTTTTTCAAAATTAAAATTCTTTTAATTTAATTTGTTATATCGAAACATCAAAATGTTTTCAATAGAATTGATTCTGGAATGATTGTATCAATCTTAGAGTTTGATGCTCGAAGCGTCGTTTGACTTGAGGGACTCTTTGCATGTGCTTCTTGTCTTCTTTTTTTGTTTTTTGTTTTGTTTTTTTTTCTCTTTGCTTTGATTTGATCTTTGTAATTTTCATTTGGTTCACCTTTCGTATCTTATATGGATTGGTGGTCTTCACTCATGCGATAAGATTTCCTTCACCTACCCCTCAGTGTGGAGGGTAATCCTTGGCTAGAGTTGAATCAGAAGAAAACATAATTCAGGCTCAAATGAGGACACAAGGGATATATTTTTATGAATTGATAATGAAAGAAAGTCGTTTATCATTTCATACACAGAAGTCTTTGCAGAAGAGGTATCCCCAGGGGGATAGATTTTTAAGATTAATTTTATTCGCATGAAAACAATGTAATTAATGCATGATAGATTTTTTGAATTAATTTCCTTTTTCTTCTTCTTGCTTCTAGCATGTCTCTATTGTTCAGGCTCATATTCATAAAATTGATTCGAGATGCCACACGTTGTGCCTTCTTACAGGAAGGTTTATGTTCAAGTGAACATCTTGTACTCAATGCCTTCAGGTTTTATTGGTAGAAAAAATATTGATTTTGCGTCTAAGAAGACGATGGTGTGACTTTATTGGCTCAACAAAAGGTAAGGGTATGCCTTTTTTATGTCTCGAAAAAGGTAAAGGCAATGTTTCAAAGTCTCAAATAAAGGTAATGTCAAAATTTGGTTCTTTGTTAGTGACCATGAATTATTTAGGTAAAGAATCAAGAGATTTTATTTATGGTTTCGGATGGTATAAGAAAGGTCTAATCTTGTCATATGTCAAAAATCTATAATTCTTGAAAAACTAAAGGAATTTGTAATTTATTGATATTCAAAGAACTACAAGATTAAAACTCATTCAATTATTCAACCTTAGAAGGTAGCAAAAATTCAGTCATTAAGGTTCAAAAAATATTAAAGCAAATATTAACGACTGAACAAAAACGAGTTCAAACAAAACAATGCTCTCAATGCAGGTGGTAGATGCAATGACTTCTTGATTATCATTAGAATGACCTATCATTCTTCGACAGTCCATGCCCCTGAATCCATCAAGTTCTGGACCTTGCTTCAATGCCCCACAGTTCTCAAGGGAATATCCGGAACTTCCATGTGATAATTGCATACGAGATCAACTTCATAGACCTCAGGATATGGGGACTCTTTTCTCGGATCATCCTGGAAAGCTCATCCCTACGACCACTTGTATAGGTTTCCACTGTACTGATTTCATCTTATTATTTAAATTTGTTCAAATCTTGCTTCTATTCTCAATGTAGGGTCACGTGATTAGGATCACTTCCATCGAATTCTCCATGAATTAATTTCACGTTTTCATGAATGATGCATGTGAAAATGCTTTAAAAAATTAAATGCAATGCAAAATGAAAAGATGCAAAGATGCAAATACAGATGCAAAAAGATTGATCTCAACGATTAATATCGTAGAACAATTTTCACCTGAGATAAAAGCCTTCACATTACAAGATAGTCCATTTTCCATACATACTTTCACTTAGATGTTGAGTCTGAAATAGGTTAATGTTACGTCTCGGAGCTTCATCCTTGAAAATTATGCCTCTTGAATGATCTGTAATCTAACTCTGTTAATGCCCCGTGCGATGCTGAAATCACGCGTCATTCCTTGGTAATTAGCGATGGAATGATCGTAAATAAGACTCTACTTGTTGGATTACTCATTGGATCAGTAGATCATCATTCCGGTCTCTAATGTTGCACTATCTTTGAACAAGTCTCATTCTTGTACTCTAAACATGTTTAAACCCTCGGTGCATGTCTGTATACGCGAATTACTTGATTGAAAACTTTTACCTCTCCCTATGAAAATATTCTCTTAAATATCCCCTTGCGGATCAACACTTTCGCATTATGTTATGTCGATGAAATGCAATGCAAAGAATGATGAAAAATGAAACAAACAAAAGAAATAAGTTAGTATAGACAAGATAATCAATAAAATTAAAGATGTTATTTAAAGATAAACATAACACATACCCGATCATGGTATCTACCAGAGCATGCTTTCATTAGATAACAAACCTACCCGTACATGCTTTCTACCCAAAATGATTTATTTCAAGAAAATAATTTCTAACCGCATGGTATCTAGTTCGCATGCTTTTATTCGACAAAATTTAAAGCAAAAGGTAAAGGTTTAGAAATGCTCCTCCTTTGAGTATACTTATTTTAGGTACTTACTGATGGACAAAGGTTCAGGGTGACCGTTCTACAGTTCACTATATGCATGATTTCGGTTCTGTTGAGAAAAGGGTACTCGAATTGTCCTTGATGTCGGTGCCTCCTTGGGATGCCAAACCCTCGATCCTCATCCATTATAGGTTTAGAATGGAACGAGATCAATTCGAGGGGATTCACTTCCTTATACCCATACAAGGAATAAATCCCTACGAAGGTATAAGGCATGTATCCCAGGGGTTATTTGTTAAAACTCATACGAAGAATAAATTCTTATGAGAGTAAAGCATTCACCCCGACTTACTTGGAACAAAGCTCGAGTCTAGAATTTATATCATGCAAATGCATGTGATGTGTGTGAGGAGGAGTGTACAAACCTTTGACTCAAAAGGAAACAAAAAAAAAAACTTGACAAAAACCTCAACAAAGCTGAAAAATACATTAAAAATGTTAGTACGATAAAATTACTGAAACTAAAATTTCAATAAATGGATCATAAGCTAACTATAGATTAGAACTCATAATTTCCACCACAACACAAAGATGTAAGTGACTTATAGCCCGTCTCTCTAAAAAAGTCCCAAACATAGTCGCTAAGCTGTCATAACAATTTTTTTGAAAAACAATTAAATACTATTTAAAAAAACAGTTATGACTTTATTTGAAAATTTGGGGATTTTGAATTGGTTTGGTATCAAATTGAATAGGAGTCGCTATCGACCTTTGAGATAGGTAGGTCGAATACCTAAAAACGTCTTTTAAAATAATTTTAAGAAAATGTTTTTTACCAAAAATTCATTTTTAAGGGTTTGGAAGTCGATTACGTGTAGGGAAGGATAAGCACCCTCACAGCGCCCAAAAATTGGTACTTAGTCACTTATCTATTGTCGTGGTAGTGGAAATTATAAATCGAATATAAAGTTAAAATATGATACATTTATTAAAGTTTAACTAATTTGTTTCGAATTATTTATTAGGAAAATCCTTTAATTCGAAAAGAAATATCGAGATTTGCTCGTCCTCCGACGGGATGACTATCTCTTTTGTTTCTTATCTAAAAAGAATATTCTCTCCTCGATAAAAAAACACGAATCGAATATAAATTGAATATCGACATTTGCATAAAAAAATATTAAAAAAGCATGCATTGCGTTATTTGAATAAAAACAAATTAATTAGCACTTAAAAAACAACTTCAATTTATTTCAAGTTCATATTTCGTTTGAATGTTGTATCGGATCGCACTATTTCGACCAAGCAGTGCTTTCCACGCCCATTATACAAATAAGTGTTCTTGAAAATATTAGAGTAAAAAAAACTTTAAAAATAAATGAAAAAAACATTTTATATAATTGTTCGAAACCAATTCTCAAGAACAAAGAATATATACATGCATAAATAATACAAACACATATATAATATCCATACATGGTAAAATGTAAGGAAACAAAATCTAAATATGCAAAAAAATTAAATTATAGAAGTAAAACAGATAATAAAACACAATAATTAAACTAATCCATGTTGACATATATTTCTATAAGTTTCTTTTTAAAAAAAAATATTAATTGAACATATAATAATGGCAACCATTTATGTTAATAGTTGATAAGTAATTTGGATATTAATTATTATTATTTTAATTTCTCATTTGTCACCTATCCACAATTTATGTTATAACCATTTTTTCGTAAAACAATTAGATATTATTTTAAAAAGCGGTTACGACTTGAATTTGGATGAAAAATATTAATAGTTCATAAGTAATTAGATGTTATTTTTTTTTTTACCCAGAGTGAAGATGAAACATGATTTTGCCTTCCATTAGTAGCAAACAGAGAAGAGAAAGGCCTGAAACGAACTGCAGTAGCAAAGGTTGAAAATATTGAAGAATAGTACACGAGTAGAGTCATGAAAATAAGCTTGGCTGAGGCTGAAGCAACACAGAGACAAAAGTTTGTAGAATTTCAATCTCTAGATAGAGCTTACAGGGAATACTACAGCATGAAGACTAGAATGGAAGCTACAAGACAAAATATTGGCATGTGATTTGTTAATTGGCTTTCACTTGGAACTGTTGTAGTGTTGTCTTGGTTAACTTCAAGGTAGAACAGAAACTATGCGTTCTATAATGTGTATACTTTATGAATCAAGTTTCTGTAGTTTCTAAATCGAGTGGTTACTGTTGTTGGAACTGTTACTGTTGGTTGGAACTGTTACTGTTGGTTGGAACTGTTACTGTTGGTTGGAACTGTTATCGGCGCCTCACCTTCGACAATCTTTCCCTCCCATCGGCGGATGATGACAGTGAGGTGTGGTTCTAATTTGGGGTTTAAGGTTTGGTATATAATTTGAGGTATGATTTAGAGTTTAGAGTCTAGATTTTAAGAGTATAATTTAGGAGGTAAAAATATCAAAGTTAAAATTTATAATATTAAAAAATAAAAATAAAATTATTGGGATAGACGATAACTAATATAAAGCATAACATGCGGCTGCCACAATCTCACGATGTAGGCAATATGAGGTTCAGGTTCTACAAACATTTCTAGTGCACAAACATATTATCTTTCATTTTGATTATTGATGTGATTGTCTCTAAGATGCAATTTTACGTGACACGAGCACATGAGTAAGCAATATTAAGTTCATGCACTTCTCCATCTCGAGTACCCAATTAAATTATATTTATTTTTATTTTTTGTATTCTAAGGTTTGTCTTTGATTAATTTGGACCGATCCGCATTGCACTCCTGATTTTGGTGGGTAAGTCTTTTACCAGGTATTTTATGCAAACACAATGACTCGAACTCGAAACCTTACTTAAGCAAGTTATCAAACTACTTACTACTTCAACCAACCCTGTCGGTATATGTAATTTTTTTATATATATTTTTATCAGTAAATTTAACTATAAATGTCATCTGCAAAATGCAGTCAACATAAATGACTTTATAGATTGCCCACCAAGAGTGATAGTGGTGGGATTCGAAGGCCTTACAAGCTCAAATTTGTGAATCCCAACTGTTTTAACCAAGTTGATTACCCATATTTTTATTTTACGACTTACAAAATATGACCATAAATTTGTTGCGGAATACGACTATCGGGTAGAGCAAAATCGCAACTGATTATTTGAGAAAATAAAATTTAAGATACAGAGGACACAAATTTTACGTGAAAACCCCCTAAATAATATAAGATAAAAACCACAGGCAACGATAGAAGAATTTCACTATGAGAAAATAAGAATTACAACTTCTCTCGATCTAACAAGGAGAAAATAATGACAATTCTCTCTTGATAAAAATGAGTAAACGACTCTCAAGAAACTCTCTAAATTCTCTAGTATTAGGAGAAAACTAGAATGATTTGTGATGGTTTTGAAGCTAAATGGGTTATGGTATTTATAGTTGAAGCTTAAGGACTAATCTTGTAAATACCCTAAAGTATAGGGACTAATTTAACAATTTTACCATGCCATGAATTTCAACAATTTCAGCTGCATTTTGACTACACAATTCGGTGCATTAACTATCAAATATTGTTGTCATTCGGTGATGACTTTCAACAATCTCCCACTAGAAGATTTGATTGGAACAATCATATATTCACACCATTCTTTCTACCTTGTACCATCATGTTGCTTTCATCTCTGACAGGCCACAAGAGGATCGACACCAAGTAAATTTATCAGTATTGATCGCCTTCGTCATTAAATCTGCTATGTTGTCTTTGGTATGAATCTTCTGCATATCTACTGTGCATTCTTCTACCTTTTCACGAATGAAATGGTACTGAACTCGTATGTGCTTTGTCCTTGAATGAAATGCTAGACTTCTTGCTAGATGCAAGGCGCTTTGACTGTCACAAAACAGAAAGACATATTCTTGATTGTGCCCAAGCTTCTCCAATAACATCTTCAACCAAATTGCTTCTTTACTGGCTTGTTTAGCTTCTTCATATTCTGCCTCTGTAGTGGATGTAGCCACAACTGACTGCAATTTTGAAACCCATCTTATAGCTCCACCAGCAATTTTGAACACATATCCTATAGTAGATTTGCTTTTATCCAAATCCCCTGCATAGTCAGAATCAACATACCCATTGATAAGTAAATTTGATCCTCCGTAACATAATGCAACATTTGAGGTCCCTTTAATGTATCTCAGGATCCTCTTTATTGTATTCTAATGCTCTTTGCTTGGATTCGTCATGTACCGACTAACAACTCCCACTGTTTGTGCAATGTCTGGTCTTATGCATATCATAGCGAACATTAAACTTCCCACTGTCGATGAAAATAGTACTCGAGACATTTTCATCCTCTTTTCTTCACTGCTAAGACTCATACTGGAGGATAATTTGAAGTTAATAGGAAGAGGGGTAGAAATTAGCTTACAATCTTGCATGTTGAATCGTGACAATATCTTCTTCAAGTAATTCTTTTGTGAAAGCCAAATCTTCTTATTACTTCTGTCTCGGTGAATATGTATCCCTAGAATCTTGTTTGTTGATCCCAAGTCCTTCATTTCAAATTCCCTAGCCGGTTGTGCCTTCAATTCTTCAATATGATATTTGTTGGGACATGCAACCAACATGTCATCCATATACAACAGCAATATAACAAAATCGTTATCACCAAACCTCTTGAAATAAGCACAAGGGTCTGCATTAAGTCTGTTGTATCCAAGGCACATAATGAAGGAATCAAATCTCTTATACCAATACCTCGGTGCATGCTTTAGATCGTACAGAGATTTGTTCAACCTGCAAACCAAGTTCTTCTTTTATTTTTCTTCAAAACCTTCAGGCTGGAGCATATAAATATCTTCTTCAAGATTTCCATGAAGAAAAGTTGTTTTAACATCTAGTTGCTCTAGATGTAAGTTCAATGTAGTACACATTGCCAAAACTACTAAACTATTGTTAGTCGAACCACATGAGAAAAAATTTCATTGAAATCAATACCTTATTTTTGAGCATATCCTTTGACCATCAGTCTTGTACGATACCTCTCAACTTGATCGTCACCATTTCGCTTGATTTTGAAGACCCATTTGTTACCAATTGGCTTCCTACCTTGTGGTGGTGGCACAAGGTCCCATGTATTATTTTTATGAAGAACTTCAATTTCTTCTTACATCACCATCATCCATAGTAAAACATTTGTGATTTTTATTGCCTTCTGGTATGTTGATGGCACACCGTCCTCTGTTAAAAGGAAGTATGCAATATTTCCTTCTATAACATAATCTGAGTGCCAATTGGGACGTCTTCTCACACGATCTGATTGACGAGTTGTTTGAGCTTCATAACTCTCTGGTTCTTGTTCATCGTGTGTTGGTTTTTCTTTAGAAGAATCTCCTTGTTGAAGCTCTTTTTCCACATGTATATTTGTAGTCTCTAACTTTTCAGTGCTACCATCTTCTTATTTTCTTTGTAGCTTATCTTCTATAAAGATAACATCCCTGTTAATGATCACTTTGCGGGTAGTGAGATCCCACAAGCGTCTTGAGAGTTGTACATCACATACACAATACTTCCAAATACATGGAGGTTTGAATATTCAGTTGGTTTACCAATCACATCTCCATTGGTGTCTTCAACTCTATTGCATTTGATGGAGCTCAATTCACCAAATAATAGGCGGTATTGACTGCTTCTGCCCAAAATGATTTTTCTCGGCATATAGCCCTCAACATTGCTCTTGTTCTTTCTAACAAGGTTCTGTTCATTCGCTCTGCCACTCCATTTTGTTGAGGAGTTTTCGCCACTGTGAACTGTCTTTTAATGCATTCTTTCCTACAAAAGTCATCAAATTATTCACTTGTTTATTCTCCTCCATTATCTGTTTCGAAACACTTGATCTTATTTCCAAAATCAAGTTTCACCCGCGCTTTGAAGTTTTTGAAAGTTGAAAACACGTCTGACTTCTTCTTAATAGGGTACACCCAACATCTCCTGGAGTAGTCATCAATAAATGAGACAAAGTATTTTGCTCCACCTAGGGATTTAACTAGTACTTGCCATACGTCAGAATGAACCAATTCTAGAACACTTTTGCCTCTAGAATTTGAAGTGTTGAATTTTAACCGGTGCTGTTTACTTGTTATACAATGCTCACACAAAGTAACTGATACCTTTGTTAAGCCTGGAAGTAGCTTTTTATCCACAAGGACTTTCATTCCTTGTTCTGACATGTGTCCAAGTTTCTGATGCCAATACATTGTAGAATCTGAACTACATGAGGCAACAGAGGCTTCTACTTCTAGCAAAGTCTCTCCCTTCAGCATGTACAAGTTTGTTGTTATCTTTTCGCCTTTCAGTACCACAAGCGCTCCATGGAACACCTTCATGATTTCTTTCCGTGTTTCAATCTTGTTTACATTATTATCCAACAATCCGTAAGATAATAAATTTTTATTCAGGTCTTTCACGTGTCGTACATCTTGAACAACTTTAATTGTTCCATCATACA
This sequence comes from Hibiscus syriacus, assembly GCF_006381635.1. Classification (NCBI taxonomy): domain Eukaryota; kingdom Viridiplantae; phylum Streptophyta; class Magnoliopsida; order Malvales; family Malvaceae; genus Hibiscus; species Hibiscus syriacus. The sequence continues at coordinate 1,393,125 of NW_024062765.1, forward strand.
TCTTCAATTTGATGGTTCCCATGCCAACGATCTCTAAGGCGTGATCATTGCAACTATACACAGATCCTCCTGAGATAGGTTCATAATGATAGAACTATTCTCTTCTTGAGGTCATGTGATATGTTGCGACTGAATCAATGAGCCATATATCTGTAAATCTTTTTATGCCTTCCACGGTGGTTGACGCTTCACAACATAGAGCATCTCCATCATTTGAAGTGTTTGCGATATTACCTTTTGGATTGGAGTTTTTACCTAGACTCCAACAATCCTTCTTCAAGTGACCCTTCTTTCCACAGTTGTACCACTTTAAATTATTCTTGCTTCTCGACTTTGATCTACCATGTTTATGACTACTGCTTTGGCCACATTCTGTTGATCTCCCTCTCATCGTTGTCAATGCTTCTACTTGTTGCAGATTTACTTGTCTATCTTCCTTGTTCTTGCGCCGATTTTCTTCTTGTAGAACAGCAGCTGCAACGTCATCGAAGACTAGACTGGTGATATTATTGTTTTTCAAGTTGATGATGAGCTGATCATACGAATCAGGTAGACTTTGAAGTAGAAGTTTAGCATGTTCTTGTTCTCCTATTGTACATCTTAAGGATATAAGCTGGGAAAATAAAGTTTTCAGTGTGTTTAAGTGCTCCATCACTGAAGTAGATTATGGCATCCGGAGAGTGTACAATTTCCTCTTAAGGAAAATTTTATTGTGCAACGATGTGGCCTCGTACAATGTGGTGAGATGATCACATATCTCCTTAGTTGTCTTCTTCTCCTCGATGCTTGACAATACTTCATCTGCTAATGCTAGATGAAAGTTTTCCATAGCATTCTCGTCCATTTCGATCCATTTGTTGTCATCTGTGAAATCTACCGGCCTTTCACTGATAGCTGCTAGAGAACCGTCTTTCCTCATGATGGTCTTCATCTTCAATTTCCACAATGAGAAATTTCTCCCATTGAACTTTTCAATATCAAATTTCGTTTTCATAGCTTCTATTACGGATAGCTCCCACTATTTCACTATCATGAATAGTTCTCTAGAACTTTCAAAGAATGTGTAATGCCTTCTTACTTTCTTATGTTGGAGGATCCACATTTGGGTGAAAACCACAAAGACAATAAGTATATATTACACACTCTAATCTGGCTCTTGATACCAATTATTGCGGAATACGGTTATCGGGTAGAGCAAAATCGCAACTGATAATTTGAGAAAATAAAAATAAAGATAAAGAAGACAAAATATTTACGTGAAAACCCCCTAAATAATATAGGGTAAAAATCACGGGCAATGGTATAAGAATTTCACTATGAGAAAATAGGAATTACAACTTCTCTCGATCTAACAAGGAGAAAACAATGACAATTCTCTCTTGATAAAAATGAGAAAACAACTCTCAAGAAACTCTCTAAGTTCTCTAGTATTAGGAGAAAGCTAGAATAATTTGGGATGGTTTTGAAGCTAAATGGGTTATGATATTTATAGTTGAAGCTTAAAGACTAATCTTATAAATACCATAAAGTACAGGTACTAATTTAACAATTTTACCATACTATGAATTTCAACAATTTCAGCTGCTTTTTGACTATACAATTTGGTGTATTAACTTTCAAATATTATTGCCATTCGGTTCCGACTTTCAACAAATTATCCATTGAAAGATAAGTTTCGACGTATATGTAAGTATGAGTAGGTTATAATTATTTGTATTTAGTTCTTTGAATGAGCTTAAATTACTTTAATCGATTGATTATGGTCTTTACAGGTGAAAAATCTGGAATTAAAAAACGTTACATGCACTTGACTGAAGACATCATCAACGAGAATCCAAACTTGATCATCTACAAAGGCTCCATCTTTTGATGTTCGTCAAGAAATACTTGTAACCCAAGTCCCTAAGCTTGCAAACAAAGCGGCATTGAAGGCCGTCAAGGAATGGTGGCAACCCACTTATATTTTGCACATCGTCAGGGATCGACATGCCTGCTGCCGACCATAAGCTTGCTAAGCTCATTCGCCTCAATCCTTTAGTTCAAAGATTCATGCTTTACCAACGGGGTTGCTTTGCTGCCGGGACTGCCATTTCTTGCCAAGGATTGGCAGAAAACAATGCCGATGCTCGAGTGCTCGCTGTGTGCTCAGAGAACATGGTAGGATGTTTTCAGCCACCATCGGAGACCCATTTAGATGTGCTCGTAGGGTCTGCACTATTTTCCGATGGCGCCGCAGCTGTGGTTGTGGGTGCCAACCCTGATACCACCGTCAAGGAGCGTCCTTCGTTTCAAATTATACCAGCTAAACAAGCTATTATCCCCGACTCTGATGAAATAATAGTAGCAAAAATACGTGAAATGGGAATGGCATATTATTTATCTAAAAAGTTGCCCAAAGTGATTGCTAACCACATTGAGCAATCCTTGATGGAGACATTCAGTCCATTGGGTATTCATGATTTGAACAAATTGTTTTACGTAGTTCATCCCGGTGGTCCAGCTGTTCTTAAACAAATTGAAGAGAAACTTGGATTGGATAATGACAAGCTTAAAGCAAGCTGGCACGTGTTAATTGAATACGGAAACATGTGGAGTCCAAGCGTGTTATTTGTTCTTGATGAGATGAGAAAAAACACAACTGAAGAAGGCAGAGCCGCTGCCGCTACCGCCGCCACCATAATGGAAGGGTTAGAGTGGGGTGTATTACTTGCCTTTGGGCCGGGTGTGACGGTGGAGACCGTGGTGCTTCCAAGCTTAGTTATTAACTAGCGTCGTAAAAGGAAGCAACGAGGATAAAGATAGTTGTTGTGATGGTATAAGTAGGATATTACGTTTAGACAGGGACTCAAATCGCGGCAGCGGTCGTATTTTTTGTCATGTCGCATTTACCGTGATTGCGGCCATGGCGAACGCTATTACGGGTATAGCGAGTATATCAGAAAATAACGCTACCGCTATTTAGCGGGCGCTATCGCGGTCACGGACCGGTATTTAAAACTCTTGTTTAAACCTTAAAATAAAATGTCTTTAAGATTTGTATTAACAGTAGGGAAATGTAAGTCGGACGTCTCATCTTCGTTTTCTCTATCGTGTATTTGTTATGATATGTATTGGCGCATAATTATATATATTTCACTTTATTAATTTATTTTTTGAACAAGGAAAAACTTGAACCTACCAATAGACGTGGACAAGAAACCTTAGAGTTACACACTCATCACATTTCTTTATGGCAGGAAGATTTTCAAGAGAGCCATCTTCCTCTTGCATATCGACTTCAAGTTGAGAAAAATCAATTTTGGGAGGGTCACCCAGCAAACATGGCCATGGCTTAACACTTTGTATCTGACTATAAGAAGAGGCCATATTGTTGTTCCATAGACAGTACAGTCCTAAAAGAAGCATGGGCAAGTTGGAATGCATCCCAGCTATGGTTCTAATTTTTGTCTGCCTATGTGAGCTATTTATTCTGTTTAGTGTTCGGACACCAATATCAATGAAGTTCTTTCTTCAGTTTTTTTGGCTTTACATTTTGGTTTTTCACATTTATTTCTTCTCCCATGCATACGGTTTTTGATATTTGGCTCTCTCTACTGTCACAACATTCATTAAGCACCTTATTCTGTACTTCTGAAATCGTTTTGAGGTACCGGCAGTTCAAGGGTTTATGTGAAACCTGGCGGTCTGAGCTTGAGCTGCATCCAGACTTTCATAACACCTCCTCTACCATTCTTGCATCTACTCTACACATTAGAAGGTTGAACACTCGAAATCCAGGCCTAGCTAATACGAATACTTCCTCTAGGCTAGATTCAAGAACTGGATCCAACCAAGCAGTGCCGGGAAATGGAACTTTTATCGACGTTCGAAGTATGTAAATTAGTGATAACAGTACAAACGAAACAATATAAACAGAAGAAGCAAGCATGCAACGAAGAGAGACCGATTTAAGTGAAATAAAGGTGTAAAAGGAAAGGGGATTTATTAAAAAATATTTTTAAGTCGAAGTGCCACATCAGCATTATGCTAGTTTAAGTGATTGTTGTTAACGTTGAGTGATCGATTTATTATAAATTGATAACATTAATAACCAATTCGTTAGTTTTAAAATTTCAATGTTTACTCAAAAACTAGTGATCATTTTGTAGTTTACTCTTTTAATAATTGCATTCATCTTTAATTTTAATAATTCTTTTAATTGTTTGGGTGATTACACGATAGTAGTTGTTCATAGTTTTTCTTAACTAATGACAACATATATATATCCTATAAATGCAGCTACTCGAATCTAGTGACGGATGTACATAGGATCAAGAGTAGGTATGTGCTCACCATGAAATTCGAATTTCTTTTTATTAGTTATTCATTTTATTGATAGTATACACCTACAAATTTTAATTGTTTCTACTTCATATGAAAAATTTCTGTCATTAATATATGTCTACTCTAAAATAATATTTTTAGATTTACCGCTACTTAAACTTAAGATATCAAAAGAAAATAATACTCTTTTTTAGGCGAGTAAAAGAATTATTAACAGCTAACTACAGCGTGAGTCCTTCATCCTGAATCATGGCTTCTATCTCTACCGATGGTTCATGGAGTAGGATTACTTGGAGATTACTGGGCGTCACTATCTTGGCGAGGGCGTCTGCTACCTGGTTGGCCTTACGGGCGACACTTTTGAAGCGAACTTTCCAGCTTCTTTCTCTTAGGCTCCGAATGTGTGATAGGATAGGCGGTGCTCCTCTGCATATTTCCTTGCTGTTTAGAAGGTGGAATGCTTTCAGACTGTCGATTTCTACCTCTATTTGTGTAATTTTTTGTTTCGGACTAAAATAACAATTTCTTTAATCACTACTAAATTTTATAATTTTATTATAGTTTTTTATGTCACGTTTGATAGTAAAAATAAGTAATTGTATGACTGTGTTATCATATCATGAGTGATTATGTTTTTCAAATTGTATTTGTCACGAGGTATGAAATCTTCCATTAACATTATAGAACTAATTATAGTACTCAAATCTATTCTAATTGTCTGTTTTCAGTTTTCATATATACGTGTCATTAACATTTGTTTCATCGTTGAAATGGGACGCTTAAGATTATAAATCAGAGTTAAATTTTAAGTGAAAAATATATGATTTAATGGATTTTAGAGATGGACTTATTATAATCTTTATTTTAAGTACAACTATGGGATAATGCTAGATTTGATTACCCTTTTCACTTTTTAACAGAATAGTTTTGAAAAATAATTAATATTATTATAAAATATTTATTTTTATATTTTTCAGAAAAATAAAATAATTACAAATTATTACTTAAAAATTAATAAATTCCTATATAATTTCTTTTCATCATTCCATATAAACTTATGTAGTACTATTATTTTTGGTGGTGTCGGCAGAGTTCGATCCGATGAACCGTTGCCTTCTTAGGGTCGAAATTGCAACAGCGATAGAAGGTTCCATTCTATTTAATAATTTCTTTTATCCACGGGGTAAATTATTTTCGACTAGTTGAAATGAAAAAAACAATTCTGTCTCACGAGCTTTTCATCCTTCTTTTCATTAATTATACCATATCTATCCATACAATCCAAAGAAAATAAATTTAAAAAACAAAAGGAACCCTTTATTCGCAACTTATTTATTCAATGGTAAATGGGTGCAAAATATCATCAAGAACCATTGCCAACCACACAAGGAAACGTATGAACCAATAGTTCATAAGGAGCGCAGTCCACATTAACTGAAGTTCTAGTTTATCAACGACTTTGAACAGTGGCAGATGTTTGTACCCTCATTACCTATCTTAATTATATTTGTTGTTTATTTTATTGATGATGTTCAGTTTAAAATCTGAATTTCTTTATATTTATTGTTCATTTTACAAATAATGCTCATCCTAAAATTTTATTAGTACATGTCTCGTGCAAAAAGTTTCTATTATTAATAATGTGTCTATTTTAAAAAATATTTTTAAATTTACCACTGATTTTTTGAACCGGGTTTTCTGATCAAAATCGGAACTATCCGAGGGCTACTCTTTTCTGCTTTCAGCGTTTCAAGTCCATTGTAGCTAAAAAGCAGCAAGATTCATTTTTCTATAGCGATAAAGAAAATGTCCATCAGGTACGTTACGTACTCTTTTGTTTGCCTTGGTTGCATGATTATCACGTTTAATGGATGTTTTTAGGGTTAAATTTGGTCTTGATCCTCAACTTGTTTTAATTGTATTAGTAAACAAATTACGCCTATACATCATGCTAATATCACGGGATTATAGTCTCTTTTACGATATGTAGTGATTAAATATATAGTATTTTTTTTAATTTTTTTTAATTATTAATAATATATATTCTACGAACGTAATTACTCAAATCTAAAATTTTAAAAAATAACAATATTCTTATTTACAACTTGAAATCATCTAATAGATTTTTAGATTTAATTATTTTTATTTGATAATAAATTTACTTTCAATTAATGAAATTACTCCTCAAACTCAAAAGTCGGTTATCTTTAACAGAAAAGGCAAGTTCAAATATTGAAACTTGGTGTGAATGCACTGAATTCCACCGAAAGCATTCCACTGAAAGTTGCAGCTTGATTTTGTTGAAAATATGGTAATGAAAAAATTACAAATTTATTCCCTGTACTTTAGAATATTTATAATATTAGTCCTTAAGCTTCAACTATAAATACCTTAACCCGTTTAGCTTCAAAATCATCCCAAATCTTTCTAGCTTTCTCCCAATACTAGAGAATTTAGAGAGTTTTCTTGAGAGTTGTTTTCTCTTTTTTATCAAGAGAGAATTGTCATTGTTTTCTCCTTGTTAGATCGAGAGAAGTTGTAATTCATATTTTCTCATAGTGAAATTCTTCTAGCTTTGCCCGTGGTTTTTACCCTATATTATTTAGGGGTTTTTCACGTAGAATTTGTGTCTTTTTTATCTTCATTTTTTTTCTTAAATTATCAATTGCAATTTTGCTATATCCGATAGCTGTATTCTGCAACAATTGGCATCAGAGCCAGATTTAAGTGTGTAATATCTACTTATTATCTTTGTGGTTGTCACCAAAAGGTGGATCCTCCAACATAAGAAAGTAAGAAGATATTACTTATTCTTTGAAGGTTCCAGAGAACTATTCACGATAGTGAAATAGTGGGAGTTATCCGTAATAGAAATTATGGCAAAGAAATTTGATATTGAAAAGTTCAATGGGAGAAATTTTTCATTGTGGAAATTGAAGATGAAGGTCATCCTGAAGAAATACGGTTGTCTATCAGCTATCAGTGAAAGGCCGGTAGATTTCAAAGATAACAACAAATAGATCGAAATGGACGGGAGTGCTATGACAAACTTTTATCTAGCATTAGCAGATGAAGTAAAGGGAGTCGCTTGTGGGATCCCACTACCCGCAAAGTGATCATCAGCAGAGATGTCATCAACAGAGATGTTATCAAGCATCGAGGAGAAGAAGACAGCTAGAATGATATGAGATCATCTCACCAAAACAGTATTGATAGAGTAAAGGGGTGTCGCTTGTGGGATCCCACTACCCGCAAAGTGATCATCAGCAGAGATGTTATCTTTGTAGAAGATAAACTACAAAGAAAAGAAGAAGATGGCAGCACTGAAAAGTCAGAGACTGCACAAATACATGTGGAAAGGGAGTTTGAACAAGTGTTGAAAATATTTTCATATTTCGATATAACAAATTAAGTTAAATGAATTTTAAGATTTTCCAAAAAGATTTTCTAAGTATATTCGATATAATTATTCGAATATCAAAATATTACTCCAAATCTTTCAAATGTCATTTTTAATCCTTACTCAAGTGTAAAATTAAGTTTTAATCTTAAAATAATTTTAAAACAATTTTACAAAATATTTCGAACCATTTCAAAGCCAAAAATTCCAGATTGCTCAGAGGGAACCGATTCCCCCCTGAATGGTTTGGCTCCGAGAAAAACAGAATGCTCGGAGGGAACCGATTCCCCCCAAGGGGGTACTGATTCCCCCTGTTTAACGGTTGAAATATTTGAATTTTTACACTTAGGGAACCGATTCCCTATGAGGGGGTACCGATTCTCCCACACTCCAAGAAGAAATATTAATTATTTTCACACTTAAACAGCTCCAATAACTTCATTAATGATCCCCAACGTTCAGAAGTGATTCAAGGTGTATTTAAACAAGCTTAGAAGCCATTGATCAATAACAAGAAAAACAATCAACTAGAATCAAGAGAGAATCAAAGAGAAAGCATCAAACCTCAAGTTTGTGCATTTCAAGTCTACTTTTTATTCAATATTCATTTTGCTTTCAAGAACACTACTTGTACTCAATTGTATTCATTATTGAGTGTTCTTTTCTTTGTTCTAGAATTGTGCAAACAATCTACCTTGTGAGGATTTCCTTGTAAGTTTGCAAATTTGTATTGTTCTCTTTAGGAGAAAGTGTTCTCAAGAATTTGGGGTATAATTCTTGAGGGTTTGTAAGGTTACTCTTTATCCTCAAAAGAAAGACAAATTAGTGAATTTGTGGAAAATCCTTAGTGTGGATAGCTAAGGTAGTGGACGTAGACTTTGGTTGAGAAAGTCGAACCACTCTAAATCGCTGTGCAATTACTTTCAATTTTCTGCAAAAGCTTCCACCAAAATTTTAATTGCCAATTCACCCCCCTCTTGGCCATATTTGTCGATCAATTAACTCAACAATTGGTATCAGAGCCTAACTCATTTGAAGGTTTAATCACCTCTTGAGTCGATTCTGGAAGAGTTATATCGATAATCAAAGTCATCAATGGCCTCTACTTCAAACTTTGACTCTGGTCTCGATTCGATGCCCGTCAACAAGCCTCCTTTCTTCAATGGGGCTAACTATGCCTATTGGAAAAATAGGATGATGTAATTCATTCAAGCAAGTGACATGGGAGCATGGAATGTTGTAGAAGACGGATATATCAAGCCTCTTACTCATCCAAGAATGTGGAGTGAAGGAGTGACAAGATTGTTCCAGCTCAACTCTAAAGCCATTCATATCATATTTTGTGCTCTTGGACCAGATGAATAAGAAAGAGTTTCATCTTGTACAACCGCCAAAGAAATATGGGACAAGCTTCAAGTCACTCATGAAGGTACCGATGAGGTAAAAAAATCTAAAATTAGTATTCTAACGCATAGCTATGAAAATTTCAGGATGAAACCAAATGAAGATATCAAAGCTATGACAGATATATTCTCAACGATTATCAATGGTCTCAAATCATATGGAGAGATCATTTCAAATGAAAAGCTTATGAGGAAGTTAGTTTACTCCCTTCCAAAATCATGGCAATCAAAGAAGACGACAATCATCGAGTCTAAGGACCAAACGTCCTTAACTCTTGAAGAACTAATCGGTTCCCTCCTCACTCATGAAATGATGCTTGAAGATGAGGCGGACCTCGATAAGATTGACGAGACACCAAAAGAGAAGGAGAAGAAGAAAAACATTGGAGTTGCTCTCAAATCCACAAAAGATGAGAGTAATTCGAATGAAGATGATGAGGAAATGACATTGTTTGTCAAACGGTTCAGAAAAATGATGAGACCTTACCGAGGAAGAAAATTCAAACGAAATGAATGCCTCAAAAATAAACCAAAAGAGAAGGACACGATCATTTGCTATGAATGCAAAAAGTCGGGGCATGTCAAATATGATTGCCCATAATTAAAGAGAAAGGGTCAATCAAAGAATAAGTACAAGGCTCATGTGGCTACATGGAGCGATGAAGAAGGTTTCGATGAAGAGGAACAAGAAGTAGTAAACTTGTGCTTGATGGAATTCGGGGAAGATTCGAAGGTAATCTCTAACTCATTTGATTTTGATGATTTATCCTATGATGAGCTATTAGAGGAATACAATGGGTTGGCTTCAGATTTTGAGAAATTGTGTTTAAAATATAAAAATGATGTTTCAAAATTGAAAAATGAAAATAAACTCATATCCAAAACCAACAACGATCTTGAAAGTAAAATCAAAGATTTGCAAATCAAACTAGAAGAATTTGAAAAGAAAATTTTGGATTTGTAAAATTTACTTTCAAAGGTCAATGATGATCATCAAAAGAAAATTGATGATCTTAAAACTTCTTTTGATAAAGTTGAAACAAAACGTTTTGAAAAGGAGAAAAATTCAAAATCCAACTTTGTTAGAAAAGGTTTTAAAAATTACAATCATAGAGGTCCCCAAAGAACCTCTAATAGAAAAATCGTTAGAAGTATGTGGGTTCCTAAAGAACTCATTACTACTAAAGATAAAGATATCCTACACAAATGGATACCTAAGGGGACTAAGATTTTGGAAACTAATGAATATGAACCCAAAAGAATTTGGGTACCAAAAATTAAAAATTAATCTATGTTTGTAGGGAAAGGAGCATTGCTACAAAGCACGAGAAACAAATTCAAATTCATGGTACCTTGATAGTGGATGCTCAAGACACATGACCGGAGACAAAAGCCGGTTCATAGAACTAAACACCAAAAATAGAGGAGAAGTGACTTTTGGTGATAATTCAAAAGGTCACATTGAAGGTATAGATACAATAAATAATACCTCTTCCATACAAATTAAAAATGTTTTATATGTGAATGAATTAAAGCATAATCTTTTGAGTATTAGTCAATTTTGTGATAAAAGATTCAATGTCATGTTTGAAACTAATGGTTGTAAAGTTATTGACATTGCATCTAATCGGATTATGCTTGTTGGTCATAGAATAGGAAACATTTACATGGTGCATTTAGATTCTATTAATGTGACTAATTTATGCCTAGTTGCAAAAGATGGTCATGATAGTTGGTTATGGCATAGGAGACTAGGACATGCTAGCATGAGTATTTTGCAACGATTAATTCAAGGAGACTTATTAAAAGGGTTGTCTAAACTAAAATGTGATAATGATAAAATTTGTGATGCTTGTGCTAAAGGAAAACAAAAGAGAGTTTCTTTTAAATCCATTAATGACGTATCAACTAGTAGAGTATTACAATTGATCCACATAGATCTTTTTGGGCCAACTAGGACTACTAGCTTGGGTGGAAAACAATATGCATTTGTCTTGGTAGATGATTATTTTAGATATACTTGGGTTCTATTTTTAAGTACTAAAGATGAAGCATTAGAACTTTTCATCACATTTTCAAAAATAATCCAAAACAAAAAAGGTTATTCTATAACTAGTGTTAGGAGTGATCATGGCACTGAATTTGAAAATCTTGGATTTACTGAATTTTGTAATTCTAATGGCATTAGCCATAATTGTTCAGCACCTAGAACTCCTCAACAAAATGGAGTTGTTGAGAGGAAAAATCGAACTTTAGAAGAAATGGCTAGAACCATGCTTTGTGAAAATAATTTGCCAAAATATTTTTGGGCGAAAGACACAAATACTGCTTGTTATGTTGTAAATTGAGTAATGATTAGGCCAATTTTAAAGAAAACTCCATATGAAATTTTCAAAAATAAAAAGCCTAACATTAGCTATTTTTATCCTTTTGGATGTAAATGTTTTGTTTTGAAAAACGGTAAAGAAAACCTTGGCAAATTTGATGCTAAAAGTGATGAAGGAATTTTTCTGGGTTATTCCTTAAATTCTAAAGCTTATCGAGTATTTAATAAAAGAACTTTAGTTGTAGAAGAGTCTATACATGTTGTTTTCGATGATAATCCCCTTCTGAGGAAGAATTCTTGTGTGAATGATGATGTATGCATTATAAATGATATTTGACATGACGTTGGAGAACCATAATCAAAGGAAGAAACAAAAGATGAGGTAACTCATGATCCTCTCGAGAATCCAATCATTGAAGAAAGGGAAGTATCTTATCCAAGAGAGTAAAACTATGTCAAGGATGGTGAAATCATAGGTGATCCATCCAAAGGGGTAACAACTCGATCTTCTCTTAGAAATATTTGTAATTATGTTGCATTTATCTCATGCATAGAGCCTAAGAATATTAAAGAAGCATTAAATGATGAACATTGGATTATGGCTATGTAAGAAGAGTTAAATCAATTTAAGAGAAATAAAGTTTGGATATTAGTTGAAAGGCCTAATAATAAATCTATTGTAGGTACTAGATGGGTATTTAGGAATAAGCTTGATGAGAGTGGTAATATAGTGAGAAACAAGGCTAGACTTGTTTCTCAAGGGTATACTCAAGAAGAGGGCATAGACTATGATGAAACATACACTCCCGTAGGTAGGATGGAATCAATTAGAATGTTATTAGCCTTTGCATGTTTTCATGAATTTAAATTATATCAAATGGATGTTAAAAGTGCATTTTTAAATGGTTTTATAAAAAAGAAGTGTATGTGGAACAACCTCCAGGTTTTGAATATTCAAAATTTCCAAATCATGTTCTTAAATTGACAAAATCACTTTATAGTTTAAAACAAGCTCCAAGAGCTTGGTATGAAAGATTGTCAAACTTTTTAATTGAAAAAGGTTTTTCAAAAGGGAAGGTTGACACTACATTGTTTTTAAAGCATAAAGGTGAAGATTTATTAGTAGTTCAAATTTTTGTTGATGATATAATATTTGGTTCTACTAATGATGTTCTTTGCCAAGAATTTTCTAAGCTAATGCAAAGTGAATTCGAAATGAGCATGATGGAGGAGATCTCATTTTTCTTGGGACTCCAAATCAAGCAAAGAAAAGATGGCATCTTCATCAATCAGGCTAAGTACGTCAAAGATATGCTCAAGAAGTTTGGACTGGAAAATGGCAAACCTCATGACACTCCAATGAGCTCTTCAACAAAGCTGACTTAGATGAAGGAGGTAAATGTGTAGATATTAAATTATATAGCTCAATGATTAGATCTTTACATCTAACTGCAAGTAGACCGGACATTATGCTTAGTGTTTGCTTATGTGCTAGATTTAAATCATGCCCTAAGGAATCACATTTACTAGTTGTTAAGAGAATCTTTAGATACCTTAAGGACACTCCTAGTTTAGGACTTTGGTATCCTAGAGACTCTAGCTTTAGCTTGCATGCCTTTTCTGATGCGGATTATGGAGGATGCAAATTAGATAGGAAAAACATCTCCGGTACTTGCCAATTCCTTGGAAATATGTTGATTTCTTGGTTTTCAAAGAAACAAAATTATGTTGCATTATCTACCACTGAAGCGGAATACATTTCAGCCGGTAGTTGTTGTGCACAAGTTTTATGGATGAAACAACAACTTTTTGATTATGGAATTGAAGTAGATACTATTCCTATCAAGTGTGACAATACTAGTGCTATTTGTCTCACTAAAAATCCCATCCAACACTCTAGAACTAAGCACATTGAAATAAGACATCACTTCATTAGAGACCATGTCACTAAGGAAAATGTAGTTCTAGAATTTGTTGATACTTTGCATCAATTAGCGGATATCTTTACAAAGCCTTTAGACAAGGAAAGATTTTGGACACTTAGGGGAGAATTAGGTTTGACCAACCCATCTTCACTTAGTGTTTAAAATAATTTTAGCACTTTAACGAATAAATGAAAAATTCTTATAATAGTAATTTCTGATTACATTCATTGCTATTAGTTAAGGGGAGTTTATGATTCTTGATGAAAATTAAATTTATGTTCAAATGTAGTTTAAGGATTAATTTGATTGATTGAACATGATTAATTTTTTATATATGAGTTGCCAATACCACTAGAGAAAATTAATTTAGCATTTTGTTTGCTTAAAATCATATTTTAGCATTTTTGGTGCAGAGGGAATCGATACCCCCTTGAAGGGAAACCGATTCCCCCTTTGAAGGGGAACCGATTCCCCTCACAGGGGAATCGATACCCCCTAAGGGTTCTGGTTTTATTGGGCAGAACCCTTATGTTTTGCTCAAAACCCTCTTCTCTTCTTTCTTCACACAAATAACTCTCTCCATCTCTCAAATCTCCATTTTGCCTCAAAACAACATTTTAATCAGAATTCTTTTCAAATATCATCTCCTAAACCTGTTGGAATCATCAAAATCGTGCAAACTTCATCTAATCTCACTCAAATCCGAAATTCTTTAAGGTATTTTTCTAAAACTTCTATTTCATCAATTTTTGAACATAGAACTAGTTTAATTAGTTCTACGTCAAACTTTAGATTGGGCATTGATTAGTTAGTGATTAGAAACTAGATTCTAAAACTAATTTTATCAAAAACACAAGATTTTTCCAAAATTCTGAAAATTTTCGAAATTAAAAAACATTGTTGTGTTTTGATTTAATTATGTTGTAATCATAAAAACTATATGTATATTGACTCTCAAAACCTTATTTTTCAATAGTTTTTCAAAAACTTTGCCCATTAGGATTGGTATAGAGAACCTTGAAATATTGAGGACTCAATTGAGTTTTGGGATTGATTATTTTGCATACATGTGTTTTAAAAATTGCAGGTTACTCTTTCCATTCTGATTACCTTAAATCATGTCTCATAAACGTTCTAGGGCCTCCTCTAGTCGTTCTAGCCAACCTCCAAACTCATCTCCAAATCCTCCACCTATCCCACAAATTTCTATTCCTAATCCTGATGATCCAAACATGACCATTCGCAATTCTTGTTTCAATGAACCCGGTCGTAAACAAAATCTCTACTAAGGTTTTGTCAATACTTTGAATCCTACAAAATCATGTATCCCATCTCTTCAAGCCATGCTAGACATCAATTTTCGTCATCTTCCTACTCTTCATGAGTGGAAATTTGACAAACTCTTCGAGCTTGAACCAATTGTCTACCATCAACTTGTTCGTATCTTCTACTCTAATGTCGTTTGCATTAAAAACTGAGAGGAAACCTTAACCATAGGGATCCGATCCTATCTTCTAGGACGATTATTTCATCTTGACTCAGAATCCATTGCCAAAGCATTAAGATTAGATAATGAAGGGTTAGACAATGAAAAACTTACGGTAGGATCTCAGTATAAGCGAAGGGATAGTGCAAGTGTTCTAGACCTTCATGACTGTTTTCTTCACCTAATGATCTCTTGGTGGTTTCGACCATCCGGGGGCCGTTACTCTACTCTTCAAGCCTTAGATCTATTTTGGCTTTATTGTGTCCAAAATAATCACAAAATTAACCTTCCACAGATTATTTTTGTTGAACTTGTTGAAACCGTAAATCTTGTTCCCAATAAGAAATTGTGTTCTTCTTTAGTTTACGGTTGTATTCTTAGTAATCTGTTTAAGAAGGTTGGGCTTAGAGTTGGTCTTGATGCTTCCTTTCCCCCTCAAAAACCAAATCAATCTATTATCTTTAACTAAATCGGGATGGAAGATCAATGAAGAAACTGGTCTTTGGGTTTGTACCAGTGAGCAACCGCCTGAAGTTGACGACTCCGACGATGAACCAGAACAACACAAGGAACAAGCACGAGCAGAGGATCAAATGCCTCCATACTTTCGATCCTTTATGGAGACATTCGATTTCCGATATGCTTCCATGGATTCTCGCTTCACTTCCATAGAATCTCATTTATCCACAATGGGAGCTCAACAATTGGAAATTCTCCGGGAGATGCGCACAAACAACGCTTCTATGAATGAACGCATTGATGCACTCTCACATGAGATGGCCACTATGCGAGCTCATTTTCCTCCTCCCGATCCTCCTACGGATGCTTGATTCTGTGTTATGCTTTAGTACTTTGAACTTAAAGCTTATTGTTTCAACATTTTGAATGTTTTTTGATTGTTTTTACTTTGGTTGTTGGATATTTGAACTAATTTGATGAATTATGGATGTTTGAACTTATATTTCTATATATTTGGTTTGGTTAAATTTATTCATTATTGCATCATATACATCAATTAGATATATGACCAATTTTGCCATATCACATTGTTTATGAATATTGATTATGAAGCTAATGGCTAACGTTTCTCTTGATTGTGTTCTTAGCAGCTTAAGCTATATCTATTATAATCAATTGGCTAAGTATTTTTCAAAACCTTGTTTAGAGTTCTTTTAAAAAGTCTTTTTGATTTAACAAAAAGGGGAGAAATGTTAAAGTGAGAAGTGTTAAAGTAAGGGGGAGTAATTTCAAACTTGATTTATTTCAAACTTGATTTTAAAATAAAATCTTAAAATTACTAAAATGTTTTGTTATATAAAAAAAGGGAGATTGTTGAAAACATTTTGATGTTTCGATATAACAAATTAAGTTAAATGAATTTTAAGATTTTCCATAAGATTTTCTAAGTATATTCGATATAATTATTCGAATATCAAAATAGTACTCCAAATCTTTCAAATGTCATTTTTAATCCTTACTCAAGTGTAAAATTAAGTTTTAATCTTAAAATAATTTCAAAACAATTTTACAAAATATTTCGAACCATTTCAAAGTCAAAAATTCCAGATTGCTCAGAGGGAACTGATTCCCCCCAAGGGGGTACCGATTCCCCTGAATGGTTTGGCTCCGAGAAAAACAGAATGCTCAGAGGGAACCGATTCCCCCCCAAGGGGGTATCGATTCCCCTCTGTTTAACGGTCGAAATATTTGAATTTTACACTTAGGGAACCGATTCCCCATGAGGGGGTACCGATTCCCCCCACGATCCAAGCAGAAATATTAATTGTTTTCACACTTAAACGGCTCTAATAACTTCATTGATGATCCTCAATGTTCAGAAGTGATTCAAGGTGTATTTAAACAAGCTTAGAAGCCATTGATCAACAACAAGAAACAACAATTAACTAGAATCAAGCACTACAACAAAATTTCTTATTTGTGGCATCTAGGTTATTGTCACTAAAATTTCAATTTATGTCACTAGATGTATTTTGTAACGTAAAAGTCAATGTTACGATGATCGTCACCCTAGGTGTGTCACTAAATGTCAAAAGTGACGATGTATGTGTTATCTTCATGTATTGTTAAATATATAGTGATGCTAATGGATAACGTCACAATTTAATTCGCATTCAGTGACAATTACTTTTGTCACCAAATGATGTACATTTTCGTCATTAATAAATCATATCTTCACCAATACCACAATAATTTCATTGTATACGTGACGAAAATACAATTGTCACATTGTTAGTAACGTAGTATATCGTCACCTAATAGTAGCATGGATGACATTTATATATAACGTCACTATATATAATTAATATTAATGACAACTAATTATGTCACAAAATTATGTAAAATTTCGTTATTAATGATTTATATCATCACGAATAATACATTAAAATCAACCTATATGTGACGAAAGAGATATTGTCACATTTTTAGTGACATAATATAAATGTTACCTAAAAATATTATGAATGACGTTTATGCATAACGTCACTTTATAATTTATATTCTATGACAGTTGGTTACATCACTAAATTAAATAAGATTTCATTATTGATAATTTATATTGTCACAAATAATGCATTAAAATCAACTTATATGTGACGAAAGAGATATTGTAGCAAAACACAAATAATTTATATTCTATGACATTTTTAATGACAATATATATTAAAATAAAATTATTTATACAAATCTAAATAAAAAATAAAATAGTTCACTTATTGCAAAATAATAAGATTTAAACAAATATTTCACTAAATACATAATAATTTCATTTCTATAAATATAAAAATGTTTAAATGTTTACAGAAAATAAAAATAAAATGATAATAATATGACTTGTAGAATATTTCGTTGTAACAATCTCAATCCAAACCTTGAGTCGATTGTGATTCTGTTGATGTTGAGTTTGTGGTATCATTTGAAGCTACAAATTAAGATAATCAATATTATTTACTACAATTAATATTATATAATAATTTTTATTTGATTAACTATATTGTTTACCTGAAAATTGAAGTGATGACACTTGAATTTTTAATTGTTGTATCTGGATCAATTTCTTCATGTGTTTGGTTTGGAGCACCAATAACTTTTTGAGGTTCAGATTCTTGGGTTCGATTTTAGTTTACCGGAGACTTTTTGAGTTTCATTTTCTTGTGTTCCAATCCTTTTACGAGATACTTTGCCTGGTATCATCCCAAAACATATAGAAAAACTATTATAAATACTTTCACCAGCTTTTGCAATCGATTGCTCTTAGATATTAGAGGGAAATGCAAAGACGCATTAAACCACAACCAAAATCATCAATTATTATAGCACATCTGCTCTTCACTGGCAGAGCATTCTACAACTTAATTCATAAACACAACAGTTCGGTTACACTGAGAGAATGATTCATTTGCAATTCAACTACATTAATAATTATGCTAAATTACAGAATTTTGAAAACTTACACTGAAATGATGCTAATAACAATATTTTCAATCAGTTTAAATGGAAATGTAAATAAATTAACATAAACAAAAAGAATGATATAAATTTAAAATTCACAAACACATGCACCTAAAGGAAGCATAAATACATAGCAGAGTTTGAGAATACCTTGTGAAGGTGAAATTTTACATCATAAACATTTATTTATTAAATGAAGAATTATCAATGTGAAAAGGAAACAAGACATGCACAGGTTTTTGAATGAGTTTTCCAATCAAAGTGCACAATATCGAATAATAAAAGCAGCAACGTTTAGCAAAATTTAAGAAAAACTAACAATTATTTTGTAAAAAGCAGCAGCGTTTAGCAAAATTTAAAAGAAAAAACTAACAATTATTTTTGTAAAAAACAGAAGCGTTTAACAAAAAATCAGAAATCGAATAATAAAACTAACCTTAAACCATATGAATTCAACAATATCGAAAAAACCATATTTAACAACGAAGAAAATAAATTTAAAAGAAAACAAACAATTACTTGCAAATTAAAGTTGGAGAAACCTTTGTACTACTGCAATCTGAATCAAAACAAAAAATAATTATAAAAATAATAAAACTATAAAGCAAAATTATCTCAATATAGAATATAGTGTAGACACCTGTTTTGTCCGGGATTTTTATTGTTATTATTTTTATTTTTATAATTATTAAATATTAAATATTAAATATTAATTTGGTGATGTGTGGCACATACTCTTTATGTTTGTGTAAGTGCGGGTTGTACCTCCCTCTACTATATATGTTGCAATTGTCCAAGGTGCTCCGACAAAACCTAGCACTGCTGCATGATCTCCAACCTCCTGGCGCACAATCTTAAGGGACTCCCCAACAAAATGTAGTTTCTCCAAGTCAATAGGATGCAATGCCTTCAAGCAATCCTCAGAGTGCATCGGTGAATGAATGACAGGACCCCTTACTTCTTCAATGTTAAACGGGACACCGAATGTAGACAGTGGAGTAAGAATATCAGAGAAAATTATAACTCCATCAGGACGGAAAGCTTCCCAAGGCTGCAAAGAAATTTCCACAATGAGATCAGTTGTCTCAGACCTCTCTCTGAAGGGCGGATGTTTCTCTGCAAGCTTTCTGTAAACAGTCATATACCTTCCTGCCTGGCGCATCATCCATGCAAGAGGCCGACTTACAGGATCTCCTCTTGCAGCTTTAACCAACAATGGATCAGTAGTAGAAGAAGAGCAAGCTATTGAGAACTTCTTAATTCTCATTCTTTAGGAGAATAAACAAAAGCTCCAGGGAAATTACTAGTTTCATTTGAGTTAAAACCCAACCGCACTGTCAAGCTTGAGGATTTAACTCCCACGGAACTGCAAGCACTTGCTAGTGAAAAGCAGCTCCAAGAAGGGAGACTTAAAAGAATCAGACGACGTCATAATTATTTAAAAATTAAATAAAATACCAAAAATATTTAATAAAAAATAATTTTTTATATCACAAGTCATATTCAAAGCAAGTCATAACATATATAAGTTAAAAACCATAAAATCAAGTGAAACAAAATGATTCAAATTAACTACAACATAATATTTAAGGTAAAACATATTAAATAATAAATATAATTATATAACTATAATTAAAAAATAAATTTGGGGTTTAAA
Organism: Hibiscus syriacus; assembly: GCF_006381635.1. Taxonomy (NCBI): domain Eukaryota; kingdom Viridiplantae; phylum Streptophyta; class Magnoliopsida; order Malvales; family Malvaceae; genus Hibiscus; species Hibiscus syriacus. The sequence goes on from NW_024062765.1 coordinate 1,413,116, forward strand.
AATCATAACAAAATGATATTGTTTGGTTTAATTTTTTTTTAAAACAATCCCACATGGCTAAGAAACATAGAAGAGCATCCCAAAAGTCTAAAGAGTAAAAATATGAGAACAAAACAATCACACATTGCTAAGAAACATAGAAGCGCATCACAACTAACTTCTATAAATAATAGAGGTAATTTGGCATTCAAAATCATGGAGCCTTTTGGTGAGCATTGAGTGAACTATTCTTTCACTTCAATCAAGCTCGAATTTTAGGCTTCAATCGAGCTTCTAATTTTTTTTGAGTTCAAGTTTCAATATTATATTTCGAGTTTGAGTTGAACTTGATAATTTTTAGCTTGTGAGTTTGAGTTGAGTTGAGCTTACTTTTAAAGTTTTTAAGTTCGAGTCGAGCTCAGCAATACTCGAGTTCGACTTGGCTCGTTTAACAAACGACGTTGTTTGGTTTAATTTTTTTTTAAAAACAAAAATCCCGGTTTTTCCCGGTTTTTTCTGGTTTTTTCCGGTTTTCAACCGGTTCGGTTCGAATGGTTCAGCGGTTCTGGCCGGTTCACTAATAGCGGTTCAACTGGTTTAGATTGAACCGGACTAAGCAACGGTTTCCGGTTGAACCGACCGATCCGGTTTTCAAAACAGAGGTAGAGAGTGAATGGCGGCAGAGGGTTATTAAAAATGAAGTTTAGGTTTTATATTAAACCTAATTAAATTTTATTAAAATACTTCACATGTTGTCGTTTAGGGATAGAATCAACCCATTTTTCTTTATTTGGGTTAATCATTATAAGGGTCATGTCCATGTTTAAAGTAACACATTTTGGTCTTCATTTCAACGCTTTTTCTTTTTTAAATTTGTGAATCTAGCCCCTTAGTTTTCGTGGAATATTATTTTAGTCATTAGTGTCTTTTTATTATGTTTTCCTTTCTTTTACATTTAAAATCTTTTATTATTAAAATATATTTTTTTATTTATGGTTTTGATATTATTTAAAGATTAATTATTAAAATAGTAATAATTTAAAATAGTAAAAAGATTTCTCTTTAGAAATTTTAAAATTATAAAATAATTGAAGTAAATACTATTTTTAACAATTTCATAATAAATAATTACTCCAATGCAAAGTTTGATTCAATTAAAAATGTGTTAGGAGGAACAATAATAATCCTAAAAAAAAATCAACACACATACATGTTTTATAATATTAGCTTTTTTATATATAAAAGAGTGATATTTTATATTTTAAAATTATTGATGTTATATGTATCTAAATATACTAAACTTTTATGGGTATTTCTATGATCAAATATAAATATTTTTTTCTAAACACTTTGATGTAACATCATTGAAAACATAGAAGTATAATAATATATAAAAATCTTATGGTCATTTCTTTTTTACGATTTATTATTTTATGTTTTACTCTAAAAAATCTTTGAATGTGAGATAATCTAATATAGAATAATGTAAATAAAATAAAAAACACAAAAAAAAACTCTATACATTGTATTATTTAATAAGGTTGTTAGATTATCTTATTTTTTAACATTAAGTGACATATTTTCATGACGTCTTTTAAAATCGTCATATAAAAATAAGAGATAAAAACAAGTGACAAATAATTGATTTCGTCGTGTTAAAACAATTTTTTGTGACAATAATAAAATGTCACTTTTAGTGTCTTATAAAACATGACAAATTAAATTGTCACAAATAAAACTTATTAATGAAAAATGTGCAACGCCACTAATTCAAATTGAATCGTCATTATAATAAATCGTCACTAATACGTATTTTTCATTGGAGATAATTTTAAAACGTCATTATTTTATCTAAATTTCATTAAAAGGTTTCCCACTAAAAATTTTGGTGGGAAGATTTTGGCGCCAAACATATAGTAACAAAAATCAATGACCATTTTAAAAATTATCATAAAAGATATATCATTAATCAATAAATATGACGAAAATAAAAAAACGTCACATTATAGTATGTTTTGTGACGATATACGTAACGTCATATAGAAATTTTGTCATAAATTGATAAATTTGTTGTAGTGAAGAGAGAATCAAAGAGAAATCATCAAACCTCAAGTTTGTGCATCTCAAGCCTATTTTTTATTCAATATTCATTTTTCTTTCAAGAACACTACTTGTACTCAATTGTATTCATTATTGAGTGTTCTTTTCTTTGTTCTAGAATTGTGCAAACAATTTACCTTGTGAGGATTTCCTTGTAAGTTTGCAAATTTGTATTGTTCTCTTTTGGAGAGAGTGTTCTAAAGAATTTGGGGTATAATTCTTGAGGGTTTGTAAGGTTACTCTTTATCCTCAAAAGAAAGACAAATTAGTGAATTTGTGGAAAATCCTTAGTGTGGATAGCTAAGGTAGTGGACGTAGACTTTGGTTGAGAAAGTCGAACCACTCTAAATCGCTGTGCAATTACTTTCAATTTTCTGCAAAAGCTTCCACCAAAATTTTAATTGCCAATTCACCCCCCCTCTTGGCCATATTCGTCGATCAATTAACTCAACAACAAGGAGATTCTTCTGAAGCAAAACCAGCACATGATGAAAAAGAACCAGAGAGTTCTGAAGCTCCAACAACTCGTCGATCAGATCGTGTGAGAAGACGTCCGAATTGACACTCAGATTATGTTATAGAATGAAATATTGCATACTAGCTTTTAACAGAGGACGGTGAGTCATCAACATTCTAGGAGGCAATAAACAACTCAGATACTTCACTATGGATGATGACGATGCAAGAAAAAATTGAAGCCCTTTATAAAAATAATACATGGGACCTTGTGCCACTACCACAAGGAAGGAAGCCAATTGGTAACAAATGGGTCTTCAAAATCAAGCGAAATGGTAACAATCAAGTTGAGAGGTATCGTGCAAGACTGATGGTCAAAGGATATGCTAAAAAAGAAGGTATTGATTTCAATGAAATATTTTCTCCTATGGTTCAACTAACAACAGTTCAAGTAGTCTTGGTAATGTGTGCTACATTGAATTTACATCTAGATCAACTAGATGTTAAAACAGTTTTTCTTCATGGAAATATTGAAGAAGATATTTATATGCTTCAACCTGAAGGTATAGAAGAAAAAGAAAAGAAGAACTTGATTTGCAGGTTGAACAAATCTCTATACGGTCTAAAGCAAACGCCAAGATGTTGGTATAAGATTTGATTCCTTCATTATGTGCCTTGGATACAACAAACTTAATGCAGAACCTTGTGCTTATTTCAAGAGGTTTGATGATAACGATTTTGTTATATTACTGTTGTATGTGGATGACATATTGGTTGTGGGACCTAACAATGATCATATTAAAGAATTGAAGGAACAACTAGCTAGGGAATTTGAAATGAAGGACTTGGGATCAGCAAACAAGATTCTAGAAATACAAATTCACCGAGACAGAAATAATAGGAAGATTTGGCTTTTACAAAAGAATTACTTGAAGAATATATTATCACGATTCAACATGCAAGATTGTAAGTCAATTTCTTCCCCTCTTCCTATTAACTTCAAATTATCCTCCAGTATGAGTCCTAGCAGTGAAGAAGAGAGGATGAAGATGTCTCGAGTACCGTATGCATCGGCAGTGGAAAGTTTAATGTTCGCTATGATATGCACAAGACCAGACATTGCACAAGCAGTGAGAGTGGTTAGTCGGTACATGGCGAATCCAGACAAAGAGCATTGAAATACAATAAAGAGGATCCTGAGATACATCAAAGGGACCTCAAATGTTGCATTATTACGGAGGATCAAAATTACTTATCAATAGTTATGTTGATTCTGACTATGCAGGGGATTTGGATAAAAGCAAATCTACTACAGGATATGTGTTTAAAGTTGCTGGTGGAGCTGTAAGTTGGGTTTCAAAATTTCAATCAGTTGTAGCTACATCCACAACAGATGCAGAATATGTAGCAGCTATACAAGCCAGTGAAGAATCAATTTGGTTGAAGATGCTATTGGAGAAGCTTGGGCACAATCAAAAGTATGTCTATCTCTTTTGTGACAGTCCAAGTGCCTTGCATCTAGCAAGGAATTCAACATTTCATTGAAGGACAAATCACATACGAGTTCAGTACCATTTCATTCGTGAAAAGGTGGAAGAATGGACGGTAGATATGCAAAAGATCCATACCAAAGACAACATAGCAAATTTCATGACGAAGGCAATCAATGCTGATAAATTTACTTGGTGTCGATCCTCTTGTGACATGTCAGAGAATAAGCAACATGAATGGTACAAGGTAGAAAGAATGGTGTGAAGATGATTGTTCCAATCAAATCTTCAAGTGGGAGATTGTTGAAAGTTGATGTGAATGCACCGAATTCCACCGAAAGTTGGTATAAATGCACCGAATTCCACCAAAAGTTGCAGCTTGATTTTGTTGAAAATATGGTAATGGGAAAATTGCAAATTTAGTCCTTATACTTTAAGGTATTTACAAGATTAGTCTTTAAGCTTTAACTATAAATACCCTAACTCATTTAGCTTCAAAATCATCCCAAATCATTTTAGCTTTATCCCAATACTAGAGAATTTAGAGAGTTTTATTGAGAATTGTTTTCTCTTTTTTATCAAGAGAGAATTGTCATTGTTTTCTCCTTGTTAGATCGAGAGAAGTTGTAATTCCTATTTTCTCACAGTGAACTTCTTCTATATTTGCACGTGATTTTTACCCTATATTATTTATGGGTTTTTCACGTAAAATTTGTGTCTTCTTTATCTTCATTTTTATTTTCTCAAATTATCAATTGCAATTTTACTCTATCTGATAACCGTATTCCTCAACATCAGCTAGGTCCAAACTCCAAAGTTAGGCATGATCAAGATCTAATAATCACAGTCAGTTTTTACTCAAATTAGTGCACACAAAATACATCACCTACGTACTATATGTTTACTAATTATATCTAAATCTTATCATAAGAAAAGAAATCTAATTCTTCACAGTTAATAAAATTCGAAACGAGAACAAAGGATTGTTATATATTTACATTACAATAAATTTTTTAAAAATATATTAAATTTATGTAATAAATACTATAATAGGTGGCAATTAGGTCATATAATAATATGAAATATTATATCAGAAATAATTAAAACAAATAATTTAATATATAAATGTTAATTTTTTTAAAAGAATAAAATAAATAAAAGAATGATCCCCCCGGGACAAAAGTGGCAGAAATACGTGTCGATCCATGCTTATCCCAATGTATTTATGAATGGCTACTTCTCATTGTATTTATCTTCCATTTGCTTTTGCCTTTTCCCAAGTCTCTATCTTGTACCAGATTCCACGTGTATCCATGCTTAGCTGTCACACATCTCTTATACAAACAATTATTCTGGGGCTAATTCTTTATCAGAAGAACTAGGAACCTTTAATAGAATTCTCTTGTTTCCATTTCATGCCCTGTATATATTCCATCACTCATATGACTACACGTATAATATTGATTGACACTTTAATTTTTATTTACTTTCCACTTTATTTTTTTATGTTTTGTAAACAATAACTCATTTTTTAATTTCAATAATACTTTTGTCAATTTTAATGAAGTTATTTTATTTTATTTTTCTAAATTATATGTTTTATCTAAAGTTAAGGTACATTTGATTTTTTTAAAATTTTAAATAGTTTATAATAATTTAATTTAATTAACTTGATCCCTAAACTTTTAAATATTTCAATTTCACCCCAAATTTATTCAAATATGTAATTAGTTTCAACTATAATTTAACCTATTTTTCTTCAAACATATAATATTATAACTTGACCTAATGATTTTATTAACAAGGGTGTGATTAATATATATATGTATAATTTACGAATGAAATTAAAATATTTAAAAATTTAAAGATCAATTTAAAATGAAAGACGTATTTTGAGGATATGTGATACAATATATTTTATAGTAATCAAAGTTTGGATAAAAAATATAATATATTAATAAAAATTTCATGAGTCAAGTCCGATAAGGATATGGAGACCGGTGGATATGGACGTCAAAGTGTCCCTTTCAAATTACAATTCTCATCTTTCACGTTTAAATTACGTGGATTATATATAATCCTCCTATTTTCTTTCAATTCCACATATCAATCTTCTCACAATTATTTCTCTCAAGTTTTTCGTCTCTCTTCTCATTAATTATACAATCAAAAGAAGGAAAGAAAATCGAAAGAAAAAAAAAACAAAAGAAACCCTTTGTTCTTTAACTTGTTAACAATTTCAATGGCGAATTGGGTTAGAATATCATCAAGAAGCATTGGCAATCACATAAGGAAACGTATGAACCAAGGGTTCATCGGGAGCGCCGTCGACATTAACAAAAGTTCTGGTTCATCATCGGCTTTGCACGGCGGACGGACAGTTTGTGATCGAAACCGGAGATATCTGAATTCATTGCCTTGGAACAGGGCTACCCTTTTCTGGTTTCAGCGTTTCAAGTCCACTGTAGCTGAAAAGCAACAAGATTCGTTTCTCTCCAGCGATACCGACGATGATCAACTGGTACGGACTCTTTGTTTGCCTTCGTTGCAGGCATATTACGTTTAATGAAAGTTTTTGTTTTGATCCTCAACTTATTTTTAATTATAGAAGCAAACGAATAACGCCTTTAAATCATGCTAATTACTTGATTATTATATAATTCTGAAGAATTTTGGGGGAAAAAAAAAGAAAATGGGTTCAATTTGGTTTTTATTTGGTAATTAGTTTGGTTTTACACGTTAATGAAATTACTACTGAAAGGTTGGGGGTCTTTAGAGGAAAGGCAGTTGATATAGGTCCAAAGTCATGATCGACATCTAACAATCCCAACCACAATGTTTATACTCAAATTGGTACGTGTAATACATTTACGTAAGTAGATGTAGTAGGTACGTATATGTTTACTATTTATATTAATTATATCTAAATTTGATCAAAAAAAATTTAATCCTGGACAGTAATAAAGTTTGAAACTTTTAATGAGATTAAATGATTGATACATGTCATGTTAAAAATATATTTCTAAAAAGATAGAAATTCATTTAATAAATAATACTAGAATATATGACAAGTTAAAGATGAGTGAGATTTAGGTGATATGCATCTAGTCGCTTCACAAACCAAATTACATGGAAAAGAGAAGAAAATACAAAATTTGTGAAACATATGCATGCATTTGAATAAATGATATATGAATTATTATAAAAAATAAATATATAAATTTTGTAAAAGAAAAATCCCGACAAAAGGAAGTGGCGCGAAGACGTTTCACACTTGAACTCTATCAAAATAATTATTAGGGAAACTCAAAACGTGAGTTGCTACTTCTCTGTGTATCTATCTTTGCCTCTTCTTTTGGCTTTTTCAAGTCTCTATCTTCTACCATATTCCATATGTACAAGGGGCGATTGTCATAAAAATTTAAAATTATTATATTTTAAATTTTTATATATATTTTATTGAAAATTTATTTATACCCTCTTAAAATTTTATAAATTTAATTTTTCTCCCTGAATTTTTTAAATTTAAATTCATTCTCTTAAAATAAAATCCTCCATATGTCCCTGTACATTGATCCATGCTTATCCCTTTCACACTTCTCATATACCAGTGATTCCTTTGGGATTAATCATTAATCGTTACGTTTTATTAAGTTTTATATTAATCAGAGTTTAGATGAAAAAATAGCAATTCTACCTGATCTGATTTGGCTCAAGTTAATATGAATAAATTTGGCATGGCAGTCACTGGACTTTCCGGGAGGGAAAGTTTCGTATACTTCCGACATGAACTTCATCTCGGAATCTTCACAGACCAGAGTACCTTGCTATCGAGTTCTAGATGACGATGGAGAGTTAATTAAAGACACTGATTTTCAGCAGGTTTTTTTCTTTGTTTTTCCCTTGATGCTAACTTCTAATACTATCATTGAAACTAAAAATTATTGCAAAATTAAAAGGAAAAATATTGTGTAATTACAGGTAAGCAAGGAAGCAGCAGTAAAAATGTACAGTAAGATGGTGAATTTACAAATAATGGACACCATATTCTATGAAGCGCAAAGGCAAGGAAGAATATCCTTTTACCTCACCTCAGCCGGTGAAGAAGCAATTAACATAGCTTCCGCCGCTGCTCTCACTGAACAAGACATTATCTTGCCTCAGGTGAAACATTTTTCAAGTTCCAACACAATAAGAACAGTTTAAAATATGTATACTTCATTTGTTTGATTGAAATTAAAGCTTTGTTTAACTAATATAATGGCAGTACCGTGAACCCGGAGTTTTGCTATGGCGTGGTTTCACATTGCAAGAATTCGCCGACCAGTGCTTTGGAAACAAAGCTGATTATGGAAAAGGCCGGCAGATGCCGATTCATTATGGGTCCAAAAAGCACAATTTCTTCACCATCTCATCCCCTATTGCGTAAATACTTCTGCACCCCATCTTGAACTGTTACTCATTTCAATTATTCTGCACAAATTTTCATCAAATCTAGCTAATTTACCAACTTTTGGCCTTGATTTTCAGAACACAACTTCCCCAAGCTGCTGGCATAGCTTATTCTCTTAAAATGGATAACAAAAAAGCATGTGTTGTCTCATACATTGGAGACGGTGGCACCAGTGAAGTAAGCACGCTAACAATCTCGTACTTTATTTGCTTGTAGCAGTTTGCTCATGGTATCCATTTTTTTTTTTTTGCAGGGTGATTTTCATGCCGGTTTAAACTTTGCAGCAGTTATGGAAGCTCCGGTCATTTTTTTCTGTCGCAATAATGGGTGGGCGATCAGTACGAATGTATGGGAACAGTTTCGAAGTACGTTAGCTTTCCTCTTTATTATCTAAAACGGGAGCTCCCTCTGCGGTTTTCAGATTCGAAACTTGTTTCACCCACATTGCCTTCTGCAGGTGATGGAATTGTTGTCAAGGGTCGAGCGTATGGAATCAGAAGCATCAGGGTGGATGGAAATGATGCGCTTGCTGTTTACACCGCAGTTTCTGCAGCTCGTGAAATGGCTGTAAATGAACAGAGACCAATCCTTATTGAGGTGAGGGCAATCTCCATCTCAACTTTATCGTAGTAAATACCGGCGATGGAGAAGACCGGTGATGCAAAATAACAACCGTGACATCGTGTTTAAACTTTCGGTTATGCAAAATAAAAACCGTGACATCTTGTTTAAACTTTATATTTTACTTTCAGGCACTAACATACAGAGTAGGACACCATTCCACATCTGATGATTCGACCAAATATCGCCAGAGTGATGAAATTGTTTACTGGAAAAATGCCAGGAACCCTGTAAACAGATTTAGGAATTGGGTTCAAAGTAATGGCTGGTGGAGTGACCAACAAGAAACTCAGCTCCGAAGCAGTGTCAGGAAACAGGTGATCATTTCATTAATCGGTTTGGATATCCATAATTTGCATTTTTTTTCTGATACATAGGAAGAAATTTGGTGCAGTTATTGGAAGCAATTCAGGTGGCAGAGAAAACAGAGAAGCCTCCACTTTCAGAGATGTTCACTGATGTCTATGATTATCCACCACCAAACCTTGAGGAACAAGAGAAACATCTCAGGGAAACTATCAGCAGACATCCAGCTGATTATCCTTCTGATATTCCTGTCTAGATTTTTCTTCACCTTAAATAGGATTGTTTTCTCTATGTTTGAAAGATGAGGCTCTAATGTTTCAGTCTCGATTCTTAAAACTTGTGATATTTACATAAGAATTTCAATGATGTCGATAAAGCATTTTCCTGTTTAATGAATGTGCATTTGCCATTGATTCCAGCAAGAGTCCTCGAGACTTTTCATCTCAAAATGTGCTTTTATCGTCAGATTTGTGTGTGTGTCCAGCTGGATACCTAATTTTGATATGGACCGAGACTATGAGTGAGTTTGAATATCCGATTATTATATGGATTGAGGCTCTGTGTGAGTATGGATATCAAACTTTGATATGGATTGAAGCAATAAGATGGAGTATATTTACCCGAATTTTGATACGTATATGCAACTATCTGTCAACAACAACATCCATTGTATGAATAATTCATCTCATAACGTATTTAATCTAATTTGTTAATGAATTATTAAGCTTATGATTATAATCTTGTGATAATAATCTTATTTGTGTTTATGTGCATGTTAAGAGGTGATAAGTAGCTTTATGGTAAGAGTATCTAGGATGGAGCTAGAATTAAATATCAGCAAGTATAAGATATCAAGTTAAAAATTGCAAGGACTAAAGGTCTAATTTTATTTAAATTTAAATCGATAAGAACTTAAAATGCAATTAGACAAAAAATGGGAGGGGAAAATTTTAAGGAAAAAGAACTTTTATTTTTTTTATTTAATTAACTTTTATATTAAAAAATAAATCTATTTAATCTAAATTTCTGATATTTTATTGCGCTTTCTATTGGTAACAGTAACAGATTTCATGTATAGGTAAGCATTGAAGTTAAAATTACAGTTGGATTTCCCGTAAAGAATGTTATTATATAAGAGGTGATGACCTCTAATGCAGCATAGGTTGTGCTTGATAGGTAAATGTTTTTGCAACGAGAACCTCAACATTTTGGTATAGAAGTTTATATGCAACAAGTCTCTTCATTGGCATTTACTTGGTAAAGTAGTAAAAAAATAATTACATTATACGTATCATCTCATATTTCTTTCTATTCCTTTCATTAAAGTTGTCTTATCTGGTTTGGAATTGGGGATTTTCCACAGAAAATGTTATTGACTGTCACCAAAGATGTTCTAATGCAATTGGAACCCCTAAGGGCTTGAGTTTTCTTCATGAAGAATGCCGCTGAGGTCCTATATTCATAGGGATATGCGTCCGAGACATACTGCTCATACATTCATTTTGAAGACTGAACCTCCGGTGTATGCAGAGAATGGATTTGTTTCGGTGGGGTCTGATGAGTGATGTGTACGCATTTCGGATACTTCTGCTACAACTAATGTCAGGTCGCAAAGTAATAGGGCAAATTTTTACGGTAATGGTGTAGAAAAAAAATACTCAAATAATGATGAACTAAATTATTTGCTCGAATAATGTATTTGTTATAGGGATCTAATGTGACACAAAGACTTTGGTGCGTCTTTGATTATGTGATGGTTTTGAGATATTAGAGAAGAAAAGTCGAAGAAGAAAGGATTTGAGAAGTAGGAAAAGAGAGATTACAGAAAGAAGTCTATTCATTCATTTCATAAGCATTCCAATTCACAATACAGCCTATTTTATTTAGTTACAGGGCTAAATCAGTCATTTGCAAGGATGCCAGCTGGTTGTCCTTATAACAGATTATAACAACTAATAGATTCTCTTCTTGCAGGATATTGGACTGAACACGTGGGCTAATCCTTCTCCATTTGGGTTGACTGGGTTGTTGACTCCTCTTGGATCATATTCCGGCCTGCTTCACCATTTCCTGAACTGGTCATGCGCGGCTCCACTTCATCAGGTAACATCATTTGCCCCTCAATTGCCATAATACCTAATTCCCCATTTTCATTTTCCTCTCGCCCCTCAATCCCTAATTCCCCTTTTTCATTTCTCCTTCGCATCTCACTCCCTACTTCACCATCTTTCTCTTCGTTTCCACGCTCTTCTCTTCCAACTGTGACAATACCCGCCGCTGGAGAAGATCCTTGTCCACAAGGATCAAAACTCGGAAATTGGCCTCGAAGCACAGAATAATCCTCCCATGTGTCGTTCGTAGCATCCATGTTAGTCCAACGAACCAGTAACTGAGTTATCGGTTTGTTCTGTCTTTTAACTATTCGTCTGCCCAGAATTTGACTTGCTTCAATCTTGAACTGACCCTCTTCGTCCATTACAGGAGGATCTGTTGAAGACGATACAACTGCCCCAATATGTTTCTTCAATAAACTAACATGAAAAACCGGATGGAGACGTGAGGTCTCAGGTAAGTCCAGTTTATAAGCAACCTCTCCAATTCTCTGAATAATCTTATAAGGGCCATAAAATCTTGTCGCTAATTTTAAATTTTTGCGCAGGGCAAGAGAGGTCTGTCTGTAGGGCTGCAATTTCAGGCAAACCAAATCACCAACCTGAAAAATTCTCTCTGATATATGTTTATCTGCTTTTGCCTCATTCGATTACTTGCTTGTTCTAACTGAGACTTGACTAATTGCTTGATCTCTTCTATATTCTGCATTAAGTCTGATATGCTTTGCACTGGGCTGTTTGTATGTCATACCATAGTAGGAGGCTTGTAGCCATATAGGACTTCAAAAGGTGTTACTTAAGAGCAGTATGATAGGTAGTATAATACCACCATTCAGCATGAGGCAACCACTTTACCCACTGTTTTGGTGGGAAAAAACAGAGACCTCTTAGATACTGTTCTAAGCACTGGTTTACTCTTTCTGACTGTCCATCAGTTTCAGGATGGTAAGCAGTGCTAAATAGAGTCTTAGTGCCTAACTGCTTCATTAGCTCTCTCCAAAAGAGGCTAGTGAAAGTCTTGTCCCTGTCTGAAATGGCCATTTTAGGCTGACCATGCAACTTGTAAACACAATCTAGGTATACTTTGGCCACCTCTGCAGGAGTGTAAGGGTGTGCTAAAGCCAAAAAATGGCTATATTTAGTAAACTTGTCAACTACCACAAGAATACAATTCTTTCTCAAAGATGTAGGCAAACCCTCAATAAAGTCCATAGTAATTACTTCCCAAGCCTGTTGAGGAATAGGTAGAGGCTGTAAGAACCCTGGTTTAGGCACATGTTCCACTTTAGTCTGTTGACAAACTGCACATGCTCTTACATAAGTAACTACCATAGCTTTCAATCTAGACCAATAGAAGTAAGACCTAATCCTTTGATAGGTAGCTTGACTGCCAGAATGACCATCATATGGGGAATCATGTAGTGTTTGAAGTATTTGTAATCTAAGAGACCCAACAGCCCCAATATAAACTCTATCCTTAAATCTAAGGATACCTCCTGAATACTTCCACTGAAGATCAGCATTAGGAGTAATAGATAATACAGAAATCCATTGAGTAGCTATAGAATCATCCTTATAGCTCCTTTCCACTTCATGAACCCAACTAGGAATTATTAGTGTAGTGTTCATAGTAAAACAGTCACCCTGATCTTCCCACTGTCTGGATAAGGCATCAACAACAACATTTGATTTACCTTTCCTGTATTGAATAGTGTAATCCAACCCCAATAACTTGGTCAATCCTTTCTTTTGAATGGCAGTAGTTAGTTTCTGTTCTAATAGATATTTCAATGGCTCATGATCTGTTTTAATCACAAAGGATTTACTCTCTAAATAATGCCTCCACTTGGAAACCGCTAGAAGTATAGCAAGATACTCTCTTTTATAAATAGAGAGTGCTGCATGTCTACGACTTAGAACCTTACTTAAATAGGCAATAGGGCTGCCCTCTTGAGATAAAAATACCCCAATACCACCTTAACTGGCATTTGTTTCTAAATAAAAGCTCTTACCAAAATCTGGTAAGGCTAAAATAGGAGCAACACACATAGCCCTCTTCAATTCTTCAAAAATAGTCAAAGCTGCATCAGTCCACTAAAAATTATCTTTCTTAAGCATCTGAGTCAAAGGTTTGCTAATTGACCCATAATCTTTAATAAATCTTCTGTAATAGCCTGTTAATCCCAAAAATCCACGCAAAGACTTTAATGACTTAGGCACTGGCCAATTCCTCATAGCTTCCACCTTCTTAGGATCAGTAGAAACTTCAGCAGCTGAAATAAAATTTGCCCAAGTATTCAACCTGAGTCTGTCCAAAGAAGCATTTGGACAGCTTGGCAAATAGTTGATTTTGATGCAGTACTTCTAAAACCAGTTGTAAATGAGTAACATGATCATTCATAGAAGTACTATAGACTAAGATGTCATCAAAAAATACCAAGACAAATTTTCTAAGAAATGAACTAATCAATTCATTCATCAAAGCTTGAAATGTAGCATGGGCATTAGTAAGTCCAAAATGCATCACCTTAAATTCATAATGACCCTGATGAGTTATGAATGTTGTCTTGTATATGTCCTCAGATTTAATCCTTATTTGCCAATATCCAGATCTGAGATCAATCTTGGAAAAATAAACTACTCCATGTAGTTCATCTAATAGGTCTTCAACCACATGTATAGGAAATTTATCTTTTACAGTCATGCTATTTAATTTCCTGTAATCCACACAAAATCTCCAAGTACCATCATTCTTTTTGATAAGAAGGCATGGAGAAGCAAATAGACTCCTACTAGGCTGAATAATAGAGTCTGAAAGCATACTAGAAATATGCCTTTCCACTTCCTCTTTCTGATTGTGTGGAAATCTGTAAGGTCTCAGATTGATAGGAGTAGATTCATGCTTAAGAGGAATAGCATGGTCATGAGTCCTTGTAGGTGGTAAACCAGTAGGCTCTTCAAAAATAGATTGATACCTCTGTAAAAGAGGTTGAAGAGATGCTGGAACAGGTTTTAAATCTGCAGACATAGTCAACAAAACCACATGTCCCAAATAGGAGAATCTAATGCTGTCATTTTCAATAAAGTAGCTCCAGAAATTTGCTGCAAAAAATTAGATGGTTATTATCCTTGTATAATAATATTCTCCCCTTGATGTTGAAAACTCAGTGTCATTTGATTAAAATCCATCAAATAGGGCTAAATAATTTCATCCAATCTACCACCAACACCATATCACTACCATCTAACTTTAGGAGTCTTAAATCATGAACAAAAGAATGCCCTTCCATCTGTCACTCCACCTGATTACATCTTGCTGAACTATAAAGTTGATGTCCATTGGCTACTGTGATTGCCAAAGGGTATGGTGTAAGTACATATACCAACATCAGCCCACTGTGGAGTCAAAAAACTATGAGTACTCCCACTGTCAATCAAAATACTAATTGGTCTGCCCTTAATGGCTCCTTGAATCCTTAATGTATTATGGCTAATACAACCAGTAATTGCATTCATAGAGATTTCTAGAGCCTCCTCTTCCTGCATCAATTGTTGTCTGATTCCATAGTAACATTATCTGTAGGAACAACAGACTCTTCCTCAATCATCAAATTTAAATTCCTTGACTTACATTGATGCTCTGGAAGAAACTTATCCCCACACTTGAAGCAAAGATTGTTTTGTCTTCTATAATCCATAAGATTCTGTTTAGGATTAGAAATTGATGTGTTTTTGGTAATTGCTGGCAATGAAGCTGATTTAGAAGTAACAATGGAGCTTGGGTAGGGTGGGTTTTAAAAGAGGGCCTTCATCTTCTATTTTCATAATCAACAGATAATTCATAAAGTTTGGCTTGTTTGTATGCTTCAGGCAAATTTTTAGGATCTAGAGCCTTCACCCTATGTTTAATATCCTCCCTTAGTTCACTAATAAACAGTGACACAAAGAAATCCTCATTTAATGTAGGATTTTGTAATAACATAAGGTTGTAGCTCTTCAAATTTTTCCTGATAAGCCTCAACAGTCCCCTTCTGGGTCAACTTAGTAAATTCCTCTACTATATCAGAAAAAGTCTTGTCACTAAATCTATGACAAAGATCTGCTTCAAATTCATGCCATGTTACATGGTGTTTCTGCATAATATATCCATCAAACCAAACCTCTACTTTTCCAGTCAAGTACATAGTGGCTACTTCTACTCTCTGCTCTGTAGGAACATTACACAAAGAAAATATTGGAGACATTTTTGAAGCTACCCTCTAGGATTGATCCCTTTAAAGAATGGTAAATCGATTTTAGGTCTATGCCACATCGACCCATAACTGTTAAAAGAACCCCCTGGTCCCCTGTTTTCAGCTTCCAGTCCAATCATAATAGGTCTAGTTTACTGTTTTCACCCATCTGATTCTCAGGTCTACTATTGTTCTTAAGGATAAAACAAACATCAGGCTTATCTTTCAGTATCCCTGGTTAATCAGTTTTATAAGTGAATCTGGATTTATCCTTTACTACAGTCACCAAAACAGGATTTTTCTCCCCATTTTTTGAGTTATTAGGAGTGTTTACCTGATCATCTGCAGATTGTTCTCATTCCCCATTTCTGCCTGTTAAAATCTTCAAGAGTTATTCCACATATCCTTGGTTGGTAGCCATCCTCGACTCCAATGCAGAAATCAGTTGTCCTGAGTCTCCCACCATTTAGGAGGATTAGACTCATCCTGTCCTTGTTTTACCAATGTTGTCAACTCTTCCATCTGCTTCTGCAACCCAGCTAAATCTTCTGCCATGTTCTGATTTTTCTTGGGCATGCCACCAAAATTGCCAGAAACCAAGGCTCTCGATACCAATTTGTGATGGTTTTGAGATATTAGAGAATAAAAGTCGAAGAAGAAAGGATTTGAGAAGTATGAAAAAAGAGATTACATAAAGAAGTCTATTCATTCATTTCACAAGTATTCCAATTCACAATACAACCTATTTTATTTATTTACATGGCTAAATCAGTCATTTACAAGGATGCCAGCTGGTTGTCCTTATAACAGATTATAACAACTAATAGATTCTCTTCTTGCAGGATATTGGACTGAACACGTGGGCTAATCCTTCTCCATTTGGGTTGACTAGGCTGTTGACTCCTCTTGGATCGTATTCCGGCCTGCTTCATCATTTCTTGAACTGGTCACGTGCGGCTCCACTTCATCAGGTAACATCATTTGCCCCTCAATTGCCATAATTCCTAATTCCCCATTTTTATTTTCCTCTCGCCCCTCAATCCCTAATTCCCCTTTTTCATTTCTCCTTCGCATCTCACTCCCTACTTCACCATCTTCCTCTTTGTTTCCACGCTCTTCTCTTCCAACTATGACAGTTTATAATGGAGAGACGCCAAGACTGTAATACATCTCCCCTTTTATCTTTGTTTTGACCAAGTTGAGAAAAAATAAGTAAAGAAAATAAGGTCGAACGATATGATAGAATATCTTTGTTTTAGCTCCTTTTATCTTTGTTTTGACTAGTTGAAATTGGATATGCTTAACGATAATTATTTATATTTACTTATAAAAGGGGAGACACGTTGCAGGTTTGGCGTCTCTCCGCATTTTAATTGAAGACGTATTGGGGTCCTGCCGTCTCGAGGCGGTCTTATAGCAAATATATATTCGAAAAAAAATTCTGATTCACTATCATTCGAGCAATTTATTTCTCATACTATTATTGTAAAACTTTTGTCCAAAGTAATCATCTCAAAATGAATGACAATATGTTTATTATGTTTATTATTATTATAATATATATTTAAAATTGTATGTGTATTGTATGCAAAATCAGAAAAATATTGGTGGTGCCAAAATAATGTGGTAAAATAAAGCATATTCAAATTTATTTTGTAATTTATGATATTTACTATAGTGTTTGAAACTCGTTATATGGACATGATGTATTTTAATAAAAAATTTCATAGATCCCAAAATAAATTTTCATTAACGGCATATTTCAAAAAAAAAATTGGTGCCATCATTATTCCGTTAATTTTACTGTAATTGTAAGATAATATTTTTTATATTTATATATATATATATATATATATATATATATATATTAATTTATTAAAGGATACTAAACCTAAATGGTATACTAAACTTATTTAATTTTATTAAGGATACTAAACTTATTTAATTTCTAATTAAGGAAACTAAACTAAGGCTTTAATTAATAATTAAACACTTAAAATCTAAGGCTTAATTAAAATCTAAAGACTAATTAATATTTAGTGACCAAATTAAAAGATTAGAAAATCTAAATGATTTATTCAATAATTAAACTAGTGACCAATTTAAAAGATTTACACATTAACAATTGATATTAACAATTAAACACAGTAAATAAAGATTCAAAGCAATTGAAAAGAAATTAATGACTAAATTGTATTCAATTAAAATTTGGAGTACAAATTACAAACAAATGGTGACTAAAATAAAATAAAATAAAAGTTACTTCCCAAAAGAAAAACACGCGTGAAGATGGGTGTTTAATTAAGGTAAATAGCCCAAAACATCTACACTATAAGACCCAAAAATTCAACATAAAGTTAATTTTTACACTACCTAAAATTTGCTATCTTCCAAATGCTCTCAACCCCTCCCAACCGAAAATCACCTAGATTCAACTTGTTCATCCATTGTTCTTGATGTTCTTCAAAATATTCAAGCCAAAAACCAAGTTTAGATCCAAAATAAGAATTAAAACTCGGCCCAAACTTGTTTTTTCGGATAAAACACCCATATTCTTTATGAAATATCAAGTGTTCATCCAGAAATAAAAATTTGATTCACCAACAACATCCAAAAACCAACCGAACTTTTTTTTTAGGATCCAAAACCCAACTTTTCTTAAATATTCAAGAACACCCAAGAACATTCAAAATGAACTCCATTCATCAAAACCCAAAACCACTATCCAAACACCTAACCTACTAACCAATCCCGATGCCGACCACCTCTGGCTGGCTAAAAACTGCCACTGACCACCTCCGGCCTGCCATCTAAACACTCCAAAAAGCTCGAAAAAACCAAAAAAAAAAATAAAGAACCTCACCTCTATGCACAAAATCATGCCTCCCAAGGATAGTAGCTTCCTCTGGCGAAGGTCGAACTTCTTTTCCTCCTAATGTTTTTCTTTGCTTTTAGGGAGTATTTTAGTGCTTAATCTTGTGTGCTTGTGTTAATGAAATGAGAAGCTATTTATAGTGTTGATTTAGCTCCCATATCTACATTCCCCGCTCAAAATCGTTAAAAAACGGTTATAACCACGTTAGATCTAGAAGCTTTAGAAGCTTATAATTTTTTCTAATTTTTTCTGATTTTTTGCATGCTTCGAAATGGATCGACGGCAATGGACTTCCGGACCATCATAAAATGCTTTTGTCTCCATTTAAAATTTGAAGTCAAAATCTCCCCCACCTACAAGCAACAAAACCGCCGGCATTAAGTGTAGTTTTAGTCTTTTATTTTTTTAATTTTATTTTTATTATTTAATGCATGTATTTTGTAACAAAAAAGTGGGCTATTTTTTGGCCTATGTAAAAAACAATGTAAATGGACAATTTAGAATGCAAATGGACTTAAATTTTTGGGTTTTTATTTATTAAAAGAAAATTAAAAATGGGCTAACATTATAATATGGACTATTATTTCTAATATGCAACTTAACTAATTAATTATTTAACCATTTAACACGCAATGCAACATGAAATGCAATTCAACATGAATTAATATGGAATGCCAAATGGATTAATAACATGGACATGCAATACTAAAATATGCCATGCAATTATCTAATATTATAGTATCTAATATCTAAAACATGTAATTATTTAATATGCAATGCAACTAACACTAATAATATGTAACTACCTTATGCAAAAATGACACTTTATGATGAAATGCATTTTAATACCTAAATTATATATATACTATGCTCACATTATTTATTATACTATATATTATAAAAAAAATGAAATGCCACGAGTGTGTCACCACCCGGATAAAATGGGTAATGACAGTAAATAAAATGTATCATTCCAATCATCATATGATTGGTCTTTGGGCATACTCTAACACTCAGTAGATTTCAAGACTCCCGTCGACAATTTTCCTTAGGGGATACATAGAAACCCGTGAGTCTCCAAGTGTTTCTCTCAGAATCAGCCATGATAATGACATCAATATGGGAACCAGAGAATGATCTCAAGGTGGAGATTTGTTATGTTTGGCTTGAAAGTTGGCAAAATTGAAAGTTGGCAAAGTTGACATCTTTGGTTGGTGGCTAAATTGTACACATTGGAAAATTCTTTGGTATGTGGCCAACTTGTCCACATTGGAAATTCATATTTGGTCCATAAAATATTAGGTTATTTATAAGTATAGTATTTAAAACTCAACCATAAGTAAGCCTAAGTATTTCATTAGAAATCATACCAAAACAAGTTCTCTCTTCCTCTTGTTTTATTCATTCTCTTACTCTGGGAATTCTAAAGAATTCCATTTGTTGTAATATTTGTTGATAGTGAAGTTATCATTCGGTGTGGTGCCCGAGGAGTAGACAATATTCTCGTCGAACCTCGTAAATTTCGTGTGTTCTCTCCTTTATTGTTCTTTATTCAATTTTTCCATTGTGTTTCAATATTAAATAGTTTGACGGGTTTGTCTGTTGTGAAACCTTTGGTGATTTTGATCTTGACATTTTAGATCAAGTTTGAAACTACGTTCGTGTGGGAAATAACCCGGTTTCCCCAACAACTAGCATCAGAGTTTCGGTTGAGGTTATCCTCGTGGTCCTGTTGCTGAAAAGATACAGTTCATACTATTGAATATTGTTTATTAGAATTAAAATGCCAAAATACGGATCAGTTGAAACATCAAGCTCTTCATCTGGACCAATGATGAGGATGATGTCAAATGCAAATTTCTCGATGAAGTTGTTCGATGGATCCGGTCATTTTGGCATGTGGCAAGGCGAGGTGTTAGACGTTTTATTCCAAGAAGGTCTAGACATCTCAATTGAGGAAGAAAAGCCTAAATATATGCAAGAGAAAGAATGGGGAACAATCAATCGTTTGGCATGCAACACGATTCGATCTTGTCTTTCCAGGGAATAGAAGTATGGCTATAAGAACGAGACTTCTGCAAGTAAGATGTGAAAAGCATTGGAGGAAAAATTCCTAAAGAAAAGCTCTCAAAATCGTCTCCACATGAAGAAAAGATTATTCAGATTTGATTATCAACCAGGCACCACTATGAATGAACATCACTGCGTTTAATGAGCTAGTGGTAGACTTATTGGGCATGGATGAAACCTTCAAATATGAAGATTTGGCTTTGATGTTGTTATCATCTCTTCTAGATGAATTTGAGCACTTTGAGACAACGTTACTTCATGGTAAGGATAATGTTGCCCTTAAAGATGTAACTGTTGCTTTGTATAGTTATGAGCTCATAAGAAAACCAAGAAGGAGAGCAAGTACGAAGCAGCGGAGACCATGGTGGCAAGAGGTCGCTCAAAAAGTTAAAAGCCAAAGTGGAGAGGGAGATCAAAGTCAAAGTCCAGACTAGGAAAAAATTAATGTGTCTTTTGTCATGAGAAAGGCCATTGGAAGAAATATTGTCCGAAGTTTAAGAAAAAAGGAAAAGTTACTCTAGATGCATGTGTTACAGAGCATGATGCAAATGACTCTAACATATCATTGGTTGCCTCATCAACAACATTCCATTCAGATGAGTGGATATTAGATTCGGGTTGTACCTATCATATGTCCCTTAATCGGGAGTGGTTCTCCGATTTAGTAGAACTAAATGCATGAGTTATTTATATGGGCAATGACAATGCCTATGAAACTATTAGGATATGTTCAATTTGATTGAAGAATCAAGATGCATCAACTAGAGTTCTGACTGATGTCTAATACGTGCCTAGTTTGAAGAAAAATCTCATCTAGTTGGGAGCCTTGGAATCCAAAGGCTCAGAAGTCACTATAAGAGATGGAGTTTTAAAAGTCACATCTGGCGCACTTGTGATGATGAAGGCATCGGGAAAATAATTTGTATTACTACCAAGGTATTACAATTATTGGAACAGTTACAACAGCTTTCGGAGGTGATGATTTGGACACAACCCAGTTGTGGCATATGCGGTTGGGACATGTTGGTGAGAAATCCTTTCAAATTCTGGCAAAGAAAGGATTGTTGAAAGGTTCAAAGGCTTGCAAATTGAACTTTTACGAGCATTATGTTCTGGGAAAGCAGAAGAGAGTGAAGTTTAGCATCACTATAATATAAAAAATTGTGGATTATATTAACTCAAATGTATGGGGTCCTTCAAAGACACCGTCTTGGGATGAAACCATTATTTTGTAACTTTTGTAGATGTCTTTTCCAGAAGAGTTTAGGTGTATCCCATGAAGTCAAAAGATGAAGTGCTTCGAATTTTCCTTAAATGGAAAAATATGATCGAAAACCAGACTGGTAGAGAGATCAAATGTCTTAGAACAGATAATGGAGGGGAATATAAAGTGACATATTCTTTGATGTTTGTCATGAGTATGATATTGTTCGACACTTTACTGTTAGAAATACACAACAACAGAATGGGGTGGCATAATATATGAATCGAACACTATTAGAGAAAGTTTGATGTATATTGTCTAATTCTGGGATAAGTAAAGCATTTTGGGCTGAGGCTGTGACATATGCTGGCCATCTCATCAATCATCTTCCATCATCTGCGATAGAAGGAAAAACACCAATGGAGGTATGGTCTGGAAAACCTGCTACTGATTATGATTTCTTACATGTATTTGGATCCACTGCTTATTATCATGTGAAGGAATCCAAGCTTGATCCGAGAGCAAAGAATGCTCTCTTTATGGGAATCACCCATGGAGTGAAGGTATTCCACCTTTGGTGTTTAGACAACAAGAAGATAATTTATAGTAGATATGTTACCTTTGATGAATCTGCCCTAGTAAAGAAGGTAACAAATGAAGCTGTCCAGACAAGTAGTACTCCGCAGTAGATGGAGCATACTCCAAAACATGTGGAGTTTCAGCAGACGATGATCCTAGAAGTTGATGCAGTTGATTCTTCAAATCCAATAGAAGAATAAGAAGATAAAGAGGTTCAAACCCAAGAACCATTGGAGACACCAGAACCACTTGCAGTTACAAGGCCAAGGAAAGGAATTCATAGACCTGCTCGATTTATTGATATGGTGGCCTATTCTCTTTCAGTTGTTGATGATAATATCCCTATCACTTACCAAGAAGTAATACAAAGTTTGGAAAGTGATAAGTGGAAAGTACTATGGATGAAGAAATGCAATCTCTCCAAAAGAACAACACTTGAAAACTGGCACAATTACTGAAAGGTAAAAGAGTTATTGGATGCAAGTGGGTATTTGCAAAGAAAGATGTTCGTTACAAGGCAAGGTTGGTAGCTAAAGGCTACACTCAAAAGGAGGGAATTGACTTCAATGAAGTATTTTCCCCGGTTGTGAAGCATTCCCCCATTAGAATATTGTTGGCCTTGGTAGCACAGTTGAATTTGGAGCTAGCTCAACTTGATGTAAAGACAACTTTCTTGCATGATGATTTAGAAGATGAGATCTATATGACTCAGCTAGAAATATACAAAGATGGTGGTTGTGAGAAATGGGTTTATAAGCTGAACAAATCGTTATATGGATTAAAGCAATCTCCGAGGCAGTGGTACAAGCAATTTGATAGCTTTATGAGGAGGCAAAAGTACACTAGAAGCATATATGATCATTTTTTTATTGCAAAAGCTCAAAGATAGATATTTCATTTATTTTTTCTTGTACGTTAACGATATATTGATCGCTTCAAAGAGTCAAAAGGAGATAGACAAATTAAAGGCTCAGTTGAATCATGAGTTTGAGATGAAAGATCTAGGTGAGTCCAAGAAGATTCTTGGTATGGAGATAAGCAGAGATAGACAGAGAGAAAAGCTTTGTTTAACTCAGAAGTAGTATATGAGAAAGGTATTACAATGTTTTGGCATGAATGAAAATACCAAACATGTAAGTATCCCACTAGCTTCTTATTTGAAACTTAGTTCTCAGTTATCTCCTAAAACTAACGAAGAACGAGAGTATATGGCAAAAGTTCCACATGCTAATGCAGTTGGGAGCTTGATGTATGCAATAGTGTGTACGCGTCCTAACATTTCATAAGCAGTTGAAGTTGTGAGCAGGTATATGCATGATCCTGGAGAAGGACATTGGCAAGCTGTGAAATGGATTCTACAGTATCTTCAACAAACCGTGGATGTTGGTTTAGTTTTGAACATGATGAAGCATTTGGTCAATGTGTGGTTGGATATGTTGATTCTGACTATACTGGTGATTTGGATAAGCGTCGATCAATTACTAGGTATTTGTTTACTCTTGCTAAAGCCCAGTAAGTTGGAAGTCTACTTTGCAATCTACGGTGGCTTTGTCTACTACAGTGGTAGAATACATGGCAGTTTCAGAGGCTGTAAAGTTAGCAATTTGGCTTAACGGGTTGATGGAAGACTTGGGAGTTGTTCAAAGTCACATTAGTCTCTATTGTGACAATCAAAGCGTTATTCACTTAGCAAAAATCAAGTATACCATTCAAGGACTAAGCATATCGACGTGAGGTATCACTTTGTGCGGAAGATCTTTGAAGAAGGAAATATTCTACTTCATAAAATTACGATATCAGAAAATCTTGCAGATATAATGACCAAGGTGGTAATACTAATCAAGTTCAATCATTGTTTGAACTTGATTAACATCCTGAAAGTTTGAGCATCTTCGAGTGTATGGCGCTTGTGAACGTAATTAGAGGCACTACATTAGAAGAGCTTCATTAAAATTGGGGAGTTGAAGAAATTGAGTAGGCTTGGTAATTTCAAGCCAAGGTGAAGATTTGTTTTGTTTGGCTTGAAAGTTGGCAAAGTTGAAAGTTGGCAAAATTGAAAGTTGGCAAGTTGACATCTTTGGTTGGTGGCTAACTTGTACATATTGGAAAATTCTTTGGTAGGTGGCCAACTTGTGTACATGGGAATTTCATCTTTGGTCCCTAAAATATTAGGTTATTTATAAGTTTAGTCCTTAAAACTCAACTATAAATAGGCCTAAGTATTTCATTAGAAATCATACCAAAACAAGTTCTCTCTTCCTCTTTTTTCTTCGTTCTCTCACTTTGGGAATTCTAAAGAATTTCATTTGTTGTAATATTTGTTGATAGTGAAGTTATCATCTGGTGTGGTGCCTGAGGAGTAGACGATATTCTCGTCGAACCTCATAAATTTGGTGTGTTCTCTCATTTATTATTCTTTATTCGATTTTCCATTATGTTTCAATATTCAATAGTTTGACGGGTTTGTCCGATGTGCAACCTTTGGTGGTTTCGATCTTGGCATTTCAGATCAAGTTTGAAACTACGTTCGTGTGGGAAATAACATGGTTTCCCCAACAATCACTAGTGTATTTCTAAGCTAAACAAAAGCCTTCCCTTGAACTATTAGTGTCTACTTCAATACCATGTATAAACCATAAGATTTATGTATTTTCACCATTCGCGTGCTTTTTAGCTTCGTCTATATTAAGAAAGCTACATCGGGATTAATGTCTCTTAGCATGTGCTAGAGACGATAAACTATTTGGGCATCCCTAACCCATGAACATTCCAATATGGTTTTCATGGCGACCGACTCGCCTGCTTATACAGGTTTGTCGATAAATTAGTGGTAACATTCTACCCCTTGGAATATTACGCCGACGCTTTGCCCCCTCCTACTTGTGCAAAGGTATGTCCTCATCTACTACTGTCATAACAATGTCCGTCACACCTCTTCCTAAATTCCCCATAGGATTATAGACCCTATACTAAGAACGATACAGGTTCCTTCTACTTTCACTACCTGAACTTCCACCCCCACGACCCTCCGATTGATATGAACTCGAGCCCTCCTAATGAAGCCATGGACTAGGCACATAATTTCTATTTCTCGGTGATGCCCTTAAAGAAGCATCCCAATTCAGAATCCAATCCTGATGTGGCTGAAGAATTCGCAATGGGCGAAAGCCCTCCCCATGCCCAAGCTTACCACACGCAAAATAAAATATCTTCAAGTTCTCATATTGGAAGATAACATAAGATAAACCCCTTAGCCAACGCAATATTTTTCCTTCTTTTTAAAGGTTTATGGATATCAATACTCACTCTAATCCGTAAGCTTCCTTTGTACCGAAGGATATCGCCGCAACTTCAAAATCAATATAAGTCCCAATAAAGTTCCCCAACTGACGAGTCACATATTCTGATATGAAGCCCACCTGTAAATTGTTTGCTAACACCCAAAACGCCACCATGTTCAGTTCCATTGTATTTGAGTTCTCCTCGGAAACAATGCGATGTAAAACTAAGAGATGAGAGTTAAAGTACCAAGGACATGCATTCCAGTTTCGATCCACATCCACCTCATGATACAGTCGAAATAGATAATGCCCTTCCTCTAATTCATATATCAAAATACCCCTAATGGGGTGCCAAACATTCGCCATAATCGTCCATATAGCTTGAAAATTGATAGAGACTGTCGTGAGAAACCTTCTCACCAAATAGTGTTCAAACAAACTAAAGTAACCCCTTCCGAATGATCCAATACCAGAGTCTTCTTCTCTTCCTCCCCCAAATTGAGCGCTTTCAAATCATTAACTATCTCCCCATTCTAAAAAAACAACACAACACCAAAGAATCAAATCAACCTAAAACCAAACCAGAAAAATGACCCAAACCCTAAATTGGGTAGATATAAAAACCCTAATACCGGGTAAAAGATATTTTTCTAATAATTGTTTTATCTTTACTGTTTGCAGATAGTTTCAACGTAAAATTTTACTTAAAAACTATTATTGTACTCATTAAATGAAGATACTTAGCATGTTCATATATTCTACTTATAATTTAATTGATTTCTAATTACAATTAAATATAATATATTAAGATTTAATTTGAATGTTAATGTAAAACAAATTTATCTGTTCAAATTTTATTGGATATTGCTAAACAAATATAGAAAATTCATTTCAAAGATTTTGGTTATTGATATTAAACTTTTTAAAATTTACAACGTAAAGTTGATAATCAAAGATAATTGATGAGAAAAAAAATTGTCACATTCATGAATACTTTAGAGAAAGCTTAGTGCTCTAAAAGAAATAGAGAAAGTTGGGCGGAGGGTGACGAGGAGGGTCACGCGCACAACTGAAAGTGGGTTTACGTACACTTATTGTCCTAACACAAAAATAAGAGATCGAATCACCGCGTCATTTCTGAGTAATTAAGGAAGTTTATAATAATTAAATCAATTATTAGTATGATTATTGATAATGGATATTTAAATCCAATCCAATCCAATCCCAACGCAACACCACGCTCACTTCACATCTCTGTCAGTCACTTTTGCTTTCATTCAAGACAAGAAGCTTCACTTCCCCCCAGACCACAACCAAACACAAAAATTTCGTCCATTTCTTTTTGTTAACCAAACCATGTTTTCGTGAAACTTCTGCTTCATTCACCATAAACAATAAAGCTTTCTCTTTTGCTTCTGTTTCTTACAAAAGAAAGAAGAAGAAGAAGCAAAGGTGTACAAGTTCTTTTTCCCAAAGGTAAAAATTCACACACAAATATTAGCTTCTAACGTCTCTCCTGGCACGTGTAACCTGTAGTATTTTTTCTGGTTTTTTCTGCATGGAGTTCTTGTTTGCATTACCATATATGAACACCTACAAATACATTTCTTCTTCTCTCCCCATTCATTAAGATTTGTTTTTTCTTCTTCTCTCTCCCCATTCATTGTTTCAAGAGTTTGCAGGTTTCCCTCAAGATCAGTGGCTATCTCTTTTCTCATCTCCTCCTATACAGAATTCTCTTTGGTATGTTGTGGTATGAGTCTTTGCAGCCGTCTCAGCTTTCTAACCTTCGATTGATTTTTTCTTTTCTGGGTTAATATATGATTTACTTGTCCACTCAAACTCCATATGTATCTATTTTCCCAAACTGGGGCTCTCAAGGAATGATTTCTGGGCTTCTTTTACTACTACTCCATGATCGTTCAAGTTACTCAGCAAGATCTTGAGAAATAGTAACTAGTAGGTGCGGTGTTACAGTTGAACATAGTTGCTTTTCTTCTTTATTAACTACTTTGTTCCATAGTTTGGATTAAGTTCCTTATATTATTTGCTCTATGAAGTTATGACATGTGCAATAGAATTGAGGTTAACCATGGAAAGATGCAGCTCTATTACTCTCTTAGAAAAATTAACTATATTGTCTATCACTGTAATTAGGAGCTCCCTTTGATAAGCTTTCTCTATTTATTTGTTCATAGTAATAAAAAGTTTGGAAACACTTCATTGCTCCAAAGTTTTACTGTGAGTGAAATTTCTCTTTTAACTTTGTTTAGACATCAGGTTAATATGCTTCTTGCCAAAAGCATCTTGTGAATGCATGATGTTCTGCTCCACAATTGTTAGATGGCTTGCAATGGTAGAATTCTCCTTGATCTTTTGATTTCAACATTTACAACATAATCTGCAAATAGAATACGTTTAGTTTATGGGGTTAATTAGGGCTGTTGTTATTTTTTTCACAGGTTTCTAGCTGCTAGGGAATTCATATTATCTTGTCTACATATTTAAGTCGAGATCAGTTCCGTAGGAAAGGTGAGCTACTGTCTGCCGAGACACAGAACGGAAAAAACATCCAGAGTGCTGTGAAGCTGTAGTTTAAATGGCTGAAACTTGTTGGCCATACTTCGATCCCGTGTTTGAGAACCTAAGTGTCAAAATTAATCCTCCAAGGTTCTGTTTCTTTCTCTATTTACTTTTCTCAAGATCACTTGCATGCATTTTAGCAGTTCTCACTTTCTATAATTATAAACTACTGTTTATCAATTGCGTATAGGTTGACAGCGTGAATAAACCTGGAATCTTGCTGGAAGTTGTGCAAATACTATCAGACATCGATCTCACTATTAGTAAAGCTTACATCTCCTCTGATGGTGGATGGTTCATGGATGGTATCCATATTCTGATATTTATCAAGTTTGTTTATTTTAGGCCTAGAGCCTTGTTGTAGTATTTGAGAATCTTTTGATTCCTTTCAAACAGTGTTTCACGTCTCTGATCAACAAGGAAAAAAGATTACTGATGGAAGAACAATTGATTACATTGAGAAGGTACGGCCTATCTTTTCCTCTGGAACTTTTTATCTTCCTCGATCTGCCATTATTGCTCCAAAGAAATGCTCGACTAGCATTAGTGGTGTTTGAATTTTCATTAGGCTCTAGGACCCAAGGGCCACACGGCTGAATGGATGAAGAACTGCCCTGGTAAACGGACAGGGGTGCACTCTGTTGGTAATCACACCGCAATTGAACTTGTTGGAAGGGACAGACCTGGTCTCTTATCAGAGATCTCTGCTGTCCTTGCCGAGCTTCAATTCAATGTTGCTGCAGCTGAAGTATGGACACATAATAGACGAATAGCTTGCGTGCTCTATGTCAACGACTCTTCCACAGATCATGCAGTGAATGATATGAACAGACTGTCTATTAAGCACATCCTACGTGGCTGTGAGGACGACGACAAAGTGGCTCGTGCCAGATTCTCCATGGGATTCACACACATAGATCGGAGGCTTCATCAGATGCTGTTTGCTGAAAGGGATTATGAAAGGTGGTGGAGTGACAAGTGAAGTCGACTATGCCTCATCCTTCAAACCAAAGATCACGGTAGACCGTATCGAGGAGAAGGGGTATTCAGTTGTCAGTGTCCGGTGCAAAGATCGAGCTAAGCTCATGTTTGACATTGTCTTCACGCTCACAGACATGCAATATGCAGTTTTCCATGCCAATATCTGGTCCAGTGGTCCCTATGCTTCACAGGTATTCATGGAAACCAAATTACCTACTGGCTACAAAGGTATGCAACTATGCATAAATTATCTTAATGGCTTTCATGCAGGAATATTTATTCGCCACATCGACGGGTGCACGCTCGATGCAGAAGGAGAGAAAGAAAGAGTCGTTAAATGTCTAGAAGCTGCAATTCATAGAAGATTGAGCGAGGTGAGTACCGAGGAGTATGTCTAGTTGAAAATTCTCTGCTCATGTTGGGCCATTGTTTTGTTTCTAAATGGTTCTGCTGCACGATATTCTCCGAATTTCGAATCGAAACGCAGTCTTAAATATGTTCTCTTCCTACTAAGAGGCATCTACTTCGTTTCCATTTAAGATTGGAGTTGAACAAATGCAGGGTTTAAGCCTGGAGCTTTGTGCAAAGGATAGAGTTGGTTTGTTGTCTGAAGTAACGAGGATTCTTCGAGAAAACGGATTAACAGTAAGAAGAGCAGGGATCTCAACAGTTGGGGAGCAATCAGTGAATGTTTTCTACGTAAGAGATGCTTACGGGAATCCAGTAGACGCAAAGACGATCGAAGCACTCCGCCGAGAAATCGGGAAGTCAAGGATGCTTAACGTGAAGAAGGATCCGGGCAGTGGAAAAGCAGCCGAGGCCGAGGCTAGTAGCGGATGGTCCAAAGAAAGTTTCTTCTTTGGAAACTTACTGGAAAAGTTGTTGGCTTGATCAGACAAATCTCCATGTTTGACTTCAACAGAAACTCAACTCTGATAAATAAATGCAAGGTTTTGCTTGTGACAACTTTTTAAAAAATTAAGTGTTTTTTTAAATATTTCCAAATAAAACTGCCTTCCTGCAATCTAGTTATTCAAACTAAATTAAATTTATTAAAATAAATAAATTTATATGGATTTAAAAAATAAAATAAAAATGACATGAATATGTTAAAAAGGATGAAGAGTGTAATTGGAAATTCGTAAGAACTCAGTTACTCATTATATGATTGGAAGATAAATGAGAAGGATTTTCCGAAATCAAATCTCAAACTAATCAATAAAGATTAAAGTGATGTCTTTTTCAGTTATAAATATCTAAGTTTCGTTACACATGTAAAACCATAAGTAATGCTGAACATGTAAATTTTTAAAGAAAGAAAGTGTATTTGAAAATTATTTTTTTAACCTAAATGTAGAAATTACAGTTTATGGTCATTTAAAATGTTAGTGTTTATGATTATTCTATTTAGACTAATAATTATTTTATAAAGATTTAGACTATTAGAATTGCATGAGTTTAAAAAATATTTATAAAAAATGAATGATTAAAAATAGATAACATTCTTGATGTATATTAGTAAGGGGGTGATTTAAGTTGGTTTAAATAACAGAAAATGAGACGATTCAGTTTATGATCTGTGGTCGGATATAAAATTATAAAGGATGAACTTAAATCATTACACACCTAATATATTTACTACATACCCTCAGATGTAGATCCATTGTGTCATATGAGTTACTTGGTATTGAGCTTTATAGATGACTTTGAGATGGAACTTATCGGGAGTGACAGTGTGATAGAGGGTATACACTATGTCTTTCTTCTAATCAAGTAAGTGTTACATCATGACGTGATTTTCAGTGTAGTGTGATTCATCTTAAAATTTTATTTATGAAATTACACTTTTTTTCTTGAAGAAATGAACAAACTTTTTTCCCCTTGAACTTTCATACTTTATTAGTTATCTCCGAGCTATTCTATGGAGGTCGAGAGAGAGATTGTTCAATTTTATTTTGTATATGAATACTTTTCTTTCTATCATAATTTTATTATTGTTAATTTCTTTTCATCCCTAATGGCTCAACAAAGATCTTTAAAGACATTTATACTATAATTTGCTATAAAAAAAATTTACACAAGTCATCGCGAACTGTTTAATGAATTTTCAAAATTTTAATCTGACATGCAGATCCTTTTATGAATCCACGAGAAGTAAATTCATTTTCATGAACGTTTAATTTCATAAATATGTTGATGCTTTGGATTGCTTGGAGCACTTGTTTTGACAAAAGGTTTTGCAAGTCGAGAACTCACATGCAACACATGGAAAAAATTGTCTTTGAGAAAATATTACGATAATGTCAAAGTTAAGTGTCAAATGTTACATGAGACTTCTCCAAAAAGGTGTAACTGAGGCCACTTATAAATTTGACATTCATTTGTTGCATGTAAGGGAACACATGCATAGACGCTTGATGTATTATTCTCTTTGAGCCTCTTGCACTTGGAGAGAAGTCAGAAGACTATAATGTATTACTAGAATATAACAACTTACTATCTCTTGAGGATTTCATCGGCAATATTTCTCCCAAAGATGTCGAGGATCATTTGTCTATGTGGTAATATGTATAATGCGTGATGTGATGTTTTACGGTGGTTTGGACAATGAGAAAAGACGTGATTAAATGGATGATTTGTGGTTCGTCACTTTTGGCTTGGGTAGAAAGTTATTGGCAGCAAGAAAGACAATTTAACATGAAATTGATGGATTTCAATTTAATCAGATAGGTTATTTTTTTTAAAAAAAAATAATTAAATTCAAATTAGATTCTATATAGAAATAGATCGGATCAGATCAAGTTTAGGTAGAGAGTTAAAAACTTCTGATCCAATCTGACCCGAATGTATTGATTTATAAAATTAAACTAATGATGAACCCCCAACGGTTGTGTATAGTCAATCATTAAAAGCATTGTTAAATACATTTCTAAAAAACAAAGCTTCTATTAAATCAATACGGAAAGTAAATTACCTTGTGATCCCCTTGCCATGATAACGTGAAAGATGATAATATTAAAAAACAAATACATCTAACTAGAAACAAGTTGAACCCATTGAACAATCTTAGTAGTTAAATGAAGTATTATTTTATTTTGAAGTCATGACAACCTAAACTCTAAACCCCAATAACTATATCTGTAGAGCATGTGTATGTTGTTATTGGTTAAGAAAAATTTAAACATTATAATACTTTATAATTAATCTATACTATTTCATAGAAAAAAGTTAAGAGACAATCACAACCCTACTCTAATCAAATAATAGACCCAATTTTACTAAATTTATTTGGAAATCAACATCTATCAAACAATTTAATTATAAAAAAGAAAGCTTTCATTAATTATTGGGCCAAATGACAAATGCATAATAGTATTAACTTTTATAAAATAATAATTTAAGTTATCCTCCTACTTGGAAAGTAAAATATTAGTTGATTTTTATTATACCTTAATAATGTTGGAGAATACAATAAAAACTATAACAAACCAATTATATAGGATAAAAACAAAACCATTATTATATTATATTATTAGTAAAATATATTGTTTTAATTTTAATTGACATTGAATTTTAAATTCAATTTTACTTAAAAATGAATGAAATTGCTTCAACAATTTACAATGACAAAAGAGAAATTGAACTTACATTACAACCAAAATTTAAAACCTTGCCGCATTTTATTTCAAGTCACAATTTTAATTACAAACAATATATATTTATATAGCTACAATCGACATTAATCACTACAATGCACAGATAAAAGTATAATTAACATACTATAATTGAAATCAATCAATATAATTTATAATAAATTAATTAATAATTAAAATGCATCTTAACATAAACCAAAATAACATAATATCACGGGACAAGAACACAATATTAAAGCAATTGGGGTGGCTCGTGGGAACTCAAATACATTATGTGACTATGTCATAGTGAATACAATTCGAATGATGATTCAACGAAATATGAAAGTTTAGATTTAACACATCACTCGCAAACAAAATGAGTAGCGTGTACATTTATTTTTATTTAATAGCATGGAGTAATTATAAGATAGTATTTATTCATAATTTTTTTAGTCATTGATATTGTACACACACCTTATATTACAACCGCTCGAACTCAAGACCTTAAAGGAGATCAATATTCTTTTGGGTAAACTATGTCAAATACCACTCATCTTTATGCTCGGATTGAAAATGCCACTGATGTTTCAATTTTGCCAATTTTATCACGAACGTTTATTTTCACTGCAATTTTGCCACTCCGTCGTTAATCCGTTAACGGCACGATGACATGGCGTTCAAATGCCGTGACGGCGATGACATGGACGGTTTATTAAAACGACGGAGTTTTGTAAATGACTATTTGTATTCCTAAAACGGTGTAGTTTTATAGTTTTGTGTTTTATTATTCCCAAAACCCATTAAACAATTCATTAGTATTCCAAAACAAAATTAAACCTTTGTGTTAGTTTCCCAAATACAACCCATCAGATGAATAAACCAGAAGTTTTCATTCATTTCGTTCATTTGTATTCTAAAAGAGTCTAAAAATTCTCTATCACTGAAAAAGATTTCCTTCATTTCATCTGTCACTGCAAAAGCAAAATGGAGAAACAATTTTTACGATCCAAAGGAATGACGAGCATGAAATATGGTAATGGCGTTTGAAAAGCAAATGCTTTTTAAGATTTTTTTCGAAATACTTTTAGGGATTTTTTGAAATACTTTTAGGTTTTTTTGATGAAAACACTCTATTTCTAACTATTTGTTGTTTTCTTCGTTAATTATGTAACTTAAATAGGGTTTTATTTCTTAGGTTTTTTATAGGTTTGTGATAAAATATGATAATTATGGATTTTGTTTTTTTGTTGGGATGCTTTTTGGTATTTCGGGTTTTTTTATTGGGTTTTTTAGCGTTTTATACCAGCAATAAAATATGATTGTTGTTGCTTTCCCACATAATTTTTATGTCGGTGCGTATGACTGTATTGAATGAATAATTTATCCATATAAATGTATATTGTTGGATGTTGACTATTTTTAAACTTTTTATGGTCGGTGGTTGTTGCATCAAATTTGCTGCTTGTATGATTAATTGTTCTAAAGTTGTCATCAATGGTGGTCCTAAATTTTATTTTTTTTACAAGTTAATGATGGCCCATACACTAGTTTTACATATTTGCTATCAGTGTTCTAAAAGTAGTGTAAGGGGACCACAAGTATTGTAAAGTAAATTTTTAATGTTGACATATTTTTTAATGAGTTTTGACAGGTAGAGAATCTGAATATTTCACAATTGTTATTCACCATGGTGGCTTTATGGTAAATTCATCTGGTTTTAAATACACTGGAAAGGATGTAAGTTTTATTGATATGTGCCATGTAGACAGTATGTCAATGCTTGAAATGTATGATATTGTGGAAGAGTTAGGTTATTCTAGTTTGTGGCATTTGTTTCAGAAACAATCTGGGCCTAAATTTACTGTTAAGCCATTATGTTGAAACATTTTAATATTTCGATATAACAAATTAAGTTAAATGGATTTTAAGATTTTCCAAATGATTTTCTAAGTATATTCGATATAACTATTCGAATATCAAAACATTACTCCAAATATTTCAAAAATCATTTTTGATCCTTACTTAAGTGTAAAATTAAGTTTTAATCATAAAACAATTTCAAAATAATTTTACAAAGTATTTCGAACCAATTCAAAGCCAAAATTCCAGATTGCTCAGAGGGAACCGATTCCCCCCATAGGAGGAACCGATTCCCCCCTGAATGGTTTGGCTCCGAGATTTCCAGAATGCTCAGAGGGAACCGATTCCCCCCAAGGGGGTACCGATTCCCCCCTGTTCAACGGTCGAAATATTTGAATTTTACACTTAGGGAACCGATTCCCTATGAGAGGGAACCGATTCCCCCCACGCTCTAAGCTGTTTTATTAAATGTTTTCACACTAAAACGGCTATAATATCTTCTCTAATTATCCCTAACGTTCAGAAGTGATCCAAGGTGTATTTAAGCAAGCTTAGAAGCCATTGATCAAAAATAAGAAACATCAAGCAACTAGAATCAAGAGAGAATCAAAGAGAAAGCATCAAACCTCAAGTTTGAGCATTTCAAGCCCATTTTCATTCAATATTCATTTTGCTTTCAAGAACACTTTTTGTGCTCAATTGTATTCATCTTTGAGTGTTCTTTTCTTTGTTCTAGAATTGTGCAAACATCTTACCTTGTGAGGTTTTCTTGTAAGTTTGCAAATTTGTAATCTTCTCTTTGAGAAAAGAGTGTTCTCAAGAGTTGGGGTATACTCTTGAGGGAATTGTAAGGTTATCTCTTTGGCCTCAAAGAAAGAACAAATTAGTGAATTGTTGGAAAATCCTTAGTGTGGATAGCTAAGGTAGTGGATGTAGACTTTGTTTGAGAAAGTCGAACCACTGTAAATCGCTGTGCAATTACTTTCAATTTTCTGCAAAAGCTTCCACAAATTTTATTGCCAATTCACCCCCCTCTTGGCCAATTTTGTCATTCGATTAACTCAACAATTGGCATCAGAGCCTAACTCATTTGAAGGTTTTATCGCCTCTTGAGTCGATTCGGGAAGAGTTATATCGATTGTTAAAGTCATCAATGGCCTCCGCTTCAAACTTCGACTCCGGTCTCGATTCTATGCCCGTCAACAAGCCTCCTTTCTTCAATGGAGCTAACTACGCCTATTGGAAGATAGAATGATGTACTTCATTCAAGCAAGTGACATGGGAGCATGGAATGCCGTAGAAGAAGGATACATTAAGCCTATCACTCATCCAAGGTTGTGGAGTGAAGGAGATACAAAAATGTTCCAGCTCAACTCCAAAGCCATCCATATTATCTTTTGTGCTCTTGGACCAGATGAATACGGAAGAGTTTCATCGTGTACAACCGCCAAAGAAATATGGGACAAGCTTCAAGTCACACATGAAGGTACCGATGAGGTAAAGAAATCAAAAATTAGTATTCTAACGCATAGCTATGAAATTTCAGGATGAAACCAAATGAAGACATCAAAGCTATGACGGATAGATTTTCAACGATTGTCAATGGTCTCAAATCATATGGAGAGATCATCTCAAATGAAAAGCTTGTGAGGAGTTAGTCTACTCCCTCCCAAAATCATGGCAATCAAAGAAGACGACAATCATCGAGTCTAAGGACCTATCGTCCTTAACTCTTGAAGAACTTATCGGTTCACTCCTCACTCATGAGATGATGCTTGAAGATGAGGTGAACCTTGATAAGTTGAAGAGACACCAAAGGAGAAGAAGAAAAACATTGGAGTTGCTCTCAAATCCACAAAAGATGAGAGTGATTTCTAATGATGATGATGACGAGGAAATGGCATTGTTTGCCAAACGGTTCAGAAAAATGATGAGACCTTACCAAGGAAGAAAATTCAAACGAAACGAAGGCCTCAAAAATGAACCAAAAGAGAAGGACCCAATCATTGCTATGAAGCAAAAAGCCGGGGCATGTCAAAATGATTGCCCACAATTGAAGAAAAAGGGTCAATCAAAGAATAAGCACAAGGCTCATGTGGCTACATGGAGCGATGAAGAAGGTTCCGATGAAGAAAGAACAAGAAGTAGCAAACTTGTGCTTGATGGCATTCGGGGAAGATTCTAAGGTAACCTCTAACTCATCTGATTTTGATGATTTATCTTATGATGAGCTATTAGAGGAATATAATGGGTTGGCTTCGGATTATGAGAAATTATTTTAAAATATAAAAATGATGTTTCAAAGTTGAAAAATGAAAATAAACTCATATCCAAAACCAACAATGATCTTGAAAGTAAAATTAAAGATTTGCAAATCAAACTAGAAGAGTTTGAAAAGAAAAATTTAGATTTGCAAAATTTACTTTCAAAGGTCAATGATGATCATCAAAAGAAAATTGATGATCTTAAAATCTCTTTTGATAAAGTTGGAACAAAACGTTTTGAAAAAGGAGAAAATTCAAATCCACTTTGTTAGAAAAGATTTTAGAAACTACAATCATAGAAATCCTCAACGAACCTTAAATGGTAAATATTTAGAAGTATGGGTCCTAAAGGACTCATTACTACTAAAGATAAAGATATCCTACAAAATGGATACCTAAGGGAACTAGGATTTTGGAAACTAATGAATATGGACCCAAAAGAATTTGGGTACCAAAAATCAAAAATTAATCTATGTTTGTAGGGAAAGGAGCATTGCTACAAGGCACGGGAAACAAATTCAAATTCATGGTACCTTGATAGTGGATGCTCAAGACATATGACCGGAGACAAAAGCCGGTTCATTGAGCTTAACGCCAAAAATGGAGGAGAAGTGACTTTTGGAGACAATTCAAAAGGTTACATTGAAGGTATTGGTACAATAGGTAATACCTCTTCCATACAAATTAAGAATGTTTATATGTGAATGGATTAAAGCATAATCTATTGGTATTAGTCAATTATGCGATAAAGGATTCAATGTCCTATTTGAAATTAATGGTTGTAAAGTCATTGACATTGCATCTAATCGGATTATGCTTGTTGGTCATAGAATAGGAAACATTTACATGGTGCATTTAGATTCTATTGATATGACTAATTTATGCCTAGTTGCTAAGATGAGCATGATAGTTGGTTATGGCATAGGAGACTAGGACATGCTAGTATGAGTGTTTTGCAACGGCTAATTCAAGGTGATTTAGTTCGAGGGTTGCCTAAGCTTAAATTGATAATGATAAAATCTGTGATGCTTGTGCCAAAGGAAACAAAAACGAGTTTCTTTTAAATCTATTAATGATGTATCAACTAGTAGAGTATTACAATTGATCCATTTAGATCTTTTGGGCCAACTAGAACTACTAGCTTGGGAGGAAAACAATATGCATTTGTCTTGGTAGATGACTATTCTAGATACACTTGGGTTCTATTCTTAAGTACTAAAGATGAAGCATTAGAAAATTTCATCACATTTTCAAAAATAATCCAAAATGAAAGGTTACTCTATCATAGTGTTAGAAGTGATCATGGAACTGAATTTGAAAATCTTGGATTTATTGAGTTTTGTAATTCTAATGGTATTAGCCACAATTTTTCAGCACCTATAACTCCTCAACAAAATGGAGTTGTTGAGAGGAAAAAATCGAACTTTAGAAGAAATGGCTAGAACCATGCTTTGTGAAATAATTTGCCAAAATATTTTGGGCGGAAGCCACAAATACAGCTTGTTATGTTATAAATCGAGTAATGATTAGGCCAATTTTAAAGAAAACTCCATATGAAATTCTCAAAATAAAAAGCCTAACATTAGCTATTTCATCCTTTTGGATGTAAATGTTTTGTTTTAAATAACGGTAAAGAAAATCTTGGTAAATTTGATGCTAAAAGTGATGAAGGAATTTTTCTGGGTTATTCCTTAAACTCTAAAGCTTATCGTGTATTTAATAAAAGAACTTTAGTTGTAGAAGAGTCTATACATGTTTCGATGATAATCCCCT
This sequence comes from Hibiscus syriacus, assembly GCF_006381635.1. Taxonomy (NCBI): domain Eukaryota; kingdom Viridiplantae; phylum Streptophyta; class Magnoliopsida; order Malvales; family Malvaceae; genus Hibiscus; species Hibiscus syriacus. The sequence goes on from NW_024062765.1 coordinate 1,451,969, forward strand.
TCCGAGGAAGGATTCTTCTGTTAATGATGATGTAGGTATTGTAGCAAATGACGTTAGATATGACGTTGGAGAATCATCATCAAAGGAAGAAACAAAAGATGAGGAAACTCATGATCCCTCGAGAATCCAACCATTGAAGAAAGGGGAAGTATCTTTTCCAAGAGAGTACAACTATGTCAAGGATGGTGAAATTATAGGTGATCCATCAAAAGGGGTAACTACTCGATCTTCTCTTAGAAATATCTGTAATTATGTTGCATTTATTTCATGCATAGAGCCTAAGAACATAAAAGAAGCATTAAAAGATGAACATGGATTATGGCTATGCAAGAAGAATTAAATCAATTTGAGAGAAGTAAAGTATGGACATTAGTTGAAAGGCCTAGTAATAAATCTACTGTAGGTACTAGATGGGTTTTTAGAAATAAACTTGATGAAAGTGGTAATATAGTGAGGAACAAGGCTAGACTTGTTGCTCAAGGCTATACTCAAGAAGAAGGCATAGACTATGATGAAACATACGCTCCCGTAGCTAGGATGGAAGCAATTAGAATGTATTGGCTTTGCATGTTTCAATGAATTTAAATTATATCAAATGGATGTTAAAAGTGCATTTTAAATGGTTTTATAAAAGAAGAAGTACGTGGAACAACCTCCAGGTTTTGAAGATTCAAATTTTCCGGATCATGTTTTAAAATTGACAAAAGCTCTTTATGGTTTAAAACAGCTCCTAGAGCTTGGTATGAAAGATTGTCAAATTTTTTAATTGAAAAAGGTTTTTAAAAGGAAAGGTTGACTACATTATTTTAAAGAGAAAAGGTAAAGATTTATTAGTAGTTCAAATTATGTTGATGATATAATATTTGGTTCTACTATGATGTTCTTTGTCAAGAATTTTCTAAGCTAATGCAAAGTGAGTTTGAGATGAGCATGATGGGGGAGCTCTCGTTTTTCTTGGGACTCCAAATCAAGCAAAGAAAAGATGGCATCTTCATTAATCAAGCTAAGTACGTCAAAGATATGCTCAAGAAGTTTGGACTGGAAAATGGGAAACCTCATGACACTCCAATGAACTCTTCAACAAAGCTTGACTTAGATGAAGGAGGTAAATGTGTAGATGTTAAATTATATAGGTCAATGATTGGCTCTTTGCTTTATCTAACTGCAAGTAGACCGGACATTATGTTTAGTGTTTGCTTATGTGCTAGATTTCAATCATGTCCTAAGGAATCACATTACTAGCTTTAAGAGAATCTTTAGATACCTTAAGGACACTCTAGTTTAGGACTTTGGTATCCTAGAGACTCTAGCTTTAGCTTGCATTTTTCTGATGCGGATTATGGAGGATGCAAATTAGATAGGAAAAGCACCTCCGGTACTTGCCAATTCCTTGGAAATATGCTGATTTTGGTTTTCAAAGAAACAAAATTGTGTTGCATTATCTACCACTGAAGCCGAATACATTTCAGTTGGTAGTTGCTGGCACAAGTTTTATGGATGAAACAACAACCTTTTGATTATGGAATTGAAGTAGGTACCTTCCTATCAAGTGTGACAATACTAGTGCTATTTGTCTCACTAAAAATCCCATCCAACACTCTAGAACTAAGCACATTGAAATAAGACATCACTTCATTAGACCATGTCACTAAGGAAGATGTAGTTCTAGAATTTGTTGATACTTTGCACCAATTAGCGGATCTTTACAAAACCCTTAGACAAGGAAAGATTTTGGACACTTAGGAGAGAATTAGGTTTGACCAACCTATCTTCACTTAGTGTTAAAATAATTTTAGCACTTTTAATAAATCTTGAAAAATGCTATAATAATAATTTTTGATTGCATTCTTGCTATTAGTTAGGGGGAGTTTGTGATTTTAGTAAAAATTAATTTTATGTTCAAAATCTATTAAAGATTAATTAATTATTTGAACATAATTAATTTTTGATCTGAGTTGCCAATACCTAGAAAAGATTAATTTAGCATTTTGTGCTTAAAAAATCGGATTTTAGCATTTTGGTGCAGAGGGAATCGATCCCCCTGAGGGAACCGATTCCCCCTTTGAAGGGGAACCGATTCCCCCCACAGGGGAATCGATACCCCCTGGGGTTCTGCTAAAATCGGGCAGAACAACCCCAAATCTCAAAACCCCTATTATTCTCTCTTCGCCGTTTCTTCCCTCTAAATCCCTCAAATCTCCATTTTTGCCTCAAATCAACGATATTAATCAGAATTTGCTTCATAAATCATCTTCCAAACCTGTTGGAATCATTAAAATCGTGCAAACAACATCTAAATCCCCTCAATCTTCATATTTCAAGGTAAATTTTTCTAAACTCTTATTTCATTATTTTTGATAGGATTAGTTTCAATTAGTTCTAGGTTGAAATAGTGATCGGGCATTGATTATTTAGTGATTAGAAACTAGATGTTACAACTAATTTCATCAAAAACACAAGAATTTTTCAAAAATTTTTTAAATTTTCGAAATAAAAAAAAAATGTTATTTTCAAATTATTGTGTTTTGATTAAAATATTGTGTTATGAAAAACTATACATATATTGTTTCTCAAAACCATATTTTTCAAAAAATTTCAAAAACTTTGCCCATTAGGATTGATTTAGAGAATCTTGAAATATTGAGGACTCATTTGAGTTTTGGGATTAATTGAATTGCATACATTTGTTTTAAAATTGCAGGTTATTCTATCTATTCCGATTTCCTTCACCATGTCAAATCCTAAACGTCCTAGGTCTTCATCTAGTCGTTCTAGTCGTCAACCAAATCCACCTCCAAATCCTCCTTCTATTCCAATTTCTAATCCCAATCCCACTGATCCTAACTTGACTATCCAAAATTCGTGTTTTAATCATCCTGGGTCTAGAAATCACCGATATTGGTATTATCAATATTTCGATTCTTACAAAATCCGGGAAGAACGTATTCCTTCTCGTCAAGCTATGTTAGCTATCGATTTTAAATATCTTCCCATTTTACAAGAATTGAAATTTGATAAACTATTTGATCTTGAACCCATCGTTTACCATCAACTTGTTCGTATATTCTACTCTAATGCCGTATGTGTTAAAAACCAAGCTGAAACCGAAACCATAGGAATTCGTTCCTACCTTCTAGGACAATTCTTATATATTGATCCGCATATATAGCCAATACATTTGGATTAGATAATGATGGTATTTCGAATGAAAACAAATTTTAGGTTCTCGTTATAAAGAAGGGATAGTACGAGTGTCTTAGACCTACATGAGCGTTTTCTTCATCTAATGATTTCTTGGTGGTTTCGACCATCCGGAGGTCGTTATTCTACACTTAGAGCTTTGGATCTTTGGTGGTTACATTGTTTTGAAAACCGTATTAAAATTAACCTACCACAGATTATTTTTGCTGAAATTGTTGAAACCGTAAATCTTGTTCCTAACAAGAAACACTGTTCATCTCTAGTTTACGGTTGCTTTTTGAGTAATCTGTTTTCCAAAGCTGGGCTTAGAGTCGGTCTAGATGCCATTTTTCCTCTTAAGAAACAAATAAATCTTCTTTCCTTAACGAGAGCGGGATGGGTAAAGGACAAAGAAACCGGTGAATGGGTTCGTTCTTCTACTCCGGGAGCTAGTTCTTCACAAGCTCCACCCGAAGCTGACGAAGATCCTGAGTTTGAACAATTAATGAGGGATATTGATGAAGCTGAAGAAGAACCTGAACAACCCGAAGAGCAGCCCGAGGAACAAGCACAACAAACGCATCAAATGCCTCCATATTTTCAATCCTTTATGGAGACATTCGATTTCCGATACGCTACCATGGACTCGCGCTTTTCCTCTATAGAGTCTCATTTATCCACAATGGGAGCTCAACAATTAGAGATTCTTCGGGAGATGCGTGCAAACAATGAATCAACCAACTCTCGTATCAATGAACTCACACACGAGATGGCCGCTATGCGAGCCCGTTTTCCTCCTACCGATCCGGATGCTTGATTTATGTTTAGCTTTAAAACTTTGAACAAAATGAATATTGTCTCAACATTTTGAATTGTTTGATTTTGTTGGATTTTGGATTTATGGATAGTGTGAAATTATATGTTTGGTGTTTTATTCATTTTTGCATCATTTACATTATCATTAGCAATATGACCAATTTTGCCATATCACATTATTTATGAATATTGATTTATGAAATTAATGGCTAACCTCTCTTTTGATTGTGATCTTAGCAGCTTAAGCTTATAATTAATAAATCAATTGGCTAAATGATTTTCAAAACCTTGTTTTACAATGTCTTTTTGATTTAACAAAAAGGGGGAGAAGAATAAGTTTTAAATGTAAATGTTTTACATGATAAATTTAAGAAGTGTTAAAGTAAGAGGGAGTAATTTCAAAACTTGATTTCAAAAATCTTAAATTACTAAAATGTTTTGTTATATCAAAAAGGGGGAGATTGTTGAAACATTTTAATATTTCGATATAACAAATTAAGTTAAATGGATTTTAAGATTTTCCAAATGATTTTCTAAGTATATTCGATATAACTATTCGAATATCAAAACATTACTCCAAATATTTCAAAAATCATTTTTGATCCTTACTTAAGTGTAAAATTAAGTTTTAATCATAAAACAATTTCAAAATAATTTTACAAAGTATTTCGAACCAATTCAAAGCCAAAATTCCAGATTGCTCAGAGGGAACCGATTCCCCCCATAGGAGGAACCGATTCCCCCCTGAATGGTTTGGCTCCGAGATTTCCAGAATGCTCGGAGGGAACCGATTCCCCCCAAGGGGGTACCGATTCCCCCCTGTTCAACGGTCGAAATATTTGAATTTTATACTTAGGGAACCGATTCCCTATGAGAGGGAACCGATTCCCCCCACGCTCTAAGCTGTTTATTAAATGTTTTCACACTAAAACGGCTATAATATCTTCTCTAATTATCCCCAACGTTCAGAAGTGATCCAAGGTGTATTTAAGCAGCTTAGAAGCCATTGATCAAAATAAGAAACATCAAGCAACTAGAATCAAGAGAGAATCAAAGAGAAAGCATCAAACCTCAAGTTTGAGCATTTCAAGCCCATTTTCATTCAATATTCATTTTTCTTTCAAGAACACTTTTTGTGCTCAATTGTATTCATCTTTGAGTGTTCTTTTCTTTGTTCTAGAATTGTGCAAACATCTTACCTTGTGAGATTTTCTTGTAAGTTTGCAAATTTGTAATCTTCTCTTTGAGAAAAGAGTGTTCTCAAGAGTTGGGGTATACTCTTGAGGGAATTGTAAGGTTATCTCTTTGGCCTCAAAAGAAAGAACAAATTAGTGAATTTGTTGGAAAATCCTTAGTGTGGATATCTAAGGTAGTGGATGTAGACTTTGTTTGAGAAAGTCGAACCACTGTAAATCGCTGTGCAATTACTTTCAATTTTCTGCAAAAGCTTCCACAAAATTTTTATTGCCAATTCACCCCCCTCTTGGCCAATTTCGTCATTCGATTAACTCAACACATTAAGAACAGATTGTGATATCATTAGCATGTTAGAAGATATGCCCAGGAATAGGCACATTCATTTGTACATAGAAGGAAATGAAGCAAACTTTTCAAACGAAACCACTAAAACCAAATATCATAATGCAACTGAAACTCATGAAACTGTTATAACTGAAATGCATGAAACTCATGAAACTTATGAAACATTCACGACTGAGTTAAACTCTGAAGAAGATACATAATATGTTGTTGATGACACTAATTCTTCTGTAAGTGGTTTTGAATATAGTGAAAATGATGTGAGTAAGGAATAGGGGTCTGTACATGAGGTACATATGGGAGTAGATTTTGAAAGAGATTTTAATGGGTTAAACAATAGAGACGAGGGAAATATTAATGCATCTTTGAATGATGAAAATGAAACTGATGGATTAGAATCATTGCATACTGAAAATGAATCTGATTCTGAGTCTGACTCTGATAGTCGAGGAAAACATAGATGTACTGAGTTTAACGATGAAACTGATATGGAAAACCCACAGTTTTAAGTTGGAATGATTTTTGGTGATAAGTTGAAGTTCAAAGAGGTTGTCAGGAAGTATGTGATTAAGAATAGGGTTGATATCAGATTCAAAAGAACTGACAGTGTTAGGGTGCATGTTGTTTGCAAAGAAGGGTGATCGTGGTATATTTGGGCATCAAGGGTTGATCGAAAAGATGAAAAAAAAAACCTCATGGAAGATTAAGTCTTATGTATGATATCATAATTGTTTGATAGGTTTTCAAAATAAAAATGCAACCTATAAGTGGATGGCTAAAACATATCTTGAAAATTTTAGGGCTAATCCTCAGTACCCAATTACAGCTTTAAGACAAAGATGTATTAGAAGATCATTTGCATAAAGTGTCATTGAGTAAATTCTTGAGAGCTAAGCACTTAGCTCTTGATATGGTTCTTTGGAGTCACAAGGGTCAATACTCAAAGATATATGATTATCTTGGAGAAATGGGGTCTTCTAATCCTGGAAGCACAACCATTCTAAAATTGGATAATAGGGTGTTTGAAAGAATGTACATATGTTTACAAGCATGCAAAGAAGGTTTCAAAGGTTGTAGACCTATAATTATCATTGATGGTTGTCACCTTAAGGGTTATTACGGAGGTACTCTTTTGGCTGCTGTTGGTATTGATGGTAATGACAACATCTATCCAATTGCTTATGTTATTGTTGAGAGTGAAAATGAATCATCTTGGACTTGGTTTCTTTTACTGTTGACAACTGATTTGGAGATTGAAACCTCCCATAATATCACATTTATGTCAGACAAGCAAAAGGTAATTTTGATTTACCCTTTAATTAATTATTCATTTATATTATGAACAATTTTTCTAATACTTTGTGTCTTGTTTTTTAGGGACTGGTTGAGGCAATGATGCATGTTTTACCTAATGCTGAGCATAGGATTTGTATGAGACACTTGTACTCCAACTTTAAGAATAATGCTCAATTCAAAGGAAAGAACTTAAAGGATGCACTGTGGAAGGTAGCTAGAGCTACCTACAAAAAAGAGTTTGAAGATGCAATAGATGAACTGAAAGCATTATCAAAACCAGTCTTTGATTGGTTGAATGCAAAAGACCTTGCCCAATGGTCTAAATCTAATTTCTCCCCAAGGAGTAAATCATACATGCTACTCAACAATTTGTCTGAGTGTTTTAACAAGGTAAAATGAATAAAATTATTTAAATATGATTATATTACAATATGATTCTAAGCCATTTTTTTGTTTTGTTACAAGATGATTCTGGAAGCTCACGATAAACCAATTTTGACTTTAATGGAGATGATTAGGACCAAGATAATGGAAAATATTGCCAAGAAAAGGAAGTTGCAAACAAGTATACTGGAAGTTTGTGTACAAGAATCCAAAAGAAAATTGAACTTGCAATTCAACAGTCCACTAGGTATTGTTAAACTATTTATTCTTACTAATGTGTATGTACTGTTAAGTTTGTTTCCAATTATAACTTTAAGTTATTTATTCTTGATTCATTTTTATGTGTAGGTGTTGGCCTACACAAGCATGAGGTTAAAAATATCAAGTGTCTGCTGGACCATCTAACCAGCATGCTATTGATTTAGAAAATCATTCTTGCTCATGTAGGAAGTGGGATCTCACTGGTTTGTATCAAGTATCTTATGTTACAATATTGTTCTCATTTACTTTATTAATTTAACCACTTTTATTTCTTTCATGGATAGGAATCCCGTGCATACATGTTGTTTCTGTAATGGTGTTAAATAATCAAAGGCCTGAAGCTTATGTTCAGAACTCTTATTTTGTAACCACTCAGCGAGAAATTTATAGTCACTTCATTCAACCCATGAGAGGCCCCAATCAGTGGATAACTGGCACCACTTGTGAACCAGTTATACCACCAACAATTAGAAGACCACCAGGAAGACCTAAAAAAAGAGGAGAAAGGAAGCAAATGAGCCTACAAATTCTCATGCTACAATGAGCAAGAAAGGTCTGATGATGTATTTCTCCAAGTGTGGTCAACCGAGACACAACCAAAGGACCTGCAAAGGGATAGTTGGAGGCAACATGCCACTTATGCGACCTAATTTCAACTCAAAAAGGGAAACCAACAAAAGAAGAGTTGAATCAAGGCACATCCGGAGAAAACTACATGTATATATTTCTTATTCTTTTTTAACCTTATATCACAATTACAATTATGTTTTGAGATTTTGGTACACTTATGACTACAGGTTAGGAGAAGAACTACAACAAGGATTACACCATCATCAAAGGCTGCAACATCACAAACACCATCATCACAAGCTGCAACATCACAACCACCATCATTATCACAAGCTGAGCCTCCATTTGTCTTTATTCCTACTCCAGGCCACATATTTTTATCCAACCAACCTGCAAACAGAAATTGTAATGACAGTTAGATGGATGCCACCCTCACAAGAAGATGTGACTGCCAACCAACAATTAAGCCAGTTAACCACTATAACCCATACTTCCCAATAAGACTGTGGAACTATTTTTGTAAAACGACCAAGGATGTTATCAGTTGCTATTCTCCAACTTTATTTGGATGATTTCAGAACTTAGATACTTGGGTTGATATTTTAGATTGAATACTTAAGTTTATTAACTGTCTTTTGAACACATGTTTATTCACATTGATATTTTGTTTCATATTTTGCTGGGTTTTATAGGTTGATATTGTTTTAACTTAAGTGCTTATGTGCACTTTATGTTTTTGTACACATGTGTTGATTATCAACCACAACTCTAATTGAATGAAATTTATTTTGTTTATCATTCATGTTTAACATTTTAAAGATAAAAAAACTGTAAGCATAAAAGCACCAAGTTCTTTTAACAAGCAAAGCTCGGCAGTTAATTTTACAAAACCATATAACAAGCACCATCATTTTTAAAAAGCACCAACCCGTTAATCCTAAAATTTTCACCCTCAATTTTTCGTCCCATTACAAACCAAAAGTAGTAACATCACAAATTCCACCCTAAAATTTTATCACCATCACCATTGTTGTAACATCAATGGTTTACATACCAACCTAATATAAACCCTAAATAAAAATAACACTACAAACAATTCTCTCATTCCTCCGTCTAATTTCAGTTGCTTTGATTTTCTTCAACAATCCCACAAGAACAACACGTGCTCGTGGAGTCATTGGAGGGTCAAACCAGCAGAAAAATCGACAACCAAGTAGAACCAAACTCCCATAGTTTTTGCAGCCAAAAAATCTTCTCTCGGGATTATCATTGGACCATGATGTCCTCAATTAAGCCGGATATCCACACCCACAGACTGGATATACAAGGTATTGCTCCATTATTCTGCTTCTTTCACCGGTGAACTTCTTCTTCCTTCTTCTTCCTTCTTCCTATTTCTTCTGCTGTTGAAAAAAAAAGGAGAAAGGAAGCAAATCAGGTAATTTAAGGTTAGAGTTATAAATTAGGTATTTATATCACACAAAATACCAATCAAATGCCAACAACGATCCTACATGGACTAAAAAACTTTAAAAAAGTCGTCCATGTCATCGCTATCATGGCATTGGAACGTCATGTCATCGTGTCATTATCGGATTAACGGCGGAGTGGCAAAATTGCAGTGAACATAAACGTCCGTGTTAAAATTGGCAAAATTGAAACGTCAGTGGCATTTTCGATCCCGAACATAAACATGAGTGGTATTTGAAGTAGTTTATACTATTCTTTTTAATCACTTAAGTCATTTAATGGTTTTGAACTTACATTCTTAAATACTCGCTAAAAGTGAGAATGAGTTTTAACAGTCATGGGCATGAATGAAATTATAGATTCAAAAAAAATTATATTCAACAAATTTGATTTATTCATTAAATATAGAATTTAATCCCGAATTGAGTCTCGTTAAAACTCCTAATCATAGTCAAAGAAAAAGAGTATGGTTAACCGTTAAAGTTATATATACTCCAAACCCTAACTGCTCAAATTTACGTGAAAGGATATAGGGACAAAAGAGAGAGCGAATATTCAATACTTTACGTGAAACTCCAACTTACTTATTAGGATAATTATACTTTCGTATAATTACAAATGCTTTTAATCCATAAAATATAATTAGACATGTTTGAATAAGATTCGTTACTTGAAAAACGAATGCAAAAGTGATTGTGATTAATTACAAATATGATTAGTGGTGTCATATCTTTTATAAACCCCTACTTGCAAAAGAATGTGACGGTGCACAATCATGTTGCCCTATATATAGCTCTCATATTATGCAAACCATGTCGACCATGCATGAAGGAAATGAACCTAGTCTACTTTCCGTGTCCAATTCAAGAGGCAGTGTCGGATAAGACAAGCTTTTCTTTTCGTTTTGGTGGAGGATTACATGGCACGGCAATGACACATACTATAAAACAAAAGAACAGCTAAGAAAGACAATAAGAACAGCATGGTTAGTAAGTGTAAGAAAAAAGAAAGACCCGTACCGCATCATGCATCCACCACCACCCTGATTATAGCGTGCGACTGATGGGATGTGGTTATAATCTATTTATTTCCATCCGATTTGAAAATATCAAATAATTGGACTGGATTTAGATTTATTAAAATATTTTCTACATTTATACAGTATGAAATAAGTTGTAATAAATACTTTTATATAAATTAACATATAAAGTATTAAAATTATAATATTAAATTATTTTAATTTTAATTTTAATTTGATGTTATTAAAAATATATTAATTTTTATTTGATTGTTTTATATTTTCCTATTTTAATAAAGTATGTCAAAAATAAACATACTTTATCAAATACTTAAATAACTCAAGCTTATGTGTCACCATCTTACGATTTCAAAAATAAAAAATTTTACATTGATAAAAGTCAAGAAATAATTTATAAACTCTAAAATAAAAATTTAAAACACACTATCAAAATCAAACGAAAATAATTAAACAAACTGAATGAACTTCAAAAAACACAATAAAATAATTAAAATTCAAATGAAATATATCATAATATACTTAATAAGAACATAAAAAATTAGCATAGTGTTTAATTATAATAATGCATGGTCCAAGAGCAAAGCATTTAGATGAATTTAATTAGATTTAGTTTGATGGTTTGTTAGTAGAGATAAACACAAAATTTTATATTAAAAAATAAACTTCTAAAATTTTAACATATGACGAAATTAAAAAATTACAGGGAACTAAACAGATTTTAATAAAAATACATAAAAATAAAAATATATTAATTTACATTTTCAAGGTTTGATTCATCTTTGTCTATTAATAGTCTATGAATATTCATATATCAAATCATCGACAAACATCACAATGGTATAATAACAACAATCATTTATCTTCCTCGACAAGATCAAAGTCTAAATATTAACATCCTCCTCTTTGATAGGACAATTTTTTTAAATAATATATATAAAAAAATTATAAATTTTATATCATGTCAATTGTACTGAACTAAACTAATAATTAAAGACTCGTTTTATATCATTATCAAAATTTGGAAATAATTATTTCTATCATTGGCATAACAAAACGTTGAAATTTCATTTTATATGTAAAATTTAGCTCATTTTAGCTTTTTATACATTGCAATTAGAATATTTTCACATAGATACCACTTTTTACATACTAAACACATAAATAGTGAACTTAGAGTATATTACACTAATCGATTACATAAAGAAATTGAAGAAAAATGGAATTTCTCATTACTAATTTTCAAAGAAATTGGTATATTACACTAATCACTAATTTCATATTTTCAATGACATATAGTTTTGAAACATATACTACAAATTTCCATAATTTTCACTAACATCTATTTTGGGAAAATCAATATACAGAGCTTCCACTTTCACCTTATTTACAATTTGATCCTTAAACTTCAAATTCTACTTTTCTATATTCAATTTAATACCAAATTATACTATCATTTAATTTAATAAAACTTAATAGAATTAAACATACATTTTAATGATTAAAATAAATATTTTAATCTTCAAAATATTCGATCATCAAATTTGAAAAAATCCAAATGGCATAATTGGGTGTATTGGTTAAATGTGTAATGATTTTTTGGAATACCGAGGTTTGAATTTCAAGTTTTATTAAAAAATCGAACTAATAATATAAAAACACGTGTCAATAAAAAAATTAAAATTAAATGAACAAAATAAAAGTATTTGATAATTGAATGATGGATGTAGTTTAACCTTAATAATAACAACAAAAATAAAATAAAGTACAAGTTGTTCCTTTTCATTTGCTTTCTGCCTCTGTCGCGGCTTCGGTTTTAGACAAAAACATAAAGTAAGTTTCTACATTGATTCCTCCTCTCTCCCCCTCCCTCCCTCCTAAAAATTCATAATTATTTTTTATAAATTTATTATTCGAAACTTTCCTAATTTTTTTCAGAAATAAGAATGGAGTCTTTGAGATGATTCCTTTCGTTACTATTATAATAATGTAATTAAGGTCCATCATAAAAGGCAAGTGGGTCCCATGACGTTATTGCCGATAGATTTATGACACGTGTCACCTCAGTCGTCCCTAATTCTCTCCCCCGACGTTCTCCCTCTTTTCTTACTTTTTGGTACCTAAACTATTAATGTTGTTACTTTTTGGTACTTAAATTTTATATTTTCCAAAGTCATACTTAATATTTAATTCATGTTTCAATTTATATCCGTCTTTTAGGTACCAAAACTGAATAAAAATAATAGTTTACGTATTAAAAGTGTAGTTTACCCTAATAATTAATAACTCGAGCCTTCGTTTGCTTCTTTATATTTTCTCTTTCGGCAAGACCAAAACGACACCCGAGTGAATTGATCATAGAACAAAGCAGAACCAAAGAAAACAAAGAAAAGGTATGATCATAACCTGAATCTTCCATAATTTCACTCTCTTTTCCTTTTAAATTGGGTTTGTTTTTCTGGGGATTGCCTATTGTTTTAGTTTTTGTTTCATCCATTCCTTTTTGTTGAATAAAATTGAGCTCAAGCTGATTCAATTTTAATCATTTTGCTGAAAAACACCATAATTTCTGAACTTGTGAAGTTATTTTTAGTTAGAAATGTTATGTTCGATCGATTAAAAATGACTTCTTTAGTTCCTTTGTCGTTTCACTGATCATTTCTACAATTCTTTTTATGGCCATCATTATCGCTCTGATATCCAATTTGTTGAAATCTTTCTTATCAACAACTTGTTTTGTTATGTCCTCAGAAGAGCTAAAACTAGAAAGAAAGGTGAAGTTTTTAGTTTGGGCCAAGGCGCACCTTAGAATACCCAAAAATTTTATAAATTTGATTTTTGGTCCTCTGTCACATTTCTGCAGTTTATCTAAGGTTTTGATACATGCAGTTTATCTAATCTAGACACCTGTCGTTCTATCTAGAGTTGTTCAAAGAATTTAGGGTATCACTTTTTTGTTAAAGGAATACGGTGATCATTATCTATTTTAAAACATTTACATATAAGTTTGTGTAAAGGTGGTGGTGAGAAGAAGATCGAGATGACAGCAAAAGCAAAGTTGGGAAGTGAAGAGTTGAACTCGAGCTTTGAGAAGCTGATGATGGTTGCTGCCGGAAGTAGTGGTGTGGAAGTTAAGATGGAGGGAGCTGTGATCACTGAGTGGAAAGATATTCCTATGGAGCTGCTGTTGAGAATAGTGTCTCTTGTCGATGATCGGACTGCTATTGTTGCTTCCGGTGTTTGTTGTGGGTGGAGGGATGCCATTTTTTGGGCCTCACACAACTCAGTCTCTCATGGTATATGCTCTTTTTCACTATTACTAGTATTTTCTTTTGATATATCTGATGAATTCTGGCACGAGCAAACACATTAGTTTTCTTGTAAAACCTTTTAGTAGTTTTGATTAAGTTGCAGCCTATACTTGTGAGTTGTGAGATAATTGATTGTTATTTCGTGGTTGTTTTATAGCTTTAAGGAGAGTATATCTTCCAAGTAATAAGGCTTTTATCCTCACCTTCTTCTTAATGCTATGTTCTTGATGAAAACATCAGTGCTCTTTATGCATAATGTCAATTCTAGAGGCTGTTCATATACATCGGCCCCTACTTGAAGAACTGCGAATTTTCTTAATTGCTACTGTCTCCAACTGATGGGTATAAAAGGCCTAGGCCATTCTCTCTTAAAGTTCTCTATACGCTAATTGGTCTGCACTGCTAATCATCAAAATGAACCAACAGTTGCTTCAGTCTCTGTTTTTTAGTACTTTCAGGGGTTTTCAGTCTTCCTAAAAGCTTGCTTAGTCAATCTCATAAATTTCCGTTTTCAGTTTGACTTTGATCCATGGCTTTTCTATTTCCGCTACTACTTTCTTTGTGTGTTACTTTTGTTTGAATTATGATAAACCAGCAAACTTGCATGATTTGGAACGCTGTAGCAGTGTGTCTTTGTTCCTCGATACACAACTTGCTATAACTTGATTGTGTGAAATCTTTCATCAGGTGCAAAAGGAACATGAACAACTTGGTTCTATCTCTTGCTCCTAAATTCACTAAATTGCAAACTCTGATACTGCGTCAAGAGAATCCCCAGCTTGAAGACAATGCTGTCGAGACTATTGCAAACTTTTGCCATGATCTGCAGAAGCTGGACTTAAGCAAAAGTTTCAAGCTTAGTGACCGCTCGTTGTATGCATTGGCCCATGGTTGTCCTAACCTTACGAAGCTTAATATCAGTGGCTGGACGTCTTTCAGTGATGAAGCTCTTGAATATTTGACTAACTTTTGTCGAAAACTTAAAATATTAAATCTATGTGGATGTGTTAAAGCCGCAACTGACCGGGCATTGCAGGTATGAACTGACCCTGACTAGTTATTGTTCCTGGTTAAAAACGAATCGCTTTAATCGGTTAAATGCACAGGCTATTGGACGAAACTGCAATATGTTGCAATCTTTAAATCTGGGATGGTGTGATAATGTTGGTGATATAGGAGTGATGAGTTTAGCTTATGGATGCCCTGATCTCAGATGCGTGGACTTGTGTGGCTGTGTTCGCATAACAGGTATTCCCTGATCCCACATTTTTTGTTTCATAAGTTTTAGAGAAATCTGACAGAATTTTCCTTACCTGGAAAAGATTATTCATGACCTTGTAACGGTACCGAATCGAGTCATAATTTGTTGATTTAAGAACCAAACATGTTCATTATTTTTCAATTTCAAGAATGGAAGTTAACCATGGCTGTTTTGCATCGACTGATGACCTCTTAAAATCTTTATTGCAGATGATAGTGTGATCGCTTTGGCAAATAAATGCCTCCATTTGAGGTCACTCGATCTGTACTATTGTCGTAATATCACAGACCGGGCAATGTACTCGCTGGCCCACAGCCGAGTGAAGAACAAGCCTTTGTTATGGCAGTCCATGAAAGATAGATATGATGAGGAAGGTCTAAAGAGTCTCAATATAAGCCAATGTACTGCACTGACTCCTCCAGCCGTTCAGACATTATGCGATACATTCCCGGCACTTCACACCTGCTCCGGAAGGCACACCCTTGTCATGAGTGGTTGCTTGAACTTGACATCGGTGCACTGTCCTTGTGCGGTCCAAGCACATCGGACGCTGAACAGTATTCCCCATACAGCTCATTGAAGGGGATTTCTCAGTTGATATTGTAAGTAAATGTACTCATCCGAGGGCTCAGGCCAAGAGAAAAAAGAAGACGACGAGATATCCTGCAAGTAGGGTGGTGTTGAGAAATTTTTATTTATCTTGTTCGACAGTATGGACTTAATTATAACTTTGGCTTGTTTTATTAGGGGTTCGGTTTTCTTTCATTACTTTAACATGGACAAACCCAGATTTAGCATGCTAAAAGCACCTAAGGCACTTTAGAATTGACTAAATACAATTAGGTCACCCATCGATTGCATTGGATTTCTCTCTGGATCACTAATCCGAAGAGAATGATCGTGGAAAGCAACAACAAACAAATGATTATTCCTATGCTGGTTCCTTCCACAACCAGCAATGAGATCTGGTTAAGCCCCAACGCCAGACTGATGATCAAAAACATGGATATCGCCAACCGTAGCTTTCCTTTGACCAGGTTCTTGCTCTCCACCATGGCTGAGAACCCTTAGGCTTCTTCTAAAACAGATATAGTGCTAGCCAAGTGCCAGATCGTGGTCAAATACAAGAGCTCCACCATGAACAAAAATCATTAAAATGGAACACTGCAAAACCAATGGTCTTTTTTCCTCCCACTGAATTTGCCAAAAATAAGGAAAACGACAGAGGTGGAAAACAAAGTGAAGTAGGCAGCGTTGAAATGCCAAAAGTAAAGCCGTTCATGAGAGATAGGGTCGGAAGGTTTCTCGTAGTTGGCAGTGTTGAATTTCACTGAAAATACCCTCGAAACTTCCGCATGAACAAAGTAGATGAAAGAGAGGAAGGATTAAAGCAAAACTGATATTGCTGAAGATATTTCTCCATGAAAAAATGAGTTTGTAGGATTCCTTGAATATGCCGAAGAACCCTGGAAATTACATCTCTTCTTGTGCTCTACCCATGGTGTTCAATATTTTGACAATTCAATGGATTTTGAGTTGCAAAGTGGGAAATATATAAGAATATGTGAGTTTGGGTATAAATGCGATGAGACCTGAGAAGAATATAGGGAGTTGCGATGGTTTGGGTAACGTACATACACGATAGGTAATTTGCCTATGTTCAAATGATTTTTTAATGAACTTTTAAAAATTAAAAAAATCATTAAATTTATTAAATTATTATAAGATTTATCAAACTGTTACTAATTTGTTTACTTTTAGTTTATTTTAACTTTCATTTTTCTATTTAAGGTAATTTTATTATCTTGAACTTTTTTATGTTACATTTTTGTACAAGTATCTAAACTTTCCAAATTCCTTAAAATGGGACAATATTGGATTTTTAGGTATATTTGATTCTATATTTGTCAATATGTTATATCTACAATAGTATCCAATTGAACTTAGGGTCTGTTTGTTTGGCTGTAATTGGTTTTTTGAAAAATGAATTACTGGAATTTGAATTATTGAAAAATGAATTATTAGAATATGAATTCTGGAAAATGAATTACATTTCTGGAAAATGTTTTCCGAAAAATGTTTTCTGTAGAATGAATTACATTTTTCTGAAAAACATCTGGAAAATATTTTATGATGTTTGGAAGATGTTATTTAAACCTTTTTTCCACTAGTTGATGACTTTTTTAAAAATTATTTATTACAAATATTAAATACAATAAATAATATTATTTATTATAAAACTTAATATTATTATTTTAAAATAATTTATTTATTATTAAATATTTTTATAATTTTATTTATAAAAATATTAATATTGATATATTTTAGTGAAATAAAATATTATAAATTATATTAATTATTTATTAAAGTAATAGCGTTATATTATATTTTAAAAATATTAATTAGTATATTTTAAATATCTTTATTAAAATATTATTAGATTATTATATTAATATTATTCATTATTAAATATATAAAAAATTTATTATATATTATTAAAATAAAATATAATATATTATTGTAATATAATTGATTATTTTATTATAATATTAAAAATATAATATTATATTATTATAAATATTAATAAATATATTTTAAATATTTTAATAATTAATATCTTGATGAAAATGATATTAAAATATTTTATTAATATTAAATTCATAAAATAAAATTATTTTGAGTATTTATTTTTTGAAGTGAAAAGTTCGGAAAACGACTTACGAAAATCAGACCGTAAGTCATTTTCCAGAAAACACAAAGGAAATTCTATTGACCAGAAAAATGAATTACGTTATTCAACCAGATTTCCTTCGACCAAACACTGGAAAACATTTTCCGGAAAATGAATTACGTGAAACAAACACGGAAAACATTTTTCGGAAAACGAATTACATGAAACAAACACGAGATATCAAGGAAAACTAATTCCGTAATTCATTTTACGGCAAACAAACAAACCCTTAATTCAACTTATACCTTTTGTGTTAATTTTTTTATGTATATTATTAAGGTACTGTATTTTATGCATTAACAGTGTATAATATCATGTAATGTAAGTAAATAAGAAATGATATATGAAGACACTCAATTTCGACCGCATAAATTATATATTATAATATGTGCATAATATTGTAATATCATAATTTATAATACACATGGCGTTTACATTTGTATTTATGTGTTATTATATATGGTGTATATGTATTACATAATATACATATAATATTATCCATTATAATTATATAACACATTTATTCATTTTGTTTACATGATACAAGCCCAAGAACCAGTACATCCCATTAGCCTGTTTGACCCAGACCAAACAGCAACCTACATGACCCATTATAGATTTAGGGTTTCCAGAAACCCTAACGCCGCGTGTTATCTCTCAATCTCATCCAGCGCCGTTCGTGTAGGTTCTCACAGCCGCACGTCTCGCCCAATATCCTGATTCGTCCGGCGCAATGAAGCAATCATCAACAGCAATCGCGAGTTCCAAGCAACAAGAGCAAACCAAGAACCATTAGGACTATATTGTTAATAGGATTCTAAAAATAGTTGGTTTTCTCATTATAAATAGCATGTAATCCTCAATGTATTGGACATTCGGATTATACGAAATACAAACCAAGTTACAAGCAAAATTTACGCCAAAAAAACCCGAGAGTAATACACGCATACTATAGCCAAAAAACCCAAAAAAATACATTCGGTTTTCTTGCATGCATGTGGTCTCGATTGAGTTTGCTAAATCATTTGGTTTAAAAGAAACCCAAAAAAAATATTTTTTTGCCGATGAACAAATGGGCTCGGCCGAGGTTCTCTCGCATATCTAGCCCCCGAGGCACACATTTTATAAAAAGCGTTTTGATTTTTGGAGAGGGGATACAAAAAGCTCTTTGAAAATAAAAAAATATGATTTTTTTCGCCGATGAACGGCGGCCAGCAAGGCGACACACGGTCGGATTCTGAAAAATTTGACCCTTGTTCTTCAATGTGAAGAACAGATGAGAGCATTTTGAAGCTTGGGGGGACTCTCGACGAGAAGAGAGAAAAATGAAGCTTTTAGAAAAATTTTGGCTTAAATAGTAGCCCATTAGACCCGTGCCTGGACCCGACCCGCCTAGCACGACCCGCGTGTTTCCGAAATAAAAAGGGTAAAGCCTGTTTTGGTCCCCCGTTGTTTTTAAAACGTTCAATTTTGCCCCAAACCGAATTTGATTCCCAATTTTCTTTTAATTTACCCCTTGATTTTGCTTATGTTTTAATTTAATCCCTACTATTATTATATATTATATTTTCATTTTTATTCCCTTATATATATATATATGTATACATTATTATATATATATATATTATAGCTATTATTATTTCTATTATTATTATTATTTTATCATATATACATATATATATTTTTATTTATTATCATTCTTATATGTGTATTCTTTTTATTTATTTCATTTTATTTATTTTCTTATTTACTTAATATATGTTTTATTTTCATTTTCTTTGTTGTCATATAATTTTCATTTCTTTGCTTTTATGTTTGTTTTTTCTTTTATTACTATTCACGCATATATCTGTATATATTTTTATTTATTTATTTATTTAGTATATGTTTTATGTTTTATTTTATTTTTTCCTTTATTTTTTTCCTTTATTTATCCTATTTATCGTTAGTTTATTTTTATTGTCTCTTCTTATTTGTATCATTGGTTTTGTAGTTGTTTTTATCTTATTTATTTTCATCACTCCAAGTCTAACGTTTTCTTCTTAAGGGTCTAATCATTCAAATTTATCAGAGGCAAGTAGTTTGGATCGTTATTTTACCTTTTTGATTTAAATTTATAACTTTCTTAATAAAGACAACTGGAAATTACATAGTACCGAAAGGACAGTTCAAGGGTGTTAACCCTTCCTTGACTATAATCGACTCCCGAATCCGACACATCACTGGTAAGACGCAAATCAGGTAAGAAATAAAGGTATCCGATCAACCCAATTTTATTAAAATAAATTATCGGTGGCGACTCCTAATCCATTTTCCTAAGTCGAAGCCCAATTTTGGGGCCTAGCCGAAAGACGGTTCCGACAACTTGGCGACTCCGCTGGGGACACATGTAAGTGAGTCAGGCTAAGGTAATTTCCAGTTGTCTTTTTAACGAAAAGGGTAAGTTTAAATTTTAAGGTAACATTTTGATCCTTATTTCTTACTTTTGATTATATTTTTCGAGTAAATAGTTGTACTAACCGTTTTCTAATGATTTCAGCCCCTAAATATTTTTCCTCTAAGGCTCTAAACCCGAGCTTCAAACCTGTTTTAAGTGGGGGTGAAAGCAACGCCTTCGTGTGAATTTATTCACCATATGGGCCTAGCAAGTAGCCTTCGGGATTCATATACCTTATGCCTTCGTGTGAATTTATTCTCCGTATGGGCATAAGAGAATGTGTCCTCTCGAGTTTAACTTAGTCCACACAAGCATGTGATGGGTTTAGGACTAAGGGTCTGGCAAGCCCAAGGGGGGTACCGGCAAGGAGAACTCGGGTACCGTTTTTTAGAACCTAAATCGGGAGACTATAGAGAAATAGAGCCTACCCTAAAACCACATGCCAAAACCTAGGATATTTTTACCATAATCATGTTTTTTTTTGTTTTTTTTCTCCTTTCTTTTATCATTTTTTTATTTTTATTTTACTAACTTTTTGCCTTTGTGTTTGTTTTCTTAGCATTTGCATCATAACAAGAGGCCATTGATCCCTAAAAAGGTGTTTGTTAGACACAAAATAATCTGAACAAATGGACAAAGGTGTCGTAATGCAAGAGATTAAAAACACCCCGAGGTACGACTATGGTCCAAGAAGACTCAGAAGGAAAAGGGAGACAGTCTTTAAGGAAGTTATGTGTCAGAGCTGGTTAGTTACGCCTCTATCAGCCTAAAACATAACAATGTGCAAGAGCATCAAAACATCTGAGACAATTGGAAGAATGATCGGAAAAAGAAGTTCAATCAACGGTACGGTGACATTGCACTTTTACTCCAGGTTAAGATTGATGAGCCCTTAATCAGAGCCTTGGTTCAGTTCTGGAACCCGGGATATAGTTGCTTCACTTTTAACCGGGAGGACATGGTGCCCACCATTGAAGAATACACTACACTACTACACAGTAAAAACATCAAACTGGAGCGAGCCCACATTAAACACATTAAAAGTCAGCCTTTTAAGAATACATTGGCCAGGGTTGCAGGAGTAGACGAGAAATGGGTAATTGACCGGACTCAGCGCAGAGGCTGCGGGGAAGGAATTGAATGGATCTACATAAAGCAACTAATGAAAAACCAACCTGATAAGTGAAAGACTATAGACCTGTTTGCACTAGGTCTGTACGGCTTGATTATCTTTCCAAAAGCTTTGGGGTGCATTGCCGCAGCTGTGGTGGAACTGTTTGAACAACTTCGAAACGGGTTAACCCAGCACCAGCCATTTTAGCTGAAACCTTTCGATCTCTCAACCATTGTCAAAGATCTGGCGGAGGAAGGTTCGTTGGGTGTGTTCAGCTCATTCAAGTCTGGATTCACAGCCACTTCTGAAAGACCAATGGGGTTGCCTACCGCCGATTTGGCACCACATATTCACCTTTAGGAGAGTTTATCACAATGAAATGGCATGAAGGTACTTCAAAGGAAAAGTGGATGAAAGTTTTTACACATCTTCAGGATCTGGATATTACCTGGAGAGCCCCATGGTTGTTCCTCGGTGACGTTCTTTTCCGGTGTGGGGATTCTGATACTATGACTTTACTTGGACTTTAGGGTGCAGTTGGGTATGCTCCGTTGTTGACACTAAGACAGTATGGCGCACGTCAGTTTGTCCCCGTAACATACAGAATAATTAAATCAGAGTTTGTGTATAGCAGTGACAGTTATAAGAAGATGATCAAGGAAGCAACTGATTCGTGGAAGAAAGTATTCCGGATGGATGTTGTAGCTGCCAGAGACATGTTTACTCCAGATTATGTGGAGTGACGAAGATTGAGAAAGAATGATAACTTCTCGGTGCCAGACTGTGAAGACACCCGGACCATGGAGGAACACCTTAGGCCTATCCCTTCTGGATTTGAGATAGCCAAGGCTGAGTTTGAAGCTGTGAATAACGTGCTGAAGCAGAGGGTTAAGGAACTTGAAGCTGAACGTTATCAGTGGAAGCTAGATATCGATTCTCAGAAAGATAGAGCAAACAAACTGGAAAGAGAACATAAAAGAGTCCGTTTTGAGCTCGAAGACTTGAGAAAGAGGTATCAGGATAAAGTCAAGGATAACTCCAAGTTGAAAGTAACCTCTGAATATTGGAAAGACAAAGCTCACAGTCTGAAAAGGAAGTTCGAGGAAAGAGCTTGGAGGGAACAACTAAAAACAGCTCAGAGACGCTTGGCAGATAGTCAACATCATAACTAATGCTTGAGAATCCGGGTGGTTGACTTAGAGAAGCAACATGAAAAAGATGACAAAACAATAGCTGAGTTAGAAGCTATTGTAGATGGGTTCAAGAGGCAAGCGAACGAGCTTCAGATAGTGCCCTTTGATGGAGGTTTACAATGGCGTTTCCGTTGGGAGCAAGCACAACGAAGGGTAAGGGCCAGAGATGCAACCATCCGAGATTTCCTGGATCAAGTGCATAAGGCGGCTCGTCATCTTCACGGCCTGGAAAGGGAAGCAGTAGTGGTTCGACAAGGCATTCAACCAGTGACAGATGAAGGCAGAAGACTTGTCAACCTACTAGAAGATGTTAGGGGTCTAGAGGATTTAGTCAGAATGTACCTTTAATTTGTTTTTATGTCTCTTAAAAGATAAAACATTTTTTCTGAATAAGGATTATTTATAATAATGAACACTTTTATGGATCAATGCCTCCTAATTGCATACATCATCCATTGCATATTTTGTATTTTATATTTCATGTTTGTTTTTTTATTTTATATTTTCCATGTTTTTACATTCGTATTAACTAACATAACATGTCTCAGACACCAAGCTTACCACCACAAGCATTAGATACGCATCACCCGCACAATACTCGAGCAAAAAAGAGACAAATGGAGGCCAGAATGGAGAAGATCGAAGAGAACATGGCAAGAATACAGAAAGAATTGGAGGACAAAATGGCTCAGAATAGTCAAAGTACCATGGAGTCCATCAAGAAAAGCCAGGAATCCTTAGTCGACCAAATCGTGGGTAAGTTGTCTGGCTTACAACAACAGGCAAGTGCATCCGGAGTAGGTGTATCTGAGGGGATAACTATACTACCGACCCCACAAGTGGTTGTCTCATCCGGAATCTTACATGGACTGCAAGGTGACTCATCTGCCGCCAAAGGGAAAGCTGTTTCGGTGGCAAATTTACAGACTTCTCTACGATAATTTTTGACAGTCATCCGGATGACTGCCCTATCCTGGATTTTGATGAGGATGATAAAGCGAAAAAGATAGAAGAGAAAATCAGAATGTTAGAAGATCAAATGAAGATGGTTAAAGGGGACCATGATTATTATGGAGTGGACGCAATGGAGCTGAGCCTGGTTCCAGATTTGGTGCTTCCACTTAAGTTTAAAATTCTTGAGTTTGAGAAGTTCGATGGGAACAATTGCCCTTCAGGCCCATATCACTATGCTCTGTCAAAAGATGACAGGATACGGGGGAAATGACCAACTCCTGATCCACTGTTTTCAGGAGAGCTTGTCCGGTTCAGCTATCCAGTGGTACAACCAGCTCAACCGAACTCATATCAAGACATGGAAAGACTTAGACAAGTCTTTCTTAGAGCAGTACAAACATATCAATGATATGAGACCAGACCGAGTTATGCTGCAGAGTTTGGAAAAGAAGCATAACGAAAGTTTCCGACAGTACACACAGAGATGGAGGGATTTATATGTGCAAGTTCATCACCCTTTGATGAAAAGGAAACTAGAGAGCTATTTGTACAGACCCTGAAGAAACCTTACTTCGGGCACCTGGTGACAATCACATTGGGAAGTTTCTTAGATCTGGTAATGGCCGGTGAAATGGTCGAACTGGTCATAAAACAAGGAAAATCAAAGGAGGGGACTCTAGTAAGAAGCCTCCTATGAAGAATAAGGACCGTGAAATCAACAATGTCAATACCTATAGCACCAACAAAGGTGTTACGGTCTCAAGTTCAAAAGCAACTGCAGCTGTACCATCTGGTACTTCTAACCAATCTCAGAGAGAACCCAGGAAAGAAAAGGAAATGGAGCAGTTTGATCCCATTCCGATGACGTATAAAGAGTTATATTAACAACTCTTCGACACTCACGCGGTATCACCCTACCCAATGGATCCGATAAAGCCCCCATATCCGAAATGGTTTGATAAAAACGCCCACTGTGAATATCATGGAGGTGTGCAGGGGCATCCAATTGAAAACTATCTCGCATTCAAGAGGCTTGTACAATAAATGCAGAACAAGAATTGGATCCATTTCAACTCCGGAGCACCGAACGTCGCCTAAAATCCCTTGCCTAATCATCCGGAGGCAGGAATCAATGCAGCCACCATCGAGAACGGTAGGAGAATCAAAACTTGTGTTTCAAAAATTAAAGCTCCTTTGGCTTGGATATGGAGCCAAATTGTAAAAGCGGGGCTTCTTGCACCCTAATCACGTGCAACAAGGATTGAAGATGATAACCATTGCTGTTACCACAACGAAAAAGGGCATAAGGTGCAAGATTTCCCAGAATTCAAGTCATTAGTCCAGCTCATGATAGACCGGAAAGAGCTGGAATTTTATGAAGAGATTCAAGATTCTTTGGAAGCAGATGTTTGTGCTACCGGAGAATCATCTGAAAAGAAGTACGACAGGGGTAGTCCTTTGATAATTACCCATAAGGCAAATATGACAACAACAATACTAGCCAAGGTGGTGATCACAACACCTCGGCCTTTTCAATATAAAGACAATCGACAAGTACCATGGAAGTATGAATGCCAAGTGAGTACTTCTAAAGGATGTGATGGCAAAGTGGGGAAAATACCACTTGAGCCATTCAAAAAAGGTGTGTTAGCTGTCAACAAACCCATAAAGGAGGAAGAAGATAAAGAGTTCCTCAAGATCTTGAAGCACAGCGAGTACAACATTGTAGAATAGCTCTACAGCTTACCTACGTGTACTTCAATGCTAGCATTATTTTTGAACTCGGAGGCATACCGAAAAGCACTATTGAAAGTCCTAAATCAAACGTTCAGAACATACCAGTCAGCAAGATGGATCGACTGGTAAATAATATTCAAACTGATAATCTCATCTCATTATCAGATGATGAGATTTCATCCGGAGGAAGAGGCCAAACTAAGGCATTACACATCACTACCTATTGTAAGAGGCATGCCTTACCGAGTGTGTTGATCGATAACGGCTCAGCCCTGAACGTGATGCCTTTGGTTACACTAAAAAGGCTACCAATAGTACCTCACATGTGAGAGCCTACCAGAACGTGGTCCGAGCATTTGACGGGACCAAAAGAGAGGTAGTCGGTAAGATCGAGGTATCGTTGACCATCGGACCAGCCATATTTGATGTTGAGTTCCTTGTGATGTATATCATGTCGTCCTATAGCTATCTTTTGGGAAGGCCGTGGATTCATCAAGCAGGTGCAGTACCCTCCACGCTGCACAAAAAAGTTAAATTTTTTATTGATGGGGCCTTAGTAATTATCAATGCTGAGGAATATATCGTGGCAAGTGTGACCATGGAGGCCCCGTACATCGAAGTAGATGAAGAAGTGGTGGAGTGCTCATTCCGCTCCTTATAATTCATGAATGCCACATTCATGGCAGAAGGAAGAAGGATTCCTAAACCCCGACTCTCCAAGTGCACAAAGATGGAGATCAAGCAAACCCTAGGATGAGGTGCCAAGATCGAAAAGGGGTTTGGGAAGCAGTTGCAAGGAAGGATAAATCCAGTCCTTCATATTTCAAATTTAGATCAGTTTGGGCTCGATTTTCAGCCCAGTTATTAGGAAAATAGGAGAGAGGTCCAAAAGAACCGGGAGAGGAGATTAACAAGGTTGATTGGAAATGAACTCCAATGTAAGCCTATGACATTCCCACCTCTTTACAAAATATTCAAGTCAGGTGGTTATGTGCTTGAAACCACCATATCCGAGGTAGAAGCGGCTCTGGAAGATCTGAACATCAATGACGTGACCACAGAAGATGTTGACAACGGAGATAGATCCGGGATATGCCCTCTGCCACCTGGGTTCGTGCCTAGCAGTTGGTCGGTGGAAGAACTACATGTGGTTTACAAGAGTCTTTCAAAGTAATATTCGAACTATCCTTATTTGCCTATACCCGGGGCAATAGGTGATATTTTGTAAGGGTGAATAAACATTTTGTTTAAGTTCAATAAAAGATGCATTTTTTTCCTATGTCCATGGCAAACAAATTTTCTTTCATTTCTTTTTGAACTCATTGTCTATTTTCTTCATTTCAGCATTTCATTTCCATTTTTTTGAATTTGATTCTTGACTGCTCTGTGTGGGATATTTCCTCTCACACACACATATCTTCTTTGTTCCTTCAGGACCCCAGATAACGATAATGTAGGCACTGATGATCTTGATTCGAAAGTGGATTTTGAATCGGCCATCTGTCTCGGGGAATTTGATGAATGCGATACTGAAGAGGAGTGTAACTCGCTTACCGAATTGTTGAGAATGGTAGAAAGAGAAGAGAAACAAATACTACCACATGAGGAGGTGATCAAAATCCTGAATCTGGGCACTGAAGGTGATAGAAATGAGGTTAAAATCGGCACAACTCTCTCGATCGAAGCAATACAAAACCTGATAGTCTTACTTCAGGAGTATAGAGATGTATTCGGATGGTCATATCAAGACATGCCGAGACTAGAAATAGATATGGTAGTTCATAAACTGCCAATTAAGCCAGAGTGCAAACCCGTGCAACAGAAACTGAGAAGGATGCGACCTGAGATGCTTCTTAAAATTAAAAAAGAAGTCAAGAAGCAATTCGATGTCGGTTTCCTTCAAGTGGCCAAGTATCCAGAGTGAGTGGCCAACATAGCGCTAGTTCCGAAGAAAGACGGGAAGGTTCGCATGTGCGTCGATTACCGGGATCTTAATAAGGCGAGCCCTAAGGATAACTTTCCTCTGCCTCACATTGACACGTTGGTAGACAATACAGCCGGGAACGCTTTCTTTTCATTCATGGATGGATTCTCGGGATATAACCAGATCAAGATGCATCCTGAAGACATGGAGAAGACCACATTCGTTATAATGTGGGGAACTTTTTGTTATAAAGTGATGCCCTTCTGTTTGAAGAATATTGGGGCAACGTATCAGAGAGCTATAGTGACCATATTCTATGACATGATGTACAAATAAATTGAAGTTTATGTCGACGACATGATTGTTAATGCACAAACCGAGAATGAACTTGTCGAGAATCTGATGAAGCTCTTCCAGAGATTGAGGAAGTTCCAAATGAGATTGAACCCTAGTAAGTGCACCTTCGGGGTAATATTCGGGAAACTATTAGGCTTCGTGGTCAGCAGAAAAGGCATAGAAGTCAATCCCGATAAAGTCAAAGCTATCCAAAATCTGCCTCCCCCATGAATACAAAAGGAGGTTCGAGGTTTTCTAGGTAGATTGAATTATATAGCACGATTCATATCTCAGTTAACCGACAAGTGTGATCCAATCTTTTGTCTTCTCTGAAAGAACAACCCTGAAACGTGGGATGAAAAATGTCAGATTGCATTCGAGAAAGTAAAGGAGTATTTGTCTCACTCTCCTATCGTGATGTCCCCTATCCCGTGAAAACCTCTTTTTTTGTATCTTTCCATATTCGAGAACTCCATGGGGTGTGTCCTGGGTAAACATGATGAATCTGGGAAGAATAAAAGAGCCATATACTATTTAAGCAAGAAGTTCACCGATTGCGAGGTCAAATATTCTCCTATCGAGAAGGTTTGTTGTGCTTTAGTCTGTGCTATAAAAAGACTCCGACAATACATGTTGTATCATACCACTTTGCTGATTTCCAAGTTAGATCCCCTTAAGTAACATGATGGGTGTACCTGCTCTATCTGGAAGGTTAGCCCGATGGCAGATGCTCTTGTCTGAATTTGACATCGAGTACGTGAGCCAGAAAGCAGTCAAAGGAAGTGTCATATCGGAGTTCTTGACAAGTAAAACCGATGAGAATTACGAGCCTTTGGACTTTGACTTCCCAGACGAAGAATTGATGGCTATATCCTTAGAAGAAGCAAGTACTTCAATGGACAGTTCCTGGAGAATGCATTTCGATGGTGCATCAAATGCATTAGGACATGGCATCGAGGCAATCCTAATCTCTCCAGAAGGAAGTCACTACCCATTTACAAGCAGACTAAACTTCGATTGCACCAATAATATGGCAGAATACGAAGCTTGTGTCTTGGGAATTTGGGCTGCATTGGGGCAAAATATAAAGACTTTACGGGTGTACGGAGACTCGGCCTTAGTAATCTATCAGCTCCGAGGAGAATGGGAAACCAAGGATGTAAATCTGTTAGAGTACTGAAAACTAGTACTGGATCTGCTCGAAGAGTTCGACGAAGTCACCTTCCACTACGTGCCTAGAGAAGAAAATCAAATGGCTGACGCTTTAGCTACCTTGGCAGTCGCATTCAAGGCTGGCGGGGAGTCTGAAATGATGTCAATTAACATGCAGTCGTATGAGTACTTGACTCATTGTTACCAAATTGAAGAAGTGAAAAACACTAAGTCTTGGTACTACGACATTCTGCAGTATATCAAGCATCAGAGTTATCTAGAAGAAGCCACCGAAACTGATAAGAGAACCCTTAGAAGGATGACAGCTGGATACATCCTTGACGAAGAGATTTTATACAAGAAAATCTATAATCAAGTCCTGTTAAGGTGTGTCGATGCTAAAGAGGCAAAAATGATAGTGGAAGAAGTACACGATGGAGTTTGTGGAGCACATGCAAATAGACATATGTTGTCAAGACAAATAATGATATGCGGATACTTTTGGTCCACAGTCAAAAGTGATTGCATCAAATATGCTAGAAGATGTCATAAATCTTAGATTTACAGAGATAAAATCAATGTTCCACCTCATCCACTTCATGTAATGACGTCACCGTGGTCGTTCTCTATGTGAGGCATGGATGTTATCGGGAAAATCCATCCGAAGGCTTCAAATGGTCACCATTTCATCCTTGTAGCCATCGATTACTTCACAAAATGGGTAGAAGCTGCATCGTATGCCAGTGTCAGTCAGTCCACTATTTTCAAGTTTCTGAAGAAAAAGATTATATGTCAGTATGGTCTACTTGAAAGGATCATCACCGATAATGCTACAAACTTGAACAACAAGATGATGAATGCTGCTTGTGAATAGTTCAACATAAAACATCACAATTCCACTGCTTACAGACCAAAGATGAACGGAGCAGTAGAAGTAGCAGACAAAAACATTAAGAATATAGTGGAGAAAACGACTGAAACTTATAAAGACTGGCATAAAAAGTTATCTTTTATTTTGTTCGCTTATCGAACCTCGGTACGAACCTCGACTGGGGCAACTCCATTTTCACTATCTTATGGAATGGAAGCAGTGCTACCCATTGAAGTAGAGATTCCTTCACTTCGGGTCTTGACAGAAGTCAAACTAGATGATGCAGAATTGATACATTCCAGATATGATCAGTTTAATCTGATAGATGAAAAGAGATTAAAGGCCATTCATCATGGTCAAATCTATCAGAAACGAATGATCCGAGCACATGACAAAAAGGTATACCCGAGAATATTCCACGAATGAGATCTGGTACTAAAAAGAATTTGGTCAGTCTAGAAAGATTTCCGAGGAAAATGGATGTCAAATTGGGAAGGACCTTATGTCGTGAAAAAGGCCTTCTCCGGAGGAGCTCTTGACCTAACTGAAATGGACGGACCTGAACTGTCACATCTCATCAACTCGGATGCAGTTAAAAAGTACTTAGCTTAGGATGAAAACCCGAAAGGGCGTCTTAAGTCGAAGAAAGAAAAAGGAAAAGAAAAAGGAAAAAAAGAAAAAAAAAAAGAAAAAAAAGAAAAAAAATGTTTAGGGTGAAAACCCGAAAGGGCGCCCTAAATTAAAAAAAAGAGAAAAACGAGAAAAAGAACAAAAGAACAAAAGAAAAAGAAAAAGAAAAATAAGGTGGGTTCAAGATGAAAACCCGCAAAGGGCGTCTTGCAACCAATGAGGGTTCCAAGTTGAAAACCTGAAAGGGTGATTTGGATATCAGTTCAAGAAATCCAGACAGTGGAAGTATCCCGACATACGAATCTTCTATAAACTCAACAAATCAGAGAAATGTTGCACTCTCCTGAATGTTGTCACATTTTCAAAGATTCTTTGGCAAATGCTGCATTCAAGGTTACCAAACGGCCTTTCAGCTCAGAAGTTCCCACATTATCGAGATCTAAGACATTCATTTAGACCTCATCATGTATTCATTTTCCAGAATGTTTGTCATGTATTATTTGTTCTTTTTTCTCATGAATAAAAGACAATCTTTTCTCTAAACCAATTCCTTTTGAGCATTTTGGATTGAGCTTAAACCTAATGATTTATTTACTTATGCAAAAGATAATCGCATATTGTTGTACAAAGATTCATTGAAGAGTACAGGTACCCAGAAGCCAATCAAGGCTCATGCATATACTTGAGATGGTCGAGAAGTATTTCCCAGATCAAGGATAAAAAAACAAAATATGCACATCAGATTTCAACATTTCAAGAATTCAAGACCAGGGATCGAAACTTCAAGATTCCAGAATCAAGATTTCAGACAGGCAACCGGAGATCGAGATTTCTCTCCAGAGACCCAAGATAACATATGTCGCATATGCATTTTAGGCACACCTAAGAGCATTGCATTCATAACATCACATATATGCATAACTTTTTCAGGTTTTAGCTAGAGTCAATTTCAACTTCGCAACGAAGGATATTGAACTCGAAGCGACACAATTTGTTCGAGAGTAGATTTTAACTTCACGATGAATGATATATAGCTCGAAGCCAAACTTCAAAATAAAGGGGTCATCCACAGTTTCAACTTCACGGCGAAGGGAATCGTGTCCACCCGCAACATAAAATACTTGGATTTCAACTTCACGGCGAAGGATATTCAAGTCAAGGCTCAACTTCACGACAAAGGGGCCATCCGCGATTTCAACTCCATGATAGAGGATATCGTACCCACGCATCCACGATTTCAACTCCACGATGGAGGATATCGTGCCATTCGGGGATCAACTTTACGACGAAGGGGCTTCTTAATTTCAGAACCAATTTCAACTTCACAACGAAAGATATTGGACCCAAGAAAACACAAGCTCAACTTCACTACGAAAGGGCGGTTGATTATCAACAAACAACTTTTCAATTTCATTCAAAGTCAATTTCAACTTCACAACGAAGGATATTAGACTCAAGACAACACAAGCTCAACTTCACAGCGAAGGGGCGGCTGACTGTCAACAAATAATTTCCCAGTTCCAGAACCAATTTCAACTTCAGGGTGGAGGATATTGGACTCGGAACAATACTTGGATTTTAACTTCACGACGAAGGATATCCAATTCTCATGCTCAACTTCACGACGAAGGGGCTACCCGCGGTTTCAACTTCACGACGAAGGGAATCGTGCACACAAGCAGCATCCATCTCCAGATTAGATTTCAACTTCACGACTAAGGATATTCAACTCAAAGGAGGAGTGTCTGTCAATAAACTTTTCAGTTTCATAGTCAATTTCAACTTCACGGCGGAGGATATTGGCCTCGAAACAACGTAACTTACCTTGGATTTCAACTTCATGATGAAGGATATCCAATTCTCAGGATCAACTTCACGACGAAGGAATCATCTGTAACACAGCCGTACCGAAGTCTTTAAGACAAGTTTCACTTTCACGACAAAGTATTTTGAGTTACAAGACGACCCAGAAGCTGCTGGCCAAAGCTTTGAGTTCGATTTCAATTTCACGACGAAAGATTTCGTGCTCAGAATTTTTTAGTTTCGACTTAACCCCACGACGAGGGAGTCATTCCATCATTTAAAGTTGACAAACCCGTCTTAATATCAGATTTCAACTCTACGACAGAGGATATTCGATATGGCCGAAATTTTTGTCTTTTAATCTTTGCTCCATTTTCGTTACATGATAATAAGTAAAGAGGGGCAGCTGAAGACACTCAATTTCGACCGCATAAATTATATATTATAATATGTGCATAATATTGTAATATCATAATTTATAATACATGTGGCGTTTACATTTGTAATTATATGTTATTATATATGGTGTATATGTATTACATAATATACATATAATATTATCCATTATAATTATATAACACATTTATTCATTTTGTTTACATGATACAGGCCCAAGAACCAGTACATCCCATTAGCCCGTTTGGCCCAAACCCAACAGCAACCCATATGACCTATTACAGACTTAGGGTTTCCAGAAACCCTAGCACCGCGTGCTATCTCTCAATCTCATCCAGCGCCGTTCGTGTAGGTTCTCACAGCGCACGTCTCGCCCAATATCCCGATTCGTCTGGCGCAAGGAAGCAACCACTAACAGCAACTACGAGTTCCAACCTATTGTTAATAGGATTCTAAAAATAGTTGGTTTTCTCATTATAAATAGAATATAATCCTCAATGTATTGGACATTCGGATTATACGAAATACAAACCAAGTTACAAGCAAAATTTACGCACAAAAAACCCGAGAGTAATACACGCATACTATAGCAAAAAACAGAATCGCCGAAGCATTATTCTTGTAATATTTCGAAAGAAAAAGTAAAATGTTCTGACCTTTTTTTTGGTTTCCTTGCATGTATGTGGTCTCGATTGAGTTTTCTAAATCATTTGGTTGAAAAGAAACCCAAAAAATGTTTTTTTGCCGATGAACAAAGGGGCTCGACCGAGGTTTTCTCTCGTATATCTAGCCCCCGAGGCACACATTTTATAAAAAGTGTTTTGAATTTTGGAGAGGGGATACAAAAAGCTCTTTGAAAATAAAAAAATATGATTTTGCCGTCGATGAACGTCGGCCGACGAGGCGGCACACGGCCGGATTCTGGAAAACTGACCCTTGTTCTTCAATGTGAAGAACAGATGAGGGCATTTTGAAGCTTGGGGGGCTCTCGACGAGAAGAGAGAAAAATGAAGCTTTTATAAAAATTTTGGCTTAAATAGTAGCCCATTGGACTCGCGCCTGGACCCGATCCGCCTAGCACGATCCGCGTGTTTCCGAAATAAAAAGGGTAAAGCCTGTTTTGGTCCCCCGTTGTTTTTAAAATGTTAAATTTTGCCCCAAATAGAATTTGATTCCCAATTTTCTTTTTAATTTACCCCTTGATTTTGCTTCTATTTTAATTTAATCCCTACTATTATTATATATTATATTTTCATTTTTATTCCCTTATATATATATATTTTTTGTATACATCATTTTTATTTTATTATATATATATATATAGCTATTATTATTTCTATTATTATTATTATTATTTTTAACGTATATAAATATATATATATGTATATTTTATTATCAATCTTATATGTATATTCTTTTTATTTATTTCATTTTCTTTATTTTTTTATTTACTTAATATATCAAAGTGGTTGTTCTTCCTTTCATCGTGCGTGATACGACATAAGGCAGGGAAGCGCGCTTTGCCTTACCTATGATGCAAGGTAAGACTGGAAAAAAGAGTACGGATTGAATCTTTGTTGTCGTATAATTTTCATTTCTTTGCTTTTATGTTTGTTTTTCCTTTTATTACTATTCACGCATATATCTGTATATATTTTTATTTATTTATTTAGTATTTGTTTTATCTTTTATTTTTTCCATTATTTTTTTCCTTTATTTATCCTATTTATCGTTAGTTTATTTCTATTGTCTCTTCTTATTTGTATCATTGATTTTGTAGTTGTTTTTATCTTATTTATTTTCATCACTCCAAGTCTAACGTTTTTTTCTTAAGGGTCTAATCATTTAAATTTATCAGAGACAAGTAGTTTGGATCGTTATTTTACCCTTTTGATTTAAATTTATAATTTTTTTAATAAAGACAACTGGAAATTATATAGTATCGAAAGGGCAGTTCAAGGGTGCTAACCCTTCCTTGACTGTAATCGACTCCCGAATCCGACACATCACTGGTAAGAAGCAAATCAGGTAAGAAATAAATATATCCGATCAACCCATTTTTATTAAAATAAATGATCGGTGGCGACTCCTAATCCATTTTCCTAAGTCGAAGCTTAATTCCGGGGCCTAACCGAAAGACGGTTCCGACAATATGTTACTAAAAATAAATCAAATAAATTCAATTATAAATTAATATATAAATTTTTATAAAATATTTTTATATTAACAATTTATTTCAAATAAATTTTAAATTTTTATATATGTCGTATTCACGTCACTTTCTCATTGTTTCATGCTTTAATTATCCTTCATATTATATCTTCAATTCATTTGATGTTTGTTGTAGATTATTAAAAATATAAAGTCATTAAAGAATTAAATTAAAATATTATTATATTAATATAAATAATAGGTTTTGGTAAGGTCTCTCAAAAAATGAAAAGAAACATCTGTTTGCTTATTCCATGAATCCCTAAATTTATCGACAGCTTGATAGTTGACATATTATCGCGGTTTATGATTGCCAGACCACATCCTTTATTTATTCTTCTTGTTCTAATTCATGTTAAACACATGCGTCGTCGTACAAAACGACACGCAGCTCAAACATTTCATCTGCTAAAACATGGCACAATGACACTTTTTAACCAATTCTTAGGAAGTTATATAAGGCTGCTATAATCTGCATTTACGGCAATCTTCATTCCAGATTCAGATTGACCAGCAGTGTTGCATATGAAGAAGATGAGTCCCTGGCCAGTTTTACCTTTTCTTTCCCTGAATTGTATACTTTTACACCGGCCGGCGTGGTGCAACCACTGTAGCCTCCTCTGCTCACCACCACCACATTGTGGATACTGGCATTGTACTTGAACACTGCAACATCACAGCACAAGTTTCACTAACTACAGATACAGACTATGAAATATTTTCCTTCTTTTTAGGTATTTATAGTTATCGAGCACGTCGCCGGGCCTGAACCTCTTCCCTTTAGGCCAATTAGCCGTGTTAAAAGTCCACCCGTTCGAGCCTCCGACGATTTAATTTGCAGCATCAACGGTTTCCAGGCAAACCACTAAGCACAGTAGCAATGTGATTGTAAACTTGGTGGCTTGACTTGCACTGCCACTTCCCTGCCTGCGCCATCTCCGAACAAAGATGAAGGTTTTATGGCTATATATATATATATATATATATATATGCAGCTTCAAAACTGGGACTGGCTAATTGCAAAAGTGGCGGCGAGCATTCAAGATAATCATTGATTAAAGTAGCAGCCAACAACCGCATTAACAAGTACCAACTTTCGGTGTTGAAATTTGATAATAAAGATTTGAAGGGGGGGGGGGGGAAATACAAGTGAATGATGTCATTAAATGGCAATAGAATGTTTCAAAGTAAAGATTGTTTAGTGCCATATGAAGGGTTAGTCGGGGCCTACTTAAATATAAAAGAACCTATAAAACTTATCTTTTATCTCTCTAAACTACACATTATATGGTTCGAAAGAACCTACACATGATTCTTACAAAATTAAATCTTACAAAATCTTTTTAAAATTTTTAATTATGTGATTTTGTTTATTTTCAATTAGGTTTAGGATTTTATTTTATTTGTTAAATTAATTTGTTTTGTCACGAGAGAGTTTGCTAAATGCATTAGATAGGCAATAAATCTATTCTGTAAATTTGTTTTAAATTATTACAATCATCAGGTTATACAATTTGTTAAATAATTTGATGTTGTATCTTATAATTTCGTTTACATGGACGGATTTCCGTAAGATTTATGTAAGATAAAGAATGAATGAAACCTACGTATTTTCATTTCTTGTGCCAATCTTCTCAACCACACAACATTAAATGATAGGTTGTTACATGATACAAGCCTAATTAATAATTAATGTAAGAAGATTTCTTTTGTTCAACTCATCTCCAAGGATACAAAGCATCATTAATTGCACTAATTAATAATTAGGAGCAATAAAATCCTTTCTAAAGAAATATTAAGCACAAGAGTATGTTATTTCAATATATAAATTTATGAATTCTGTTAACACATACCTTCAAAATGCATGGTAATATTTTTACAGAAGTCAATAATATATATGAGTGTGTATGCATGTATTTTGAAGTAATACCAGAAGCAACCCCAGTTGTAAGAAAAGAAAATGAGTTAATTGAATCAAAATATTCTCAAATTAATTCCTAAACTTTAAAATACTTTATATCGACCCTCAAATTATGATTTCATTTTAAATTAATTTATAGATTTTAAAACATTCAATATCGGTCTTCAAACTATCGATATTATTCAATTTTTAATCCTTTCATTAATATGTCGTTAGTACTACTGCTTTTTAGGATCTTGGAAATTGAACTCGTGATCTTCTAAAAAAATAATTAATTTAGAATATTTTGGGAATTAAACTCGTTACCTTCAAAAATATTAATTTGTTTATGAAAGGTCTTAGAATATTTTAGCAGGTCACATATCAAATTCTCAAGATCTTTAAAAATAGATTAATTTTTTAACTAGTAGAGTTAACGACATATTAATGAACGAATCAAAATGGAATGATATTGATAGTTTGAGAACATATATAAAATATTTTAAAATTTAAGGATCAATCTAAAATGAGGTCATAGTTTTGTGACTGATATAAAATATTTTTAAATTTAGAGAGTAATTTAAAATGAGAGACATAATTGGAGAACATCATGTACAATTATCTCAAAGAAAAATAACCCAACTAGTCAGTTACAAGGTAGACTACAAAGAAGCATCAGGATGGATTACTCTGTAAGAATCAGGATGAATTTATGTAGATTTACACAATTTTACTATAAATCTATCAATGATTTAGTATTGATAATTGCAATTCTACTTACTTTAATCTATTTATTTAGATTTACTAATAAATCTATCCCATATCTTTGCAAGAATTAAGAATAGGGGTTTGGGTCCAATCGGCCCCAACTACGTGCAAAATGGAAACATGATGTTATGTTAGAGGGATAAACTTCTAAAACTTTAGAAGGTAGTAAACTTATAAAATTCTAAGAGCAAAAAACAGATTATCAATCGAAAATACAAAGAAAATATTTAAAATATATGCTAATTTGAAATTTTTAAGGGACGGTTGCCCATCCGCCCTTACGATTCATCCCTGAAAACAATATATATATATATATAATATGATAATTAGTTCCACTATTTATAGATTGTGTTGTTCCCCTTTTCTTTAGCTATTATCATCAATCCATTGCTTCAAAGTGTCCATTATTAGATCAAGCAGTGTAGGTATATATTGAAAGAAACATCCAACAGAAATGATTTTTGACCCTTGTATAATGTTTACTACTAACAACAATATTGAAAAGCTGATGATTTTCCTTTTCAGTTCACATTAATTTAAGGATGCAACTGCAACCAGCTGTTTACGTTAGAATTTAGAAAGCTTGAATGTATATTTATAAGTATATAGCTGGAGTTACATATGTATTTATTGACATATTCCCACCACCACCTTTCTACTTTAAGGAAAACCTATACTATACTGTAATTTTTTCCCTTGAAATGGGGTAAAAATGCGAATCATTACTGTTTTTTTAGTACTTTAATGCATTAAATTGAATGCGGCAACAGAAGATATACTGAATCCGTGAAGGATTCCAAGGGGGAAAATTGGGTTCTTGCTAGCCTAGTGCATGTCTTATACGAATTAAAACTCATGATATCTGAAAACGTGTGGAAACTGATGGAAAATGTGTGTTTTTTTTTCTTTTTTTCTTTCTCTAACTGCTAAAAAGCTGTCATTGTCTTATCTGTTTAACTTTTGCATTTTAATTTCGAACATACATGATCATAATGATGAGCTGGAAAACCAAAGCTAGAACTGTTGTGTCTACTAGGAGAGGAAATAGTTAAATAAGATGGGTTTTTTTATGTTCAAGAAGAAATACCAACACCAAGAAAATCTATGAAAGGAACATCCTTTGTGTTGTCTGGTTCATCTTCTTGCTCCTTCTGGGAATTACTAGCTCTAACATTTGCAGACTTTGGTGCATTATCGTTTATGCTCAACCACTCCTTCACCATTGCACCAGCGTTGCTTTCATGTTTGAGGAAGACAAAAGGACTTGGAACGACCTTTCTGTAATTTTGGATTCCAAAATGCAGTTGAATTCCTGAAGCTGCTACAATATGCTGAGGCATTTGAATGGTATTTATAAAGAGATTGATGATCCGAAAGCGCCTTTGAGGTGTCCATGGAGTAATAACTAGAACCAGAAGGCAGCAAATGATTCTTTCCATTTCGTATCGACAACTGGGCGATTGAAGATGAAGTCGATGAAGCGAAATTCCAGAATGGTGAAGAAGTAGTTGATGTGGATGAGACTAAGAAAACCCTCTCTTTACCTTGGTTTTGAAACTCAAAAACCCTACTGTCTGCAAACCCAATTCTCGAGCTGAATGCCTCTTGGCATCTTGCTAATTTCCTTGAAGTAGTAAAACCGGTAGAGCATAGCTTAGAGTCGCTAAAGTCATCTTGGAAACTTCTCTTCCCGCATAGCTTGGATTGTTCTCTTTGTTTCCTAGCCATTATAACATGCCAGTGATTCTTCACTGCATTATCGGTTCTACCAGGAAATAATCTAGCTATTAATGCCCATTTGTTCCCATGGATATGATGTGCAGCAAGGAGCCTCTCTTCTTCTTCTTCTGTAAATGGCCTTCTATTGATTCTAGGGTCAAGTTGATTAAACCATCTCAATCTGCAGCTCTTCCCTGGAAGGAAAAAAAATACAGATGCATTAAAATTAGGCCATCCATTAAAATTAATGGGTATGATTGAATATCACAAAGATCTCCTGTGCTATTGAAATTTGAGACTCTTATTAATTAAAAAAGTTTGCTTAAGTAGGTGGAGGAGAAATAGACTTATATGAAGAAAAATGAAACCCAAAAATAAACTAATCAACAACCTATATATGACCTCACCAACTCTATCATGGAGGAAGAAACATTTTTTTCTGATTTGATCTTAAGTTTTGAATCAGCTTATGATCAACACTTTGCATGCTTGAACATCATACTTTTAACAACTCCCCAAAGATTAGATTTAAAAATTAAACCAACTTTATCACATATATTCCAATTTCCAACAGTAAGGATCAATTAAATCACCTGATCTTCCTTGGAGCTTTTCTGCAATAGAGTTCCAGTTCTGTGCACCATACTGTTCAACAAGCTGCCTGAGCTTTTCATCTTCAGCAGGTCTCCAGTGTCCTCGAGGACAAGTCTTGTTGACATCATCACTAGAAGCAGCTCCCGAATCCTCCATGGATAAATTAAGATGGATATTTTAATGATCACTAGCTATAAGGGGAGAGATCAGCAGAGCTGCACAACCGTTTGCGCATCAAGCACAGCAAAAAAAGAAGCCCTCAAAGAAGATATATAAAGGAGCAAAGAGGAAAAAATGAAATAAGTGCGGTTGGTTTAGGGTTGTGGATGGAAAGTCACTTTTGTTGGTTTTACACGACACATTAAGCCTATATGTATATGTAGAACCACTTGCTGACTAACCCTTTCTTTCAACTGTTATGCTATTGGCCCATGAACCACTCTCTTATATTATCAACATTTTTCCTAACTATCATACACACAATATATATATTCTTCATTAATTGCGTACTTCTTCTATCTTTCTCTTACAAGTTTAAGCCGTGGTATTACGTTAAATCAAACCTGGTGATTAGGGCAACTGGTAGTTTTTATTAAAGGGACAGCTCTCCTGGTGCAAATTCATTAACAAGGGATCATGATTTACAATCATGATTTATCACCTTTAATATACTTTTATTTCGTTTTCGAAGGGTGCTTTTTCTTTCTTATAGTGAATGGATGATCCTTCGGATTATTAATCAATACTAACCATTTTTTTAATAATAATTAGCCGATTAGTATGAAAATTTGCAAAGAATGTTGATTACTTAATATGAGGTAAAGCGTTTTCAAGCTGTGAATTACATCGATTTCAAACTTAGTTAAGATCCAAAACCTCTAATTATCAAGAATGTATGCATAATTTTTTTTTTTTTTTGGATGTCCTCTTGATTTTCGAGGGTTTTATCCTGATTAATCCAGATCAATCCATGTTGTATATCTAGTGTTGGTGGATAAGTCTCTCAACGAGAATTTTCTACATACAATGACCTTAAACTCGAGACCTGCATAAATAATACCAAGTTGCTTATCACTTGAACAAACCCTTATAATAGCACGCATGTTATTTATTATTGATATAAGGAAATTTGAAGGTGTTTTGGGAACTTTTGTCGTGCTAACTGGTTATGAACTCAAAGATCCCTTAATGACCAATGAATTGCATGTAATAAAATGATTCATTAAAAGTACATAATAAGTATTAAAAATTTAAGACAGAAAAAGCATGAAAATTTATAGTTTCTTTAAAAAAATGTAATAATGTTGAATTCATGGAAGTTTTCTCTTTCTAGGCACATCGTGGTTCAGATTTGAAGCATTTTAATGTATAATATTGCAGTTGGAATCAGTGGCAAAAAGTTGGCAAAACTGGAAGCTGTCATATACCAGAATCAAGAACAAGATAATGTTATGATTAGCAAGCATTTTAAAGCATGCACATGCATACATTATCTAAGTCAGTTTGATCATTCTTAATTTAGGAATTGATTAGCATTTGATACACGGTATATAATTTTAGATACTATTAGGGGGCATTTGGATTGGGGAATGTGGGATTCCCCCCTTTTGGTTTGGCCGGGAATGTCATTTCTGATAATGTTTTATTACCAATAGTAGATTTTTTGGAGTATATTACCGGGAATGTCATTACCTCCATTCCCTTAGATATTGTAACATTACCGGCGTTTTGGACTAAAATGCCCTTAAATTTTTATTTTTTTTCAAAAATATCATTCTTCTGTCATTGAATAATAAAAATTCTACGAAGATTAAATTACAAATTTATCCTTAAATTATTTTAGATTTACAAAAAAAAAAATCTATAATTAAAATTTTATATGAAGTTCAGAGTTAAAATAAAATTTTATCCTTTCATTAAACTTTTTTTATATTTTTAATTTTGTAAAAATATTATATAAATATTATGAATTTAATTTTTTAAAGAAAATATATAAATATTTTACAACTTGTAATATTATACAAATATATAATAAGGACAATTTGGTCAAATATACATTCCAATAATCTTTTATTCCTTTAACCAAACACAGTAATCTTACATTCGTACTAAACCAACCAAACACAAAATACAATATTCTCAGTAATCATATTCCCTAGTAATCTTTTATTCCCACTGGTAATCTTACATTCCGTGAACCAAACGCACCCTTAGTGAATTAAAAGATGATATATCACTACAAAAGTTTAAAATTAATTTTTTTAAATTTATTCTTGATCATGTGTCATTATCTTATTTGCTGATAGTACATGAATTTTTTTTCTCGGCAAAAGATTTTATTAATATCGAACAAAAATCAATGTAATCCTAAATACAGTAAAATAATACACACAATTCGAATAACCAAAACTTGCAACAAAATACAAACATACTATCCAATAATCCAACACTATATACCACCACAACAATTCCACAGATCGAACAACTAGCAATACACCTCTATACCAACAATCACACTATATACTATTATTACATTAAATATTTATTCCTAAAAAATTAATTTATATATTTTAAATTTATTCTCGATTGTTATTATTTAATTCCGATTTCTAAAAAAAGTACACACTTAATAATTTTTTTAACAATTTTACGCAGTTAATAACTTTAAATCAACTGCTTTCAGCTGCAAAACCATCAAATTTTAAGAATGTTAGGTTAGTTGTCCTAGTAGTTACATCGTTTCCGTCTATAATATGTATGAACGCCCTAAACTAGAATACGGCACAATATGGTCCTTATGATATGATTTTCATAAAAAAAAAATAATGAGTATGAATATGACATAATATAATAAAATATTTTATAAAAAATGTAGAATAAAGGCGTAAATTAACATTTTTAATAAATATTAGCACGGAGATAAATTTTTATTTTTATTTTTTTATTATTTGAAATTTAATCATTGGTTCAAGGGGTAAGCAGCTTAATATCGCTTAAGTAATATCTCAAGTTTAAGTACTTGTATATACAGAAAATCTCTACTAGAAAACTTACTCACTAAAGTTAGATGTACGACGATAGTCTGTTTGATAGAGTAAAATCGCAACTGATAATTTGAGAAAATAAAAATGAAGATAAAGAAGACAAATTTTACGTGAAAAACCCCTAAATAATATAGGGTAAAAACCACGGGCAACGGTATAATAATTTTACTATGAGAAAATAGGAATTACAACTTCTCTCGATCTAACAAGGAGAAAACAATGATAATTATCTCTTGATAAAAAAAGAGAAAACAACTCTCAAGAAAACTCTCTAAATTCTCTAGTATTGGGAGAAAGCTAGAATGATTTAGGATGGTTTTGAAGCTAAATGGGATAGAGTATTTATAGTTGAAGCTTAAGGACTAATCTTGTAAATACCCTAAAGTTTAGGGATAAATTTTGGTAATTACCCTTACCAAATTCAACAAAAATGTCTAAATTTGACCATTTAGCCTCCCACTTGTTGATTCAGCCGCCCATGCCTTGAATTTTCAACAATCTCTCACTTGAAGATTTGATTGGAACAATCATATCTTCACACCATTCTTTATACCTTGTACCTTCATATTGCTTACATTTCTGTCATGCCACAAGAGGATTAACACCAGGTAAATTTATTAGTATTGATTGCCTTCGTCATGAAATTTGTATTGTTGTCTTTGCTATGGATCTTTTGCATATCTATCGTCCCTTCTTCCACCTTTTCACGAATGAAATGGTACTGAACTCATATGTGCTTTGTCCTTGAATGAAATGTTGGATTCCTTGCTAGATGTAAGGCGCTTTGACTGTCACAAAATAAAGGGACATACTCTTGATTGTGCCCAAGCTCCTCCAATAACATCTTCAACCATATTACTTCTTTACTGGCTTGTCTAGCTGCTACATATTCTGCCTCTGTTGTGGATGTAGCCACAACTGACTGCAATTTTGAAACCCAGCTTACAGCTCCACCAATAATTTTGAACACATATCTTGTAGTAGATTTGCTTTTATCCAAATACCCTGCACAGTCAGAATCTACATAACCATTGATTAGAAAGTTTGATCCTCCATAAAATAATGCAACATTTGAGGTCCCTTTGATGTATCTCATGATCTTCTTTATTGTATTCCAATTCTCTTTTTCTGGATTCACCATGTACCGACTAACCACTCCCACTGC
Organism: Hibiscus syriacus; assembly: GCF_006381635.1. Lineage (NCBI taxonomy): Eukaryota > Viridiplantae > Streptophyta > Magnoliopsida > Malvales > Malvaceae > Hibiscus > Hibiscus syriacus. Next base: position 1,495,772 of record NW_024062765.1, read on the forward strand.
TTGTGCAATGTCTGGTCTTGTACATATCATAGCGAACATTAAACTCCCCATTGTCGATGCATACGACACTCGAGACATCTCCATCCTCTCTTCTTCACTACTAGGATTCATACTGGAGGATAATTTGAAGTTAATAGGAAGAGGGGTAGAAATTGACTTACAATCTTGCATGTTGAATATTGACAAGATATTCTTCAAGTAATTCTTTTGTAAAAGCCAAATCTTCCTATTACTTTTGTCTCGGTGAATTTGCATTCCTAGAATCTTGTTTGTTGATCCCAAGTCCTTCATTTCAAATTCCCTAGCCAGTTGTGCCTTCAATTCTTCAATATGATCTTTGTTGGGTCCTGCAACCAACATGTCATCCACATACAACAGTAATATAACAAACCCGTTATCACCAAACCTCTTGAAATAAGCACAAGGGTCTGCATTAAATCTGTTGTACCCAAGGCACATAATGAATGCGTCAAATCTCTTATACCAATACCTCGGTACCTACTTTAGACCGCACAGAGATTTGTTCAACCTGCAAACCAAGTTCTTCTTTTTTTTTCAAAACATTCAGGCTGGAGGATGTAAATCTCTTCTTCAAGATTTCCATGAAGAAAAGTTGTTTTAACATCTAGCTGCTCTAGATGTAAGTTCAATGTAGCACACATTGCCAAGACTACTCGAACTGTTGTTAGTCGAACCACAGGAGAAAATATTTCATTGAAATCAATACCTTCATTTTGAGCATATCCTTTGACCACCAGTCTTGCACGATACCTCTCAACTTGATCGTCACCATTTCGCTTGATTTTGAAGACCCATTTATTACCAATTGGATTCATTCCTTGTGTTAGTAGCACAAGGTCCCATGTATTACTTTTATGAAGGGCTTCAATTTCTTCTTGCATCGACATCATCCACAGTGAAGCATCTGAGCTGTTTATTGCCTCCTGGTATGTTGATGGCTCACCGTCCTCTGTTAAAAGGAAGTATGCAACATTTCCTTCTATAACATAATCTGAGTGTCAATTGGGACATCTTCTCACACGATCTGATTGACGAGTTGTTGGAGCTTCAGAACTCTCTGGTTCTTGTTCATCATGTGCTGGTTCTGCTTCAGAAGAATCTCCTTGTTCAACCTCTTTTTCCACATGTATCTGTGTAGTCTCTGACTTTTTAGCGCTATCTTCTTCTTCTTTTCTTTGTAGTTTATTCTACAAAGATAACATCCCTACTAATGATCACTTTACGGGCAATGGGATTCCACAAGCGATACCTCTTTACTCCATCAACATATCCCAAGAATTTGAGGTCCCTACCATGTTTGTAACTGCTGCTTTGGCCACGTTCTGTTAATCTCCTTCTCATTGTTGTCAACGCTTCTGCTTGTTGTAGATTTACTTGTCTGTCTTCCTTATTCCTGCACCAATTTTCTTCTTGAAGAATAGCAGCTATAACGTCATCGAAGACTAGACTGGTGACATTATTATTTTTCAAGTTGATGATGAGTTGATCATACGAATCAGGTAGACTTTGGAGTAGAAGTTCAGCACGTTCTTGTTCTCCTATTGTACATCTTAAGGATGTAAGCTGAGAAAATAATGTGTTCAGTGTGTTTAAGTGCTCCGTCACTGAAGTAGATTCTGGAATACGGAGAGTGTACAATTTCCTCTTAAGGAAAATTTCATTATGCAACAATGTGGCCTCGTACAATTTGGTGAGATGGTCTCATATCTCCTTAGATGTCTTCTTCTCCTCGATGCTTGACAATACTTCATCTATTAATGCTAGATGAAAGTTTTCCATAGCATTCCCGTCCATTTCGATCCATTTGTTGTTATCTGTGAAATTTACCAGCCTTTTACTAATAGCCGCTAGACAACCATCTTTCCTCATGATGGCCTTCATCTTCAATTTCCACAATGAAAATTTCTCCCATTGAACTTTTCAATATTAAATTTTATTGCCATAGCTTTTATTACGGATATCTCCCACTAATTCACTATCGTGAATAGTTCTCTAGAACCTTCAAAGAATGGGTAATACCTTCTTACTTTCTTGTTGGAGGATCCACCTTTTGGTGGCAACCACAAAGATAATAAATATATATTACACACTCTAATCTAGCTCTGATGCCAATTGTTGCGGAATACGGCTATCGGATAGAGCAAAATCGTAATTGATAATTTGAGAAAATAAAAATGAAGATAAAGAAGACACAAATTTTACATGGAAAACCCATAAATAATATAGGGTAAAAACCACGGGCAACGATAGAAGAATTTCACTATGAGAAAATTAGAATTACAACTTCTCTCGATCTAACAAGGAAAAAACAATGATAATTCTCTCTTGATAAAAAAAGGAGAAAACAACTCTCAAGAAAACTCTCTAAATTCTCTAGTATTGGGAGAAAGCTAGACTGATTTGGGATGATTTTGAAGCTAAATGAGATAGGGTATTTATAGTTAAAGCTTAAGGACTAATCTTGTAAATACCCTAAAGTTTAAGGACTAAATTTTGGTAATTATCCTTACCAAATTCAACAAAAAAAATGTCTAAATTTGACCATTTAGCCGCCCCACTTGTTGATTCTTTAACATCCTGAAATTTAGGGTCAGTGACTAAATTACAAATTTTGAAAACTATGTGCTTGATTTCGAAATAAGTTAAAGGTTCATGCATTTAATAATAAAGCTGGAAAGTAACAAGGGTATTATGGTCTTTTCTAAGAGAAGATTTTTATTCTCTCTTTTTAAGGAATATAAAAATGTGGGAAATGAGGAAATCTATCTAGAGTCTTCTTCTTCAGCTTCTTCTTCTCCCCGTAAGTCTAAGTTAAAGGTGAGTTTAATTTTAGTTGTTTAATTCTTGGATTTATAAGTTGATTTTGATTCTTTGAGTATTATATAAGCTTAAGGAAAGCTTATATAAGCTTTAAACATCAAGAATAGAGAAATAAAAAGAAAATTATATGAAGGGTGTAGAAATGAACTTTTGTTATAGAAAGATTTTTGAAGTTCTAAAGATGGATTTGACTTGTCAAAGGGTTAATTAAGAAGTTAGAGGTGATAGAATTGAATTTAGAACACATGGAAAATTTGATGAAATTCTTTGATTCAAGAATTATGGTAAATTATGAGATATGGTGAAGTGTTATAGTATTATAAGAAGGTTTAAATATGTATAGATAAGTTTTTAGGTATAAAGAGGGATTAATAAGTAGAATTTGGGGTCAAAATAAGACATTTTCGTGCTTAAAATGTAATTCTGGGCAAGGTGTATCGATGCACATTCAATGTGTATCGATGCACAAACATCGAATCTAATTAGTGCATCGATGCACCCCCTTAAAATGAAAACATCGAAGGTGATTGGTGTATCGATGCATGGGTAGTGCATCGATGCACATGTTAAAGGATGCATCGATACACTGTAGAATGTATCGATGCACTTCAATGGGAAATGGAATAAATCTTTCTTTCATTCTAAGAAATGATAGATTAAAGTATATCAATTGGATAATGATAAGTATCAGTACATGATTATGTAGATATCGAGCACGAACAAGTTCCAGGACGACTATCAAGTTAAGATTCGATCGGAAGAAAGGAAAGCATAAAAGTGGATTGGAACTTAGTGAGGTTAAGGTGAGTGCATATTAGTAGTATATGATGTTAAATGGAAATAAGACTTGCGACAAGTCTATTTCCAATTGTAAAATGCATGAATTCATAAATAGAAATATATGTGTGTATGAATTATATGTGTTGACATGTTATTGTATATATGTATTATATGGTTGATATGAATAAATGCTATGTTATGATGATATAAACCATATTAGATGATAATAAATTATATGAATATAAAAGATAAGTTTATGAATATAAAAGATAAGATCTTTGAGATATATATAGAAATGAAATATAACTACGTGAATACATGATATGAGATAACTTAAGTAGTAATATGAGAATATGGTAAAAGTGAGTTTATGAGAAATGATATGAACTAAGTAAGCAAAGGAAAATGTTACATAAATAATAAGAAGGTGAGTTGGGCAAGTACATAGTAGTATGATCAATTAAGTGATAATATGAACATATAGGATAAGATAGATGGGAAAGATTCATATGCTTAAATAAAATTATGATACATTAGTTGTATGATAAAAACTATGGAGTGATATGAGAAGATTATAGGAGTTATATGGAATTGAATTAAGTAAATAGATTAATTTGTATATAAAATAAATAATAGAAGTAATATATATATAAGTTTATAAGTATAATATAGGTTATGTAATGTAAGTGCATACTAAGAAATAAATAATAAGATAGATGATACGATATAAATTATATTATGAATTAGTGATGTAGGAATGCAATATAAATATGCAATAAATCTTATGTGTTATATGATAAATATGAACATATGAGAATAAGAGATAAGATAAGTGACTTGGTGATAGAAGTTATATGACCATGAATTGTGTAAACATGAATAATTTAAGTGATATATAACTATGAGTACTTGAGTATGTATCTATGTGATGTGATACATGAGGTTATATGAAATATTATATTATATGAGTATATGAAAAAGAATATAGATTCATGTAAGTTATATATAAATGAGTTGTGTAAACATGTCTGATATGTATGACATGTTTATAGGAACACAGGAGAAGTGTTATATGCTATGAGATATATGAATACGAAATGATATGAGAATTTACATGAACTACGTGATTACATGTATATGTAAATGAAGCTATGAGTTTATATGAATATGTGATCTGTTTACATGAATATGAAAAAAAAGATATAAAAGATAATGCCCATGATATGTATCATGAGAGCTAGGGGTATAGTTGGCATGCCAAGAGGCGAGGGTCTACGCGGTCCTTCGGGACATATATGTATTCTTTGGAACATGTATGAGGTCTTTTGAGACACATATTTGGTCCTTGACATATGTATATGATTCTTAAGGAATTTTCTACGTGGTCTTTAGGGGCATCTTATATGGCACTACGGTGCATTTCTACGCGGCACTTCGGTGCAATTCTCCGTGGCACTCCGGTGCATTTATACGAGCTGTGGTGACAGCATTAGTGCACAACCTCTATAGACTCACATATCTATAGTTCTCACATGTGTACATGGGCCATTAAAAATATAATATGCGAAAATTCTATGTGATATTATATAATGTGTATATGTATTAATGATAAGAAGAACATGATATTATAAAAAGGGAGAAACGATGATAACATATAAAAAGGTTATGAATGTAAATGATGATATGTGTGTCTAGGTATAACTAGTACATCAAAGAATATATAATTTGGCATGATATGTATATGTATGTATTTATGTTTTGCAGGTATTATGAGTTTAATTAAATTACTATAATTCTATGAAGTGTGCATAGTAGTAATTAGAGTTGAGTTTTCATATTTAAATGTTAATGCCTCACTAAGTCATAGACTTAGTGTGTGAATGTTTCACACGTATATATGAGAAGCGAGAATGGAAGTAGCGAGGAGCAAGACAGGTCAGTATTTTCCTTACGAGGATCAGATCAGAAACATAGTGAACATATGTATTTTGTTTATGGAGCTAGTTGGCATGTAGTTACAAGATTTTAAATTTAATATGCTCTGATCGTTTTAAAGAAACAATTTGATTGTAATTATTAATGTAAAAGTACTCATTTCCTTAAGTGATGAAATTAAGATTTTAGTAGATTTGTAAAGAACAGAGTCTTAAAAAGTCAATGTGACACCTCGGACTTGGATCCGGGTCGGATACAGATTAGGGGTGTTACAGATTCAGCCGCCCATGCCTTGAATTTTCAACAGTTGTGTATACAAAAAATCTCTGCTAGGAAACTTACTCACTAAAGTTAGATGTGCGACGATAGTATGTCTGAGATAATCAAAGTGAAAACTTGGAACCTAGAGGCTAACAAAAAAACAAAAAAAATAAGAATAAGAAAAATCTTTAGTATCCAGGTGTGTCTAACAATACGTATTCTTGGACCAAACACCTGTTATTTTGTTGAACATTCCTTAATATTTTCATGATGATAACAATTTCATGTAATAAGACAAAAGAAGTTAACTTCCTGGTTTGTTTTCCTATATTATATTATTTTCCCGATGGTAAAAACAGAACGTAATTCCTTCACGAAAGTCCTCCGTTTCATAAACAACTATGGCTGCCATTGCACGTTTGTCTTTCTTGTTATAGCAAATAACAGATCAAACCAAGCATGATTAAATATTTAATATAGAAACTGTAATCCCATTACGTTATGTCAAGATTATTATTTTTATAATTTAAACCGTATACCAATATTTACTTCGATTACCGTAATAACATTCGTTACATCAATAATAATGAGAGTCAATTTAAATCTCCGGTTCCAATGGTGATGAAAGCAATGGATGCAGGAGAATAGAAGGAAGAAATGGACAGAAATAACCGTTGGAAAAGATTATATAATGATGAGGAAAATGAATCTTACTTAAGGGTTAAACCAAATGCCGTGCAACGACGGCATCGAGAAAAGTATGGCTAAACCGTCTGCCTGTTCTCACACTTGCATGCAGATGGCAAGTCAAATGCAAACGTTGAAACATTGTGTTGAAAACTAATTAAGTAGCTTATTATATATTTATTTGGTTTTCTTTCTTAACTGATTGAGATTTTATACCATGTAAAATTAAAACATCTGAAAAATCCCAGAAAAAATTGTGCTTAAACTACTCTAGCCATTAACACCATTGCTTGTATTCGTCGATAATGTTAACTACTTTAACCTATCGTCCATGCCATGAGACATACAAAATTCAAACCCCAAAAAAAGAAAATCATTGTTCAGTTCATTAGTTAAAGGAAACCCTAAACTGTATTTGAAATTTCAACATCATTGCTGCATCTAAACTGTATTCTCAAAAGCCGTGAAATTTAGCGGTGCTGCTTTCGCCGGCGCTTCTTACGACGTTTTTCTTATCGCCGCAAGTATTTTCAACGGCGTTATAAGATTAAAAAAACGTCGTTAATCCTCTGTTTTGCTGTAGTGTTTCTCTTGACTGGTTTATGATGAATTAGTTTTGGGGTAGGTAGGCGAGGGTTGGTCGAACAGGTTACATGTACAAATCAGTCCCGAGAAGAAAGTTTATTGGAGTGTATTGCAATTTTGGAATTTTTCTTGGATGATTGCAAACACGTGTACATAAAATATGGCACAAATCGCCATTTCGGGTGATGGTTTTTGCCGCCATGGGATAGCTTGAGGGGGCCTATCTCAAACTCAAAGCAACTTTACTTGTAATGGCAATGATTGCAAAAATGATGTGTATGCATGGAGTCTCTCCTTTGTTGATGACATTTTAAATCTCACCAAAGTCTAACTAATTGCATCAAATTTATAAGGCTCAATAATAAAATAAGCACTAAGAAATCAATTAAACCATTGACATTAAAGAAAATTATTAATTAAGTCTTTACTAATGGCACAAGTCATTATTTTCGGAGTATGTTAATCATGTATGTTGGTAAAATGGTAATAAAAAGAAATTGTTTGTATCCCACAATGATGCATGAGATATAAGCTTGGTGAAAAGTTTATACATTAACCTTCGTCTTTTTCTTTTTCCTTCTAAGGTAGTAAGTTCTAAAGAATGAAGTCTTCGCATATGTATGTCTAATTGTTGTTATTGACTAGTTCGCGTAAATATTTTCCTACACATATCCTCTCCTTCAGTTTTATATCACTCATTCATCCATTCTCTTCTTTCTTTTATATCTTCACAAACAATTTGCTTTCGAGTAAAGATTTTGGTCATTTTCTTTCGGTAGTATTTACTCTGGTTAAAAGCTTTGTTTTCCTTCTTTCCGATATAAGAGCAATATTATTCAGAGCTCCACTTTTTTATTTCGGCTCTACAAAATTTAGAAGATTGTGTCAACATTAGGGGACAACGTCCTATTTCAAGGATTATATCAATCCGGGTGAAATTAATTTTGAGATAGTGATTACATGACACAATAAAATTACTCAACCTTTATTTATTTTTATCTATTTATTTTATTCAATGTTAATATCTCGCTTTGCAGTAAATTATTTTCCTAATAATGTCAACAAAAAGTAAGGATGACTATTAACAATAGGACGTAATCAATTAAATTTTGAAGTATAAAGATTTAGTTAAATAAAAAAACATAAAGATTTAATTAATTTTTGTACATAAATTTTTTATCATTAAACCAATTAGGGTTCCTTCCTTTATGGAACCTCCATAGTTAAAGAATGAATATTATATGATTTATCTTAGATTAAAATCATTTGAAACAATTAAGTTGAATTGGACTACATTTTGATTCCAATAAGTTAAAAGTGAATATCGAATCGAAAATTGAGGAAATCTAATTTGTTTATAAACAGAAGGGTTTGATATAGCTTTCCAAAAGTAAATGCAAAGGATGGAATTCAGTTACTTAGAAGACCCAAAAAAAATCCCAAATTTCTTGAGACGTCCTTGTTTTCAAAACCACCTTTACTTTTCTCCTCCCAAATCTCAACCACGGCGGATCCATTGAGGACTGAGAGTGAGCACGTGCTCATCCTGAAATTTGATTTTTTTTATTAGTTGTTTATTTTATTAATGATAACTACCTTGAAATTTTATTGTGTCCAAAAACCCAAATTTTCTTCAATTAATTACCTATTTTACTGATGTGTCGACCCTGAAATTTTATTTGTGACCACCCTATTAAAAAATTTGTGTTATTAACCTATTTATATATATATATATATATATATCCGTCCTAAAAAATATTTTTGAATCCGCCACTACTCCCAACTACATCCAAATTTCTGCATTTTTACACACACACAACCCTACTCACATTCCTCAACAAACTACTTTGACCCCTCCAATATTAATCTCAATTTTAATCATTCTATATTCATAAAATTATTATTTAATATACCATCAGTAAAATATATATATATTAATTTTACTAGAGATGAAGTATCCCATAAGGATTTCTTTGTTGAAACTAATTTTGGGTTGTTTTCCTTGCTCATTAAAACTAACTCCATTATATCATGACTAAACAAATTGAATTTTTAATAAGGGTCAAGTACAAATTAGTTGGTTTTTCTTTAGCATAATTGAAAGTTTCATTTAAAAAAAAAAAAGAAATAAAAGCAGATCACGACATCTCCATTCTTTCAATTTTGAGTACCTAAATATAATTAGTGGTGGCCGATAATGACATTTCAGCTACTTTATGCTTCTCTTTAGAAATAGTCGTCATCGATTTACAAACTCTGTGGAAATTGGACTTATCCCCATTATCCGAAAATAAAATTTAATAAATATTCTATGTCGTTAATATATATATTCATTTTTACAAATATTTTTTTTAATCCGACACTGTTTATAACGATAAAACCTCAAAGCAAAACCAATTGAAAGACAAGGAAAGAAAGGCATCGGTGATCCAATTATAGAGCGATACATATTTAACATTCCAAATCAAAGTAGGTGAAGATTGTACAATCAAGCCGCCTTTAAGGTGAGGAGTGGTGTGCTGGGAAAAACAAGAGAGAATGAGGTGAGCAATGGTTGCTTGGTAAATGGAACAACCTTGGTCTTGGTATGCTTTTCAGAGTAATTATTATTCTTTTATGTTATTAGTGGGAAGTTGGAACGGTTATTAGTATATAATATATTGTTATTTGACATTCTACCTACCATTTTCATATGCACAAATTTCATGTTTACAGTTATACCTTATTTTGATTAAATCATTATATATATATATATATATATATATATCAAATGTTAATTAATTATATAGCTAATATAAGCTAAATCAAACAGAAAAAACACTTTGATATGTCATTATCATTTTATTCATTTTTAATTATTTTTTGAAATAAATAGATTGTCATTATTTAGTAAAATAGATTGTTATGATTTCCTTTGGGTCATTTCATATGGTGGTGGGTACATTTTTCACTTTGAGAAATGGGTTGAGTTTCACCCTTTACTGTTCTTTAGAAAGCCTTTGGGCTTTGTTAGCCCTTAAACTATATTACTAATTTTCGACCTACAATAAATTTTAATTATGATTAATATTTTCATAATGGGCTTTGATATTTATGGTACTCGAACTTGGGACCTGAAAGAACAACAATAATTCTTTTACCATTAAGGTCGTTTGGTTCATTCAGTTTCCTTAATATCAATCATAAATTCAGATTTCCTAACAAAATTATGATTGAATTATGGACAATTCAAACATAAATAGAAAACTTTTAATTGTTCAAAAATTATAAAAGACTATCATCAAATATATATTATTTGAATAATGATATATGTTTTATTTATTTATTTATTGTAGACACTCATTTTCGCCCAGAATTATTTTGTTATATATATATATATATATTTTTATTATATATATATGTATGTATATAGTAATATAGTTTGTGAAAATGTTTATGACAAAATATAATATATAATTTTCGGAAAACGATTTTGAAAATTTATATATTATATAGTTTTTGAAAATATTTTTAAAATATAATATATAGTTTTGAAAACATTTATATATTGTATAGTTTTTAAAATATTTTGAAAACTTATATAGTATATAGTTTTTAAAACATTTTTTGAAAAATTATATAATATATAGTTTTAAAAACATTTTTGAAAAATTATATAATATATAGTTTAAAAAAACATTTTTTAAAAAATTATATAATATATAGTTTTAAAAACATTTTTTGAAAACTTATATAATATTTTTAAAACATTTTGAAAACTATATAACATATAGTTTTGAAAACTTTTTTAAAATATAATATATAGTTAAAAAAATATTTTTGAAATATATATATTATATAAATTATATTTAGTATATTATTATTTTTTATTTTATTTTATTTTATTCATTTTATTTATTTTAATTTTTTTTCATTTTATTTTTCTTTTTTAGGTCCAATGTCTTGGTTCGGTTCAATGTGGTCCAGCAAAAGTCCAATAGTCCACAGAACGGACCTGAACCATCCCAGCAAAGGTTTAGGGTCTGGGAAACCCTAGAAACGTATGTCATTGCGTCGCATAAGAGAGCAATGGACGATCACGTGTCACCAACGTCGAAACGGCCGGCCGTTTATCCCGGGACTGACCCATCTCGAGATGGCCGGTATCACAAACGACATGAACGGGGAAATCGGAACAACCCCCTCATTTCGGGGCCAACAACAACCACACCGGGGTTATAAAAGCCCCCGGTGAGACACGACCAAGGGGGTAGAACAGAAGAAATCAACACAGCTAATATCATCGAGCCACAAAAATCACACAAAAAAAAGTACCATCAACGAAACCCACAAACAAGATCGAATACATCAGCCAACACAGAGAGCCACAAAGATAGTAAAGTGTGAACCATCGCAATCCATCAACACCAAAACATCAACCAACGAAAACAGAAAACAACAGACCAAAACCAAACACCCACACAAAAAATATAAAGCCGAAGCATCAACCGAAGAAACCATCGAAAAAAATGAAAGGTTGTCGGAGAAGGTGAGGGGCCGAAGGTTTGGTTTTAGATCTACACTTGCTGGGGGTGTGTTTTGGGGATTTAGAGGTTGGTTTTGGGTTCACAGCGCGGAGGAGAGCATTTTGTGGGAGTTAGTGGTCGGTGCGGCGGAGAAGCCACCAGCCAATGGCCAATATTCGACCGAAGGAAGAAAAGTTGAGAGAGTTCTCAACTCTCTCTCTCTCTCTCTCTTCAAGTTTGCAAATATGTGAAAATGAGGATGGTTTGGCATTTTTTTGCCTTTGGAATGTGTACTTATATGGAAATCGAAACTACGTCGTTTTAGGCCCCCATACCCGTGTTTTCAAAATTAAAAGGGGTAATCTCCCTTTTGGTCCCCCTTCCTTTGTAATAATTTGTTTTGCCCCTATTTCATTATAATTTTATCCTCCAGATTCATTTTCTTTCAATTCGGTCCCTCGTTCATTTAATTAACTTTTCAATTAATTAATTTTTCTTTTTCCTTTTTTTAGGTTGTTATTTTATTTTATTTTTCTTTTAAATATCTTTCTTCATTTTTTTATTTTTTATTTAGTTTTTAAAAGTTTATATTTCTTTCGTTCCTCCCTTTTATTTTATTTTTTTATTTTCTTTTTTTCCTCTTCTCAATGTAACTATATTTTTTATATTCATTTAACACTTTTCAATTATTTTTTTTTTACTTTATTTTATTTATTTCTTATTTTCCATTTTTTTCCTTTGATTTATTATGTTATCATTTTTTTTAATATATGTTTATCTTTTATCTAACATTGTTGCCCTTTTTTAGAATAAACTCCAACCAATCAGAGGTAAGTTATTCGAATCGAATATTTCAAATTTTAATTTTCAATTTTCGCAATTAAAGACAACTGGTAAATTAATTGGTACCGAAAGGGCGGTTCAAGGGTGCTAATCCTTCCTTGACCGTAACCGACTCCCGAACCCGACACGTTTCTGGTACAACGCAGATCAGGTAAGATGGTGTCTAACCCACCTAAATTCATTTTAAAATGGTCGGTGACGACTTTAATCCATTCATTTCAAGTTGAAACCCAATTCCGGGTCCAACCGAAAAACGGTCCGACATTTATATTTAAAAGACATTCGCTACCTTTCTAATCATAAATGTGTGATTTTTATTTTTTTCATAAGGAGAGTATAATTGAGAATAATATTTGTTTCCCGAAAAAAGTTGAATATAATATTTTGGATTTTTTTAGGGTGTTTAAATGACCGTTAAATTAATAATTAAATTAAATTAAATTAAATAGGCACGTTATATTTTTTAAAACTGGATCTTTAATTAAATTAAATTATTTATTAAAAAAATCTAATCAAACCGAAATAATTTCAACTAATTCAGTTGATTTTTTAAACTAAACAAAACTTTTAATAATTTTAATTTTTATTTAACATAGCAATCCAAGTAGCAATACTTTTTAGTTTTAATTCAAAATAATAATTCATGTGCAATGTTATGCATTGATTTAGCATCGCTATAAAGAAGACTGGAAAAGTAAGTGATTTTGATTCTAAGATAAATGGTATTTAAGATTGGAATATCGGGCGTTATTCGAATGGGAAGTTAGTATTTGAAATGATTTTTTGAATGTAATAAATAGAGTTGTGCTGCAGTTGATTGTTTCAGGTGGCTTGGTTCTTCTAATGGCCGAAGAGTTTATGTGTCAGTGCATTATGTTTCTGAAAATTAGTGTGAGCAAATTTAGCTCCACCAAAGGTTGAAGCCTTCGTTTGGAAGGTTGTTCAACAAAGAATACCCTCTTTAGTGGCATTATTGAAGCGTGGTGTTTCGTGGTTGGAGACAAGCTAGTGTTCTTTGTAATAAGGAGCCGGAATCGATTAATCATCTCTTATGTCATTTCAAGATTATCTGGAGAGTTTGACAAAGATGATGCTTGTCTTGGAAGATTAATATCGTTTTTCCAGGAATTGTGAAATCTTTGCTTATTGCATAGGATAGCCAAAAGCTTCGACGGGAGTACAAACCAATATGTAATATGGGTTTCTTTGGAATTATATGGCTATGTAAAAATGATATTTTGTTCAACAAGAGAAGGTACAGCCGTACAGTGAAGAGCAAATTTTCGATTTGGCGATCCTTAGGATTGGAGTTTGCTCCAAAAGCAAATGGCCCCTTTCCATCTCTTCTATTCAAGAGTTTATTACATGCCCAATGCAACTGCAATTAGTGTTGTGCAAAACCAGAAGACTGTTGTGAGATATTGAGCTTTTATGCAGGTGCAATGAAGATTCTATAAGGGCACAAAATGCTTTAAGGGGTTTGGGTCTAGCGAGAAATCAGTTTTGATGACATTGGTCCCCAAATTTAGTGGTGTGGTTATTTAAGCCCCTTAAGTATCTGTTCGAAGTTAATGTAACCCGCAGAGTTTTATCTTCAACAATTCTGCTTTTTCGGGTCGATCTAGTTTTGTACCCTGCTCATCTTTTGGTAGATGTAGAGAAGTCGTTTTTTTGTGGGGAGCCGTTCTTGAGAATGTAGTTTGGATAGAAGAGGTATGCGTTCATATTTGAAACAATTCGTGGGAGTTGTCGATCCCTGGTCAGGGTAGTGTATATTAACTGCTAATGTCTTTAGCGTGGTCTAATAGTGAGCGTGGGGTAGGTTGGATGTTAAACTTGGTTTTGCCATGTGTAAGGATCAGTTATTGTTAGTTACATCGGTATGGCCTACTCTTTTTCCTTCAATTAAATCTAGTAAGGTGTTTTAACGATGTGTGTGACTATGTCCTGTTTTATATATATGTTATATTAATAAAATTATATAAAACTTCTTTTTCAAAAAGGAAAAAAGAAAAACGTACAAGATGAGGGTAATCTTGAGAATGAAGTTTTTTTTAGGAAAATATGGTTCATGAAAAATCATTTATGAAAATGGGGCGAATGCTGTAAAACCTGGTAAAATCGCCAACAATTAAGGACATCTTTAGCAAAATCGTAAGCAACTCTCTCTTCCACTCTTTAATAATTTTGAAATCAAAATGTAAAGATATGAAAGTATAGAGACCAAAATAAAATTTTCAAAAATTACTTTTTTGAGTGAAACATTAAGTTTAAAGAAATTAGTGATCTTGGTGTTTGAACTGTAAATATAGTCTAAGACGTGAAAAAGTTATAACTTTGTGTTCGAGAATCCAATTAAAATAAATTTTTCATTTTTATTTTCAAAACCACGTCGGACATCAAATAATCAATGAAAAATGGTAAATGACATCGCACTATCATTCATTTCCTGTGATCATGCCATAAAAACTAAATAAAATTCCATATTTTTATAATTCACCCCAGATAATAAAATGACTATCCCTTGAATTATTTATTGTATGCAAGGCATTCTTTATTCATTGGCATGAATCATGATGCTTGTTTAATTAAATGGGATGATTAGTTATAATAAAGTCACTTTGGTTACTAAGAAGTAGGATTAATGAAGTAGCCCGTCAATTAAATCTCAACCACAAGTACCTGTTAAATATACATTTAAAAACCCTTTAAATTAATATGAGGAAGGGTTTCTTCTCCATCGGATGGCATGTAATTTTTCTTGTAGCTGGTTTGTATCGTGTACGAGTCGGTTGATATCGATATGGTGCATTTTTTCCCTCCACCTAAGTTTAAAGAGATTTTTTTTAACGAGATCTATTTCGATTGTTTTTATTTGTATGCGTTGATATTATACTGCCATGTAAAAATCCGTTTCAAAAAAAAGTTGAATTAGTATTTTCTTCTTATCCAGTTGTGAATTGTAAGTTAGTCAAATTCTAATCATGTTGAAAGGAAGAAACAATTTGTTAGACTAAAGCCTAATGGGATTAGGGATGGCAAAAAAACTCGAATCCGACGGGAAAAATCGAATTAAACGGGTCGGGTTTGGGGATAATAAACGGGGATGGGAAAAAACCATTTATGCTAAACGGGAACGGATTTGGTAATCTCCGACCCGATTATCCGGCCAGATAAATATTAAAAATAATTATTGTTGGGATATCCGTCTTTCTACCCGTTTAAATATATATATACCTGACCTGATACCCGTTTAAATAACCGTTTATGCTAAACAGGGATATCTGTTTCCCCGATTACCCGATGGGATCCCCGTTTAAATCTCCGCGTTTTTTAAACGGGGACGAGTACGAATTTTTTAAACATGGACGGAAATGGGGGACCAATACCCAACCCGAACTCGACCCGTTACCATCGCTAAATGAGATTGTTGGGGATTATATAGTGAAAGAACGGATCGGGACTCCATAATTAATTAATTAATTGGAATATTTTCAATGCCTAATTCCCACTACTTCTTACGACCATGCCCACAACCTTAGTTTTTTTTTATATATTCATTTCCTATTGCAATATTGTTAGATGGTTTTTCTTATAAACATGTCCTTAATATATAAATCTACATTAATTTCCATAATATCACTTGTTCAGCAATTACGTGACAGTATTTTAGTTTTGATTTTCTGAATAAAAGGCACCAAAATTTATGGACTTTGGATTCTTAGAGAAGAAGGTTTTCACTAGTTTTATTTCAGCGTTGACAAATTCTCGGAGTTTCCAAGGTTGCCCAATTCGACGTGTGTATTTGGTCACCGAGAATGAAGTAATATAAGTAGTTTCTGGAGGCCTTATCCGTCTTTCTACCCGTTCACGCGTTTTCGATATACGAGCCTACAGTCTTTTACGTCAATCCCCTTGTTGACGTTATTATAGCTTAAACTCACAGAAAATTAGGGTAACTTATAAATTTTATCACTAAACTTTACCTTCAATCTTAATTTGAGTTTAAAATTTTTCAATTTAATCATTACATTTTATATATTGAATTATTTTAGTCGTCCTGCCATTTTATCAACTATTTTTCAGTGATATGCCATACTTTATTATTATTATTATTATAAGCATCAACTTGAAATTTAGACCAAAAAATAAAAATTGTGACTACTCATTTAAGATTTAAAATCTTTCTTTTTTTAGATTTAAAATTGTAAACTTTAGTATGAACCCCAATTAATTCGGTAATAAAATAATTATTGTTAATTCTTGAAGTCATGGGTTCGAGTACCAAGAATACCAAAGTTACAAACGTTTAATGTCAAAAGGACGTCAATGTCAACTTTAACACCCTTTGTAACATGAAAAAAAAATGAAGGGGTTGTGACCGAAGAAGAAGAAAGGAGCAAGGAAAGGCGAAGAAATATAAAAAAAATACCATTTCAAATTGTAAGTGTGAAAACCCTGAGTGTTGAAATTTGAAATTTATCCAAAAAATTATGTGGCAGAGATGCAATAATAAACAAAGATAAAACCAGTACAAAGCTCATAGAATTGTTTTTGTTAATGATCAAAACATGTAGGATATAACCAAGCTTTTAGTCGCAATTTTAGATGCCAGCATGTTATACTTGGAAAACAAACATGAAATTATTACCTGCACTCGCACACGATGAAATGAATGATATCAAAATTTAAATTTTTTATTTTTGAATTTTAAGTTGGTCAACATTCATGCATACTTACCAATAACTCTTCTATCATAATTCCACCTTTGGTTATAATAAACAACAATGACAAGTAAGTTAACAATTTTTAGTATGTAGTGGTTAAAAGCTCTAAGTTGACATCTTTTTTTCTTCTTAAATTATGAGTTAAATACTCATTAAAAATAAAATTCTCATTTCCTTTCCTCAAATAAGAATCATTCAAAAAAAAAATTGTAAGAAAAACTACAAGTGATAGGAATAATAACATCCTTACATTTTGAGAAGTATCTTGTTAAATTTACGAACTTGTACACTCATATGCTTATGTAAAATTTGGAGTGTTTTGTAATTAAATAAACACCAAATTCACATTTAGAAACGTGAAACGGGTTTCATAAGAAATATTGATACTCATTGGTCATTATCAGTTGTAACTGATGGTGATCGATGTGGTTATTAGAATCTATGTAGATGGAGAAAAAAGAAGACGAAGAGAAAAGGAAAAGAAAGAAGAAAATAGGAAAATGAAGGGGGAAAATAATTTTGTAAGGATTCAGAACAATGTCTTTTTGGTGTAAAATTTATCTTTTCAAAACAACGTCATTTTGATATCGTTTATCATGTCATGATACTGCTAATTATTTATTTGTGGAATGAAAAAAAATCAATGCCTAAAATTTATAGATTAGATTGATTTTTTTTTTAAATAATAATTAAAATAAGAGTGATAGTAGACTCATAGATGAAATTTGTAATTTATCTTTTATTTTAACTAGATTTGTGTATAATTCCATATAAAATTTTGAAATGGATTAAACGATTAAGATTAAAATAATTTTTTTATTAATTAAAATTATTACAAAATAATATCTATTTTAAGTGAAGATTAAGATACATGAAAAGAAATCCCACTAATGGTGCTACAATGGCATGCTATTGGTTTGGACCACACCATAGAAGATAGGAGGAGCACAAATATATATTATATATGAAAATTATATTACGTAAATTTTAATTTGTATAAATTTATTTATTTTAAAATTCAAAATCATATTTAAAGTTATAATTTTAAACATTATAATTTCAGGTTTTAATTTTTAAAGTTTAAATATTAGAATTTTAAATTCTAAGTTTTAAAATTAATATATATTTAAAATATAAGCTTATAATAGCTTACATAAGTCAGACAAGTTGGTATAAACATGCAAACTAAAGATAAATGAAAGAAAAGAAAAAACCCGCAAAAGTAAAGAATAAAGATGGCAGAAGTCTTGGGAAAAAAGTCAGAAGTTTCTCTGTTTATAGAAAGTAAGAACTATGAACACCCAAAAAAGAAAAGCTTTTTGAGTTCAAGGTGAATTTCTCACTACTTTTCTTCTTTTTTTCCCATGCTTTTATTACTTTAGATTCCAGAAGATTTGATTTTCTTTCATTTTGTTCTTGAATATGAAGTCATGGAACATTGATTTGTTCAAGTTGTAGTATATTTTAGCTTTAAACCCTTTTGCAATCCTCCATTATATTTAATTAAACATTTCCTTTTCTATGTCTTGTTTCTTTATTTTATTACAAGTTTGGTTTTGTTTCTTCTTCGTTGGTGGGGTTTGTTATCTTATTCATTCCTAACCTCATAATCTAAAGTTTCCCCCTTTTTTTAATTTTAAAATATGATTAAAGAATAACAAAAAATGAGGTATATTTGCTTTTGGGCTTGTATTTTGATCATTTTAATACAAGGTCAAAGCCTTTAATTTTCTTCTTCTCCCTTGGAACACAATTCCGAGGTTCATCTTTATATGGTGTTATCTGCTCAATTGGTGGATTTGATTGTAGCAATATTGATCTTTGCTGCTTCCTCTTGATGTCTTTCTCATGTAGCAGGTGCAGTGGAAAGCCTTGGAAGCTTTTCATATTCATTGATTTTCTTATTCACTATTAGATGATTCTTCAAATGATATAAATCAGTAACTTGTCTCAAAATTAATTATTTTATGATCCTCTTGACGTGCTTGTTTTTCATGATCCTGTTTGATGCCTGTTGTTCCTAAATTAACAGTCTTATCTTGAAATTTAGTCCTTGTAAGAAATTATTTTGTATATTTGTTTGATAATTTCAGTTTGGGTTCTGTTCCTCTTGGGATTTATGATTTGTCTCAACAGAGTGTTTTATTGCTATGTCTGCAGCTTCATAGCTTATCTACCTTTCTCTGTTATTTATGCATTACTGTTGTTACCAAATCATGGTAAAAAATGTTTTATTATATCCGTTATCTTGCCTCTCGCCATCGTTGTTAAGATGTTTCAAGTCTCAGAACGCAGAAATTTCATTTTCAAGTATGAACTTTGTTTAGATCATATTGCTTTACCTGTCACCATCCTCATTTGTGACCTTCTGGGTTGATCTTCAATAAGTGGATGATCAGAAAGAACTAAACAGTGAAGGAATTCCGAGTTCCTAGTTATATGAAATCTAGAAATAACCTTGCAACAAATAACAGATGATGTGGTGGTCCAACTATTACATAGGGGCAACTTGTTTGTTGTTAACCTGTCTTACCTTGATGCTGGTTGTTAGTCAGATCGCGTGGCTTATCTCATGTTAATCATAACCTATTCAAGTTCATAGCCAGTTTACTTAGAGAGGCATTCTTTATTTCACGTCTTGCATCAGTAATGCATATTAGGTTCCTCCTACTACTATGAAATATGAGATAATCTACCGTTTAAGTTGTACTTGCATTATTTTCTTCAGGATTCATTTTGTAATACGTCCACCCCAAGAGTTGAAACCATGTCTTTAGTAAGATCAGCGGAACCGGCTATTGCAGCATGTAGAAATACAAAGCAATATTCAGTTCAGGGTAGTGGTGACGGTTCTGGCTTGTCCACTCAAATGTTTGGCACTGATAAGCATAGGCCTGTATACGTCACTGATTCTTACAGCAGGGAGAGCTATGAGAAGTACTTTGATGACTCTCCTTCGGAAGATCTGACACATCCATCTAGTTCTGAGGTTTCGGGAAGTTCGTTTCCCCTGCAGGATGTCACTTCTGACCAGCTAAGAGGTACTTCATTTTTCTCCATAACTGCTCAAAAACCATTGAACTCTTATTTTTTCTTA
This sequence comes from Hibiscus syriacus, assembly GCF_006381635.1. Lineage (NCBI taxonomy): Eukaryota > Viridiplantae > Streptophyta > Magnoliopsida > Malvales > Malvaceae > Hibiscus > Hibiscus syriacus. Next base: position 1,516,033 of record NW_024062765.1, read on the forward strand.
TTTCTTTTATCAGATTACTTGGAAGTCCAAAGTGCAGATACATTTGATGCCGATACAGATAAGATGAAACTGATGCTTCAAGAACTGGAGAGAGATCTGCTTGCTGATAATGATGTTGATGTAGAAGATATGTTTGGCGCTGGCCTGAACATGGAAATAGATGGTGAATGGTCCGGTCCTATAAGAACAGAATCGATTCATGAACCGCCCAAGGAGTCGTCATCCTTGGATTATAATCTCAGTCGCGTCAGCAGCCACATAGAGGCATCACATGTTTCATCTAGAACTCCTAAGCAAATGCTTATCGAGTGTGCTGGTATACTTGCAGAAGGCAACATTGAAGTAGCTTCAGCCATAATAAATGAACTTCGCCAGCTGGTGTCGGTTCAAGGAGATCCTCCTCAGAGAATCGCGGCATACATGGTTGAAGGTCTTGCTGCTCGTGTGGCTGCATCTGGAAAATATCTTTATAAAGCTTTAAAATGCAAAGAGCCCCCTTCTTCTGATAGGCTTGCAGCCATGCAAATCCTCTTTGAGGTGTGCCCTTGTTTTAAATTCGGGTTTATGGCAGCAAATGGTGCAATTATAGAGGCATTTGAAGATGAAAAGAGAGTACATATAATAGATTTTGATATAAGTCAAGGTAGCCAATATATTACACTAATTCAATCAATTGCTAAGTTGCCTGGTAAGCCACCTCACTTGAGGTTAACTGCGGTTGATGATCCCGAGTCAGTTCAACGTCTTAATGGAGGTCTTGAAATTATCGGACTAAGACTTGAGAAACTAGCTGAAGTACTTGGTGTGTCATTTGAGTTTCATGCTGTTGCCTCTAGGACTTCACTTGTTACTCCATCTATGGTTGATTGCCGACCCGGAGAAGCACTTGTAGTGAACTTTGCATTTCAGCTCCACCACATGCCTGATGAGAGTGTTTCAACCATAAATCAGCGAGACCAGCTTCTTCAGATGGTTAAGAGCTTAAATCCGAAACTTGTTACTGTCGTTGAGCAAGATGTGAACACAAACACCTCTCCCTTTTTCTCTAGGTTTATTGAAGCCTATAGTTATTACTCCACTGTATTTGAGTCCCTGGATGCTACACTTCCACGGGAGAGTCAGGACAGGATGAATGTTGAAAGGCAGTGCTTGGCACGAGATATAGTCAACATTGTTGCTTGTGAGGGAGAGGAAAGAATAGAGCGATACGAGGTTGCTGGAAAGTGGAGGGCAAGGATGATGATGGCCGGCTTCACTTCTTGTCCGATGAGTTCAAATGTGATCGATATGATCCGGAAGCTTATCAGGGAGTACTGTGACAGGTACAAGCTGGATGAGGATTTAGGCGCACTTCATTTTGGTTGGGAAGGCAAAACCTTGATTGTTGCTTCAGCATGGAGGTAAAATTATCGGGTTAATGTTACCGTTTTCCCATACATGGCCTTTTGATTTAGTTATGTATGGCATTGTAACTATAATTTTGTGTAGGATCCAGATGCAATTCTTTTTTGCTGATGTAAAATCTCAGGGACTAGTAGGGACTATGTCCAACACGAACTCATGATATTTACTCCCGTTTAAGTAACTTCTTTTTTAATGCGATTCATGTCCGTTTTACGGTTTATGTTACGGTTTAATCTGCTACTACCTAGAAAAGGCCAACAATGCCAACAAATGTACGTAAGGCCTACATTGTGCAAATGGTTAATCGATGAGAAATTTGTGGCCAACCAACCATGTAAAATTTCACTAAATAAAGTGTTATCCACTTCAATTTCTTATACTCTTCCCTGCACCTCACAATCACTAAGACACAAATTTTCTAAAACGAGCCCAAGGGGAAAATATCACACCCTTGAAGGTCCCATATCTTCAACATTTTTCATCCTTGCAAGACTTCTAAGGGAAGAGCTGAAGATGGCCCTGGAGAACTGTTTTCGGTTGAGCTCAGTTTGCAATACCAGAGCTGCTGTGATGCAAAGCAACCACTCTCATTTAACATCTGTTGAGAAGACTCATTTGCCGACATTTCAAGGGTTGAACAAACCCAATCTCTCATTCTCTTCATCTTTTACCCATTCATTCAATGGCAGATGCCAAAATCCCAGGCTCATCTGCAAAGCTCGTGAAGCTGTTGACCAAGGTATGAGGCTATTTCTCTTAATTAAAGCATTGCTCATCGTATAAGTTTATGTAAAGGTTTGTTTTGCAGTTGATGCGGTGACAGAAGCAAACTGGAACGAACTTGTGTTGGGGAGTAAAACTCCAGTTCTAGTGGAGTTTTGGGCACCATGGTGCGGACCCTGCCGCATGATTGAACCGGTGATTGCAAATTTAGGAAAAGAGTACTCTGGAAAGATAGCTTGTTACAAGCTCAACACCGATGAAAGCCCCAGCATCGCCACACAGTTTGGGATCAGGAGCATCCCCACCATGCTGTTTTTCAAGGATGGGGAGAAGAAAGAGAGCATCATCGGTGCAGTGCCCAAGTCTACCTTGGCTGCTAGCATTGACAAATATATTGATACTTGAAACAGATCAATGGTAAGGGAACTCTGTTCATACAATGCCAGTTTTTACATGTGATTCATTCAAATTGCCTATCTATGAACATCGCCTTTGTTTAGTTATGATGTAAATATTACTGGTGTAACAAATATCCTTTCACTTCATCATCCACAAATTTCAAAGCCAAAGCTCAATAACACACATATCTAATTATCTATAATCTGTAATCTGTAATCTATAAAGAATGGGTTTAGGTGATGCAAAGTATCTTATGTTGTTTGGGAACTAGCCTTTTTTAAATGTTGTTTGAGCATTTCCTGAAATACAGGAGCTGGCAGATTAACATCGAGGAAACCAGTTTCCAACAAAATAAGTAAAAACAAATTCAAACCCCAAATTTTCCAATATCACCAATATGCATAAGTGCAAAAAAGAGAATAGTTTTTCAGAAAATACGACTCTGTGGTCAGCTTAAATAAACTGAACAATTACAGGTGAATTTACTCCCCCTTCCAAAGCAGATATTGATCTTATTACCCTTACCAAAATAACAGATAAATTCTTGAAATCTTTGATACATGTCATTTGAAGGTTTATTGTTTGTTTTTTAGCACAACTATCTGATTATGAAGGATGAGTCTTTATTATTTGTTCATAAATTCTGACAATTTAAGAGAATACGAATTAAAATAATTCTTGATACCAATGTCATGGATTGACTTGACTGTCTTAAATAGTCTAAGCCCCATTTACATCACTGACTAATTGCATCTCCTCGGTGAGATATGTGTGTGTGTTTTTACCATTTAAGAATTCACTGCTTGATTAGAAAAATTCTTTAAAGGAACACAAAGATGTCGAATTATACTTTGAAGGACTTTGCACATTATTTGTGTTTCATTCTCTGTTTTATGACTTCACTTTTATGTCTTTATTTGCAAGGAATAAACTCTAATGACTTTCTATTAATAAAATAAAATTGACTTAGATATCTCGAAATTAAGAGACAATGTATTTTTTAGAGTTTCTCTTATAATCTTTTATTTTTATTAAATTTACGAGTATATAATATCTAATTCGTTTGAAATTATTTCTCTGATAGTATAGATGTAATTTCAAATAAGATAACCGACTTTTTACTTGTGTGAGTGTTAATAGAACTGATAACGTCATATTTAATACTTAAGAAGAACGACTCAAGCGATCTCAGTGGTAAATGAATTGTTGTTATTCTTTGATCTCGGGTTCAAGCATTATGAATGTCAAGAGTGTGAGCGACCAAAATCAAATGAAACTATCTTTGGACAGATATTACCTTATATAAAAAAATTTCGTAAGAAAGGGTTAGATACTATTAACAAATTGATCAAATAATTGAGAGTTATATTTGATAGTGGACTAATTGATTAGTGTTTAAAATATTTTGAATTATATTATTTGTTAATGTTTTCTTGTTACCAATGATTTTTGATATATTTGATGTTGAACGAATATCTGTGAATTTAACTGTAGTTATTCAATTTATTTAATTTGATAACAAACCGATGTGTTGTGCTTTTTGGAAAACAATTATCTATTCTACACTTAATGCATAATAGTCATAGTGAAATTTTTTAAGAGAACTGAATTGGTTTTTACTTATATTTTGCCGAGAACTGAATTATTTTATTTTAAAGTTCCAGTCCCTATATTTCAAGAAATATTAAAGGAAGCAATGAAAACTATTCCAAATGAAAATGTTAAGTTTCTATTCTCTGTGGGAAGTTTTGAGTAGGTGACACAGGCCGAATATTATACAGGAAACCTAAAATGAAGCATCACATAAGGAATGGAGCCAAATATGTTATGTACATATTTCTATCCACCATAGTCTCTCTCACTCTTTATCTACATTAGATTAGAGTGAATTTCCACTAAAACTTAACTATAAACATTAAATGAATAAGAAACAGATGCAAAGCTTTGTTGCAATAGTTACAAAAAGCATCCCATAGTTAGCCTACACTAACAAAAAAAAAACCATAATATAATGCTTTAGCTATTAGAACTGAACAAAAAGAAATTTCTATTTATTTACCTTGCTGAAAATGAAAAACGTAAGACAAAGAACATATGAAAACCCACCACTACAGTGACCAATAACGAGAACGTCACAGGATTGAATAAAAAAATAATACAAAGGCATCTCGTATGAAAAAAAAGATTCTGAAATTTGAAAACAATATTTTTGCATGTTTTATTAGACGATACATTTTGAGAAGAGAGTAATGAGACGTAGAAATGGAACACTGGAGACACTTTTACCCTTGTTACCAAAAGCTATACTATGTAGACTTCTACCTTTGTAGAGACGTTGACCGTTAATGGGACATTGTTATTTTTCACTATAAATCTTAACTGAACATTACAAAAACTTGATGTTAAAAATATCTTTTTACATGGAAACATCTTTTCAAAAGTAATGAGGTTTTATTTAAACTAAAACTTAAGATAGGAAAAATAATTAAAATTTTAATAAATTAAAAACAAATTGTCCACTTAGTTTACTGATTGCTTGAGGAATATTCGACCACTGAGGCAGCTACTTAAATAACGTTTTCATCTGTCCTACTTCCCGCTGCTTCCTTCAGCATTTCCTGAAATACAGGGAATTGAAGTTTAGAATAAAGGAACCCAGTTCTCATCGAAATATAAGTAAAAACCAATTCAACTCTCCCCAAATTTTCCACTATGGCCAATATGCTTAAGTGCAGAATAGATAGTTGTTTTTCAGTAAGCACCACACAATAATTTGTGGTCAGAACAAGAAAATGCCCATAAATAATGCAATTTAAAAGATTTCAAACATTAGTCAACTAATGCAGTGCCAAATATAGTAATGCTAAATTGTTATATATTAACTATATAAGATTTAACGTGAAATTACTAGATCTTCATAAGCTTTAGATATAATCAAACTACCTACCTGAACAAGATCCAACTTCTGCAAAGATAGAAACTTTCTTCCCTCATTCAAAGCTTCCTCATAGGCAAAGTTAAAGCCAACACTAAAAAAAAATCCCCACTTTCCCATAATCTCAATCAATTCAAATCAAATCAACACTCTCTCTCCATACATATAGACACATGTATACTTATATGTATTCATATAAAACTTAAGAAACCACAGTAGAAATCAAAATGCAGGATAATAAACTGATAACAAAAGGAAAGGAGTGAAAGCAATTAAAAAATAGAGATGGGGAAAAACATAAAAGTACCGAACCTTCTATCAAGCATAAAACATGATATCATCTACTACTGATCGGAAGGAAACATGGATTACCACCATGCGATGAACTTATCAGTTATATTAACACTCACATAAACAAGAAAATAAGCCATACCATCTGTAATTCCACCTATACTATCAAGAAAACAATCTCACAAATTTAGCATTGCATACCCATATAAATTTAATAAAAATCAAAGACTACAAGAGAGAATTCCAAAGAAGACGCCATGTCATTTAATTCCAAGATATCCGAGCTGATTTTATTTATTTCTAAGCCAACCCTATTTTATCAATAGAAAGCCATTAGAGTTTTTTCCTTACAAACAAAGACACAAAAGCAAAGTAATAGAACAGAGACTGAAACTCGAAGAATGTACAAATTCATCCAAAGAAAAGGGTAAAAAGACCAAGTTTGATGACTTAACATCATTGTGCTCCTCTAAAGATTATTTAGAATCAAAAAGTGAAATCCTAATTTACAAAATAAGAACATGTCTCTTTAAACAGAGGTCAATTAGTGATGATGCAAATGACATCAAAAAATAATCCAATTTGCGTGTTTGTCTCCGACAAAGAGAATTTATGAACAAAGAACAAAGACACATCCCTCATAATCAAATAGCTGTGCTAAATGTCAAAGAAGAAGCCAATAAAATGACACAGATACAAAATATCATGTATCTATCATTTTGTAAGAGATACAAGATCCATACCCGTCTCGGTTGGAGGAGCCTTTTCCCTACAAAACTGGACCTCCGGATCACCTAGAGATTCCGTAACTATTGCTTCAAAAATCTTAGTGCTGTTTTCAGACGTCCTTCCCTCTATGGTTAAATAATAATTTATAAAACAACCTAAGACTTGATCATTTGCCTTTATCAGTCTCACAAACTCATAATTTGTTTTCTGAAAAAAAATCCAATAATTATAGTTATTTTCCTAGTTCACGATGAAAAAATATATATATGGAGAAAAATAAAATCCAAACTAACCTTGTCTTGGTTGTAATGATTCATAGCAGCAACGCAAAATGGCTCCAGTGTTGTACGATAATAATCACACATGCGAAGAGGAACAATTCCACCACCATAATAGAAATCTCCTCCAGTTAAACGAGGAACATCAAATCCCTAAAGTAAATCAAATGGGGGAAATTGTGAACACAAAAATAAGATAATAAAAGCCAAAATCTAGCGAGAAAACACAGGTAACGAAGATTACATCGCTGGCCTTCACAGCATCCGAGTAGCGTTTATACTCTTCGTCAGTTATTAGGGATTCATCATCGGTATCGGACTCGCTTTTCACCGAATAATTACACTTATTCTCAGTCAATCCTTCTAATTTCTCCGTCCTCAACTCTTTACTGTTATTCGAAGATGATTGATCCAAAGGAGAGGAGGAAGAAGATGTGCTTCCCGACATATTACAGAAAAGGGCAAGGGAAAAATTTGGAGAGAAAGTAACAAAGGACGGCACTACTCGGTCTAGGGTAAAATGTTATTCACAAAAAAAAAAAAAGTCTAGGGTAAAATATATTTAAAGGTAGGTTTTTATTTGAGTAAAGTATATAAATGGTAATTGAAGTATGATTAAGTTTCTGTTTTAAGCATTTAATTTTTAAAAATAATAAAATAATTACTGATATTATTGTTTCGTAATATATCGGTCACTTGATTTCAACAGTTGTTGAAGAATAATGTGACATGTTTGGACAATTCATCTAGCATCCTTCCACCGTGCAAGACAAGAGTTGACTGACTTTTAACTCTAATAAAATATATCCTCTTTAAAAAGGGGCGAATTTCTTGAAATATCACTCTTAAAAACATTATTTCTCTGTCAGACACCATTTCGACTTTATTTCTCGATCTAACACCCTTTGCAGGAAGGCGCGACCCATGCACCACTTCTTACGCTGATGTGGCGCCACGTGTGGTAAGAAGCGACTCATGAACCGCGCCTTATGTAGATATGGCGACACGCTGGGTAAGACGCGATGCATGGACCGCGCCTTATGCCACGTAAGGGTATAACGCGGTGCATGGGCCGCAAATTTCTAGTAGTCGGACGCGTGTCAGGAAGATGCGGTGCAAGGGCTGCGCTTTCCATTAATTTCCCAACCCCCCGACCGTTCACACTCCCATCACACCCCTATATATAAATTCATTCTCAATCATTTTCATCCTCTCAAATCCTCTCAACTTCTCCCCCCCGACCGTTCACACTCCCATCACACCCCTATATATAAATTCATTCTCAATCATTTTCATCCTCTCAAATCCTCTCAACTTCTCTCAAATCCTCTCAACTTAAGGTATATTTTATTATATTTATTACTTTATTAGTATTTTATTTAATTATTTAATTATTTTATTAAATTATTTTTTACAATTATAAAATGGAAGGTGATCTTCTTCGTTTGGATAAAAATCATATATCGAGTCGTTATGCTGATACGATAATATTTTTACATTTTAATTTAATTTAAATTATTAGTAATAATTTATTTAATTAATGCATGATTATTAGTTTATAAATTAATTTTGTTATTATTAATATTTTAGGAGAGCGACCGTATATTAGATCATTTTATTAGGAACCTTAAGTTAGCGATACCTACCCGTGTCTGGCCGTATTTAGTCGAGGTTGGATTAGGTCACATAGCTAGATATGAAGGTCGTTGTAAGATATAACCAAACATTATTTCTGCATTAGTGGAGTGGAGGCCGGAGACCCACACATTCCATCTTCCGTGCGGAGAGTGCACGATTACACTTGATGATGTTTATATGCACTTGGGGCTTTCTGTGGATGGAGATGTGATTTCAGGGATGACACACGGTAATTGGACTACTTCGTGCCAGGATTATCTAGGAGGTGTCCCGCGAAATTTTAACGGTGGTCGGATACTGTTAAATTGGTTAGATACAAATCTTCAGAATTTGAGTGAGGACGCCTCAGAGGATCAAGTTAAAATGTATGCACGTGCATGCATACTGCAACTGATAGGAGGGTTGCTGATGCCGGACAAATCGCGCAACCAAGTTCACTGTATGTGGTTGCGACATCTTGGCGACTTTCATCTGGCCGGATCACTGAGTTGGGGCTCAACAGTTTTGGCATTCCTGTATAGGGAGATGTGTCGAGCGACTGACTACAGAAAAAATACTATCGGCGGATATCTTCTTCTACTGTAGTCTTGGGCATGATATCACTTACCCTTTTTATGTTCTGTTGTGAAGAACTCGTTCGTATTTCCGTTACTATTGAGGTAATTACAAAACTGATTTCGTATATTAATCATTTTATCCAGTGTATAATAATTTTTTTTCTTGAATAGGTGGTCTATTGACAGGAAAAATCATCGGGATCTACATGATGAATTAGAAATAATCAAGTTGCTAATCGATCAGAAGGATGGTACAGAGGTATGCATTTTAATGTTTAAAAATCGATTTTGTATTATAGTTATATAATTAGATTATTATTTTGATCAGAATTATATATATTTGTTTTAGTTTGAATGGGTACTTGATAACAAAAGAAGTGGACATGTTCTTCTAGTGTGTCCTTAGTTTATACAATGCCCATATTTTTTATCGTGTCTAGATGTTTCTCGAATATCCATATCACAATGAATTCGAGTGGATTTTGGACGACCATGCTCCCTCAATAAAGTCTGATCTGGTACAATCAGAACCCAATTATGAACCTCATCAGGGTCTTTGTCATTACCTATAGGGGGAACTCAAATTCGTAAACCTTAAACACTTCTGATAGTAGGTATACAGGATCCACAAAACGGTTATAGTCTTGATAGGTATGCGAGCAAACTGCTATCACATGAGAGCATGGATACTTCAGAGCTTGAAAAAACCCACAGTCGCACCATATGTCCCGTAGATTTACTCTTAATGACACAGCTTCAATCCCTTGAAGAGGTCGCGACAACTCTGTGACACGAAACAATTCATGCATTCTAGAGAAGCTTGTTACAGACATTCCATTTAATGCGACAATTTTTTTGTAGATCTGTAACTAATCTAGGGTGATAGACATTACCACCTTGCATCCATGTTTGAGTTTGTCCCCCAAGCTTCGTAAAAAGTGCCCCCAAATGAAAATATATAGTTTTTACCAAAGCCGCTACATGTAAGTGATGTGCACCCTTTAAGGTCGAATTGATTGCCTCAGCCAAGTTGGTCGTCATGTGTCCATATCGATATCCACCATCATATGTGTTTGTCCATATTTCTTTATCGATGAGGCTGATGTAATCATATCCTTCCTCATTCTTCGCCCGTAAATCTTAAAGCATGGATTCAAATGTTTGTGGTAGTAGTTCGTAACCTGAGCATAAAATGTATAACTTACTAACTTTGTTTCTTTAAAAAATGAAAATGGTCGAAAGAAAAAAAAAACTACATCAGTTTCACTTACCCATGCGCACAAGTAATTGACGTTCATCATTCTTCTTGTACCTTCCATGGTAGTTCGCAACAATGTTTCGGATACAATACCTATGTTGGACAAAGGGTGGTTGCCACATTTGACCCAAAGACTCCATTGCTGCTTTGATCCTAGCTCCGCGATCTAAAATGACACAGACTTTTTCCCTCGTGATAACATGTGAACGTAAGTTTCGGAGGAAAAAAGCCAAAGAATTTGTATCTTCTCCTTCAACAAGAGCAAAAGCAACTGGAAGAATGTTGCGATTACCATATTGGACAACTGCCAATAGTAAAACTTCCTTGTATTTTCCATACAAGAAAGTACCGGCGATCTGGACCACAGGCTTGTAGTATTTGACAGCATTAACGTACTGTAGGTAAGTCCAAAAAACCTGGTAGAATTGACATCGATCGCAAAGAACTCGATCATTATGGTATGCATGGGAGGTTTCGAAGTTCACAATTATCCCAGGATTCAACCTCCGCACCACCCTAAACCAACTTGGAAGTTCGTTGTAAGATGCATCTCATTCACCATGAAGTTTGACAATGTCATTCTGTTTTACCAACCAAGCTTTTTTTTATATGAGACAGTGTACTTATATTGTGATTGTATAGAAGAAATCAACATTGCAATAGCTATATGGGAGTTTGCTTTTACCATGGGCATGATGGCTTGGTATATCACTTCAGAGTCCAAGTTGGGATGATCTTGGTTGATCCCTCCAGTACAACATGTGTGAGGACCGTTGTATATCGTTAGTTCCCATCTATTATTTTTCCTCTTCCTCTTCGATACGTGAACCATTCAATTGCATCCGTTTTCATGTCGAGCACAGTGGCATACATATTTTTCTGTCGTAGAGGGGTCGACTCTAGATTAAAACGAATTATGGATATTGTAATTTTTTATAACCATCTTCACTTCTACTTTGCTTAAAAACCCTATGCCTAAAGATAACTCACCATTATTTATTGATGAGTAAAATCCATAGCCAGCGAGATGAGGTATATCCAGAAATTCTGACCCGTACATTGCACCATAGTCAGCTTCATACCTGTGTGCTGGAAGTTCAGCTTGTGTTACTTTTAAGGGAACTTCATCTACATCATCATCATCATCGGAGTTGAACTGCGGTGAATTTGGGTGAATGAATACTCTAGTCTCAGCACCATCTGCACCTGGTTCACGAAGCGGTTCTTCTGGTGGAGATGATGGTTCCTCTATGCTCTCCACATTTAGGTCGAAGAACCTACTACTTGCATGCCTTCCATTTGAACTAAAAGGCATATCGACATTGAGATAAAAAAAAGCTCGCAGTCGAGCCCCTGGAGCTTGAAGTTATCGTGTCAAATGGAAACTGCACAGATTGTTACGTCGAGGGCATGTCTATATTAAGGTCAAAAGAAATTGGCAGATGAATGCCTTCCCCTTGAACTAGACGCGATGTTGCCATACGGATTGTTCGTAGACCAACCTCGGTACATATCGTAAAGAGTTGCTGATGAATGTCTCCCCATTGAAGTTGATGAGACGACACCATGATGCGGATTTCCCATTATGGCATTAAAATCATTATACATTACTGTAGTCGGGTTGTCAACTTGATCAGCTAGCCCATAGTGAGAGCTTAATGAAAGATCCCGAATAGCACGTACTTCAACAAACTTTACATACATCTCCGTAACGGCGTCTGAATAATTATTTTGAGAATCAACCATCATTTCAACATCATCATTGTTCGATAGTTCGAACGCTGTGTAAGTTAATAGCAACAATAATGTTCAAAATATGTACTAAAGCGACGACATTCTTCTAGTACTTCCAACATGAACATTCCTTGAAATCTTCGTTATCAACTCCTCAAGAGTTATGTTTCTCTTGAATGATATTTTAACATAATGATTTGATATGAAAACAACGCCAGTTTCATCTTCCCGAATTTCTCCATCATAATAAACAATAGCTGAAATTCGCGCTATTCTTAGAGTTTGAAAGTGAGACAATCTTATATTTGCAAAAAATAAACCTGAAACAAGCCTAATTAAATAAATAATAGATGAATTAAAATATAAGGAAATAAAATTTTTACACAAAAACGTAAATAATTTAAATAATATAATTTTATATTATTACCTTATCAGCAAAAATATTTCGACGTATGCTCCCGTTTTCCAATTTTACAACCACAAAAATTAATTAAAACAATTATTACAATATTTTTTTTCAAATAATCATATATAATTATAAAAAGATATTATAAAAAATTACCTTATAACGAAAGATAGAACAAACTTCTAATCAAATATATGAGGATTGTCGGGTGTTATTTACTGGTTGAGAGGATTATTGTATTATTTTTTTTCAGTTGAGAGGAAGTTGTGAGAGAGTTTACGAGGGAAATGGTGTTTATAGCCGAGAGAAGACGCTTTAAAGCCGAGAAGTGCGGGTGCAATTATACAAGGCGCGACCCATGCATTGCGCCTTGTATAATGCCTGTCATAATTGCAGGAAGGCACGACCCATACACCGCGCTATACACCTACGTGGCAAAAGGCGTGGCCCATGAACCGCGCCTTACCCAGAGTGTTGCCATGTCAGTATAAGGCGCGGTGCATGGGCCCGCCTTACCACATGTGGCACCACATCAGCGTAAGGCGTGGTTCATGGAAGGAGCTTCAATCCTTAAATATACTCTAATTCCAAACACAAATACTTAACCAAAAAATAGATCAATAATGAAGAGGCATCCAAACAAAATAAAACCCAAAATTCAATTATCTATTAAATTGAATTATCCTAACTTGATCTTTTCATAAATAAACTCCCATGTGATATACCAAATATTTTTTCTTTTTTTTCGTACAATAAAATAAATTTTATTAAAGAAAATAATATTGGTCAAAAGGTCAAAAATATGTCGATTGTTGCTTCAAAGAAGCAAAAAGACAAAAACAAAACAAATTATACTCAAAGAAAACTAAAACAAAATGCAGATGAAACATCATAAATACACAACATGATCACACCACTTAAAACAATACAACGAACTAAAAATCGTAAAACAAACAACCAACCCCTACCAAAGCCAAGCAAAAGATTATTCGTAGCGGCCATTTCGATCAAATCACATGATATTTTATAATTGTTTTAGAAAAAAAAAATTATCACAAGCTTGAAAAAACTAACTCAAACTTTGCGATGAGTTTTGAACATATGTACCATAATCTTTGTGTATGGAAGATAACCTCCAACCAATCAAATCAAGCTCTTGTAACAGAATGCGTTTTATAAAATAGAATAAGGTATCTTCGAATCAATCTTATCTCCACTAAAAACTCAATGAATGACTCGCAATCAACATTGAAGTTAAATTTTCTTTGCAAACAAACTCAGTCCAGGGTACAATATATCGGTATATTGAATAACCGAGGGACTGGCTAATTTAGGCATTCTAATTTAATGGTAGATTTTTATTTGGGTAAACTATATAAATGGTAAATGAAGTATGATTATGTTTCTATTTTCAGTATTGAAGTTTCTAAAATAATAAAATAACCACTAACATTATTGTTTTACAACAAGTCGTCGCTTGATTTTTAACCTTTTGTTATCCCAATAATAGAAGGATGATGTGATACATTTGAACAATTGGATGAACACCTTTTCACAGCCTAAGACAATAGTTAATCGACTTGCGACTCTAATAAAAAATATCATCTTTAAAGAGGAACTCCAATCCTTAAATAAATTCTAATCTCAAATATAAATACTAAAAAGATAACAAAAAAAAACATCAATAGTGAAGAAAGATCCAAGCAAAACAAAACTCAAGATTCAATGATCTATTAGATTAAATTACTCTCAACTTGATATTTCTATAAATGAACTCGCATGCAATATACCAAACACTTTCCCTTATTTTCACAATAAAGTAAATTTTATTAAAGAAAATAATATTTGTTAGAGGTTAAAAATATGTCGAGTGTTCTTCAGAAAAACAAAAACATCAAATTATACTCTAAAAAAACTAAAACAAAAGGCAGATGAAACAACATAAACACACGACACAATCATACCATCTAAAACAATACAATTCAAAATAGTAAAACATGAGACTATCTGTGTAACACCCTCAACCCGTATCCGACCCGGATACAAGTCTGAGGTGTCACATTGACTTTTCAAACTTTAATCTTTTAACGAAAACCAATGAAATTTAAAACTTTGATTAAAATAACATTGTCACTGCACACGAGTTAACCAAAATAGGACAAAACTAATCAGAGCATTTGAACTAACACTGTTCTTACATGCCAACACACTACATACAACAAAATACCTACTGTGACTTTACTTCTGATCTGATCGCTGAGTAGAGATAGGTTGATCTGCAAATTCCTATTCTTGGTTCTCCTGCTCTTCGAAACCTACGTGTAAAAACACTTACACGCTAAGTCATAGACTTAGTGAGGCATAATTACATCATAAAGAATTATTAAAATATAAACATGTCGTCTACTATCCAAACACAATTATACTATCATACCATCATTTATTATACCACATATGAGCCAATATAAATCGTAATAATACCATATTAAGATACAACTATATACATCCTCGTTATGTCTTATTTAAATCCATATACACTATTGAGAACCCAAGGTATACGAGTATTATGAGATTGTGCACACGTATGCTGTCCCCACAGCTCCATGAATTTTCCGAAGGACCGATCCAGAGGTCATAAAGATCCTCGATAACTATCCAGAGGTCATAAAGATCCTCGGTAACTATCCAGAGGTCATAAAGATCCTCGGTAACTATCCAGAGGTCATAAAGATCCTCGGTAACTATCCAGAGCTCATAAAGATCCTCGGTAACTATCCAGAGGTCATAAAGATCCTCGGTAACTATCCAGAGGTCATAAAGATCCTCGGTAACTATCCAGAGGTCATAAAGATCCTCGGTAACTATCCATAGGTCCAGAAGAACCTAGGTATACTGTCCATATGTCTCGAAAGACATAGGTAGTTCTTTGACTCTTGGCATACCAACTATACTTACAGTTCTCATAACTCATATCATGGCATTGTCTTTTACCTTATTACATTTTCATACATCATATCACATTTTTCTTTTTCTATAGCTCTTTATCACATGTTCATATGATCATCTTATTACCTATACCTTTTCATATAAACATTACATACATACATGTCATCCCTCATATGATTTCATATTCATATTCTGTATATTTCATATTCTTTCTTATGTCCTTTTCATACTCTTATTTCATATTCTTATGAAATCATATTGATCATTTTAACTATTTCACATATTTAACACATTTATCTACATATTACACAACTCATATAATATATATATATATATATATATATTGTACATGTCAATACATATGCTCATTCACATATAAACCATAACAAACACATCACACACACTTCATATACCTAATATAGATATCTCGTAACTCATTCATATATAAGCTCTAATCTGGAACATAGACTTACCACAATCTGCATAGTATATCCCATAATGTATATGGTATGAATTCATATCATATTTAATAATATTGAATGAATCATGTATCAAGATATTAAATCTAGACTTATCGCAGTTCTAAAACTGAATATACTAACATAATCATGTTATGCACCTGCACTCACCTTAGCCTTGTTTGAATTGAATCAATTCTAACCCTTCGTTTACTTTGAAACAAAGTCACGTTCAATATCTACATAAGCATAATTTTCAAGATGATTATCAGATGCCCAAGTCTTGAAATTAACCTCTAATATCCTACCAATTTAAGGGATTAATAGTTTAGTCTCTCTTCTTTCTTCTTTTTTTTTCATTATGGGGGAATCGGTTCCCCCCCTGGGGGTATCGATTCCCCTCTAGCATTCTGGAATTCATACTCGTTTGAGGGGAATCGATTCCCCTTGAATGGGTACCGATTCCCCTAGCCCAGAAATCTCATTTTGAGCTCGAAAATCACCTTATTTCAGCTCAAACCTTCCTATTTCACTTCCTTTAATACTCCTAACTTTAATACACATACTTAAACTTATTCTTATTCCCTAATCACTTCTTTAACTTCAAATCTAGTCATTCCTATGTAATTGCAAAAATTATACTAGTTTTGCAACATGTTCAAATTCCTATTCTAACACTTCATATCCCTTAATTGACTTGATGACAAGTCAAATTCAACTTCCAATTCTTAATATAAACTTTATTTCGATATTTCATTCAAAAACTTCAAATCTTTAAATCCTCATAAACTCTTCATTTTGTTGTTTTAAAGCAAATTAATCTTTCCTTAATCTTACTTAGCATCTAATAATCAAAACTAAACTTAAATTTCAGCACATAATCAGCTCAAGTGAAAACTCACCTTTGCTTGGCTTCACACGTGAAGAAGAAGAAGAAAAAGAAGGGAACTCTGGAAACCTCTAAGCTTTGTTTCCTTCATTCCACGTGTATCTATATATATATTATTATTATTATATTTTTTTTCCTTTTCTTTACAAATGACCATACTATCCTTTCATTCCTCATTCTTTTCAATTTGATCTTACCCCTCATTTCTCATATAAGTCTTTAAACCACTCAATTATTCTAATTTAAATCACCAATTTTTGAAACCTTACAATTTAGTCACTAACCCAGTATTAAGGATGTTACAAATCTCTCATCCTTTAAAGAAAATTTGTCCTCGAATTTTCATTACACATATCGATAAGAACATATCTTTCAATGTTCTCATGCTCATTCTCTACTTTATCCCATTGCAATTTGTAATGAATGATTTGCTTTCACTTCCCAAAGAACCCAATCCATTTCTAATTACCTTATAACCATACCCAATCTCTTATTCCATCATTCTATAACTCAGAATACAACCCTAAACCTCTTCAAATGTTATTAAACGTATACTTTACGAAATCAATCAATCTTTTCATAACATTATCCACCATTGCCGTACCCCATATCAACTTATAATTCACACTTTAAACCCTTTTTTTCATTTAATTCCCTATATATATACTCCTTTATAAATCACTATCTCCTTACTTATCCCTTGAGAAATATCTCCATTAGATTAACAGAGAATTAAATTCCCTGAATTCGAATGTAACACTTCTAACATATCTTGTTTACTTTAACATTGTACCTTAATGGAATTGTCACTACACTATTTCAAAAAAAATGACTTCTAACTAAATTCTCAATTCTCTTACCCATTCTCTACTATTATATGGTTATACAAGCTCATATCAACTAATATCATAAAGCATTTACTGTACAATAGAAGATACCTGCTATCATCTCTGGATCCTCATTGTCTTCACTGATATTGAGATTATATACTCTAGCCGTAGAGCGCATTTCCTGTTGAGTAGAAAATTCTGTCTGACTTCTTCCTCTACCTCTACCCCGTCCTCTCTCTGGGATATCGAAGCAGATCGCTCCGACTACACAGGCTTTCCTGTCCCCAGTGGACAATCTCTCATGAAATGTCCTATTTCCCCACATCGAAAACAGGCTCCAGATTCAACTCTGCATGCCCCACCATGATATCTCTCACAAATCTGACAGTGTCTCTGTTGTGCTCTTCCATCACCAGACTTTCCTAATTGAGTCTGTCTAGCTCTCATCTGATTTGATCCTCTAGCAGAGGATACCACTGATTCAGGCCTTACTTGGTATTGGAACCCAGAATCTCTACCTCTCTTGGGTGGTACAGAGCTCGACGAAGCCCCCGTTCTTTTGGAAGATTGAGCTTTCTGATCCCCAAACCACTCGTTCTGAGCTCTTTCTAGAGCTTTAGCACGGTTTACTACTTCCTGAAATGAGGACAAGTTCAAAACAATCAACATCTCTTTTAGCCTTGGTCGTAGTCCTTCAATAAACCACTCACATGCTTCTTTCTCTGTCCGAATCAATTCGGCAGCAAATCGACTTAACTTGTTGAATTCACACTCATATTCATACACTGTGCGATTCAGCTGTTTCAAATTCAAGAATTCTTGCTTCATTTCCCTGATGAACTGATCTCCTATATACTTGTGCTTAAACTCTTCTAAAAATAAATACCATGTTTTCTGATCATTTGGCATCCTATGAATAACATTCGTCCACCAGATTCTCACTTGCCCACGGAGCAAAGAGACCATCCCATCTAGTTTCTCCATATCAGAGCAGTGGAGTCCCTCTAACATGATCTGTACATCATTAAGCCAAAGGTCCGCAACAACAGGACCTTCTTCGGCTTCACCTTTGAACTCTGGAGCTCCTAATCCTTTTAACTCTTTGGCTATATTAATCCTCTGCGTTGAGGATGCAGGAGTTTGGAAACGTGTCAAAATAGTGCCCAACGTCCTGAAAAATACATTTTGATCTTGTACAGGCACTCCAGAGGGTGCCTGTCCTTCACCTTGCCTGACCAGGGCAGGTGAATTACTACTTTCAGCTAATCTATCATCTCTCGCTTCACCCCGAGAGCTATCTTGTCCGGACATCTAATAAGAGATAACCAAATATTTCTATTAGCTAAACAACATACTCATTATTCGTATCAGATCAGAAGTTCTTACTACTATGTTGGCATGAACACTTTTTAAGACACTATGGACTCCGATTTATGCCGAGAATCGACTAAACCGTAGCTCTGATACCATTAAATGTAACACCCTCAACCCGTATCCGACCCGGATACAAGTCTGAGGTGTCACATGACTTTTCAAACTTTAATCTTTTAACGAAAACCAATGAAATTTAAAACTTTGATTAAAATAACATTGTCACTGCACACGAGTTAACCAAAATAGGACAAAACTAATCAGAGCATTTGAACTAACACTGTTCTTACATGCCAACACACTACATACAACAAAATACCTACTGTGACTTTACTTCTGATCTGATCGCTGAGTAGAGATAGGTTGATCTGCAAATTCCTATTCTTGGTTCTCCTGCTCTTCGAAGCCTACGTGTAAAAACACTTACACGCTAAGTCATAGACTTAGTGAGGCATAATTACATCATAAAGAATTATTAAAATATAAACATGTCGTCTACTATCCAAACACAATTATACTATCATACCATCATTTATTATACCACATATGAGCCAATATAAATCGTAATAATACCATATTAAGATACAACTATATACATCCTCGTTATGTCTTATTTAAATCCATATACACTATTGAGAACCCAAGGTATATTATGAGATTGTGCACACGTATGCTGTCCCCACAGCTCCATGAATTTTTCGAAGGACCGATCCAGAGGTCATAAAGATCCTCGATAACTATCCAGAGGTCATAAAGATCCTCGGTAACTATCCAGAGGTCATAAAGATCCTCGGTAACTATCCAGAGGTCATAAAGATCCTCGGTAACTATCCAGAGGTCATAAAGATCCTCGGTAACTATCCAGAGGTCATAAAGATCCTCGGTAACTATCCATAGGTCATAAAGATCCTCGGTAACTATCCAGAGGTCATAAAGATCCTTGGTAACTATCCAGAGGTCATAAAGATCCTCGGTAACTATCCATAGGTCCAGAAGAACCTAGGTATACTGTCCATATGTCTCGAAAGACATAGGTAGTTCTTTGACTCTTGGCATACCAACTATACTTACAGTTCTCATAACTCATATCATGGCATTGTCTTTTACCTTATTACATATTCATACATCATATCACATTTTTCTTTTTCTATAGCTCTTTATCACATGTTCATATGATCATCTTATTACCTATACCTTTTCATATAAACATTACATACATACATGTCATCCCTCATATGATTTCATATTCATATTCTGTATATTTCATATTCTTTCTTATGTCCTTTTCATACTTCTTATTTCATATTCTTATGAAATCATATTGATCATTTTAACTATTTCACATATTTAACACATTTATCTACATATTTACACAACTCATATAATATATATATATATATATATATATATATATATATATATATATATTGTAACATGTCAATACATATGCTCATTCATACATATAAACCATAACAAACACATCACACACACTTCATATACCTAATATAGATATCTCGTAACTCATTCATATATAAGCTCTAATCTGGAACATAGACTTACCACAATCTGCATAGTATATCCCATAATGTATTGGTATGAATTCATATCATATTTAATAATATTGAATGAATCATGTATCAAGATATTAAATCTAGACTTATCGCAGTTCTAAAACTGAATATACTAACATAATCATGTTATGCACTGCACTCACCTTAGCCTTGTTTGAATTGAATCAATTCTAACCCTTCGTTTACTTTGAAACAAAGTCACGTTCAATATCTACATAAGCATAATTTTCAAGATGATTATCAGATGCCCAAGTCTTGAAATTAACCTCTAATTCCTACCAATTTAAGGGATTAATAGTTTAGTCTCTCTTCTTTCTTCTTTTTTTCATTATGGGGGAATCGGTTCCTCCCCTGGGGGTATCGATTCCCCTCTAGCATTCTGGAATTCATACTCGTTTGAGGGGGAATCGATTCCCCTTGAATGGGTACCGATTCCCCTAGCCCAGAAATCTCATTTTGAGCTCGAAAATCACCTTATTTCAGCTCAAACCTTCCTATTTCACTTCCTTTAATACTTCTAACTTTAATACACATACTTAAACTTATTCTTATTCCCTAATCACTTCTTTAACTTCAAATCTAGTCATTCCTATGTAATTGCAAAAATTATACTAGTTTTGCAACATGTTCAAATTCCTATTCTAACACTTCCTATCCCTTAATTGACTTGATGACAAGTCAAATTCAACTTCCAATTCTTAATATAAACTTTATTTCGATATTCATTCAAAAACTTCAAATCTTTAAATCCTCATAAACTCTTCATTTTGTTGTTTTAAAGCAATTAATCTTTCCTTAATCTTACTTAGCATCTAATAATCAAAACTAAACTTAAATTTCAGCACATAATCAGCTCAAGTGAAAACTCACCTTTGCTTGGCTTCACACGTGAAGAAGAAGAAGAAAAAGAAGGGAACTCTGGAAACCTCTAAGCTTTGTTTCCTTCATTCCACGTGTATCTATATATATATTATTATTATTATATTTTTTTTCCTTTTCTTTACAAATGACCATACTATCCTTTCATTCCTCATTCTTTTCAATTTGATCTTACCCCTCATTTCTCATATAAGTCTTTAAACCACTCAATTATTCTAATTTAAATCACCAATTTTTGAAACCTTAAAATTTAGTCACTAACCCGGTATTAAGGATGTTACAATCTGCAAAGTCAATTCCTACCAAAGTCAAGTAAAAGACTATCTGCAACATCCATTTCAATCACATCACCCACTCAACATGAGAATTTTGACTCAAATTTTACTATAAGTTTTGAACATGGGTACCATAATCTTTGTACATGAAAAAGAACCTCCAATAAATCAAGTTAAGCTTTTGCAATAGAATATCTTTCATAAAACGGAATAAGAAATCTTTGAATCATTCTTTTCTCGACTATAAACTCATTCAGTAACTGAAGTTAAATTTTCTTACCAAACAAACCTGAACAGCAATGGAGAAGAGATCTTCATGGCAGAAGCTAACACTTACTCCAATTACAAAGCCACACCAAAGGTTGAACTACATCAATAATGACGAATTATTGGTACGGTTTATCCAAAATCTAACGCCAACATTAAGCGCCTATTACATACAGAACTTCCTGTAATTGAAGAATGGCATCCACGTCTTGACAATTAAAAACCTTAAATCATTCACATTTACTTTTGATATAATGACAGCCCCTTAAATAACATGGTTTAGGACCAAGACCACATCACCTCATTAAAATTTATCGAAGAGTCTGTCACTACAAACACTTACCAATGAGACATCACAATAAGCTTCTATTGTCCTACTAATCTACCAATTAGTTCAAGCACCATTTCTTATTCACCTCCATCAATACTACAACCAAAATTATTTACAAACTCTCATGTTCGTTTTGCTTCTTTTAAGAATACCTTCTTTCGGTTACTAAAATCTGAATCCGAGAGAGATTTAGAACACACATCCAATTATATATATATATATATATATATATATTTTTTTTTAAACATGATCTTTTTTTTTCCTTTCCGCTGCCGATAACACATTATTATGAAGATCTAACTTTAATTTATATATTTTTATTTTTCCTAACAAATCGAGAGCCCATTGTATCTTTAGTGAAACAATCTGATATAGGGATTCTAAATCACTGCTTAATTAATCGATAATTTAACTTTAAAAAGACTTGAGGCTTAATATAAAAATTTAGTGTCCACTTTAGGTGTCTAAATTTTTTTTTGGTCAAGGTAGATTGCTTAACATTTTCTCCATTGCAATTTTAAATGTCTTGCCTGTTGGGACTGATAAAAAAACATGTCATCCATTCAAACATAACACATGACACACTTATAAATTTTTTAAAATATTATTTTAGAAAAACTTAAACTTATTATTATTTTTCAAAAAAAAAACCCAAATTTTCTTTATAATCTCAAAAGTACCCCTAAATCCTAATCTCAAAACATTAACTTCTTTGTTGACCGTCCTCTGCCACTGTTACCCCTGCCAGCTGTCTACACGCAATATCACCATATCCTTACCATTATCCACAATCCCTAAATCACAAAATTCAAACTTTAAATCCCTAAATCCCAAGACTCAAATTCTTGATCTCCAATCAAATTACAATCTCAGGTCTCAACAGTGTTGCTAGCTAGGAAACTTCGCTCGTTGATGTTATCGTTACGTTGAGGATGAGTGTTAATCAAAAGTGATGACTGGTGTTAATCCCAATCATATTGTAATTTACAATCATTAACAAAACGTGGATGGTTGCAATCCCTAACAAAACGTGGATGGTGGATAACAAGTGAGTGGGTGATCACTAACTGTGATGGTGGTCGATAACAAAATGAGTTTTAGGGTAAGGGATTTTGGTGTATTTTGTGAAAAATAAGAAAAGTAAGATTATTTTTAATTTATGAATTTTATTTTTTTTAAATAAAGGAAATTATGAATTAAGTCATATATCAAACACTGATCGATTGATTCTTAACAAACATTTCTAATAGTCATGACAGATCAAACACTTAAAATGATAATGCCAAAAACGTTAAACACCTACCTTGACAAAAAAAAACCTTTAAAGTGAATAAGAGTTGTATATTTATTTTTTAAATCATTCAATCAATTAATTGAACTAAATTTTAATTCAATTAATTAATTCTATTAAAACCATAGAATAAATCCCCTTATTTAATATTTTAAAATAGTTCACTCGTGTTTATTTCATACTAAAAGTCTATTCAAAGGGATCATATGGAATATAGATAGCTTGAGCCATAAAGAAAAATATCATGAGATTCTTGTGTTGGGAAATGCATGCAACTTGTAGGCATTATCCTCTGAAGTGGACAAAGGTCTATCTTAATACTTCCGTCCCTACTCTTGAATAAATAAATATAAATTTTATATATGTTTATCCTTTCGTCCAATCATTTAACATAATAGAAAGTTACAATTTATTGGTCAAAATTCAAAGTTAGCACATTGATGATATCCAATTTCAACTCTTTCGCGCGTGCTATTTAAACTGTTGGCTCAACGGCTATACGTATTAATTGAGGCCTGTGTGGTTGATTTGAAAAGTCTGAATGAAGATTCAAATATGGTAAAACACGAAAGCACATTGATATTATTTAAATATGAAAGAATTTTGTTTAAAGAATCATTTACTAAAATTAAATATACGAAATAAATTGATATATATTAATCAGGATAAAATTTTAGGGAATCGGGAAGAAAACATAAAAAATATGTTAAGGGTCGTGTTATTATTTCAAAATTTGATTTTTATATATTATTTGTATAATGCTAAGTTTTTATAGTATTTCTTATGTGAAAATTCAGATCTCTTAATTTATATTTAATTTTCTTATTGACTATTGATTTAATGAATACAAAAAGATATTTATTTTAATTTTTTATGTTTATAATTTTATTTAATTTTTATTTTTTAATATTAAATAAAAAATAATCATTAATGGAGCGAAATATTTTTTTCAATCAAATTATATTTAAAATTTGAAAGTTAAATTAATACAATTATAAATATAAAAGATTAAAAATTTATTTTACTTTATTACAATTATTTTGTTTTTATAACATGTCAACGATTAATAATAAAATTAAATAAATATTTAAAAATATTTAAAAGTTCTCAAATAAGAAATAGGCTTAATATAAAAATAAGTGCCTAAATTATCTATTTTCTCATTTAGGTGTCTAACGTTTCCAATATTATCATTTAGGTGGCTACGACATAACGAACGTTAAAAAATCATTAAAAGTAAGTCAACCAATCAATATTTGACATGTGAATTGATTTTTATTTCCTTTAATTCTTTTAGAAAATAAAATTCATAATTATTTTTTAAAAATTCTCAATTTTTTTTATTTTTCATAAAATACCCAAGATCTTCAATTCGTCTGTCGATCACTACCGCCTTTCACGACCATCTACTCAATCGCTGACCACTCACTCGTCGGCCACCCTTTAACTGTTCACATGTCGATTGGGATTAATTTTGTTGAGATTTAGGAGATTTGAAACTACGATTGAAGGCCGACAACGGGTGGGCAAGCAAAGGGTGTGGTGGATATTTTAGGATTAAGAATTTTGAGATTTTAAAAATATTTTAGGGTTTTTTCTGAAAAATAATAAAAGTTTTAATTTTTTTAAAAATAAAATTTTTAAAAATTAATAAAGGCACCACATGTCACATTTTAAATGGTTGATGGAAATTTTTTAGTGTCTATTACAGTCGAGATGCATAAATGATAACATTAGAAACGTTAGATACCTAAATTAATAAAAAAATTACCAACTAAATGAAAAATGTATAATTTGAAATTCTTTTAGATTAAAGCTAAAAAATAAGATAATCAATTCACTTATAAGAAAAATTAAATTTTATAATAAGACAAAAAAATTGTACGTATCTAAACCTGGAATAAAATATAAGTAAAAAAAATAGAGGAATATTTAAGGACGGCGACTTTCTTTTCATTTCGGTCGTGACTTTCAATGGTAAAGAGATTATTTAGTTTTCTAAAAATACAATTACAAAGAACCCTAGAAAGATTCTATTCAAATTCCACTCAATGATTCGTGCGTGTTTTACACTCCCCGCAACTGTGAATCGGAAACAAATTTTAACGCGACTTGCATTGCATGGACCGCCGAAATACAGACGCTTTTGACTTATTGATTTTTATTATTTTTTTTGTCATAATCTATTTTATCTATTGAGTTTGGAAGATGCCAAGTCGAGTCTTTTATCTATACATTAATCAAAATTGTTTCTTTGATCAGAATTAATTTAAACAAGAGATATAATAAGATTGATTTAAGTGGTAAATAGTTTGATATCACTTAAGTCGGTGTTGAGTTTGAGTCATTGTGTATACAAAATTCTCCATTGGGAGACTTGCACACCATAACCAAGGCACAACTCGAGTCGGTCTAGATTAATCAAGACTAAGCCTTAGGAACCTGAACGATAAAAAATAAAATTAAATCACAGATGAATTGAAGGAGATAAATAATAATAATCATCCTTGAAAATTTTAATTTAGTATATATTTTATATATTTCTTTATATTTCACTTGATAATTAATTTTCGTTTATTAAAATTTTATAAATTTATTATCTCTTAATTTTTATTTTTATTTTAAAATTCACTCCTTAACATAGGGTCTTACATCTGCCACTGAATAAAATTTATATAAATCACAGTCGTAATTTACAATATATTTTTCATAAAAAATATTCCACCCTTTTAAAAAAATATCATTCTCTCAATAAACAAACTACCACTCCTTTAAAAGTTTATCTCTACCTTTTAAAAATATAACTTTCTCATTGAAAATATTAATATATATTAACTAAGATCTTTTCCATTATTTTCAATGATTTTGTACCTATATAGAATATAAGGTGCGTGACATACTATAGTTATTATAATAAGCAAAAATAAAATTAAGTATTTATGTTTTTATTGAATATATACTTATTTTTAAAAATAACGTTATTTTTGTGATTTTTTAATTGAAATTATTCGTTTAAAAATTTATATACATAGTATCTATAATAGTTAGTTAAAATTTATTAAATTAACATCTATCTTTATAATTTTTAAAAATTTATAACTAGTCTAATATCAATTGATCAAGTGAGACAAATTAAAAAACAAAACATCAAAATTTAAAATTTAATTATATTAATTTATTTAGTAAAATAAATGCCATCTACTATTTAAAAATTTCCTACTAAAATCTGCATACTAAGTTATTATTATTTATTTATCTTTCAAATAAATTACTACAACAAAAAGTAATCATCACCAAAAATGTACTTTTTTTAAATATATATATATATATATATATAATATTTTAAATAAATATTATTATTATTTAAAAAATTGTGTATAATGAATTCTCGTTTTATGTATAATACGCGTGAGTGAACCGGTGTCACAAATAAAATAAAATAATTTAATTGTAAAATTAATAAAAAAATAAAATTTGGGATATTTTTTTATGTATTATCCGGATCGACCCAGATTGCACACCTAGTTTTGGTAGGTGGATCTTGCTTAAACGATATCAGGTTGCTTACCATTTGAACCAACCCTCATTAATAAATTAAGGATATTTTTTATCTCTTAACTTACCTTCACATATACACATATTTTTTATAAAAAAATCATTTTTTAAAAATATCAATATCAAATGAAAAAATGCATATTTTATTTTATTTTAAAAAATACTCTCAAAGTGATTGACCTTTATTCTTATTTTAATATCTTTTTAATACTTAATAAATTTGTATTATTACAATAATACTGAAAAAATATTATTTATAATATAATTATAAAAATTATTATCATTAGATCTAAAATTAGGATTATTAACATTTACATTTTTCTTTTGTGTAGTAAAAACAGTGGTACGGGTAGGTAATAAACGGTAACAAAGCTGGGCAACAACTGTAACTCCGAAGCTTCTTCCTCATCAATTTCAAACCTCTTTATAGCAAGTTCCTATATTGAGCACAATTCAGATCTCTTTTCATTCATTAAAATCCATATATAATGATATCATAAGCTACCTTTTTTTAAAGCAAACCCAGAATTCACGTGCTACTTGTAAGTATATGCAACAGAATTATATGTTACTATATATACATGAAGGATAAAGATATTGTTTATGCTTATCATTATCATCATTGTAAATATATTTTCTGCACACGTTATTCATTTTTTACTGCTTTTTTTTTTTGGGGGGGGGAGTTGTGTGTTTCATGACTATATAAACTGCTCTAAGGTGTAATTCATCTGTGTGAAGGAAAAAAAATAAGGTATTTTGAGATGGGTAGGTGGAACGAGTTTGTTGGGGTTTTGTTGAGCATTGCATTGGTGGTGGTTGTGGTGGCAGTGGAAGGGTATCCGGCGGAGGATCTGGTGGTGAAATTGCCCGGTCAGCCGCGGGTTGGGTTTAAGCAATATGCTGGGTATGTTGATGTGGATGTAAATGCTGGGAGGAGCTTGTTTTATTACTTCGTTGAAGCTGATAAAGATCCTGACAAGAAGCCACTAACTCTCTGGCTCAATGGAGGTTTGCTTCCTTATTTTTCTCATTGTTTTCAAACTTTTGTTGCTTTGTCCGTTAAATTATGAGTTTTACTGTGAAATATGTTGCACTGCTGTCTGTTTTGACCCATGAGTACTTTCGTTCTTTGTTCTTTCACGGTATTCTAGCTGTTCTCTAACCTTTTTTTTCCCTTTGGGTTTGCTGTAGATGACTATTGTTGGTCTTCCTATTTACCTTTTCAAGATTCATTTTTCTTCTTCTCCCACTCGTTGTACTTTGGTTCCTTTTACCAATGCTTGGTATTATTAACTTATTTCTCGAAGAGTATATTTTGATATTTTCTTCCAATAGAAACCAACTGCATTAATACCTATGTCAACCGGATTTCTTCATTTGTCCCCCTAAAATACCAACATTTGATACCTATATTCCATGGATATTCAGAGTTCAGACATGGTATTAGAATATGATATTCCAAATATATGTATATGCTCGTATTCGCAGTGTCCTAATTCAGGGTGATAGAGCCTTCTTACTGCTACATTTTTCGTTCATGCTGAGGCTTATAAACCTCCAGAATTAAGAATTTATTCATGTTTAAAAGTGGTATTGAAAACTAGTTAAAATATATTGGGATTTGAGAGAGATTGATGGTATGTTGTGGTCCTGGAAATAGAGAGGTTCCTCTGTTGCCTGTTGCTATTCTTACCTTCAAATTCCATTTAGGGCCGGGGTGTTCCTCCGTTGGTGGGGGTGCTTTTACTGAACTCGGTCCATTTTATCCTCGAGGTGATGGCCGAAGCCTTCGGATAAACTCAATGTCATGGAATAAAGGTATAAAACATGTTCATTGCATTTAAATGAAATGAATTTCACTATCAGATTGTTAACAAATATATATATTGCCTCATTTTCCCCCTCACTTTCTTCACTTTCTTATCTTAATAGCATCAAACCTCCTGTTTGTTGAGTCCCCTGTTGGTGTAGGATGGTCTTACTCAAATACCTCTTCGGATTTAATTCGTGGGGATGCTTCCACTGGTATTTTGATTTCTTCAACTGATAGATATCGAAATTATTAATTTTGGAGAAAAATTGATCTGAACTCAATCTCTTGTTCTTGTCAGCCAGGGATATGCATATTTTCATGATGAATTGGTATGAGAAGTTCCCAGAACTTAAGTCCAGAGAACTGTTTCTTACTGGAGAAAGTTATGCAGGTAAGTTTTTGGCGAATTAATAATCACCTAATTTTTGTAAACAGACGGGGTTAACCAATACATGAACTCTAATGGTATTACACGTTTTCATACAGGGCATTACATACCACAGTTGGCTGAAGTTCTACTAGATCATAATGCATATTCAACTGGTTTTAAGTTTAACATCAAAGGAGTTGCCGTAAGAAAACTTGCACTACCCAATGTTCTTTGATAAGAAACAGAAAGGAACATGATATTGGGATCTTATGGTTCTTCTTGTGATTGGTCTAACATTGTTACTTGATTTCTTCATATTTAGATCGGGAATCCGCTTCTCAGACTTGACCGGGATGTTCCGGCGACATATGAATTCTTCTGGTCTCACGGGATGATTTCTGATGAAGTCGGGCTTACTATCATGAATGATTGCGATTTCAATGATTATACCTTTGAAAGTCCTCATAATGTATCCCAGTCCTGCAACAATGCCATAGCTGAAGCAAATAGCATCGTTGGTGATTACATAAACAGTTATGATGTCATTCTAGATGTTTGTTATCCATCTATTGTAGAACAAGAACTACGATTGCGGAAAATGGTAATACTTTTATTTCCCTTCCTTTTGGTAAAAAACAAGGCTGTAACTTCTTAAGAAGAGTTGCATGAACCAACTGAACTAAACCAAGATCATTCAACCGTGCAATGATTCATTTTCCTGATATATGCAGGCCACAAAGATGAGTGTTGGTGTGGATGTGTGTATGAGCCTTGAAAGGCGTTTCTACTTTAACCTCCCTAAGGTTCAGAAGGCACTTCATGCCAATCGCACCAAATTACCTTATCCTTGGAGCATGTGCAGTGAGTAAGCAGATCCAGCACTCTCTTCTATCTTTTGAAATAGTGACCTGCAAAATGGAAATGACTGACTGCATTCATTGTCTTAACTATGTTAGTTCTTTGTAAAATAAAACTAAGCCACAAACTTAAAAGAATCTTATTAATCTTATGGACTATGGTATCTAAAATCAGTGACACTGACATACTTAAAATTTTGCTTACTCCGTGATGACTCTTTTTTTTTCTGCACTGAACAGTCAATTAAGGTACAATGACACTGATGGTAACATAAACATCCTTCCTATTCTCAAAAGAATTATCCAAAATGGACTTCCTGTCTGGATATTTAGGTAAGACCCAGAAATTGTTACTTATTTGCCAACATATAGTCATATAATATATATATGTGTGTGTGTAATTGGTCAAAACTAACGATTGCAGTGGGGATCAAGACTCGGTTGTGCCACTGCTCGGCTCAAGAACACTGGTTCGTGAACTAGCTAATGATTTGAAGTTCAAGATTACAGTTCCGTATGGAGCTTGGTTTCACAAACACCAGGTTTTAATGCAATGTTAACACATCTAAAGCCAGTGCCACTGCTTTGAACGTTTGAAACCTTATTCATTTTCTTGAGTCTATTTTTTGGTTAGGTTGGAGGTTGGGTGACCGAATATGGCAATTTATTGACCTTTGCCACTGTGAGGGGGGCTGCACATATGGTACCATATGCACAACCATCAAGAGCCTTGCATCTATTCAGTTCATTCATACATGGCCGGCGACTGCCGAATAACACACATCCTCCCGTACAAGAATGAGAGAATACTGCAACCGAACGGCAACAGTCTGATAGAGTTGCAAGTTAATTAAAGCTTCAGAATTTGCTCATCTCCAAAAGGTAATAAGAGAATACGGGCGTCGTCACCAGAAGGAAAAGATAGCATAGAGTGTTTTTTTGGTGTATGGATTGTGGGAAAATAAAAGTTGGTTCATTGGTTTAAGATTTATAATTGAACTGCCTGCATCTGACATCTCTCTCAATCAAAGGAATATATAAAATAACTGAAATTTTAAGATGCCAGACCCCATTGCTTGAACCTTGCAATCAATTTTGAAAATTGAGAATCAAATAGTTCATCCCAACAAACAAGTTTTGAACATGTATCCATGCAGAAAGAAAAGGTGAGAGCTATTATGATATTAACAATTCCTCACAATAATAGTAATGTACAATTTTCTTTTCTTTTGGCATTTTGACTAGGGCAATTTGGCTAGTATAACCAAGTCCAAAATCTTGACATCAAGGCTGTCATCAATCCTTACAATCCCATCCGTTCCATCCACACCAATTAACTTACCAGTAACACCACGAAGTGAGCCACCCATGATTTTGATCTTGTCCGATTTCCTTGGTGGCACTATTTCCATCTCACTAGCCATCACAGTTATGGTATCCCCGTTGCCATGTGATCCAAGGGCCACCTTACATGACCCATCCTGTATTAAGGGACCAATTAATTTCCAGACACTCCTATTAGTCCTATATGCTTCACTATAGATAAGGTTTCAACAAGACTTGGTCCAATCATGATGTCTAAAGCCGACTGTTCATTTATGCAGGTAATATGTACAGAACACTAGAATATGCCAAGACAATGCTCCAGAAGATTATGACTCACAAGCACAAAATAAATACATGAACATGTTAAAACCGCATAAAATGAATATAAATGTTAAAAGTTTATATAAATTTGAAATACTTCGGAGAAAAAAAATAAAGTGAACACAACACACATAATTTCACTAAATTGAAACATCATGAATAATTATGCAACATATGAGATGGATTTAGATACAACACAACCAGGGACACATATGAGCAAACATTTTTTTTTTCAAAAAAAAAAAATAATCAATATGGAAAAATCATGCAAAAAATAAAAACGGAATTGAGATGTAATACAAGTAAAACATAAAAAATAATTAAAACCACTATGAAAAATAATATGAAAACGAAATGAATACATGAACGTGTCAAAATATACATAAAAGAATTAGTAATGTATCTACCCACAAAACATTATCGCATAACCAAACATATAATTTATAATTGCAAACCCAATAATACCCAGAAAATTAATGCTATAAGCTCTAGCCTAATGTCCCAGAAACCCCTAAAAGTTTATTGATACCAATGCTTAGGTGTCAATTAAAACATGGATTGAATTTGGGGACAAA
Source organism: Hibiscus syriacus (assembly GCF_006381635.1). NCBI lineage: Eukaryota > Viridiplantae > Streptophyta > Magnoliopsida > Malvales > Malvaceae > Hibiscus > Hibiscus syriacus. The sequence goes on from NW_024062765.1 coordinate 1,548,313, forward strand.
TTTTAAGATAGTTATACATGTTAGTAACACTGAATTGAAATGCGAGTATTTCACGAAGAAAATCAAAATATCTAATTTTTCACAGTGCTGAAGAACATAACAGAAGGGAATTATATATATATATATGTGTGTACGTGTGTGCGTGTGTGTTAGAAGCAAAAAGAAAATGGGAGAGATGTGTACGTGTGTGTGTGTGTTAGAAGCAAAAAGAAAATGGGAGAGATACCTGAAGCACCTCTTGGATAACTCCAAGAGTCTCATCTCCAGATTTGTGCACATTGACCAAAATATCAGGCATGAACCATGGTCCTTCATTGTCAGCACCTGCAAGCACCCGTGTTAAATTGGAGGGAAGTTCACAGTTTACTTTTTCTTTCTTAAAAGTTTCTGAACCACAATGCTGGAAATAAATCTACTTTAAGCACTCCAGAAAACCCCCATAAGTACTCGAGACTTCATTTAGTCAGTAATAATGAAAAACAGATGCACAAACAATTTGAAAAAAAAAATGCATTCCAGGGTTAACAAAAGAGAACTATAAAAAATATATTTAAGAGCTCTTCAAGATAAGTTCATCAACATTTGGCACCAAAACAGTTCAGATATAAAAAGAATTGATGAATTATACGAGAAATAAAATTAAATCCCATAAAACATCCACTAATGATAGTCAATGACCCAGATAAAAATTGTTAGTTGCTCCAAAAACAAGTGGGGAGACTGAAATAGTACCTATTACAGGAGACATAACATCAAGACCAACAGTTCCAGGTGTCATCAGCTGCCCTCCAGGTGTACCTGGAATATAGGATCCCGATTTTGGTGTCATAGGTTGCCCACTGGGAGTTGATGGCATATAAGGACTAGGAGCATTGGCTGAAACAAACATACAATATGAGAAGTAATAAAGAACACTAACGCATTCAAATAGAAAAAAATAGGCCAAAATATAATTACCATATGCCGAACTGCCATCCCTTGGTGTTCCAGCCTCACTGTAATTACCACCAGGAGTACTACCCCAACCTGAACCGGGAGTAGGTGCTTCATATGCCCTTGAAGGCGGACTTCCAGGCTGAAAGAAACAGCATTACAGTCATTTTACAAAGAAAGAACAAAGTTCTAATTAATTCAGTTAGAAAAATAGCCATATCTCATAGCACCAAACAGTGGAAGAAACCTAACCTGATACTGTGGACTGGTTCCCAAGAGGCAGATTTCCTTCTTCCCAATTAAGGATGGCAAACGGGCGGGTCGGGTGCGCATACCCCCTCCCCATCCCCATACCCACCTAATATTTTTCAATCCACCACCCGCCTACCACCCATGATGGGTATAAATTTTCAAATCCATACCCGCCCACGCGGGTACATTTTCAAATTCATCCCCACACCCACTACCTACTAGCGACATACCCATCTAGACCCGCCTGACAGCAAACTAATGGGATGTTGGAGTTGGTTCCCAGACAGTTCGTGATAGGGTAGCAACGCATGCTACAATTTGTCAGAGGAGTGGCTCTACGAATGTTATGGAGACAGATTGTAGGGAGCATGTAGTCGCAGAGCTGGATTGTTGAATTGCTTTAGATGTTAATGCTCATAGTGCGCCTAATATGGGTTTTGAGAGACTAAAGAACATGGAAACTGCTGCTTTTGATGTTAATGCATATAGTACGGCTAATTTGTGTTTGGATGGGCAACATGGGCTAAAGAACATGGAAAATGACGTGGTTAGTGGGATTATATGTTTAATCAAAGAGCCGAATATTTCCCTAATTAAAGACCAAATATCCTTAATATTTAGTTAAATTATATGTTATATATTATACAATATTAAAATTTATAAATTAGTCTCTAAAATTACACATAAATTTATAATGGTCCAAAATTTAATAGATATTTAGCTGGGCGGGCGGATGTGGGGCGGGTAATGTCTCAAACCCATTACCCGCTCACCACTCTCGACGGGTACCACTTTATAAATCCACACCCGCCCACTACCCGCTAAAATTATACCCATCCCCGCTCCAATTGGAGCGGATGCGGTGCGGAATCTACGAAACTGTACCCGTTTGCCATCCCTATTCCCAATTATCCCTATTTTTCAGTCTTCATAATAAACCAACCACCCGTTAATCAGGTATGAATTGAAACCGTTAAATACATGATGCACTAGATATATGGAATCGACAAATAAACCTGGGCGGACTCATTGGTGCATAAGGATTCCTTGCCCTGTCACGCATAGGTGTTCTCATGCCATCATGGATTGGTGTAGCTGCAGAGAACATAAAAGTAACACATTATTATTGATTTAGTAAATAACAATATTAGTGCGCAACGGAAGTATCCACACGAATTCATGAAGAAGAAGAAAAAACACCTCCGGGATCTCTCATAGGAGTCATGTATGGATGTAAAGGAGTTCGTGAAGGGTGCATAGGTGTCTCACTTCCCATACCATATCGAGATGTATCCCTAGTGAAAAAAAATTGTACAAAATCAGAGACATATATAACAAGAGATTTTTCATAGTACAAAAAATAAAAAGGATGTTAAGGAAATCATATTTACCGGTGGGGTGTTGAAATAACTACATTATCAGATACAAAATTGCGGTCAACTGCAGACACTAACAAGTTTTACAAGTTATAAGGATGCTAGACAAAGGAGAAAACATTTCAAACATTAATCTGAACTTGCCTGTAACAACCCTCATTTGAGACTCCAACTCAACTCGAACTGATTGACCTTTAATATCAACACGTCCACGATAACCCTTAAAAGGGCCCTGTCGAATTTTCACAGTAGTACCAATCAAAGCATCATGTCCTCCTCTACCACCTCGGTGTCTCCCACCAGCTGTTTTGAAGAGTCAGAAGTTAATAGCATCAAGGTTCAAATGAAACTTAATCACTTAACTAGAAAACTAATAATTCAGAGAAATCCAATCCAATAGCCATGTTTGTACAAGGATAACAAAATCGACAAACAATCAAACGGAGGCCCTCCCCTAGAAAATCTCCTTGGTGATGGTGGTACACGTGGTGGGGCCTTGAAGCTACCAAATCTCGATAAAGAATCGCCCTAAAAGAATGAATCAAGAGCACTAACCTCAATGAAATGATGAAAATTAAATATAAATTGTCGGAACCACCTTTCGGTCGGGTTCGGAATTGAGCTTCAACTTGGATTAAACAAATTGAAGTCACCACCGATCATTTATTTTAAACAAAATGGGTTGACCGAATACTTTATTTCTTACTTGGTCTGCGTCTTACCAGAAATATATCGAATTCGGGAGTCGGTTACAGTCAAGGAAGTGTTATCACTCTTGAATAGGGGTGTGCAAAATTACCCGACCCGGATCGAAAAAAACCGAGTAATTTTCTTTAAAAAATACCCGATTCCGGGTCAGATCCGGGTTAGGCCCGGGTCACAAAAATTGATTTTTCCGGGTACCCGGTTAAGTTTGGTGAAATTTCTATTGGCTTTTGCTTTGTGTTTAGTGAAATTTCATGGCTTGGGTCCAAATGGGTTTCTTTTAATTTGATTGAATTTATAAATATATCCAGTTTGTGTTAAATGGTATGAGATAGAGCTTTGCTGGTTTAAATTCTTTGCAAGTTTGAAGCTTTCCTGTTATCAATTTAACATATCTTGATGGTATTCCTTTACAGGTTTTGATGTTCATTTTTGGAAGAAAATCCTGGGGATGAAGCTAACAGGTGGGGTTTATTTTGTGTTTTTTCCCCTTTGACAATGATCCCATTTGCGTTCGGCCACAGTTAATCCTTACGATTATGATTTTGGAAGCTAGTGGAAAGCTAGATGATATCACTGTGATTCTAGCAATGCTGGGAATTTGGTTATTCCTATGAAGTATGAACTCTGTTCCAATATGCATCTGTTAGGTTTTTGTTTCAATTAGTTTCTGATGAAATTTTAGTGTTGTTTAATAATTTGTGTGTTTTTTTATTTAATAATTTGAAGGAAAAAATTCGGGTATTCGGGTACCCGACATACGGATACCCGCAAAATCCGGGTACCCAGAATATCAGGGTCGGGACACGGGCCGAGAAATCACTGACCCGGATTTGCACACCCCTACTCTTGAAATGCTCTTTCGGTACTACGTAATTTCCAGTTGTCTTAAATTAAGAAAATTATAATTTAAATTAAAAGGTAAAATATCGATCCAAGTTACTTACCTTTGATTAATTGAAATACCTTTAAAAGATAAAAATGTTAGATTCGTAGTGGAGTATAAAATTGAATTGAGATAACAAGTGCGCAAATAAAATAATAAACAGAACAAGAAAAAGAAAAAAATAGAACAAGTAAAAAAATAATAATAAAAACAAAATAAATAAAATGGTAAGAAACAAAGATAAAAGAAAAAAAATTAATAGAATAAAAAACACGAAAAAAATAAAAGAAATTAAAAAATAAAATAAAAATAATGTGTATATATATAATGTTAGGAGAAAAAATAAACGAAAGCAAAATAAAGAAAACAATAAATAAAGTAAAATAAGGGGAAGCTCCCACTATATTAATGCATCGAAGACAAAAAAAAGTAAAAAAGAGGGGACATGGAGGCTCGAAGAAAAAATGTGAGGAAGAAATTATTATATAATAATTATAATAACAATAAAAAATGAGAAAAATAAAAACAAAACCAACCTACGCAACGAAAATATAAAAATTTGGTAGAGACAAAACAAAGGAGGAGGGGGCTAGGAATTAAAAAGAAGAAAAGTGAGATAAAAATTTGTTAGATAATATACACACACACATATATATATATATATAGATAATACAATACTTAATATAAAAATAAATAAATAAATAAATAAAAACACTAAAAATATATATAACGTTGGTATTAGGATATTAGTGAAAAAATATAAATAAAATACGTGTATATATACATAATATAAAATATCTAAAAATATGAGAAAATATATATATATATATATATATATAATAAATAAGGAAAAAGTCCAAAAAAATATAAAAATAATATATATATATATATATATATATATATATATGATGTAATAAAAATGGTCAAAATAAAATAATTTAAAAAAATTAAAAGTATATATATATAACGATAGAATATAAAATAAAATAATAAAAAAAGAATAACCAAATGAAAATAATTAAAGACATATATATATACACGTAATAATAAGAATGAAAAATATCCATGTAATAAATAAATGACTAATATAAAAGAAAAACTAAAATTGGGGCCAAATTTGAAAGACAATTAACGTTGGTATTGCGCATTAGGGGACAAAATTAAAGGTTTTAAACATCAGAGGGTCCAAAAGAATAGTTTACCCCTTTTTAAAGACAAAACACGCAGAGCCTTACGTATTTGGGTCGGGTCGGGCGGTCTGATGGTTTTGGTATGAAACCAAAAAATTTCTTTTAACCTTCATTTGTAAGGTTTTCAGCTGAGAGCCCCTTCACTTTCTTTCTTCATCCTCTCGCCTGTTCATCAAGGATGAAGAACACAACCCGGTTTCCCATATTCCGGCACCGCGCCACCGTTCATCGATGGCAATCCTTGAAAAAGATTCGATTTTTAAAAGCTCTTTTCTTCTTTTATCCGAAAACCGAGTTCTTTTCCCCAAAATGGGCCTCGGGATTACTAGATCTGAAAAAATAGATCTCGACAACCTTTCCTGTTCATCAGCCAAAAAATGTTTTTTGGGTTTTCGAGTAAAAAAAACTCAAAAGCAAAACAACATACAAAGAAGAGAAATGAACAAACAAGGTAAAAAACTACCTTTTTTTATTTCTCTGATTTCGAATGTATACAAGCCTTTGTTTGCGCGTAATGTCTTATGGAATCGTGTGTTTCCTGTAAAAACAGTACCTATTTCGTGTATCCCCCTATTGTTCTAGTTACATGCATATTTATAAGTACAAAAGAAACCTATTTCTAGAGTTTGATTCCGAGTAAAACTCGGTTATTTGATGCTCCACGACTCTGACTCGTCATTTGGTTGGTTGTGAATGAGTCACTTTGACTCACGTTTGTTGCAGGCTGAGAAAACCGGCGGGGAACCTGGTTGTTGGGGAAGCAGCGTGCGGTGATGGGTCTTCGAAGGTTGGGGATGCGTGAGGAACGACACTGGAGCAAAGGGTTAAGAATGAAACCATATCTGACTCATATCGTGGACCGTTAGATCATATCTCGATCCAATGGTCGAGGCACTTGGCGGCTGGGGGTAGAAGATGTTTAGGGTTTTAGAAACCCTAATATGTTATTAGTCACGTGCTTGTTGGGTCTGGACTACTGAGCATTGCTGGGCCATGTAACGGGCTGTTTGGGGGGCCTGTGATATGTAAAATAAATATACGTGAATGTTTGTCCAACATGTGTAATAAATTATTATATAATATAATATATAATATAAGTATATTATATAATATCAAAGGATAAAATTTGGTGTCTTTAGCTGCCCTTCTTTGCTCATTATCTTGTAACGAAAATGGAGCAAAGATTACATGACACAAATTTTATCTATACCGAACATCCTCCGATATTGAGACTGATCTGGCGAAGTGACTCCCTCGCTGTGAGGTTGAGTTGAACTGGAGACTCGGATCGTGAAGGTGAAACTTCTCCTGAAGACATCGGTGTTGATGTGTCACAGATGACTCTTTCGTCGTGAAGTTAGGTCAATCTGTTTGTGAAGTTGGAATTGTATGGCCCATTCGTCATGAAGTTGAGCCTAGGAATTGGATATCCTTTGTCGTGAAGTTGAAATCCAATGTAAGTTGCGTTGTTTCGAGGCCAATATCCTTCGTCGTGAAGTTGAAATTGACTCTGAAACTGGAAAGTTTATTGACAGACACTCCTCCTTTGAGTTGAATATCATTCGTCGTGAAGTTGAAATCCAATATGGAGATAGATGCTGCTTGTGTGCACGATTCCCTTCGTCGTGAAGTTAAAACCGCGGGTGGCCCCTTCGTCGTGAAGTTGAGCCTGAGAATTGGATATCCTTCGTTGTGAAGTTGAAATCCAAGTATTGTTCCGAGTCCAATAGCCTCCGCCGTAAAGTTGAAATTGGTTCTGGAACTGGGAAATTGTTTATTGACAGTCAGCCGCCCCTTCGTTGTGAAGTTGGGCTTGTGCTGTCTTGAGTCTAATATCTTTCGTTGTGAAGTTGAAATTGACTCTGAATGAAATTGAAAAGTTATTTGTTGACAATCAGCCGCCCCTTCGTCGTGAAGTTGAGCTTGTGTTATCTTGGGTCCAATATCATTCACTGTGAAGTTGAAATTGGTTCTGAAATTGGTTCTAAAATTAGGAAGCCCCTTCGTCGTGAAGTTAAGCCCCGAATGGCACAATATCCTCTATCGTGGAGTTGAAATCGTGGATGTGTGGGTACGATATCCTCCGTCATGGAGTTGAAATCGCAGATAGCCCCTTCTTCGTGAAGTTGAGCCTTGATTTGAATATCCTTTGTCGTGAAGTTAAAATCCAAGTATTGTATGTTGCGGGTGGACACAATTCCCTTCGTTGTGAAGTTGAAACTATGGATGACCCTTTTATTTTGAAGCTTGGCTTCGAGCTAGATATCTTTCGTCGTGAAGTTGAAATCTACTCTCGAACAAATTGTGTCACTTCGAGTTCAATATCCTTCGCTGCGAAGTTGAAATTGACTCTAGCTAAAACCTGAAAAAAGTTATGCATATATATGATGCTATGAATGCAATGCCCTTTGGTGTGCCTAAAATGCATATGCAACATATGTTATCTTGGGGCTCTGGAGAGAAATCTCGATCTCCGGTTGCTTGTATGGAATCTTGATTTTGGAATCTTGAAGTTCTGATCCCTGGTCTTGAATTCTTCAAATGTTGAAATCTGATGTGTATATTTTGTTTTTTTGATCCTTGATATGGGAAATACTTCTCGACCATCTTAAGTATGTGCATGAGCCTTGATTGGCTTCCGGGTACATGTAATTTTCAATGAATCTTTGTACAGTAATATGCGATTATCTTTTGCATAAGTAGATAAATCATTGAGTTTAAGTTCAATCCAAGATGCTCAAAAGGAATCTATTTAGAGAAAAAGATTGTTTTTATTCATAAGGGATATAATACATGACAAACATTTTGAACAGTGAATACATGATGAAGTGTGTATGAATGTCTTAGATCTCATTAATGTGGGCACTTCTGAGCTGAAAAACCGTTAAGTGACTTTGAACACAGCCTTTGCCAAGGGATCTTTGAAAATGCGACATGTTCTGGAGAGTGCAACCCTTCTCTGACTTATTGAGTTTGTAGAAGATTTAGATGCCGGGATGTTTCCATTGTCAATATCCAAATCGCCCTTTTCGGGTTTTCAACTTGGACCCATAATTAGTTGCAAGACGCCCTTTGCGGGTTTTCATCTTGAACCCACCCTTTTTTGTTCTTTTTCTCTTTTTTTCCTTTTTTCAATTTAGGGCGCCCTTTCGGGTTTTCACCCTAAACATTTTTTCTCTTTTTTGTTTTATATTTTTTTTATTTTTTTCGACTTAAGACGCCCTTTCGGGTTTTCATCCTAAGCGAAGTACTTTTTGACTGCATCCGAGTTGATGGGATGTGGCAGTTCAGGTCCGTGCATTTCAGCCAGGACAAGGGCTCCTCCGGAGAAGACCTTTTTCACTACATAAGGTCCTTCCCAATTTGGTGTCCATTTTCCTCGGAAATCTTTATGGGCTGGCCAAATTCTTTTTAGCACCAGATCTCCTTCGCGGAATATTCTTGGGCGCACCTTTTTGTCATGTGCTCAGATAATTCGTTTCTGATAGATTTGACCATGATGAATGGCTTTAAGTCTCTTTTCATCTATCAAATTAAGCTGATCATATCTGGATTATACCCATTATGCATCTTCCAGTTTGACTTCTGTCAAGACCCGGAGTGACATAATCTCTACTTCAATGGGCATCACTGCTTCCATTCCATAAGCTAGTGAAAATGGAGTTGCCCCAGTCGAGGTTCGTACCGAGGTTCGATAAGCGAACAAAGCAAAAGGTAACTTCTCATGCCATTATTTGTAAGTTTCAGTCGTTTTCTCTATTATCTTCTTAATGTTTTTATTTTCTGCTTCTACTGCTCCGTTCATATTTGGTCTGTAAGCAGTGGAATTGTGATGTTTTATGTTGAACTGTTCACAAGCAACATTCATCATTTTGTTGTTCAAGTTTGTAGCATTATCAGTGATGATCCTTTCAGGTAGACCATACCGACATATAATCTATTTCTTCAGAAACTTACAAATAGTGGACTGAGTGACACTGGCATATGATGCAACCTCTACCCATTTCGTGAAATAGTCAATCGCTATGAGAATGAAACAGTGACCATTTGAAGCCTTTGGATGGATTTGCCCGATAACGTCCATGCCCCACACAGAGAATGACCAGGGCGACGTCATTACATGGAGTGGATAAGGTGGAACATTGATTTTATCTCCGTAAATCTGACATTTATGACATCTTCTAGCATAATTGATGCAATCACTTTCCAGTGTGGACCAAAAATATACGCATCTCATTATTTGTCTTGACATCATATGTCCATTTACATGTGCTCCACAAACTCCATCATGTACTTCTTCCACTATCATTTTTACCTCTTCAGCATCGACACACCTTAACAGGACTTGATTATGACTTTTCTTGTATAAAACCTCTCCGTCAAGGACGTATCCAGCTGCCATCCTTCTAAGGGTTCTCTTATCGGTTTCGGTGGCTTCTTCTAGATAACTTCGATGCTTGATATACTGCAGAATGTCGTAGTACCAAGGCTTAGTGTCTTTCACTTTTTCAATTTGGTAACAATGAGCCGGGTACTCATACGACTGCATCTTAATTGGCATCATTTCATACTCCCCGCCAGCCTTGAATGCGGCTACCAAGGTAGCTAAAGCGTCAGCCATTTGGTTGTCTTCCCTAGGCACGTAGTGGAAGGTGACTTCATCGAATTCTTCGAGCAGATCCAGTATTAGTCTCTGGTATTCCATCAACTTTGTATCATTGGTTTCCCATTCTCTGCAGAGCTGATAGATTACTAAGGTTGAATCTCCATACACCTGCAAAGTCTTTATATCTTTCCCCAGTGTAGCCCGAATTTCCAAGATACAGGCTTCATATTCTACCATGTTATTGGTGCAATCGAAGTTCAGTCTGCTGGTAAATGGGTAGTGATTCCCTTTTGGAGAGATCATAATTGCCCCGATACTATGTCCTAATGCATTTGATGCACCATCGAAATGCATTCTCCAGGAACTGTCCGTTGAAGTGCTTGCTTCTTCTAAGAATATAGCCATCAGGTCCTCATCTGGAAAATCAAAGTCCAATGGCTCGTAATTTTCATCCGTTCTACTAGCCAGGAACTCCGATATGACACTTCCTTTGATTCTTTTTGGCTCACGTACTCGATGTCAAACTCAGACAAGAGCATATGCCATCGGGCTAACCTTCCATATAGAGCAGGTACACCCATCATGTACTTCAGGGGATCTAACTTGGAAATCAGCTAAGTAGTGTGGTACAATATGTATTGTCGGAGTCTTTTTGTGGCCCAGACTAAAGCACAACAAACCTTCTTGATAGGAGGATATTTGACCTCGCAATCAGTGAACTTCTTGCTTAAATAGTAGATGACTCTTTCCTTCTTCCCGGATTCATCATGTTGACCTAGGACACACCTCATGGAGTTCTCAAATATGGAGAGATACAAGAAAAGAGGTTTTCCCGGGATAGGGGACATCAGGATAGGAGAGTGAGACAAATACTCCTTTACTTTCTCGAATGTAATCTGACAGTTTTCATCCCATGCTCCTGGATTGTTCTTTCAGAGAAGAAGGAAGATTGAGTCACATTTGTCGGTTAACTGAGATATGAACCGTGCTATATAGTTCAATCTTCCTAGAAAACCTTCATAGTAAACTTTGAATAGCTTTAACTTTATCGGGATCAACCTCGATGCCTTTTCTGCTGACCACGAAGCCTAATAGTTTTTCGGATATTACCCCGAAGGCGCACTTGCTAGGGTTCAATCTTAGTTGGAACTTCCTCAACCTCTGGAAGAGTTTTCTCAAGTTCTCGACATATTCATTTTCGGTTTGTGCCTTGATATCATGTTGTCGACATAAACCTCAATTTCTTTGTGCATCATATCGTGGAACAGGGTGACCATAGCTCTCTGATATGTTACCCCAGCATTCTTCAACGCGAAGGGCATCACATTGTAGCAGAAGGTTCCCCATAGTATGACGAACGTGGTTTTCTCCATCTCTTCAAGGTGCATCTTGATCTGGTTATATCCCGAAAATCCATCCATGAATGAGAAGAAAGCATTCACGGCTGTATTTTCTACCAACGTGTCAATGTGAGGCAGAGGAAAATTATCTTTAGGGCTCACCTTCTTAAGATCCCGGTAATCGACGTACATGCGGACCTTCCCGTCTTTCTTCGGTACTGGCACTATGTTGGCCACCCACTCTGGATACTTGGCCACTTGAAGGAAACCGACATAGAATTACTTCTTGACTTCTTTTTTAATTTTAAGGAGCATCTCAGGTCGCATCCTTCTCAGTTTCTATTGCACGGGTTTGCACTCTGGCTTAATTGGCAGTTTATAAATACCATATTTGTGTCTAGTCCCGGCATGTCTTGATATGACCAAACGAACACATCTCTGTACTCCTGAAGTAAGATTATCAGGTTTTGTCTTGCTTCAACTGAGAGAGTTGTGCCGATTTTAACCTCTTTTCTGTCATCTTCAGTGCCCAGATTCAAGATTTTGACTGCCTCCTCATGTGGTAGTATTTTCTTCTCTTTTCTTTATACCATTCTTAACAATTTGGTAGGCAAGTTACACTCTTCTTCAGTGTCGCATTCATCAAATTCCCCGAGACAAATGGCCGATTCAAAATCCACTTTCGGATCAGGATCATCAGTGCCTACATTATCGTTATCTGGGGTCCTGAAGGAACAAAGAAAATATGTGCGTGTGAGAGGAAATATACCACACGGAATAGTCAAGAATCAAATTCGAAAAAATGGAAATGAAGTGCTGAAATGTAGAAAATAGGCAATTAATCCAAAAAGAAATAAAATTTGTTTGCCATGGACATAGGAAAAAATGCATCTTGTATTGAAATTAAACCAAATGTTTATTCACCCTTACAAAAGATCACCTATTGCCCCGGGTATAGACAAATAAGGATAGTTTGAATATTACTCTGAAAGGTTCTTGTAAACCACAGGTAGTTCTTCCATCGACCAACTGCTAGGCACGAACCCAGGTGGCAGGGGGCATATCCCGGATCTGTCTTCGTTGTCAACATCTGCTGTGGTCACGACATTGATGCTTAGATCTTCCAGAGCCACTTCTAATTCAGATGTGGTGGTTTCAAACACATAACCACCTGACTTGAATGTTTTGTAAAGAGGCGGGAATGTCATAGGCTCCCGTTGAAGTTCACCTCCAGTCAACCTGGCAAGTCTTCTTTCTCGGTTCTTCTGGACTTCCCTCCTCTTTTCATGGTAACTGGGCTGAAAATCGAGCCCAAACTGATCTAACTTCAAAATAGGAAGGGCTGGATTGATCCTTCCTTGTAGCAACTTCCCAAATCCTCTTCCGGTCTTGGCGCCTCGTCCCAAGGTTTGCTTGATTTCTATCTTAGTGCAATGGGAGAGTCGGGGTTTAAGAATCCTTCTTTCTTCTGCCATGAATGTGGCATTCACAAATTCTAAGGAGCGGAATGAGCACTCCACCACTTCCTCATCTACTTCGATTTATGGGGCCTCCGTGGTCACACTTGTCATGATATCTTCCTCAGCATTAATAATTACTGGTCTCATCAATAACAAATTTAACTTTTTAGTGCAGTGTGGAGGGTACTGTACCTGCTTGATGAATCCATGGCCTTCCCAAAAGACAGCTATAGGATGGCATGATATCCATCACAAGGAACTCAACATCATAGGTGGCTGGTCCGATGGTCAAAGGTATCTCGATCTTACCGACTACCTCTCGTTTGGTCCCGTCAAATGCTCAGACCACGTTCTGACAAGCTCTCATATGAGAGGTATCTATTGGCAGCCTCTTCAATGTCACCAAAGGCATCACGTTCAGGGCTGAGTCATCGTCAATCAATACGCTCGGTAAAGCGTGCCCCTTGCAATACGTAGTAATATGCAGTGCCTTTGTTCGGCCTCTTCCTCTGGATGGAATCTCATAATCTAAAAATGAGATGAGATTATCAGCTTGAATATTGTTCACCAGTCGATCTATCTTGCTGATTGGTATGTCTTGTGGCACGAACGTTTGATTAAGGACCTTCAACAGTGCTTCTCGGTGTGCCTCTGAGTTTAAAATAGTGCTTGCATTGAAGTACGCGTAGGTAAGCTGTGGAGCTATTATACAATGTTGTACTCGCTGTGCTTCAAGATTTTGAGGAACTCTTTAGCTTCTTCCTCCTTTATAGGTTCATTGACAACTAGCACATCTTCTTTGAATGGCTCAAGTGGTCTTTGCCCCACTTTGCTATCACATCCTTTGGAAGCACTCACCTGGCATTCGTACTTCCATGGCACTTGCCGATTGTCCTTGCATTGAAAAGGCCGAGGTGCTGTGATCACCACCTTAGCTGGTGTTGTTGTTGTCATCTTTGCCTTAAGGGTAATTATCAAAGGACTACCCCTGCCGTACTTTTTGTCAGATGATTCTCTGGTAGCGCAAACATCTGCTTCCAAAGAATCTTAAATTTCCTCATAAAACTCCAGCTCTTTCCGGTCCATCATGAGTTGGACTATCGATCTGAATTCTGGTCACTCTTGCACCTTATGCCCCTATTCGTTGTGGTAATAACAATGGTTACCATCTTCAATCTTTGTTTCACGTGAACGGGGTGTAAGAAGCCCCGCCTTTACTATTTGGCTCCATACCCAAGCCAAAGGAGCTTTAACTTCCGAAACACAAGTTTTGATTTTCTTACCGTTCTCGGTGGTGATTGCATTGATCTTTGCCTCCGGATGATTAGACAAGGGATTTTGAGTGACGTTCAGTGCTCCGGAGTTGAAATGGATCCAATTCTTGTTCCGCATTCATTGTACAAGCCTCTTGAATATGAGACAGTTTTCAATTGAATGCCCCTGCACACCTCCATGATATTCATAGTGAGTGTTCTCGTCAAACCATTTCGGATAGGGGGCTTTATCGGATCCATCAGATATGGTGACACCGCATGAGTGTCGAAGAGTTGTTGATATAACTCTTTATATGTAATGAGAATGGGATCGAACTATTCTCTCTCCCTTTCTCTTCTTGATTCTTTATGAGTTTGGTTAGAAGTACCGGATGGTACAACTGATGTTGTTTTTGAATTTGAGATCATAACACCTTTGCTAGCGTTATAGGTGTTGACATTGTTGATCTCGCGGTGCTTGTTTTTCATGGGAAGCTTTCTACTGGAGTCACCTCCCTCAATCTTTCATTGCTTTATGGCCAGTTCAACCATCTCACTAGCTATAACCAGATCTGAGAAATTTCCCAATGTGATTTCCACCAGGTGCCCGAAGTAAGGTGTCTTCAGGGTTTGTACAAATAGCTTTCTAGTTTCCTTTTCATCTAGGGGTGGATGAACTTGCACATATAAGTCCCTCCATCTCTATGCGTATTATCGGAAACTTTCGTTATGCTTCTTTTCCAGGCTCTGTAGCATAACTCGGTCTGGTCTCATATCATTGATATGTTTGTACGGCTCTAAGAAAGACTTGGCTAAGTCTTTCCATGTCTGGATATGAGTTTGACTAAGCTGGTTGTACCATCGGATAGCTGAACCGGACAAGCTCTTCTGAAAGCAGTGGATCAAGAGTTGGTTATTTCCCCCGTACCCTATCATCTTCCGATAGAACATAGTGATATGGGCCGAAGGGCAGCTGTTCCCGTCGAACTTTTCAAACTTCGGGACCTTAAACTTTGGTGGAATCACCAAATCTGGGACTAGGCTCAGCTCTATTGCATCCACTCCATAATAATCATGGTCTCCTTGGACCATATTCATCTGATCTTCTAGCATTCTGATTTTTTCTTCAATCTTTTTTGCCTTATCCTCCTCATCGAAATCCGAGATATTATAATCATCTGGATGATTGTCAGGACCGGTTGTGGAAGTTTGTAAATTTGCAACAGCTTTTTCTTTGGACTCCATGGTACTTTGACTGTTCTGAGCCATTTTATTCTCCAATTCTTTCTGCAGTTTTGCCATGTTCTCTTCGATCTTCTCCATTCTGGCCTCCATTTGTCTCTTTTTTGTTCGAGTATTGTGCAGGTGATGCGTATCTAATGCTTGTGGTGGTAAGCTTGGTGTCTGAGACATGTTCTATTAGTTAATACAAATGTAAAAACATGGAAAATATAAAATAAAAAAATGCAAAGTATGCAATGTATGATGTATGCAATTTGGAGGTATTGATCCAGAAAAGTGTTCATTATTATAAATAATCCTTATTCAGACAAAAATGTTTTATCATTTAAGAGACATAAAAACAAATTAAAGGTACATTCAGACTAAATCCTCTAGATCCCTAACAGCTTCTAGTAGGTTGACAAGTCTTCTGCCTTCATCTGTCACTGGTTGAGTGCCTTGTCGAACCACACATGCTTCCCTTGCCAGGCTGTGAAGATGACGGGCCGCCTTCTGTACTTGATCCAGGAAATCCCGGATGGTTGCATCTCTGGCCCTTACCCTTCGTTGTGCTTGCTCCCAACGAAAACGCCACTGTAAACCTCCATCGAAGGGCACTATCTGAAGCTCGTTCGCTTGCCTCTTGAACCCATCTACAATAGCTTCTAACTCAGCTATTTTCTTGTTATATTTCTCATGTTGTTTCTCTAAGTTAGCCACCCAGATTCTCAAGTGTTGGTTCTGATGTTGACTGTCTGCCAAGCGCCTTTGAGCAGTCTTCAGCTGTTCCTTCCAAGCTCTTTCATCATGCCCCTCGAACTTCCTTTTCAGAATGTAAGCTTCGTCTTTCCAGTATTCAAAGGTTACTTTTAACTTGGAGTTATCATTGACTTTATCTTGATACCCCTTTCTCAAATCTTCGAGCTCAAAACAGACTCTTTTCTGTTCTCTTTCCAGTTTGTCTGCTCTGTCTTTCTGAGAGTCGGCATCTAGCTTCCATTGATAACGTTCAGCTTCAAGTTCCTTAATCCTCTACTTCAGCTCGTTATTCACAGCTTCAAATTCTGCCTTGGCTATCTCAAGTCCAGAAGGGACAGACCTGAGATGTTCCTCCATAGTGTGGGTGTCTTCACAGTCTGGTACCGGGACATTATCATTCTTTCTCAATCTTCTCCACTCCTCATAATCCGGAGTAAGTATGTCTCTGGCAGCTACAACATTCATCCGGAATACTTTCTTCCATGAATCGGCTGCTTCCTTAATCATTTTCTTATAGTTGTCACCGTGATACACAAACTCTAATCTAGCTATTCCGCTTGTTGCTTGGATAAACTGATGTGCCCCATACTGTCTAAGTGCTAACAACGGAGCATACCCAACTGTACCCCAAAGTCCGAGTAAGGTCATAGTATTAGAATCCCCACACCGGAAAAGAACGTCACCGAGGAACAACCAGGGGGCTCTCTAGGTAATGTCCCGATCCTAAAGATGTGTAAAGACTTTCATTCTTTTTTCCTTTGTAACGCCTTCATGCCACTTCATAGTGATGAACTCTCCCAAAGGTGAATAGGTGGTCCTAAATCGGCGGTAAGCAACCCCGTTAGTCTTCTAGAAGTGGCTGTGAATCCAGACTTGAAGAAGCTGAACACAGCCAACGAACCTGCCTCCACCAGCTCTTCTGTAATGATTAAGAGACTAAAAGGTCTCGGCTAAGATGGCCGGTGCTGGGTTGACTCGCCTTGGAAGTTGCTCAAATAGTTCTACCACGACTGGCGTCGATGCACCCCAAAGTCTTCGAAAAGATAACCAAACCGTACAGACCTAGTGCAAAATGGTATATAGTTTTCCATTCATTAGGGTGGTTCTTCATTAGTTACCTTATGTGAATCCACTCGATTCTTTCCCCGTTACCTTATTGTCGGAGTCGATCAGTCACCCATTTTTCATCAACCCCTGCAATCTTAGCCAGTCCGTTCTTGAAAGGCTGACACTTGATGTGTTTGATATATGCCCTCTCTAGTCTGATGCTTTCGCAGTGTATTAGGGTAGTATACTCTTTGATAGTGGGCACCATGTCCTCCCGGTTAAAGGTGAAGCAACTATATCCTGGGTTCTAGAATTGAATTAATGCTCGAAGCAGGGACTCATCAGTCTTGACATGGAGTAAGAGGGCAATATCACCATATCGTTGGCTGAACTTCTGCTTTCTGTCATTCTTCCAACTGTCCAAAATGTTTCGCAGCTCTTGGACATCGTTCTGTTTCAGGCTGACAGAGGCGTAACTAACCATCTCTGACACATAGTTCCCCTGAAGACTGTCTCCCTTCTCTTTCTGAGTCTTTTCGGACCATAGTCGTGCCTCGACGTTTTTAATCTCTTGTATTACAACACCTTTGTCCATTAATTTGGATTATTTTGTGTTTAACAAACACTTTTTAGGGATCAATAGCCTCTTGTTATGATACAAATGCTAGAAAACAAACACAAAGGCAAAAAAAGTTAGTAAAATAAAAATAAATAAATAAAAAATGACAAAGGAAAAAAACCATAAAAAAAATGGTTAGGGTAAAAATATCCTAGGTTTTGGAACGTGGTTTTGAGGTAGGCTCTAATTTTCTATGGTCTCCCGGTTTAGGTTCTAAAAATGGTACCCGAGTTCTTCTTGCCGGTGCCCCCTTGGGCTTGCCAGACCCTTTGTCTTAAACGCA
Organism: Hibiscus syriacus; assembly: GCF_006381635.1. Classification (NCBI taxonomy): domain Eukaryota; kingdom Viridiplantae; phylum Streptophyta; class Magnoliopsida; order Malvales; family Malvaceae; genus Hibiscus; species Hibiscus syriacus. The sequence continues at coordinate 1,566,243 of NW_024062765.1, forward strand.
TCATAGGCTTGCGTGGACTAAGTTAAACTCAAGAGGACACATTCCCTTATGCCCGCACGGTGAATAAATTCACACGAAGACATAAGGTATATGAATCCCGAAGGCTACTTGCTAGGCCCGCACGGTGAATAAATTCACACGAAGGCGCCGATTTTACCCCTCACTTAAAATAGGGTTTAGAGCTCGGGTATAGAGCCTTAGAGGAAAAAACGAATTTGGAAGGCTGAAATCATTAGAAAACGGTTAGTACAACTATTTATTTGAAAAATATAATCAAAAGTAAGCAATAAGGATCGAAATGTTACCTTAAAATTTAAACTTACCATTTTCGTTAAAAAGACAACTGGAAATTACCTTAGCCTGACTCACTTACCTGTGTCCTCAGTGGAGTCGCCAAGCTGTCAGAATCGCTTTTCGGTCGGGCCCGGAATTGGGCTTCGAATTGGATTAAATGAATTGGAGTCACAATCGATCATTTATTTTAAACAAAATGGGTTGACTGAATACCTTATTTCTTATATGGTATGCGTCTTACCAGAAATATGTCAGATTCGGGAGTCGGTTACAGTCAAGGAAGGGTTAGCACTCTTGAACTGCCATTTCGGTACTACGTAATTTCCAGTTGTCTTAAATTAAGAAAATTGTAATTTAAATTAAAAGGTAAAATATCGATCCAAGTTACTTACCTTTGATTAATTGAAATACCTTTAAAATATAAAAATTTTTAGATTCGTTGTGGAGTATAAAATCAAATTGATATAACAAGTGCGCAAATAAAATAATAAAAAAAACAAGAAAAAGAAAAAAATAGAACAAGTAAAAAAATAATAATAAAAACAAAATAAATAAAATGGTAAGAAACAAAGATAAAGGAGAAAAAAATTAATGGAATAAAAAACACGAAAAAAAGTAAAAGAAATTAGAAAATGAATAAAAATAATGTGTGTATATATAATGTTAGGGGGAAAAATAAACGAAAGCAAAATAAAGAAAACAATAAAGAAAGCAAAATAAGGGGAAACCCCCACTATATTAATGCACCAAAGATAAAAAATAAAATAAAAATTAAAGTAAAAAAGAGGGGACATGGGGGGCCTAGGAAGAAAAAAATGTGAGGAAGAAATTATATATAATAATTATAATAACAATAAAGAAGGAGAAAAGTAAAATCAAAACCTACCTACGCACCGAAAATATGAAAATTAGGTGGAGACAAAAAAAAGGAGGGGGCTAGGAATTAAAAAGAAGAAAAATGAGATAAAAATTTGATAGATAATATACATATATATATATATATACACACACACGTAATAATAAGAATGAAAAATATCCATGTAATAAATAAAGGACTAATATAAAAGAAAAACTAAAATTGGGGCCAATTTTGAAAGATAATTAACGTTGGTATTGCGCATTAGGGGGAGAAATTAAAGGTTTTAAACATCAGAGAGTCCAAAAGAATAGTTTACCCCTTTTTAAAGATGGTTTTGGTATGAAACCAAAAAATTTCTTTTAACCTTCATTTGTAAGGTTTTCAGTTGAGAGCCCCTCCACTTTCTTTCTTCATCCTCTCGCCTGTTCATCAAGGATGAAGAACACAACCCGGTTTCCCAGATTCCGACACCGCGCCGCCTGGCGCCACCGTTCATCGGTGGCAATCCTCGAAAAAGATTCAATTTTTTAAAAGCTCTTTTCTTCCTCTATCTAAAAACTGAGTTCTTTTCCTCAAAATGAGCCTCGGGATTACTAGATCTGAAAAAATAGATCTCGATAACCTTTCCCGTTCATCAGCCAAAAAATGTTTTTAGGGATTTTCGAGTAAAAAAAACTCAAAAGCATAACAACATGCAAAGACGAGAAACGAACAAACAAGGTAAAAAACTACCTTTTTTATTTCTCTGATTTCGAATGTATACAAGCCTTTGTTTGCGCGTAATGTCTTGTGGAATCGTGCGTTTCCTGTAAAAACAATGCCTATTTCGTGTATCCCCTATTGTTCTAGTTACATGCCTATTTATAAGTACCAAAGAAACCTATTTCTAGAGTTTGATTCCGAGTAAAACTCGGTTATTTGATTCTCCACAACTCTGACTTGTCATTTGGTTGGTTGTGAATGAGTCACTTTGACTCACGTTTGTTATAGGCCGAGAAAACCGGAACCTGGCTGTTGGGGAAGCAGCGTGCGGTGATGGGTCTTCGAAGGTTGGGGATGCGTGAGGAACGTCGTTGGAGCAGAGGGTTAAGAATGAAACCCTATCTGACTCATATCGTGAACCGTTGGATCATATCTCGATCCAACGGTCGAGACACTTGGCGGTTGGGGGCAGAAGATGTTTAGGGTTTTGGAAACCCTAATATGTTATTGGTCACGTGCTTGTTGGGTCTGGACTACTGAGCATTGCTGGGCCATGTAACGAGTTGTTTGGGGGCATGTGATATGTAAAATAAATATACGTGAATGTTTGTCCAACATGTGTAATAAATTATTATATAATATAATCTATAATATAAGTATATTATATAATATCGAAGGATAAAATTTGGTGTCTTCATAAATTAACCAGGAAAAATGTCAGACTTACATTTCTGTTACCATTGGAACGTGATCCTCCCACTATACAAGAAGAATCAGCTTTAGCACATATAAAGCCAGCATGCTCAAGGTGATGTCGATCATACACAAACAGGACTCCTTTGTATATGTGCTCTACAGGGCCTTGTTTTCCCTAAATTCATAGGAGCAGATAGTTTGTGAACTTATAAATTCATAAAGTAAGCATTATGACAAACCAAACTGAAAATGAGAATCGTACTTTAAAAGGACCCTCAAGGATCCTATCCACGTCTTTCACAGAAACAATATTCCTATATCTGTCTTGCACATTAAATTTCTTCTCAAGCTTACATTTGATTTCCCTCAATTTTACAAGAGAAACCTCTGGTCGTTCTGGAACACCCTTAAGAACCTAAAGAAAGTAAAAGATCATGAGCTGAGTCAAAAGAGTAGCACTGAAAATCTGACCATTTAGGAGAGATCGTTCACCTGAAACGCTTCACTTTCTACACGTATAATTACACCAAAGCTATTGTTACTGAAACAACATAATTAATACATTATGACCCCAAATTAACTAAAGACTGAGTTCAAATTCTTCAGGAAAATAATTACTTACTCTAGTAGCACAAGGTCATGAAGCTCATACTCCCCAATTTTTGTAACACCAGTAGTTACTTCAGAGCTCTCAACAACATCATCAGCAAAAACACGGATCTGATATAACAAATGCCAATTATTTTTTTTAGCGAGATATTCCTTAGGTCTGGAACACGCTGCAAAAGATGTATTACTCGCATGTTCTTTGGTTGTATCAGATAAAATGATGAGAACATGCCGCTCGACCTTGACAACCATACCAGTTGCACTTTCCTTCGTCCCAGACACAACCTTCACGTGATTCCCAGGCTCAAAGTACTTACATAGCTCTTTTTCATTAACAGCAAGAGTTTTCTGAAAAAAACATCATCAAAGGCCATGTATGACCTAACGATAAGGAAACTTACATGCCCAGAAGTGATCGAAGACTTAACTCAAAGAATACAAACATTGACTGGATTCTTACAGGAAGGCCTTTCATTTCTGGTCTGATATGGACATTCTCTTCCTCAACCTTTTCAACCCATCCCTTTAAATTTTTCAGATCCCCCTTGACAACAATAACTGCATCACCCTTCATGAAATGGTTTTTCTTTCTTTTCGCAAACAAAGTTGATAAACCAGCCATATCACCTTCTCCATTATTGCTAGGTGTCCGAAACTTTTCAAGTTCATCAAATGTTGGTTTTATGTTCTGAGCACTAATAGATCTCATTGACACCGTTTTGTACAAGAACCCATCTTTAAACAACATACCACCAATATTCTCAAAGTAAGCACCGGTGATCGAATCTTGTCTGCGCTCCACACGAATATGAAGTTCCCTAAAAGAAGCATAAATATTGAGACATATGAGCTTAAGTTTTATGAAACAAATGAATGTGGTGGATTTTCACTAGAGATTGAAACCATTTGAACAACCTAGCTTCATCAACATTCATAAAACGAGGAGGGACAAAAGCTTTCTTCTTTGGGACTTCCCTTCCTTCCTGTATGTAGTAGAAAAGTATATCAACAATGACAGAGCCAGAAAGAAAGCCAAATTGTTCATGTAAATCTGTTTAATTTTTTCATAACCGTTACCATCATAGATACAACTAAATTCTTATGCCTGCATTGAAAGATTTAAATACTATTTGATTGTAAGGCGTTTAACATTCACAATCTAGGAGATAAACACCTAAAACAAATGCAATAAACTCCATACCAATTTATTAGCAAGAGCCTGTAAGTCGATCCTAGGGATCAATTTCACAGTGACTCTCTGTCGCACGTTATCCACATCAACTACCTATGAAATAGAAATTACATGGTCAGGCAAAAAAATCAAAGGGAATATTGATGAGTGGAAAAGGACAAAAATCATACTTGAGCGAGATCACCCTTGTATTTCCCAATCTTCATTCTGACCCAGGTATCTCTAGAAAGATCAATCGCTTTGCTTTCCACTGATAAAACATCAGTCATTTCTCTTATTGGAACAAGCATAATCTTTGCTCCAAATATACTACGCAGACCTTTGATAGCCTGAAGGAGCTCGAAATTGGTCAACAGAAACATTTGTTGACATTTAACGCTAAAACATTCATCAAAAAATAAAACAAAAGAAGCAAAAATCACATACCTCTCTCACATGGGCTTCCTTGTCTGCTTCAATATAGATATAGTTTTTAAGGTGATCAAGGGAAGTAACAGACCTGATTTGCAATTCAGATCCATTGTCAATGTATTTCTGCATGAGGCAAACCGCGGTTTCCCGTTCACCACCAATCTAGGATGCATACACAGGATCTTAGTTTAACTCCACAACAAATATACCAGTATTAACCATTCCTGCCCAACAACAAATTTCAAAAACTTAAGCTGCAGAGGGAATCATCATCATACCGCACATATCACCATCCACAGCTTTGGAACTCTTACTGATGGCAAAAGTGCTTGCTGTTCCACATCAGTTGTCTCCTCATCATATTCTGTCTGACTTGATCTTGCATACCTAGCCTGAATACTTCTCTCAAGAGCTTCAACATCTTCTTGTTCATCCTCCCGGAGTGGTAATGGGCGACGGTGCATCCTTTTACCAACGTCTTCATCTGGTAGATCACCTCCAGTCTCAACTATGAAGTCTGCAATTTCCAGACATCAATATATCAGCAACATAAAGAGAATCAAGGTGAAAACCAAGCACGAATAGACGGTTCTACAGAAACCACCATACTAAGATATGTTATTGATTCATTCCACTCATTTCCAATCATGTGATTGTGCTGATTATGTATGCCTTTTCAGCCAAACGACATTTTTTTGGATCAGAGCAACATTTGATATAATTAAAAGTAATATTGTTTTGGGCAAACATTGAAAATATGAAGAAGAAAAAAGTGGATACTGGCCACACTATTCACTTTAATGGTTTCTACACATTGCTTCTATCCAAGCTATTGCTACTGCAGGTATTTACTATAACCAATTGATTTTAGGAGAAATAGAGTAAATATGGTAACCAAAGAAATCTCAAGAAGAAAATGTTAAAATCTCAAGTATTCTTAAAATTTGGAGAGTATTGGGTAAAAAGCATCTCAAAACAGGTATAAATGCAATAGAAGAGTAACAGAAATGTCAATCAAGAACCATGCAGAAATGAATTCTTCTCCATTATCTACAAATGATTGTGATCCAATGTAATGAAAAAAGAGATTCATTGCATAAAAAATTATAATAAAAATAATAAGAAAACTAGGAGCTCACTAATGTTAATTTCAACGAGCATAACAGTTTCCAAATAACAGTCTGATAATTGCATAGATATCAGAATGACATACAACCAACTAAAATGAATCCCGCCATTTAAGCAAATTAAGTAGGTAAACAAACATTTTAAAAAATGTCACTAATGAATCCAATGAGAAATTCACTAAAATGACATTTGGTTCGCTGGAATGTTTCTGAGGGAATTAGAATCTGTAGGAATTGGAATCTGAATCTGAAACCTGTTTGGTTGACAGGAAATTGAATTGGAATCCAATTTCATATTCTATTTGGTTCGCAGACATGTCAGATTAATTTAATTTCAGTAATGTAAAATGACAGAATTGCCCTTCTTGTTTTTTTGCTTAATTTTAGTTTGTTTTATAACTTACACGTAGTAATATATTATAAAATTTTAAAAAATATTAATATTTTATTTTATTGATTGATTATTCATTTCAATAAATTATAAAAATCATACTAATAACCATCATAAGTTAAAATTATCCCAATTAGGGATGACCATGGGTCGGGTTGGGTCGGATTTTTGGTCCACCCAACCCGACCCGAGAACAAGGGAACCTCCACCCGAGACCAGACCCGACCCGACCAAAATAAAGTTTCATCTGACCCGACCCGAATATATGAATTAGAAACCCGACCCGACCCAAAATAATAAAAAAAATTATTTTTATTCAATAAAAACAGTGACTTTATTGAAAAAAATTATATATAGAGGGGTATTATTGTAATTATTCCTAAATATATAAGGTAAAATTATATATTTTTTTGGGTCGAGTATTTTTCACCCTAAACCCGACCCGAATATCACACTTAAAAAAGCCCGACCCGACCCAAATATCACACTTAAAAAATCCCGACCCGAATAGCACACTTAAAAAAATCCGACCCGACCCGAATATCAAACTTTAAAAAACATGACCCGATCCCGAATACCAAAAGATTGATAAGGGCAGTATGGTCAAATTTCACATTCCCTCCTCCAAAGGATTTCAATTCCATCGTGTTATAGATAGAATTTACTTTCCCTCTCTGGATGGAATTGGATTCCAATTCCCCATTTGAAAACTTGAACCAAACATGGGAAAGTGGTGAAATTGGATTCCAATTCCCCCTAATTCCAAGGGATTCCAGTGAACCAAACGCCACCTAAGAGGACTTATTTTTTTCCATTTTATATATAAGTTTATTTGGGCACTTAGGTCTAGATATTTCAAATATACATGATAACCTCATAAGCATTACTCGACCAATTTTATAATTGGATTAATGACAATATTTATTTATTTTAAAATATTAAGAAATGACCGTCTTAAGGTAACTAGATGTCGTATTCTGATATTTTAAAATAAATAATACCCTAATAGAAAAACTAAAAAACGAGTATGCTTGAATTTAATCAAGATTAAAGGAAAAAGGAAATGTTCTTCTATTTAAACTTGTCGAGACAATTTGTCAAATTTTTATTAGGGATTTGGTCTCGATCTCTTTAAATAATTGAACATCCCTTATCTTTTCTAATAAAATTTGTAACTTGGATCAATTGAATTTTCATTTTGGTCGGATCGAATTATTTAATATCGAATTCTTAGGAGGAATTATTATTTCTTTTTGTTTCAATTGGAAAGATAAATATTCATCTTAAAGTACTTTAGGGATTATTTTCCTTTCGATAGGAAATATTGAAATATTTTATATTTCTTCTTAGAATTTCCCGTTAAATGAAATTGTGTGATTGAATTTGGAATAAGAGGATCATAACTTAAATTTACATTCGAATTCTTAGATTTCCTCTATTAGAGACAATTTATAATCGACGAGGTACCAATTTTTGGGCGTTGGAAGGGTGATGATTATCCTTCCCCACGCTTAATCGAACCCCGAACCTTTTTTATCATTAAAAAAAATTTCTAGTTACACATAGACTGGTTTATCTTTTAAAATGAGGTTTTCTTAAAACCTCTTTTTAAATGTGATTTTAGATATTCGACCTACCTAACCCGAAAGGTCAATGTCGACTCTGAAACATTTCTTTTACAAAATCAAAATTTTCACAAAAGTAAGTTGAGAAACGTTCCGAGCTTAGGGACAATTTCACAATGTATTTTTTGGTTGGAATATAAGTAGTGGTCGAGTCTCGCCGGTAGCGGAGGGTGGCCGTCGGCATCGGAGTTCATTGGTTGAGTGGTGTTCGGCCAGTGGTTGGTAGTTTAGGTTAGATGAAGCTGGGAAAACTCCTAATGGATTTTGGGATTTAGATTTAGGTTGTGAGTAGATGAAAGAACATTAGGTTTTGTTCTTGGAAATGTTATTGGGATTTGGATGCTTGATCCAAAAATAACATGTTTTGGGTGGTTTTGGGTGTTAGTGGAAGATTAAATTTGGTTTTAGGGGAAGAAAATATTAGTGTTCTTGGAAAAGTTTGGCTTTTGATCTTGGAAAACATGTTTTGGTTGGTATTTTGGTGTTTGTGGAGGATTAAAGAGGGGTTTTAGGATGAACAAATGATGAACAATGATGAATTTTTGAAGAACTTGGGAGAATTTTTGGGGATTTTCAGCCAAGTTGAGAGCATTAGGAGGGAGAATTTTTTTTGAAATGATGAAAATGAGCCTTGTCTTAAAATTTTGTGTTTTATAGTGTGTATTTTTAGGGCAAATTGTTTCATAAACACTCCATTGTTAGCGTGTTTTGGCTTTTGTCTCTAGCTTTTCCTTTATTTTATTTTGCTCACCAAATTCTTGTACATTGTTCCCCAAATTTTAACTGAGTTCAATTTAGTCCCTACTTTCATTCCAATTGCTTTCTTTATTTTATTAAATGTGTTTAATTATTAATTGTGAATGTTAATTTTTAATTCTTTTAAAATGGTCACACATTTAAACCAAGATTAAAACCTTTAGATTTTTAAGTCTTTTAATTTAGTCATTGATATTAAAATAAACCTTAATATTTTTAATTAAAACCTTAGATTTTATGTTCTTTAGCTTCAGTCATTAATTCTTAATTAGAGCATTAGTTTAAGTTTTTTAATTAGAAATTAATTAAGTTTAGTATTATCTTTTTAGGATTAATCTCTTTAATAAAATTAATTAGAAATAAATGAATAAATTCATAATTTGATTAAAATAAAATATCTATTGATTTTTAAATATTTAAAAGATGGTCTTAAAGTAACTAGACATTTCTTTTTCAATATTTTCAAATAAATAAATATTCTACTCGTGGTCACTAAAAATAATATAGGTTCATTAATTTTTAAAAAAGGTAGAGGTTTGTTCATACCTTTAAATTACTACAGACATAATGTTTGATTAACGTCAAAGGCTTGACCTTCATTCTTTAAATAAAGGAACATCCTTATTCTTTTTAATAATAATTTAACTAACTTGTCATTTTTTTTATTTTCTTATTTAGGGTTTAATAATTGGTTAATTCTCTAATTTTATGGATGACAATATTTCATTGTCTCGATTAAAACATATGAAATAATCACCTTAATTCTTATTAGAGGGTTAGTTTATTCTTTAATTGGAAATAGACAAATATTGTGCGTCTCTATAAAATACCTTAATTAGGTTAAAAAAAACTTATTTTAGGGAATAAAAGGAACATTAATTAAATAAATATCTGAACTTCTTAATTTTTCAATATATGGATATATTTGTAATTAAAGGTATTAATTTTGGATATTATAGGGTTGCTAATCCTTCCCCGAGCGTAATCAAATCTCGAACCGAAAATCTCTAAAATGCAGACCAAAAAACATATTTTTAATTTTTTATTTAAAAGGGCATTTTTTAGGTTTTCGACCTACCTAATCCTAAAGGTCAATGGCGATTCCAAACGTTTTAAATATTTTCTAAAATTTCGAATACTCTTCAAAAAAGTCGTCATGACAGGGATTCTTGATGGGAATCTTTCAATTTATGCTTATTTTTCTATGCTTAAACTTCTTTGGGATGAGTATAACATCCTTGTTCCTGTTTCCTCTTTTCAATGTGAAGCTTCTCAAACAGTCACCGATCATATTTCTTATCAGCGTTTATTTCAATTTTTAATGGGCCCTAATGAGACCTTTACTGCTGTTAGAAGTCAGCTTCTTCTTATGCAGCCTCTTCCTTCAGTTAATCGGGCTTACTCTATGTTGATTCAAGAGGAATCTCAAAGTTTGCATTTGAGTGGTGTATCTCCAGTCACTGATTCTGTAGCCTTGTTATCTAATATTTTGGGGTTTATTATTCTCGTCGTCGATTCAAAGGGACTTCTGATCATTGTAAGGTTCGAGGACATAAGAAAGAGAATTTTTACCAATTGATTGGCTTCCCTCTATATTTTCAATTCTCCAAGAAGAAAGATTATGTTGCGATGCACATCATTGCTGATGAGCATTCGTATGTGCCTTCTGAGACTCTTAATGTTTCTTCTACAACTCCTGTGAATTCTGCCCCTGTGTTCACTCAGGCATAATATCAGCAGATCCTGCAATTATTGCATCAGCATCCTTCTGATGGTGTTATGGTTAATATGGCAAGAAATCCGATATGACACTTCCCTTTACAGCTTTTTGGCTCACATACTCGATGTCAAATTCAGATAACAACATTTACCATCGGGCTAACTTTCCAGAGAGAGCAGGTACACCTATCATATACTTTAGTGGGTCTAACTTGGCAATCAACCAAGTGGTGTGGTACAACATGTATTGTCTGAGTCTATGCGTAGCCCAGACTAAAGCACAACAAACCTTTTTGATGGGAGGATATTTGACCTCGCAATAAGTGAACTTCTTGCTCAGGTAGTAAATGGACATTTCCTTCCTCTCGGATTCATCATGTTGACCCATGACACACCCCATTGAATTCTCAAATATGGATAAATATAATAATAGAGGTTTCCTCGGGATAGGGTACATCAAGATAGGAGTATGAGATAAATACTTCTTTATTTTCTCAAATGTATTATGACATTCCTCATCCCATGCTTCGGAGTTGTTCTTTCGAAGAAGGCAAAAGATTGAGTCATACTTGTCAGTCAGTTGAGATATGAACCGTGCTATATAATTCAACCTGCCCAGGAAACCTCAAACTTCTTTTTTTGTTTATAGAGGAGGTAAATTCTGGATGACCTTAGCTTTATCTGGATTGACTTCGATGCTTTTCCTGCTAACCACGAAGTCTAACAGCTTTCCAGATGTTACCCCGAAGGTACACTTGTTGGGGTTTAGTCTCAGCTAAAACTTTCTTAATCTTTGAAAGAGCTTTCTCAAATTCTCAACATGTTTGTTTTTGGTTTGTGCGTAGAGCATCATGTCGTCGACATAAACCTCGATTTCTTTTAAATATTGCCCCAACATTCTTTAATCCGAAGGGCATAATCTTGTAGTAGAAAATTCCCCATATTATGACGAATGTGGTCTTTTCTATGTCCTCATGATGCATATTAATCTGGTTATATCATGAGAATACGTGCATGAACGAGAAGAAAGCATTCTCGGCAATATTATCCACCAAAGTGTCTATGTACGGTAGAAGAAAGTTATCTTTGGGACTCACCTTGTTAAGGTCTCGGTAATCAACACACATGCATACTTTCCCATCTTTCTTTGAAACCAACATTATATTAGCCACCCATTCCGAATACTTGGCCACTTAAAGGAAGCCATCGTTGAACTATTTCTTGACCTCTTCTTTGATCTTAAGAAGCATTTCAGGTCTCATTCTCCTTAGCTTTTGTTGCACGGGTTTACATTATGGTTTGATGGGCAGTTTATGGACTACCATATATGTATCTAGCCCCGACATGTCTTGATACGACCATGCAAACACATCTCTTTATTCTTGAAGTAAGAATATCAAGTTTTGTCTCGCTTCAGCCGAGAGAGTTGTGCCAATTTTGACTTCCTTTCTCTCTTTTTCGGTACCCAGATTTAAGACTTCGATTTTCTCTTCATGTGGCAATATTTGTTTGTCTTCTCTTTCTACCATCCTCAACAGTTCGGTAGGTAAATTACACTCTTCTTCATTGTCACATTCATCAATTTACCCAAGATAATTGGATGATTCAAAATCCACCTCCGGGTCAGGATCATCAGTGCATGCATTATCATTATCTTGGGACCTGGAAGAGAATGGAATTGTGTATGCGTGAGAACAAAATATCCCACACAGAATGACCGAAGATTAAATTCAAAAGAAAATGAAATGAAGTATGGAATGAAGAAAAATTAAATTCAAAAGAAGATGAAATGAAGTAAGAAATATGTTTGCCATGAAAGAAACTGCATCTTTTATTGAGTTTTAAAAAATATTTATTCACCCTTACAAAAGATCACCTATTGCCTGGGGTATAGGCAAATAGTGATAATTTGAGTATTACTCTGAAAGAAATTTGAAAATCATAGGTAGTTCTTCTGCCGACCAGTTGCTAAGCACAAACCCGGGTGGCAGTGGGTGGATTCCAGATCTATCTGCATATTCTGCATTCTCTGTGATTATGGCATTGATACTCAAGTTTTTCAAAACTGCTTCCCAATCTGGTGAGGTTGTCTCAAACACATAGCCACATGATTTAAATATGTTGCAAAGATATGAGAATATCATGGGTTCCCATTGAAATTCACTCCCATTTAATTCTGGCCAATATTCTTTCTCGATTTTTCTGAATTTCCTTCCTCTTCTGTTGTTGGCTGGGCTAAAAACCAAGCCCGAAATGGTCTAACTTTGTTATAGGAAGGACGAGATTGATCATTTCTTACAACAAATTTCCAAATCCTCTTCCTACCTTGGCATCTATTCCCAAGGTCTATTTGATCTTCATTTTAGTACACCCGGAGAGCCGGGGTTTGGAAATCTTTCCCCCTTCAACCATAAACATGGCATTCATAAATTCTAAGGAGCAGAACGAACATTCTACTGCTTCATCATCTACTTCTATTTATAGGGCATTAGTGGTCACACTCGCCATGATATCTTCTTCAGCATTAACAATTACTAGAGTCTCGTCAATGATAAACTTGACTTTCTGGTGCAACGTAGATGGTACCACTCCAGCTTGATGGATCAAAGGCCTTCCCAAAAGGTAGTTGTAAGAAGGCATGATGTCTATTACCAAGAATTCAACATTGTAAGTAGCAAGTATGATGGTTAAAGGCACCTCAATCTTGCCGATTACCTCTCTCTTGGTCCCGTCACATGCTCGCACCACGCTCTGGCATGTTCTCATGTGGAAAGTATCTATTGGCAACATTTTCAACGTAACCAAAGGTATTACATTAAGGGATGACCCAATGTCAATCAATACACTTGGTAAGGTGAGCCCCTTACAATGAGTGGTGATGTGTAATGCCTTAGCTCAACCTCTTCCTCCAGACAAAATCTCATCATCAGAAAATGAGGTGAGATTATCAGCTTGAATATTGTTAACCAGTCGATCCATCTTGTTGATTGATATGTCTTGTGGCACAAACGTCAAATTTAGTACATTTAAAAGTGCCTCCATGTGTGCCTCTAAGCTTATCAGTAGTGCCAACATTGAAATACGTGTCGACAGGCTATGTAACTATTTTACGATATTGTATTCGCTCTGCTTTAAAAATTTCATAAACTCTCTAGCTTCTACCTCTTTTATTGGCTCGTTCATTATCAGTACATCTCCTTTGAAGGGTTCAAGTGGTCTCTGGGGGGACTTAGCCTCTTGGGAGTAGCATTTCCCCATGGCATGCCCCACTTGGTTGTCATCTTCCTTCAGGATGCTTACTTGGTATTCATACTTCCAAGGCACTTGTTTGTTGTCCTTGTAGAAAAAAGGTCGGGGTGTTGTGATCACTACCATATCCGTTTTCGGATGACTCTCCAGTAGCAAAAACATCTGCTTCCGGGGAGTCTTGTATTTCGTTATAGAACTCCAGCTCATTTCTATCTATCATGAGTTGGATCAAAGTTTTAAACTCTAGGCAATCTTGCACCTCATGCCTTTCTTCATTGTGGTAACAACAGTGGTTACCCTCTTTACTCCTTGATATATCAAAATGTGGTGCAAGAAGTCTTGTTTTCACCATTTGTCTCCATACCCAAGACAAATAAGACTTTATTTCATAAACACCAGTTTTAACTTTCCTTCCTTTATTTGTAGTGAATTCATTGATCCAGTCTCTTGATGATTAGGCAAATGATTTTGTGCAATATTTAAAGCTCCTGAGTTGAAGTGGATCCAATTCTTGTTATGCATTCTTTACACGATTCTCTTGAATACGAGGTAATTCTCAATATTGTGCCCCCACATACCACCAAGATATTCGCAGTGAGCGTTCTCATTATACCACCTGGGGTATGGGGGCTTCATAAGTTCCACTGGGTATGGTGACACTACATGTATGTCAAAGAGTTATTGGTACAATTCCTTGTATGTCATGGGAATATGATTGAAATGCTCATTCATTTTTTCCTTCCTAGGTTCCCTTGGATTTTGTATAGAAGTGCCTGACGGTACATCTACAGTTGTTTTTGAGTTTGAGATTGTAACACCTTTATTGGCATTGTAGGTGTTGATGTTATTGATTTCTCTATCCCTCTTCTTTATATGAGGTTTCTTGCTTGACTCTCCTCCCTCGATCTTGCCTTTTTTTATGGCTATTTTTATCATATCCCTGGCCATAACTAAGTAAGAAAAATTTCCAGAAGTGATCGCAACCAAGTGCCTGAAGTAAGGAGCCTTCAGGGTTTGTACGAAGAGTTTCCTTTTCATCTAAGGGTGGATGGACTTGCACAGCTAAATCCCTATATTTCTGTGCATATTGTCTGAAGTTTTCATTATGCTTCTTCTCCATACTTTGCAGCATGACTCGATCTGGTCTCATATCATTTATATGCTTGTACTATTCTAAGAAAGACTTGGCTAAATCTTTTCAGGTCTTGATATGAGATCGATTTAGCTTATTGTACCACCGGATTGCTAAACCCGACATACTCTCCTAGAAGCAATGAATCAGGAGTTGATCATTTACTACATATTCTGTCATCTTCTGATAGAACATAGTAATATGCACTGAAAGACACCTATTCCCATCGAACTTCTCGAACTCAGGAACTTTAAATTTTGGTAGAAGCACCAAATCTGGGACCAAGCTAAGTTCTAAGTCATCGACTCCATAGTAATAATGGTTGTAATATCCCAAAACAGGGCTAGTGACTAAAATGTAACTTTTAAAAACTTAATGCTCAATTTTGAAATAAGTTAAAAGTTTAGTGACTTAAGTAGAGAATTTTGAAGTTGGATTGATTAGCGAAATTGGAAAGATGAGAGGGTATAATGGTCATTTTATAAGAAAGATTTTTATTTTCCTTTATAAATGATGTAAACACGTGGAGTTAAGAGAGAAAGAAAGAAAACTCTAGAGGCTTGGTTGTCTTCTTCCTCTCGTGGCTTCAATGGTAAGGTGAGTTGGATTCAATTTGATTGTTTCTTTAATTTTAAGGTTTCTTTTGATTCTTAGAGTGATAAGAAAGCTTAAGGAAAGTTTTAAGTGGCTTAAAACTCAGAGATGAACAAGTTATGAGAGATTAAGTAAAAGGAGTTTTTAAGTGAACTATTGAAAAAAATGAGTAAATGGATTTTGAAGTTAAATTTGACTTATCATAAGTTTAAATAAGAAATTTAAAGTATTAGAAACGAATTTAGAACATGTTAATTTATTGGCTTAATTATTGTATTTAAGTATGTACGTGGGATATTGAATATTAGGATGATTAAAAGTAATCAAAGTTGGTTAGAATAACTGTAGTTGAACTTAAAGGACTAAAAGGAGGTTATTGTAGAAGAATTAAGTAAGTTTGGTAATATTTTCAGGTAAGATAAATGAATTATGTGCAGGGGGTATCGGTATTGTTCATCAAGTACCGATACTTCAAAGAGAAAGTGAGTGATAATTGGTGCTTGAGTATCAAAACTGGTTGAATGAGTATCGATACCATAAGGCATAAATTTATATAATTGTTTAAAAAGTATCGTTATCAAAGGAGCAGTATCGATACTAGGGGGTATCGATACCATTTTGAAATAAGGATGACAGAATCAAAATTGGGTATCGATACCGTGGAAGAGTATCGATACTACAAGCATAGAGGTATCGATATTGTGCTTGTAGTACCAATATTACTTTAGCTAGAATTTAGAGATTAGTGCTTTGATTTGCTTGCAATAGTAATAATCTTTGCAAGTAATTTGAATTCTGATATTTATTGGATTGTGTATTCATGTAGATAACGATCGAGAGCAAATTCCGAACAAGTCGACCATGTAATAATCATCAAGAAAGAGATAAGAGATCGGTATTGACTAGTGAGGCCAGGTGAGTGCATACTAGTTGGGTTATGTCGTTTAATGGAAATAAGACTTGCGACGAGCCTATTTGCTACATTAGAATGCATGATTTTATAATTATAAGCATGTGTTTATATGAGTTTGTGTTCTTGTATATGTTATATGATTTGTATGTATTCATGTTATGTGATAATGAATAATGTGACTATGTGTGATATGGAGTAAACTATGTAATTATAAAGTATGCGAGTCTATGTCTATGAGATAAGCCATGAGCTATATGAAAATAAGTGATATGATTACATGAGTACAAGATATAAGGCATGTGAAAAGATATATGTGATTACATGAAAGTGTGAATATGAGCTATGTGAGTATAAGTGATATGATTACATGATTTGTATAAATATATGCTAGTGTGATAAGCCATGTGAACTGGTATAAGTGATATATATAATTATATAAGTTATATGATATGGACATAAGGAATTGTATGAACCTGTGATATGTGACTATATATGCTACATGATACATGTGAGCATAAGAGAACAAATTATAAATTATATGATATGATATAAGTGATTTCATGGGAAAGTGAAATAAGCTATGAGATCATACGAAAGTGTTATATGAGCTATGTGATAAGAAGCTACGAGCCTATGTGATATGAATATGTAAATATGAGAAATGATATAAATGATAATGCCCATGTTATGTGTCATTAGAGCTGGAGGTATAGTTAGCATGCCAAGAGTCGAGGGTTTCACGTGGTCCTTTAGGACATATATGTAATCCTTTGGAACATATATGCGGTACTTTAGTACACCTATTTGGTCCATTGGAATATGTATATGGTTCTTAAGGAGTAGTCATTCGAGACATATGTGTTATATGTGGTCATTCGGGACATCTATGTGGTCTTTCGGGACATTTCTACGCAGTCCTTCGGGATACATTCACATGCCACATCAGTGGATCTTTTACGAGCTATGGTGATAGCATATGTGCACAATCTCTATGTACTCACATATCTTTAGTTCTCACATGTATACATGGGCTAATACAGAGATAACAACAAATACCATATATGTGTTGGATATATTTATGTGATATGAGATGAATTATAGAAATTATATGATGTGTGTGTATTATTTGGTTAAGAATTTTAGGTATAAAAGATATGAATGATAACAATACTAATAATGATAAGAATAATAATAAGGATAATAAGATGATATCTATGCTTTGATGCATAGTGTGTTTTTATAGTTTAATATGATTACATGAAGGGTGCATAGTAGGAATTAGTAATGATATGTTATATTTAAGTTTATTTATACCTCACTAAGTTATCGACTTAGCGTGTGAGTATTTCACACGTAGGTTCCGAGAAGCATCAGGAGCAAAGTTGGGCAAGACATGTTAGCTCTCATTTCTAAAAGATCATATCAGAAAGGAATTTGAATCATATGTATTTTGGTATATTGAATGTATTTGGCATGCACTAAGAGATTTGTATTGGATATGCTCTGATAGGCTTTGTAAAACTAAATGTTTTAATTAATGTAATTTATTTAGTATTGATTTAAATGTGACGTTGAAGTTTTTTTTAGCTATTTTATGAAAAGAAACAGTTTTAAAAGTCAATGTGACACTTTGGGTTTATATCCGGGTCGGATACGGGTTTGGGTGTTACATTTAATGGTATTAGAGCTAAGGTTTAGCCGATTCTAGGCTTAAATCGAAGTTAAATGATTTTTAAAATGTGTACATGCCAACGTAAAGTGAAAAATTTCTAATCTGATAGTGTAAGGAGTATGTTGTCTTGCTAATAGAATGAGATTAGTATAATATAGTAGAAATTTGATTATGAGAATTTTTGAAGTGAATCAAGAGCTGATAAACCTGATGGTGGTAGCAATTCCCCTACTCTAGTCAGGCAGGACGAAGAGCGGAGACCTCAGGAAGTGCCTCATAAGATCAAATGTTGATTTCAGAAAGTTGAAACCATGTTAGAATAGTGTTAGAATATCTCCACTGTTTTGAATCGGAAAAGTGATATGGAGTACTTTTTTTATTACATGGATAAGATAGAATATGGTGGATAAGTGTCACCATATGAACGTTGAAAGATCAAATGATGTGGTTAGAATTTGTAAAAGAGTTCAAAGATAAGTGCATCAGTGACATGTATATAAGATAAATGAAACAAGAGTTTATGAGTTTGAAACAAGGGAATAGTATTGCATAAGTAAGAGTGTGGATTTGATAAGGGTTTGTATCCTAGATTGAAAGAGTTGGTGTTGGCTAATAAGGTTATGTGGTGGAAAGTGTCTTGGAGTTAAAATATTTGAAGATATTGTTAGGATAAGTTAACCAAATATGAAGTGGATATGGATATGGTTGTGTATCTTAATCATGTAAATGTGATGTAGTGAAAGAGATAAAGATTTGTATGTATGAATAAAGCTAAGAGTATAGTAGAAAAGTTGAGATGATTTCGAACAAGGATTATAAGAAAAATAAGATTTGTGCAAGTAATGTTGATTATTAGAGTTGTGAAGATATGATAAAGATTGGTGATCAGGGATAAGTATGAGTAATATGAAAAGAGTATGGGAGCATAAGGGAAAAAGATATAACTTAAGTTATAAGGAGATTTTGATTTATGGAAAAATAATGGAATAAGGAAATGAAAATGATGGAGTTTAAAGGATCAGATATGATAAAGGTTATGTTGAGGTAAAAATTACAAGTTTGACTAGAAGTAAGAAATGTACGTTAGGTGATAGGAAAGATTGTGTAATTCAGCAAAGTGTATGTCTTGATTATCTATGATAAAGATTTAAGGTTATGTTTCTTGGTCAAGTAGAAGTAGTCAGAGAGATAAAGAATGGTTTATATGTATTAAAGAAGTTTAAGAGACTGTCAAATGATGATGAAATAAAAGTTTGGTTATTATTGCAAGGTAATTAGAGATCGATAAGGAAATTGATTGATTTATGATTTTGAGTGATAAGAATTGATGTTACTGTCTACATGATATGGATGTATAAAGGAAAAGGCAGTTGAAGTAATGAAAGCCAAGTTATTAATGATAAAATGAAAGATTAAATTGAGGAGGCAACATGGGAACATGAATAAGATATGTGTAGACAATATCTTCATATATAGGTGTAGTGAAAATTCAAGGACGAATATTCTTAAAGGAGGGGAGATTTGTAACATCCCAAAACAGGGCTATTGACTAAAATGTAAATTTTGAAAACTTTGTGCTCAATTTTGAAACAAGTTAAAAGTTCAGGGACTTAAGAAGAGAATTTTGATATTGAATTGATTAGAAAAGTTGGAAAGATGAAAGGGTATAATGGTCATTTTATAAGGAAGATTTTTATTTTCCTTTATAAAGGATATAAACACGTGGAGTTAAGAGAGAGAAAGAAAACTCTGGAGGCTTGGTTATCTTCTTCCTCCTGTGGCTTCGATGGTAAGGTGAGTTGAATTCAATTTGATTGTTTCTTTAATTTTAAGGTTTCTTTTGATTCTTAGAGTGATAAGAAAGCTTAAGGAAAGTTTTAAGTGGCTTAAAACTCAAAGATGAACAAGTTATGAGAGATAAAGTAAAAGGAGTTTTTAAGTGAACTATTGAAAAAAATGAGTAAATGAATTTTGAAGTTAAATTTGACTTATCATAAGTTGAAATAAGAAATTCAAAATGTTAGAAACGAATTTAGAACATGTTAATTTATTGGCTTGATTATTGTATTTAAGTATGTATGTGGGATATTGGATATTAAGATGAGTTAAAGTAATCTAAGTTGGTTAGAATAAGTGTAGTTGAGCTTAAAGGACTAAAATGAGGTTATGGTAGAAGAATTAAGTAAGTTTGGTAAGATTTTCGGGTAAGATAAATAAATTCTGAGCAGAGGGTGTCGGTACTGTTCATCAAGTACAGATACTTCAAAGAGAAAATGAGTGATAATTGGTGCTTGGGTATCGATACTGGTTGAATGAGTATCGATACCATAAGGCATAAATTTATATAATTGTTCAAAGAGTATCGATATCAAATGAGCAGTATCGATACTAGGAGGTATTGATACCATCTAGCAAGTATCGGTACCATTTTGAAATAAGGATGGCAGAATCGAAATTGGGTATCGATACCATAAAAGGGTATCGATACTACAAGCATAAAGGTATCAATATTGTGCTTGTAGTACTGATACTACTTGAGCTCGAATTTATAGATTAGTGCTTTAATTTGCTTGAAATAGTAAGAATATTTGCAAGTAATTTGAATTATGATATTTATTGGTTTGTGTATTCATGTAGATAATGATTGAGAGCAAAGTCCAGACAAGTCGACCAAGTAATAATCATCAAGAAAGAGATAAGAGATCGGTATTTACTAGTAAGGCCAGGTGAGTGCATACTAGTTGGGTTGTGTCGTTTAATGGAAATAAGACTTGCGACGAGTCTATTTCCTACATTAGAATGCATGATTTTATAAGTATAAGCATGTGTTTATATAAGTATATGTTCTTATATATGTTATATGATTTGTATGTATTCATGTTATGCGATAATAAACTATGTGACTATGTGTGAAATGGAGTAAACTATATAATTATAAAGTATGTGAGTATATGCCTATGAGATAAGCCACGTGAATATGAGTTATGTGAAAATATGTGATACGATTATATGAGTACAAGATATAAGGCATGTGAAAAGAGATATGTGATTACATGAAAGTGTGAATATGAGCTATGTGAGTATAAGTGATATGATTACATGATTTGTATGAATATATGCTAGTTTAATAAGCTATGTGAACTGGTATACGTGATCTATATGATTATATAAGTTATATGATATGGACATAAGGAATTGTATGAACCTGTGATATGTGACTATATATGCTACATGATACATGTGAACATAAGAGAAGAAATTATAAACTATATGATATGATATAAGTGATTTCATAAGAAAGTGAAATAAGCTCTGAGATCATACGAAAGTGTTATTAGAGCTATGTGATAAGAAACTATATGATAAGAAGCTACGAGACTATGTGATATGAATATGTAAATATGTGAAATGATATAAATGATAATGCTTATGTTATGTATCATGAGAGCTAGAGTTATAGTTGGCATGCCAAGAGTCGAGGGTTCTACGTGGTCTTTCGGGACATATATGTAATTCTTTGGAACATATATGCGGTACTTTGGTACACCTATTTGGTCTATTAGAATATGTATATGGTTTTTAAGGAGTGATCCTTTAGGATATATGTGTTATATGTGGTATTTCGAGACATTTCTACGCGGTCATTCTGGAAAAATTCACATGCCACTTAGTGAATCTTATACGATCTGTAGTGACATTATATGTGCACAACCTCTATGTAATCATATATCTTTAGTTCTCACATGTGTACATGGGCTAATACAGAGATATTAACAAATACCCTATATATGATGTATATGCTTATTTGATATGAGATGAATTATAGAAATTATATGATGATACGTGTATTGTTTGGTTAAGAATGTTAGGTATAAGAGATATGAATGATAGCAATTCTAATAATGATAAGAATAATAATAAGGATAATAATATGATATAGTAATAATATAATAATAATATATAATTATATATAATAATAATATGATAATATAATAATAATAAGATAATTGTTGAGTTAATCGATCTACGGAATAGGCCAAGAGGGGGGTGAATTGGCAATAAAAATTTCGGTGGAAGCTTTTGTAGAAAATTGAAAATATTTGCATAGTGATTTAGAGTGGTTCAACTTTCTCAACCAAAGTCTACGTCCACTACCTTAGCTATCCACACTAAGGATTTTCCACAAATTCACTAATTTGTCTTTCTTTTGAGGACAAAGAGTAACCTTACAAATCCCTCAAGAATTATACCCCAAATTCTTGAGAACACTCTCTCCCAAAGAGAACAATACAAATTTTACAAACTTACAAGAAAATCCTCACAATGAAAGATGTTTGCACAATTCTTAGAACAAAGAAAGAACACTCAAGAGTAATACAATTGAGCACAACAAGTGTTCTTGAAAGCAAAAATGAATATTGAATGAAATAGGCTTGAAAATGCTCAAACTTGAGGTTTTGATATTTTCTCTTTGATTCTCTCTTGATTCTTGATGATTGTTGTTTCTTGTTATTGATCAATGACTTCTAAGCTTGTTTAAATACTCCTTGGATCATTTTGAACGTTGGGAATCATAGTGGAGTTAATAGAGTCGTTATTGTGTGAAAAAAATTAATAAATCAGTTGGGAGCGTGTGTACATCGATGCATAGTCAAGGTGCATCGATGCATCAAGTGTAAAATTCAAATATTTCGACTGTTGAAACACTTAGTACATCGGTGCACTAAGGGTGCATCGATGCATAAAATGCATTCGATATTTCAAACAAGCCTTGAGTGCATCGATGCATAAAATGCATTCGAAATGGGGTGTGCATCGATGCATCGATGCATCAATGAGTGCATCGGTGTATCGCTTCACAAATTTGATTTTTGGCTCGTTTTTTTTTTCAAAATACTTTGTGAAAATTGTTTCAAAAATATTTTAAGTATAAAACACAATTTTACACTTTAGTAAGGATTAAAATTAAACTTTGAAAGACTTGGAGTAATATTTTGATAATCGAATAATTGTATCGAATATACTTAGAAAAACATTTGTAAAATCTTAAAATTCATTTAACTTACTTTTTTATATCGAAACATCAAAAAGTTTTCAATAATCTCCCCTTTTTGATATAACAAAACATTGGAGTAAATTTAAGATTTTCTATGAAAATTATTTTTGAAATCAATTTTTTTACTCCCCCTTACTATAATACATCTTATTTCTCCCCACTTTTTGTTAAATAAAAAAGACTCTATAAAATATTTTTTAAAGAAGATTTTTTTGAAAAACATAGCCAATTGATTTTTGTAAATATTGCGTAAGCTGCTAAGATCACAATCAAGAGAAAGATTAACCATTAGCTTCATAATTCAATATTCATAATAAACGAATGTGAAATGGTAAAATTGGTCATATGCTAAATGATGCAAAAATTAATAAATATTAAACTTAAATTAAACCAAACCAAATATATATAATATGTTCAAACATCCAATCATCCAAAACAATCCAAAAATAAAAACAATCCATAAACATCAAGATGTTTCATAATTCAAAGTTTTGAGTTCGGGGTTCAATTAAAGGAAACTAAGGCAAGATAGGTCAAGTCGTCCATATGAGGATCGGGAGGAGGATAATGTGCTCGCACTTCAAATGTGAGAGCATCCATATGTTCATGTATCTCCCGTTGAAACTCAGTCAGTTGAGATTCCATGGAAGCAAACTCAGATCAAATGACTCCATAAATGATCGAAAATATGGAGACATTTGTTCCTCTTGTTGTGCTGGTTCCAGTGCTGGCTCATCGTCTGGTACGTGATCGTCAATATCTTGCATAAGCTGTTGAAACTCTGGATCATCATCCGCAGCTGGTTCCGGTGGAGGTGGAGCACGAGAAGAGCTAGGTGCAGGATGTGCTCGTGAAGAACTAGCTCCTGGAGTTTGCTCAGTGGGTCTATATTCCCATTGACCCATTTTCTTATCTTGTTTCCATCCAGCTTTCTTTAAGGAAGTGAGGTTGATTTGGTTTTTGAGAGGCATGAGAATGCAACCGAGACCTTAAGCCATAGTCGAAAAAATAGATTAGAAAGAAGATACCCGTAAACTAAAGTTTCGACATTTTTGGAATGAAGGATGTTTACGGCATAGACAATCTCACCAAAGATAATTTGTGGCAAATTAATTTTCTTATTATGTTGGATACAATGTATCCACCATAAATCTCTAAGTTTGGAGTACCTACCTTCGAATGGTCTAAACCACCAAGAGATCATCAAATGAAGGAAACGATCGTGATGGATTCGTAAGGTACTAACACTATCATTAGACTTATAGGGAGTAGCCAGAAGATCTTTTTCATTATTTATCCCATCATCGTCTAAACCGAAAACATCAACAATTGTTTTTGAATTGATAAAAATGACTTCTCCTAAGAGATAGAATCGTATGCCTATGGTTGCGGTTTGACTAGCATTTTGAACACATATCGCATTTGAGTACAAAATGCGAACTAATTGTTGATAGGCAATGGATTGAATTTGGCACAACTTATTAAATTTCTAGGAATGAAGAATAGGAAGATATTTAAAGCTAATATCTTCCATTGCTTGAATGGAAGGGATATGTTCCTCTCAAATTTTGTAGGATTAAAAATGACTAACGAACCTATCATATAATTCAACTCTACGACGACCGGGTTGGTTGAAGCAAGAGTTAAGAATGGTTAACTCGGATTCGTTTGGGTTTGGATTTTGTGGTGGAGGAGGAATAAGAGGACGATTTGATCAATTTTAAGAGGACTTAGGTCATTTAGGGTTTGACATGAGTTAAGAAATCAGAATAAGGAATGTAACCTGCAATTGTGAAACACATGTATGTAATATAATCAATCCCAAAACTCAATTGAGTCCACAATATTTCAAGATTCTCTAAACTGAATCCTAATGGGCAAGGTTTTTAAAACTATTTTAAAAATAATGTCTAAAAATTCATAGCATGTATAGTTTTCATGAAAACAACATAATTAAATCAAAAACATCTAAATTAAATCAATGATTTTTGATTTTTTTTATTTCGAAAATTTCAAAATTTTTTGAAAAATTGTTTGTTTTTGATGAAATTAGTTATAAAATCTAGTTTATAAACACTAAACAATCAATGCCCGATAATTTCTTCAACCTAGAACTAATCAAAACTAATTCTAAGTTCATAAATCAATAAAACAGAGGTTTTAAAATATTACCTTGAAAATTTTGGATTTTGTGAGAATGAGATGTTGTTTTGCACAAATTAATGGTTGAAGCAGGATTGGAAGATGAAATGTGAACGAATTGTGATAAAAAAACGTTGTTTTTGGAGCAATTTTGTGAAAGATGTGAGAGAGAGGTGCGGCGGTAGAGTGAGTTTTAGGGTTGGGGTTTTGAAACAAAGAAGAAAATAAGGCATTTAAACCCAAAACCCGACGGCTGTATCGATGCACTGCTGAGTGCATCGATGCACATTCAAGGAGTGCATCGGTGCACCTTCATGGTGTATCGATGCATATTTAAAAGGATGCATTATGCACAAAAATGTCAAAAATCCATTTTAAACATTCAAAATGCTAAATTATCTAGCTCTAGTCGTATTGGTAACTCGCATATTGAAAATTAATAATGTTCAATCAATCAAATTTTTCTTTAAACTACATTTGAACATATAATTAATTCTCACCAAATAACATAAACTGCCCCTAACTATTAGCATATAATGCATTCAAAAATGTTATTTTATAAACATTTTCAAATCTAATTTAAAAGTGCTAAAAATATTTTAAACACTAAGTGAAGATAGGTCAGTTAAACCTAATTCTCTCCTAAGTGTCCAAAATATTTCTTTGTCTAAAGGTTTTGTAAAGATATCAACTAATTGGTCCAAAGTATCAACAAATTCTAAAACTACATCTTCCTTAGCGACATGGTCTCTAATGAAGTGATGTCTAATTTCAATATGCTTAGTTCTAGAGTGTTTGATGGGATTTTTAGTGAGACAAATAGCACTAGTATTGTCACACTTGATAGGTATGGTACCTACTTCAATTTCATAATCAAAAAGTTGTTGTTTCATCCATAAAACTTGTGCACAACAACTTCCGGCTGAAATGTATTCCGCTTCAGTGGTAGATAATGAAAAACAATTTTGTTTCTTTGAAAACCATGAAATCAACATATTTCCAAGGAATTGACAAGTATCGGAGGTGCTTTTCCTATCTATTTTGCATCCTCCATAATCCGCATTAGAGAAAGCATGCAAGCTAAATCTAGAGTCTCTAGGATACCAAAGTCCTAAACTAGGAGTGTCCTTAAGGTATCTAAAGATTCTTTTAATAGCTAGTAAATGTGATTCCTTAGGGCATGATTGAAATCTAGCACATAAGCAAACACTAAACATGATGTCCGGTCTACTTGTGGTTAGATAGAGCAAAGAGCCAATCATTGACCTATACAATTTAACATCCACACATTTACCTCCTTCATCTTTGTCAAGCTTTGTTGATGAGCTCATTGAAGTGGCACGAGGTTTCTCATTTTCCAGTCCAAACTTCTTGAGCATATCCTTGACGTACTTAGCTTGATTGATGAAGATGTCATCTTTTCTTTGCTTGATTTGGAGTCCCAAGAAAAATGAGAGTTCCCCCATCATGCTCATCTCGAATTCACTTTGCATTAGCTTAGAAAATTCTTGGCAAAGAACATCATTAGTAGAACCAAATATTATATCATCAACATAAATTTGAACTACTAATAAATTTTTACCTTTATGCTTTAAAAAACAATATAGTGTCAACATTCCCTTTTGAAAATCCTTTTTCAATTAAAAAGTTTGACAATCTTTCATACAAGCTCTAGGAGCTTATTTTAAACCATAAAGTGCTTTTGTCAATTTAAAAACATGATCTGGAAATTTTGAATCTTCAAATCCAGGAGGTTGTTCCACATACACTTCTTCTTTTATAAAACCATTTAAAATGCACTTTTAATATCCATTTGATACAGTTTAAATTCATTGAAACATGCAAATGCTAATAACAATCTAATTGCTTCCATCCTAGCTACGGGAGTGAATGTTTCATCATAGTCTATGCCCTCTTCTTGAGTATACCCTTGAGCAACAAGTCTAGCCTTGTTTCTCACTATATTACCACTTTTATCAAGCTTAATCCTAAACACCCATCTAGTACCTACGGTAGATTTATTACTAGGCCTTTCAACTAATGTCCATACTCTACTTCTCTCAAATTAACTCTTTTTTGCATAGCCATAATCCAATGTTCATCATTTAATACTTCTTTAATATTCTTAGGCTCTATGCATGAAATAAATACAACATAATTACATATATTTCTAAGAGAAGATCGAGTTGTTACCCCTTTGGATGGATCACCTATTATTTCACCATCCTTGACATAGTTGTATTCCCTTGGGTAAGAGACTTCCCTTTCTTCAATGGTTGGATTCTAGAGAGGATCTTGAGTTTCCTTATTTTTCTTTTCTTTCTTTGATGATGGTTCTCCAACGTCATGTCTAACGTCATTTGCTTGTATAATACCTACATCATCATTCACACAAGAATCCTTCCTCGGAAAGGGATTATCATCGAAAACAACATGTATAGACTCTTCTACAACTAAAGTTCTTTTATTAAATACTAGATAAGCTTTAGAATTTGAGGAATAACCCAGAAAAATTCCTTTATCACTTTTAGCATCAAATTTGCCAAGATTTTGTTTACCGTTGTTTAAAACTAAACATTTACATCCAAAAGAATGAAAATAGCTAATGTTAGGTTTTTTATTTTTTTTAAAAGTTCATATGGAGTTTTCTTCAAAATAGGCCTAATCATTACTCGATTGATAACATAACAAGCGGTATTTGTGGCTTCCGCCCAAAAATTTTTTGGCAAATTGTTTTCCAAAGCATGGTTCTAGCCATTTCTTCTAAAGTTCAATTTTTTTTCTCAACAACTCCATTTTGTTCAGGAGTTATAGGTGCTGAAAAATTATGGCTAATACCATTAGCATTACAAAATTCAGTAAATCTAAGATTTTCAAATTCAGTTCCATGACCACTCTTAACACTAGTTATAGAGTAACCTTTTCATTTTGGATTACTTTTGAAAACATGATGAATTTTTCTAATGCTTCATCTTTAGTACTTAAGAATAGAACCCAAGTATATCTAGAGTAGTCATCTACCAAGACAAATGCATATTGTTTTCCACCCAAGCTAGTAGTCCTAGATGGCCCAAAAAGATCTAAATGGATCAATTGTAATACTCTACTAGTGGATACGTCATTAATGGATTTAAAAGAAATTCGCTTTTGTTTTCCTTTAGCACAAGCATCACATATTTTCTCATTATCAAATTTTAGCTTTGGTAACCCTCTAACTAAGTCTCCATGAATTAGACGTTGTAAAACACTCATACTAGCATGTCCTAGTCTCCTATGCCATAACCAACTATCATGCTCATCCTTAGCAACTAGGTATAAATTAGTCATATCTATAGAATCTAAATGCACCATATATATATTTCCTATCCTATGACCAACTAGCATAATCCAATTAGATGCAATGCCAATAACTTTACAACCATTAATTCAAACATGCCATTGAATCCCTTATCGCATAATTGACTAATACTCAAAAGATTATGCTTTAATCCATTCACATATAAAACATTTTTAATTTGTATGGAAGAGGTATTACCTATTGTACTTATACCTTCAATGTTGACCTTCTATGAACTGGCTCTTGTCTCCGGTCATGTGTCTTGAGCATCCACTATCAAGGTACCATGAATTTGAATTTGTTTTTCTTGCCTTGTAGCAATGCTCCTTTCCCTACAAACATAGATCAATTTCTAATTTTTGGTACCCAAATTCTTTTGGGTCCATAGTTTCCAAAATCCTAGTCCTCTTAGGTATCCATTTGTGTAGGATATCCTTATCTTTAGTAGTAATGAGTTCTTTAGGAACCCATATACTTCTAATGATTTTTCCATTAGAGGTTCTTCGGGGACCTCTATGATTGTAATTTTCAAAACTTTTTCTAACAAAGTTGGATTTTGAACTTTCTACATTTCCAAAACATTTTGTTCCAACTTTATCTAAAAAAGATTTAAGATAATCAATTTTCTTTTGATGATCATCATTGATCTTTGAAAGTAAATTTTGCAAATCAGAATTTTTCTTTTCAAACTCTTCTAGTATGATTTGCAAATCTTTGACTTTATCTTCAAGATCATTGTTGGTTTTGGATTTGAGATTATTTTCATTTTTCATTTTTGAAATATCATTTTTATATTTTAAAAATAATTTCTCATAATCCGAAGCCAACCCATTATATCCCTCTAATAGCTCATCAAATGAATAATCTTCAAAATTAAATGAGCTAGAGGTTACCTGAGAATCCTCCCCGAATTCCATCAAACACAAGTTTGCTACTTCTTGTTCCTCTTCATCGGAACCTTATTCATCGCTCCATGTAACCACGTGAGCCTTGTGCTTATTCTTTGATTGGCCATTTTTCTTCAATTGTGGGATATCATATTAGACATGCCCCAGCTTTTGCATTCATAGCAAATGATTGGGTCCTTATCTTTTGGTTCATTCTTGAAGCCTTCATTTCATTTGAATTTTCTTCCTCGGTTTGGCCTCATTAATTTTCTAGACCGTTTGGCAAACAATGCCATTTACTCGTCATCTTCATCCGAATCACTCTCATCTTTTGTTGATTTGAGAGCAACTCCCACGTTCTTCTTCTTTTTCGACTCCTTCTTTGGCTCGTCTCTTTTCTCAAGGTATTCCTCTTCTTTAAGTATCATTTCATGTGTGATGAGAGAGCCAATAAGCTCATCGAGGGTCAAGGATTTTAAGTTCTTAGCCTCGATGATCGACGTCTTCTTTGATTGCCAAGTTTTTGGAAGAGAGTAGACTAACTTCCTTACAAGCTTGTCATTTGGAATAATTTCTCCATATGATTTGAGATTATTAAAAATCATGGAAAATCTATATGTCATAGCTTTGACATCTTCATCTGGTTTCATCCTAAAATTTTCATAGCTATGAGTTAGAAGACTAATTTTATATTTTTTTACCTCGTTTTTGCCTTCATGAGTGACTTGTAGTTTGTCCCATATCTTTTTAGCGGTTGTACAAGATGAAACTCTCCCGTATTCATCTGGTCCAAGAGCACAAAAAAAAATATGGATAGCTTTGGAGTTGTGCTAGAACATTCTTGTATCTCTTTCACTCTATAATCTTGGATGAGTGGAAGGTTTGATGTATCCATCTTTTATAATATTTCATGCTCCCATGTCACTTGCTTGAATGAAATACATCATCCTA
This sequence comes from Hibiscus syriacus, assembly GCF_006381635.1. Lineage (NCBI taxonomy): Eukaryota > Viridiplantae > Streptophyta > Magnoliopsida > Malvales > Malvaceae > Hibiscus > Hibiscus syriacus. The sequence continues at coordinate 1,596,557 of NW_024062765.1, forward strand.
TTCTTCCAATAAGCATAGTTAGGTCCATTGAAGAAAGGAGGCTTGTTAACGGGTAATGAATCAAGACCGAAGTCGGAGTTTGAAGTGGAGGTCATTTATGACTTGATTATCGATGTCACTCTTCCCGAATCAACTCAAGAGGCGATTAAACCTTCAAATGAGTGAGGCTCAGATACCAATTGTTGAGTTAATCGATCTACGGAATAGGCCAAGAGGGGGTGAATTGGTAATAAAAATTTCGGTGGAAGCTTTTGCAGAAAATTGAAAATATTTGCACAGCGATTTAGAGTGGTTTGACTTTCTCAACCAAAGTCTACGTCCACTACCTTAGCTATCCATACAAAGGATTTTCCATAAATTCACTAATTTGTCTTTCTTTTGAGGACAAAGAGTAACCTTACAAATCCCTCATGAATTATACCCCAAATTCTTGAGAACACTCTCTCCCAAAGAGAACAATACAAATTTTACAAACTTATAAGAAAATCCTCACAAGGAAAGATGTTTGCACAATTCTTAGAAAAAAGAAAGAACACTCAAGAATAATACAATTGAGCACAACAAGTGTTCTTGAAAGCAAAAATGAATATTGAATGAAATAGGCTTGAAAATGCTTAAACTTGAGGTTTGATGCTTTCTCTTTTATTCTCTCTTGATTCTTGATGATTGTTGTTTCTTGTTATTGATCAATGGCTTCTAGGCTTATTTAAATACTCCTTGGATCATTTATGAACGTTGGGGGATCATTAGTGGAGTTAATAAAGTCGTTATTGTGTGAAAATAATTAATAAAATCAGTTGGGAGCGTGTGTGCATCGATGCATAGTCAAGGTGCATCGATGCATCAAGTGTAAAATTCAAATATTTCGATTGTTGGAACACTTAGTGCATCGGTGCACTAAGGGTGCATCGATGCATACAATGCATTCGATGTTTCAAACAAGCTTAGAGTAAATCGATGCATAAAATACATTCGATGTTTTCATAAAATCCTGAGTGCATCGATGCACGTCGATGCATAAAATGCATTCGAAATAGGGTGTGCATCGATGCATCAATGAGTGCATCGGTGCATCCCTTCACAAATTTGATTTTTGGCTCGTTTATGGTTTGAAATACTTTGTGAAAATTGTTTCAAAAATATTTTAAGTATAAAACACAATTTTACACTTTAGTAAGGATTGAAATTAAACATTGAAAGACTTGGAGTAATATTTTGATATTCGAATAATTATATCGAATATACTTAGAAAATCATTTGTATAATCTTAAAATTCATTTAACTAACTTTGTTATATCGAAACATCAAAAAGTTTTCAACAGTAATAATAACATATATAATTAATATATATAATTAATAACAAAAACGGACAAAAACTAGTGTCGACAGATTCTTCTTGGATTGGACTCCTCAATTCTTGAGGTTCTGCCAATCATAATATAATTCCCTTCATTGAAGGCTTGAATTTTGTCTTTTTTCATCTCTTCTTTTCATGAAAAATATGCAAAAATATGCTCTGATGCATGGAATGTGAATGTAATATGTATCTATGAGTCTCTTATATGCAAAATGCTTATTAGTAACCCTCTTCTAAATTTAAAGTAGAGATCTGATCTTCTTTCATTTGATCACTCTTGTATGGAGTCCACCCCCATCATCAGTATGGACAAACTAATCATCTAGAACAATCATGTCCCTCTCATCTTTTATCTTGCTTCTTCAACATGATTCTAGAAGAAATGATTTATCCCTTGAATTCTCGTTGCAATCAGGTAGATGACTGGGTACCTTACACGTCTTTGACTTGATTTTCCAATCAGAATTGTTTCTCAAGAGTTCTTTTCCACCTGTATCGTGAATAGTTCAATTCAAGGTGAGCTCTTTTTGTTTCCATTCTGCCCTTGGCACTCCAAGCAACGGGGTCATTCATCATATCTACTTGGTTTGAATCTTGTTATCTTAACGACATCTGGCTTTGGTAATGCCCCAATATGGGTTCTCATGGCTCTCTTTATGCCAAAATCTTCATCTTGAATGGTCTTGCTCTTGTATCGCTAACCAGTAATGTTAACGAATAGTTTGAGGGCTTCTCTTCATGATGCCACCATCAGAAAAACACTTAAGAAGTGATCAATTCCTCTAACATGATTTTCCTTCATCTTTTCTATGAGATAGGATATGTGTCACCTTCAACTAAGGCGATAATCTGATTCTTACAATGTCACAATGAAGTGTTAGAAGTTTCGTCTTCTAGTCCTTATGATCTCTTAGACTATCTTATTTCAAGAAATTCTTCATTATTTTGGCATCGTTTGCTCTTTTTTGCTAGAGGCAGAATGAGCCTCATTAGCTTCACTGACTTTTTCATTTGAGACTGTCCTCTTTGAAAATGTTTTTCTCTTTATTTTATTTTAAAAATGTGAAAAATGTTGAATAAAATTAAAAAATGTTGTCATTTTCTTCCAGCTCACAATCAAAACAAATTGTAAAAAAAGAGTTCATTGAATATCAAATAAACCAAATTTTCTTTTAATCATTCACAAATTATATACATTTTAAAAGTGTAAAGATTAATGATGATAAAAGGCTCAGGCTGACTTGTGAAGATAATGTGTTTCAAGTTAATCTGGGGAGGTAATGGGTTTCAGGTTGGCTTTTTACGTCCTTAATTCTGGTGTTCATTGACCTGATGAAGCAGTCGTCATGTTTCTCTTTTGGAAATGTTTACTGGTTCTCGACCTTCGTGTGTGCCTTTGGACTGTATAGTTTTTCATCAAGAGATGTATAAGATCATCTTATATACAGTAGTTGAAAATCTTCATATTCGAGCTACCTTTTCAGGTTTTTAACTCGAATTCTCCTTTGGTTTCAAGGCGTTATCTAAAATTTTACGTCCTATACCCTTCTTTTATTTTTTCCTTATCATGCATTAAATATTTTAGAAAATTATTTGCAAATAAAATTAACCCTGAGGGACGAAATGAAATCTTAAGATAGTCTATCCACTTAGAAATTTTTGTATGATTAAGAGACTTTTCAGGTACGTAATGTAGATTGTGGTTCCTGGTTATGAAAGAAAAAAATAAATAGGGCCAAACAAGTATTTAAGGGTTATTGAACCAAGGATCAATTTGTACTGATGTCTTCAATCTTGTCTTGCTCGACTTGAATATGATCGTGCGCCTTTTATTCTCTTCTTATTTTCCCTTGGTGTTTCATGATCTTCAAGTGAATTAATTTGAGTAACTCATCTTGAAGTGTTTGATAGTTCCATCTTATTACTTTCTTTCTTTTTTCTTTTTTTTTTTCTTTTTCCCTTTTGCGATATATTTTCTTCTTTCTCTCTGTGTTGTCAACACGATAAGTTCTTCGTATTTGGTCTACCTCGCGGTATCTTGTTATTTCTAACTTTATTTTATCATGACTTGCTTCTGTAGCAAAATCTGGATTGATGATCTTCACTCAAGTGAGAAGATGTCCTTCACCTTTGCCCCCTAGTGTGGAGGGTGATCCTTGGTTAGGGTTGAATCAGAAGAAAAATACTATAGGCTTAAAAGGGGACAACAAGGGCTATATATACACATATATTTTAAATGATAAATAAAACAAAGCCTTTCATCATCTCATACATGGAAGTCTTTGTAAAAGAGGTATCTTCAGGTGGATGAGTATTCAGGATTAACCTTATTTACATGAAAAACAATGTAATTAATGCATGATAGAATTATTTCAATGATTCCATTTATTTCTTCTTCTTCATTTTTGCTCCTAGTATGCCCCAATTATTTGAATTCTTTTGCAAAAACTTGATCCGCAACACTCTATCTTGTCTTTCTTGCAGGAAAGGTTCTCGTCATGCCCCCATGATTTATTGAGGTTGGGAAATGAATGTTGGTTTTGTGTCTAGAAAGGGAAATGTGTGACTTTAAAGTCATAATTATGAAAAAAGGTAATGTTATTGGAAAGGTTATTTATGTCTGGGAAGATAAAGTACAGGTTTCGGTGCCTCATGGAAGATAGAGGCATGACTTTATTATTTCCTGGGGAAGTGATGTCAACGTTTAATCTTTGTGTTATTTGGGGTAAGGAACCCAATAATGGTTCTTTCAACTTTGGATGAGATATGGAAAGTCTAATCTTGTCACTTGTCAAATATCCATAATTAACGAAGTAGTAAAAACCTTTAATTCATTTGATATTCAGAGAATTACAAGATTAAAACTTGATTTATTGTTCATGACCTTGGAAAATGATGTAAGTTCATTTAAAAATCCTTTCAAAAAGTTGAGAAAAAGGACAAAAACAAGTCCAAACAAGATGCAAATGACACAAAGTTTCATGATGGATGAAATGATTTCTGCATAGTTAGGATACCCCAATTACTCATCTGATGCAATGGTATTTGATTTGATCAGATGTTACATATTGCGCTCATATGCCCCATTCGAATTCGTCATCCATTGTTCAACCAACTTTTGAGTTAACGTTCCATTACAGACGAGCATCTCTATTTCTTTCATCAATGGACTGTAACTCCCTGTAGAATGCCCAGATGCCCCCATGTGGAAATCACAGACATTGTCTTTGTCATAATTATGACCAGAAGGGTTCGACATTACTTTCATCGGTCTCGGAGTGATATGTTGACTTTTAACAAGATGCGAGAATAATTCTGATATGGGTGTTTGGAACACCTCCAACTCTTTTCTAACTCAATGAATCTTCTTTGGTTGATTTGAGAGATTAGTTGCCCTTCCTCTCTTGTGGTTGTGGGGGCTCTAGACGTGACATTCATTTATATCATTATCTTTTGATTTTTGAGTAGCTAACTTTCGGAGGCAATAATCAAATTCCCCTTTATGGTTACATACTCTACTTGTTCCCCACTTGACACAAGATCTTCAAAATCATTCGTTCAATTTGCAAGCAACAACTCAAAGAAAGGATCCAGAAGGGTGCTATGAAACATACGCAACATTTCCTTTTTTAGCATCAGAGGCTGTACTTGAGTTGCCATGCTTCTCTATCTCAGTGCATATTCTCTAAAGCCTTCAGTAGCTTTCATCTTCGATTTCTGGAGATCTTGATGATTTGGAGCCAAGTCTTTGACATATTTGTATTGATCTAAGGAAATATTGACCAAATCTATCCATGACTTAATTTGCTCTCTACTCAAAGCGGTTATACCACACCATTACTGGTCCAACAAGATTGTCGTGGAAGCAATGAATCAGTAAATCATCGTAATTTAAGTATCCCTCCATCTTTCTGTAGAACATCTTCAAATGGATTAAAGGGAAACTGGTACCATTATACTATTCAAACTCAAGTACCCTAAACTCGTAGGGAATGACCAAGGCAGGTACTAAGCTTAGCTCTCTCGCGTCTAAATTTTCACGGGATGCCTCACCAATTTTTATTACCTCAATCGACCCTTCTAACTGCTTAATTTTTCCTTTGACATGCTCGGTGATTGAGAGATCTTTCTCTTTATCCAAATAGGATTCCCCATGGTGGTCAACCAACCTTAATGTGCTAATTTATTGATTCAGCAGACACATTTTCTCGATTAACAACCAATGTAGCAAATACTCTAGTCATCTGACCCAATACTTCTTCTTGAGAGACTAAGGCCTGACTTCTCATTCTCTGTTGCAACGTGGCCATTTGACATCACATTTGATCCTGTAACTCTCCTTGGGACTGCTCTATTTCTTCTAACCTCTTATCCATCGAGAGTAAAAGAGAAATTTAAATGGGTGATCTTGGTATTACTTTCATGTATCCTTTCAAAAATTAATCTGATGATTTTTTTTATATTATAAATGTATAAAAATTAAAATAAATGCAATGCATGCAAAAGAAATGTGTCAATCTAGAGTAACCATCTTAAAATGATTTTCATTGATCCCAAAAGGTTTCAGTACATCGAATAACCAAGCTACAGATAATAAATAGCATTAACTCCTAATTTTTATATCTCATTTAGGAGCCAAGTTATCTTTCAGGTATTGTCTGGTGCTGAGCCATCAATCTGCTTCAAATCCCTTGCAAAGGCAGCTAAGTCGACCAACTTGTGAGCCACATTGCTTGCTTGAGTAATCGCCTCATTCATCTCGTTATCTTTTTTCTCCAGTTTACATTTCAACTCTAGAAGTTGTAGGCGATATTGGTCATTTTCTTTATCAAAAGACTCGGCACGGTCATAAAGTTCTCGTGCAAAGTTCTTACAGTCAACTATTAGCTCGTTTAATGTTTTATTTTTGGTTTTACTAGATTCTAGCTTGGTTTCTGAGTTGATGAAAGTGGTTGTCCACAATTCATTCTTCTTTTTCCAAAGCCCCAAATTTTGTAAGGTTGCCCTACGTTCTCCTTTTGCAATATGCAGATATTGAGAGTACTTCTTAGCCCGTCCTTCGTGCATTTTGCAATTCTTTTTCCATCGTTTAACATCACTCTTTAATTTAGAGGCCTCCTTTGCCCATTCCTCCGGGGTATTGCCTAAACCCATACTTTGGAAGGCTTGATTAATTGTGTTAAAATTATCTTTCATGGCTTCTAATTCTTTGTTCAGAATGTCCTTTTCACTCTGCAACTGATGTATTTGAGCTCGTATTTCAGCAAATGCTCTCCATTTTGGTTATTCTCATTGACACTTTTGTCCTTGGAATTCATTGGCTTCATTTTGATCAAATGTTTAGTTATTGAACCAGGATGACTTTTCTTCTCAAATTCCAGTATTTCATGCTCTATTAGGCAATAAACTCGACGTTTAAAGGCAACACAAGTATCGATATAATGTCTTTGATCTCCTGTGTGATATTCACAGTTGGCATTGGCATTGTACCACTATGGATACGGAGTTTGTAGAGGCTTCACATACTCCAGGGTCACTTCTCGTGCTTCTAGCAACTTATTGTACAAATCTCCATATGCGATAGGAACAAGATCAAAGGCAGGTTCACTCCCTCCTACCTCTCGGTCATTCATGAGGCGCATCTCCCATTTGAAGTGATTATGTGTTTTTCTTCCTCCATATTTCCTTGAAATTTTACATTTTTCATTGTTTCTTTTGTACCTCCTGATAACTTGTTGATACGAGCAATGATTAGACGAGGCTCTTTAAGTTTGCTTGGGTCACTTTGTTCACAAGTAGTCTCTTGTGTTACAGTTTTATTTTTATTGAGTTCTTTCTCTTTTTGTACATAAACCACTTTTGCTTTGGCCAACACAATTATTCTATCCATTATTTTGGACTTTTGTTCCCTCATTTGCTACAATTCTATTTGTTCTTCATCAGACATACGATCTTCGGACGTGTAACTCCCTACTTTTATCGGAACTTATTTCGAATGCCCTTTCTTGGTTGTATCATAGTTTACCTGATTATGAAACCCCTTATCCATGGTGAAAACCTTTTAATTGGTGACTACTCGGAATTGACACCCTTTTGTGTATGTCATGACCATATGATGCAAGAAAGAGGAAGGCAAAAAGAAAACAAGTTAAGATGTATAAAAAACAAGTAAGATATAAAGGTAAATGAAAAATCAAGAAATGCAAATGTGGATGCAAATGCAACCTGATATTGATTCCAAAATAACTTAGTTTATACAAAAAGTACTCAACAACACACAAAGTCTAAGCACTTAGGCAAAGAGAATACATCAACATGGAAACTAAACATAGAATCTTACCCTATTCGTTGATCTCTCGAGCTCTATCATCAATCTCATGATGCGTCGTTCTTCCTCTTATTCTGGGATCATGAAAACTCTTAAGGCTGTCGCTTCTTCAGATAATTCATAGACTTGACGAGCAACACCACGGGCCTGATTCACTGCTCTCTCCATTGCTACATGCTGCCTCTAAATAGTATCTTGAGCCTGCCATAGCACGGTTCCAAGTTCTGGATTAGTCAATGGTTGGCTCTCCTCTAACTGCTCAATTCACTAATGACAGCTCTGTACTGTAACTTCTAGCTCAGGAATCTTGTCTTTTAAGGTCTCATTTTCCTGCCTGGCTATCTATTGTGTGGATGAGTGGATCAACTCTGCTTCTTCTCTCTCCACTACCCTCTTCTTTAACATCTCATTTTCTTTTTGAAGACGAAACCTATTGATGTTGTAAGGGTTTTGAAAAGTCTCATCCAAACTAAGTACATGTACTTCAGCTCCTCAATTTGTGCTCTCCTCTACGCCAATTCCTGGTTAGCCTCATCTCTTTGCTTTCTCAGTCTCTGAGCGTACTGCAGGGCTCGGATAATTACCTTTTCTGGCAAAACTAATTATTCTATAGTGATAAGGCTAACCCCAAACCGCGTCTTCCTGTACTCAGACTAGGTCTGAACACTGATTGCATTCTCAGTCCCATCGGAAGACATTGCTACCTTAAGCTCTTTTTATAATAACTAGGTAATCTGGGAATCAATATCGTTTATGAAATGATGTGATATGAAAATGATACATGCAATCAGGAAACAAAGCAACAAGTTAGTGATATTAGAAAAAATCAATGAATAATTAGCGACAATTTAAAGTATCGAATGCGAATCAAAGAAAATTAAAAAAAATCTAACATCATGCGATCTAGTTCTTCTAGGCTATCAACATGGCTCTAGCGGGGTAGGCTTGCTAAATTCTCTATATGTTGGTAGGGTTCTATCAAAGGTTCTCGAGCCATCTTTACAACATGCTAAGGTTGACCCCGACTCTGGCCCATTACAGACTTGCGAATCGGGTTCAGCTCAGGGGATGACACCACTAAAAGCGTACCTCAGAACTGGTATATGGATAGGAACCTTAGGATGCTTTCCAGAGGTACTTTGTCAGACCCACACAACGAAGCCCAATGCTCTTCGTGAGGTGTGACGTTTCTCTCTACATAGATAAATCGGGTTAGAGCTCGGGTTTAGAGCTATGATATGCAATAGTCCTAAATATTCACAGAAGTGTAAGCATTAACCAGAGAGAAATATGTTTTTTCTTTTTGAAATAATATAATGAACCATAAATTAAATAAGATCAAACTCATAATTTCCAAATAATAAATATAGGGTAACCAACTCATGGCTCGACTCTCAATTTGTTTAAAATACAAAAGTCCCTAGTGAAGTCGACAAGCTGTCGAAACGATTTTTTTTCTCAAAAGTGAGATTTTAAAAAACCACACCAATTTTTAATTTATCTCTTTCAATTGATTTTTAATTGAAAAACAAATGCGATTTAAAAAAAACCTCTCGTTTCAAAAAATTTGTGATTCCTTTTAAAATAAAAACATGCGATTCGAGGAGTCGCCACCAATATTTGATTAGGGTGTGATTGGGCACCCAAAACATTTTTCCATTTTAAATAAAAAATAATTTTAATTAAAACGACAAATTTGTGGTATGCGTTACCCAAATCCATGTTCGGGAGTTGGTTACGCGTGGGGAATAATTAGCACCCCTACAACACCCTAAATCGGGACCTAGTCGATTAATTAACGTCTTTGCAATGAAATTTACAAATTCGAATTTAATTTGGCTTTTGATCCCATAACACAACAAAGATACGAATTTCATAACAAATTATAATATTAAAAAGCACCACAATAGATTATATTAAAATTAACAAGCCATTAGAAATATAAAGAATATTCGATTATTTAAAAATATCGAAACCAGATTTTAGATGAGTTATAACAATATTTTCTCAACAAATTTAAATAGCCGAACATTTCTTTTTCTTTCGTTCCCAAATTTTAAGGTGACAAATCAATTTTTTAGGTGACCTGGATGTGATACACTTTTAATTTAAAATCATAAAAAATGACTCTCTCATAAGTTAAGACAAGCCATTCAAAACGATTTTAAAATAAAAGAGCATTACCCTTAATTCAATTATGTAATTATGAGTCAAGTTATGCATGTGAGGGTAACAAAATTATGCAAAATGGAAATAATTAAATACATATTACGATCAAGAAAACCATACTGTGTGATATACAAAAATTATATACATACATTTTTTAACTATAATATACCATATATATATTAACATGTGATACACAAAAATGACTGAAATACAAGAAAAAAAAACAAAACATCTCAAACTATAATTTTTTTTTAAATATATACATATTAAAATAATGACTAAATTTAAATAAACTTAAAATTCAATATACAAATAAAAAATAACAACAGAGATTTAAATGAAAATATCGTAAAAATAAGAGATCTACACCTAAATAATCTAACAAAATTACAACTAAAACTAAAATTGGGAAAATAACGAAATCGGAACAAGTACAAAAGGCTAAATTCTAAAGCAATCCTGAAGGTGACTAAAATGCAAAAAAGCTAAACCTATAAGGAACAAATAAAAGATTTACCCTAAAATCTCGGTGGCTAAAAAATTAATTAACCCAAATATTTTAATATAAAACCTAAACTAAAATAAACCTAAACTAAACTTAAACTCTCTCAGCCATTTTCATCATCCTCTCCACTCTCCCTTTCATTCTCATGGCCGAAAAGTTCAAGGTTTTCACACTCACGACACCGGCAGCTTCCCCGGTGGTTACAACACTCCTCTACGACCACTAAAAAGCTCCACAGGAACCCTAAACAACCCTGTTTGTTTATCTTCAATTCTCTTCAACTCTCGGCCACTCAGCTTCTCCATCTCACTTTCTTTTTTTTTTCTTAAACGAGAAAGCCACTCATAGTCCTTCTTCGTCACTCTCCGGCTCCGACGAGGAGCCGAGTGACTACTATACAACTCCCTTTCAAACTTAGCCTCTAAATCATCCCTCTTCGGGCTTTACAACCCACAAATAAACACAAAGATTCTACAAACCCAAACAACCCCAATCGAGATACTATAAAAGCATTACCTTCGACTGTTGAAGACGTTTACTTCCTCCGATGAAGGCGCAAAGGCTGTTATCGCAGAAGAGGTAAGGTTTCTTTTGGATTTTCCTCTTTTTATATATTTTCTCTTGGGTTTTGATGGATTTTTTCTTTTTGGGTTGTTATGTTTACTATCTCTCGCTTATTGTTTTGATCTCTAATCTAAGAAATAACCATGGCTACCACTCCGGCTATGAGAGCTCGCACCATTAAGGTAAAAACTCAACTCTCTATCTATCTATGCTTTTCGATTGCCAGAAAGAAAGAGGAACAAAGAAGTATTATATACCTTAAAAAAACTCTGATCTGTATTGATTGTATTGCTAAAAAAACGAATGTACCAGTAAGAAGAAATTGATTCATTTCTATTTCTTTTCGAACTCTCTACTTACAATAACGAAGGGGAAACCCCCTATTATTTTTACACTGTATTTCTCTAATTCCCTTCACTCCAATGGCCCCCCTTTTAGGTAGCAGAAGCCTCCCCAATTTATTTCTTTTTTCTTTACCTAATCCCTTTGTTTTTTTCTTTTTTCTTCGTTGCTTTATTTGAAATGCTGATGGGTTTAGGTTAGAGTTGTTCTTGACTTTTGGTTGTGATTTGGTGTAGATCGGCTAGTTGATGACAATGGTCGGACAAAACGAGCATCTTCAAATACATAAAGCCAATACATGAAAAAAAGAAAGAACAAAATTGAAGAAAATGAGTATAGAAGGCTGAAAGCTAACATCTTACCAAAGAAAACCAAGGTATGTTTTTATCTTATGTTACTCGGACTCAGATATGAAAGTCAAATACGAGAATCTTAACTTTGTTCTTGTAACATTTTTTTTATTTTTGTGAAATTTATCACACTTGGAATCTTATAATACCTGAGGCCTTCGTATTTGGAAAGAGACTTCAACCCTGGTTTTTTTCTCTATTGTGATTGAATTTAGGACATGTCAAAACTAAAAAAAATATATAAAGAAACATATATTGAACTTGTAAATCATTACCCTAAATCTTACCACTTTAGCTGGTTCTGCTAAAACATTGATGAAAAACTTGGAATGAAAATGACAAAATATTAGAGATTTGCTTTTAAAAACTGAACTAACACAAGAAGCAAATGAAGCATAGTCGACCTGCTTTGTGGTTGCACTAGACATTTGAAGGTCGGATGTCACCATTCTCGGCTGAAAGGTAAAAGAGAAGCATATGACCATATGAAAAATGTTGAGAATGCCAACAGATTTAGATAGCATCTATGTTAATTCAACTCGAATAAATAAATTCGAGTTAGTCGAGTCAATAACTTGATTATAAATTCTACTGAATCAAATTGAGCAAAAAGAAATTTGAGTTGAGTCGTATAAATCTATTGGAGTTTAAATATATATATTATATTTAAGTGTGATATAGTGCGTCCAATATGGATATGATCTTTTTTTTTCAGGTTTTTCATGTATTTGAAGGATCAAAGGAGGGATCATATCTTCGTACTCATGTTTGGATATGTGTTGGTCAGAGTGTCGAACATAGATACTTAAAGAAAAATAAAAAGTCGGAGCAACATAGGATATCCTTTTTTTTTCTTCTCTTTTCTTCTGCAAAAAATAGGAAGCATGTCTAAAATTTAATTGCAACAAGAGCTTAGATAACATCTCACTTTTAGAACCCCAAAATCGAGGTCTGTAAATTTTCTTTTCTATAACTTGCAAAGCAAACAAAATTGAAAGGGCCAATATAAAAAACACATGGATTTAGGTGGCACTTGATAATTCTTTCAGGTTAGCAGTTAGCACTGTAAACCAGAACACCAAGTTATAGAATAATGCTTAAAATTATTATGTACATTCCTACGAGGTGGTTATATTTTCAACATTGATGGAGTTGGTTCAGATGGAAGACCAACCCCTAGGTAGTCTTCTTTTACTTAATTACAGTACTGTAGGCCATAAATACTGGGTTGTTTAAGTGAATATCGCTATATCTTGCATTGTGCCCTGACATAATGTTGTCTCAGCTTCTTATCATCTGGTAAGCCAACTCGGCCTTTGCAATTTTAAATTATCTGACCATGCACTATACTTTCCAATTGCCATACATAATGCCTTTTGTTTGCCTATATCTTACTTTTTCACTTCTTCACAGCAGGATTGCGTTGAATTTTTATGCTTCATTTAAGTGATATTGCTTTTTGAGTATGGCTTGTTTCACGAAGGATCATACAAGCCTTTCTTAGCATGTCGATTATAGTATAAGAAAACCATATTAAAATATTTTGTTATGTGATCCCAATAGAGTCATGTCCCTGTTATTACAGGTTAAGAACACAGGAGGATTTATTAAATATCTTAACTTCCTTCCTCCCATGTGAGTGCATTACGTTTCCATACTATATTTCCATTTTTTCATTGTTTGATTATTTATCTTCTTTTTCCACAGGTTTGTTGCATATGGTGCAACCAAACGTAGCGTAGTGCATATGACAAAATCACTGCAAGTACATGTTCAACTTGTATTGCAAAGTGCCTTGTAGTCTATAAAATTCTTATGAGGAAACTAATTCAATTGTTTTCTTTCATTCATGTTGACAATTGAGCATTACTTTGTCTATTTTTCCTTCTTGAAACATCTTGAGGTTCCTTTTATTTTTAATTGCATATTTTCTAATGGGGGTACAAAAAGCTTTTCGTCATGTGGGTGTGATAGTTTGGGTGTGGTAGTTAACTAAAGTGCCTTAAGTAGATGGACTTTTTCTTCCTTTGATAAGTTATTTTGAAGAGGCTCAAAGTTCATCATCGTCATTGTCAAAGAGGCTTTAATATGTGAGGGCATATACATGCACGTCGGGCGGTCGCCTTTGCCGCTTTTCTCCCCCCGATTTTAGAATTCAATTTGGGGAAAAAAACCCTAACCTAAACTACCCATCAGCCTCCACCGGCACCACGGCCAGCGAAGCCCCACCACCAGCGTCGCCGTTGTAGTCCGTCGGTCGCCAGGTGACTCTTCTCTTTCTTTTTTTCCTTGCTGCTGCTGGCCTGGCTTTTCTGTTTTATCCCGCGCACGCAAATTCTTCCACCTTTTGTGCCTCGGTGCGCCCTGCACCTTTTAAAACTAAGGCACCCATTATGCATGCATGCAAAAGAATTCTAGATATAGGAATAAAGTGGGATCCAGGTTGTATTTTGTGCATGTAGGAGTGACAAATCATATGCTATTTGTACTTGTTATGTAGAGGCTAGCAACAAAATGAGCGTTGAGTTGACATAATGTCTGGTAAAAAAAATTCCTTACACCTTTCCCCCCAAAATGATTGGATGTGGAGTAAAGTTTAGAATTTCTCAAGTTGCTCTCTTCTGATATTTCAATGAGGAACAATTTAGTTTTTGACAGAATGAGCTGGTAGGCATCATGTGCTTCATTTGAGTGTACATAAACATGCATACACCCGTGCACGTACACACACATATATATATATATATATTGAATCTTGTCAACAGATAATTTTTCTTTTATTTTTCCTTGTAATGTTTTTTATGTGGTCAATCAAATCAACTCATGTAAACAATGTTCTCAATGACTATAATGTATCTTCTTTGGTAAGGACATTTCTTATAGAAGTTAATCTGTAATTCTGGGTTTTTTAATCTATTTACAGGCTGAACTGAAAATGCATGATGTTAAAAATGTCCTGTTACATAACCTATCCATACGTTTTTACATTAAGCAATCATCTAATTTCCATTTTGATGATGCTTTTGTATATTCCTCATATATTCTTATCATGTTTTCAATCTTAAATATGCCTGATACATCTGTGCTTGTGGCTAAATTTCTTGCTTTCTTATCAGTTCCATGTTGGTTTTGCTCTATGTAAGTTTACACACAAAAAATACTTAAAACAGAATACCAAATAAGCTAAACAAATACTTAAAACAGAAAACCAAATAAGCTAAACAAATACTTAAAACAAGAAACCAAATAAGCTAAACATTATAGAATCTTTTTTAAACAAACCGTATTTCTAAATTTCTATTTCGATATATGCCTAAACAATTTAGACGTAGTCTCTCTCATAAATCTCTTTCACTCAGAAGGACCTTAGTCAAATATCACCCAAAGATTCAGGTCCTTGGTATGCAAGTAATCAGCAATAATACAGAAAGCATAGGAGGGTGAATATCTTTTCCTTTCAGTAGGATACCACTGGAACTGGCTTGGAGAAAAAGAATTATATCAACAATATTCATCCAATGATTATATTTACAAGTTTTGATTAGTCTCAAGACAGATTTTAAAGTTCATGGCAAAGGATTAAAAAAAACATTGATTTATTTCTTAGCTTATGCCACAAAGTTGTTGTGAAGTTACCAGGCTGTGCCTTGGCCCCTTGGCTAAATACTAAAATTATACCTTTAGTCCCTCCCAAATATAATAATGCAATTAAACCCTTTTAGCTAATCTTAAAAATTAATAATTCATTGTTTTTGAAGGGGGGAAGCTTGATCAGACAGAACTATTCTTCTTAGCAAAAGTTAGGCTTGCTACTTGGTTCCTAGCTAAGCACAAGGATATTTCTATTCCTAAGGATGCCTTAATTTCTGACTCTTCAATAGGGGATTCTTATTCATCCTACAATTTTCTGAAGTCTTCTATTATCCCTTGGTTACCTCCTCCTATGGGCTTCATAAAACTGAATGTGGATGCTGCCACTAGTGGTGATTGGAAGAGAAGTGGTCTTGGAGGTATTTTAAGGGATCATTCAGGTGCTATACTAGGATCTTTTCAGGACTCTGCGGGTTCGGGACCTCCAACATTGATGGAACTTAAAGCTGTTCAAAGGGGTTTTTCTTACTTTGCATCTATCCAAGGGATGGTTAAAGATCGACTGATTGTTGAGAGTGATAGCATGGTAGTAGTAGACTGGATTAACAATGTTGATTCTTGTCCAGTTGTGTATGCTTCTATTGTTAGAGATATAGTTGTTAAACTTAGAATTTTTGGGGGTTGTTAGATGGGTTGCAAGGATAGCAAATATGGATGCTGATGCGTTAGCTAAGGCTGATATAGGCTGAATTTTATGTTATAAGCGTGGTTCGATTGGGTTTCTAGGTATTGTTTGGAAGGGGTTGTTGCTATTTGTAAGGGACATTTGTCGTATCTTTTATTGGGGTGTAATTCTTATTTTCTTTAATGAAGTTTCTAAGGCACTCTTTTCCTCCTTCCGCTGATTAAGGAGCTTCCATAAAAGCTCCATTAATCAAGAAGGAGGTTTTTAATGAGGCCTTCAAATCTTATAAAAAATAAATAATTCAATTTAAGCCTTCTTAACAAAAAAATATTTTTGCTTTGGCCCCTCAGAATTTGATAATTTATCTCGGCTTCCAGCACTAATAAGATTATTTTCTAAAGATCAAAGATTACTAAGAGTCGGGCCAGCACTAAAAAGTTAAAAATTTGGGTCTGGGCCCATTTAAACTGAATACATTTGAGCCTTTTCATTTTATAAAATGTGTTTCTTCCTTTTAGCAGCCGCAGGTTCTTCTGCTCGTATCCTTCCTTGCTTCCAGGTGAATTACTTCTATCCCTTTCATTTATTTTCTGAAGCTCAAACTAAATTTCAGAAACGTTGATCTTATGCAATTGGTTTATTTATTTTTTATCTGCAGCGACAGTTTTTACAAGATGTTAAAAATGTCGTAGTACATAACCTATCGGTATGTTTTTACAATAAACAATCATCTAATTTCCATTTTAATGATGCTTGTATATTCCTCCTATATTCTTATCCTGTCTTCAATCTTAAATATGCCTGATACATCTGTGCTCGAGGCTTAATTTCTTGCTTTCATATTAGTTCCATGCTGGTTTTGGTCCATATAAGTTTACACACAGAAAAATACTTAAAACAGAATACCAAATAAGCTAAACAAATACTTAAAACAGAATACCAAATAAGCTAAACATTATAGAATTTTAAACAAACCGTATTTCTAAATTTCTATTTCAATATATGCCTAAACAATTTAAACGTAGTCTCTCTCATAAATCTCTTTCACTCAGAATGACCTTAGTCAAATGTCACCCAAAGATTCAGGCCCATTGTATGCAAGTAATCAGCAATAATAAGAAAGCATTGGAGAATGAATAACCTTTCCTTTCAGTAGGATACCACTGAAACTGGCATGGAGAAAAAAAATTATATCAACAACTGTAGAAAATAGACAAGTCTGTTATTTTATTCTTGCGTACTTTCAGTAGAAACATATTACATATTTATATACAAATTATGCCTCTAAACTAGGAAACTCTAAGTTAAGAAAGATACTAATCCTAGGAGATGTAATCCCTTGAAATAAGAGATTGAAAAACCGAAAATAATTACAGAATCTCTTGACAGCACATTTCTATAATTCCTAAAACCTTACATCACCTACACTCCCCCTCAAACTGGTGTGTATATATGTTGTATATACCCAGTTTGAATGACAACTCGTCAAAAGTCACTCATGGAAGGGCTTTGGTGTAGATATCTGCCAGCTGTTTCTTCGTCGAAATGTACTGTAGTTTTGCAACTCCATTGTTAACCTTCTTGTAAATAAAATGTTTGTCTATCTCAATGTGTTTCGTTCTATCATGGTGCACTGGGTTTTTTTCTATACTCGTAGCTGATTGGCTGTCACTAAAAATCTCAAAATTCTTTTTGTCATCTAAGTCCAGTTCTGTGAGCAGTCTTTTAATCCACATTCCTTCACATATTCTGAGAGCCATTGCTCTAAACTCTGACTCAGCACTACTCCGAGAGACAACAACTTGTTTCTTACTTATCCAAGACACCAAATTACCCCAAACGTAGGTACAGTAGCCACTAACTGACCTTCACACATTCCTCCCCAGCTTGCATCCGTATAAACCTTAACTGTTCTATCTTGATTTTTTCTAATTATAAGTCCAGCTCCTGGGGTAAACTTCAAGAATCTTAGAATTCTGTTAACAACTTCCAAATGTTCTTCTCGAGGATCACTCATATGTTGGCTGACAATGCTCACTGAGTATGCAATATCAGGCCTGGTTAGTGAAAGGTAGATCAACTTCCCAGCTAACGTTTGGTAGGTTTCCTTGTTTATTGGATTTCCAGTCCTTTCCTTGCAAAATTTCAAGCCCGACTCCATTGGAGTTTCAACTAGTTTGCAGTCGAGCATCCTCGTTTCTGCAAGAAGATCCAAAACATACTTGCGCTGGTTTATTACCAACCCTTCCTCGGTTCTTGCAACTTCCATACCCAGGAAATACCTCATACTCCCTAAATCCTTGGCTTCAAAATCCTTTGCAAGATTCATCTTTAGTTTTTCTATTTCTTCTATATCACTGCTAGTTATAATCATATCATCTACATAGACAATTAGGAGGGTTATCTTACCACTTGGTGTAATTTTTCTGAATAATGCGTGATCCGCTTGGCTTTGTTTGAAATCATTATGTGTCATATTCTTAGCAAATCGATCAAACCAATCTCTGGGAGATTGTTTTAAGCCATATAAGGATTTATTGAGCTTGCATAGTTTTCTTAGTGACCTTTCCTTCTAATCCGGGGGGACCTCCATGTATACATCTTCTTCAAGGTTCTCATTCAGAAAAGCATTTTTTATGTCAAGTTGATGCAATTTTCAGTCCATGTTAACAGCTACTGATAACAATATTATGATGGTATTCAATTTTGCAACCGGTGCAAAAGTCTCCTGGTAGTCGATGCCATAGGACTGAGAAAAACCTTTAGCAACCAGCCTTGTTTTGTATCTTTCCACTCTCCCATTCGAATGATATTTGACTGTGAATATCCACTTGCATCCAACAACTCTCTCCCCTTCTGGCAAATCTGTCAAACTCCATGTCTTATTCTTGCAACGCTTTTATCTCCTCTTCTACAGCCTTTTTCCACTCAGGAGATTGAAATGCTTTTGTCACATTTTTTGGGATTTTCACACTGTTAATGTTGGCAGTGAAGGCCCTGAAATTAGACTGTAATTTCCCATATGCAACATACTTATTTATGGGATGAACAACGCATTTTCTTACCCCCTTCCTAATAGCAATAGGAAAGTCATCAAGATCAACAGTAGTAGCCTCTTGGTAACAATCATTACCTTCTGTTTCAGCTGCAACAGGATCCGAATCTGGTTCTTGGCAAATGCTAGGCTGACTGATTTCTTCAGCATCTTTCCTTCTTCTTGAGTAAACATTGAGTTGTTTCGGCTGGGGAGATATCGTTTCGGGTGCATTTTTTGTAGTGGTGGAAGGTGTTTTGCACGAACTAGAGTGCTGAGATAAAGAGGATGGTAATTCATCAGAGTTATTTAGGTTATTCCCATCACCCTCACTAGGAACTGGGACAGTGCTAGGCGGCTTTGGAGAGACAATAATAGGTAAAGAAAGGATAGGTTGTAAAGAAATATTGGTTTGAACAGGCTGAAATTCCTTGTAACTCTCCCCCTGAATTTTTGTTCCTGAAAAATAAGGTTGGTTTTCAAAAAATGTAAAATCAAAGGAGACATAGGGCTTTTTGTGGAAGGTGAGTAACACTTGTAACCCTTCTGACTTGAAGAATAGCCCAAGAACACACTTTATGGACCTAGGATCTAATTTCCCTCTGTTGTGGATATGAACAAAGGTTGTACACCCAAACACCCGAGGAGAAATACTTGAGTTTAAATGTTTAAAATGGGGAAAAAGCTGAAACAGAACCTTAGTAGGAATTTTGAAATCTAAAGTTTTACTTGGCATTCTATTGATGAGGTAAGTGGCTGTAAGAAGAGCTTCCCCCCAAAGATTCTTGGGAGCATTAGCAGCAAACATAAGAGACCTAGTAACCTCTAGAAGATGTCTATTTTTCCTTTCTGCTACCCCATTTTGTTGAGGTGTGTTGACATAAGAAGTAAGGTGAACAATGCCTTTTTCCTTAAAGAAATACCCAAGGGTTTTATTCATATACTCACTCCCATTGTCACTCCTTAGAATTTTGATTTTTGTGTCAAATTGGGTTTCAACTTTTTGATAAAAACTTTTAAAGAGAGACTCAACCTCAGACTTCTCTCTCATTAAGAATACCCATGTTGTCCTAGAATAATCATCTATAAAAGACACAAATCACTTATACCCAGAAATACTTTTGACAAAAGAAGGGCCCCAAATGCCACTATGGATGATGGAAAAAGGTGTTGTTGGTTCAAATTTGGCTGCAATATATGGTTTTCTGGTGTGTTTGCCTATTTGGCAAGTTTCACAGGAAAACAAAGATGAATCTTTATTTATAAACAAGTTCGGTAACATTTTGGAAAGATAGAAAAAATTAGGATGACCTAATCTAGAGTGCCATAACATAATTTTATTGGTATTAAGATCAGAAGATAAAATTGGTTTCCTAAGAGCATTGGATAAGGCATGATTATGAGATGCTTTACCTCCAAGGGTGTATAATCCTTTGCCCAGCCTAGCACTGCCAATCACCCTCTTCGAGCCCTATGCCTGAAAAATACAACCACCAGTACCAAACACAACATTACAACCGGAATCTTTAATTAATTTGCTGACTGACAACAAATTGCATGCAAGTCTAGGAACATAGAGGACATTATGAAATAGTAGATTTTTGTTTAATTTAACAGAACCACTCCCTTTGACTGTAGTGGAGAGCCATCTGCTATTTTGATAGAATCTGGTAAGCTGCTTTCACTATATTCCTCCAATAGATCAATATTTCTTGTCATAAAATCTGATGCACCCGAGTCTATTATCCATTGTACCAATGAAGCATATGGATTATTTTCATCAGTAGCAGTATAAGTCACATTGGTAGGCTTGGCTGTCATACTGCTCAAAATCTGCTGCAGCTCTATCTGTTTCTTGCTAAAACTGCTTGAGGAATCATCTTGAGAGGCAATATGAGCCTCCTTTTGAAACCTGGACCGTGTGGGCTGCCAATCGGCTGGTTTTCCGTGCAACTTCCAACATTGATCTATCATATGGCCTGGTTTATTACAATGTTCAGACCAGAGGCGATTTTGCCTCTGTTGCACTGAAAATCTTAAATCTGAAAATAGATTGAGAGGGCCTGGTCTGGGAAGTGATTTCGAATGCTGAGTGATCCCGATTAGTCATGAAAAAAATAGAGTTGAACAGGAATTGATTTAAAGAGAAGCGGAAATCGAATTGATCGCTCTAAAATGATACCGTGTAGAAAACAGACTGTAGAAAGAAAACAGACTTCAACAGCCTGTAGAAAACAGACAAGTCTGTTATTTTATTCTTGCATACTTTTAGTAGAAACATATTACATATTTATATACAAATTATGCCTCTAAACTAGGAAACTCTAAGTTAGGAAAGATACTAATCCTAGGAGATGTAATCCCTTGAAATAAGGGATTGAAAAACAGAAAATAATTACATAATCTCTTGACAGCTCATTTCTATAATTCCTACAACCTTACATCACCTACAACAACTTCATCCAATCATTATGTTTACAAGTTTTGATTAGTCCCAAGACATATTTTAAGGTTCATGAGCTGGCATGTAAATGAACCGACCACACACGAACTGAGGTATATTCATGTTCGTTCATTGAACTTTAATCGAACAAATAACCGAACATGAACATAAACGAATTTTTTTTTGTTCATGTTTGTTCATTAAGGAATATAGTTTGTTCATGTTCGTTCATTTAAACGATAAATGAACGTAAACGAACACAAACGAACAAACATAAACGAACACAAACGAACGAACATAAACGAACATAATAAATGAACATAAAATAACAACACAAACACAAAAAATAAACTTATTCGAACACAACAAATGAATGCAAAAAAAGTAAACAACAATAATAACAACTTAAAATTCATTAATATAACTTGCAACTTTAAAGGTAATTTGTTCAAATACGATAAAAAAATGCATAAATGAATGCTACAGGATGAACATAAACTATTTCCATAATCTTCTCCCGCTCCTTTCCTCTAATTGGGGCATATGAGTTTATCCTTAGCTAGACTACAATTACAACAACACACAAAATTTATCATTTTTCCATCCATTAACCATAGCATATGTGTTGATTTTAAAAATATATATAGGATACAGTGATTAAATAATTATATCTGATTATAAAATTTAATATGCATTCATATATGATAGAGTACCTCAGTTTTAGGAGTACAAATACCCTTTACACCAACCCAAGGATAATCATGTTCGGTCTGTACAAAATTGTCATTCGAACGCCTTGTGAATATCGTAGATCTGAGGTGGAGGGGTTGGACACGTACAGTCAAGTAACATTTTTGGAGACAAGCAAAGCAAATTTTTGTCATTGAATAAGATTTTTCTGGCAGTCTTTTCCACAGAAACGACTACGAAAGCTAAACATAAAGCTGAATCATAAATTAGATAAATTAAAAAACTTTAGACTAAATTTTTAATAAATGACTTGCATATTTAAATCAAAAGTTACCAGTATTTTTTTTATTACGAACAGGATTCAGAGCGCCTCTCCCTCTTCAATCAACAGAGATTGGTTGGCCAACAGTGATTACGTTGGGATAAGCTGAGTAAAAGAAAAATCAAGTAAAAGAAAGAAGTTAAATCAAAATTTATTTGAAAAAAAAAAAGATAACAAAAAAATAAATGAATAAATAAACACGTTGCAACTTACAACAATATGAATTGTTAGCTCTATCCTAAAAAATGCTAAAACAAACAATATCAATAACTAAGACGATCCGAAATTAAAGCTCAAACAACTAATGCATAAGATTAAATCAAGATTGAGCTTGAATCTTTATATATCAAGACAAATTTTGAAAATATAATTGAAAAATAAAAATAAATGTGAGAAAAAATAATGACTCACTTGGAGTCTGTAACAAAGCGGAAGGAGATAAAAACTGTCGTTGCAGGTAAAAGAAAAATAAACCAATTGCAATAAACGTATCTGGAATCTTAGTTTGAGATTCAAAAAATAAATTAATCGGAAAGAAGTGATTGCATAAGATTTCAAAAATAAACCCTTTTAGCTAGTCGAAAGGGGAATTGCTAAAATAAATAAGACCTTCCATCAGATATCGGAAAATGTGAAATGCCACGAAGTGGAGCGGCGGAGGAACCCCAAGGATGACAGTTATCTTGTCCCCTTGAATTCATGGAATAGGTAATTTTCTGAAGCTCGCGATAATGTTGTAGGAGGCAGCATTAGCGACAGTGGTTTGGTGGCCACCAGCAAGAGACGTGACCATATCCAAGCCCGGAATAAAACTGCTAGATAGTATCTGCAGCTGTTCATTGCAATTGGAGTTATCAACATAGCTTTTAGCCGTACAATACCATAGATGCTTTGCATGTACAGCAAATTTTAGTCTTAGATTTTCCTTTTCCACCTGCCCCTCTTTAACTGCTTGGTTTGGATGACGATCTGTTTCTAGGGTAAAGAAGTAGGGGTGAGGGGGAACATGATCTCCATACTTTTTTAATTTGAGAATGTATAGAGCAAGATCCCTACTAAAACTGCAAAATTTTGCTGGGTTTTGTAAATGTATATACAACACACCTATGAACAGGTGAAAATCATAATGTTACTATATACACCCCCAGTATACAAGTAATATTTACATTCGTTGTCATGTTTATATACACATAAGATTATTAATTATTAGAAGTAAAAGAAGTTACCAAGCAAGATCACTGCCGATAGTTACGGCTTTTGTTTTGGTATAAACCAACATTTAGTCCTTCAATTTAGTAGCTCTTTTCAGCTTGGTACCTGAACCTTTTATTTTTCATGAAATTGCAATTTACTTATTTCCCTGTTTTTTTTGGGGGGGTTCTAAGTAATATTTATTTTTGGATTCTTTATTTCATTATTTTATATTTGTCATTACTATTCCGTCAATTTACAAGGATACGTTAGAAAAAAAAAGTAGCTTTTAAAGCAGATTTGGCGTACAATTTACAAGGCTATCAGGCTATGTACTGATGTATATGTCCAGCAAAAGAGGAACCGAACTTCGTATGCCTGTTCTTGCCTCTCTTAAGGGGAAAAGGTTTTCCTCACCTAGACTTTAACCTATCCAATCGATAAAACCTCTGCATATATTGAGAAAATAAAGCATTAAAACGATGAAGAAGAAGCCGGATGATGCGTCTACAAACATCGATTGATAATCCTCACCAGAATAGAGTGGATATGTTCTAGTAAAGGCACGAGTAATGAGATCAATGTCTGCATATCCTCTTTAAGGTTGTCGTAATTTTGATCTTTTTTCAAGAGGAGACTAGTGAATGTCTTGTTATACGGCACCAGTTTTAGAGCTACATGTGAACTTGAATTCTGTTAGTTATGTTAAATTAAAAGAAAATGTTCAACATTACCTAAAAAAACATGTCAGTTGCTGTTAACTGGAGCAGGAATGCCTAAATACCATAAAAGCAGCCGACGAGATCCATCCATGCCTAGGCTTCAAAGTAACATTATAGGATTCTTGAACTACTTGTTCCATGTTCTGCTCAGGTTCCTTCACCAATCTTTGTAATAAAGCTACCATAAAATCCATGGATCTGAAAGGGAAACGAGTTTATGTTAGACCCAAAAGACAAGGCTGGTTTGGTTTTTCATTTTTCTTGAAGTAACTTGTGTTTCGAATTCGTGTCCAATGCATGTTTTGGTAAAGTAAAGCTGAATCAACTGTAAAGAAGTTAGATTACTCGAGAAAAGTTTTATTCAGATTTTCACTAGCTATGGATAAATTCGTGGTAATGGTATGATGCATGGTCCCCTCTCTCTACATATAAAGAAATAAATTCGAAAATATTCATGTGGGACATATATCTATATTCTGCTTACCTGGTAAGCCAGAGGAAGGCTTTACTGCAACTGCTACCCTTTCTTGCTTTCCCTTCACTCTCTTCCTTTTTCAACATCTCAATCAAATTCGAATACTTTGTAGGATCCGATTCCAAAAGAATCTCCAATCTCTAAAAAATGAATAGAAGAGAGGCAGTTCAGTCAATCCATAAATAGTGGAGTTTTCCCATGGACAAAACTGCCCATGTAAAAACTGGTTAAATGACAAAAATAAAGACAAATGAAGTGGAAGATTGGGTGTTCTTGTCAACTACGAAGAAATTAAGTTCTTTCTTCAACTATGCAGTGTTTTAGTTTTACTTTTAACCTGGATGTTTTGATGAATGTCTTGTCTAAGGACAGCCATAGTCGGGCCTATCTTGTCTGGAAAAATGTAGGTGCCATCTTGTCTAAGGACGCCTCATAAGGTGCCATCTTGATACTAGACTGGTAACTATTGTTATAAGCGAACTCTGCCAGTGATAAATATTTCTCCCACGATCCCTTAAACTCAATGACACATGCTCGCAACATATCTTCCAATATTTGAATAGTTCTTTCTGATTGTCCGTCTGTTTGGGGATGAAAGGCAGTACTAAAGTTTAAGCGAGTCCCCAACGCTCCATGCAAGGATTTCCAGAATCTTGAAGTGAATCGAGGGTCTCGATCAGAAACTATAGAAACAGGCACCCCATGTAGTCTAATAATTTCTCTAATATACAGTTCCACATTTTTCCATAGAGAAATCTATTCTGACGGGAAGGAAATATGCTGACTTGGTCAATCGATCAATAATTACCCAAATTGAGTCTCTTTTGTTTGGAGTCAGGGTAACTCCGAAACAAAATCCATCATTACAATTTCCCACTTCCATTGTGGAATGGAAAGTGGTTGTAATAATCCAGACGGAACTTGATGTTCGGCTTTGACTTGCTGACATGTTAAGCACTTGGACACAAATTCAGTAATGCTTCGCTTCATCCCTGGCCACCAATACCGATCTTTTAAATCCATATACATCTTGGTTCCACCCGGGTGCATCGTCAATGGACTGTAATGAGCCTCTGCCAATAAATCTTTCTTCAACTCTTCATCGTCTGGTATCACAATTCTTTCTTTATATTTCTTCAACTCTTCATCGTCTGGTATCACAATTCTTTCTTTATAATACAATTTCCCATCAAACTTCATCTCAAAATCCTTAATCTCTTTATTCTTTACTTGCTCTATTCTTTTCAAACATATTTCATCTTGGCTTTGTAATTCTCCTATTCGATCCAACCATACTGGTTTAAGTTTTAACTCTGCACATAGACCACCGTCTCCAGTTAAAGATAATCTTGCATCCATAGCTCGTAAGGCTACAAACGTTTTCCTCCTCAAGGCATCTGCTACCACGTTAGCCTTTCCGGGATGATAGTCAATTATCACATCATAATCTTTTAAGAACTCTACCCATCTACGTTGCCTCAAATTCAACTCTTTTTGAGTCATAAGATACTTCAGGCTCTTATGATCCGTATATAAGTAACAACGCTCCCCATAAAGATAATGACGCCAAATCTTGAGAGTGAATACTACAACAGCCATTTCTAAATCATGAGTGGGGTAATTCTTTTCATGTGGTTTCAACTGTCTCGATGCATACGCTACCACCTTCCCTTCTTGCATTAATACACAACCCAAACCATTATGAGATGCGTCACTGAATACTACAAAATTCTTGCCAGATTCCGGTTGAACCAAAATAGGAGCTTCTGTCAAAATTTTCTGTAAAGCTTCAAAACTATCTTGACATTCAGGAGTCCAAACAAATGGTACGTTCTTTCTCATCAACTTCATTAAGGGTAGCACTATCATCGAAAAATTCTTAACGAATCTTCGATAATAACCGGCAAGTCCAAGGAAACTCTGAACTTCAGATACATTCTTTGGAACTTCCCATTCCATTATAGCTTTTATCTTTTGAGGGTCCACCCGAATCCCATTAATAGAGATCACATGCCCTAAGAAAATTACTTCCCTTAGCCAGAATTCACATTTGGACAGTTTGGCATAAAGCTTCTTATCTCTAAGAATTTGCAAAATTGTTTGTAAATATGTGCTATGCTCTTCCATGGACTTCGAGTAAACCAGTATGTCATCAATAAAGACAACAACAAACTGGTCCAAATAGGGCTGAAAAATCATGTTCATGAGATCCATGAAAGCAGCAGGTGCATTCGTTACTCCGAATGACATTACGATGAATTCATAATGACCATATCTCGTTCTGAAAGCCGTCTTTGGAATGTCCTTCTCTTGAATCTTTACTTGGTGATAACCCGAACGTAGATCAATCTTCGAAAATACTGAAGCTCCTTTTAACTGATCAAACAAATCATCAATGCGCGGGAGGGGATACTTATTTTTTATTGTCACCTTATTAAGCTGTCAATAATCAATGCAGAGACGCATTGACCCATCTTTCTTCTTAACAAATAACACCAGAGCTCCCCAAGGCGACACACTTGGTCGAATAAATTCCTTCTCTAACAGCTCTTGCAATTGATTCTATAACTCTTGCAATTCTTTCGGAGCCATCCGATAAGGTGTCATTACAATTGGAGCGGTTCCCGGCATTACATCAATTTGAAATTCTACATCTCTATCTGGAGGTAATCCTGGCAACTCAGCAGGGAAAACATCAGAGAATTCCCGAACTATTGGAATCTCATTTAATCCTTTCTCTTTAGTTCTGGCATCTATCACATTAGCAAGAAAACCTTGACATCCTTGCAACAATAGCTTCTTGGCAGACATCACTGATATTACATTTGCAAAAGGATTAAGCCTTTCACTGATCACACTTATTTTTGTTCCTCTTGGACTCTTCAGGGTTACCTTTTTCAATCTACAATTAACATCTCCATAGTAACGGAATAACCAATCCATTCCCAAAATTACTTCAAACTCGTCAAAGGGTAATTCCATCAGATTAGCAGGGAATTCAATTCCCTGAATCTTTATGGAACACCCCTTACAGACTTTGTTCACCCAAGCACTATGGCCTAAAGGATTAGTTACTATAATCTCATTACTTGTAGCATCTAAGGGGATCCTCAATTCTTTTACTAACTTACTTGTAATGTAAGAATAATTAGAACCTGGATCAATCAGTACCAATACTAATTTATCATACAGATGAAAAGTACCTACTATAATATCAGGATCATCCCGATCTTCACTTGTCTTCAAACTGTATACCCGAGCAGTTGAGCGAATTTCATGTTGCGCAGAGGATTCAGACTGGTTCCTTCCTCTGCCTCTTCCTCGTCCTCTCTGCGAGGCAGAGTCAACTCTCTCAGATGTTGCAGGCTCACCAACCATTAATGGACAATCCCGGATAAAATGTCCAGCATCTTCGCATCAAAAACAGTTCCAGAAGCCATCCGACATAACCCAGAATGATTCTTCCCACAATGCTGACACTGTCTCACTTGACTCTGAGTGGATCTCCCAGCATAAGATCCCACTGATTATGTCTGTCTAGGTTTTACCTGACTTGCTCCTCTAGCAGAGGATGCAACTGATTCTGATCTAGCTTGTGTTCGAAATCCCGAATCTCTTCCTCTTTTTGATGATGCTGAGCTGGAAGAAACACTTTTCCTCTTTGATGTTTGAACTCTTAAATCCCTGAATCTTTCATTTTAAGCTCTCTCTAGAGCTTTTGCACGATTGATCACCTCCTGGAACGAGGACAAATTCAATACTATCAGTATCTCTTTCAATCTAGGGCGTAAGCCCTTCACAAACCATTCACAAGCATCTTTTTCAGTAGACACAAGCTCGGCTGCGAACCTACTCAGCTTGTTGAACTCGCACTCATACTCATATACAGAGCGATTCATCTGTTTCAAATTCAAAAACTTCTGCTTCATCTGCCGAATGAACTGATCTCCAATGTACTTGTTTTTCATCTAAGAAAAAAGACCAAGTCAACTGGTCATTGGACATCCTCATGGTGATGTTCGTCCACCATATCCTCGCCTGACACCTCAGCAACGAGACAGCTCCATCTAACTTCTCCACTTCAGAACAGTGGAGACCATCCAACATGATTTTCAAATAATTTAGCCAAAGATCCGCCGCAACCGGACCTTCCTCGGCTTCTCCCTTAAATTCAGGAGATCCTAAACCTCTCAACTCTTTTGCTACATTCATTCTTTTAGTTGGTGGAGTAGAAGGTTGAAGACGCGTCAGAATAGCGTCTAACGTTCTGAAGAACGTATCTTGATCTTGCACAGGCACTCCTTGAGATGCCTGTTCTTCACCTTGCCTGGCCAGGGCAGGTGAATTACTGCTTTCAGCGAGCCTATCTTATCCCGCTTCACTTTGGGAGCTATTATGTCCGGACATCTAATAAGAATAAACACATCGTTCTATTAGCAAAACAACATATTCATACTATACCAGATCAGAAGTTCTCATTATATGTTGACATGTATTCTATTTAAAGACTCTATAGACTTTGGTTTATGCCTAGAATCGACTAGACCATAGTTCTGATACCATTAAATGTAACACCCCCAATCTGTACCCGACCCGGATACGAGTCTGAGATGTCACATTACCTTTTTAAAGCATTATTCTTAACAAAATAATAAAACATTTGAATTATATTAAGAAAATACAATAATCTGCATATATATATAGGTTTATACAAGGTTCACAAAATATTCAGAGCATACACAACTTAACCTTCTATTACATGCCAACATTGATTTACATAACAAAATGACATATTATTAAGTTGATTCTGATCTGATAGTTGCAGGAGTAGTGTTATCCAGCTGCTTAACCTCGATCGTCTACTTTATCAAATCCTACGTGTGCAACACTCACACGCTAAGTCATCGACTTAGTGAGGCAATAAAATAATAACCATAAAATATAAAGAAATTGCCAAAATGAGATGAGTTGCAATGATAATATGAATGTAATCAATGCAATAACCATAACCATATTCTTACATATAGACTTATCCAATTTCACATTCATAAGTTCACATTATTAAGTTCATTATCCCATGATACCATACTGAGAACCTAAGGTATGTGAGTATTGTGAGGTTGTGCACTATGCTGTTACCACAGCTCGTATAATTGTACCGAAGTGCCACGTAGAATTACACCAGAGTGCAGCGTAGAATTGCACCGTAGTGCCATATAATAATGTCCATAAGGACCACATATCATTCCTTAATAATCATATACATATACTAGGGATCAAGTATGTGTCACACAAGACTTCACACATGTTCCAAAGAATATATATATATACCGAAGGACCACGTAGACCCTCTACCCTTGGCATGCCAACTATACCTATAGTTCTCATCTACATAACATGGGCTTTCACAATTCACATAATTTGTATCACGTAGACATAGTATTTTTATACATTTATCACATAGACATATCATTTCCTGTATATTCATGTCACATAATGCATATGGTATAAACTCATATCATGTTTCATAATATGGAATGTAATCATGTATCAAAATATTGAATCTAGACTTATCATAAGTCTAGAACTGATTATAATACTATATTCATGCTATGCATATGCACTCACCTAGATTTCTTTGTCTTTCCCCCGATCGATCCTACTTGTCGATTGTTCCAGAACTCGATTAGGCTTAATATCTACATAAGCATAATTTTCAAGATGATTATCAGATGACTAAGTCTTGAAATTATGCTCTAATAGCCTAAACAATTTAAGGAATTGATAGTTTTTTTATGGGGGAATCGGTTCCCCCCTGTGGGGGTATCGATTCCCCTCTATCATTCTGGAAATTCATATTCGTTTGAGGGCGAATCAATTCCCCTTGAATGGGTACCGATTCCCCTAGCCTAGAAATCCCATTTTGAGCTCGAAAATCACCTTATTTCAGCTCAAACCTTCATATTTTACTCCCTTTAATATTCCTAACTTTAATACACATACTTAAACTCATTTCTACTCCATAATCACTTCTTTAAACTCCAAATATAGTCATTCCTATGTAATTGGAAAAATTATACTAATTTTGCAACATGTTCAAATTCCTATTCTAACACTTCCTATCCCTTAATTAACTTGATGACAAGTCAAATCTCACTTCCAATTCTTATTATGAACTCTAATCTAAGATTTCACTTTTCTACTTCATTTCTTTAATTCTTCATATACTTCTCATATTGAGGTTTTAAAACAAATTAAGCTTCCTTTAAGCTTAACTATTGTCTAATGGTCATAAATCAACCATAAATTCATCAAGAAATTCACTAACAAGAGATCTTACCTTAAGCTTGGGTCTCACGTATGAAGAAGAAGAAAGAAGAATAGGACTCTGGAAGCTTGTTTTGATTTCCTATACTTCCACGTGGTTAATATAATACTAACCCTAAATAATTATCTTACTATAAAAAGACCATTTTATCCTTCTAATCCTCATTCTTTATAATTTAATCCTACACAAAATAACTCAAATAAGTCATTGAACATTTCCATCATTATACTTTAATCACCAAATTCTGAAACTTTACAATTTAATCACTAAGCCAGTATGGAGGATGTTACAGTTTGTGATTGGTTTGTGGAGGGCTTGCGCCCTAGGCTAAAAGAGTTGTTGCTAGCATTAAATTTGTCATCATTTCAAGAGGTAGTTAATTGAGATAAAGCTCTAGAGAGAGCTCAGAATGAGATATTTAAAGAGCAGAAAGTTCAGAAGTTTAAGAGAATTGGTACTTTGTCGAGTTCATCGCCATCAAAGAAAAGTAGAGATTGGGATTCTCAAACTCAGGATACATTTGAATCAGCTGCATATTCTGATAAAAGATCAAATCTAAGTTAATCCAAACAATGTTCATATTGTAGAAAGAATCATACAGGAGTATGACGAGTGGTTTTAAGAGCTTGTTTTAAATGTGGGGATATGGGATATTTTATTCGAGATTAACCATTCTTAACTTATGAAATTGTACAGAGAGAGCAATCTGTTACAATATCTCAGAGAAGTAGAAGTAGAGGTCGTGGAAGAAATCAGTCAAAGTCATCCACTCAATATGATATGCATCCAGTTGCTGGGTTTATAATTTAGGGACTGATGAAGATTTCGAGGATTCAGAAATTATTGCAGGTAAATTTCCAATAATGTAGTGAATTAGTTTTGTTTTAATAGTATGAGGATCAACATAGTTATATGCTAGTAGTAATTAGAAGGAGAATTGAAAGATTTGATTTGAAACGATATGTAATGAACTGTTAGAGATTAATTAGTAGGGTATGGTTTTCAAGTAAATAAGTTGTCTTGAAATTGGATATGGTAATAGAAATTATTCTAAAATATAAGGAGTCTAGATGGTTGTGAATAAGTAGAAGTGTTAAACCATATTTTGTACAAGTAATAGTAATTATGAATAAAAGGTTAGTAGTAAGAGTAACCTAAGATTAGTTGAGTATTATATAGAGGATTGTTCCATCTTGTTGTGAAGTGAAATTTCGAGGACGAATTTTCTTAAAAGGGGAGAGTTTTGTAACATCCCAAAAACAGAGCTAGTGACTTAAATGGAAGTTTTTGAAATTTGGTTATCAATTTAGGAAAAATTAAAAAGTTTATGGATTTAAAGTGAAATATTCTGGTATTGAATTAAATAACAATGAATGAAAGAATGAATGATAATGTGGTCTTTTCATTTAAAGGATATTTATCTCTTTATTAAGAGATAAACATGTGGGGTGAGAGAGAGTTATCTGGAAGATTGTTTTTCTTGTCCTCTCCTTCTTATTATTCCCGTTAGTTTCATTTAAAAGGTGAGTTGAATTACAACTGTTGATTTCTTGAATTTCTATGTTGGTTTTGATTCTTTGGGTGTTATATAAGCTAAAGGAAAGTTTATATAAGCTTAAAACATTAAAAAGAGAGAATTAGAAAGGAAATTATAATAAGGATGTAGAAATGAATTGTTTGTATGAAGAGGTTTTTGAAGTTCTATTGATAAATTTGACTTATTATAATAAGGATTCAAAAGTTTAAAGAATTATAAATGAGTTTAAAACACATTGAAAGTTTAGTGAAATTCTTTAATTCAAGAGTTATAGTGAGATAGTGAAGATAATGAAGTGTTGTAGTTCTTAAAGATGGTTTAAGTATGTATGGTTGAGTTTAAAGGCATGAAGAAAGTCAAATAAGTAGAGTTTGGGGTAAAGTGTTGGAATTTTCGGATTTATAAAATAGATTATGTGTTAGTAGTATCGGTACTGGTTGAGTGAGTACCGATACTACAAGGCAAAGTTTGGGATAATTATGCGTAGGGTATTAATACTGCATGAACAATGTCGATACCATAAGGAAGAAGAATGATAGATCTTCATGAGGTATCGGTATTGAAGTGATAGTATCGATACCAGGGGTATCGATATCAATGGGGAGGTATCGGTACCATAGTATAGTAGTATCAATACCATGTTAAGGGTATCGATACCAGGCAACATCGAATCTAATATTGGTATCGATACCGGAGGGGGTATCGGTACAATAGAATAAAAGTATCGGTAATGTGCTTGTAGTATCGATACTATTTAAGTTAGAAAGTTAAAATTGGTGTTTTATTTAGTTTGCATTTATTTGAATCTTGTGAAGCAATTCGAATCTCAATATTCATTGGATTGTATATTTATGTAGATATCGATCGAAAGCAAAGTTTGGATAGGTCGTCAGAGTAAGATTCGAGAGAGAAACAAGAGATTGGTATTTTCAAGTGAAACCAATGTGAGTAAATGATATTAAATTTAAGTTATGTTAGGGAATTAAGACTTGTGATGAGTCTAATTCCGATATTAGGTTATATGAGTACCTGAATATAAACATACAGTGATATGATGTTTAGATGTACATGAGTACATGCATATGTTTAGATGTTAAGTGTATCCCTATATGTGATCCATGTGAATACATGTATATGTATTAAATCATGTGACCATGAGTTATGTGTGATAATAAGTTATATGGTTATATGACCATAAGATATAAGTCATGTGACAAGATATATGAAAATATGATATAAGATAAGTATATGTGATGAGCTATGTGACTATGTGTTTACATGAATATGTGAAATGACATGAAAAGTTGATATAAGCTATGCGAAAGTGATATACATGGTTATATGAACATGTGATACAAGTTATATGACAAGTACAAATGATAATGCCCATGTTATGTGATATGAGAGCTAGGGGTATAATTAGCATGCCAAGAGTCAAGGGTTCATATACATAGGTCATTCGAGACATACATGAGGTCTTTCGGGATAAATATCATATGCCACTAAGTGGAAATTTATACGAGCTGTGGTGACAACATATGTGCACAACCTCTATGTACTCAAATATCTTTAGTTCTCTGAAGTATACATGGGCTAATAAAGAAAGATAAAAACAAGTGCATTGTGTATGAGATATTTGCTTTGTAATTTAAAAAGTATTACTAGAGTTATGTGATGTTGTATGCATTGTTAGTTTTAAGAGTATATGATTATATGAATTATGATAAGAATGTTAATAATGATAATAATGATATGTGTACATATAAGTCTTGTGGTGTATGAAATGTCCATGCATTTATTAAGTAGTTATAGTTTCGATTATTTGTTTCATGTCTCACTAAGTCTATGACTTAGCGTATGAGTGTTTCACACGTAGGATCCGAGAAGTATCAAAGACAAGATAGGTGGCGGAGACAATATAACATCGACGAAGATCATATCAGAAGAAATCTATCAGTATGTCTTTTGTTGTATTATATTTATATAACGTTGGCATGTACTTAAACAATGAAATTGTATAAGCTCTTAACAGTCTTTGCAAACTTTTTGAATTGATATATGTAAGTTTAATTATTGTGTTTAAATTAAATCTGAATTTTACTCAACATTTATATAAGTAAATGATTTGAATGGTAGATGTGACATCTCGGACTCGTATTCGGGTCGAATACGGGTTATGGGTGTTACAAACTTTTGGAATCTTTACTCATGTTATGTATATTATGCTTGTAAAATTAAATTAAAACTTTAAGTTGGTGTAGTGGTTAAGCCTTGTTCTTTGATTCAAAAGGTCTTAAGTTTAAATCCCCTCAAAAGTATAGTTTTACTAAAATTTTTCAAACAAAACTACGTCGTTTTGGGTTTTTTTAGCACTAAACACAGTCATGCCAAAATTACATAGTTTTGGTAAGGGAGCCACGTCAGCAACGTCACGGCACGAAGATGTCATGTCATCGTGTCGTTAATCCATTAACGACGGAGTGACATAATTACAGTTAAACTTAAACGTTAGTGTTAAAATTGCAAAATTGAAACGTTTGTGACATAAATGAGCCCAAACCTAATGGTGAGTGGTATTTGAAGTAATTTACCCTTTATTTAATTTCGTCTTACATCATGCAAATAGAAGCTTCTAGGTTATTACACTGAAAACCTTTTATTTTAAAACCTGCTAATGGAAATGGAATCTTTTGCAATAATATTTTATTCAGCTTATAGTTATTTTCATTTACAGGATAAGTATACAACGCATGTCGTATACCGTAACATATAACTAAAGCGACGTATCGAAATGTACCACAAGCAAATTTGTCATTGTTCTGTAAATATTAAAAAGTATAAAGATTTATTTAAAATTAATCATTTATTAAAATTAATTATAATTTTAACTTATATAACTTAAAAATCCTAATTCTAAATAAATTAAATTACTTAAACTAATTATTATTTTTAATAAAAATTATAATTCAATTATAATTCTATTAAAATTATAATTAAATTTTAATAAATTGATTAATTTTAAATAAATCTTTATAATTATAATTCTATTAAAATTATAATTTTAATATTTATATTTATTTAGAATTAGGATTTTTAAGTTATAATTAGGATTTATTTACATAATAAGTAATTTAAGTTGTTTAGAATTAGGATTTTTTTTTACATAACAAGTAATTTAATTTGTTTAGAATTAAAAATTTTAAGTTATATAAGTTAGAACTGGCTGTCAGAATCAATCATCGTCGGCGACCACCTTAACTTGTCGTCCAGTTTGTCGTTGCCCAACAGTCGATCGTTTTGAAGGAGAAGCTCTGCCTTTTGCGTCAGCCGCCTTCTATTTGTTTTTCTTTTTTTACGTACAGTGACATTAAAAGAATCATCCCCGACGAGAGAGTTGAGCGCGATGGACTTACACGCGACGACAGTTTTGGACGATCAAGAACCGACAGTCGTGGTTGGTCTGGCTGGGATGGGCGATGATAAGGGATGATTATTCTAAGGTCACTGTGCGTAAAAAAAAGGAAAAATAATTGAATGACGCAAACGGTCAGGGATGTTGTAGCAGTTGGTTTTTCGACGAGTTAAGGTGATTGCCGACGATGATTGATTCTGATAGCCAATTCTAACTTATATAAATTAAAAATCCTAATTCTAAACAAATTAAATTACTTATTATGTAAAAAAATCCTAATTCTAAGCAACTTAAATTACTTATTATGTAAATAAATCCTATTTCTAACTTAAAAATCATAATTCTAAATAAATGTAAATATTATAATTATAATTTTAATAGAATTATAATTATAAGAATTTATTTAAAATTAATTATTTATTAAAATTTAATTATAATTTTAATAGAATTATAATTAAATTAAAAATAATAATTAATTTAAGTAATTTAATTTGTTTAGAATTAGGATTTTTAAGTTATATAAGTTAAAATTATAATTAATTTTAATAAATGATTAATTTTAAATAAATTCTTATATTTTTTAATATTTACATAACAAGGAAAAATATACTTGTGTTATATTTCGGCACGTCACTTTTGTGGCACGTTGCGATATGCAACATGCACTGTAGAATTTTCCTTTATTTACACAGTTAAAAACTATTTTATGTTATACAATTAATGGGTTATTGTGAGGAAAAATTCTATAGCGCTCGACGATAATTGACGAGCACGGTAAACGATGAACATCGTAAAACTAAATTAAAAAAATCGTTAAATCATAAAGTACTTAAAGTGTAATTATAATTTAGTTAAAAGTTAAAGTGTAATTTAATTAAAATACAATAATTTTAAAAAGGGTAAACTGCACCTGTGACCACCCAACTATAGCCCCCTTTTCACTATGAGCACCATTTTTGATTTTTTGTCAATCAGAACACCCAACTATTTAAATGAGTTCAATCAAGCCACTTTTCGTTAACAATTAACGGAAGTGTTGACGTGACAGTTAATAAAATTAGTCTAATTATATATCTAGTCCTTATTACTTACATATTTTACTAAATTGGTCATAATTTTAAATTAATTTAATATATTTAATCATTCAATCATATGACGACACGTGTCAAAGGTGACATGTTTCATGACACATGTTGCAACATGATTGGATGACTTTTTTTAAAATAATTTTAATATTTTAATTGAATATTATTTCCACCAATCCAATCATGTTAAAATATTAAAAAAATTTGATTTAAAATAATAAAAATAATTTTTCAGGAGATTTATAAAGGTCGTACACTACGTTCAGATAATAGCAGAAGACAAGCTGTGATGATCGTCAGATATGACACTGATGAAATTTTCAATAAGAATTACTGGATAATCCAGAATTCTTGGGATGAGGCCTAGTGCGAAAATGGATTTGGTAAAGTGAACAGGAACTTGAAGATAATCGTTATTTGGTCCGTCAGATCAGCTATCCTATATTTTTCACTACCAATTAGATTGTTCTTTCATGTTATAGTTGATAATATAATAACCTTTGGATTACATGAGAATCGTTATGACTATATTAACTATTATTTTTCTATCATTAAAAGTATCTAATGAATTATCCGATGCATCTTGTTTAGCTTATCTTTGATCATTACCCAAAAAAGAAAAAAATATTTTGAAATTTGTCTATCAGCGGTACAATTTAACTGAACCACATAATTTATGTGCAATCACGACTTCTTATTGGATAGTGTCACTGAACGTATCATATTGTTAATAACATGAAGTATACAGTGTCATAGGTTATTGAACCAGTCGAAAGGGGAATTGCTAAAATAAATAAGACCTTCCATCAGATATCGGAAAATGTGAGATGCCACGAAGTGGAGCGGCGGAGGAAACCCAAGGATGACAGTTATCTTGTCCCCTTGAATTCATGGAATAGGTAATTTTCTGAAGCTCACTATAATGTTGTGGAGGGCAGCATTAGCGACAGTGGTTTGGTGGGCCCCAGCAAGAGACGTGACCATATCCAAGCCCGGAATAAAACTGCTAGATTGTCTCAGAAAAGGTATACTTATATACAATTAATATACGGTTTTATCAGATATATTAAAAGATATTTGATAAATTTGGTTTAGCGTTATCGAAAATATCGAGTAATAATAATGTAATAGGTGGAAATCATGAAGAAATATTAAAAAAATTTGTCAACCGGCAAACTTAGCTTGTCGGTTTGTGTCGATACTTTATAAAAATATATTGATCCATAACAATATAACATGTAAAAAAATGACAAAACCTGTCTATAAATGACAAAACAGGTAAAGCGCTACCTGATATATTGAAAGTGTCGATACTTTATAAAAATATATTGATCCATAACAACATAACAAGTAAAACAAATGATAAAACCGATCTATAAATGACAAAACAGGTCAAGCGCTATCGGATATATTGAAAGTGTCGATACTTTATAAAAATGTATCAATCCATAACAATATAACAGATTAAAAAATGACAAAATCGGTCTATAAATGACAAAACAGGTAAAGCGCTACCGGATATATTGAAAGTGTCGATACTTTATAAAAATGTATCGATCCACAACAATATAACAGGTAAAAAATGACAAAAACGGTCTATAAATGACAAAACAGGTAAAGCGCTACCAGATATATTAAAAGTGTCGATACTTTATAAAAATGTATCGATCCATAACAATATAAAAAGTAAAAAGATAACAAAACCGGTCTATAAATGACAAAACAGGTAAAGCGCTACCGGATATGTTGATAGTGTCGATACTTTATAAAAATATATCGATCCATAACAATATAACATGTAAAAATATGACAAAATCCGTCTCGAAATGATAAAACCGGTAAAGAGCTACCGAATATGTTGAAAGTGTCGATATTTTATTATAAGTATCGGCACTTTTGGAATTTAAAAGAAAAGAAGTTATAGCGCCAATAAAGTATCGATACTTTATAAAAATGTATCGATCCATAACAATATAACAGGTAAAAATATGACAAAACCGGTCTATAAATGACAAAACGGGTAAAGCGCTACCGGATATATTGAAAATGTCAATACTTTATAAAAATGTATCGATCCATAACAATATAACAAGTAAAAAAATAATAAAACCGATCTATAAATAACAAAACAGGTAAAGCGCTACCGGATATGTTGATAGTGTTGATACTTTATTATAAGTATTGACACTTTTGGAATTTAAAAGAGAAGAAGTTATAGCGCTAATAAAGTGTCGATACTTTATAAAAATGTATCGATCCATAACAATATAACAGGTAAAAATATGACAAAACCGGTCTCGAAATGACAAAACCGGTAAAGAGCTACCGGATATGTTGATAGTGTCGATATTTTATTATAAGTATCGAAACTTTTGAAATTTAAAAGAGAATAAGTTATAGCGCTAATAAAGTGTCGATACTTTATAAAAATGTATCGATCCATAACAATATAACAGGTAAAAATATGACAAAACCGGTCTCGAACTGATAAAATCAGTAAAGAGCTATTAGATATGTTGAAAGTGTCGATATTTTATTATAAGTATTGCCACTTTTGGAATTTAAAAGAAAAGAAGTTATAGCGCCAATAAAATGTCGATACTTTATAAAAATGTATTGATCCATAACAATATAACAGGTAAAAATATGACAAAATCGGTCTCGAAATGATAAAACCGATAGTAAAAAGTGTGCTTGTGTGGTCATTTTTATTTCAGAATTTTTATTTTTAATACAAAAAGTTGGATATTTTAAGCAAAACCCAGTAAGAAAAAATAAAAACTTTGCAGTAACAAAAGAATAATATTGAGAAACCCACCATGTTATCAGTTTCTCAAAGAACAAAAACCTAGAAACATACATCTCTCAACGCAAACTTATGATATAATCTTATTATCTCCATAGGATAAAATTAGGTCATTTTAGTTTTATTTATTTTTTTTGTTAGGATTTTGTGTCATTGAAACTGTCGATTGAAGAACTCAAACTGGTGCACACATAAGTGTTGATTCAAAAAACATCGAAATCGATAATTATTATGTAACCAGTAACTTTACAATGTAACCGGTAAAAATATACTGGTTAATTAGCAAATAGGTTTACATTATGTATCGACACTCTTTAAATATGTGTCGATACTTTTTTCCCAAAATGAAAGCACAACGAGATGCACGCATAAAGTGTCGATACATTTAAAATTGTATCAATCCCAAAAACATCAAAACCGATAATTATAATGTAATAGGTAAATTTTTAATGTTACCTGTTTAAATATACATGTTTAGTTAGAAAATAGATCAATATAAGCGCTACCTATTACATTATATAAGCGCTACCTAATATATTATTGTACATGATAATATTTTCGATTAAATTATATAACATAACTGATCTAAATTTTAACCGGTCACTTGTTTAACATGTTACGTCGTTTTTTAGACGCCGCACAGAATAAGTTCCCGATAGATAGTATCTGCAGCTGTTTGGAGTTTTCAAAAGGTACTTTCAACATAGCTTTTAGCCGTACAATACCATAGATGCTTTGCATGTACATGCAAATTCGAGTCTTCTTAGATTTTCCTTTTCCACCTGCCCCTCTTTAACTGCTTGGTTTGGATGACGATGTGTTTCTAGGGTAAAGAAGTTGGGGGAAGGGGCGAGGGGGAACATGATCTCCATACATTTCTAACTTGAGAATGTATAGAGCAAGATCCCTACTAAAACTGCAAAATTTTGCTGGGTTTGGTAAATGTATAGACAACACACCTATGAACAGGTGAAAATCATAATGTTACTATATACACCCCCAGTGTACAAGTAATATTTACATTCGTTGTCATGTTTATATACACAAGATTTTTAATTATTATAGGTAAAAGAAGTTACCAAGCAAGATCACTGTCGACAGTTAAGGCTTTTTTTTGGTATAAACCAACCTTTAGTCCTTCAACTTAGTAGCTCTTTTCAGCTGGGTATCTGAACCTTTTATTTTTCGTGAAATTGCAATTTACTTATTTCTTTTGTGTGTGTGGGGGGGGGGGAGGTCTAAGTAATATTTATTTTTGGATTCTTCATTTCATTATTTTATATTTGTCATTACTAATCCATCACTTTACAAGGATAAGTAAGAAAACAAAAGTAGATGTTAAAGCAGATTTGGCGTACAATTTACAAGGCTATCAGGCTATTTACAGATGTATATGTACAGCAAAAGAGGAACCGAACTTCGTATGCCTGTTCTTTCCTTTCTCTTAAGGGGAAAAGGTTTTCCTCAGCTAGACTTTAACCTATCCAATCGATAAAACCTCTGCATATATTGAGAAAATAAAGCATTAAAACAATGAAGAAGAAGCCGGATGATGCGTCTACAAACATCGATTGATAATCCTCACCAGAATAGAGTGGATATGTTCTAGTAAAGGCACAAGTAATGAGATCAATGTCTGCATATCCTCTTTAAGGTTTTCGTAATTTTGATCTTTTTTCATGATGAGACTAATGAATGTCTTGTTATCCGGCACCAGTTTTAGAGCTACCTGTGAACTTGAATTCTGTTAGTTCATGTTAAATTAAAAGAAAATGTTCAAACATTACCTAAAAAAACATGTCAGTTGCTGTTATCTGGGGCAGGAATGCCTAAATACCTTAAAAGCAGCCGACGAGATCCATCCATGCCTAGGCTTCAAAGTAACATTATAGGATTCTTGAACTGCTTGTTCCATGTTCTGCTCAGGTTCCTTCACCAATCTTTGTAACAAAGCTGCCATAAAATCCATGGATCTGAAAGGGAAACGAGTTTATGTTAGACCCAAAAGTCAAAAGGCTGGTTTGGTTTTTCATTCTTCTTGAAGTACTTGTGTTTCGAATTCGTGTCCAATGCATGTTTTGGTAAAGTAAAGCTGAATCAACAGTAAATAAGTTAGATTACTCGAGAAAAGTTTTATTCAGATTTTCACTAGCTATGGATAAATTCGTGGTAATGGCATGATGCATGGTCCCCTCTCTCTATATATAAAGAAATAAATTCGAAAATATTCATGTGGGACATATATCTATATTCTGCTTACCTGGTAAGCCAGAGGAAGGCTTTACTGCAACTGCTACCCTTTCTTGCATTCCCTTCACTCTCTTCCTTTTTCAACATCTCAATCAAATT
Organism: Hibiscus syriacus; assembly: GCF_006381635.1. Lineage (NCBI taxonomy): Eukaryota > Viridiplantae > Streptophyta > Magnoliopsida > Malvales > Malvaceae > Hibiscus > Hibiscus syriacus. Next base: position 1,638,842 of record NW_024062765.1, read on the forward strand.
CGAATACATTGTAGGATCCGATTCCAAAAGAATCTCCAATCTCTAAAAAATGAATAGAAGAGAGGCAGTTCAGTCAATCTATAAATAGTGGAGTTTTCCCATGGACAGAACTGCCCATGTAAAAACTGGTTAAATGACAAAAATAAAGACAAATGAAGTGGAAGATTGGGTGTTCTTGTCAACTACGCAGAAATTAAGTTCTTTCTTCAACTATGCAGTTTTTTAGTTTTACTTTTAACCTGGATGTTTTGATGAATGTCTTGTCTAAGGACAGCCATAGTCGGGCCTATCTTGTCTGGAAAAAAAGTAGGAAAAGGAAATTTATGTCGATATATTGAAATCCACATGTTTGGAGAATGATAAAGAGTAGAGAAGGAAAAAAACTGACCAAGAACTTGAAGAATCAAAGTGCAGACATGAAGAAAAGGCTTGGTTGATATATGAGCAACGTCTGCAACTGCTGCAGAGTGAGCTTTGGTTAACATGGAGAGTTCTTCAATGGCGGACCTTATCTCTGTTTTCGTTTCCATTTCCCTTTTTCTCTTCATTTCTTGATATTGTTGGTCGTTGATGGATCATTCCAGTTAACCTTATATAGCTCACAAATCATTTTTTTCTCTGGGTAAATAACATTGCTGGCATGAATAAACATGGAGAAACATTTCTCTATAACCCGAAACCCCTTTGTATATTTTAATTATTCCATATTTGTTGTGTGTGCAAGCCATTGAAAGTGACTTTGTATTTGACCTTGAAGTTATCTATGACCTATCATCTTACTGTTTAAGATCTCAAAGTGTTAGCTTAGCCTGAGTTTTGATCTCATCCATGACCGCATGAAACTGTTGTGGGCCCTTGTTTTATATAAATACCATTTGTTGATATGAAGGAACATTTATCATCAACTTGACAGAACAGATTACAAATTCTCAAATTGAACAAAACACTTCAACAGGATTGCACTATGACCTTGATATAGAAGTTGTTTCAATGATCAGACCTCCTCAATATAAAATTTTTGTTTAAAGGTCGCTCTATAACTTTCTCAATGTGAAAGATGTGAGAATATTAGTTTTAAGTTTCTATGTCATTATGATGTTTTGTGTTGTACTCATCACGACGTACTTTCTAATAAGGAAATGTTGACGGTTTTTCATAATTAGATCTCCTTTTGAGGCACTTTGTCAATGCATTCAGAATCGTTCACGGAACAATATGTCAAATTGATTATCAACCTTTATGCTTACGTCAATATTGCGTTTAATTTTAAATGGAGATAAAAAGATTATTGATAGTTGCTAGGTTTCTAGAGATGAAGCTTGTTTTCAAGAAAATATATTGTTTTTATTTTTCTTTACGTCATTTGAATTTTCATGTTGAAGTTGTCTTTATTGTACATTGCCTTATACCAAATAGAAAACCAGCTTATTATTTAAAAAAACTAAGAACAATAGGATTATGTAGAAAAAGAAATTATTTGAACATATCATAATGTTCTAGGTTATATTTATTTAATTAATTTAAATTAATTATGATATTATTATTATTAATTAAATTAAATAATAAATGATATAAAATTTAGTTATTATTAATTTAATTTAATTAATGTGAGGAAAATAATAAATAAGAGAGTTTAATTTTGTGGATCATTCGGATAGAGGAATTATGTTAAACAAAAACTCTCTTTTACATCTTATTGATACAATAGAAGAAGAGTATTAATCCAAGTCATTTTTGGAAGCATGAAACAAGCGATTTCGGTAATAAAAGAATTGTTGTTGTTTCTTGAGATTCTGAGTTTGAGTATCATGAATGTTATGATATGAACGTTCAATGTCAAATGGTTAAAAATATTTTTTGAACATACATTGCCTTATACTTACTCGATATTAATAAAATAAAAACATTGGTAAGGGATAATACAGAGACCGGATATGTTTGAAACTTTTATTTAATTTCGTCTTACATCATGCAAATAGAAGCGTCTAGGTTATTACACTGAAAACCTTATATTTTAAAACCTGCTAATGGAAATGGAATCTTTTGCAATAATATTTTATTCAGCTTGTAGTTATTTTCATTTACACAGTTAAAAACTATTTTAAGTTGATACAATTAATGGGTTATTTATTGTGAGCCAATTCTAAGTAGTGTTTTCAAAACTAATTTCGTTTCTTTTACATTACAAGTGAAGTGATGCTTAAGCATTTTTTTTATTCCAATGTAGATTGAGCATAGCTCCTTAAAAATACAATGCATACATATATTCAATCTTATTTCCCATTCTCCAAATTGTACAAGTAATAATAATCATTAACAAATATAAAAAAAATTAAAACCAGAGAATATAAACAATTTTAAAAACATAAATTTGAGAGACAAAATATTATTATGTGATAAATAAAGATATAAATTACACCTGCAATTTGCCAACTTGATAAATCATCACAAAAGTTCGAGGTGTGAATGTAATAAGATCCTTTTGAGAGCAGCCCTAATAGGTTAGATAACATCGAGACACGAGTGGTTGCATTAATTACAACTAAAAAACAATCCACTTGATGATGTAAAATAATAATAATTATTAATCTTCTGTAAGTATATAACCAGTTAAGTAGTGGTGTTAGGATGATTAGTCTAATTTAGATGAAATTTCTTAAGTATTATTATATCTGTTAAAATTTATTTAAATTTTCTTTAGTATTATTTTAATGTATTATTTGTAATTATAACTGTACGATATAATTGATTGAAAATATATATTAGGGCTTTTGGATTTGGAGCCCATATCTGATGGGCTTCATGAGAAGCTAATCGTAAAATCTGATGGGTTTAATATTAGCCTATTGTATTCAAATGGTAGCTAAATTTTTGGCAAAGTTTTATCTTTATTCATACTATTTCAGTGGCAGTTAATCGGTTTAGCTGAAAATGGCGGTTGCTGCTGCTGGTGGAGCAGTAACAGTAACCACAACAAGCTAACGTTTACTTTCAGCCCCGCGCACGTTAGCGGCTATCAGGACTTCGCCATTCGTGACAACGTTGTCGCCCTCGAAGTTGGATGTTTTCCCAGTGCGGATAAGGAACAATGAACTCGCAAGAAAGAAGCTTTTGGTTATCCGAGCTGCAAGAACCGAGTCTCAAGGCGTTTCTCTTGGTTCCAGGGCGCCTAATTTCCAGGTTTCTTCATTACCGATATCCTTACCAAAATAAAATTTTTAAATGTTAAACACATTTATCTCTTTACCCTTATTTATTGCAAATATTTTTGTTTCCTTTGGAGAGGGTTGTTGCCAGAGACTCTGACTGGGAAGACTTGGAATTTGGAAGATTTTGAATCATACCCTGCTTTGTTGGTAATGACCCATTTCTTTTCTTGCAATATTTATTCTGTTTTAATCCTTTTTCTTATTCTTTGTTCTGGATTAAATTATCAGTTTTATTCTTTAATTATCTGTTTTATATGCTTTGTTGTTACTTGGTATAGGTTGGACTTACACTACAGATAGTTACAGTAGGTTTCTTTTGTGAAATTTGTAAATGAATGGGTATTTTCAAGGATGAAGAGATGTGAAATCCCTTCTTGTTTTCTTTTAACATTGCTTAATTTGTATATCTTTATTGAATTTCATATGAAGTTTTAAGGTGAGGCAGTATGGGAAAGGAATAAGGATTTTGTTAATTTATTAATTGGGGTCTCATTGGATTTAGATAAGAACTGAAATGATTCAAAATGAGGATTGTCGTCACTTTGGAATTTGTACTTTGGGTGTCATTGTTCTTTATCTATAGTGAAATGCCTTGTATTCGATATGTTTTGTTTTAATTTGTTTGAAAGGGAATGGTTTTATTGTTGCGGGGTTTCAGTAAGTGAATAATTAAACTGAGTTTTTGTAGGCTAGTCGAAACTAGTAGGGTGATTAGAATTTCTTATTAGAATAGATAAATTGTTTAGATTAGAATATATAAGCGGTTATTAGTATAAATTTAAGACTGTAATATCACTGGTTTTGAAAGGGAACTGATAGTAATGGGGACTATAGATGAACAATAACCAGTATTTTTATTTAGTTTTCAGGATTATTCTGACTCAGCCAATGCTTCAAAAATGTTAAATTTTGGGAGTGTAGAAGCTCCCAACAGGTATTACTACGAGCACCTGCTGTTTCAGTTTCAGGTGCTATGGCAGTTTTACAGTGATACCACGGTTTGGTTTATGTTTGTTCATTTTTGTAGCAGAAAGACTAACTGTTTTAGCATTTTGGACAAGTCCAAAAGGATTAAAAAGAAAAGTATTTTTGGATCATTTTTGTTTAATCAATGTGAATTTATGCCTCTGTCTGCTGCTTGGAAATAGCTGGAGTTGTTTTAGTTCGCTTAATGGTGCCCATCTGAGAACTAGGTCAGTAGGACATGCTCCAAGGTTGAAGCTTAAGTGTTGATTTTGGTCCAATGCTAAAGCTTTAATATCATGGGGCTTGTAAACAGACAATTCATTTATGAATAAACATCGCATAGTGGAGTGTCCATGGCAGTCCTTCGAAATCCATGGCCTTGTATGCTTCTTGGTTCAATTGTTTTAATGTATAACCGTCACTTCTTCTATTAAGCATTGCCAACTTTTATATAGAAGTATAACTATTCATGTTCTCTGAATCTACTAGCTGTCAGATGATGTATACCTAGTACTTGAAAATGGGGGGCACACTTTTCCCTTGGAAAATGTCAAATATATGTAAGTACGAATAGATATAGAAGGCAGATGATTGCCTCAGTCAAAACATGAAAAATCCAGATTTAACTAGTATTATACTTGATTTCACTTGGCCTGTTGTAAAGAATCACAAGCAATTATACTAGCTAAATTAATGGAAATAAATTCTGAAAATATCACAGAAAGCATTATAGTTTTAATGAATAGTAGAGTTGAAAAATTATGTCCACATGCATTTTTTTGGGTTCTTAATTATTTATGGCATTTCTTCTCTTAATTAAGTATATTTATCATAAGAGTAATAACACGTTCTTTTTCAGGTTATGTTTATATGCAACCACTGCCCATTGTTAAGCACCTGAAGAAGGATCTTGCGAAGCTTTCCAATTTCTATATGAAGGTAGCCAAGTGCCCTTCCACTTTCTGGGTTATTCAGCTTTCTTTGTTTCCTGTTAAGGAACTTGGAATGATAATTAACTGTACAACAATTCAATTTTTTGCATTCTGTTGCAGAAAGGGCTTGCTGTTGTTGCTATATCTTCAAATTCTGTAGCCACTCATCCACAGGTTCCACTAATCCCCTAGTTTGAGAATGGAGATACTATGAAGCTACTTGCATGATTTTTTTCCAAATGAACTTTTGTTCACAGGATGGACCTCAATTCATGGCAGAAGATGCTAAGCTATATAATTATCCTTTCCCTTACCTATATGATGAGGTATTCCAGTACTATCCTTGTTCTTTTTTATTTTTTTTTATTTTAAAAAGGAAAGTATAAATCAAGGAAAACATTATTATGAGTTTGCCTTTCCCTTAACAAAAAAAGTTAAAACATGCAACTGAGTTTATAGGAATATGAAAACCTTAGGACTGCAAGAATATGACTATGGAAATAAGGCCAAAAGCAGACTTCCAAAAAGTACTAGAATCTGTTTTCTGTTTCCACAATTATCTGTATTGTTCTTCTTTGATTAGCGCACCTGTTCATATATTTCTTTAGTAACTTAGCGTCTTTTACTTACATTCTTGAGATTTATACCTCTGGCTCATTTCTTCTGGTGTATCTTCTCTCTTTGGCCATTTCATGCATGCAAATGACATTAGCTTGCTTCGTAATTGATTTTCACATTAAACACTTCTTATTGGTCAAGTTAAATATGTTTTCACCTCAGACTCAAGATGTTGCAAAAGATTTTGGGGCAGTTTGTACGCCAGAGTTTTTCCTATTTAAAAAGGTGATCACAATCTGAGTAACTTATTTTAAGTTCCCGCAAACATCAAATCTTTGGTTTTGCTTTTGACTTACCTTAGCAGGCTAGGCTACCATCCTTGAATCAGGTTGGGAATGATAAGTAGGTAGTGTGCCATGCCATGAAGGTTTGGTTGTTAGAAATTTATGATTTATCATTATGTGATCTACTTGGAAGATTGTGGGATTAAGTCTTGGGGTCATGAAAATAATAGCGATTATAACTTGTTAATCTCTCTTTCAAAAAGGATGGAAGGAGGCCATTTGAGCTGGTATATCACGGCCAATTTGATGATTCCCGGCCAAGTAATGGTGTTCGTGTTACTGGAAGGTACAGTTATGTGATTTTATGATTAATATGATTAATGATTTGACTCCCCATTCCCTTTGCATTAGTGAACAATCTGATTTGTTTACTCATTTCTAGGGACCTAAGCCTTGCTATAGAGAGTGTTCTTAGTGGCCAACCAGTACCATCAGTTCAAAAACCAAGGTGTATTCTTCCTTAAGCACTTCCATTTTGTTCTCTTAACGGTTTGATTAGATGGATTACCAACTAAAATTCCTTATTTCCCTTTTGCTAACAGTGTTGGATGCAGCATAAAGTGGCACCCGCAAAAGAGCTCGTAATCTGCAACAAAAAAAAAAAAAAACTTTTTCCAGTTATCTGATGAACATAATCTGTGAATGTACCTTTGTTCAAAGAAGTGGCATTTCAGCTTAGTGGGAATCGATGATATTGGAAGGTACTTATTTTCCTTTCATAAATGTTTCTGTAAATGAACTGGGTCTATGCTTCGGATTCCTGAAACACAGCGGACATGGGAAGACTTAACATGCTATTTTTTATTATTATTATTTATAATTTGATTCACGTACAGAAGCGTTCCGGCTAGTATATCAGGCTTATCACTGTTGGCATGCAATAATCATTTGAAAGATTAGGTTCAAGAATATTACTGTAAGTAGATTTTGTTTTCAGGAAAGCCCTCGGGCATAGTTGAAACACGATGCCTGATTAATAATGTTAGAATGAATATATACCAAAAGTAGGGTTATATTCTTTCTACCTCTGTTTCTGTCAGCTATGGTTGAGGATATTTCCTGGGCGAAAACAGGAACATGAACCCATTTTCTTATGTTGTTCGACCAAGCACCTGCATTTTGCAGAATTAGCCAATGATGGATTGAAGCACTCGCTTTTGTTTTATATGACAGTAAGAGCAAGCAAAGAAGATAGAAACAAAGGCCTGCTGCTGTAATGATGGGTCATGTGGGATTGTTCCCCAATGGTCCATCTATGATGCCAACATTAAAGATGTAATCGTGGCAATGGGACTAAATTCAAGGACAGATATGGGAATTTGAAAGTTTTAAGAGGTGCGATCGCACCTTAACACCCCTCTCGGTCCATCCTTAAGGCTAAGTTTAATCATTTGACTGTTGGATGGAAATAGAGAACTGCAAGTATATAATTTGGCTTCTACTTCAGCTTTGCAGACCTTTCAACATCCTTCAATTTTTCTAATTGTCATTGCACTAAGCACCTTTTATAACAATATCAATAGCAAATTAGAGGATGTGCCATATGAAAATGAAACTACTAAATATGACGCATGGACATGACGAAGCTTTAAGGTTGATTCTCCTAGAATCATTAATATGAAGTTTTAGATCCCTCTCAATAGCATCATATGGTTGGGTTTTTTTTCCCAGTATATATTGGACAAGCATCATGTGAAGGTCGACATCAGACAGATAGATTAATGGTGCCTACTTCCAAATTAGAGATTCCTCCAACAACGTCACTGAACAGGCATTAATCCCTCCGACCTGTTTTCCTATGATCATCAAGGCATCTCTATATTAATTTCATACGTTAATTCTTCTATGCCACATACCATACAATTATAATTCATCCCATCTATATCAATGATTTTTTATATTATCTATATCAATGATTTAAATTGTTATCAATGTTTGTTATCGTTATTTTATGTTTGAGTTGCGGTAATGTTAGTTTATCAACGAACTATCATTATTATATGCAATTTATATTAGTGTTGATAGTGTTTATCTTTCTCGATCGATAATGATGTTTATATATATCATTTTCATCTTTTTTATTCTTGGGTTACTAATTTATACACTTCAATAATTTTAGGAGTAATATTCAACCTATATGATTATTTTTTTAAACACTTTCTTATATTTCAAGTGTTTCTTCTTGTTGAGCAAGTGCATTTGGATGGTTTGCTAAGATGTTTATCTTTGTTCTCTTATATTCCTTTAAATCATGGGTACTAGACACACTAAAGGACTCTCTTTCTTCCTTTAAGTACTCCTTCCCTCCCTTCCAAGTAGAATTAAGATTAAATTTAAAATTTGTAAAGACAATATTTCTTCTCGTAATGTCAAAAAAATAATCTTCTCGTTTTAAAACTAACTGCAACTATTAGAGCCAGGTGCTCTTATTTTACGACGGTGGGACGATTGCTTCCATATTGACCATAAATTAGAACACAAAACTAGTAATAAATACAATTCACTCCCACTTACAAGTAAAAGAAAATAAGCACGAATTAACTTATCTTAGTGGTTAAATGAATCGTTGTTGTACTTAGAGGTTACGAGTTCAAACACCAGTAGCTATAAGAGTGATTGAGTGTTCATTATTAAATAATTGGGAGTACTTAGAATAAATATGACTTAAATCAAACTTTCCTTGGAGATAAGGCTTTATTTGGATATAAATCAACTGGTAAAAGCTTATTTAAATACAATAAAATGTAAGGCTTTTATACTTAAAATATTTGAGTGAAAAAAATAGTATACGAATATCTATAAAATTGGAAATTTGACTTTGACTTCAATTTTTTGAAAAAAGTTCAAATCCAGAAAAATCAAAGACACTCCAATTTTCAGCCATAAAATTTGCAGAATTCGTTAGCCGGTCATCAACTGGGAAGCACTCCCATTGTTGAAGTTGAACCATGGGTTGATATTCAAAGCTTGGTGTGTTTGCCGCAGGATTAGACCAGAAAACATCTTGTACCATTTCTTCAGCTAACAAGTTCTGCAACCCAAACGCATTCATCTCATCAGTTTCCACAAACCCCTCGACACTACTATCATCCTCTTTTAGATGTTGCATAACTTGAGGCATTTCTTGAAGCAGATAAGATTCCAGACTCGGATGAACTACTGGTAACTCCGGGCACTCCATCGATGAATCATTTTGGATGTTGGTATCTTGTTCTAAAACACCCCTCGGATCGGTCCCTTCATTAGGCCATGCTTGAGTAAGAATCTCAGGCTGATGTAAGCTTGTGCTCTGGTTCAAGAATTGTGAAAAGATAACAGCCAGATCAATAGAGGGAGCTGGTTGGATCGCTGAGTCTCCATCGGAGGAACTACTGATCCCGATCATCTGCTCCTCGTGATACCTTAAACTACTAGAATTCTTACTATAATTAATCGAAACCTGAACCTGACCACCATTTTTGTCGAGCCTGCTAGACTTGCCTCGTCAACTCTTACGACAGCCACCACCAACAGGAACATTCCTAAGGGAACCACCTTTGGTCCAATACCTTCTGCAACCTTTACAAAAGTACCTAGGCTGCGACAAGCTGTAGTTGTTGTAATAACAAAATTTGGTGTTGGCAGAGGCACAACTTGGACAATTGGGAGCACGTTCAACGATGGACTTCCACTTTCTGTCAACAGGCCTAGGAGCTGCACACTGCAACTTCTGGTCAGCACTAACAGCGAACATGGTTGTGATAAGATTGCAAAGGTAGTTTAGTGGGAAAAAGAATGGGCATGTGTGTGTTTATGTTTGGCATTTGATGGTGCAAAGTGAAAACGTGGGCGGTTGGCGAGCCGTCCGGACCAAGAAATGGAGGGGGTGTTGTTTTGTAGTGATGGATTGTGATGTGACGGAGTGAAGGTTGTTTTGTAGTATACTCTAAATATATGGATCGTGTGTGACTCTCTCTATATCCATTAGTTTTCAGTCATGTGCGTTTCCTCATTGCCTCCTCATCTAGATCGTGATTGACGTACAAGTCAAAACAACCCTAGTTGTGCTTATATTATTATTATACGTTAAACTTTGTTTAATTAATATTATAAATATTTTTTTTATTAAACTGTGATAGTTACAATGTAATATATAATCATAAATTTCTTTATCAATTGATAATAAACGCATACATACTTTGTAGACATGATCATTTAAATTAAAATTAAATCTCTAGAGAAAACAATACTCTCTTATACCACTAAGATCACTTAATAAATTTAATATTATACATTTAAATGTTTATGTGTTGTGCATGTATATGTACATGCATGTATACATGGGCGGAGTCATGTTCTAAGTGGAGGTGTTTAACATGAAATTATTTTTTCTTGGCAAATGCAAAATTTGAAGTCTAGCGCCGTTCACATGGGAAGCATATAAATGCATTTATAGAGGGGGTAAAATAAGCGAGAATGCGGGCATGATTAACGAAATTCTCTAGTATGAACACAATAATACGTGGTACGTTACTTGTGGTCGTGTAATACTAATAATAAACTAATCTCAAAGGAATGAACATCGAGTGGAGGGGCTGTGTGTTTGGAGGTGCATCATTAGCTACGTGTCCTCCTTTCCTTATTATTCGTCTTATCACGTGATAAGCACTTTGCAGGCTTATTTAGACAAATAATGTATGTAGTAAAAGTAGAATAAAATTACAATAAAATCGAAATATCTTCACTTGCATTTCATAATGGAAAGACGTCGATGGTTATCGGTGGTTTTACTAAAGTTATGGATAGAGGTTGGTGTTACGCATTTTCAGAAAAAATGTATTTAAAATTACACTCTCAAATATATTTAATAATCATAAAAATATGCACCATCTCTGTGATATCTATGGTAAAAGAATTGTTATTATTATTTGAGATCCCGAGTTTAGGCACCGGCAATATCAAGGTACAAGCGATCAATATCAGATAGTTAAGTGTTATCTTTAAATAGATATTATATTGTACTTACCCAAATTAATCATAAAATTTCGCTAAACCTAACTTGGATCAAGTCCCTGGATAGATTTCCACAAACTCAAGTTCCATTTAATCTTCTCTTAATTTTTTTTAAAATATGAAGTGATTATAAGATAATATATATATTCAAATATTTTCAATCATTTGATAAAGAACGTTTATACTTCTACATACACAATGTTCAAATTGTAGACCTCAAGATATAACAATAAATCCCTTAACTATACATGATATATGTTTATCACATATAAAAAAAGATGACAATATATATATATATATATATATATATTATAATGAAATCAAATAATATCGTAATATTATAAACATTTATTATTAAATTTGAATAAAAATATGACTCAGCTTAACTCAATCAAATGCTTTGTTACTCACTCCAGGTGTAAATGAATCGAGCTTAAACAAACAAAGTTATGTTCGTGTTCATTTAAATTTTTTGTATTGTTTTATTTATTTATTTTTAAAGATGTTATTGTTCATTCTTTTAGCGTTTGTGTAACGTTTATGAATATGTGTCATTTAAAATTGATGAAAATGTTCATTTAATGTCTGTTTAATGTTTGACAACCAACACTCTATTTTTATCATTTTATTTGCAAGTTAAAGAAAAAAATATGAAATTACACCATTATTAGTCCTTAAATTCCTTAATCTTCGCAATTTAAACTCCAAAGTTCAACCCTTATTCGTATTCGCTCGTTTATTAAATCAACATAAACTATTAATTCGTATATAAATCTCTTATTATTCCTCTTATAACAAAAATTCTATAAATATATTTGGACCCAACAGGATATTTTGGTAAGTAGCTTGCTTGGGAAAGGCCCATGGCTGTGGATGATATGAAATTTTGGTAAGTGAAAATGATTTGACATTAACCTCAAGGATATCAATTCTATGAAACCCTATTTTTATCCAAAATTTAAACATATATATGTATATGTTTATATATTTGTCATTACTCAAGCATATCTTATCAAGTTTTAAGCACTTAAATTAGATCTCAAATCCAAATATATATATTAATTTGGCATTGGGAAATGAAACTCTAACCGAACATTAACTTGACAACCCATCTTACTACAACTGTGATTTGATTAGCATGTAACTCAATAACTTCAAACTTGAATATAGTCTTTAAAAAACATTAAAATAAGACAATTTTAATAGTAACCATCAGGGTTTCAAATCGCGGTTACGGTCGTTTTTCGTTCATTTTCAATTTACCGTGATTGTGGCCGTCGCGAATGCTATTACGACCGTCGCGAATGCTATTGGGCGCTATTGCGGGTAACTCGACGACGGCGAAACCGCTATTTCACGAACGAAATCATGTTTCCGGACCGTGATTTCAAACCCCGGTAACAATTTCATTAATTGATCCTTATTAGTCATGGCCATGTCCGTGTGAAGGCTGAGGCCCCAACAGCATTTACTTGTATCATGTTTGTGTATTTGCAAGTCGAAATCATATTCTTGTTACACGAGGCAGCCCCTAACAGTAGCCTACATACCAAACCTCTTTCATTTATATAAAATATAATTGCATGTGGTGCATCATCCTTTGTAGTTTGTCCCACGCAATGAATAGTGGACTCCCTCATTCACCTTAACAACCACTCCTCTCTTTCTGGGATTTCCTGCATTCTTAAACCCACTCAATGGCCTACAGAAAGCTTCTGCTTCTCCTTCTATGGTTGCTCATCTTCTTGCTCGGTGCAGCAGCAGCAGCCCATGGTTCAGCATCGAGATATTCTCATATGTTCAACATGAACCCTAAGTCATCTCATCGGAATTCACCACGAAGCTTCGACGGCGCGTTGCCTAAAACAATCCCCATCCCACCTTCTGCTCCGTCGAGGAACCACAATGACATTGGGTTACAAAGTTCCGCAACATTTCCGTGAACATCATCCAACAAAGACAGATACATAAAGTTCCTTTTTTTTGGCTTGTGATCTTTCACACAATGAAGGAATGAATATTATGGATGCTCATGGCATGGAAATGAAGATGAATTGGTGGGTACTGTTTTCTTCTTTTTGTGGATTGTTTTTAAGATATCCCTGGTTTTTTCTTGGTATGAACACCTCTTTTTTGTTTGTTCATGCAAATTGCAAATTTACTAGTAGTTCTTCATCGTTTGAAATTCAAACAGGTTCCATAATTAAATCAAACATATTTCTTAAAAGAAAATATTCAAATGTTTTAAAATCTATGATCCATATCTTTTATGTATCTTCAACCTAAGCTTTCTTTACACCGAAAAGATTGAAAAGAAAGAAGACAAGGTCAGAGGGAAGTTGAGGCAGCTGAGTTCAACCAAACCATAGATACGTGCAAATGCTCATATGTTACGCTGGCATTACATCATAATGATATCCTTCCTTAAGTCAAATCATATTCTATCATTTCATTACTTTTTTATAAAAAAATTTATCAAAGCTATTTTATCTTTAATAACACCAGATCATTAGGTTTATTGACAATATATATGATGCAAATTATTTTTGTTTTAATTTTATCAACTTAACTTATTTTGTCTGTTGAGTTTGAGTATCAAAAAATAATTATTTATTATCAAATGATTGAAATTATTTCAAGAAATATTATTTCGACTTAATAAAGGAAAAACTTACTTTGTCCTTTATATCCTATTACTTGTATACCTACTAGCCTTGAGGGTTTGCCCCCTTTAATTATTATTTTAAATAACCTTTAGGCTTTAATAATTTGTTTATTTGTCAAGATCTTCGTTATTTTCTTTCCTTTGGTGAGGTCATCACCCTCGCACAAGTCTTCTCTTGCTTTCAAATTTAATAAATAAAAGTAAAATTAAAGGAATTTATTGGATTTGAAATGATATTATTAAGAAAGTGTGTGTGGTTTGTTAGTAAGTGTTTTTTTTAAATATTAACATTAAATAATTAGATAAATTTTAATTATATATTTTTTAATAAATATGATTGAATATAAAGTAGTATTTGTTTAAAAAAATTAACATTTGACAATAAATGTTCATATCCATAACATACGAGGTTCGAGCTCAAGACCTCAAGAGATCACAATAAATCCCTTATCACTAAGGTGACTTGATTCATATTGATTATATTTAAAGTTAGACTTAACTGCATCATATGTCATCAAAGTATGACCTTCATTTTAAATTGGTCCCTAAACTTTTAAATATTCCAATTTCATACCTAAAGTATGATTATCATTTTAAATTAGTCCTCAAACTTTTAAATATTTCAATATCATCCCCCAAAATATGACATTCATTCTAAATTGGTCCCTAAATATTTTGAACATTCCAATTTCATCTCAAACTATACGTATATATTAATTACATCCAAAGTAATAAAATCGTTAAGCCAAATTATAATATTATATGTTTGAAAAAATATTTATGTTAAATTATGGTTAAAATTAATTACATATTTCCATGAATTTGGAGATGAAATTGAAGTATTCAAAAGTCTGGGGACCTATTTAGAAAGAGAGTCGTGGTTTGGGGATGAAATTGGAATCTTTAAAGGTTTAAGGACCAATTTAAAATGAAGGTTATATTTTAGGGACATATGATGAAATTAACTCTTAAAGTTATATTAAGTTAAATTTAAGATTTGAACAAAAACACTTATAATATTTCTTTCTTTTTTTACTTTTAAATTACAATCTCTTTTATTTAAAAAAGAAAACTAAACATTGAATTGCTTGAAATATATCTTGAACTTGTTGATTTCTGTAAGAAAGTAAGATGAGAAAATTTATTTTGTAAAATTTCAAAGGAAGGGGCACTGAGTCTGAAATTAAACAAAGTATAGCATGAGAAGAAGCGAAAAAGGTGGTAGTCATGGGACATAGGAAGGTCAAAGGTGGTTAATAGATTATACTTTGGGTGTAAGATGGAAAGTTTCAAGAGGGTTTGGTTAGACAAAAAAATTGCTAAGTCAATACAAAGTTTTCTAATCATTTCACAAACTGCCCACCAAAATTTCAGTAACATTTTTAAGCATTGTCGGTCACTTGGTTGACTTAAACCAACACTTCTTAAATTTCCTCAAAATAAATCGATTATTGAAACTCTGAAATTTATTTACTTCGGAAATATTATTATTTTTTCAATAATATTTATCAAAATTATTATTCATAACTAACAACCAGTTGATTTAGTGAAATGATAAATTAGATTCCTTAAACAATGTCAGGGGTTTACATTTTGACGTTTGCGAATGAAGCAAATTGGGTTAGAAAGATCGCTCTCACTTCTATAGTATCCGATTTGGATTAGTTGGTTAATAGATCATAAATTAGTGTTTAATTCAAAATTATTATCCATAACATTATTTAAAATAAAAAAAGTGTTCATAAATATAAGAGTTTATCCTAATATAGTATTTTGGCGAATGTTTTATAAGCACCAGATAATCAAATCTTATAAATTATATTTGTTGACCAAATTTGATATGATTAGTCATACTCTGAAAAATGTGGCCTATGGATCGTGTTTGGTTTCTTGATTTATTTTGATATTATGCGGCTTTTTTCAGACAATTCGTTCGCAATTTTCTCTTCCATTTCAGAATTACAAACCTAACTGAATGTGGATGATGGATTGATGACATCATTAATTGGGCATTTTTCTCTACAATTTCGTAGATTTTAACTTAATAATACAATACAAATGTTCGAAAATATTAAAATTTATAAACATGGTTGCTCATATATATATATAGTTTATAATTTATTTAAATGACTAAAATTAGAAATAAAATACAATCACGTGAGATACAATAATAAAAATAACAAGATTAATGTCGAAGAAAATTTATCATTATTAGAAGATATGGTAAAAAATTCAGTAGGACCTTTAAAATTTAGCCTTTTGACATCTTCACGGTATTTCTTGAAAATGGCCATAATTTTCATCTCGTTTTTCCCTTGGACTTAATGGGTGATATAATTAGATCAGCTCTTTTACCCATAAGGATAATTATCTTCATATAGTTTACTATCACGTAATGTTGTAGACACATATTTTCGTCCGACTTTGATTATATGTTATTATTATATTTAAATATAGTAGTCTATTATATTATATTAGTATTTTGTGTTGTATAAATATATGTGTTTACGTTTATATTATATACATATACATATTATACTATATACTATAATATACTATGAGGGGCATATACATTGTGTCCATATATTACATATGTATTTACATGTGTACATTATACATTTACAACACATATCTATTTATTTTCCCTTTTTTTTATTTACATACCAAGACCAACATTAACGCCCAGCAGCCCACCACAATGGTCCAACAGTAGCAGACCCGAACCGGCCCAAAGAAACAACCTGAACCAACCCAGTGCAGATTAGGATTTTCTAACCCTAATGTTTGCCCCAGCCAAGCATCTCCACTGTTGGATCTCAATGAGATCCAACGGTCAACAACAGAGTTCATCTACGGTTTCATCCTCTTCCCACTTCAGCGCCACATAGTCGCTTGCCCAGAGAAACCATCGGTCAAACCTGGGAGAGTCCTTCCCCGATTTCTCGACGCAACCAACTACCACAACTCAACAAACACAATTTCATGTATTTTAGTCCTAGTAAAATACTAAAACCTAACAAAAAAATCAGGAATTTTCTAGGCCTATAAATTAATGCGAAATGTAACACAAGAGATCAAAAAAAAAAAAAAGAAATACAAGGAAATCGGAGCAAAAAGTTGTAAAATTGTGAAAGTAAATTCGAAATAAAAGGTATTGTTTTTACCTTGCATGGTTGTCTATCTCATTTGCATGTGGTTCTCTTGTTTTATTCCTTGTAGTTTTTGACTCAAAAAATCGAAAAGATGAAGGAAAACCGAGGATCGGGGAGGGTTTTTCGAAAGATCTTCTCTATATCTAGCCCACCTTGAGACTATTTTGCAAAAACAAACTAGATTTTTGAAACGAGGGTGAAAAAATCTTTCGGAAAAACTAAAACTTTTTTTTCTGCCGCCAATGAACGACAGACGGCGTGGCGGCGGTGGCCAGAATCTGGGTTCTCTATGAACCCAAGTGGCCGTGTTCTTCAAAAATGAAAAACACTTGAGAGAATTTGGGGTTTTGGCCTTTTATCGAGTATGGAATAAGGGAAAAATGAGTTAGTGTTAGTGAAGATTGGTATATATAGCGACCCGATAACCTGATCGGCGTATTTTCACGTTGGGTCGAGGAAATTACATAGTTAGCCCCTTCATTATTTTTAAAACCCTTCTCAATTTTAGCTCTGATTTGTCTATCAAATTCACCACTCATTTCGTTTTATTTTCCAATATGGTCCTTTGTTCAACTAATCACTTTTGCCTTTAATTATTTTCTTTTATCTATTTATTATTATTATTATTATTATTATTATTTTTATTTTTTTTTTCATTTTTTACTGTTTTTTAATCTTAGTATTTTTTTTTTATTTTTATTTTTTAGTTATTTTGTTCTATTTTAATTTAATTTATTTATGTATCTTTAGCATGTGTGTTTTGTCTTTGTTCTATTTTTTTCCTGTTAAACCTTCAACATGTATATATATATATATATTCTTGTTTACTTAAAGTAACATAATTAACCCTTTTTTTCTTTTGATTCAACATTTTACTTTACAAATCTAACGTTTTTGGTCTCTTATGGGTACTTTTTTAAATCAATCAGAGGTAAGTAATTCGGATCGAACTTTTACCTTTCAATTTAAATTTTCTTAATTAAGACAACTGGAAATTAAATTAGTACCGAAAGGGCAGTTCAAGAGCTAATCCTTCCTTGACTGTAACCGACTCCCGAATCTGACATATCTTTGGTAAGATGCAGATCATGTAAGAAATCAAGGCTCTATACCCGAGCTCTGAACCCTTTTTAAGTAGAGGTGAAAGCTACGCCTTCGTGAGAATTTATTCTCTGTGCGGGCCTAACAAGCAACCTTCATAATTCATATACCTTATGTCTTCGTGTGAATTTATTCACCGTGCGGGCATAAGGGAATGTATCCTCTCGAATTTAACTTAGTCCACAAGAGCTTGCAATGGGCTTAGAATTAAGGGTCTGGCAAGCCCAAGGGGGCACCGACAATGAGAACTCGGGTACCTTTTCTTTAGAACCTAAACCAGGAGAATACAAGGAGTTAGAGTCCACCCCAAAACTTCATTTCTAAACCTAGGCTGTCTTGAGTTATTTCATGCTTTACTTTCTGTTCAAAGCATGAACTAGACAAATATGCTGTTAGGATTTGCTTAAAATTAACATGTGGGGTAGAAAGCATGTATGAGTAAGAATTAAAGCATGTGGGGTAGATATCATATGGGGTAGGACTATTTTCATTATTATTTTGATTATTGTCCTTACCTTAGTAACTATTTCCTTTCATTTTTGTTCTCTTTCATTTTATTTTTATCATTTACATCATATAAAAGATATGTTGATATACAAAAACGTGTTTGTTAAATGTAAATAGTCTGCATTAATGGACAAAGTGGTTGTAATACAAGAGATGAAAAATGCAAGGGACAATCTGCAAGGCAACTATGTGTCACATTCTCTTAAGAAGACATGGTGCCCACAATCAAGTACATAAAAAGTTAACTTTTCAAAAATGGTTGGCAAATGTTGCAGGGGCAAGACGAGAAACAGGTTACTAACCTGGAAAGTCCCTTCAAAGACGTCAAGAACAAGATGACAAAGAGATAGCTGAAATTGGATGCCATTGTTGACGAAATCAAGAAACAGGCAAATGAACTTCACATAGTTCCTACCAATAGAGGGCTCCAATGGCATTTCGTTAGGGAACAAGTTCAGCAAAGGATGAAAGCCAGAGATGGAATCATTCGATGCTTCTGGGAACAATTACAAAAAGTAGCTCATCACTTACACGGTTTAGCTAGAGAAGACGGAGCGGTTTGACAGAGTATTCAACCGGTGACAGACAAAGATAGAAGACGAGTCAACATGTTAGAAGCTTTCCGGGGTCTAGAGGACTTAGTCAAAATATACCTTTAAAATGTTTTTTAACTCATAAGAAATAACACTTTTGTCCCCAATAAAGATTATTTATAATAACATACACGTTTTTAGATCAGTGCCTTAAAACTTCATGCATCATGCATTCTTACATATTTTGCATTATTTTTTCTTTTTTTTTATTACATTCACATTAACTAACAAGAGATGTCTCATAAAAAATGAACAAACACTGGACACACCGAGCATTGGACATACCTCATCATTTTGTTCAAAGAAAAGACAATTAAAAGAGAAGCTTTGAGAGAAAATTGAAGTTACCTGAACTGTGTTTGTAAAAAGATCCAAAGCGATGAATGAGATACTAGCACGTGTTGGTATGATTGAGAAAATTCAAGAGCAACTCGTAAAAACCCAACGGGAGATGATTGGTCAAGCAAAAATATTTCAAAATGATTCAAGAGAATAAATGACCAAATTAATGGACATGGTAAATGTTGTGATTCTTGGAGAGAAGCCACTAATGGATCCCATTTTAGATGGGACTATGAATGCTGGTGCTGAAACTGAAATGATAGTGGCAAGAGACCTGTTAAGGAGCCAGATATTTCAGGCCAGCTTTAAAAATCAAATGTGGTTGTAGAAGTCTCTACTGGGCCAACAATGAATGAATAGCTAATGAGGGATAAAGTTTCCCTTGTGAGAGATAAGCCTTACTTAAAGAAGAGGGTCATAGAAGATGACCAAATGTTGACCAAGAAAGCTAAGAAGTATCAATCTCTCATGATTAGAGGTTCTAACCCTTTACAATCATCCGGTCAAGACAATCGAGTTTTATCTATAAAGTTATCATTAAGTAGTCTCTCGTCATGGGGATTAGATGAGCAGAAAAGGAAAGTACAGGGTTTTCGGTCCCCTCCTATTTTTTGCTTGAAAAACTACATTAAAAATATTCACAACCAGGTTGGTTACATCAGGATATGTCCAGCCACAGTGGTCCCTGAATGAGAAGTGGACCCATAAAGAGATTCATTGGATGAACCATAATGGAACCTCAGATTATTCAGTTAAGGTTCTCACAACCTTGAGGATTATCTAGAGCAAGAAATTCAAGAGTGCAAGGTAAAAGAGAAAGGGGTTAAAGTCCAAAATTCTAAAGTCGTAGCTTCACCAGAGTTTAATACAGGAAATTCCTATGAAGAATATAAGGCGCAAGAGGATAGGAAATGAAATCCAAGCAAAAGGGCTTCCATGAATGTAATCCGAGACTGGCCCGTGGGTTTAAGAATGAATGGGGTAGATAAAGCCTCGGAGACACCTCAAACACCTATATCAGATTTCCTGAAGGCAAGAGGAGTTTAGGGTAGCTTATAATGCCTGACGAATATTACACCAATCACAGCTGCAATATATGTTCAAGACCCGACCAAAACTATCACCACCAAGGTAAATCGTTTTGGATCCAAATTTGGGCCCAATTTCCAACCAGGAAAAGAAAAACTAATAAATAACAAAGAAGTGGGATTTTCCCAAGAAGCTGCTCAGGAGGAAGCAAAAATTTGTGCGTCTGAGGGTACTTCAAAAGGAGCCCTAGCAAGTGAAACAATTGAGAAATGGGGAGCAATTGCAGATGAAAGCCCTAATCCAACTAGACACTCAACATTCTAGAAATAATGGGGCATCCTAATGAGACTTTATTCCATTTTGCAGCATCCTGTTTTAACTTATTTTTTGAACTTTCTCATATTTCTTTTTTAACTTGTCTTTTAAACTTTCTCATATTTCTTTTTATAAGGTTATTTAAATGAATTTATGCTGAGCATTAAATCAAATTTATATCATGAAATTCTTTGAATATCAACTGAGTTAAAAAACTTTGTAAATGATCGGAGTTATAGGTCCTTGACAAAGTGATATAATTAAAATTGGTAAAATAATGACACTTGATTTTACCCCAGAAGACACACTCGAACACCATATCCTTCTCTGGAAAGAACCGATATAACATTCTTATCTCATAAGGGAATAAACAAGAGGCTTGGTATTAGGTATGCATAGGAGCGGACAACATGGGGCATCTTTTGCGTATGACATTACTATACTTTTATTGAGAGTGTTCAATGACGATGATGATCTTCACAGATAGAATAGTCGAATAAGCAAATCTTGTTTAGGCCAGTTGCTTGGAAATTGAACTCTAAAGATGAGATTTCTTGAATTTCAACAACACCTAGACTATAACAGGTTCTTCTTGACAAACTTAAGAAATTGGATCCGTATACCTAGATTATAATATTATATGTATACAATAAAGCTTGAGCTTTCCCTCTAGAGAAATTGGTTAAACACCCCGACTTTATGGATAAGATTCAGCTAGCCTGATAGAGGTGATTATAATATCTATACAATAAAGCTTGAGCTGTCCCTCCAGAGCAATTGGTTGAACTCCCTGACTTTATGGATAAGATTCAGCTAGCCTGATAAAGGTGATTATAATATTGAGTTGTCCCTCTAGAGCAATTGGTTAAACGCCCCGGCTTTATGGATAAGATTCAGCTAGCCAGACAATGGCAAATTAAATCAAATTTATCTAAATAAGGAGTTTCGGTAAAGATGGACTAAGGGATTTAAGGAACACCTGTTATAGTCAATTTCACATGAGCACTCAAGAATTTCATTTTCATATCGATATTTCGGTACTGCCTTTATTAAAGGAGTCTACGAAGCTTGAACAAATAGAAGATTTCAGAGAACTGAAATAGAAAGTCTAGTAATTGATTATGTTAGTTACATCATTTTGTCTACATCCGATTAAAATGCCAAGCTAAGAAATAGGGGCATATTGTGATGTTCAAAAGGATCGAAGAAAAATGATATTTTGGTGGCCGAAACATTAGGAAATAGAAAGCTAACCTAAAGCCAACTCATCAATTTGGATATTTGTCAAAGAGCTGTAACTCTGAAAGTATAAAGAGCTTTTGATTCTTTTGATTTTCTGTGAATTCATGTTTATGATTTGATTTAATGGCGAGCTTGATTTAAGGGGCAATGTTTTAAAAAATTCTTATACTCATATCTTTTTTTATTCCGTCCTAAAATAAAAGAAAGGAGAAAAACATTTTCAAACAGGACAGTCTCAAATGTGAAAGGTCCTTGAAGTTGTTGAGGCTCATTTTGCCTCTATTGAAGAAAGAATAAACAATGCCAGAATAATGGAGCATTTCACATTCTTGAAAGCAAATAGTCCGAGTGATCAGATAGAACTTGTGACATTGTCAGCAACCCGAGAATAAAATGGGGCATGGTCGATTCCTAAGACAAGACCAGCAGACAAAAATGAGGTTCCATCCAGGAGATAAACAAGAACTAATTCATGTTGCATACATCTTAGACATACTTAAGAGCATCACATTTATCATTTTTTGCATACATAATTTTTACAGCTTTAGCGTCAAGTTTCAACTTCAAAACAAAAGAAACTCGAATCAAAAGCACCTTCAAAGATCGATGGTGGTTGCTTAACTCAGCATTAGGGAGCTACACCTAAACCAACTTGACATATTAAAAGATCGACAATCTTAGAATCAACTTCAGACGGGTTCGAGAGCCAATTCAGAGCGGATCCAGTTCAACTTAACTCAACGACAAGTGGCTAGTTTCCAGTTAACGTCTTCAATCCAGACTTCAACTCCACGACGGATGATATGCAACTGACAGAATTTTCCACTTGGTTTCCCTTGAAGGGGAGTCATCTAAAGAATTATGATCAACTTAGACCTAATAAGGGGGGCCATCCTTCATTTAGAGGAAATTTATAGCTCAGTTTAAGTCGAGAAAAGTTGTTTGTCAACGAACAACTTTTTAGTTTAGAGGTTGAGCTAGATTTCAACTTCACAGCGAAAGATATCAAACTCGAAACAACTCAACTTATACAAGATTGGATTTCAACTTCACAACGAAGGATATCCAACTCAAAGCCAATTTGGCAAAGCACTACAACTCGAGATTGATTTCAACTTCATAACGAAGGACATCCAATTCAAAGCTCAACTTCACAGCGAAAAATCCATCCACGATTTCAACTTCATGACGAAGGATATCGTACCCAAAAGATTAACCTAACTTCACGATGAAGTAGTCATCTGTGACACAATGAAAAACCAGTTTCATTCAGAGTCAATTTCAACTTCACATCGAAAGATATTGAACTCGAAAGCAATGCAATTTTGGATTTAAACTTCACAACGATGGACATCCAATTCAAAGCTCAACTTCACAACGAATGAGCCATCTACGATTTCAACTTCACGATGAAGGATATCGTGCACAAGTGGATTGACTTAGTTTCACAGCAAATGAGTCATCTGATACAATAGGGAGTTATCTCCCAGCCTATTACAATATAACTCAAGACGAGAAGAATTATCTGTCAATAAAAACCTTCGAGTTCGATTCCATTCAACTCAAGGGAATATCAAATTTACAGCATAGCTCAAGGCGAGAAGGGGCTATATGTCAACAAAAACCTTCGAGTTTGATTAATTAGCTCAATGGCATATCAATTTACAGCATAGCTAAAGGCGAAAAGGGCTATCTATCAGCAAAAACCTTCGAGTTCGATTCCATTCAGCTCAAGGGCATATCAAATTTACAGCATAACTCAAGGCAAGAAGAGTTATCTGTTAACAAAAAACTGTCAAGTTCGATTCCATTCAGCTTGATGACATATCAACCGCATGGTAGCAGTGAGGAACTACTTTTGGTTGAGGGTTAGGCCGAGGTATTTAAGTCAAGAAGAAGATCTGGGGTAATTTCTTAGCCTAGTACAACATAGCTTACGTCAAAAAAAGCTATCTATCAGCGAAAGCTTTCGAGTTCGATTCCATCTAGCTCGAGGGTATATCAACCACATGGTAGTGTCGAGGAACTATTTTTCAGTCAAATTTTCAAACCGAGATGTTTAAACCGAGAAGAAGACCAAGGTTGACAACGATTTGGTGACAAGAAATCACATTCCAATTCAAATTCTGAGCTATGATTTCAATTTCATGAAGAAGTGTATCACTTCAAGACTGACTCGACTTCGTGACGGAGGAGTCATTCCCAACTCAGTTTAACAGGGAGTTATTCCTAATTGCAATATCAGAGTCAATCTTCAACTCCACAAGGGAGGATATTAGACTTCGGGACCCCTTCATACCAAACAAAAATTTGTTTCCTTTTATCTTTGTCATATTTTTCGTTACACGAAAAAGGAAAAGAGGGGCAACTGTAGACACATATTTTCATCCGACTTTGTTTATCTGTTATTATTATATTTAAATATATTAGTCTATTATATTATATAGTATTTTTGTTGTTGTATAAATATATGATTACGTTTATATTATATTATATACATATACATATTATACTATATACTATAATATACTATACGGGGCATATATATTGTGTATGTATATTACATATGTATTTACATTGTACATTATACATTTACAACACATATCTATTTATTTTCCTTTTTTTTTATTTACAAACCAAGACCAACATTAACGCCCAGCAGCCCACCAACAATGGTCCAACAGTAGCAGACCCGAACCCGCCCAAAGAGACAACCCTAGCCGCCAAGCATCTCCACCGTTAGATCTAGATGAGATCCAATAGTCAGCAACAAAGTTCATCTAGGGTTTCTTCCTCTTCTCACTTCAGCGCCGCACAGTCCGCTTGCCCGGAGGAACCACCGATCAAACCTTAGAGAGACTTTCCTCGATTTGTCGGCTTAACCAACTACCACAACTCAACAAACACAATTTCATGTATTTTAGTCCTAGAAAAACACTAAACCCTAACAAAAATCGAGAATTTTCTAGGCCTATAAATTCATGCGAAATGTAAAACAATAGATAAAAAAATGCAAGGAAATCGGAGCAAAAAGTTGTAAAATTGAGAAAGCAAATTTGAAATAAAATGTATCGTTTTTACCTTGCATGGTTGTCTATCTCACTTGCATGTGGTTCCTTTTTATTCCTTGTTGTTTTTTACTCAAAAAAACGAAAAGAGGAAGGAAAGTCGAGGATCGGGGAGGGTTTTTCGAAAGATCTTCTCTAGATCCAGCCCTCCGAGGCTATTTTGCAAAACCAAATTGGATTTTTGAAACGAGGGTGAAAAAATCTTTCGGAAATACTGTCGACAGTCGTTTTCGTCAGAGTGACGTTTATTATATATAATAATATTATATTTTAAATATTATTATTTATATTGCCCGTAGGCCCATTTACAAGTTTGGAGGCCCAATTGATAACTTGGGAGCCCGATTGCAAGTTTAACCCAATCCAAGCCCGAGCCCATCCGGTTACAAACACAAACTCATCCAGGCCCAGATCCAGCAGGCCCAATGAGAGAAGCCCGTGCAGCTAGGGTTTCATCTCAACACCAACGCCGCCAGCTCATCTCAACCGTCCGATCCAAAGGCAAATCCAACGGTCACCAGTGCACCCAGCAGAAACCCTAGGGTATCATTATCACCCTAGGTTCTATTCCGGCCACCGCCTCTATCGCTCCAACTGAAGACTACCACGAGGATCACCGTCTCTCCAGATCTCACCAGAGCACTCCAGAAGGTTCCAGAAGGTAAACGAGGATCGCACAACAAATCAAGCTAGGGTGAGTCACCATCGTAGGTCTGGTGACTCACCGGATTTCCTCATCATTACAGAGGGTTCCTTCAACAAACACACCAACAACAGCAAGCAACACAAAACAATGAGAAAATGAAACAAAAATAGAAAGCTACCACAAAAATCCACAGCAACAACAAAAGAAAAGAGATGAGAGTGAGAAGCTTACCCAACAGCCGAAGTTTCAACATCGTCAGAGTCACCGTGAAATCGAAGGTAAAGCCTTCGGTATTTTTTAGATCTAGGACGATCTGAAAGTTTTTAGAGAAGGGAAGTTAGATTCGGGTAGAGGAGGTTCCGATCTACATTTTAGTGGATTTTTGTATTTTTCGGCCACCGTGGGTAGTGGTCGGTGGCATCGGAATATGGCGGCATGAGGTTGCTGGCTAGTGACCGACGAACCTTCGGTGAGGGTTTAGAGAGAAGCGAGAGAATTCTCTCGTCTAGAGAGAGAGAGAAAGAAAAAGAGAGAAATGGGATAGTGAAGGCCTTAGGGCCAGTTAGGGTACATTTATACCCTCCCCAAAACTACGTCGTTTTGGGTAGTTTTGGGGAGGGGCATCAGGGTAATTATAGCACAGTTAAACTACATGTGTGGTCCCCTTGATTTGTAAGCCTTTCATTTTGGTCACCGAAATCAGGTTTTTTCGTATTTCAATTTGGCATTTTAATTTTGTATATTTATATTTTAGTCACTATTATATATATATATATATATATATATATATATATATATATATATATTATGTATTTAGTCCCTAAACATTAATAAATTTATATTTTAATCCCGTATTAGTAATTTAGGGTAAATTACATAATTGGTATATAATTTTAATATCATTTCGAATTAGGTTATTTAATTTTATTACTTTATATATTTCATTATTAATAATTAGTATATTATATAATTAATTAATATTTATATTTTTAGATTATTATTTTACATATCTTTTAATTATAATAATTTTATAATTCAAATTAGTAATATTTATATTAAACATTATTAAGTAATATTTTTTATTTGTATAATTTAAATTAAAAACAAATTTATAATTACTGCAAAGACATTTAATTAATAGATACATATACCAATTTTGGGCATTGTGGGAATGCTAATTCTTTCTCATACGTAACCGACTCTCAAACTCATTTTTCTGGTAAGCAGACCCGAGTTGTATTATTTTAATATTATTATTAAGAATTTTTATTAAAATAATATGACATTTTGGTGACCAATCACACCGAATTAAAAGATTGTTGGCGACTTTACAATTTGGTGTTTTATTTGATTCATGGAAGATACACACTTACTTTTTCGAGACTAGTTACACCGTCTGGGGTGTACTATTTGCACTCTCCGTCGCCAGGGCAGAGAAACGTCTCGACAGCTTGGCGACTCCGCTGGGGATTTTTTTTTTAAAAAAATGAGAGTTCAACCACCGATTTATTAATTATTTGTCTTTGCAGTAAATAATAATTTTTTTAAATTTTGTTTTAATTATTTTTATTATTTTACTAACTTTTGTTTTTATGTGTACAAATTTAATTTTGGGTCATTAAAATAGAATAATAGGTTGTATATTATTTTTATTTTATGCTTTTCCTCACCCATTGTGCATTGCATTCATGACATGAGCTAAAACACCGCTCTTATCCAGTTTAAGTGGATGAGAAACTACTTCTTCGTGTGGTTTTCACCTCCGTATGTGATAGGGGACCATTATTTGAGCTCACACCTTATGTTCCTCATGTGGTTTTCACCTCTGTATGGACATAATGAAGTGTGTTCATTCAAATTAAACTTAATCCGAAAGTCTGTAATGGACCAGGATTAAGGGCTTGGCAGTCCAAGGGGATACCAACAAAGGATAATTCGTTAACCCTTTTTACTCTAGAGCTAAAACCCATCATATAGTAAAACCTAGAACTGGAGTCTAGGTGAAATCTAACCTGAATGAGTCTTGTAAGTTTAAGCGCACAAGGAAAAACATGTTGAGTCTTTTATTTATTATTATTTTATGAATAAATGCATGGGAATTAGAAATCGTGCGGTTAGGTTATTTTTCCAAACAAAGCATGGAACTAGAAAGCATGAGGTTAGGATATGATTTTTACTAACCAATTTTTGTATATATTCTGGAAATGCATATATTAATTGTTTTGTTTGCATTTGCATAATCATGACATACTCAAGAGTGTTGATTCAAGAGTGATTATCAAAATCAAAGGCTTTCAGTATGGACAAAGGGTTTCATGATCAAGTAAACTGTGGAGCAGCCAAAGAAGGATATATTGAAGAAGCTTTTAAAATAATGGAGGGGTATGAACATAAAAATCTGTTATATTGGTACCGAAAGCATTTTATGGTAAGATCATCAATAGGAGTAGTCACAATGAAGAAAGTTTTTATGAAGCTCAAGCCCGTTTTTGGAAAGACAAAAACAAGAAATTAAGCACAGAGGTCAAAGCCAAGCTTGATGATTTCTGAAAGGTCAGTCAAATCTTCAAAGATGTTGGACTCAAAAATACTCCTGAAGAATGGATGATAGAAATCATTAAACTAAAAAGTGATGCTGAGTATTGGAAAAAGATATAGGAGGATCAAGCAAAGAAATTCTCCTATGATTTTCAAATTGCCGAAGAAATATACAATGCAACCATTACAAATTTGGAAAAATATCAAGATGAAAACCATATTGAAGAAGGATATAGCCAACATGGAAACTTCATATCTGATCCATCAATGCGAGATTAATGCTGAATTAAAATCCATTAGAGCTTAGAACCACACATTGCTGAAATGATGGATGATTATGGAGATCTGCTACAAGAATTTCTTGAACATAAAGGTTCTCTAATAAAGGAAAAATGAACAATATTGTCTGCAACTTCAGGAAATGGTAGGCAAGATTCAAGAAAAAGATAATGAATTGAAGAAAGTTGTTGTTCAAGCAAGCAAGGTAGCCCACAAACTGGTGAACTTAGCTGGTTTTACAATAGAACTAAAGCAGGATGATGATCTGATTCTGGAGCATAAATAGAAATTAACTTGGCTTTTTAAAGAGATAGAGAAATTAGGAGGGAAAGATATCCCTTATATGTAATGATCTTCTGAATTGTACTAAAATTTACCCTTTTTGTGTTCAATGAAAGCTGTTTTAAGATAATTACTCTTGAATTACACCTTTTCATACATGCATTTACATATACATTTTACATTCACAATCATGTTCTGCATAGCATGATAACATGTATCAATCATGAAAACATGAGAGTAATCAGTGAAAGATTTTGAAACCAGGAGTTCTGAAAATCAGGGGCAGGTCTTAAAAAAGATTGAAAGCCATGAATAGAATATTAGCTCGAGTTGGAAGGGTTGAGAGAATATAAGAACAACTTATGAAAATCCAACGAGAAATGCTTGAAGAAACAAGAATGTTCCAAGCTGAGTCCAGGAAACAAATGTCTGAAATGATGAGTATGATGGTTACTTTGTTGTATGGGGAGAAAATGTCAGAAGACTCTATGGAGCACGAAAAGATGAAGGTCTCAGGAAAAAGTCTGGATTTCAATGACATGATGATAAATGACCAAGAACCTGTTGTGAAATGTAGAAATCCAACCCATTTTCACGAATCGGGAAATATGACAGATAGCATGGACATTGAAGCTGGTACAAAAAAGAGAAACATGGAACAAGTCCCATTGATAATGGATAAAAAAGGCAAGAATGAAAAAAAGGATGACACATCTCTTTCCAATTCCAATTTTGTATTCAGAGTTGTTACCCTTACTATTTGAAAATGGGCTTGTGACACCTATCCCTCTAGTACTTATTTGCATCCAAGTTGGAAAAATATCAAGAATCCATGCAATTATCATTCTGGAGATTCTGGTCATTCTACTGAAAGTTGCATAATACTGAAATTAAAAGTCCAAGACCTAATGGCATAAGGGTTATTATGTTTTGAAAATGGGAAACCTAAGCTCATCAGGAAACCAAAGCCGGTTGAAAAAGAGATTTTCAAATCATGTCTCTCAAGACGATGGTCAAAAGGTAGACATTCAAAGCAAATATTTTCAAGAAAACAATAGCAAAGAAACGATCATATCAAGGGAATCTCTACCATATTTTTCTTCAATCTCATGCAGCAAGTTATATGACAAATTACATAAAGCCCAACTTATTGCTCCATGTCTGGCTAAACCTTTGGTACCTCCTTCCCAAGATGGTATAATAAAAGGGTCTTTTGTGAGTATCATGCTGGAATCCGAGAACACTCCATTGAAAATTATGGCAACTTCAAACGACAAGTTCAAGATCTTTTGACTCATGTAATTATAGAAGTGGATGCCAATAGTCAATCCATTTTGATCAAACATTTGGGAATCAACCCTAAAAATGAAGTTGATAGTGTCAAAACAAATGGGGGGACAAGACAAAGCCAAGAAAGATGAAGTATGTATGGCAGATTTAACTCTCGATACTTCTCTCAAGTTAAAAGATGATGCACAAAGAAGAAATGAAAAAGCAAAATGAAATGTAATCCGAGACTACCCTATAGGTTTAAAAAGAAGCAAGGTAGATACAACCTTGGAGACACCCATATTAGATCTTTTGAAGTCAAAAGAAGTATGGGGCAATTTAGTGAATGCTACTCCAAATACAGCTGTAAGAAACATCCAGAATCAGGATACAACAATTGCCACCAAATAGATTGGTTTTGAAATTCAAACTGAGCCCAATTACCAGTCAGGAAAGATGATGGTAGGATTTGATCAAGAAATAACTCAGGAAAAAACAGAAGTTTGTGTACCTAAAAGCTCATCCAAAGAAGTTACCCAAGAAATGGGAACAGATATAGATAGAGATCCTGGTCTGATTATACACCCAACATCCAAGGAATAATGGGGCAGTGGAAGTTGTTATCTATCACTATTATACATTTCATTTTGTAGCATCTTGTTTGGATATGTTGTTGTTCCTTTCTCCGCCTTTTGAAATACAATGGGTTGCTTTTAAGGTTATGAGCATTGAATCAATTTTGTAATCTTGAATTTATTTGAATATCATTAGATTAAAAGCTCTTTACAATTAGAGTTATATATCTTTGGCAAAGTATTAAGATTGAATACCAGAAAAAAGGATCCTGACCTTACCTCAGAAGAAATGCATCCCCCAAATACACCCTTCCATAAATATGAGAGAGTTTTCTCCAATGCAAGGAATTAAACAAAATGCTTGGTATTGATATTTAGAAACATACAACGTGGGGCATCTTTCGTGACATTGCAAAGCTCCCTTTTATTAACGAGATTCGATGATGAAACTTTGACAAATCTAGTCTAAGTCAGTTACTAGGAAATTGAAATTTGGTAATGAGATTTTCTAAATTTCACCTAACACGTAGACTATAACATGTTCTTCTTTAAAAAGTGAGAGTCATATATGTAATTATCCCAATGATGGCTAATGTCAAATAAAGTGGAATTTAGCTAGCCAAAATGGAAAAAGAAGAAGTTGTTGTAAAAAAGTGAAATAATACCTGTTATAGTCTATTTCACACATGTGCACACATAAATCTCATTGTTAGACCGATATTTTCACAATGCTTTGAATAGAATCAAAGATTTTAGAGAATTGAAATGGAGGTACTTTAGAAGGTCTAGTAACTGTTATGCTAGATTGTGTCATTTTGTACGCATCCGGTTAAAGATACCAAGTCAAGAAAGTGAGGCATTTGACAATGTTCACAAAAGAGTGAGAGAGGGGTGACATCTTCACTAAGATGTAACCATAGAAAATATGGAAGCCAACCTGAAACTAACCTCTCATTCTTGATACTTGTCAAATAACTATAACTCTGAAATAATAAAAGTTGTTGATTCTTTTGATATTATTTGAATTCATGCTTATGATTTGATTCTATTGTGAACCTGTAAGGGGTGATATTTTACAAAATTCTTTCATTCTTTGATAAGAAAGGAGGAAAACATTTTCAAACCAGATGGTCTTAAATAAAAAAATCTTGAGTTAAGTTGATTCTACCCTCATTGGAAAAATGAGCAAGGCCAGAATAATGAAACATTTCATATTCTTGAAAGTAAGTGGCCCGAAAGATTAAAATTTTGAAGAACCAAACTTATGTTATTCCCTTTGGGGAAAACAATCAAGAATAAGATGATTACCTCATTTGGAAGAGGCACATATCTCAAACACAACAGTGAAGAAGAAGATGATCATCTCATTTGGAAGAGTAACATTGGAATGAGAGCATTCAAGATCAAGAGATTTGGCACGAATCAAGCCATGAGTATCCACGATGGAGCATTTGCAAAATTATACCTCATGAGAAGCATGAATGGACATTAAGAGTAAACCTTACAACTTAGAATGATGGGGCATGATGAAGGCCCATTTCAGTCAAAAATAATCCATGTAGGGTATGCTGAAGGCCCATTTCTGTCAAAAATAATCTATGTAGGGCATGCTGAAGGCATATTTCAGACAAAAAAGATCCAACAGGGTATTCTGGACCCTTATTCTTCTAGAAAAATCATTCTCATGAAGCAAAAAGGTATGAAGAATGAAAATGGTGAAACAATGACAATCAAGTTGACCATACATAGCTGTTTTGTCCATCATGTGATTACATTATCCCCACAGAAGCCACAGAAAAGGATAAATGTGTTGTCAAATGTTTTACGAACTAGTAATTATGGTGTTGAACCAATGTTGTGTCATGTGGTTGACATAGGATAAAGTTTGTATTCAAGCTCCAAGAATCAAGAATGAGAAATGATGAAGATTTCTTTCCACGAATGAACGTTGGAACTTTTTAACAACAATAAACTAGTGGAGCCAACTAAGATTGAACAATGGATTGTTGTTAAACATCTTGACATGATATGGTTTGAATAACCTTATTCAAGATCTGATTAGATGTGGAGACATGATAGGAATTAGGATAAAATCCTTTTTGTAAAGAGATTTGATTAGATGTGGAGACGTGAAAGGAATTAAGATAAATCCTTCTTGTAATGTGTTGTAAGAGTCAAATCAGAACAGACATGGCTAATATCTTGATTGATCTCTGAAGCTTTATCGGATTTTTACGCAAGTTCAAGACAACTGGTGTTATCAAAGAAAATGGGGCAACAAGGTTATAATTTTCAATATGACAAGAGTCCCATAAATGGAACAATTCTTCTGAAATTTTCATACAAATTGAGACAAAGATGATACCAAGATGAAAGTGGACCAAATGATTATTCAAAAATGCAAGTTTGATAGCGTAAGTTGCTACACTATTTTGAAGATAGCCTTGAAAAAGAAGAAGATCAAACTTTGGATTCAGATGAAGATTGATGCATTCATACTTTCATAAGAACATTATTTGCATAAAGATCATGCATTTCATTGATATATTTGATTGCATTTGCATAAATACATTTCACAAAAGATGCAGGGACAAAATACCTTACGAGTATAAGGTAGAATCCAAATCACAGAAGTCATGTTTGGAGAGGCAAACATCTGAAGAATAGATGAACGCAATCCATACAGAAGAAGCATTAATTTTGGGGCATGCCCAACCAACAAGTTGTTTCAAAAAATGAGAAAGCGATTTTCAACGTTTTTCATTCAATTTTTTCCAAAAATGAAATTATTGAAAAGTAAGAAACCAATTTCCAAAGTTTCTTACCTAGTAAATTATTTTCCACGAATTTGTAAATCATTCGGGTCATTTGTAAGTCTTTCGAGCATGATACTTAAATCTTTCAGGTCATCTGTCAGTCTTTCGAGCCAGATGATAAGTCCTTAGGATCATCCGTCAAACCTTTGGGTAGAATATTTACATATGATTTTCACATGAAAATGAGATAGCGATTTTCAAAGTTTCTCATTTAAGGTTCTAGAAAATCAAATTTTTGAAAAGTAAGAAGTCTCTTACTCAGTAAATTATTTATCACGAACTTGTAAATCCTTCGGGTCATCTGTCAGTCCTTCTAGCATGATGTTTAAATCCTTCTGGTCATATGTCAGTCTTTCAAGCAAGATGATAAGTCCTTAGGGCCATCCGTTAGACCTTTGGGGAGGATGTTTACACTCTTTAATTCTAATCTCCACAGAAGAGTAGTGGAACATATTTATTTTTTTTATCAAAAAGAGGTCAATTGGACGAAAACTTGTCTTTTTATCTTTGCTTTATTCTCGTTAACACAAAAAATAAAGCAAAGAGGGGCAGCTGTCGATAGTCATTTTTGTCCGAGTGACGTTTATTTTATATAATAATATTATATTATAAATATTATTATTTATATAGCCTGAAGGCCCATTTACAAGTTTAGAGGCCCAATTGATAACTTGGGAGCCTAATTACAAGTTTAACCTAAGCCAAGCCTGAGCCCAACCGGCTACAAACCCAAACTCATACAGGCCCAGATCCAGCAGGCCCAATGAGAGAAGCCCGTGCAGTTAAGGTTTCATCTCAACTCCAGTACCGCCAGCTCATCTCAATCGTCAGATCTAAAGGCAGATCCAACGGTCACCAGTGCAACCAGTAGAAACCCTAGGGTATCATTGTCACCCTAGGGTCTATTCCGGCCACTTTCTCTATTGCTCTAACTGAAGATTGCCACGAGGATCATCGCCTCTCCAGATCTCACCAGAGCACTCCAGAAGATTCCAGAAGGTGAACGAGGATCGCACAACACATCAAGCTAGGGTGAGTCACCATCGTAGGTCCGGTGACTCACCAGATTTCCTCATCATTACAGAGGATCTTTGAGGCCTATATAAGGCGTTCCTGCAACAAACACACCAACAACAGCAAGCAACACACAACAACGAGAAAGAGAAACAAAAACATAAAGCTACCACAACAATCCACAGCAGCAACAAAGGAAAAGAGAAGAGAGTGAGAAGCTTACCCAACAGCCGAGGCTTCAACATCGTCAGAGCCACCGTGAAATCGAAGGTAAAGCATTCGATATTTTTTAGATCTAGGACGATTTGAAAGTTTTTAGAGAAATGGGAAGTTAGATTTGGGTAGAGGAGGTTCCGATCTACATTTTGGTGGATTTTTGTATTTTCAGGCCACCGTGGGTGGTGGCTAGCGGCGTGAAGTTATTGGCTAGTGACCGACGAATATTCGTGAGGGGTTTAGAGAGAAGCGAGAGAATTCTCTCGTCTAGAGAGAGAAAAAAGGGAGAAATAGGATAGTGAAGGCCTTAGGGCCGGTTGGGTTACATTTATACCCTCCCCAAAACTACGTCGTTTTGGGGAGGGGCTTTAGGGTAAGTAGAGGATGGTTAAACTCTACGTGTGATTCCCCTGATTTGTAAGACTTTCATTTTGGTCACCGAAATCAGGTTTCTTCGTATTTCAATTTGGCATTTTAATTTTGTATATTTATATTTTAGTCAATATTATATATATATATATATATATATATTAATTATGTATTTAGTCCCTAAATATTAATAAATTTATATTTTAATCTCGTATTTAGTCCCTAAACATTAATTATATATTATTATTAGTATATTTATATAATTAATTAATATTTATATTTTTAGATTATTATTTTACATAACTTGTAATTATAATAATTTTATAATTAACAATTAGTAATATTTATACTAAACATTATTAAGTAATATTTTTTATTTGTATAATTTAAATTAAAAACAAATTTATAATTACTGCAAAGACATTTAATTAATAAATACCGGTACCAATTTTGGGCGTTGTGCGAATGCTAATTCTTTCCCAACGTAATCAACTCCCGAACTCATTTTTCTGGTAAGCAGACCCGAGTTGTATTATTTTAATATTATTCTTAGGAATTTTTATTAAAATAATATGACATTTTGGTGACCAATCTCATCGAATTAAAAGATTGGTGGCGACTCTACAATTTGGTGTTTTATCTGATTCATGGAAG
The DNA here is from genome assembly GCF_006381635.1 of Hibiscus syriacus. Taxonomy (NCBI): domain Eukaryota; kingdom Viridiplantae; phylum Streptophyta; class Magnoliopsida; order Malvales; family Malvaceae; genus Hibiscus; species Hibiscus syriacus. The sequence continues at coordinate 1,674,515 of NW_024062765.1, forward strand.
ATAAACACTTACTTTTTCCAGACTAGTTACACCGTCTGGGGTGTACTATTTGCACTCTCCATCGCCATGGTAGAGAAACATCTCGACAAAAACTAAAACTTTTTTTCCGCTGTGGTGATGGCCAGATTATGGGTTCTCTATGAACCCAGGAGGCCGTGTTCTTCAGAAATGAAGAACACTTGAGAGAATTTGGGGTTTTGGCTTTTTGATCGAGTAGGGGAAGAAGGGAAAAATGAGTTAGTGTTAGTGAATGTTGGTATATATAGCGACCCGATAACCTGACTGGATCCCCTAGGGGATCCGTATGTTTTCACGTTGGGTCGGGGAAAATTACATAGTTAGCCCCTTCATTATTTTTAAAACCCGTTTTGCTCCCCTAACTCGATTTTAGCTTCGATTTGTCTATCAAATTCACCACTCATTTCGTTTTATTTTCCAATATGGTCCTTTGTTCACCTAATTCACTTTTGCCTTTAATTTTTATTTTATTTATTTATTTATTATTATTATTATTATTATTTTATTATTTTTTTTCATTTTTCATTTTCTTTTTGTTTGTCTTAGTTTTTTTTATCTTTTTTATTTTTTTTTTTTTATTATTTGCATTTTTTACTTGTTTTTTTTTTTACTGTTTTTTTAATCTTAGTATTTTATTTTTATTTTTATTATTTCGTTTTTTAATTTAATTAATTTTCATTTTTTAGTTAATCTTGCAAATTTGATTTTTTTTTACTTTAAATTTAATAGGCTTTTCCTTACATTGTTTTTTTTATTACTATGTGTCTTTAGCATGTGTGTTTTGTCTTGTTCTATTTTTTTTGTTAAACCTTCAACATGTATATATATATTTCTCGTTTACTTAAAGTAGCATAATTTACCCTTTTTTTTCTTTTGATTCAACATTTTACCTTACAAATCTAACTCTTTTGGTCTCTTAGGGGTACTTTTTTAAATCAATCGAAGGTAAGTAATTCGATCGAACTTTTACCTTTCAATTCAAATTTCAAATTTCTTAAATAAGACAACTGGAAATTAAATTAGTACCGAAAGGACAAATCAATGGTGCTAATCTTTCCTTGACTGTAACCGACTCTCAATTCCGACATATCTTTAGTAAGATGCAGATCACGTAAATCAATGTATCCAATCAACCAATTTATTCTTAAAATAAATGATCGGTGACGACTCTAACCCACTTATTAAAAGTTGAAGCCCAATTTCGGGTCGGCTGCGACAAATGCCAAAATTGATTCAGTTGGCAAAAAATAAACTGTAGTCAACAAGAAATAATGGACACTTAAAATTGTTATGCAATTACAAAAATATTATTTGTTAATAATCGACTAATAATTTGCAAAACTTAATATAATATTAACCCCTTAGACCCAACCTATGCATTTCGACTAAGTCTAGCATATTACACTAAAGATTCTTAAAGACATTTTTCAAAAACATTATTCGATAATTTAAAATCATATTACAATTGGTATTTATAAAAGTATAATAATTTACGATAAAATCCAACTCGTGAATAAAAACTAAAAACGACCAGGTAAAATAACATGTAATAATTTCGGAGCATAGTAAATCAAATATCAATAGCAAAAGCAGTAAACATCATAAAAAGATAAACACTTCAAAAATAAGACACATGTCACCAATATTAAAAGCAGATCGGAATAGAAATATTACATCAAAAAGATCCGTACTAAATGTGACAATCCTCCAAATGCCTGATACGGAGTGTCTATTTGAGAATATCTGAAAGGGGTAAAACAATTTGAAAAGTGAGCTAGAGTCTTAGTGTGTCCCAACAGTGCAGAAATAAAAACATACAATTATGCTTTCTAAAATCAGTACAAATCACAATCGTTAAAACATCATAGGAGTTTTTAATTTAAAAACTCTGAATCGTCCTCCAACCGAACGCCATATACAGTTCCCAAGAACTGCACAACCTAAGGGAGTACCTTGGGGCCTGAGAGCCTACCCAAGACATTCTCGGGGCCACGAAGGCTTACCCAAGTAAAATCTCCGGGCCGCAGAGCCTACCCAGAGGTCGCCTTAGGTCCATAAGAATTACCAGTCAGTGTTGAACCTATCCAAAGAATTACCAACAGCGACTGAACCTACCAGAGTCTTCATGTCAGATCCAGAGTGCCCCGAATAAAACATTATTGAGACAGTAACCAATAGTAATAGTAAATCAAAGTTCAAACAGATAATCAGTTCAATAAAACAGTAACCAGAAATCATAGTTCAGGCAATCATGCTTTACATTTCAATAAATCAGGAATAAGGTTTCAAAACATGTAATTTATACAGTAGTCAAATCAGATCAAACATTATATTTCAAATCATAGAAAACAATCATGTGCACATGAGATTTCAAACAGATATTTAAAATATTTATTTTTGCACACAAGGAACACAAATCGCAAAATGAATCAGTCCGGAAGATCTATCGAGCACCGGCTTCACTAGGCTCTTCGACTGAACGAGAACCTAAGATATTAGAACAGGTCATATTTGGGATAATATTCTAAATAAAATAACTAACAGGGTTATAAAACTATACGGGTATTCACGGACTCTCGAGGACGAGCGGATCGAGAGGAACCAGGTCGAGTAGAGAAACAGTCAGGAGATCCCCGAGTACCTCTAACATACGTTAACATTAATTAGTCATTGACCATTCGATTAAATTAACTGAATTAAAACACTTAAATAAATATGCATTTTTCGGGTTTATGAGTCAACTCGGAGGCTTTTGGGTTTGAATTTGGAAAAACGGACTTCGGATTCGGACTCAGGACGTCAAATAACATAAAATTTGACTTTTTAGAAAATTTGACTTTTTGGGTTGAAGTCAACTCTGGTCAAATAGTTCGAGTCAGGTTAGGCCGATTCAGGCTGACTGGACTGGTTTCCAGAATGAACCAGATTGGAGACAAGCCCCACGCGTATGCGACGACGAGTGGGGCTCGTGAGACGACGGTAGGGTCGGGGGTGGACGGCCAATTACTCCTAGAGCATCCAAACAGCTTAAACAACCCTCAGCAGCTCAACAATCAATCAAAAACCACAATGAACAACCGAAATAACGATAATAGCTTACCCACGCCAATGATGGAGAAAATGACGACGATGGAAGACGACTTCGGTCGGGTTTTGAGCGCATGGGGACGAGGAAGCTAACAAAGTAAGCTATGAGGCTAACTAATGTTCGAGGTGGCCAGAATTTTGTCGAAAATTGATGCGATAATAGGGTTTCGAGGAGACTTCAATCGACATTCTACGACGGTTCACGATGATAACCGGTGGGGTTTTGATCACGGAAGGTAGCCGGTCACGGTGGTGAGGATGCATTCAGACGATGGTAGGATCGAAGTGAAATGTGGAGGAAGACGACGACAACTAGGTTAATTTGACGAGGGGGAAATAGAGTTAAAACGAGGGATGGGGTTTTCTAATTCTAGGTAACACATGGTAAAGTAATAAATATTATAGCATATATTTAATAAATTTAGACACAAACAATGCCCTAGCCATGGGTGTCCATCCCGGGTAGCAGGGGTTCAAATCCCGTCAGCCACCAACTAAATCTTTTTTTAGCTAATCAGAAAAAATAGGTAAATTATGAAGTTGGTCCTTGAATTTCCAAAACTTTCAAATTTAACACAGAGGTTTTTAAAAATTTACAGTTTAGTCCGGGAAAAAAATTAATTAATTTTAGTTAAATTTTTGGGGTATGACAATAATTGAAAAAGAATTCTAACATGGTAATTGTAAATGGAAGTTTTAGATCATATACCTACACTTTGAATCAACATCTCATATTAATTCAATTTCGATGTTGTTACAAAATACACGGCTCTGATATGCGCTCAATTTGCCCAGAAACCGATGGTTTGTCTGATCCAAGCACGTTGTACCTCTCATATACCTTTTCGCGATTTTCTGACCACCAAGATTCTGCTTGGTGGTCACGGAATCTTCTCTGGCTGCATGTAAGAACATATGTTGAACATCTAAGATTTATAAGATCAAATAGTTATGCAAACCATAGTTACATAAATTGCTAGAGTTCCCACGATCTACGTATTGTACACTTCGATCCAAAACGCGGTACGAACGCATTCTGGGTCGTTCCAAAATCGAGATTCGGTACGAAAGCTTCTACGATCCAAAGTTGACCATTCAATCGACCCAATTGATGTTCAAATTACGATTTACAGCCATCGATTCATCGTTCTGGAGAGAAGAGAAACCAGAAAGGATAAATGAAGGATCTCACTGGGCTCCGATTTGGTTGCCCCACTGGCCACCTTGAATGTGAAGGATCTCACGCATCTTCGATTATGGAGATAAGAGAAACCAGAAAGGAGAAATGAAGGGATTTAGAGAGAGAGAGAGATGGCAAAATAAGAGATAAATTGAAAATGGAAGTGGGAAGACGAAGAGCCTGGTTTGTTTTTTAGTATAAAAGTAACTTTTATGTTAAAACTATATTTTATTAGATTGAATTTTGTTTTTTTTATTATTATTATGTCAAACGATCCAAGTCACGTAATTAAGAGTTTGTGTTGGTTGAGCTTTTGTTTTTTTTATTTCTTTTCCTGCTTTGTTTTATTAGTTTTATCATGTCTTTTAAAGTTTCAAGTTTATTCATGACTTTATGAGTTTATGTAATTTGTTTTGAACTTTGAAGTATTGAAGTTACTGAATGAAATCTATAGTATTGAAGTTACTCTAAGATATTTGAAGTCTTGAAGTTACTTATAAAATTTGATATAGAAAAATAGCAACCTAAGAAACTGGTACATCGTACCAATTTATATGGTACATCGTACCGGAGCGATCCGAAATGAGTCTACCCCACTCGTACCGAATTTTAGGGACCTAGCGAATTGCGATCCCGTTCCATGTTCCCGTACCAGAGTGTACCGCGATCCATGTGACTATGATGCAAACTATTGCATCCACCAGCTACATGGATGCAAAAATGGGGACCCAGATTGGTGGGCAAGGGCAGACACAGGGGGTTGCCAGGGGTAGCCCGGGCAACCCCTCAAATTATGAGGAACATTGATAAAATTATATTATTTTAGTATTTTATATATATATTTTGTGATTTTTAGGTAGAATCCCATATTTCAGTTAAATTCTTATAGAAAAAAAAATTTATACAACAAAATTGTCTACTTAGTGTTAATTTTTTCTAATTTTTTTTAATTAATACAAGTATCACCTTTAATATTATGCAACCCCTAAAAAAATTTATAAGATTTTTTTTGTGCAACCCCTGAATTTTTGTCCTGTGTCCGCCCCTGTTGGTGGGTGCTTTTGATTTTTTCCTTTAAGGGTTTCCCCAAAGATGATGAAAAATATACCATAAAAGCCTACGCAATTTCAAGTATCAAATAAAAAAATCCAGTAGGTTTTTGAAATATTGTTATTGTTGCATTTACATGAAGCATAATATATTATCAGATATAAACGAACATAGAAAATGTACCTGAACCGCACACGTTTAAGATCCCATGCAGAATTTCTGCTTCATACCATTTTCGCTCTCTCTGAAAGATCCAAATTCTCTATCATCAACAACCTCTGACACACTATTGTTTTATGCCTGCAAATCTGCAGTACCCTTCAGCAGTCTGGCATCTGAATGACCATTGATTGCGGCAGAATCAAGTGCAGTGGGGAAGCAAGGAATAAGTGACCAATTGAATCAGATCTCAAATGTCCCAATTCATTTGCATCTGGATAGTTAACACCATTTTTCTCCAAGCCATTTGGAAGGTATGCTGATTTAATGTTCTCAGTGTCACAAACTTCAGGTGACAACCTCTCAGCCATTTTTTTGAGCTGGGAAGTAAATAGAAATAAATCCTTTAGGGACTTGCAAGGAGAAAACTGACAAGGCAAAGAAAAAGCCAGGGTTTGTTAACTAAAAGTAGTTTTTAACATATAAGACAATGAAAGGAGTCATTCAATCATCTTCAATTGCTCAGAATGGTAAGTGTTAACTAAACCTCTATGGTATATCATGAGTGGGTTTTAGGATTGCTTTGCAAGTTAAAGAAAACATATTTCAAAAGAAAAGAGTTCAAGTAAACAATAAAGGGAACAAACTAATGCAAAAAATAACCTTTGCTGTTAGCGAATTTATAACTTCCTTAGCAGCTTTAGATTTAGCAGACTCCTCTGCAGCCAGTGCCATAGCTTCCTGAGATTTCTTTGTTGATTTTGCAGCTCTGATTCTTGGAGGTCGCATCGCTTTCTCAGGGTATCAACCTATAACATATCCATAATTATCAGAATTTCATCGCCTCAGTCGCCAGAAGGCCCATCCCCTTTACAAATATCAAAATAACCTCAAATAGAGATACATACTGAAAGCACCAACAACAGCAACAGCAACATCAACAACATTCTTACCTGTCCACGCAGCTTAAGCACTTCTTGGTTCAAAAGTTCATTTGTCTTTTTCAAACTATCCATGACATTTTTGGAGAATGAAAATCCAGATGCTGTTGGAATTGGGGTAGAAGAATGGGGGGGGAGAATTGGTTTAGGAACCGTCCATCACAAATCTATAGAAGTAGACAAAGCAACCTCTTTCAATTGCAATAAAGAATGTGCTTGAGTAGACAAAGCAACCTCTTTTTTCCTTGTTTAGCTGCTTTGATATCTAACTGCTTAATCATGTCTATATTTGAAGGAGAATCAGATTTGGATAATCTTATTTCAGCCTTATCCAACCTGTCCTTATTCTGACCTGAAAGGCGAGGAGCGGAATTCCTCCTATTATTACCAGCTTCTAAACCCTTGTTCATTTGAGCAAAACAGGAATCATAGACACGATAAGGTTTCCCTGGATTAGGAGCTACAGCTGCACTTATTGCTTTCCTTGAACTGCAGGAATGACAGTGCACAAGTCCACAGTTGTAGCAATTATGCCTTTTTCTGGTGAACCCAAAAGCCTGTTTACAAGCTGAGCATTGAGTTTCCTCGGCACCAGATACCCATTTATGAAGACATATAGCAGCACTATAATGTGAACCACAAGCAATATAATTGACAATTCCATTCTTCAAACCCTCAACCAGAGTAGTGGTTTTTCTATCTTCAACATCTCCATGACCCAACCTACCATTAGCTCCTTTCCCCTATGTATAGATTTCATTCCTGGAAGTTGACCATACACGGTACTTCCCATTGTAAAAATATTCCCTGATGTTGTCAAACCAACTGTTAAGCTATGCCCGCAAGCAACTTTGTGAAAATTGTAATCAATTAGTGCTAGAACACATGTGGGCTTAAGCCAGGGTTCATTGTCTTCATGTCCAAGACAATTTTTGTCCCCATCACCCCATGTGAATAATTTTACTGATGAAACACTAGTAGTAGATTGAGTGACAATAACCTCAACAATGGCAGCGGTATGCCACACTCCACATGCCACAACAATTGTTCTCAATCCTGACAGACTTCTCTTAGATATGGAACATTTTCTCTGTCACCGTGGCCCAATACACCAAATGCTCCATCCCCAAAAGTAAATAGCTATCCTGTTGACGTTATCAAGGCTTTATGCCACGGACCACACGTTACTAAAGCAACTTGAAGTCCCCGTAGAAAAACTGAAATCCTCTTTGGTATCCAATGGCTGACATCATAATCATGACCAAGAAGCCCAACATTGTGAGTTCCATCTCCCCATGTATAAATCTCCCCAGTCATTATAATGGCACAAGTATGAAATTCTCCACATGCAACAAGACCAACACTAGTAATAGTTAGTGATTCTACAAGATGAGGTTGAACGACCTCCTTCCCAACACCATGACCAAGTCGTCCACCAGATTCTTCACCCCATGTGAAAACTTCACCTTACCTTGTAACTAGGGCAGCATGCTTGACCCCACAAGCTACATGATAAACATCTAAAACTACATTAGACTCTAAAGGCCTTGGAAGAAGCACATCTCCTCTTGTGCTCAAATAATTGGTGTTCTTATCAGCCACAACCGTCGCAACACTATCACATATAACCTCACACCATATATACACATCCCCTAAAGCATCATAATCATCTGGTGCAGAATCGTGACTTGAAGTACTTGGAGCACTAGAAACACTTACACGAAGAACATCTGAACCATGTCATCTTACTTGCATATTTGTGCCGTCAGATGCTACATGTGACCTTTCAGACTGAAAAGAATTCTCAGGCCGTAAACTATTTGGAGAAATATCTGGGTTAAAACTGACAGAAATATTAGGGGAGCTAACATCTCGACTGGTGCTAACAGAACTATCACTTGCCCTATTTGATGTCAGGTCTCTGCCATCCTGAAATCAATTGGTAATACAATCGATTATATTCAAAAGAGCGTTGGATTTGTGTGCTTGTGACTGAAAGAATTTTTGTAACTAAAAGAATAAAGCAATGAAGCCTTGAATACCAACAAAGTTAACTAAACTACCAAAATTCATCAAACAACCAAGTAATTTTATATACGTACAGACTTCTAATATGGAAAGAGCTTAGGGGATAGTTCTGGAACTGTTTCATGAATAATGAATGAATCTTTGGAAAAATATTTTCCATTTTGAAAATGCACAATCTGGAATCATTATGTATGACACTTCATGCAACAGAAACCATAAAACAATTAGGGAAAAGGAGTCAAATGAAGATGGAATTACATCAAGGTAGAGGCCTCCATCACTCCAACCATCAATTTTGCAACGTCCACCCTGACCAGAAGATATTATTGCTTTGAGGCTGCCAATCTACACCTCTGCCCCAAATTTGTCCTTGCAGATCTTGGAGCCAACAATATATTAATTAAAACAGATGCAAGTAAGGGGAAAAATAACCAGATCAATAAAATTATCGAAAACAATTTATTGTTTATCTACGAACAGAATGTCAAAGTTCCATTACTAACCAGATCAAGTGACTTTTTCCGTTGTCATATAAAAGAGAAAAGGATAAATAGTCCTTCTTAGGACGGAGATAACGCTGGAAAATAGCCTGATAGAGTAGCAAAGATGTAACAACACGAAAAATTGGAAAAGAAAAAAATTAAGTAATTGGAGAATTTGGGGATTAAATTAAAAAAATTTAAAACTTGTAGCATGTTTTAGAGTTGAAGGAAATTCAGGGACCAAGCCCTGAATTAACCCTAGAAGTGTCGGCAACCTTTGTTTAAATATATGCAATTGTCTGATTCATATCAGAACAATTGCTCAGTTTTCTTTCTTCCAACGCCCAACTTCCAAACCAAATTCTGATGTCGTCTGACCTCCGATCGTCGTTTTGAAATCACCATCGTGTTCATCATCGAGCGAGGAGCAAACCCCCTTAAATCAATTAAAGTGAAACGCTGCCAAACGCCATGAATTTCAAGTCAAAATCTCGACGTTGTTTTAGCACCATCGCCGAGAAAATCTTAAATTCATCGCGGATCGTTGCTCCGTTTTCGACACCTCTCGCACCATCATATTCCTTGTACCGTTCCGAGTCCACCAGTGTCCTCCTTGTCTCCGTCGGTGGTGGCGCGTGAGGATATGAAGCGGTCAAAGTTTCTGATTTGTTGAAATCGAGCTCTCCACCGTTCAAAATTGTGACCCGATCTTTGTAAGTGTCTCAAAATCGCTTAAAATAATTTTTAAGATTTTTTCCGTAATTTTTTCGATGACGGAAAGTGTCCCACGCGCCACCACTACGCGTGGGGAAGGTTAAAAAAACCGGTTTGACCGGTTTTGACCCGACCCGTTTACCGTTGATCGGGTGTTAGTTTTGTAATTATTTTTAAAAGGGTGCTAGTTTCGTAAATATTTTTAAAAGGGTGTTAGTTTCGTAAATATTTTAAAAAGGGTGATAATTGTGTAAAATGGTTGATCGTCTGTTAACCTCCTTTGACCAGAACTTTAACCGACATTGACTTTTTTCGAATATATCTATCCTGACATTTTTGACGTCCCAAATCCATTCTTGGAGTATGCTTCGCCAAATTCGAACCCAAAAGTCTACAAATCGTTAGTCTAACCCGTTGACTTTGACCAAGAATTCAAATTTTTGTAAGGTCATATTTTATGTTTTTCGACGTCCTAAATTTGATTTCAAAGTCCGTTTTGTGAAATTCTGACCCAAAATCCCCAAATCGAGCTTGTAAACCCAAAAAGCTTAGTATTTTAGCATTTTTGATTATTTATTTAAGATATGGTTATGAAATTGATTCAGTAAGATATTTTATGAAGGTACTCATGTTTCACCTGAGTGAGGATCAGTTAGGTCCGATGTTGTCCGTTCGTCAGATCAGCCTGAACCCCATACTACAAGAATTACCCATAGATTTCCGTAAATTATTTTAAATAAAGATTAAGATTATTTATATTAGGATTCCAATATGGATTTTTCCAATTCGTAGGATCTAGCGCTGCAGCAGAGCGAGATCGACAGACCCAATAGTAAGCTTCCCTATCCGATTTCTCATACTATTATATGGGTGTTTCCTAACGGTGTTATCTTACAGTTTTAAACTATATATCTGAATTGTTTTATATTATGAAGATATTAAATATTTTATGAGAAAATATCCGGTGTTCTGAATAATGTTTATTTAATGTCTGATTTATCGTATATTTCTTATATGGTTTATAGTTACAGTATTTTTGTATATGATTTCTAAATATGAAACATTTCCATATGAAATGGATTAATTACCGTTTTTACTCCAATGCATACATGTTTATTATTGTCATTGGGGGTATGATTGAAGGAAGTATTCTTAGGTCCCTTTGCTGTGTGCAAAGGTAAGCCTTACAGTTTCTCAGGTCCCTTTGCTGTGTGTAAAGGTAAGCCTTACAGTTTCCCAGGTCCCTTTGCTGTGTGCAAAGGTAAGCCTTATAGTTTCCAGGTTCCTTTGCTGTGTGCAAGGGTAAGCCTTACAGTTTTCCTAGGCTCATCTGCTTTGTGCACATGTTAAGCCTTACTGGTGTACAAGTGGTGTACGGGTTCGGGTGAACCTACACATTCTGGTGATTGGATGGGGGTAGTGTGCATATTACTAAAATGTATTTGATAAATTGTTCTTTTTATCTGAATTATTTTGATATGTATATTTTTATACACTGTATGGAGCACACTGGGCTTTTTAGCTCATTCTGTAAATTTTACCTTTTTCAGATAACAGCAGACCGTAAGTTAGCAGATTTGGCATCAGGGAGATCAACTACTTTTATTTTGTACGAACGTATTTCTCTATATGTTTTCCAGTTATATTTGGTGACATGTATTTTGCTATCGTTTTGGATATATTTTTATTATCGATATTTTGTTCCGTATTATCTCCAATGTTTTTATAAGTTGTTTTAAATATAAAAAGAATCTCTGAATGGGTCCTAAACTTTGGATTTTTTAAGAAATTTTGGAGAAAAAAAATGTGTCATCTTATTTTATGATTTAAAGTTTTCTTGAGATCTCTAATGTTAATCTGACATATATTTCAAATTCTTTCTGTAGAGCCTCATATATCCAACGATGAGTGCTACTAGAGGTCGTAGAACAGGACGTGGACGTGGTCAAGGGCGAGTTGCCCGACCTTCTGTTATGTTAGATGATCCGATTTCAGCACGTGATCCTCCTGTTCCGCAAGTAAATCCGACCCTTTCTCATGATGATCAGTTTAATCCTGTTAGAGACCCTTCCGTCACTGGGGATGAGGGTACTGAAATGAACGAAAACGCCATTAATAGAGCTATATTCTACATATTTCAGAGAGCTGCTAGAGCCTCTAGTAATATGACTTGAGTGGAGATTTCGAATTCTTTGGTTGCTGCTGGTGTAGTTCCATTCGAGGGTATTACTAGTGGACCTCCGACAGATGCTGAGTATTGGATGGAGGACACAAAGAGGATTATGGATGAGATGGATCTGAGGCCTGAGCAGAAGTTAAAAGGGGCCCTAACTATGTTGAAGAAAGAAAGCTTCATATGGTGGCAATCAATTTCTGGTAGTATTCCGAGGAACCAGTTAACATGGGATCTTTTTAAGACACGTTTCCAGAGTCGCTACATCAGAGAGAGATACATGCAAGAGCGACGTCAGGAGTTTCAGAATCTGGAGCAGGGTAGCATGTCTGTTATGGACTATGAGGTTGAGTTCATCCGATTGAGCTGATATGCTCCCGGACTTGTTGACACTGAGACAGATAAATGCTTGAGGTTCGAGAATAAACTCAGGTATGAGATCAGGAGCCGAGTTGCTACCCACTGGGAGAGGAATTTTGATGCCTTGGTTAAGATAGCCAAGATTGCTGAGGAAATAGAGCGATTGAGTATGGAGAGCAGGAGAGATAGAGATCGAGCTCAGGATCGATTCCAGAGGCCTTCTGGTTCTGTTGATTCTTCTGCGCACCCCAGCAAAAGAGGCAGGGGTGAGTCCTTTCAGAGAGGCGACGCGAGTGCCAGGCCTGTGGCATCCAATTCTTCAGCTGTTCATCCTTCTAGACATTGTGGATCTTCTAGATTGCAACCTATACTGACATGTGTGCACTGTGGAATATGTCATTATGGTAAGTGCAGGCTGAAATTGGGGACATGCTTTATATGTGGCTCCGGTGACCATTTCATGAAGGATTGTCTAGAGCAAGATCGTTCAGTTCAGACGCCAGCTCGTACTCCCGCTTTTACTCAGAGTACTGGTCAGACTCCAGCAGTGAGTCGTAGTCAGGGTAGAGCTCCAGGATCGACTAGTAGAGGCTGAGCATCTCAGGGTAGGGATCCAGTCAGATCTGAGGCCAGACAACTTGCATTGGTTTATACTGCTAGACTTCGACAGGATCGCGATGGGCCTAATGTGATTGCAAGTACTGTTACTATTCATTCAGTTCCCTACTTTGCATTGTTTGATAGTGGTTCTACCAATTCCTATGTATCACATTCCGTTTCTGAGGGTCTAAATATTTATGTTGAGAATACTGAGCATTCGGTGATAGTTCAAAGTCCCTTAGGCAAGTCCATAGTGTTGGATCGTATTTTTAAGAGTGTCCTATAGAGATCAATGGGGAGATTTTTCTGGCCGACCTGATGGAGTTACCTTTGGAAGAGTTTGGTTTAATTCTCGGCGTAGATTAGTTGGACAAACATCGAGTAAATATTGATTTTGAGACTAAGAGAGCTGTTCTGAAGACCCCAGATAATCGAAAGATTGTAATGATCAGGGAATGCCGTGGATTTCTGACGAATGTTGTGTCTGTTTTGGTAGCTGAAAAGATGATCAGGAAAGGTTACGAGACATATCTTGCTTATATTTTGGACACTATGAGTTCTCAATCTGATATTGAAGGCATCTGAATTGTCAAGGAATTTCTCGATGTTTTTTCCCGAGGAGTTGCCTGGATTACCTCCGGATAGAGAAGTCGAGTTTGAGATTGATGTCTTTTCTGGTTCCGGCCCGGTTTCAATAACTCTTTATCGTATGGCCTCAAAGGAGCTTAAGAAACTAAAAGTCCAACTTCAGGAATTGTTGGACAGGGGATTTATTCGACCTAGTGTATCACCGTGGGGAGACTCAGTTCTATTTGTCAAGAAGAAAGATGGGACAATAAGACTTTGTATTGATTATAGAAACCTGAATAAGCTCACGGTTAAAAAAATATCCTCTGCCCAGGATCGATGATCTATTTGACCAATTTCGAGGGGCTTCTATCTTTTCAAAAATAGACTTGAGGTCTGGTTATTATCAACTCAAAGTGAAAGATTCAGATATTCCGAAGACTGCTTTTCGTACTCTGTATGGACATTATGAGTTTTTAGTGATGTCATTTGGGTTAACAAATGCCCCTGCTGCTTTTATGGATCTGATGCATAAGATGTTTCGACCTTATTTGGACCATTTTGTAGTTATGTTCATTGATGACATACTGGTGTATTCTAGAAGTGAAGGAGAACATGAGGAGCATTTAAGGATTGTTCTACAGACTCTAAGGGAGAATAAGCTATACGCTAAGTTGAGCAAATGTGAGTTCTGGCTCAGCAAAGTGACTTTTCTTGGACATATCGTCTCTGCTGATGGTATTCGGGTGGATTCGAGCAAAGTGAAGGCTATTCTGAATTGGAAGGAACCCAGAACGTCTGAGACCGTAGTTTCTTAGGCTTAGCTGGTTACTATTGTCGTTTCGTTGAGGGGTTCTCCCTTATTGCAGCTCCTCTAATGAAACTATTGAGGAAAGATGTTCCATTTGTCTGGTCTGAGAATCAACAAGCTAGCTTTGAGAAACTGAAGACTGTTCTAACTCAAGCCCCAGTGCTGATTCAGCCTGAATCTGGGAAAGATTTTTCTGTCTACAATGATGCTTCTCACTCTGGATTAGGATGTGTTTTGATGCAAGATGGGAAAGTTGTCACTTATGCGTCACGTTATTAAAGCGCATGAGCGTAATTATCCTACTCACGATCTGGAGTTAGCTGCTGTGGTTTTTGCTTTAAAGATCTGGAGACACTACCTCTACGAAGAAAAGTGTTATATCTATATTGATCATAAGAGTTTGAAGTATCTGGTTACTCAGCAAGAATTGAATTTGAGACAGCGTCGCTGGTTGGAGCTTCTAAAGGACTATGATTTTGAGATAGAGTATCATCCAAGGAAGGCTAATGTAGTGGCCAATGCCTTGAGCCGTAAGGCGATATCAGATCTCAGAGCCTTATTCGCCAACTTGAGTTTATTTGATGATAATAGTCTGTTAGCAGAGTTGCAGGTTAAACCCACTTTGGCCGAGGAGATTAAGGTCAAACAACTTATGGATAGCTATTGCTTACCATTATTGAACAAGTTAAGCAAGGAGCGAGTTCAGAGTATACTGTGATCAGGATGGTATTTTGTGTTTTCACGGTCGTTACTGCGACCCTAAAGATGAGTTGAGACGGATTATTCTTCAGGATGCTTATAGTAGTCCTTATGCTATTCATCCTGGCGGGGACAAAATGTACAATAATCTCAAGGAGCGCTACTTTTGGACTTGTATGAAAAAGAATATTTTAGATTTTGTGGCGAGGTGTTTGACTTGTCAGCAGGTTAAGGCAAAACACCATCATCCATCTGGATTGTTACAATCAATTAAGATTTTGATGAAAATGGGAATGCATTACGATGAACTTCGTTAATGGTCTTCATCTGACTCATTCCAAGAAGGATTTTATTTGGGTGATTGTTGATCGACTCACCAAGTCAGCGTATTTTATCCCTATTCGGATTAATTATTCTCTGGGCAAACTGGCTAAGTTGTACATTTATGAGATCATTAGACTTCATGGTGTTCCGTTGATCGAGATCCGAGGTTCACTTCTAGGTTCTGGAAGGCTTTGTACGAGGCTCTGGGCACTCGTTTGAATTTCAGTACAGCTTTTCATCCTCAGACTGATGGACAGTCTGAACTAGTTATTCAAGTGTTGGAGGATATGTTACGGGGTTGTGTGATCGATTTCCGTGGTAGTTGGGAAGATTTCTTGCCATTAGCCGAGTTTGCTTACAATAATAGTTACCAGGCAAGTATTCGTATGGCACCGTATAAGGCTCTGTATGGACGTAGATATCGTACTCCTATGTTGGACAGTTGAATGATAGAAAAACTTTGGGTAAACTTGGTTCGAGAGACTGAAGATACTGTCAGATTGATCCGTGATCGCTTAAAAGAGGCATTTGATAGGCAGAAATCATACGCATATAAGCGACGTAAGGATATCGAGTTTGAGGTTGGAGATCAGGTTTTTCTTAAGGTATCTCCATGGAAAAAGGTATTGAGATTTGGACGTAAGGGTAAACTGAGTCCGCGATTTATTGGGTCGTATCGTATTCTGAAGAAAGTTGAACCTGTTGCTTATCAGCTTGAGTTGCATCCCCAGCTCAATCGTATTCATGATGTTTTTCATGTGTCTATGTTGAGACGATACCGTCCAGATCCGGATCACATCATTCAGGTTGATGAGGTGGAACTGAGACCTGATTTGTCATATGAGGAGGAGCCGTTCAAGTTTTAGAGATGGATGAGCGGGTTCTTCGGAATAGGCGTATTCCAATAGTAAAAGTTCAGTGGAGTAATCGTAGCCCCTCAGAAGCTACTTGGGAGACATTGGAACTGAGACCTGATTTGTCATATGAGGACGAAATTTCTTGTAGAGGGAGAGAATTGTAACAACCCGAAAAATTGTAAAAGAAAAAAATTAATTAAGTAATTTGGCAAAATTTGGGATTAAATTAAAAAAATTAAAAATTGTAGCCTGTTTTAGAGTTTAAGAAAATTCAGGGACCAAGCCCTTAATTAACCCTAGAAGTGTCGGCAGCCTTAGTTTAAATATGTGCAATTGTCTGATTCATATCAGAACAATTCCTAAGTTTTCTTCCTTCCAACGCCCAACTTCTAAACCAAATTCTGATGTCGTCTGACCTCTGATCGTCTATTTGAAACCACCATCGTGTTCATCATCGAGCGAGGAACAAACCCCTTAAATCAATTGAAGTGAAACGCTGCCAAACGCCGTGAATTTTTAGTCAAAGTCTCGACGTTTTTTTAGCACCATCACCGAGAAAATCTTAAATTCATCGTCGATCGTTGCTCCGTTTTCGACACCTCCCGCACCATCGTGTTACTTATGTCATTCCGAGTCCATCGATGTCCTCCTTATCTCCGTCGGCGACGGCGCGTGAGGAGGTGAAGCGGTCAAAGTTTCCGATTTGTTGAAATCGAGCTCTTCATCGTTTAAAATTGTGACCCGAGCTTTGTAAGTGTCTCAAAATCGCTTAAAATAATTTTTAAGAATTTTTCAGTAATTTTTCCGACGTCAGAAAGTGTCCCACGCGCCGCCACTGCGCGTGGGGAAGGTTCAAAAAACCGATTTGACCGGATTTGACCAGACATGACCCGTTGACCCGACATAACCCGTTGACCGTTGACCGTGTGTTAGTTTTGTAATTATTTTTAAAAGGGTGCTAGTTTCTTAAATATTTTTAAAAGGGTGTTAGTTTCGTAAATATTTTAAAAAGGGTGATAATTGTGTAAAATGGTTGATCGTTGACTTCCTTTGACCAGAACTTTGACCAGCATTGACCGACCATTAAATAGCCGTTGACCTTTTCCGAATATACCTATCCTGACATTTTTCGACGTCCCAAGTCCCTTTTTGGTCTCCAAATCGTCAGTCAAACCTGTTGACTTTGACCAAGAATTCAAATTTTCGTAAGGTCATATTTTATGTTTTTCGACGTTCTAAATTGATTTCGAAGTCCGTTTTGCAAATCTTACAATTTTAAACTATATATCTAAACTGTTTTATATTATGAGGATATTAAATATTTTATGAGAAAATATCTGGTGTTCTGAATAATGTTTATTTAATGTCTGATTTACCGTATATTTCTGATATGATTTATAGTTACATTATTTTTGTACATGATTTCTAAATATGGAATATTTCCATATGAAATGAATTAATTACCGTTTTTACTCCAATGCATACATGTTTATTATTGTCAGTGGGGGTATGATTGAAGGAAGTATTCTCAGGTCCCTTTGTTGTGTGCAAAGATAAGTCTTACAGTTTCCCAAGTCCCTTTGCTGTGTGCAAATGTAAGCCTTACACTTTTCAGGTTCCTTTGATGTGTGCAAGGGTAAGTTTACAATTTTCCTAGGCTCCTCTACTTTGTGCACAGGTTAAGCCTTACTGGTGTATAGGTGGTGTACGGTTCGAGTGAACCTACACATTCTGATGATTGGATGGGGGTAGTGTGCATATTACTAAAATGTATTTGATAAATTGTTCTTTTTATCTGAATTATTTTGATATGTATATTTTTTTACACTGTATGGAGCATACCGAGTTTTTTAGCTCATTCTGTAAATTTTACCCTTTTCAGATAACAACAGACCGTAAATTAACAGATTTTACATCAGGGGAGATCAACTACTTTTATTTTGTACAAACGTATTTCTCTATATGTTTTCCAGTTATATTTGGTGACATGTATTTTATTATCGTTTTGGATATATTTGTATTATTGATATTTTGTTCCGTATTATCTCCAATGTTTTTATAAGTTGTTTTAATTATAAAAAGAATCTCTGAATGGGATATGTGACCACTTAGGTTTGGGTCTAACTTACAGACCGGGTCTGGGGTTACAAAAGAGGCAAACTTGGCATAACTCAGAAGACAGTTATGCAAGCATAGTAGGAAGAAAACTAGATTTTCTTGGAAAAAATAGTAAAAAGAAATAGAGTGATATACTGCGCATGTAACAATAGAACCATAAGGATCTTACAGTTCTTTGTCCAGGAATAATTTTAGAGACTGCAGCCAATTTCAAACTTCTTTCACCGCTGCTAGTAATCCAGATTAAATATGTTTCATCCTGCAATTTTGACAAATGAAAACAGATTATAGAAGGTGCAAAGCCAAGAAATAAGTAAAACGGGCATCACTTGTAAATTAAAGAGTCCTAGAATCATGTCAAGTTAGGGACATTGTTACAGTCGCCGCCTAATGGATCGAGTCATCAGGCTCACAAGGCTCTTTCCTTATTCTTATTTCTCTTCCATGATAATGAACTATGATCCTTGCTGAAGGGAATTATGACGTAAATTTCATTGATGCAAATAAGCTAGAGGTTACATACCTTATTTGAATAAAAAACTTACTAAGCAATCAATCCTAATAAATAAAGTCTTAAAATAATATAAAATACTAATAAATAGAATCTTCTAATAATAATAAACTAATATCTTTCCAAAAATAGTAATTATTATTATTTAAAGTAATCCTTGACTTCACACATAACAGACAGCATGTACGAAAATATATAGCCAGTCACTGTGTACCTGTTTCTATTTTCACAGAGGCAATCCAATAAAGTGGAAAGACTAGTATCAAACCAAGATAAAGAAGGCATATCCATAAATCATATTTAACTTTGGTAAATCTCAGAGTCAGATACCAGAACAGCTAGTTGAACCGGGAAACAATGGCTTGTCTAGTCCAGTGGCTATAAAAGAACTGGGAAACAGTCAAACCAGTAAAAAAACAAGATGAAAATGTAAAAACCAGTTATGTAAAACTTGTAATGAAAAAGTAAACATGAAGCTAACAGAAATCTGGAGAACTCTAATTAAAGATTAGCAGTTACAGGACTTCCTCTCGATGCCAACAAAAAACTAGGATCCAAAGCAACATGACGAACACAAAGCAATACGCTCATAATGCCGAAGACTGGGAACTGTTATTTGGAACGAATTTATGGAATGTTTGGAACCACAGAAACAAACTAATATTAACCATGTTTAAACTAGCCTGTCGCCCTGTCCAACTGGTTGAACCAATTTAGCTGGAAACCGGAGGTCCAACCAGTTCAACCACAAACCTATCCTGTTTTTTAACATTGAATGACCAGACAAAATGAACTGTAACGCATGGTTTTTTAACCAGACAGAATTCACAACTCGTGAACAAGACAGAAGGATTCAATGTATGGAACCAAACTTACATTAGAAAGTCTAAATGGACAAAACTTTGGCTTTCCCTTGCGACCATATTTCAAAAGCTGAGCACCCTTCTTCAAAGCTATTAATCCCTACATCATGTAAAAAAATACCATATGTAAAAAGGATATCAATATCAAGATACATACAGAAAATTGTTCAAACATAAAAAACATAACCATCAAGAAAGAAGGCAATAATAATGATAACAAGATTTAAGTTTCCTCACACAGTCACTTAAATCATAAATCAATAATTGTCAATCATCGAACAGCACATTTAAGTGTCTATATCTCCGATGTTCGTAATATCACCTTATTTATAGGTCTTATATACATTCGTTAACAGTCAGCATAGTATTTAAACAATGCCAAGCAAATGGCAGGGCTTTAACAATTGGAATAGTAAACGGATGATATATTTTAAAGTCTAAGTGTAATTCTCGGCCTTAAAATGCGTTAACCAAAATTGTCAACCATTCTCCCCCTAAATTTCTCGAAATGAAGAAATAACATAAATTTCAACATTACACAACTCTTGAGATTCTACTAAATTAGGCACAGAAGAAGGTATTTTTTTACAGATTTCTAGAATCTACTAAAATCTAGAAAAAGAAACCAAATACTCATTGTAGCCATTCAAAGAAGTAACAAAAGAATCCAAAATTTGAACAAAATTACTCATCATTTCTTACCCTCTGATCAGAAAAGCAGGGAACACATATGAAAGTGAAACAAAGCTAAGAAACAAATTCGAGAAGAAATAAACAAAGCTAAACAAAATTCTTAAAGACCTGGTGGATGTCACGTTGGGCATTGCCGTAGCTAAAAAGATCTTCCATTCCATATGAGGAAGTAACCAGAATGCCACCTCCCTCTACGATCCCTCTCTTGAGCTCCGTTCATCATCAGCTGTCGTCACCTCCTCCTTACTCTGCTCTCCTCTTCTCTTTCCCTCCTACGCTTAACATCCAAACATCTTTAGCCTCCACATTTCCAAAAACGAAAACAAAACAATTCCAGCAAGAGTCAAGCAGATTTATGTGACTCTCTTCCTTCAATACCAAAAGCTTAGCGTCCAGCTCTTCAATCCACCACCACTTAGCCGGTTCTTAAGTTAAAGTGATGGCGGGACGACTCAAAGGTCATAATGGCGACTCTGCTGCAGTGACTGAAGGGAATTGCCAGGGGAGCAGATGGAGGTTACCGGAGAAACCGGACGGGAAGGAAGAAGAGGGGGAGCTGCAGTTCTCCGACTGTTGTGTATGTGTGTGGTTTTTTTTTTAACAAAAAGGGAGATGGTCAAAGATTAAGAAAACAAAAAAGCAGGAATTGGCCTGAGAGGTTGCGAAGGTTTGAGAAGACATTTCGAATGCACTTTTTTTTATTTTCAGTATCTTTTTCTCCTTTTTCTTAATTTCTAGGGTAAAATATTTATTTGGTATTTCATATATTCTCATATTTCTGTTTAGTCACTAAATTATTAATTTTGTTTAAATCATATCTAATGTGTTATTTTCTATTTTAGTCACTAATCGTGAAATTTGATCGTTAACTTATGAAAATTATGATGTAGCATGATATAATAACAATTTTAGTCACTAAAGTATATGTATTCTATTAATTTTATCTTAATTCAAAAAATTCTTAATATTTAAAAATTATGTGTTTGGTTTACGGAATGTAAGATTACGTTTGGAAATTACATTACTGGAATGTAACATTACTATGGAATGTTGTATTACCTTGTTTGGTTTGTTTAGCATGAATGTAAGATTATAATTTTTGGTTGGAGAAATATAATATTACTTAGATTCATATTTTACCAAATTATCCTTGTGATATATGTTTTTTAAAGTTAAACTTTAATATTAAATTATAAATATTTGAATAAAAATTCATAAAATTATTTTAATCATTATATTATCGAACTTTTGAGGAAAATACATTTAATATATAATTACTATAATTTTAGTATATTAAATCTATTTTTTAAAATAATTTTTATAAGTATCATATTTATTTATATAAAATATAATATAATACGAAAAAAATAATATTATGATATTGAGTGGACAAAGATATTGTTTTTCAATATATAAGATCCATTTTTAATAACTAAAAGTTAAATATTATTTTAAATAATTATATTTTTATAATAATTTTATTCTTTTCATCCTATAAAATTATAAATAATTAATATATTGAATATTAAAAATATAAAATATTTTAAATTCTCAAATTTATCAATATTTTAGTAAATCAAACTCTTTGTATATTATCATTATGTTTATAATTTTGAGTAAAGTACAAAAAATAAGAATTGAGAAGTATCGTTATAAAAAGAATTCCTTAGTCCAAGCGTATTATTGTCCAAAATGAGAATTGTGTAATACCTAAGAATTTAGAGGTAATGACACATCATTTTAACAAACAAAAAAATGCTACTATTAGAATTCTCTGGAAATAATATTTTCCTTGAACCAAACGTGAAAATATAATTCCGAAAAAGATTGTTCCCCTTAATAATGATCTTTTTCGCGAACCAAACATTTGTTAAAACTTCAATAAACTATTAAAATGATAAAAAACAATAACCATTATTAAGAAGCTTCAATTTATATGTAGATTGTGATCCTTTTTACTGCTGGCCTTAATTTTTGTACTCAAGTGGAAACTTTCTTAGCTCCACCCATAAGTTGGAATATTTCTTAGTTCATCGCCAGCTTGAGGAGCATAGAGTAATATGTATGTTTGTATAATTTGGCCTTTTGCCCAAAAAGAAAGACATTTATGGCCTACTTATATGTATAAAGTTCCTTTTTATGAAAAAAAAAAAGGTTAAAATGTTTGAAAGATTAACAAAAAAGTTAAAAATTTAAAAACGTTGTAATGATATTGTTGGATAAAATAAACAAATGCGATTTATAAATATTGGTAAAATTTATTACTGGGAATTAAGATACATGTAATAAATTTAAATATCTGATAAATGTCACTGTGAATTTGAATTGCTAATTTGCTATGCCTTGGGTGCCCATATATATGTATGTATACATACATATGATATACATGTGTGTGGATCGATGATAAATTGCTGACATTTTCAATGTGTTTTTCACTGATCGGAGTGGGGGTGGCTGTGCTTTACTTGCATGCAGCTTTAAACATGAAAATGTGGAGTCCACTTCACTGAAACACAGACAAAAAAGGAACAACCACAGAACCGTCGAAATCCATTAGCTGATAGCTCCCTATCTTCAGTTAAGACCACTCCCTCACTGCCTTTCTCTCCTCCCTCCACGTGTCCCCAAAAGCTTCCATTTACAGCATATAACCCCTCCCTCAGCAATCACCCCCAGACAATCTTGCTTAATCACATTGTCCTTGGTTGCAAGTTCGTTTGCACTGTTGTTAACAAGTTCTTTCTTTGATATATTCTTCTTTGTCGTCAGTGGGTTTTGTTTTAGAAAACTCATTTGGGATAATTGATAGCCAGTTTAAGTCTCAAATCAGATATGCATTAATTGATGATTGTAATCTGTTTGATGGTTACTGGGGCAGGCTGGTCTTGCCAAACTCATTGGACTTGGTGGGGAGACTAATGTC
Organism: Hibiscus syriacus; assembly: GCF_006381635.1. Taxonomy (NCBI): domain Eukaryota; kingdom Viridiplantae; phylum Streptophyta; class Magnoliopsida; order Malvales; family Malvaceae; genus Hibiscus; species Hibiscus syriacus. The sequence continues at coordinate 1,697,673 of NW_024062765.1, forward strand.
CAGGCAAGAAGCCAAGAAGTTCCCAATCCACTGATTCTTCTTATATTCATCATGTGGTATTAATATTTCATACCGAGAAAGGCTGTCTGCTTTTGAATAAAGGGTGAAGAGCAAAAGAAGTTGTATGTGCTTTCAAATGAAATCATTTAGAATATTATCTAGAAGGTTGAGATCTTGAAGATTGTCTTGGTTGTGATCTTCTAAGAAGATAGAATTCTCTTAAGTATAAACTCTCTGACAGGGATTAGAGAAAATACGAAATGATCTATTTCTTGGGGACCATAAACCCTTTATATAGTTTATTTAAGAATAAATTATTATCTATATTTATAACTCTGTCCCTCATCAAATTATAAATACAACTTTAATAATATCTACACTTTTATTTCTATGACACTTCTAATACTTATGATTTTATATCATAATTGGTCATTTAATTTATGTCATATTTTATGATAACATTGTACACTATACATATGTGCCCACAATTATGGATTTTAATCCAAAAATCTCCCACTAGAGCAACATATGTTTCCTGACAAATGTGCAACTTTATGAGCTCAAAATTTGTTATCATACAATAGGTATTCTATAATAATCTCGTCCATCAACTATATCCATATAGGATCAAAGCAGCCTTTGTCATATCAATCATGACTAGACCCATCAATGGTCACATACATAAACATAGTCAAATGACATAGATCAATCATGAAGCGTAGCATGGAAATTACATGCAATGTAAACCGTACATGTTTGTTTCCAACTGGTCCTCTTTAGTGAGATCAAAGTTTACCAAAACAAAGTGTGGATAAACTAAAACAAACTTTATTTCTGCAAAAAAAATAACCTTAAACTGAAGTAATTGAAATTGTGTTTATAACCAACGAGCATTTAAATTACAAACTCCCACTAAAAACTGAATATCCTTAAATGATATTACACCCACATGAGTTGTGTGCTCATGAAAGACCTAGGGTGACAGTTCCTTAATAAGCGCGCAATAATGAGTTTGTATCGTTATGCTCTATAAACACATAACCACTTTGTATTTTCTTTAACAATCAGAAACATAATATTCATGTCCTTAGACTTTAAGGTGTTTATGTTGTATATGGAATATATGATTACAACTTTATTGTCACAACTCACGTGGTCTTTCTTATCCATAATTAGCAATTCATGTGACAAAATTTTTCATACATATTCCAATAAGTCGAAGTCCATAAACCTGATGATCTCTTACTTACTAGACTCCTATATGCGAGCATGAATAATTTTGTTTTTAAATGTATCGTATGAATCAATTTGGCTGCTATCCAATGATCCATACGCAAATTGCTTAAATATCTGCTTAATATCCCAAAATCATACGCTACAACTGAATGCATACAAACCTAAGTATACATTTAAACTCTTCATTTAATTATGAAGTATAAGGAACCTTTTTCCATTTCCTTAGTTTCGAAAAAGCATTCTTAGGGCATCAATCAAGACTAAACTTGTTTCCTTTAACAATAAGGGGTATCACTTATTTTACTCCCACTAAACTTGTAGTATATACATTAGTCAACCAAATTTATCTCAAAACCAGATGAGATAATCATTTGATGAAATTTGTTATACAACTAACGGGAGTCATACTTACACTCATAAATGGATTTCCTTAATTTGCATATCATTAATTTTGTATCGTTAGATAAAATTTCTAATTGCACCATATAAATCATCTCATAAATGTTACCATTGATAAACACAATTTTGAAATCCAACTTATGTAACTCAATACCAAATATAAGCAACAAGAATCGTTATTGTCCTGAAAGAGTTTTTCAATGAAACCAATAAGAAAGTCTTTACAAAATTAATACATTCTTTCTGAGTATATCCTTTAGATACAAGATATGCCTTATACTTGTTAACATCACCTTTTGCATCCATCTTGGTTTTAAATATCCATTTGCAACCAATCATCTTTGCACCTTCAGGTAATGAGACAAGTTCTCAAACTTTATTATCTCGTATAAACCTTATACTCTTCTTATATAACATTAATCCACTTTTGAGAGTCAAAACTTTTATGACATGGCGAAAGTTGATTTGATCATCTTCCATCATTTTACTTCATCTTTATTTCTTGTAGAAACATAATAATCTAAAATAATATTTCTTTCATCTTGTCGATCTTCAAAATGACACTTGTTCTTTGAGGTTGTTGAGTTTGTTATTCCGTAACAATTTCTAATCTTGAATGGAGATGTAACATCCCAAATATATGGTCAGTGATCAAATTATAAGAATTTAAAACTTAGTGGTTTAATTGGAATAACTTGAAAAGTTTAAGGATTTAATGTGGAATTTTGTTTAGGACTTGATATCAAAATTGGATTATTGGAAGGGCATTATGGTATTTTCACAAGAAGGATTTGTATCTTCCCTTTTTAAGAAATTATTAAGAACATGTTTGAAAATATGGTATGATTTTGAGATGCAAGTGTTCTAGTGAGATTTTGGATGTTTAGGAGTAATATATTTGAGAAAAGTTGGTTTTGATGAATGAAGTTGAGTTTAAAGGCATAAAGGGATATATAAGTAGGAGATTTAGGTTAGTTTTAGTTAAATTTCGAAATAAAAATGGTAATTTCTGGGCAAGGGTATCAGTATTGGAAGAACAATACCGATACTTCAAGGCAAAATCAGTTTGAGTTCAAGGATCAGTATCAGTACTGATTGAGGGAGGTATCGATACTGAAAGGGGAGTATCGATACCAAGAGTAAGGTATCGATACCATTATCATGTTTGAAATTCTAGAATGCCTAAATGGTATCGGTACCGAAGTGGGTATCGATACCTTATAAGGGAAGTATTGGTACTGTAGTGGGAGTTCAGATAATGCGCCTTAAATGATAAACTAAGTGTTTCTTTCAGCTTAAGTTATTATGTGTGGTTTAAGCGATATGAATTATGATATTCATTTTCGATTGTTCTTGTGTAGACATCGAATAAAGACAAGTTACGAACACTTCGATGTTATAAGTTATCGATCAAAAGTGACAAGGATTCGTTTAGGACTTCAGTGAGGTAAAGGTAGTGCAACTCATTTGTTTATATTCGATTCAAGAGCGGCTTGCGATAAGCCAACCTCAGAGTTTTCGATCGAAAAACTTTCAATTTCTTTTATGTTATATCTTTACAATGTTTTATTTAAGTTATATTATTTAAGTTATGTTTGATCATTATGTGTACATGATTATGAAAATGTGACATGTGAACATGTGTATACGAAAATACTCGATGTGAAAGTGCCTATGTGAACAAGATATCCTTTTAATAACGAAATGATAAATAATTATATGGTTAAAACCCAAGGTATATGTATGAGGATTAGTGGTATAGTTGGTATGCCAAGAGTTGAGGGTTCTATGTGGTCCTTCGAGACAAAACTATATGGTCTTTCGGGACAAATATATGGCACTTCGGTGCAAATTATGTGAGTTGTGGTGACAACATTAGTATACAATCTCAATGTACTCAAATGCCTACAATTCTCAGTAATATACAATGGGCCATTAACAACAAAGTTATATGAACCGAACAATGAATAAAAGAATCTATTCTTGTTATGAAAAACAATTTGAATCCCTTATGAAATGTTTTATGACATTAATAAGAATTTTTGTTTATAAAGTTTTATATGACTCGTATTTGCCTCACTAAGTCAACGACTTAGCGTGTGATTGTTTCACACGTAGGTTTGAAGAAATCAGAGGATTAAGGTTAGGTGAGGACAACATACTCTCGCGAAGATCATATCAGAACAATTTAAATGTAGGTTTCTTGTAAATTGTAAACTGTTGGCATGTACTACAAGTTAAATTGAAATGCTCTGATCTATTTTGTAAACTTATACATTTGTATTTATGTAAATTATTAAGTTTATTTAAATATTAATGTGAATTTTTATTATTTGATTTAATTCAAGGGTTCCATCATTTTAATACGAATAAAAGTTTAAATTTTCCCTACTTTTTAATAGTCAATGATTTGAAAAGTCAATGCGATACCTCGGATTCGTATCCGGGTCGGGTACAGGTTAGGGTGTTACAGGAGAGTTGTTCAATATTATATTATTGAGGTTCTAGATTCACTTCTTGATTAACGACATGTATTAACACATGGATATCATTAAAAGTGATAATAGGAATTGAGTTATAATTCAATTCACCCTAAAAAAACAATTCCTTAAATCTCATTTCTCCCTCCAAACTTAACATCCTAAAAATAATGTTATAGGTCTCATCTTAAAAATATTTCTAATTATGAGATCATAAAACTTATAACCTCCGGATTGCTCAGAATAACCAAAGTCGTTGCTTACTGTTTTAGAATTTAATTTATCCCCATATGTCCTAAATTATCTCATAAAGAGAATAACCATTTATAACATTATTATCTCTTTTGAGTTGGACCCTTAACAACTACATATTGATTTTTTTCCCTTATCTTTATATGCACTTTTTCAAACGAGTACTTTCAAACTTATTATGCTCCAACCTTTCTTCCTCTTGTACACAATGAAAAATGAGCTCATTTAGAGTTCATTTGTCTCTTTCAATTGATTAAACTCTATAAGAAGCGATATTTAAATCACAAGAACAAGTAATTCTTCAGAAAAACTCGATCTTAAGTGCCTTAAGTCTGGAAGAAATATGAAACATATCCATAATGTATTCCCTCATATTTTCTTGAACCTTACACTTTATAAACATCAAATAAGTAAAAAAATGATGTCATGTAAATCTTATTGTTTTTAGGAAAACGTTTCTCATTTTCGTCAAGGAAACCGTTGGCTTGAATAATATTTTCAGATTATGTGCCCTTAAAGGCTCAAAAAATGTTGTTACTTCATGATCACAAGACTCATGCGATTTGAACAAATTTTACCTCTCAAAATCCGTTATACCAATTAAGGATGTTATCCCCCATAAGAGGTATAAATTGTTCTTTCCTTAGTGCAAACTTTATGTTCTTACAACCAAAACTTTATGTAAGTGCATTTTTTCATTCATTGAGATTCGTTTTCCTAAACATGAGTATATTTTTTTGAAGGATCCTAAACATGAGTATAAAATGGATAATAACAGATATTGTGATAGCAATAAATAAATAATTAGCTGAACATAAAACAAAACATAAATAAAACTGAAGCTCGCATTAATATTCTTAAGTAAACAAATAAATTCAAATTAATGGTTAATTCCCATCACAAGATACCAAACACTACATCAATATCAAGTCTTGGACAATAATATTAACAGTAAACAGTACTCTTGTTGTAGTAATCAAACATTGACAATAAGTTATGTCGAACAATAGACTAATCTTTGGACTAATGTAATGCTCACATAAAATACCTTATAATTGTCACATATTATTATCACAGGTGTCACTTGAAATCGGGTCAAATATTAACTTTCCTTTGAGTCAATTAATAAACGCATGAATCACAAGAAACACATAATCATCTTGATATTTCGAATAAATCAGTCTACACAAAAGAGGTCACTTTGGCGGCATTTTGTTTCAACTAATCTACCAAAATATTATACTTAGCCAAAATATGAATGAATTTGTCTCAATATGTATATTCTAATAACAAAATTAAAACTTAAATTTTGATCAAACTGAATTGAATATATGCATATATTGCATTAATAATATAAATAAAATCATATAAATATTATCAACCAATCAATTTCTCTTAATTTTATCTTTTAAGTAAAAGATAACCAAAATAACATTAATTTTGAATAACTTTAAACCTCATCTCAAGATCTCAAATACTCCAGTAATATTTCATCTATAGATAAAATATTCACCTTAGGTGATATATGATGCGGTAACAAAACACTGATAATAAGTACATGTCAAGCAAAAATCTTCCTTTAGGCCGATTTATTACTCATACATCAAACCGAATAATTATCACATGTTTATTATCAAATTGTACATGCGATTATGTCAACTATTAATCTTCCTTTGGGCCAATCAATACTAACATATCCTAAGTTACATATACATAACCTTCATATTTTAAAACTAAAATATTTTCCTTAATAGAGGTCACTTTAAAGACGTAATGCTTTAATTAAGTCGTCTCAAAATAAAATTAAGTATTCAAATTTAATATTTCTATAACAATCAAAGGTCAAAACTGAAATTTCTAATTGCACTACAATATCCGAAATAACCCAAAATAAGGTTACATAAATGATGCTATCAAAAAATCGAAAACTGAAGTCTTTGATTGTTTCAAAAAAAAAACTTAAACATTCATAACTTTATAAATTACCAAAGACAAACCGAATTAAAAAATAATCAATATTTAACCAAAAGTCAAGGTCAAAGTACATAATAGTGAATTAAATCTTTAACCAAACTAAATAGAATTTATCAATGCCAAATATATATTCCATAATCCATAAGATTATCAGCATACATATCTATATTCGATAACATGAAATAAGAATGTCTAAATGATTAAAACAGAAATAACCCAAAATAAGAATGTCGAAATGACACCTTTAAAAACCGAAACCTTAACCTTTGACTATTTCTCATGAATTTCTTAACCATGGATTCACCAAATTAAACCAAACAAAATACAGTTCATTGAACCAAAACATGAGATATTCCATGGCAAAATTAAAATTCCATATTCAAAAGTTACTGTAAAGAATCTAAAATCCCATAACCGCAATTCAGAATATCAAAGCATGTAGTATATTAAACCTTAAAACTTAATCTTTAATAGACATAAAAATTCATAACCATGTAATTGATTTCTGCATTTTGCGCGAATAATTAATTACTGCCCATAAAACATCATGCTCTTGATTCCAATTCATGAGAAAAAAACACGATTATTAACTTTATAAAATATCATACCATAAAAATTCAATGCAATAAACTGAAGAAGTGACCAAGAAAATTTTCGCATATTCCTTCAGTGGTGGCCATTCATATTTATAAGCAATGTACTTTTATTAACTTTGCTAATAAATTAAAAACAAAGTTTATAGCACTCAACATGCAACCTTACGAAAAATATTATAAAACTAACAATCATGAATGCTATGCAAACTTAGAGTTTCATTACAACTCACCTATATTATTATTAGCAACCCGATAAACTTGTGGATATTTTAATACCTAAACTTCAATAATTACAAAATAAGGGTTATCGCAAATAAACCAAGATTAATATGTTAATTATTGTGACTAGGATCATAAAATATGGAAAACATCAAACCCTAAATACTTGAACGAATCAACCAAAATAAATAAAAATAAATTAAATCACTCTCAATGATTCAACATGATCTAGCGATGATGTCATTTGTTGGAACCAAACCATAATAAATATGAAAACTAATCAGGATCTAATCATGCCAAATCATTAAGAATAAAAATAAACTAGATCTGCGGAAGAATACCTAAATTCAATTTTGAAGATTATCAGAACGTTAAGATCTTGAAGATTGTCTTGGTTGTGATCTTCCAAGAATATATAATTGTCTTAAAATAAATTCTCTTAAAGGATAAGATAGAATACAAGATGATTTATTTCTCAGGGACCATAACCCCTTTATATAGTTGATTTAAGAATCAATTATTATCTATATTTATAACTCTGCCCCTTATCAAATTATAAATACAACTTTAATAGTATCTACACTTTTATTTCATGACACTTTAATACCTTATGACTTTATATCATAATTGACCACTTAATTTATATCATATTTTATGATAACATTGTACATTATACATATGTGCCCACAACTATGGATTTTAATCCAACAACTTCATGTTAGATTTGTCTTTTTTAAACATTTGATATGAACTTGTCTTGAACAAATCGGGTACTGTGTTGAGTTTGATCCACTGGATGATTCCTCCAACATTGATAGTGAAGTTTCCATAGGAACAATATATATAACTATTAAGTGACGTTTGGTTGGATAGAATCCCTTGGAATTGGTGGGAATTGGAATCCAATTCCATCACTTTCCCATGTTTGGTTCAAGTTTTTCAAGGGAATTGGAATCCTGATGGAATTCAATTCTATCAAATGAGGGTTCAATTCCCTTGTTGGAGGGAATTGAAATTTGACCATACTACTCTCATCAATCCTTTGGTAGCTTATTCATATATTGAATAAAAATATTTTTTTATTATTTTGGGTAGGGTCGGGTGAAACTTATTTTGGTCGGGTCGGATCGGGTTTTAAGTGATATTCGGGTCGGGTTCGGGTTTAGGGTGAAAAAACCGGACCGACCCGAAAATATATAATTAGGTCGTCGGATTAAGTCATTGTTTTTATTAAATAAAAATATTTTTTATTATTTGGTCGGGTCGGGTCGAATTTCTAATTCATATATTCGGGTCGGGTCGGATGAAACTTTATTTTGTTCGGGTCGGGTCGGGTTTTTTAAGTGTGATATTTGGGTCGAGTCGGGTCGGGTTTTTTAAGTGTGATATTCAGGTTAGGTTCGGGTTTAGGGTGAAAAAAACCGGACCGACCCGAAAAAAAAATATAATTTTACCTTAATATTAGGAATAATTACAATACCCCTCTATATAATTTTTTCAATTAAGTCAATGTTTTTATTGAATAAAATATTTTTTTTATTATTTGAGTCGTGTCGGGTCGAGTTTCTAATTCATATATTGAATAAAAATAGTTTTTGGTATATTTTTGGTAACTAATTAACATACTTTGATTGGAATGTATCGAAATATTGCTCTATCTTTTGGTAACTTATTAACATATTTTGATTGCGATGATTTTAACTTATAAGTTTATTAGCATGATTTTTATAATTTATTGAAATGAATAATTAATCAATAAAACATACTTTGATTGGAATGTATCGAAATAGTGCTCTATCTTTGGTAACTTATTAACATATTTTGATTGCGATGATTTACTTATAAGTTTATTAGCATGATTTTTATATTTATTGAAAATAATAATCAACGAAAATGAAAATTTAAACAATTTTTTATATGGACATTAAGTGGAAATTCAAGGACAATAATCTACGATTCTGCCAACCAAACAGAATATGGAATTGGATTCTAATTCCATTTCCTGCCAACCAAACAGAATATGGAATTAGACTCTAATTCCTACAGATTCCAATTCCTTCATAGATTACAATTTCCTTATAAACATAGCGAATCAAAGTCCACTTACTCCAAAATGCCATTTCACATTTTTTTTCATTTGTAACTGGCAGTGGTCAACTGAATATGTTCTCTTTCGTCTAGATTTTTGGGATATACACGTGAAAGATGACCATGAACCGACTTTAGATGATGTGCTGCAGCCTGGGAAACATATGTTGGCAGCTGGCTATTGCATGTATGGAAGCTCTTGCACGGTACATGGTTTACTCGTTTTTATATCCTTTTGTCTTCCTCGTGAACTTTCCCAATCATTTCTTAGGAGTTTTGTTTTGGGTACCTATTTTAAATTTTTTTTATCCCACATCAAATATTTTATTTTATTAAAATCCACATTCAGTATAAATAAAATAATCCCTAAAGAAATCCATATAAAAACTACACCTAAAACAAAAAAACAACCCTAAAAATTCCTTTGCTATAGCATCCAGTAACCCCTTATCAATTTTCTAATCAACTCCCAATAAAGACCTCCAAAATATTACAACCCGAACACATATTTAAAGCTGTTAAGAAATTACCAACAAAAGACAACGAAAACCAAGGACAACTACTCAACTACCAAGACACCTAATTATACTCGACAAACACTAAAACTACTACAAGAATGCAATCAATATAATCGAATTTCACCTAATGTCTTGCAGGCTGCCATACTACTAAACAAACTATAATTAGACTCTGACCTCATCAGTAACCCCAAAATTATTTTACCAGTTTGTCACACCCCGGCTCCGTACCCGACCCGTATTCGACCTAGATACGAGATGTCACATTGAATTTTTAAATCGTTGACCCTTTTTAAAATGCATAAAAATTCTGTTTTAAAAACATGGGTGGAGCCCATTACAAATTGTGAATAATATTTAATAATTCGATAAGTAAAATACTCTCAGATAAACAAAATAGTTTACATAAAACCGAATGATATAAGTTTACAAAATGATCAGAGCTATGTTATCTTCAAAATACATTCAAATCATTGGTACATGTTCACCAAAATATCACAAAATAACTGAAACAACTTACTGTGGTGCTGGTGTGGCGCACTGATCTGTTGGCTCTTCTCAGCAACTTCTACTGATCTACGATCTACAAGCTATTCCTTCTCTTTCCCTTTGCTCTTATCTACGAGTGAAAAACAAATCACTCGCTAAGTATAAAACTTAGTGAGGCATAGATAAGGTGCATTGAAATTAAAAATAGAAAACAGTTCTTAAAACAGCACATTAATTCAATAATAATTTTACAATTTTTAATTCAGTAGCCCAATTGTACTAAACAGAAACTACGAGGTATACGAGTCAGTGACGAGTGTGTCAGTACAGTCAGGCGCGGTAGTGCGAAATCAATATACAACTACTGTAAAACGCAGCTAAGCCATATTTCAGTGCAGGAATACACCGCACGATCTTTAACATGTGCAAATGTACCCTGGGAACACAGAGGCACCATCATTGCAGAACGCAATGCCAGTGACGTGCATGTACTCAATCAGTTCAGTAGAGTAGCACCACCGTCACATTGTGACGTCAGTCACGTGCCCATACAGTTTGATCGATCATTCAGTCGGTAAATACTCCATCTCACATACTAATTGTACCTCTAATTTCTAAATTAGTACTATGGGCCAATTAAGAATAATAAAACAATTATATATGGAAAACAGATCATACTCGGTAAACAGATTCAGTTCAGTTCAGTAAACAGTCTCCACTCAGTACAGTGATCGGTTATTAACAAATTCAGTTTCAATTTGTAAGTCATTTAGTCAACGCATATAGAAAAGTTTGACAAATATCTTTGAGTCAAAATAATTCGAGAATGACTTATCGCAAGTCATTCCTTATTCGTTTTGTTTCAAGAAATAACTATGCACTTACCTTAATCTCACTGGCTAATGTGCTTCTTCTATCCTTTAGTCACTTCGATTTATTCGTCACTAGCTTTTGTTTGCGATCTACACATCAACGTAATTAAGATGACTATCGAGACTCATTTCACTATTAATCATTCATCATGTGCTAAACTAAATAAATAATCTAATTTACAATTTCAGACCAAGTAGTATCGGTACTCTATGCCTAGTATCGATACTTCCCTCTAATTTACAATTTCAGACCAAGTAGTATTGGTACTCTATGCCTAGTATCGATACTTCCCTTATATGATACCGATACTAACCCGTCAGTATCGATACCTATATTGCATTATGGACTTCAACTTCAAGAATGGTATAGGCACCCTACACCCAGTACTGATACTTCTTTGCTATGGTATTGATACCATGCTTTCGTATCGATACCCAACCTGCATTCTGAAATTTTAGCTTCAAAATGGTATCGGTACTTGACCTTTAGTATCAATACTACCCCTTGGTACCAATACTGTTCATCTGAATTCTCCAGAAATTCTTCCATTTTACTCTATGGTATCGGTGCTGTTTTTCCAGTACCGATACTACAACCCAAATTCCTCAGTTTCATTACGAATTTTACCTAAAATTCACCCAAATCCATTCAAACTTCATCCTATCAATCCTAAACAAACATATAAGCTTAATAACACTTCATATCATCAATTTATATTCCTAAAACACCATTTTAACTTCCCAATTCCTCATTCACTAATCTAACTCCCAAGTCACCTTCATCTCAAATTATACTATTTCCTTAAGTTAAATCATTCTTTACACTTGCTTAAGCTGAACAAACATTATTTATATCAAATCTTTTCATAACTACCATGAATACCAACTTATGATCAAAACCCCTTTTCACCAAAAACTCTCTTCTTACCATTTCTCTCATTCTAATAGTTTTAAAACATATTCCATAACCAATAAACACTTAAACTCATCCTTTAAAGACCCATATACACCAAAAATCAAAAGAAGATGAAGCTCACCTTGCTTGGATTTTCCCACGTGAAAAATAGATGAAGATGAGAGAAATTCTACACAATTCTTTTCTTCCTTCTTTTCTTTCTCTCACATGGCATATAATGCCCTAAATAATGAATTTAAAAATTCATAATTATCCACTTTAAACTCTAAACTTTTAACACTTACGATTTAGTCACTGATCCATGTTTCGTGATATTATTGATCGCTTCCAAATGCGTTTGCTAAGGCAAGCAAATATGTGCAAGTGTACATAGTCGAATCAAGTAGTAAAGTGTTAGTAAGTTATCATCTCCTCAGGGATTGGCATAGATTTTGATGTTTCGCCTCAGCAGAACTAGGTGTCACAAGCTAGTCCTGGAAGTCCTTGTCACAGCAAAGAAAATAATTAGTAAAATCAATATGAAAAGATGACAAAGTATTGTTGAGGTGGGAAAATGTTCTGAAGTATGGTTGCAAAAAAGTTTGGTCGAGACAAATAAAATATGCAAGAGTAATAAACAAAAGTTGTCAAGGCAAAGACAAACATTGATTCAAATATATCCAAAATAACCTCACACATTCAAGCTTATCACAGAGTAGGTTGGATTTGCTAAGGCAAGAAATTATTCTAAGGTTGGAAAGACTTATTGCGATCTGCTTAGGCTGCCCGACAAGATTACTGGAGTATTATAGGACGAATGCTATGGCAATACTACTCAGCGTAAGCTACAACCCTTGGTTTGTCAAACTATTGTCGCAACAATACCTCTCAGCGTAAACTATAGTCGTTGCTTATCCTACTCAAGCATTTATCCATATTAGTCGATTTAAACCCTCTCTTTATCTCTAAGGTGGGTTAGAACATCACAATCCTAGATCTATTCCATTGTTCACGTAGGCTTATTTTAATTCTCTCGAATCTAAGATCTTATTTCTAGAAAAATGACAATATTTTGAAAGCTCTTACAAGGTGTAGAAATGTTTCGCATAGGCACCAAACATTCTCTCGAAGCTCTTACAGTTTTCACGGTAAAATATTAAAACAATAAACAAAACAGTCAAAGTAAAATCAGAATTCATCATTCATTCTCTATCAAATAAAGTGTTAACAAAAAAAAACCAACACCAAGTAAAACAAATCATGGTGTGGAATAAAGTATCATCCAAATATCATTAGAGTTAAGTATAAGCCCATATACTATTTAAAATAGGAAAAGCAAAGGAAAAATGACTCTCATAAAGAGCTCTATCATGACAACTCTACTCACCACCATGCCTGATTCGGCGGCCAGTCTCTCTCTAGGCCTGACCGCCGCTCTGCTATCGTCTAGCTATGGAGGGCACCAATGAGAATCGAGTGAAGAAAGGGAAGAAGAAGATGCTACAACCCTCCACTTAAAGCCTGGGTTGTCTTCTAGCCAAGTCAACTCTCTTTCTATGAAGCATATGATGGGGTATTTATAGTGAGAATTTCTAGGGTTTTGTGTCCTTGGAAATTCCCAACATACCCTTGAAGTCAACCCCTTCTTGTCTTTAACATAACAGCTAGCGATGGTCAAAGGGCATAAATACACATGAGGTTGAAGTTGGGCAAGTGACGTCATTAGCTAAGCCAAGTCGGTCTTGCAAGATAAATATTGCCTAGGCAAAGAAATTTGTTCCTCACAGACATTTTCTTGTGTGCACTGGCTCTAGTAAAGTACTTTGTCTCGGCTGAAATGTTCTTCCTTCATTATTTCCTGCATCACACAACCAACGAAAACCCTTTCTCTTCAGCAACATCAATTAATCAAAATAAGTCTTGCCAAGGCAAAACTTTTCCACCACATGCAAATGTAACTAAAATGCAACTAACATGCTATGACAACAATGTTTAGACAAAAAAAACTTAAGTAAAAAACTAAAAATCTAGTTTTTTTGTGGAGTTATCACACCCCCAAACTTAAGCTATTTCTTGTCCTCCAACAATAAATGATAACTAACATAGAAAAATAAATTGTAATGGCAAAATATAGTAAATATAATCATGTGGCTTAAAATTTCAGCCTTCAACAAAAAGTTTGGCCGCAACATGCTAGACTGTCCGAGAAGTTAAGTACATTTCCTAAGTCAGGATTCTTTGTTCATGTGTGTGAGTGATTGTATTCAACCTATGACTTAACGTATCTAGAAAACTTCAAGTAAGCACTTCTTTTAGACAAGGTATCAAATTTTCGTCAAGCCCAGTTTTACTTCTATCTTTTTTTAAGCAAACTAATTTGAGGGGAGTCATCTCATCACATCTACCTTCCCACACTCTAGGTGAAAGGAAGCATACCTTCCACCCTCGAGCTAGTCAGGTAGAGTCACCCTATGACTACTTTCACTCACTCATATGCCTAGGCAACCATTTATTTTTAAGGATTTTCCAGGTTATGCCTTCGCATAGAGGAGCGACCCTATATATTTATGCAGAGGCATTTATTAACAATTCAACAAAATTTAAACACTAAGAAAGTCTACTTAAGCTTTTAAAATATTTTTATGCCACGACATGCAAAAAGTTCTTTCCTAGAATTTTTCTAAGTACCTTACACATAAGAAGCATACAATCATGTTCCTTAAGTTCACAAAGAATCTAACCTAAGATCGGTTCTATCCTTAACAGCCATAAAAATTGTTTGGCCTAGGCAACAAAATTTGCTTTCATCATCGGACATCCTTAACTTATTCCAAACATCTATATAAACATGCTTAAGCCATGACAAAAATTATTTTCAACCAATTATCATTAATTACTTAACTAAAAGTGAGAGACAACCACCCCCAAACTTAAGGGATGTATTATCCTCAATGCATGAATGCAAATGCAAATGAAGATTACTCTAAAAATGCTCATATAAATTGATAACTCTGTAAAAAGACTATATTTTTAGTCTTTTTACTTACGTTACTGTTTGTCTAAACATTGTTGTCATAGCATATTAGTTGCATTTAGGTTATAATTGCATGTGGTGGATAAATTTTTCATAGGCAAGATTTATTTGGCTTAACTGATACTGTTGAGGAGAAAGGGCTTTTGTGGGTTGTGTGTTTACAGGAATTGACTTATGAGGAACATTTCAGCCGTGACAATATATTTCGCAAGGGCCAGTGGAACACAGAAGTCAAAGACAGAAAGAAACAAATTTTTCTTACCAATGCAAGATTTATCTTGCAAGTCTGAAGTGGATCTGACGAATTGTTGATATCACATGCCATCTGTACGACTGACCTCACGTGCAATCAACCCCCAAGATTCTGACCATATACAACGCCTTTCCATCTATAGCATGGAAAAGTTAACACGAGTATTTAGGGAATATTTAATTACGCAAAACCCTAGGAAAATCCCCTTAATAAATACCCAGTCACAGTCGCCAAAAAAGATGCAAGGAATAAGAAAATTTACTAGGGCGTGGAGTAAGCAGCTATAGTACCTTACCTTCCACCGTTTTCCAACCCAATCATCCTTGGTGCCCTCCATATCCAGGCTATAGCAAAGCAGCGGTCAGGCCTTGAGAGAGGTTGGCCGCTAGAGCAGGCGCGATGCAGGTCAAAGCTGTCACGGTAGAGCCCCCTATTTTGGGAGTCGTTCTTCTTTTGATCTTAATTTCTTTAATTTTTTTGGGTTTGTAAAAATGATGATACTCTTGGATGACACATTGGAAACACCATTAATTACTTTACTTGGTGTTGGCTTTTGTTTTACCGGGATAATTATTTTATGGTTCATGAATGATGCATTATGATTTTGATTATGTTGTTTTGTTAATTATTTTAATATTTTACCTTGTTATTATAAGAGCTTTCGAAAGATGGCCTGATGACTAGGCGAAACACTTCAAGACCTTGTAACAGCTTTCAAGAGCTTGCGATTTTTCTAGAATTGATTCTTAGATTCGAGAGAATTAAGATAGATCTACGTGAACAATGGAATAGATCCATGATGGCGATGTTCTAACCTACCTACCTTAGAGATAAGGATAGGGTTTTAATCGACTAAAAGGGATAGACGCTTAAGTAGGATAGATAATGAATATAGTTCACGCTGAGGGGTATTGCTACAATAACAGTCTGATAAACCAAGGGTTGTAGTTAATGCTGAGTAGTATAGCCATAGCAACCGTCTTAGAATACTCAGTATTCTTGTCAGGCAGCCTAAGCGTATCATAACAATTCTTTCCAGAATTAGAATAATTTCTTGCTATAGCATGTGAGGTTATTATGAATATATTTGAGTCAACGTTTTTTTTTTGCCTTGGTGATTTTTATTTGTTACTTTTGTATATTTTCTTTGCCTCGACTAAACTTTTCTACAACCATAATTCACAATATTATCTTGCTTTAGCAACGTTTTGACACATGTATGTATAATCCATTGCTAATTGTTTTTTTTTTTCACAAGAATTCAGGAACTAGCTCATGACAACTAGTTCTAATTGTGGTGAAACATCAAAACCCCTACTAATACCTGAGGAGACAATAACTCACTTACCCTTTATTACTTGATTTGAATGTGTATACTTGCATATATTTGTTTGCCTTATCATATATGTTTACAATTGATCATAAATGCATAGGAAAAATAATACCTAATGTGATGGAGGAGTTCTGTTGGCAATACGGCTACTGCGGTGTCATTTCAGAGGGGGCAGACTATCCGATGTATCACTCCCTAAGGAGATGGGAGTAGCAACCTTGGATGTGTATCTCATGAGGTGTTTGATGCATCGAGGTGTGCCAGTAGTCGGTTGTGCTATTGTCGAAGATGGAACAGTTGTGCTTTTTTTTTTCTAAAACTGGTTCAACATTGTGATATGGGGGTTGAACAAGAGTTGCATCTTCTGAGAGTGGCTTGTCATAGACTGGGGTAGCAGAGGTAGATGGATGATAAGGGACGGGTACTCCAAAATCTGATGTGAGGGCAAGATCATCATTATCAAATAATTCAAGGGGAATCTCCTGTGTGCATTCAGATGATGAAGAAGAGGAGCTCAAGGAGTCATCACTGTGGTCTTGACCTCCCCATAGATCGGTGAGAAGTGAGTGGCCAATGGGACAACATCAATGAGGGAGCTAGGTCGGAAATCTTTTTTCCTCGACAAAAGATGTGCTTCTGTCTTCTTGAGCAGATGGGCCAGCTGCAGTAGCTGGGTGAAGAATGTCTTTTGGGAAAGATGAGAGGTCATTAGTAGTCACCGGGAGTAATTTCTTGAAGAACGCATTGATCTAGGCATCCCTAGCCTTGACGTAGCTGAAGAAAGCTTGCATATGGCCATCTAAACGCTCGAGCCTCTCTTGAGTCTCTAGTGTGGCTGTGACCATGGTATTCATCCTCGTCGTGATAACCGATTTTTCTCCTTGCTTCAAGCCTTCCTTTAGTACATTGTCGTCGAAGCTCATTAACTCCGACACCTTCTTTTAGTGATTCCCTCCTTAGGCTTGATAAATTCCTTCAAGGGCTCCTCTGGGACCTTTTTCTTCCTACACAAAGCAGTAATCAAGTTATAGAAGAGAATATGACCCCTAGTTCGCCTACCGCACTCATTGACCTGTTCGGATATGATCTCGCCCACATTGATTGAGTGCCCATTCATGATCTAGTGTAGTAACATCAGATGATGCAACAACACAGTAGTGTTGTGATGTAGGTATGAGATTGGCCTTGAAAAGTGATTCTAAAGTTTGGTGAGGGGCTTGAGTGTTTAGTCATTAACTCACTTGCGATTAGGGTTATTATCCTCAAATTTGGCTCAACCAAATCAGAAATCCTCCAACACCTTTTCGTAAGTTTCGTAGTCGACCTCGACGAAGAACTTCTTATGTTGATCTTTCACCTTACCCAACTTGAAGTAGTGGTTGATGGCGTTGGGGGTGAAGCGAATGAGAGTCCCCCAATCATAGATGGTGTCCTGAGAGGGGTCGCCTAGGTGGGCATAAACCTCACAAACCATAGCAGGCGCCATCGCCTTGGGGTGGCGGGTGAACTTTTCTCAGTTGTGTTATGCAATGATGTTCATCACCTCTAGCCCTAAAGATTCCTCACATGGGCCATAAAAAATGAAGTCGTCCTCCTGATATACTTGTTGTGTCTGGATCATCTTAAACCTTACCTCGACTGCTGGGTTTTGAAACTTCTTAAATGCACTTGCTGCAACAAAGGTGCCTGGTTCTTTCTCGAGCGACCCATGTATATTTGTTGTGATAGGATTTTGAGATAGCAAAGGATTTCTCACGACAATGGTGGAAGGAAGAGTGAAGAAGAAGAAGAAAAAGAAGAAGTTAAAAGGTAAAAGTGAAATAAAGAAACCGGTGAAGAGTAAAATAGGCGGTTTGTGGGGGGAAATGTGGATAATGAGTGGTTTCTTGAGGGTAAAATGGTTAAAGAGATGAGGGAAAAAGTTATGAAATCAATGAGAAAGGATTTAGAGGTTGAAAAGTAAGAATAAAATATTAAAAAAAAAATTTGCCTCCAAAAGTACGTCCAAACTTTTTCTTTTAGGGTTTCTCTTTCTTCTAAATTTGAAATCCATCCCTACACTGCCACCTGTCATCAAATCACTAAAAAGATAAAATAAAAGAATAAAATAAAAGAAACTAATGAGTGTAGAATAAAATAGAAACGATTTATTTATGTACATAATACAAATTTTTGTTATCGAGGCAACGAAATTTGTTCAGGTAAGAGACAAACTCTTGGGCGTCAGGACAAAGTGACGCAATTTATCGCGCATAATGGGTGCTCCTTTGTACTCCTTGAGGCGTTAACCATTCACCTTAAAGATTGACCCATCATGCAGCTTTGCAATTTCAATTGCGATGTGACTAAGCACGTGGTGAACAATAAATGACCCTGACCATTGGGATTTCAACTTGCCAGGAAACAACTTGAGTCTAGAGTTGTAGAGCAAGACCTGTTACCCAGAAAAAATTATCGAGGCAAAATTTTTCTGTCATGCCATCATTTTGTTTTTTCTTTGTAAAGGCGAGCACTTTTATAAGCTTGAGCTCTAAACTCATCAATTTCATTCAGTTCCAACAATCTTCTTTCTCCTGCAAGCTGAGCATCTATATTCAACTTCTTGATGGCCCAAAATGCTTTATGCTCAAGTTCCACGAGCATGTGGCACGTCTTGCCGTAGACTAGCCTGAATGGGACATGTCGAGTGGTGTTTTGAATGGGGATCTGACGAATTGTTGATATCACCTGCCAATTGTATGACTGACCTCACATGCATAGGCCCTTGATATTCTGACCATATATAACCGCATTTCCATCTATAGCATTGACAAGTTAACTCGGGTATTTAGGGAATATTTAATTACAAAACCCTAGAATAATCCCCTTAATAAATACTCATTCACAACTGCCAATAAAATGAGGCAAGGAATAAGAAAATTTACCTGAGGCGTAGGGTAAGCAGCTGCAGTACCTTACCTTCCACCATTCTCCAACCCGACTGTCCTTGGTGCCCTCCATAGTTTGGGAGTCGTTCTTCCTTTGTTTTTAATTTCTTTAATCTATTTTGGGTTTATATTAAATGATGATACTCTTGGATGACACTTTAACAACACCATGAATTGCTTTACTTGGTGTTGGTTTGTTTTTTGCCGAGATAATTATTTTATGGTTCATGAATGATGCATTATGATTTTGCGTACGTCTGTTTTGTTCATTGTTTTAATATTTTTCCTTGTCATTTTAAGAGCTTTCGAGAGATGTCCTGATGCCTAGGCGAAACACTTCTAGACCTTGTAAGAGCTTTCGAGAGATTGTCATTTTTCTAGAATTGATTCTTAGATTCGAGAGAATTAAGATAGATCTACGTGAACAATAGAATAGATTCGGGATGATGATGTTCTAACCTGTCTACCTTAGAGATAAGGAGAGAGTTTCAATCAACTAAAAGAGATAGATGCTTGAGTAGGATAACAATGACTATAGTTTATGTTGAGGGTATTGCTACAACAACAGTTGACAAACCAAGGGTTGTAGTTAACGCTGAGTAGTATTTCCATAGCAACCATCTTAGAATACTTAGTAATCTGGTCGGGAAGCCTAAGCATATCATAACAAATCCTTCCATACTTAGAATAATTTCTTGCCATAGAAAAACTAACCTGAGTGCTCTGTGAAAAGTCTGAATAAGTGAGTTCTTCTGAATATATTTGAGTCAACGTTTTTCTTTGTCTTGGTGATTTTTATTTGTTACTTTTACATATTTTCTTTACCTCGACCAAACTTTTCTACAACCATACTTCACAATATTCTCTTGCTTAGCAACGCTTCGACACCTTTTCGTATAATCCATTGCTAATTGTTTTTCTGTTTTGACAAGAATTCAGGAACTAGCTCGTGACAGCTAGTTCTAGTTGTGGTAAAACATCAAAACCCCTACCAATACCTGGGGAGACGATAACTCACTTACTCTTTATTACTTGATTCGACTGTGTATACTTGCACAATTTGCTTGCCTTATCATATACATTTACAAGTGATTAAGTTTTTGGTGCCATTGTCAGGGATTTGCAACTGACAGAATTTTTGAAATTTTTTGCCATAACAAATTTTTATTTCTTGTGACATTTTACTTATTTATTTTAACCTATTTAATTTTTTTCTTTGAAGGTTTTTACCATTGCATGACTCTGAGATCTACTGGTAAACCACTAGAACCGTTTGACCCTGAGATTGAATAGTCGTTCAGACAAAAGAGACGTAACCAATGAGCTAGAGAGTATATGAATCGACTACATTATCAAGGCGACAACAATATGGAGATCAGGTAAATCCCGAAATAGTGGCAAATAATCTTCCTAAAGAAACTACAAGACCACGAACAATACGAGATCACTTGAATTTGATTCTTGATGATCTCAATCCAGTCATTGTGGCACCTGAAATACAAGCAACTCATTTTGAACTTAAACTGGGATGTTTAACATGCTAAACTCCATCGGTCAATTTAGTGGCTCGCCTAATAAGGATGTTAGACAGCATGTCCATGCCTTTCTTAAAGTGTGTGATTCATTCAGGCAACAAGGAATGCATGAAGATGTGCTGAAGCTTAAACTTTTCCCTTATTCCTACGCGACTGAGCAAGAGCTTGGCTCAATTGAGTCCTTCGGGCTCAATGGAATCTTGGGCGGATTTATGCAAAAGTTTTTTACTTCGATACAACCCTCCAATATGAACACACAACTACATAATGATATTGCAAGTTTTCGCCAAGGCGACGATGAATCTATGTACGAATGTTGGGACAAATACAAAAGTTTGCTTAGCAAGTGTGTGAACCACGTATTTTACGACTGGACTCAAGTTGTGATGTTTTATAATGAAGTCAATGCACCTACTCGAATGATGTTGGATGCCTCAGCAAATGACACTTTGCTTGATAAATCACCCGAGGAAGCCTTTGATATCCTCGACATGATAGCAAATAATGTCTATCAATTCCCAACAAGAGGGCTGGGAACCGGTAGAAAAGTATCTGGAGCATACGAAATTGAGCGTAAAGATTCACTCTCTGCTTAACTATTTTCCATAACTAATATGTTGAAAATTTTGCAGCGTTCTAATGAGGTAAGAGAAGTCAAGGCAACTAGTGTTGGATGCATTATTTGTCGTGACAACCATCATGAAAGTGAATGTCCAGAAAACCAGGAGTCCATCAATATTGTGAGCAACTACAACCGAAGCAATATCAATCCCTATTCTAATACATACAATCATGGATGGCGACAATATCCAAATTTTTCATGGGGTAATCAAGGAACTAAAAACAACAATCATGTAGGCAATTATAATAGACCATAACAAAATAGTTCGGAACATCAAAATTTTCAACATCAGCACCAGAGATGCCCTGGCAACATAATAAAGGTAAAACTTTTCCCCTAATACAAACTCTAATTCTAACTCTTTGGAAGTGTCATGCAAGAATTTATGGCCTTGACAAAAGATTTCATGGCCTCAACAAAAACTTTGATTCATGAACAATCATCGATAATTAAGAACCAAGGTAATTTGTCACAAAGCCAAGCATCTGTTTTGCAAAGACATAGTTCCTTGTTTACCACCCCTTAAAGAAACAATATAAAGTTTGGGTCTTTGTTCTTTAACATTGGTTCTTCTTTGAGTCTTCTTTGAGATACTACCTTTCATCTTCATCTCCATCACCTTTATTCTACTTTCATTACCATACTTCTTCATTTCCTTTAAACATATCACCAACTTATATATATGCTACCATATTTATCTTTCCATTTCATTACTTCCATTTAACCATTTTATTTTTTTAGCTTTCTTGTTTGTGTGGGATCCTTGTTGTTTTCCTAGATCGAAACAATCATAGGTGCAACCTTGATTTCACTATCCATCCAATTGAGGCTAGGTTGAACTGTATCATATGATATTCAGAGCTAAGGTGGATTGCAACGAGAACAAGCAAAAGTAACATCCTACCATTTAAAAAGAAAAAAAATAGCAAGTTAATTCCAACAACTACAAGGGATTCCAAGTGAAGACGAAGTATAGAAAGGAAACAAAGAAAGCAAAATGAAAAAAGTGCCAAAGGTGACAAGAAACATTATCATTCTAACCAAGCCTAAACAAGCCTTCAAAACCTTTGATTGCTTTTTCTAAGAAGGTGATGAGTATCTTTGCATAGTAAGTGAACCTTTTTCCTTTTTTTTCTTTTTCTAAGACAACGTTCATTATTTAATCTTTCTACCTTTCTATTTTTTCCTCTACACGAATGAACTTTTTAGCCGATATCCATAGCACTTGAAAGGTCTTGAGTTAGTTCTTTTAAGAACTTTGAAAGAGAGGAACGAGTGAAAAAAAGGCTAAATGAGTATGTGAGATCAAAAGGAGAATTACAAAAGCCAATTTATATTCCTGAGTGCAAACACGAGCATTGAGTGGAGCGTCATCATTTTTTTGGAGTGGTCGTGAGTATTTGTGAGTGATTATTGGTAAGGTCCTTTCATCTTATTCAATTATTAATTTTTCACTAACAATTCTCCCATCTTTCAAATGGAATACAAACATCAAAAGAGGAATACATTTCATACTCATTTTCGTGTGAATGATAAAGTATGCCTTGTATCCATTGATGGTGGAATTTTACAAATCTTGCAAGCACATACATGGTAAAGAAGTTGGGACTTACAATACAACGTTCAAACATCCCAACCCATATGTTTTGCAAGGATTAAATGAAGATGAAGAGTTAGAAGTCATACAACAAGTACTTGAGCCCTTTTCAATTGGGAGATACGAAGGTGAAGTTTTATGTGATGTTGCTTCCATGAATTCAAGCCATCTACTTCTCGGACGTCCTTGGTAGTTTGATAAACGAGCATTGTATGATGGGTTCCTAAATCATTATTCATTCCTCCATGGGAGAAGAAGAATCACATTAGTATCAATACCATCACACCAAGTACTTCAAGATCAACAACATCTTAAGAAAAACTTTGATGCTATGCAAAAAGAACATTATGGGAAAACAAAGGCATTTGGAGCAGTTAAAAATAATAATATTGAAAAGATTGAGTGTGAAGAAAAGCATAAGTGTGAGAGTGGAACTAAAAAAGAAGGATTACAAAGATAGCATACGAGAGGAGTATGAAGAAGAGAAATTTCAAAAGGGACATGAGTATGAGAGAAAAGAATGTGAGGAGAATGAAGTTTTACTTTCTACTAATCAATCTTTTCTTCCTATTCTTTCATTTGATTTACAGGTTATTCCAAAGGCCATACCATTGCAAATTGATGAATCACATTAGTCCATTGAAGTTCCAAAGGTTGTAACATTTGGTATTCCAAAGCATGCGCTCTTTGACATTCGAAGTACATTCATTCTACATTCAAAGTTCAAATAATCTCAAGAAAGGGAAGTTTCAATGAATCTATCCAAGGAGGATCTCAAACGCCCAAATTCATTCATTCATGAAATTGATCATTTCCTTTTCTTTGATTTTGAATTATCTACTTCTAACTTTGCTTTAATTTTCAGAATGATGATTCAAAACCAAAGGATTGAACGAGTGAAACATTATGAACATAGAGAATGGTGCAAGATGAAAGAATTTCCAATTCGATGGAGATCAAAGTTGTTCCCTTATGTACCAAGCATCGATTTGGGGACAAATCGCCTTAAAGAAGGGGGTGATGTGATCCTTTCGACCACCAAGTTCAAATAAAACATGCTCACAACTTTGAAGTTCTTTCAAGATGATTCTAAGGGTGTATTACCATATTTTATTACTTATTTACTTATTTATGCATTACATGTCAGGTGAATATGCTTATATTATTCTTACTATGCTTGAATATTATATGTATAATATATGATATTCATGCATGACTTATTAATTCACATATTTACATAGCTCATTCAATGCATATGCATTCATAGTTAGCTCATTTGCATTCATAACATAGGTGCCAACATGCATTCATAATTATCCTAGCTCAATTCCTATCTAATAATGTTTTTACATATTTTTTCTAGGTACATTGGATGCTAAGAAGACTAAAGGCAGCTGAAGTATTAGTTGGACAGTTCACGTCAGTCAGATTGATCACCAATTTTGAACATGGTACAAGCATTTTTGGGTGATTACGTCTTCTTAACATTTAATCCCCTATCTCTTAGATTTCCAACTCACTTTGAATCGCATCAATCCAATAACGGGAACTCGAGATATGCCTAGATTACTGAAGACAGTGTAGGCTGGAAATAATTACGGGATTTGCAACCATTCATCTCCTTCAAAGGACTTATGCATGGGAGGCATTAATATAGAGATGAATGGACAAGAAAAGAATATTAAAATGAATCAGCACATTTGTGAGAAGGTTCAAGGATTCATTCAAAGGCTTTTAAGTTCATCCATTCATGCATATTCATGCAAGAAGCCGAATAGTCGTGTTCACATAAGGGGGGAAGAATTTCAGCCAAAATACTTTCATGAACATTCATCCATATAAGACAAATCAACAAGTTCACACAATGAGGTATGAATTCGTCCAAAGGATGCATTGCAGTAAAAGATGAACATCCATTTATCAAATTCATTCACCTAAGTCATGCTTTGTACCATGTTCAAAATATTTGTACCTAAGCCATGATTTGTACCATTTATCCAACTGACTTTGTTTAATCAAATATTTGTGAGAGATTCTCTCCTTAGCGCTTAAGTGAACTTTATCGACTTATCCAGCTTCTGCTTGTGGCATCACCCCTATCTATTTCACCCTGATACTTCTGGTTCCTATCTCTTTATAGATAGTGGGTCAAAGTTCCTTGTTTACCACCCTTAAAGAAGTAATATAAAGTTTGGGTCTTTGTTCTTTAACATTGGTTCTTCTTTAAGTTTTCTTTGAGATACTATCTTTCATCTTCATCTTCATCACCTTCATTCTACTTCCATTACCATACTTCATCATTTCCTTTAAACATATCACCAACTTTTATATATATATATATATATATATTCCGCTGTCATATTTATCTTTCCATTTCATTACTTCCATTTAACCATTTTATTTTTTAGCTTTATTGTTTGTGCAGGATCCTTGTTGCTTTCCTAGATCGAAACAATCAAAGGTACAACCTTGATTTCACCATCTATCCAAGTGAGGCTAGGTTGATCTATATCATTTATGATTAGGGGTTACGATTTAGAGTTTATGATTTTTTGGTGATCCCTAAATTCATTCTAAAAATGAACTTATGAATTTTAAGGATTACGATTAGAGTTTATGAAATTTTTTTGGGATTTTTAGGAATTTATAAGTTTTTTGAGATTTTATGGAATTTAAGTTTTTTTTGGGAATTTTAAAAATTTCATGGGTTTTTTAAAATTAACTTTTGGATTGCTGACTCATGTTATGCATATTATGTATATTATGTTTGCAGTTAAACTTAAATGTTAGTACCTGAACTTTCACGTTTGATCTGATTTAGTAACATTCAATTATTTTAAAAACGTACCTAATGTTTAGTTTTTGTTTCAATTTAGTATCCCGCCGTTAAAAACTTAACGACAGATCAACGTGGTTTTTTTAATTATTATTTAATTAATTTTAATCAACTAATAACGGTGTCACCACCTTATTCGAACAAAACCAACAAAAAAACATAGAGGAAGGCTTAACAAGTTTTGAACCAGAGTCAGCGGAGAGAGTAAGGGAGGCACTCACCCGTCTAAGCTGCACCAAACCATTGGATAGTTGCCAAAGTATACATTTAACATATACTAGAATATCACTATAAAATGCCAAAATTATTATTTAACTTATAAAAATTTTAAATTAAAATTAAATAATTTATCATTTAGAAATAAGAAAATAATTAAATAAATATTTAAAATTATTATTTATATTTATTTATTTGATTAAATAATCATGAAAAATATTAAATTAAAATTTATATTCTATCCTTCAATTTTTTAAAATAATTATTTATATCTATTTTCATAAATGATTATAAATTAGAAGTTTATATTTAAATTTTAATAATTAAACAAATAGAAATAATTTTAAATTTTAAATAATTAAATACATATAATTTTAAACTACTTATAATATAATCCATATAATTTTTAAAATAAATTAATACTGATTTTATAAAATATATAAATAATTATTTAATTATCTTAAATTAAAATAAGTTAAATAATAATTTTGTATATATTAAATTAATTCTTAATATGATTTTAATGATCGAATATTTTGGGAGATGTCCTAAGTTAGAATCATATATCTAACAATTTCCTTTCATTTTATGATGACAACTTAGTATAATCCTCCAATTGGATGAATTTTAAATTTTTTTTAATATTTTAAATGAATAATATTTCCACATCAAAGGATCGCTGGTGGAGTATCGAACCTCGGTCCCTTGAAAATGAAGCATCGACTCAACCCCTGGAGCAAAGAAAATATTTGTTACATGAGTTCATATTGTTTTATATATTATGTTTTATATTACGACAAAAAAATAAAAATAAAAAGCTATTAATTGGATTCAAACATGAAATTTTGATTTGGAGTGTGTGCACTTTAACTATCAAAGTAAATCAAACATTTGAAAAGCGCTTACACTATTGTTTATATATCGTTAATATCTATTAAAAGTACAAGTTTAATTTTTTTAAATTAAATTGTTTTTCTTTTATTTTTCAATTATTATATATGAATTATATTTTAAAAAATAAATTTTATTAAAATGTTATTTGACGAATCAAAGTTACAAACACAACTTAAATCACAAGACAAATTTATAATTCAAATCTTAAAATTTTAAAATCCTTTTGAAGACAAAAATTTAAGATTTGAATTATAAATTTGTCTTGTGATTTAAGTTGTGTTTGTAACTTTTGATTCATTAAATAAAATTTTAATATAATTTAATTTTTTAATATATAATTCATATATAATTCAAATCTTAAATTTTAAAATCCTTTTGAAGAAAAAATTTAAGAGTTGAATTATAAATTTGTCTTGTGATTTAAATTGTGTATGCAACTTTCAATTCGTTAAACAAAATTTTAATATAATTTAATTATTTAAAATATAATTCATATATAATAATTGAAAAACTAAAAGAAAAACAATTTCATTTAATTTTTTTAAACTTATACTTTTAATAGATATTAACGATATATAAATAATAGTGTAAGTTTTTTCAAATGTTTGATTTACTTTGATAGTTAAGATGCAACCATTCTAAATTAAAATTTTATGTTCGAATCCAATCAATAGTTTTTTGTTTTCATTTTTCGGTCATAATATAAAACATAATATACAAAACAATTGAACTCAAGTAACAAATATGAGATTTGCTCTCGTGGCTAAGGCATTGCTTCATTTCTAATGGACCCATGTTTGATTCTCCACCAGCGCCAGATATTCTATTGATTCATTTTCATTTTAAACATGTAGTGATTGTCACCATCTGATTGCTAAAAATATTATTCAATTAAAATACTAAAAACAATCATAAAAAGTCATCCAATCATGTTGTGACACATGTCATAATAATGTCACTTTTGACACACGTCGTCACATGATTGAATGATTAAATATATTGAATTAATTTAAAATTATGAACAATTTAGTAGAATGTGTAACTAATAGAGATTAAATGTATAATTAGACTAATTTTATTAACTACCACGTCCTTGCTTCCGTTAACGGTTAACGGCAAGTGGCTTGATTAATTCATTTAAATAATTGGATGACCTGATTGACAAAAATTCAAAAATAATGATCAAAGTGAAAAAAAGAAATAATTAGGTGGTCACTGATATAATTTACTCTAAAATCAATTAAAACAGTTTAAATTACCTTTTTATCCAACTACACTCATTACACCTATGTTTAGAACCGTGGGATGTTCTTTTGGTAAAAAAGTTAACCAACGGTGTTACTCGAAACGAATCTGGTGTAGCTGCGTTCTATCTGCGACGGATCTGGTGCGGCCGCAATTATTATGCGGCTATGCTATCTGCGACGGATTAAATCTGTAATATCTTGTTATCTAGAGGTATGCATTCTAGTCGTGGATCGATATAAATCTTCAAGCACATATCAATTCCGTCATGCTCCAAATGCTAGTCTCTACATCATGAGGGTAGCCAAAAGCACAGAAAATAAGTGTAAATTTCCTGACAGTAGAGGTTAAAATATTTGATGCCAACAAGTTCGGAAATCATGACATAAAAGAGAAATTGTTACTGAAAATATATGGGAGTAAGCTTTCAAACCAGTGAGGAACCGGATATAAGTTGGCTTCCACGATCCACTTGATGGGATCAACTGATATTCGGCACAAGGCACAGTTGTTATCTCTTTCTTCCGCTTCATCACTGTCTCCAAGTGAGTCATTATTCTTTTTCACATTTATTTTTATTTTTCGGTTATAATTTTAAAATTTGTATTGATATAGAAATATTCAAAAATCTCGATCTTGGTTTTGATTTAATCTTCTGCATTGATTATTTAACCTTTGATTTCAGATCGTCTTAGTTATTGATGTGGTTTGTTTTTGTATTTTTTAGGATGGTGCCAATAATTCGTACTGTTGTAAGTCGCGGCGTGTTTATTTATTCATTTATCTTTTTGTTATTTTTTTTAAAATAAATTTTGATTTAACTTCTTTATTTTATTTAATGTCTTTTTTTTACTCCAGTTTGATCCCATCGTATCTCTGTTGGCTTACCAATCTCTGTTGGAGAGGCGTTCTGAATCTTGTTCGTAATCAAAAGAAACTGGTAACTTTTGATTTAAATATGCAAGTCATTCATAAAAATTTAGTCTAAAGTTTTTTAATTTATCTAATTTATTATTTAGCTTTATGTTGGGCTTTCGTAGCCATTTTTGTGACAGAGACTGCCAGAAAAATCTTATTCAATGACAAAAATATGTTTTGCTTGTCTCCACAAATGTTACTTGACTGTGCATGCCCAATCTTTCCACCTCAATCCCTCCACCTTACATCTACAATACTAACAAGGCGTTCGAATGGATGATGAACAATCCTCTACAGACCGAACAGGATTATCATTGGGTTGGTGTGAAGGATATTTGTGCTCCTAAAGCTGATGTACTCTATCATATATGAATGCATCTTAAATTTTATAATCTGATATAATTATTTAATCATTTTATCCTATATATATTTTTAAAATCAACACATATGCTATGGTTAATGGATGAGAACATGATAAATTTCGTGTGTTGTTGTTTTTGTGATTGTAGTCTGACTATACTTTGAGGATAAACTCATATGCCACAATTAGAGGAAAGGAGCGGGAGAAGATTATGGAGATGGTTATTGTTCATCCGGTAGCTGATGTGATGAACTTTACCCAAGAATTAAAAAATCTAAAAAATGTAAGTAAGATTTTTAAAATTAATTAAATTGATATTTTTTGTATGATATGTTTAATATTATTTTTCAGAAGATTTATGAAGGTCGTACCCTACGTTCAGATGATAGAAGAAGACACGATATGATGATTGTCGGATATGACACTGATGAAATTCTCAATAAGAATTACTGGATAATCCAGAATTCTTGGGGTGAGGCATGTTGGGAATCACGGTCTTTCCGCTTCGTGAAGTTAAGATAGACACTTAAAATTAAGTATAGTAAAGAGAGCACAATAGCATAATTCTCCAATTTGGAGATTCTTCCACTATACAAAAGAATAGTAGGATTACAAGGATTTGTTCACAAAATTTGACTCACACTTAGTGGCTCACTCAAGCTTGAGGATAAAGACTTCCCAAACTATCTCTATTATCTCTCAAAGAGGCTCTCTAACTCTCTAGTTTCTCACTTTAAGAAGTGAATTCTCTTAGTATTTTTGAAACTTTGGATGGTTAGGAATGAAGTTTCTCACCCATATTTATATTATTCCACCTCCACAATGTATGGTGGAGATTACTTACATCCAAGGGTGGAGATTAATTATCTAGAATGCTCCACACACTCTAAGAAGCTCTACACTCTTTCACTTCCTTCTATATTCTTCCATACATTTTCATAAGGTTCCACACATCTCCAGAATATTTAAGAGAATTCACACTCTTCCACAAGCTTCTAGAGGTTTACACTTCTCTAGAGATCTCTGGAATGTTCTACAAAATTCTACACTTCTCCATAAAATTTTAGAATTTTCTAAAACCTCTCCAATTAAGGAGGGATCCAACAAGGCCTGAGGCGAAAAAGACTTAAAGATAGATGATCATTATTTGGTCCGTCGGATTAGCTATCCTATATTTTCCGCTGCCAATTATATTGTTATTTCATGTAATAGTTGATATATAATAACCTTTAGATTGCATTGGAATCGTTATGACTATATTAACTGCTAGATAGTATATGTAGCTGTTCATTGCCATTGGAGTTATCAAAAGGTACTTTCAACATAGCTTTTAGCCGTACAATACCATAGATGCTTTGCATGTACATGCAAATTTGAATCTTCTTAGATTTTCCTTTTCCACCTGCCCCTCTTTAACTGCTTGGTTTGGATGACGATGTTTTTCTAGGGTAAAGAAGTTGGGGGAAGGGGTGAGGGGGAACATGATCTCCATAATTTTCTAACTTGAGAATGTATAGAGCAAGAACCCTACTAAAACTGCAAAATTTTGCTGGGTTTGGTAAATGTATAGACAACACACCTATGAACAGTTGAAAATCATAATGTTACTATATACACCCCCAGTATACAAGTAATATTTACATTCGTTGTCAAGTTTACATACACATAAGATTATTAATTATTAGAAGTAAAAGAAGTAATATTTATTTTTGGATTCTTCATTTCATTATTTTATATTTTTCATTATTAATCCGTCGATTTACAAGGATACGTTAGAAAACAAAAGTAGCTGTTAAAGCGGATTTGGCGTACAATTTACAAGGCTATCAGGCTATGTACCGATGTATATGTCCAGCAAAAGAGGAACTGAACTTCGTATGCCTGTTCTTGCTAAGGGGAAAAGGTTTTCCTCAGCTAGACTTTAACCTATCCAATCGATAAAACCTCTGCATATATTGAGAAAATAAAGCGTTAAAATGATGATGAAGAAGCCGGATGATGCGTCTACAAGCATCGATTGATAATCTTCACCAGAATAGAGTGGATATATTCTAGTAAAGGCACAAGTAATGAGATCAATGTCTGCATATCCTCTTTAAGGTTGTCGTAATTTTGATCTTTTTTCGTGAGGAGACTAATAAATATCTTGTTATCCAGCGCCAGTTTTAGAGCTACCTGTAAACATGAATTCTGTTGGTTCATGTTAAATTAAAAGAAAATGTTCAAACATTACTTAAAAAAACATGTCAGTTGCTGTTAACTGGAGCAGGAATGCCTAGATACCTTAAAAGCAGCCGACGAGATCCATCCATGCCTAGGCTTCAAAGTAACATTATAGGATTCTTGAACTGCTTGTTCCATGTTCTGCTCAGGTTCCCTCACCAATCTTTGTAACAAAGCCACCATAAAATCCATGGATCTGAAAGGGAAACGAGTTTATGTTAGACCCAAAAGACAAAAGGCTGGTTTGGTTTTTCATTCTTCATGAAGTACTTGTGTTTCGAATTCGTGTCCAATGCATGTTTTGGTAAAGTAAAGCTGAATCAACAGTAAACAAGTTTAGATTATTCGAGAAAAGTTTTATTCAGATTTTCACTAGCTATGGATAAATTCGTGGTAATGGCATGATGCATGGTCCCTTCTCTCTATATATAAAGAAATAAATTCGAAAATATTCATGTGTTACATATATCTATATTCTGCTTACCTGGTAAGCCAGGGGAAGGCTTTACTGCAACTGCTGCCCTTTCTTGCATTCCCTTCACTCTCTTCCCTTTTCAACATCCCAATCAAATTCGAATACTTTGTAGGATCCGATTCCAAAAGAATCTCCAATCTCTAAAAAATGAATAGAAGAGAGGCATTCAGTCAATCTACAAATAGTGGAGTTTTCCCATGGTCAAAACTGCCCATTTAAAAACTGGTTAAATGACAAAAATAAAGACAAATGAAGTGGAAGATTCGTTCAAACATCACAAGGGTGTTCTTGTCAACTACGAAGAAATTAAGTTCTTTCCTCAACTATGCAGTTTTTTAGTTTTACTTTTAACCTGGATGTTTTGATGAATGTCGTCCAAGGACAGCCATAGTCGGGCCTATCTTGTCTGGAAAAAAAAGTAGGAAAAGGAAATTTCAGTCGATATATTGAAATCCACATGTTTGGAGAAAGATAAAGAGTAAAGAAGGAAAAAAATTGACCAAGAACTTGAAGAATCAAAGTGCAGACATGAAGAAAAGGCCTGGTTGGTATATAAGCAACGTCTGCAGCTGCTGCGGGATGAGCTTTGGTTAGCATGGAGAGTTCTTCAATGGCGGACCTTATCTCTGCTTTCGTTTCCATTTCCCTTTTTCTCTTCATTTCTTGATATAGTTGTGTCAAACCGTTTTTTAAATGTGTGCGAAATTTTGAAAATCATACCATTTTTAATTTACCTCTTAATTCGTTGACTTTTAATTAAAAAGTAAATGTGATTTTAGAAAACTATCGTTTTCAAAAATTTGAGATTTCTTTTTTAATATAAAAAGTATGGTTCGATGAGTCGTCACCAATATTTGATTAGGGTGTATTGGTACCCAAAAACGTTTTTTCCATTTTAAATAAAAAATAATTTTAATTGAAACGACAAATTTATGTCTACGTTACCAGAAAATGAGTTCGGGAGTCGATTACAAGTGGGGAATGATTAGCACCCCACAGTGCCCTAAATCAGTACCTAGTCGATTAATTAATGTCTTTGCAATGAAATTTACAAATATGAATTTAATTTGATTTATGATCCCAACAAAATAACAATATACGAATTTTACCATATTCAAAAACACCCAGATTGATTAAGTTAAAATTATCCAATATTTAGAAAGATAAAGAATATTCGATTATTTAAAAATATCGAGACAGATCTTAAATAGTTATAACAACATTTTCTCGATAAATTTAAATAATCAAACATTTCTTTTTTTTTCCATTACCAAATTTTAAGTGATGAGTCAATTTCTTTGGTGTAACTGATGGGATACACTTTTATTTTAAAATCGTTAAAAGCGGACCTCGAATAAGTTAAGATAACCCACTTAAAACGATTTTAAATTAAAAGAGTATTACCCTTAATTCAATTATGTAATAATGTCGAGTTATACAAATAAGGATAACATACATATTAACTAAAAAACATACTCGAATACATGTTTAAACCTAATAAATTTTAAAAGAATACATGCACATGTGAATAGTAATATATATATATACATATCTACTTTATAAACATGCTAATGGATTATCGATATTTTAAAATGGTTAAACTTATGTATTACATGTATTATAATATGTAATAAATATCTAATGCTTTTTCACAACTTAAAGAAAAAATGTTTATTACGTTATGCCTAGTATATGCATGGTCTATTGATAAAAAATTAAGTCCTATTTAATATTTAAATGCATACATATATACAGCTACACAAACACCATATAATATATTAGAGGAAATAAACGCTTCGAATATAAAAATAACTACCCATAAATGAAACAAAACAAGTCACCGTTGGTTCATATAATACTCACAATTGCCTATAGTTATTTTAAATTATAAAGGACTAAAATAAGAAATAACAAAGACATACATACTAAAATGAAAGACTAAATAATACTGTAGGACTAAAAAAGAATCCACAAAATTACAGTTCAAATGTAAACACCACATGGAACCGAAACAGCCTAGCCTAGGACTAAAAAGAAAACGTGTAAATTTTGAAGATATAAACAGAAACTCAAAAGATAATAAGACCAAAATGCAATACTTTGAATATTAAAGGTTTGCACACATGATTAACCTAAAAATATTAATATATATTCTAACAAATTAAACCTAAACTAATCTTAAACCTAAATAACACCCAACAGCCGTTCTATCCTCTGCCCCCTCTTCTTCTCCACCGAGAACCCTCTCCTCAACCTACCTTTCGCCCCCGATTGCAAAACCTTAGCCACAAAAAACAGACCCTACACCTATCAAAACCAAACCATGGCTGCTCTCATCCCGACGCTGGATCCGAACCGACAAGGTAACTCAAGACAATTAAGGTAAATCAACCCCTTCATTCTCCTTAGGTAAGCATCTCAAATGGGTTCTCTCCCTTTTTCATTTTGGGTATTTTGGTTGTGGATTTCTTGTTGATGAGAATGTTTTTTTAAAAAATATTCTAAATACTAAACGAACGCTCTAAACGGTCTAAAGATTCGACCTCTTTCTTGTATCCTATACAACCAGAGACCGACGAGACTCCGGCGACAACCCTAGCTTCGGTGACGAGGATTTATCACTAAAGTAAGCTCAATCACTCTCTCTATTTTACTTTTATTTTCAAAGTAGCTACCCCTCACACAAAACTACTGGATATCGAAATGAAGAAGGAAAGTACCTTAACAAATGTTACTGCTTTCTTTCAAACCAAAGGAAGAGAGAAATCTAAAAAAAAACTTTTCTCGTATTTATTTTGAATAAAAAAAATTCCTTTTACATTTGCTTCTCTGATTTTATTTTTCTCGTTGGTCCCCCTTACAAAATGCTCTCTTTTTCTATTTCGCTCATAATCCCCTTTTCTGTTCTTGCTTTTGAAAACGCTCGGTTACCATTGTTTTCCTTACTCCCCTTGTTGTTTTTCTGTTGAAAAACTGAGAACCCTCGTTGAAATTCCCCTTTTTTTGATGATTTTTGAATGACCCCAAATCCAAATCACCTTTTCTGCGTTTATGACATCTTCTCCTCCTCTTTTTTGTTTTCTGGTTCCCTCTATTTATGGTTATTTCGAATCCACCTTTTCCTTCGATTAGTGCTGAAGCAGGTATCCTTAATCCCGTAATTTTTGGGATTTTCGCTTTATTTCAAAGGTTTAGGTAAACTTAATTTTTTGTGTTGACATAGGTTTTGATCCTGTCACATTTGCTGAGATGCCAGATGATGACAGCTTCTAGAAGCATTTGGTGGTGGCTAATTGTGTTTGTTGACTTTGGAGAGGATTTCACGTGATAGCTGAGCTGTTGTAGCATGTGCGATGGTGGGGGGCCGAGCTGCATGTGGGAGGCATGAGAAGTCCGGGTCGGGTTGATGCAACCAGGTCCAGGTCGAGCTTGTAATGAATCTTGTCTTGTATTTGTTTTGGGTCTCAAATTGAGGATACATTTGGCCTACCAACAAATGTAATAAAATAATTAATAATAATAATAATAATATATTATAATATTTTTTAAGCCCGGTCAAAAATGGGTGTCTACAGCTGCCCCTCTTTGCACATTCTTGTGTTAACAAGAATAGGGAAAAGATAAAAAAGACAAACAGTTTTTGTCTGGTCTTCTTTTTTTAGCGTGTGATTTGGATTTCCTTCGTTGTAAAACATTAGATTGAACAAGTTCTTCTCATTATGAACTTCTTCTTCCTCGTTGGATGAGTTCTTCTCATTATGAACTCTTCATTGGAAATATTGATGCAAGGTTGAACAAGTTCTTCTCATTATGAACTTCTTCTTCCTTGTTGGATGAGTTCTTCTCATTATGATCTCTTCATTGGAAATACTGATGCAAGGTTGAACAAATTCTTCTCATTATGAACTTCTTCCTCGTTGGATGAGTTCTTCTCATTATGAACTTTCTCCTTTAGGACGAGTTCTTCTCATTATGAACTCTTCTGGAAATGTTGGTTCACCTCATTCTGTGGTGAATTTGGAAGGAACAAGTCTTTCTCATTATGAACTTTCTCCTTTAGGATGAATTCTTCTCATTATGAACTCTCTATTAGAAATGTCAATCCCTCAAGCTAGGCGTCACTAATTTGAAATGTCATGAATCGAGTGATAGGTCGAACAAGCTCTTCTCATTATGAACTTTTTCTCCCTCTGTAGGATGAGTTCTTCTCATTATGAACTCTTAATTAAAAATGTCAATCCCTCAAGCGAGGCGCTCACTGATTCAAAATGTCGTGAATAAAGTGATATGTCAAACAAGCTCTTCTCATTATGAACTTCTTCTCCCTCTATTAGATGAGTTCTTCTCATTATGAACTCTCAATTGGAAATGTCAATCCCTCAAGCGATGAGACATTGATTCGAAATATCGTGAATCGAGCAACAAAAATGTCAAAAACATCCAGCACTGAAGGTCTTATGGATGGCCCGAAGGACTTACAAATCAAGAAACCCCTGAAGGCTTAGTTTCGCATTTGAAAATATCATGCACTAAAGGTCTTATGATGGCCGAAGGACTTACAAATCAAGAAACCCCCGAAGGCTTAGTTTCTAAAATCTCATTTGAAAACATCTTGCACTGAAGGTCTTATGGATGGCCGAAGGACTTACAAATCAAGAAAACCCCGAAGGCTTAGTTTCTAAAAACACATTTGAGAAAAATCCCTAAAAATTAGGGTTAATTTATTTGAAATTCATTTGAGAAAAATCAAGAAACTTCCTAAAATTGGACTTAGTTTCTTTAAAACACATTAGCTGGGTAACATGCCCCACTTCAAAAATGATGATTGTTTTGTGTAATAGGTCCCTCAATTCTTTGAGGTTCTGCCACTCGGAATATAATTCCCTTCATTCACGGCTTGAATTCTATCTTTCATTTTTTTTCTTGAAAAATTGTAAAATTATACTTTGATGCATGAATAATGAATATGTATCTAAATGTAATGTATGATTTTCTTATATACAAATGATGTTCTTATGAATGCAAAAATGTTGATGAAATCTTCATTTGACTTCAAAGTAGTGAACTCGGTCTTCCTTCACTTAGTCAAAATGTCATTTCAAGCTGGCATTTCTGATGAACCATCTGATCCACTTGCATCTTTGTGTTTTTTCATTAAATCCTCAAAAGAAATGTTTCATTTGTTAAACTCTTGTCATAGTCAGAATTATGATCTTAATGCCCCATTTTGTCCTTGACTCAATGACGCTTTCGAGTTGTTGTTTCGGGACTCTACCATTGATTGATGATTGGTTGGTTTGCTTTACTAGGTAAGCTCTGCTCAAATTCACGGTCTGCCCCTGACATTTCAAGTTGTGAGACTCATTCTCAATATCTTCTTGGTCTGAATCTTGTCATCCCAACATGATATGGATTTCTGGTCATGCCCTAAAGTGGGTACTCATAGATTTCTTCGTGCCCAACATATCCTAACTTGAATGTTCTCATTCTGGTTTCTCTACACAGTAGTGTTGTCAAGTAGTTTGAGGGCGTCTCTTCACATTGTTATAAACAGTTAAGAAGTGATCAATTCTTCTAACAAAATGTCTTGCATTTTATACAAGCTGTAATATGTACCCCTTTTAAATAATGAGGTCATCTTCTTCTTGATGGGTTATTGACAACGTCACAAGGAAATGTTATAAGTTCTATTCTTATTCATTCTGTTCTCTTAGACCATCTAATTCAAGATTGTGGAATGCTTCATGTTCTAGCATTGCTTATTCTTCTTCTCCAATAGAGGCATAATGAGCCTCACCAACTTCAAGGGCCTTTCACATTTGAAACTATCATGTTTGAAAATGTTTTTCCCTTTTCTCTTATTTTAGGGATCAAAGAATGAAAGAATTTTATAAAAAATTTCCCCTTATTTCAGGTCAAAATCAAATCAAATCATAAATATGAGTTCACAAATATCAAAAGAATCAGTATCTCTTTAATGTTTTCAGGGTTATAGCTCTTTGACAAGTGTCAAAATTCAGGGGTTGGCTTTCTATTTTTTAAGGTTTCGACCACCAAAATGTCATTTGTTCTTGATCATTGTGAACATCGCAACATGCCCTTCTTTCTTAGCTTGGTATTTTAATCGGATGCGAACAAAATGACGCAACTAGCATAATCAATTACTGGATTTTGTAGAACACTTCTATTTCAGTTCTCTAAAATCTTCCATTTGTTTAAGCTTCGTAGACTCTTCTAACAAAGGCAATGCAGAAATACCGATTTAAAAATGAAATTCCTGAGCGCTCGTGTGAAATTGACTATAACAGATGTTTCTTAACTCCCTTAGTCATCTTTACCGAAACTCCTTATTTATAAAATTGATTTAATTTGCCATTATCTAGCTAGCTGAAATCAGCTTTATTGTAATTTGCCTTTATCGGGCTAGCTGAAAGGTTCATCCCATCACAAAGTCTTTGACTTGACAATCACAGTGGAGCTTACATCGAATTGCCAAGTACCCAATCAAGGTCATGGTTTGAATATAATCTATTCATAAAGCCAGGGCTTTCGAGTTTCCTCTATAACTAATTGCCTTAGCGGAATAGCTCAGCTTTATTGTATACACATATTATATATATATATTGTTGGGTATACGGATTCTATTTCTTAAGCTTGTCGAGGAGAACCTGTTATAGTCACGGTGTTTGTTGAAGGTCAGAAAATCTCAACGTTAGAGTTCAATTTCTAAGAAACTAACATAAACTAGATTCACATACTCGACTATTCCATCCGTAAAGATCATAATAATCATTGAACGTCGTCAATAAAAGTATGGTCTAGATAGTTTTGTGATGTCATACACAAAAGATGCCCCATGTTATCCGCTCCTATGCATACATGAATACCAAGCCTATTGTTTATTTCCTTATAAGAGGAGAATACTATATCGATCCCTGCAATAGAAAGGTAAGGTGTTCGATTGTATCTTCTGGGGATAAAGTCAAGGTCCTTGTTTTATCAGGTTTCAACTTTGTCATTTTTTCAAAGATTTATAACTCTAATCATTTAAAGAGTTTTTGATTCAATTGATATTCAAAGAATTTCAAGTTGCAAATTTGATTCAATGCTCACCATTCTTAAAGTAACATGAATTCATTTAAATATCATTATAAAAAACTGATGAGAAAGTCCCAAAAAACATATTCAAACAAGATGTTACAAATGACATAAAGTTCCATGAAATGACTTCTTCCTAATTAGATGCCCCATTACTCATCTAATGTAGCAACACCCGACCCCAAACTGATGCTACATTATGTGCTTTGACGCTCCACTCGAGCTCGTTATCCACTGTTTCACCAATTCTTGTGTCAACGTCCTATTTTCCACAAGCATCTCTATCTCCTTCAACAACGGCCTACAATTCCCCGTAAAATGCCCCAATACCCCTAGGTGAAAATCACAGGCACTATCTTGATTATAGCTGTGAGAAGAAGGTCTGGTTTCACTTTCACTAGCCCCAGTGTGAGGTATTGACCTTTAACCAAATGGGGATATAGATCCGAGATAGAAGTTTGAAACACTTTCAAAGTATTTTTTGATCTTGGGACTTTTTTGGATGACTCGAGTAACATGTTTCCCCTTTTCTTTTACTGCTGTAGGAGCTCTGGATGTGACATTCATTCACCTCATCAGACTTTTCCTTTTGATCGGTTGGACGTTTGGAAGTGACTTTCAAGTTTCCTTTGCTGACTGTATCTTCAATTAACTTTCAGTCATCATAAGATCCTTAAATCCATTCGTCGAATTTCCCAGCATTAACTCAAAGAAATGAGCTGAAAGAAAATCGTGAAATATATACGATATTTCCTCTTTTAACAAAGGAGGCTGAACTTGTGTTGCCACTCTTTTCTATTTTAGGGAATATTCTTTAAAGCTCTCAGTAGCTTTCATCCTTATCTTTTGAAGGTCATGACGTTTTGGGGCTAAGCCTTTAACATATCGATATTGCCCCAAAACAACATTGCTAGGTTGACCCATGTCTTGATCTGCTCTATGTTCAAATGATTATACCATACTACAGTTGGACCAACAGACTATCATGGAAGAAATAAATCAGCAAATTATCATTATTTAAGTATATTTCCATATTTCTATAAAACATCCTCAGATGAATTAGGGGACAACTTGTGCCATCATATATCTCTAAATTAGGCACCCTAAATTCATGTGGGATGACCAATCAAGGATCATAATGAGTTTTATAGCTTCTAACTCCTTGTGAGAGGTATTAACGACCTTCATATCTTTAATGGCTTCATCCAACCACTTGAATTCATCTTCAAATTGCTTATAATTGAAGAGGCTCTTCCCTAGGTTGAGTTAGATGCTCTAGGGCAGATTATCACTTTTGATGCATTAGTATTCTGACATTGATTTCCTTTATCCTCAACATTCTCTTTACCAGCAGCCTGTTGTACCAGTACCTGGATCATTTGATTCGATACGCCTTGCAGAGAACCCGACGCTTGATTCCTCGTATCTTGTTATAACCCCACCAACTGCTCTTGCAACTGATATTTTGATTTCTCATTAGATGGCTCATTGCTTCTATTTGTTTATTCATGATGATGAGGAAGTAGTATGAATGAATGATTTTGTTATTACTGTCACATAATCTTTCATAAGTTATTTCCATGTTTTCATAATTAATGTATATAAAATGCTTAAATAAATACATGCAATGCCAATGCAATGCTAAATGTAAATACAAAAGGTGTCATTCCAGAGTGACCATCTTAAAACAACTTTCATTGAACACAAAGGTCTCGATACATCAAACAAACTTTACATATAATGGACAACTTTCACTACGAATTTTTCTATCTCTTCAAAATCCAATTTAATTTCCACTCATGCTCGGGGGTCAAGTTGTCAATCAGCTTCAATTCTCTTGCAAAACCAGCTAAACAAACTATTTATGAGTCACATTGCTTGCTTGGGTCATAACTTCTTTCATGACTTTGTCCCTTTTCTCTATCTTGAGTGCCGATTCTCGGAGCTGTTGATTTTTCCTTGTAAGAAAGTCATTGTGGTTATGAAACTCTTGCATAAGGTCACTACAGTCATCCACCATCTTCATCAAATTCTTGTTCTTGGCTCTAGTGACTTCTAGCTCAACTTCATTCTCCCACTTGTGGCGTTGATATGAAATTTTCATGTTGGCTATGGACAAATTCAACGTCTGATTTTTGGCTTGATATTTTCCCAAATTATTAATAGCTATATTGCATATTCTTTATGCAATCTGCAAATCATGAGAAAACTTCTCGGCTCGACCTTCATGCACCTTGCAATTCTTTCTCCACTGTTTAACATCATTCTTCAATTTAGCACCCCTGTTATCCACTTCTTTGGGATATTTTCTATACCAGAAAATTTAAAGGCTTGATTGATCCTTTGAAATATACCCCGAATGGCTTCTATCTCTCTACTCAATTTATCACTTTCACTCCTTAAATGACAAATCTGAGCTTCTTATTTTGGAAAACAATCTTCTTCCTGGATGTCCTCACTGATACCCTTACCTTTGGCCACCTCTAGTTCAAACTCAACAGGATAATCCGTTACCAAACTGGGTTGTCCTTTTAATTCAAACTCTAATACTCCATGATCTAAAGAAGTTGGACTCGACGTTTGAAGGCAGAACAATTCTCAATAGAATGTCCTAGAATTCCAGCATGATATTCACAACAAATGTTGACGTCATACCAACTTGGATATGTAGGCTGCAGAGGTTTCACATAATACGGGGCCACTTCTCGGGCTTCTAATAGTGCATCATACAACTCTTATATGATATTGGGATAAAATCACAACGAGAGCCACCTCTCAACTTGGGTTGGACCAGAGTTTCCTATTTTAATTCCCTTGATGTCTGGATACATGGCTTTTTTTGAACCTTCTGAACTTCTAAAGTTACCACTATTTCTTTGGCATTTCCAAACAGCTTGTTGATACAAACAGTGATTGTGCGTGGCTTCTCTAAAGTAGTCTCTTGCATATTTGACACCTCAAGGTTACTTTAGTCGAGCTCTTTCTTTTCTATTGTAGAAGTCCCACTTCCTTTGGCCAAAGCATATATTCTATCCATCATCCTGGACATCTGCTCTTTTATCTCTCTTATCTCCCTTTGCTATTCGTCAGACATGTGACCTTTGTGTGAACAACTATCCATCATTCTTGAAGCTTTCTCATGATGCCACTTCTTGACTGTGTTATAGCTTACTTGATCACGAAACCATTTTCCGTCATGAAAACCTTTTACTATGATGAACACTCACAAATCAACACCTTTTGATTATGTCATGATCATGCAATGCAGACAAAGAGAAAAACAACATAACAAACAAGTTAGTACATATAAGATGACAAAAAGTAATAATAGCAAGATAAAAAATTAATAAGTTTATGTAAAATAAGAATGCAAATGCAAATGCAAATGCACAAGGTGTTAATTCCTAAAGTGACCACTATAGAACAATCTTCATTTAGACAATAAGATTTCGTTACACCATGTAGCCAAAATACAATTGTGATTCTTCAATTCTTCATTTCCTTAAACCGTACATTTCATGGAATCTAACATTACACCCTAATGTTGTTGGCGTACTCTATCACATTTGATGACGTCGGATGCCCCCATCTTTACTTTCAATGCAAAGTGGTCTTCATGTTTTTTTGAATAGTCTTCTCTTCCTTGGTATAACTGGATCTATATCATGAGGGAATATCTCGGCCTTGTGAAGGGTCTCCTGTCTCTTGAGGGAATATATTAGCCTTCGATTCTTTAAAAGAAGTCTTCAATCAACTTCAAATTTCTTCATTCATCGGATGTCTTTCTTCATGAATCGTTTGAACATCTTTGGGTTTCCCGATTTTGACTACATGGTTAAGAGTTTCTTGTCTCATTATGACCAGTCTTCTTATTAGTCAATCACTTACGAATTAACACCTTTGAATGACATGAAGATGCAAATGCAATAAATCCAAAATAAAATGGACATAAAACCAAAATGGGTTAGTACACATAATATAAACAAAATAATAAGTATCAAAATCATAAATAAAACCTACCCTCACATGTTGACTACCCAATCATGCTTAGTAGATCCTACCCAATATGATATCTACCTCCATGCTTTGTTATTCACAAAATCCTAACCGCATGATATTAATTCGCATGCTTGTTTGAGAAAATAAACCTAACCGCATGATTTCTGGTTCGCATACATTTATTAAAAAAACGAAATTAAATGAATCAAAAGCTTTTCCTTGTGTACCCTCCTCACTGGACTGTTAAGGTTCATGTTAGGCTTGACCTAAGTTCTGGCTCTATGTTCACTATATGTTGGGTTCAGTTCTAAAGTAATAGGTTCTCGAATTGTCCTTGCCGGTGCCCCCTTGGGCTGCCGAACCCTCAATCCTGACCCATCACAGGTGAAAACTTCACGAGGATCATAAGGAGTGAGCTCCAGAGCGATCCACTATCCCATGCGGAGGTGAAAACCTCACGAGAGAGTAGTCTCTCACTCCTACTTAAATAGGATGGAGCGGGGTTTTGGCTCATGTTATGCAAATGCAACTGTGCAGTGTGTGAGGAAAAGCGAAAATAAAACAACATATAATCACAAAACACTAAAAAAATCAATCATCCTTTAAACACATAATTAATCTGAAACCATTAGCAAACAGATCAATACAACTATTTATTGGTTAATCAAATTCTGAACAAACAATATTAAAACCAAATAGGGGATCAAAAACCAAATTAGAACGAATTTATAACTTTCAATTGCAAAGACAATTAAT
The DNA here is from genome assembly GCF_006381635.1 of Hibiscus syriacus. Classification (NCBI taxonomy): domain Eukaryota; kingdom Viridiplantae; phylum Streptophyta; class Magnoliopsida; order Malvales; family Malvaceae; genus Hibiscus; species Hibiscus syriacus. Next base: position 1,742,013 of record NW_024062765.1, read on the forward strand.
TAATCGACTATAGGCCTGACTCTCTAAAAAAAATCTCCAGCAGAGTCGCCACTGTCGAAACGGTTTTTTTTTTAAAAAGTGTGCAAGATTTTGAAAATCACGCCATTTTTAATTTACCTCTTAATTGTTGACTTTTAATTAAAAAGTGGATGTGATTTTAGAAAACCTCTCGTTTCGAAAAATTTGAGATTCATTTTTTAAAATAAAAAGTATTTTCGATGAGTCGCCACCAATCTTTATTAGGGTGTGATTGGACACCCAAAAACGTTTTGTCATTTTAAATAAAAAATAATTTTAATTAAAACGACAAATTTATGTCTACGTTACCAGAAAATGAGTTCGAGAGTTGATTACACGTGGGGAAGGATTAGCACCCCCACAGCGCCCTAAATCGGTACCTAGTCGATTATTAATGTGTTTGCAATGAAATTTACAAATACGAATTTAATTTGATTTATGACCCCAACAAAATAACAACATACGAATTTTACCATATTAAAAAACACTCAGATTAATTAAGTTAAAATTATCCAGCCTTTAGAAAGATAAATAATATTCGATTATTTAAAAATATCGAGACCAGAACTTAAATAGTTATAACAATATTTTCTCGATAAATTTAAATAGCCGAACATTTCTTTTTATTCCATTACCAAATTTTAAAGTGACGAGTTAACTTCTTAGTGCCACTGATGGGATACACTTTTATTTTAAAATCGTTAAAAGCAGACCTCGAATAAGTTAAGACAACCCACTTAAAACGATTTTAAATTAAAAGGGTATTACCCTTAATTCAATTATGTAATAATGTCGAGTTATGCAAATGAGGATAACATACATATTAACTAAAAAACATACTCGAATACATGTTTAAACCTAGCAAATTTTAAAAGAATACATGCACATGTGAATAGTAATATATATATACATATCTACTTTATAAACATGATAGTGGATTATCGATATTTTAAAATGGTTAAACTTATGTATTACATGTATTATAATATGTAATAAATATCTAATGCTTTTTTCAAAACTTAAAGAAAAAATGTTTATTACGTTATGCCTAGTATATGCATGAACTATTGATAAAAAATTAAGTCCTATTTAATATTTAAATGCATACATATATACGGCTACACAAACACCATATAATATACTAGAGGAAATAAACGCTTCGAATATAAAAATAACTACCCATGAATGAAACAAAACAAGTCACCATTGGTTCATATAATACTCACAATTGCCTATAGTTATTTTAAATTATAAAGGACGAAAATAGGAAATAACAAAGACAAACATACTAAAATGTAAGACTAAATAATATTGTAGGAATAAAACAAGAATTCACAAAATTACAGTTCAAATGTAAAAACCACATGGAATCGAAATAGCCTAGCCTAGGACTAAAAGGAAAACGCGTAAATTTTGAAGATATAAACAGAAACTCAAAAGACAAAACGACCAAAATGCAATACTTTGAATATTAAAGGTTTGCACACATGATTAACCTAAAAATCTTTAATATATATTCTAACAAACTAAACCTAAACTAATCTTAAACCTAAATAACACCCCAACAGCCGTTCTATCCTCCTCTGCCCCCTCTTCTTCTCCACGGTCGAGAATCCTCTCCTCAACCTACCTTTCGCCCCCGATTGCAAAACCTTAGCCACCAAAAACATACCCTACACCTATCGAAACCAAACCATGGCTGCTCTCCTCCCGACGCTGGATCCGAACCCACATGGTAACTCAAGACAATTAAGGTAAACCGACCCTAAACGGTCTAAAGATTCGACCTCTTTCTTGTGTCCTAGACAACTAGAGACCGACGAGACTCCGGCGACAACCCTAGCTCCGGTGATGAGGGTTTATCACTAAAGTAAGCTCAATCACTCTCTCTATTTTCAAATTAGCTACCCCTCACACAAAACTACTGGATATCGAAATGAAGAAGGAAAGTACCTTAACAAATGTTACTGCTTCTTATTGCTTTCTTTCGAACCAAAGGATAAGAGAAATCTAAAAAAAAACTTTTCTCGTATTTATTTCGAATAAAAAAATCCCTTTTACATTTGCTTCTCTGATTTTCTTTTTCTCGTTGCTCCCCCTTACAAAATGCTCTCTTTTTCTATTTCTATTTCGCTCATAATCCCCTTTTCTATTCTTGCTTTTGAAAACCCTCGATTACCATTGTTTTCCTTACTCCCCTTGTTGTTTTTCTGTTGAAAAATTGAGAACCCCGTTGAAATCCCCCCCCTTTGATGATTTTTGAATGACCCCAAATTTGAATCACCTTTTCTGTGTTTGTGACATCTCCTCCTCTTTTCCGTTTCCTGGTTCCCTCTTTTAATGGTTATTTCTAATCCACATTTTCCTTCGATTAGTGCTGAAGCAGGTATCCTTAATCCCGTAATTTTCGGGATTTTCTCTTTATTTCAAAGGTTTAGGTAAATTTAATTTTTTGTATTGACATTGGTTTTGATCCTGTCACATTTGCTGAGATGCCATATGATGACAGCTTCTAGAAGCATTTGGTGGTGGTTAATTGTGTTTGTTGACTTTGGAGAGGATTTCACGTGACTTGTTGTAGCATGTGCGATGGTGGGGCCGAGCTGCACGTGGGAGGCATGGGCAGCCCGGGTCGGGTTGCTGCAACGGTTCAGGTCGAGCTTGTAATGGATCTTGTCTTGTATTTGTTTTGGGTTTCAAATTGAGGATACATTTGGCCTGCTAACAAATGTAATAAAATAATTAATAATAATAATAATAATAATATTTTTTAAGTCCGATCAAAAACGGGTGTCTATAAGTTGGTCGTTGATGGATCATTCGTAACCTTATATAGCTGACAAATCATAGTTTTCTGGGTAAATAACATGCTGGCATGAACATACATGGAGAAACACTTCTCTATAACCCCAAACCCCTTTGTTTATTTTAATTATTCCATATTTGTTGTGTGTGCAAGCCATTGAAAGTGATTTTGTATTTGACCATGAAGTTATCTATGAGCTATCGGCTTACTGTTTAAGATCTCAAAGTGTTAACTTAGCCTGAGTTTTGATCTCATCCATGACCGCATGAAACTGTTGTGGGCCCTTGTTTTATATAAATACGATTTGTTGATATGAAGGAATATTTATCATCAACTTGACCTTACTGAAGAACAGATTACAAATTCTCAAATTGAACAAAACACTTCAACAGGATTGCACTATGACCTTGATATAGAAGTTTCAATGATCAGACCTTCTCAATATAAAAATTTTGTTTAAAGGTCGCTCTATAACTTTCTCAATGTGAAAGATGTGCGAATATTAATTTTAACTTTGTATGTTATTATCACATTTTGACGTTTTGTGTTGTATTCATCATGATGCACCTTCTAATCATGTTGACAGATTTTCACAATTAGTTTTTTTTGTGATATTTGTCAATACATTTAGAATCATTCACGGAATAATATATGAAATTAATTATCAACCTCCATACTTACATCAATATTGCATCTAATTTTAAATGGAGACAAAAAGATTATTGATAGTTACTAAAGTTTTCTGATAGATGAAGCCTATATTCAAGAAAATATATTGTTTCTATTTTTCTTCATATCATTTGAATTTTCATTTTGAAGTTGGCTTTATTGTACATTGCCTTATGCCAAATAGAAAACCAGCTTATTTTTTTAAAAAAAAACTAAGAACAATTGGATTATATAGAAAAAGAAATTATTTGAACAAGTCAAAATGTTCTAGTTTATATTTATTTAATTAATTAATTTAAATTAAATATGATATTATTGTTATTATTAATTAATTAAATTAAATTAAATAATAAATTATATAAATTTTAATTATTATTAATTTAATTTAATTAATGTGAGGAAAATGATAAAGAAGATAATTTAATTTTATGGATCATTCAGATAGAGGAATTATATTAAACAAAACTCTCTTTCACATCTTATTGACACAATAAAAAGTGTTAATCATAAGTCATTAAAGACATAGGTAAGGAAGCACGAAACAAGCGAATTCAGTGGTAAAAGAATTGTTGTTGTTATTTGAGATTTTAGGTTTAAGCACAATGAATGTCATGATGTGAATGTTCAATATCAAATTGTTGAGAATATTCTTTGAACATATATTTCCTTATACTTACCTTATATTAATTAAAATAAAAATAAAACCTTGGTAAGGGATAATACAGAGACCATATATTTTTGAATCTTTTACAAATACCATTCACCTTTAGGCTCGAACTAGTTTATGCCACCAACGTTTCAATTTTTCCAATTTTAACACTAACGTTTAAGTTTAACTGCAATTATGTCACTTCGCCGTTAATGGATTAACGGTAAGATGATATGGCATCTCTGTGCCGTGACATTGTTGACGTGGCTCCCTCACCAAAACAACGTCGTTTTGGTATGATTGTTTTGGTGCTAAAAACCCAAAACGAAATAGTTTTGTTTGAGAAAATTTAGTAAAATTATGCTTTTGAGGGGATTTGAACTTAGGACCTTTTGAATTAAAGAATAAGCTTAACCATTGCGCCAACTTAAAGTTTCAATTCAAATTTACAAACATAATATACATAATATGGGTCAAGATTCCAAAAGATACTTTCTAAAAAACCCATAAAATTATTAAAATTCTCAAAAAAGACTTAAATTCTAGAAAATCTCAAAAAACTCCTAAATTTCAAAAAATCTTAAAAAAATCATAAACTTTAAATCGTAATCACTAAAAATCATAAGATTCATTTTTTAGGGAGTTTATTTCTAAAAAACTCATGAAATTATTAAAATTCCCAAAAAATACCTTAAATTCTAGAAAATCTCAAAAACTCCTAAATTCAAAAAAAATCATAATTCCTAAAAATCCTAAGATTCATTTTTAGGGAGTTTATAATTTTTTGGTAATCCCTAAATTCAATCTAAAAAATATATATTATGATTTTTATTTTTATTTTTTGGGATTAAGATTTAGAGTTTATGATTTTTTGTAATCCCTAAATTCATTCTAAAAAATGAATATTATGATTTTTAGAGATTATAATTTAGAGTATATGTTTTTTTTAGATTTTTAGAAATTTAGGAGTTTTTTTGAGATTTTCTGGTATTTAAGGTGTTTTTTGAGAATTTTAATAAGTTCATGGGGTTTTTAGAAAGTAACTTTTGGAATCTTGACTCATGTTACGTATATTATGTTTGTAAAATTAAATCAAAACTTTAAGTTGGTGCAGTGGTTAAGCCTTGTTCTTTGATTCAAAAGGTCTTTAAGTTTAAATCCCCTCAAAAGTATAATTTTACTAATTTTTCTCAAACAAAACTCCGTCGTTTTGGGTTTTTTTAGCACGAAACACAATCATGCCAAAATGACATCGTTTTGGTGAGGGAGCCACATCAGCAACGTCACGGCACAAAGATGTCGTGTCATCGTACCATTAATCCATTAACGCGGAGTGGTATAATTGCAATTAAACTTAAACGTTAGTGTTAAAATTGAAATGTTTGCGGCATAAACGAGTCTGAGTCTAAAGGTGAGTGGTTTTGAATTAGTTTACCCTTTATTTAATTTCGTCTTACATCATGCAAGTAGAAGCTTCTAGGTTATTACACTGAAAACCTTTTTTTTTAAACCTACTCATGGAAATGTAATTTTTTGCAATAATATTTTATTCAGCTTATAGTTATTTTCATTTACAGGATAAGTCTACAACGCATGTTGCATACCATAGCATACCATTAAAGCAACGTATCGAAATGTACCACAAGCAAATTTATCCTTGTTATGTAAATATTAAAAAGTATAAAGATTTATTTAAAATTAATCATTAATTAAAATTAATCATAATTTTAACTTATATAACTTAAAAATTTTGATTCTAAATAAATTAAATTACTTAAATTAATTATTATTTTTAATAAAAAATTATAATTCAATTATAATTCTATTAAAAATATAATTAAATTTTAATAAATTGATTAATTTTAAATAAATCCTTATAATTATAATTCTATTAAAATTATAATTTTAATATTTATATTTATATTTATTTAGAATTAGGATTTTTAAGTTAAAATTAGGATTTATTTACATAATAAGTAATTTAAGTTGTTTAGAATTAGGATTTTTTTACATAATAAGTAATTTAATTTGTTTAGAATTAGGATTTTTAAGTTAAATAAGTTCTATCATAATCAATCATTGTCGGCGACCACCTTAACTTGTTCCCCAGTTCGTATTGCCCAACAGTCAACCGTCTTAAAGGAGAAGCTCTGGCTTTCGCGTCGGACGCCTTCTATTTGCTTTTTTACGCACGGTGACCTTCAAAGAATCATCCCCGATGCGAGAGATAAGCGCGATGGACTTACGCGAGATGGCGGTTGCGGACGATCAAGAACCGATAGTCGTGGATGGTCTGGCTGGGATGGGCAACGATAAGGGATGATTATTCGAAGGTCATTGTGCATAAAAAAAGGAAAAATAAACGGATGACGTAAACAGTCAGGGATGTTGTAGCAGTTGGTTTTTCGACGAGTTAAGGTGATTGCCAACGATGATTGATTATGATAGCCAATTCTGTAACATCCCAAACTACGGGTTAGTGACTAAATTGTAAAATTTCAGAATTTAGTGATTAAAGTGGAAAAGTTGAATAGTTCAATGACTTATTTAAGAATAATTCTTGAAGGGTTATTAGTAATTATTAAAAGAATTAAAGGGCAAAATGGTTATTTGACTTGGAAATAATAATAAAATGATATATATGTAGGTGGGGATAAGGATAAGGAGATATTTTCTCCACTTCTTCTTCTTCTTCTATACGAGAGAGAACCAAGGGAGCAAAGGTAAGTTTCTGATTTCTTGATTATTTATTGATTTAAAGTTTGGGTTTTGATCATTAGATGATAACTAAGCTTAAGGAAAGCTTAAATTATCTTAAAATCAAAAGATAAAGGAGTTAGGGAAGATTAAAGAGAATGGGTTTTTAAGTGAATTTTTGGAAAAGAGTTGATAAGTTGAATTTGAAACTAAATTTGACTTGTCATCAACTTAATTAAGAAATATGAAGTGATAGAATTGAACTTAGAACATATTGAAAATTGGGTATGATTATTGATTTCCATATGAAAGACAGAATTTTGAGGTTAAATATGTATTGAATGAGTATACATTAGTTTAAGTATGTGTACTTGAGTTAAGAATATGAAAGGGAATGAAACATGAAGTATTGAAGCTAAATATAGTGAATTTTCGTATTTGAATAGTAATTTATGGGTAAAATTTACAAATTTCAATATGGGTATCGATACCCTAGGTAGGGTATTGATACCTCAGTTAGGGGTGTATCGATACCCTATAGAAGGTACCGATACCTACGTTAAATAAAAATGGAAATAGATCTTTATTTTAGTTTAAGAAATTAAATATTAGAGTATGCCAAGTGGAATGCTGATATGTATAATATATGTGTGATTATGTAGACATCAAACATAAGCAAGTTATGGAACAATCAAAGAATTAGAATCAATTGGAATTAAGCAAAGCTAAGGTGAGTGCATCTTATTTTATAGAATTATATGGAAATTGAACTTGTGATAAGTCTATTTCCGATAGTTATAGTGCATGAAGTCTTGATTATAAGTAGGTGAATGACATGAAATGTATGTATGCTTGATTATGTGAGTGGATATGTTTTTGTATGTGCTATGTGGCTTATATGAACATATGCTTGATTATATGAGTGGATATGTTTTTGTATGTGCTATGTGGCTTATGTGAACATATGGTTATGAGATAAAATACGTAATCATAGGAGAATATGATAAAAGTGAATTCATGAGAAACGATAGCAACTAGATAAACATGTGTAAAGGCTATGTAAATAATAGTCATATGATTTAAAGAGAATTGAAGAAAATTAAATAAGATATGAATCTAATACATGAGAAGACATAGCCATGTGCACGTGAATATACTTGAATAATACATGTTATGTGATATGAGATTATGTGACAATAAGTTATATGATGTGAATAATATAAGAAGAAGCTAGGTGATAAGAAGATATGGGTTTATGTGATATGAAAGTGTATATGTGAAATGACATGATAGGTGATAAAAACCATGAGCCTATATGAATATGTGATATGAATGTGATATATGTGATGTATGAGAATCATATGAGAATAAGATATGACAATGATTTACATGTCATATGAAACAAGAGAAGTGTTATAAGCTAAGTAACATATGATTATGAAATCATATGAAAAGTGAAATATGCATGTGAATATGTGAAATGATATGAATCATAATGATATTGCCCATGTTATGTGATATGAGAGCTAGGGGTATAGCTGGCATGCCAAGAGTCGAGGGATTACCTATGTCTTACGGGACATATGGACATGATTACCTGTCTTACGGGACATATGGACAGGATTACCTATGTTCTTAGGGACATATGGACAATTTACCTATGTTCTTCGGGACATATGGACAGGTTACCTATGTTCTTCGGGACATATGGACAGATTATTATACGAGCTGTGGTGACAACATAAGCATGCACAACCTCTATGTACTCACATACCTTAACTTCTCAAAAGTATACATGAGCTAATGAAGTAATAATATAAATATATAGTAAGTGATATGTGTATGTGTTATATGAAAAAGAGATTACAAGGATTATGAGATACTATGTGTGATTCTTTTTGAAATGATATGGATGCTCGATGGTGAGTATAGAAAAGTTTAGTATATGCTTACATGATAAAAAGAGAATTAGTGATAATAATATAAGTATTGATAAGTATGTTAATGATATATATATGTGTGTGTATTGGTTATATGAAAGAATATATGCTTTTGTATGATATTAAAGTATGAATTGTTTATAATTATAGAAATTATTTATTATATGTTTTATATGCCTCACTAAGTCAACGACTTAGCGTGTGAGTGTTTCACACGTAGGTTTCAACGAGCTTATGGAGTGATGAAAAGCAAGACAGGTCAATTTCTCCTTACAGAAGGTCAGATCAGAAAAGAATTAAATAGTTTGTATTTTGTAATGTTGATTGTGGTTGACATGTAAATAGAGATTTGAATTGATATGTTCTAATTGGTTTTTAAAAATCATATGATTGAGTTTTGTAATGTTTTAAACGTGATTATGTAAATGGTAACTTATAGTGATGAAATGTTAAATTTTTATGAGTTTTATACATGTTTTGCCAAAATTACTATAGCAGGGTATTGGTACATTGTAGCAGGGTATCGGTACACTGTAGTAGGGTATCGATACCCCTGCAACAATCTGGAAAAATTTGAGCATTCAGTACTGTTCACGGTACTATTCATCACTATTCACGGTACTGATACTTTCTCTTAGTATCGATACTCACATTAGTATCGATACTAATTGCATCAATATCGATACTGTTCAATGTATTTCTACCAATTTAAACCTATAGTATTGGTACTATTCTTTCAGTACCGATACCCCTACCAGATTTTTCATTTTTCAGCTCGATTTTTACACAAATTTAGTCAAATTCCCATAATTTTACCTCCAACAATACTATTAAACCCTTCTTTACTTATCCCCACCAACTTTCCTTCATTTAGCTTCTTATAACATCTAAAATCTCCAAAGAATATCTCAAACCAAGAATCATACCACTTTTTCTAACATGTTTTTAATCACATCTAATGCTTCTAATCTCTTATTTACTTCTTTGACAAGTTAAATATACTAATAAACCTCAATAAAAATCATATATCAATATATCATTCAAAACCCCATTTTCTTCAATCTCAAATAATTCATTCATCTCCTAGTTTTAATCTTATTTAACCATTCCTTAATCATCTATAATACTCAATGTTTCAAGAACAAACAAAAACAAAAGGAAAAGCTAGCTAAATAAAGCCTTACCTTTGGCTATAGATGAGAGCATTTACATGAGAAGAAAGAGAAAAAAAGAGATAACTTAGTTTAGCTTTAACTTTCCCTTTTCCCCTTCTTAAATCCCTAATTAAAAATTGATTTTAAATTCATTTCCCCTTAAAAGACCAAAATGTCCTCTTTATTCTTCCATGTTACTAATTGGTTTTAAACACTATTTCTAAATAATTTCTTATCATTTATCATTTATTCAATTTAATCCTCCATTTTAAAATCTTTCCAATAAGTCACTGACCTGATATTTGGGGTATTACAATTCTCTCCCTTAAGAAAATTTTTCATCGAAATTAAAGACTTTATGCTTTTACCACAACATTTCAACTAGATGAATCGTTTTGTTACGCGGTTTCTTGATTTCTCGAGTCCAGATCCGTATTGGTTCTTTTTCATAATTCAAATACGATCGAATCTCTATTTTCCCCAATGTAAGAACATGCAATGGATCTGATTGGTAATTAATAAGAAACGACACATGAAAAATATTATAGGTCTTGTCCATTTCGGGAGGCAAAACTAACTGATAAAATCTCATAAGGTTCAATAATTCTCAACTCAGTCTAAACCGCGATACTTACTTCCAAGGCGATACTTTCAGAAAAACTTTATCACCTTCTTGTTATTCAATCTCTTTTCTCTTTAGATCATCATAAGACTTTTGTCAATCGAAAGCGATCTTAAAATTATCTTGGGTAACTTTTATTTTATATTCCATTTCTTTCATTAATTCAGGGCCAACTAGATTTCGATCTTTTAACTCAAACCAATTTAATGATGTTCAATCTTTTCTCTCATATAAAGCTTCGTATACAACCATCTTGATGTTTGATTAATAATTGTTATTGTCAGTAAATTCTTCTAAAAGAAAATATTTTTCCCATGATCCCTAGAAATCAATTACATATGCCCTTAACATACCTTCCAATATCGGAATAGTACGTTCTGACTGACCATCCGTCTGCTAATGAAAAGGTCATATTAAATTTCAATTAAGTACCCAAAGCTTTATGCAAGAATTCCAAAATCTTAAAGTGAATTTTGAATCTATGTCAAATATGGTCGATAATAGCACTCCACGCAGCGAGCTACCTCTTACATATATATCTCATCATATTTATCCATCAACTACTATGCTCGTACTAAAATAAAGTGGGTTGTTTTGGTAAATATATCAACAATCACCCATATTGAATCTTTCTTGATAGGTGTTAAAGGTAGCCTTGTAAAAAGCCCACAGTGATTCGTTTCCCTTTTCCATTCATGAATCAAGATTGATTGAAACAATCCAAAAGATACTTTATGTTTAATTTTTCCTCTAATAGTACGTCAAACACTTGGCTAAAATTTTGTGATGGCTCTTTTCAAATCAGGCCACCAAACCAACTCTTTAAAAATTGGTACCTCTTGTTTCCACCTGAATGCATAGTCAACGAACTTCATGCCTCAAAAAGAATATCTTTCTAAATTCTTAATCGTCAGGAATACAAAGTCTCCCACGATAATACTAACATTCGTCGAACCTGACGTCAAAAGTCCTTAATTGCTTCATTTTCTACTTATAAAATTAGTATCAAGAAATTGCCGTCTTTACTTTGTAATTTACTTATCAGATCTAATAAAAACATCAGCTTCATCTTTAATTCAGCCCATAGTTTCATTTTCATTCAACACTAATCGCACATCCATAGCTCACAAAACTACAAAAGGTTTCTGACCAAGTACCTCTACAACAACATTAGCCTTTCCTGGAAGATAATCAATGATCACTTCATAATCCTTTAAAGGTTATGTCCATCTTTTTGTCTCAGGCTCAACTCTCTTTAATTCCACAAGTACTTTAGGCTTTTGTAATTAGCACAACTATAGCACCGCTCACCATACAAATAAAGGCATCAAATCTTTTAAGGCAAACTTGACTGCTGCCGACTCTAAATCATGCGTAAGTAATTCTTCTTGTGAGTCTTTAACTTTATCGAGGCATATGCCACAACTTTAATTTTTTGCATAAGTACACTTCCTAAGTCGTTGGGAGTTGCATCAGTAAAAACCACATAATCCTTACCCAACTCAAGTTGTATAAACACTGGTGTCTTATTAAAATACTCTTTAACATTTCAAAACTCTCTTGACCCTTCTCCGTTCTACAGAAGACACGCCTTTCTTTAAAAACTTGGTTAGCAACAGAATTAACGTCGAAAAGTTCTTCACTAACCTTCGATAGTACCCAACAAGCCCCAAATAAATCTGAAGTTCAGGATCATTCTTTGGGAGTTTCCAATTTACTACATCATGAGTTTTTCTTAGGATTTACTCTTATACCTTATGCCAAAACAACATGGCCAAAGAAAGCCATCTCTACTAACCAGAATTTCACATTGGGATAGTTTGGCATACAAGTTCTTCTCTCGAAGAGTCTTATTTAACTGTCAAAATATACATAACCACATAGATTTATCTTTCTTTTCGCTAATAACACAAATACTTCCCAATATGAAATACTCATGTAGATAAAACTTTGATAAATCAACTCTTATAATTAAGCCCCTAATTCTATTGACTCACTTAAGTTATTTGATACAAAATCAGAGAAACATGTTTAATACCTTAATAACCATCAACCTTGAATTCCATCTCTCGATCTGGAGGTAACCCAATAAATTTATCTGAAAAGACATCAATAAATTCCCAATTTTGTGAAATTATCAGATAATTCTACTTTAATTATTTGAGTATCTATCACATTAGCCATAAAAGTTATATATATCTTTCTGACATCATTTTCTTCACAATCATTATCGATATCACCTTGAGTGATGATTTTACTTTCTCTCTAAAAACTATAATTTCCATAACCTCTGCATCTTTCTGAATTAATCGTCTATGGAGACAAACAACCTATACCCAATATGACCTTAACTCATCAAATGATAATTCCATCAGGTTAACCGGGAACATAGCCCCTGGAATCTTTATCAAATGTTTACTACCTGTTTAACTCACACTTGCACCATGACCCAATAGGGTTTACCGCTATCATCTCACTTGAGATTAAATTGAATAGAATACTTTTATTTTAAAATATTTCATTTCCTTATTGAGGTGATCCGTGTAACTTTTTCGAATCCATTTAAATATTCTCGAGCAGTTGAAACATTTTCTATCTCAACTATGAAAGTTTATTATCCACATAATTTAATAAGAAGGCTTGATAACTTTGTAGCAATAATTTCATAGTAGTTAATGCTAAAATTACACTAGTAACCAAATTTACTCATTTTCCTATCATTACAAACTTGACATTTTTCCAAGTTTTCGAGAATTAATCTCTATTTAAATAATAATTCATTGAAGTATGAAACGGGTAGAAAATCATTTTCACAAATTACCTTCTAAAAGTAACTTTATTAGGTTCATAAAACTTAGCATTTATTCTTAAATAAACTCATAATCAGTTGATCCACTAATAACTCATCTTTCTATAAGCTTTTAGCGGTCAATGTATTTACCGCTTACTCATTTCCTCTTACTCAAATTAACAATACTTTAAACAATTTAACGTTTCACATAAATATTTCTCAATTATTTAAGATTACCTAAAAAACCTCGGAATCATCACTAGATTTAGAAATCTTCTCCGCATCCTTATCCGATTCAACTTCTCTTGGGTCGATTTTGATCTCGACTTTTTTTAATATTATCTACTTTCTTACATTTATCTTTAGTTTTCGACATATATTAGGACATACATAATAATAACATTCAAGTTAATGAGTGACATCAATCACACTCTAATCGATACCATATCAGTAACTTTGACAATTTTAATGTCATGTAATCATTTTTCTCAATTCAATTAAACCGGGTTTGGTCGAGAATCGACTAAACATGTTGCTCTGATACCAATAAATGTAACACATATTTCCAGTATATGTTTCCGTACACAAGTCATAGGTGTCACATGACTTTTAAAAGCATTCACCCATTTGTAAAACCCATAAAATTTTGTTTCGAAATTTAAAACCAAAACATTTGAATACAAAATAAAACAGTCGTTGAAACATATTACCAAAGTTATCACTTTAAATACATTCCAGAGCATTTTTTTTAATTTCGATTACTTGCCAGCAAATTTTCAAAATAAACATGATTGTCATACTATTATTGATGAGAGCCAACCTTAGATTGATGATAGCTGCTACAGCACCCCTTACCCGACTAGTCTTTGCTTTTACCTATGCGTGAAATTAACACACACTAAGTATTTACTTAGTGAGACATAATATTGTAAAGAAACTACAATCCATGGTATCGATATCTTTCTCTTAGTATCGATACTCACATTAGTATCAATACTAATTGCATTAGTATATATATTGTTCAACATATTTCTACCAATTTAAATCTATATTATCGGTATTGTTCTTTCAGTACAATACCCTTACCCAGATTTTTCATTTTTCAGCTCGATTTTTACACAAATTTAGTCAAATTCCCTTACTTTTACCTCCAACAATACTATTAAACCCTTCTTTACTTCTCTCACCTAACTTTCCTTCATTTGGCTTCTTATAACATCTAAAATCTCCAAAGAACATCTCAAACCAAGAATCATACCACTTTTTCTAACATGTTTTTAATCACATTCAATGCTTCTAATATCTTATTTACTTCTTTGACAAGTCAAATATACAAATAAACCTCAATAAAAACTCATAAATCAACATATCATTCAAAAACTCATTTTCTTCAATCTCAAATAATTTATCCATATCCTAGTTTTAATCTTATTTAACCCTTCCTTAATCCTCTATAATACTCAATGTTTCAAGAACAAACCAAAAACGAAAGGAAAAGCTAGCTAAATGAAGTCTTATCTTTGGCTATGGAGGAGAGCACTTACGCTGGAAGAAGGAGAAGAAAAATAGATAACTTAGTTTAGCTTTAACTTTCCCCTTTTTCCCCTTCTTAAATCCCTAATTAAAATTTGATTTTAAATTCATTTCTACTTAAAGGACAAAAATGCCCTCTTTATTCTTCCATTGTTACTAATTGTTCTTAAACACTATTTCTAAATCATTTCTTATCCTTTATCATTTATTCAATTTAATCCTCCAATTTTAAATCTTTTCAATAAGATCATTGACCTGATATTTGGGGTATTACTAGGATAAATATACTTGCGGTATATTTTGATACGTCACTTTAGTGGCACGTTGCGGTATGCGACATGCGATGTAGAATTTTCCTTCATTTACACAGTTAAAAACTATTTTAAGTTATACAATTAATGGGTTATTGTGAGGAAAAACTCTATAGCGCTCGACGATAATTGACGAGCACGGTAAACGATGAACACCGTAAAATTAAATTAAAAAATCGTTAAATCATAAAGTACTTAAAGTGTAATTATAATTTAGTTAAAAGTTAAAGTGTAATTTAATTAAAATAAAATAATTCTAAAAAGGGTAAACTACATCCGTGACCACCCAACTATAGCCCTTTTCACTTTGATCACCATTTTTGAATTTTTGTCAATTAGACCACCCAACTATTTAAATGAGTTCAATCAAGCCACTTGTCGTTAACAGTTAATGGAAGTATTGATGTGGTAGTTAATAAAATTAGTCTAATTATACATTTAATCCTTATTACTTACACATTCTACTAAATTGGTCATAATTTTAAATTAATTCAATATATTTAATCCTCCAATCATGTGACGACACATGTCAAAGGTGACGTGTCATGACACATGTCACAACATGATTGGATGACTTTTTTAAATTAATTTTAATATTTTAATTGAATAATACTTTCACCAATCCAATCATGTTAAAATATTAAAAATGTTTGATTTAAAATATTTTTGGAAAAGTTTATCTTTATTCATTCTATTTCAGGTGCTATGGCAGTTTTACAGTGATACCACGGTTTGGTTTATGTTTGTTAATTTTTATAGCAGAAAGACTAACTGTTTTAGCATTTTGGACAAGTCCAAAAGGATTAAAAAGAAAAGTATTTTTGGATCATTTTTGTTTAATCAATGTGAATTTATGCCTCTGTCTGCTGCTTGGAAATAGCTGGAGTTGTTTTAGTTCGCTTAATGGTGCCCATCTGAGAACTAGGTCAGTAGGACATGCTCCAAGGTTGAAGCTTAATTGTTGATTTTGGTCCAACGCTAAAGCTTTAATGTCATGGGGCTTGTATAGAGACACAAGTAATTTCTGAATAAACATCGTATAGTGGAGTGTCCATCGCAGTCCTCCAAAATCCATGGTCTGTTATGCTTCTTGGTTCAATTGTTTTAATGTAAAACCGTCACTTCTTCTATTACAGCATTGTCAACTTTTATATAGAAGTATAACTATTCATGTTCTCTGAATCTACTACCTATCAGATGATGTATACCTAGTACTTGAAAATGGGGCACACTTTTCCCTTGGAAAAAGTCAAATATATGTAAGTAGGAATAGATATAGAAGGTAGATGATTGCCTCAGTCAAACTTGAAAAATCCAGATTTAAGTAGTATTATACTTGATTTCACTTGGCCTGTTGTAAAGAATCACAAGCACTTATACTAGCTAAATTAATGGAAATAAATTCTAAAAATATCACAGAAAGCATTATAGTTTTAATGAATCATAGAGTTGACAAATTATGTACACGCATTTTTTTCGGTTCTTAATTATTTATGGCATTCTTCTCTTAATGAAGTATATTTATCATAAGAGTAATAACACGTTCTTTTTCTGGTTATGTTTATATGCAACACTGCCCATTTGTTAAGCACCTGAAGAAGGATCTTGCGAAGCTTTCCAATTTCTATATGAAGGTAGCCAAGTGCCCTTCCACTTTCTGCCTTATTCGACTTGCTTTTTTTCCTATTAAGGAACTTGGAATGATAATTAACTGTACAACAATTCAATTTTTTTGCACTGTTGCAGAAAGGGCTTGCTGTTGTTGCTATATCTTCAAATTCTGTAGCCACTCATCCACAGGTTCCACTAATCCCCTATTTTGAGAATGGAGATACTGTGAAACTACTTGCATGATTTTTTTTTCCAAATGAACTTTTGTTCAGAGGATGGACCTCAACTCATGGCAGAAGATGCTAAGCTATATGATTATCCTTTCCCTTACCTATATGATGAGATATGCCGGTACTATCCTTCTCTTTTTTGAAAAAAAGAAAGAAAGTATAAATCAATGAAAACATTATTATGAGTTTGCCTTCCCTTTAAAACATGCAACTGAGAAACATATGACTTAGGAGTGGCAGTGGTCAACTGAATATGTTCTCTTTCGTCTAAATTTTTGGGATATACATGGTGAAAGATGATCATGAACCGACTTTAGATGATGTGCTGCAGCCTGAGAAACATATGTTGGCTGCTGGCTATTGCATGTATGGAAGCTCTTGCACAGTACATTGTTTACTCTTTTTTATATCCTTTTCTCTTCCTCGTGAACATTCCCTTTCATTTCTTAGGACTTTTGTTTTGGGTGCTTTTCACCTATGTTAATCGACCCGATTTTCGAGTCCGTGTCCGACATGAGCATGTTCAATCTGTCATAACCATTTAAAAAAATATTATTTTAAAAAACGTTTATCACTTTAATTTAGAAAATTTTGCTGATTTGGAATTAATTGAAATTAAATTGAAAATGAGTCGCCATCGACATTTGGATTAGATAGGCCGAATACTAAAAAACGTCTTTTAAAAATAATTTTAAGGAAAATCATTTTTTAGACAAAACCTGGTATGTGTTTACAAAGATTCGATTAAAACGGGTCTGGGAGTCGATTACGTATGGGGAAGGATGAGCATCCCCACAACGCCCAAAATTGGTACTGTGTCGCTTACAAGTTGTCGTAAATGGTGGAAATTACAAATCGAATATAAAGCTAAAATATGATCCGTTTATCGAACATTAATTAATTTGCTTTGAGTTAACTATTGTTAGGAAAAGTTCTTTAACTCGAAAAGAAACCTCGAAATTAGCAATCCTCTATCAGGAAAGCTATTTCAACTATTTCTTATCAATAAAGAATTTTCCCTCTTTGATAAAATGTGAATCGAATATAAATGTAGAATCGACATTTGCATGAAATAAATTATTACTTAGTGAAACATGTGTTGCGTTGTTCGATTTAAAATACGAAATTAATTAATTAACAAAATAAAGTTGATTTCAAGTTCACATTTTGTTAAAATGTTGTATCGGATCTCATCACGTTGACCAAGTGAAGCTTTCCACGCTCATTCTACCAATCAGTGTTCTTGAAAAACATTCAAAATAATATATTTACAGTAAAATAGAACCAAACATATCCATTCATTTAATTACAAAACATATAAAATATATACATATATAAAAATAATTAATCATAACAAGTAAATATTACATATCAAATTACAAATAATAAAAACAATAAATAATCATATTAGATTTAAATGACCAAAATAGTACAAACAAGAATTTAAAGGTCCAAAATAGATAAAACATAAACTTAAGGGACTAAAATAGTAAAAATAGACATTTAAAGGACTAAAATGGTATTAAAAGAAACTGAATGACCTAATAAACAAATATGAACAAATTAGAGCCCCAATAATCAATTTAAAATAAATACATGTACCAGAAACAAAAATATCATAAATCATATACAATACTAAATAAAATAAACCAAAAACATAAAGGATCAAACAATAATTAAACCAAATACCAAACAATGACTAAAATGAAATAATCACAAATATTGTAACCAGAGTCAAATACAAGTAAAAATAGAATGAAATATAAGATGTTGACTTAAATGTAAATGTGGAAAGATAAAGGCTCAGAACAAAACAATGTAAACTTCATTCCATGGCCTAAATCACGAGATTACAAAGAACGGGGGACCTAATATACAAATATCCCACATGCAAAATTACAGACCCCTCCCCATCAAAACTATGTCGTTTTGGACGTATTATATAAGCCCCAAAATAAAGCCAAAATTGGCTAACCATTTCATTTGTTCGGTTTCAAACCGAGAGAGGAGATAGAGAACTCTCTCAACTCCCTCACCGGAGAGGAAGAAGCACCCATCGTCGATGGTACCTCACGCGACGTACAACGGTCGGAGGGTCCCAAACACCCTCAACCGATTTTCTCAACCCCCTCTACCCATATCTAAACATATTTAAGCCTAAAAGCCATCCACTGACCCTAGATCTAGATTTACATCTCGAAGGTTTCAGAAATCGACGACCGTTGATGTTCCACAGCCTCGACAAACCACCCTCCTCGGTAAGCTCTCTCCTCTCTTCTTTCTTTTGGTGCGAATGGGTTATCTCTTTTTTTCTTAACACCTAATCCCTCTGTGTTTTTTTCTTTCACCGAATCCTCCTAATGGTCTTTTTTTCTTTGTCTTCTCCTTCTTCTTTTATGTTGATGCATGTTGATATCAAGAGGTCAATCCCTCAGGATTTTGATTTTGATTTATTTTGATATTTTATTGGGGTTTTTTATGGATGTTGTCCTTTGATTGATTGAGGTACTGTTGGAGCATATTGGAGCAGTCGGTTGTGACAGTGGAGAACAAGCGGCAATGATAGAATCATATCCCTAGGTTAGGGTTTCAAAAACCCTGAGGGATGGGTCGGATCTGGGTCGAATGCTGGGCAGGTCGAATCGGGTCCTGGCTTACTGATTGGGTTGGGTTGCAGTTGTAGTGGGTTTGGGCCTTAAGGATTGGCTTGCAAAAAATTGTAAATTAAAAAAAAATAATAATAATAATAATAATATAATAGATTAATAATATTTTTTTGTAGGCCTAGACAAAAACGGGTATCTACAGCTGCCCCTTTTGTACATTCTTATGTTAACAAGAATAGGGCAAAGATGAAAAAGATAGCCAGTTTTTGTCCTGTTCTTTTTTTTAGATTTGATGTGTTTGTTAGTGGGGGATGACACGACTCATACGTGATGAAGAGGTTTGGTCGTCTAAGGGTGACACAGCTCCTATGTGACGAGGAGATCTGGTCTGGGGATAACACTGCTCATAAGTGATGAAGAGTTCTTGGCCATCTATAGGGAGGGTGATAACACGATTCCTACGCGATGAGGACGGTTGGTTATCTAGGGTTGATAGGGCTTCTACATGATGAGGAGGTCTAGTCGGGGGATGACACGGTTCCTACGTGATGAGGACTACATGCCATCTTTAGAGATGATAACATAGTTCTTACGAGATGAGGACGACATGCCATATTTAGGAAGGTGATAACACGGTTCCTACGTGATGATGACGGCTGGTTATCAGGGGTGACACAGCTCCTACGTGATGAGAGGTCTGGTCGGCGGATAACATGGTTTCTATGTGATGAGGACGATATGCCATCTTTAGGGATAATGTCTCAAGGGATACTATCTCAAGAGAGACAAAATTAGTTTCAAGGGAAACAATCTCAAAGATGTTTGTTCTAAAAAAAATTGTCTCAAGAGAGACAAAACTTTGTTTCCAAAGAAACAGACTCAAAGATTTTTTTCTCAAAAGAAATTGTTTCAAGATAGATAAAACTTTGTTTCTAGAGAAACAGACTCAAAGATTTTTTTTTCAAAAGATATTGTCTCAAGAGACAAAATTTGTTTCTAGAGAAACAACTCAAAGCATACTGATAATCTGCTTGTTCCTGCTGGTGGAGGAAAAGCCTTTAGAAGATCTGATCGTTCACATCAGGATGTTGCATCCCCAAAGATGCTCCAATATTCGATGTTGAATCTCCAAAGATGCCCCCAACATTCGATGTTTCTTGCTTAAGCACTGATTCTAAGCATGAGCTTTGTGTCTGAGAGCCATTTATCAACTACCAAGATCCACTCCAGAGATATTGCCTTGTTTGCAAAAGTTTTTCTTCATTTTGTATTTTCAAAAGCATGAAAATATCAATTAAAAGAGTTTTGAAAAATATTTAATCAAAAGTTTGAAAATATTGCCCTTTCGAGGTTTCACAATTGAAAACTCATAAAACAAGAGTTCATTGGATGTCAAATAATTAATTACACTGTTAATCCTTCAATAAATTATAGTTATTTGACAAGTGTCAAGATCAATGCTATCTTTGAGAAATGGTTAAGTAAGGAATGATTAAAAAAGTCTCTGGTTATTGTCTTTAGTCAAAGGTATGGTGTTCTCATTTATTTGATGTTCACTAGTATGATGGAGTAGCTTCTGTACTTATCTATTGGAAGTATTCTCCGACTCTCATCTCTCATGTTCTTATTTGTTCTTGTGTGATGCCTTATCAAGGGATTTGTGTGATTACCTCTTATGCAATAGTTGTACAATCTTCATATTCGAGTCACCTTTTCAGGTTTTTAACTCGAATCCTCCTTTGGTTTCAAGACGTTATTCATAATTTACGTCTTGAACCCCCTTTGTTATTTTCACTTATCATGCATTAAAGATTTTAGAAAACCTTTTGTAAAAAGATTAATCCTGATGAGCGGGATGAAATCTGGAGATAGTCTTTTCTGCTTAGAAATTCATGTATGATTAGAAGGGACTTTTAAGGCACGTAATGTAGGCCATGGTTCAGGTTATGAAAGAAAGGGATAAAAGGCCCAAACAAGTGTTTGTGGGTAATTGAACCAAGAATCATTTAACTCTGATGTCTTCAATCTTGTCATGCTCAATTTGTATATGCTCGTATGTGTCTATCTCTTGATGTTCTATGATCTTCGAGTGAAGTGATTCGGAATGATTGTGCTTGATCAATTTCATAGTTTGAAGCTCGATGTGTCATTTGAGTCGAGGGACTCTTTGTATGCTTCTTGTCTCCTTTTTTTGCTCTTTTTTTTCTTTATTTCTTTTTCTTTGCTTCTTTTTGTTTTTTTCTCTTTGCTCTTTGTTTTTTCTCTTTTGCTTCTTTTCTTTTGTTTTGATTGGATCTTAGCACTTGGCATTTGGTTCACCTTTTGGTATCTCATATGGTTTAATGGTCTTCACTCATGCGAGCAGATTTTCATCGCCTTGCCCCCCAGTGTGTAAGGTGATCCTTGTTAGGGTTGAATCAGAAGAAAATATCATTCAGACTCAAATGGGGAACAAGGGATATATTTTCTCCTTTTGTGAAGGGATAATGAAAAAAATGTCATTCATCATTTCATACACAGAAGTCTTTGCATAAGAGGTATCTCTAGGGGGATAGATTTTCAGGATTAATTAATTTTATTCATATGAAAACAATGTAATTAATGCATGATAAAATTATTTTGAATTAATTTTTTTTTCTTCTTGCTCCCATCATGTTTCAATTTGTTCAAGCTCATCTTCAGAAGTTGATGCGAGATGCTCCATGTTATCTTCTTATAGGAAGGGTCACGTTCAAGTGAACATCCTATACTCAATGCCTTTAGGTTTTATTGGTAAAAATGTCGGTTTTACGTCTAAGAAGACGATGGTGACTTTACTGGCTCAAAGAAAAGTAAGGGTATGAATTTTTGTGTATCGAAAATGTAAAGGTAATGTTCAAAAGTCTCAAAGAGGGGTAATGTCAAAATTTCGTTCTTTGGAAGTGACCATGAAGTACTTCAGGTAAAGAATCGAGAGATTATATTTTGGGTTTTAGATAGGATAAGAAATGTCTAATCTTTTCATATGTCAAAAAATCTATAATTCTTGAAGAATTAAAAGAATATGTAATTCATTTGATATCTGAAGAACTAACGATTAAAACTCGTTCAATTATTTAACCTTAAAAGGTAACATAAATTCAATCATTAAGATTAAAAAATATTTAAGCACATATTAAAGACAGAACAAAAACGAGTTCAAACAAAACAATCTATATGGATGCAAATGGTAGATGCAATGCCCTCATCCTTATTCAATTATTCATGCCCCTGAATTCATCAGGTTCTGGATCTTGTTTCAGTGCCTTACAGTTCTCAACGTAAAGTCTGAAGCTTCCTATGTGGTAACTGCTCACGGCTTCAACATTATAAACCTCAGGATATGGGGACTCTTTCTCAGATCATCATGGAAGGCTCAGTCCTTCAACCAGCTGAACAGGCTCTCACCGTACTGATTTCAGCTTCTTGCTTCTATTCTCAATGTCGTCACGTGATCAGGATCACTTCCATCGAATTCTCCATGAATTAATTCCATGCATGTGAAAATGCTTAAAAATTGAAATACAAATGCAAAGATGCAGATGCAAAAATGTTGATCACAACGATGAATATCGTATAATAATTTTCACCAGAGATAAAAGCTTTCACATTAAAAGACAATCCATTTTACAGACGTGCCTTCGCTGAGATGGTTGAGTCTGAATTAGATCGATGCTTCGTCTCGGGTCTTCGTCCTTGAAAATGATGCCCTTCTTAATGCCTCGCAATGCTGAAATCGGTGCATCACTCTTTGGTGATAGCGATGGAATGATCGTAGATAAGAATCTATTGTTAGATTAATCCTCGGATCAGTGCATCATCATTTCAGTCTCGAAAGCTGCACGATCTTGAGCAAGTCTCATTCTTGTATTCTGAACTTATTTTAGCCTTCAGTGCATGTCTATATATGCGACTGCTTGATTGAAAAGTTTTACCTCTTCTTGTAAAAATTTTCTCTTGAATATCCCCTTGCGGATCAACACTCTTGCATTATCATGATGCAATGTGTTGAGTGAATCGATCGATGGAATTGGCCAAGAGGGGGTGAATTGGCAATTAAAATTTTGGTGGAAGCTTTTGTAGAAAATTGAAAAGATTTGCACAGCGATTTAGAGTGGTTCGACTTTCTCAACCAAAGTCTACGTCCACTACCGTAGCTATCCACACTAAGGATTTTCCAACAAATTCACTAATTTGTTCTTTCTTTTGAGGCCAAAGAGATAACCTTATAACTCCCTCAAGAATATACCCCAATTCTTGAGAACACTCTTTCTCAAAGAGAAGATTACAAATTTGCAAACTTACAAGGAAATCCTCACAAGGTAGATTGTTTGGACAATTCTAAAACAAAGAAAAGAACACTAAAAAATGAATACAATTGAGTACAAGTAGTGTTCTTGAAAGTAAAATGAATATTGAATGAAAAATAGGCTTGAAATGCTCAAACTTGAGGTTTGATGCTTTCTCTTTGATTCTCTCTTGATTCTTGTTTCTTGTGTTTTCTTCTTGTTGATCAATGGCTTCTAAGCTTGTTTAAATACACTTTCAAATGATTTTTAATGTTAGGGATGATTAGTTGAGTCAATAGAGCCATTTTAGTGTGAAATCAATTAATAAAACAGCTTGGAGCGTGGGGGGAATCGATACCCCCTCATAGGGAATCGGTTCCCTAATTGTAAAATTCAAATATTTAGACCGTTGATCAGGGGAATTGGTACCCCCTTGGGGGGGAATCGGTTCCCTCCGAGCATTCTGTTTTTCTCAGAGCCAAACCATTCAGGGGGAATCGGTTCCCTCTGGACAATCTGGAATTTTTGTCTTGAAACGGTTCGAAATACTTTGTAAAATTGTTTTGAAATTATTTAAGATTAAAACTTAATTTTACACTTGAGTAAGGATTAAAAATGACATTTGAAAGATTTGGAGTAATATTTTGATATTCAAATAATTATATCGAATATACTCAGAAAATCTTTTGGAAAATCTAAAATTCATTTAACTTAATTTGTTATATCGAAATATCAAAATGTTTTCAACAATCTCCCCTTTTTTGATATAACAAAACATTTAAGTAATTTTAAGATTTTGAAATTACTCCTCCTTACTCTAACACTTCTCCCCTTTAAAAACACTTTAACATTTTCTCCCCCTTTTTGTTAAATCAAAAGACCTTTAAAAGATTTTAAACAAGGTTTTGAAATCATTTAGCCAATTGATTATAAATATATATAGCTTAAGCTGCTAAGATCACAATCAAGAGAAACGTTAGCCATTAGTTTCATAATCAATATTCATAAACAATATGATATGGCGAAATTCGTCATATATCTAACATGATATAAATGATGCAAGAATGAATAAATTTAACCAAACCAAATATATATAGAAATATAAGTTCAAACATCCATAATCCATCAAACAAATTCAAACATCAAACAATCAAAGTTAAAAACAATCCAAAGTCATTCAAAATGTTGAAACAATAAACTCCATGTTCTATTTCAAAGTACTAAAGCAAGACAAAGAATCAAACATCCGCATGAGGATCAGGAGGAGGAAAATGAGCTCGCATAGCGGTCATCTCAAGTGAAAGTGCATCAATGCGTTCATTCATAGAAGCGTTGTTCGCGCGCATCTCCCGGAGAATCTCCAATTGTTGAGCTCCCATTGTGGATAAATGAGACTCTATGGAAGTGAAGTGAGAATCCATGGATGCATATCGGAAATCAAATGTCTTTATAAAGGATTGAAAGTATGGGGGCATTTGATCCTCTAGTCGTGCTTGTTCCTTGGTGGAACTTGTTCCTCGTGCTGTTCTTGCTCATCGTCGAATTCATCAGCTTCCGGAGGTTGTTCATGAGAACGAACCCAAAGACCAGTCTCTTCATTGAACTTCCATCCCGATTTAGTTAAACATAATAGGTTGATTTGATTTTTGAGGGGAAAGGAAGCATCAAGACCAACTCTAAGCCAGCCTTTTTAAATAGATTACTAAGAATACAACCGTAAACTAAAGAAGAACATAATTTCTTATTGGGAACAAGATTTACGGTTTCGACAAGTTCATAAAAGATAATCAGAAAAGATAATCTGTGGAAGGTTGATTTTAAGATTATTTTGGGCACAATGTAGCCAAAATAAATCCATGGCTCGGAGAGTAGAGTAACGGCCTCCGGATGGTCGAAACCACTAAGAGATCATGAGATGAAGAAAACGGTCGTGAAGATCTAACACACTCGCACTATCCCTTCATTTATACTGAGATCCTACCGTCAGTTTTTCATTGTCTAACCCGTCATTATCTAATCCTAATGCTTTGGCTATGTATTCCGAGTCAAGATGAAATAATCGTCCTAGAAGATAGGATCAAATTCATGTGGTAAAGGTTTTCTCCCAGTTTTGAATGCAAACGACATTAGAGTAGAAGATACGAACGAGTTGATAGTAGACTATTGGTTCAAGATCAAAAAGTTTGTCAAATTTCCACTCTTGAAGAGTAGGAAGATGTCGAAAATTTATGTCTAACATGGCTTGAAGAGATGGGATGCGTTCTTCCCGAATTTTGTAGGACTCAAAGTATTGACAAAATCTAAAATAGAGATTTTGTCTACGACCGGGTTCATTGAAGCAAGAATTGTGAATGGTCATGTTTGGATCATCGGGATTAGGAATAAGAATTTGTTAGATAGGTGGAGGATTTGGAGGTGAGTTTGGAGGTTGGCTAGAACGACTAGAAAAGGTCTAGAAAGTTTGTGAGACATGATTTAAGGTAATCGGAATGGAAAAATAACCTGCAATTTTAAAACACATGTATGCAATATAATCAATCTCAAAACTCAATTGAGTCCTCAATATCTCAAGGTTCTCTAAACCAATCCTAATGGGCAAAGTTTTTGAAAACTATTGAAAAATAAAGTTTAGAAAATCAATATACGTATTTTTTTCATACTAACAACATAATTAAATCAAAACACAACAATTTGAAATTAATTAAATTTTTTGTTTTTTTTATTTCAAAAATTCAAAAATTAATTGAAAAATAATGAGATTTTGATGAAATTAGTTGTAAAATCTAGTTTTTAAACACTAAACAATCAATGATCGATCACTATTTCAGTCAAGAACTAATTAAAACTAGTTCTATGTTCAAAAATAGATAAAATAGAAGTTTTAGAAAAATACCTTGAAGAATTTCGGATTTGAGTGATATTGAATGAAGTTTGCACAATTTTGATGATTCCAACAAGTTTAGGAGTTGATATTTGAAGTAATTTCGATTAAAAATTGTTTTTGATGAAATATAGAGATAGGGAAAGAGTAGAGAGGAGAACGACGACAAAGAGAAAGAAGAGAGGTTTTGAGAGAGAGAGAGAGAGGTTTTCTGGGCATGATATAACCAGAACCCTCAAGGGGTATCGATTCCCTCTGCACTAAAATTGCTAAAATTTGATTTTAAACACTCAAAATGCTAAATTAATTTGCTCTAGTGGTATTGGCAACTCATATTATGAAAAATTAAATATGTTCAATCAATCAAATCTATTATTTAAAAATTATTTGAACATATAATCAATTTTCACAAATAATCATAAACTCCCCCTAACTAATAGCAAAGAATGCAATCAAAATTATTTATAAGCATTTTTCATTTATTCTTAAAAGTGCTAAAATTATTTTAAACACTGTTAAACCTAATTCTCTCCTAAGTTTCCAAAATATTTCCTTGTCTAAAGGCTTTGTAAAGATATCCGCTAATTGATGCAAAGTATCAACAAATTCTAGAACTATATCTTCCTTAGCGAAATGGTCTCTAATGAAGTGATCTCTTATTTCAATGTGCTTAGTTCTAGAGTGTTGGATGGGATTTTTAGTGAGACAAATAGCACTAGTATTGTCACACTTGATAGGAATGGTATCTACTTCAAATCCATAATCAAAAAGTTGTTGTTTCATCCATTAAACTTGTGCACAACAACTACCAGCTGAAATGTATTCTGCTTTAGTGGTAGATAATGCAACACAATTTTGTTTCTTGAAAACCAAGAAATCAACATATTTCCAAGGAATTGGCAAGTACCGTAGATGCTTTTCCTATCTAATTTGCATCCTCCATAATCCGCATCAGAGAATGCATGCAAGCTAAAGCTAGAGTCTCTAGGATACCAAAGTCCTAATCTAGGAGTGTCCTTAAGGTATCTAAAGATTCTCTTAACAGCTAGTAAATGTGATTCCTTAGGGCATGATTGAAATCTAGCACATAAACAAACACTAAACATAATGTCTGGTCTACTTGCAGCTAGATAGAGCAAAGAGCCAATCATTGACCTATATAATTTAACATCCACACATTTACCTCCTTCATCCAAGTCAAGCTTTGTAGAAGAGCTCATTGGAGTGTCATGGGGTTTTCCATTTTCCAGTCTAAACTTCTTGAGCATATCTTTGACTTATTTAGCTTGATTGATGAAGATGTCATCTTTTCTTTGCTTGATTTGGAGTCCCAAGAAAAATGAGAGCTCCCCCATCATGCTCATCTCGAATTCACTTTACATTAGCTTAGAAAATTCTTGGCAAAGAACATCATTAGTAGAACCAAATATTATATCATCAACATAAATTTGAACTACTAATAAATCTTTATCGTTATGCTTTAAAAACAATGTAGTGTCAACCTTCCCTTTTGAAAATCCTTTTTCAATTAAAAAGTTTGACAATCTTTCATACCAAGCTCTAGGAGCTTGTTTTAAACCATAAAGTGCTTTTGTCAATTTAAGAACATGATTTGGAAATTTTAAATCTTCAAAACCAAGAGGTTGTTCCACATACACTTCTTCTTTTATAAAACCATTTAAAAATGCACTTTTAACATCCATTTGATATAATTTAAATTCATGAAAACATGCAAATGCTAATAACATTCTAATTGCTTCCATCCTAGCTACGGGAGCGTATGTTTCATCATAGTCTATGTCTTCTTCTTGAGTATAGCTTGAGCAACAAGTCTAGCCTTGTTTCTCACTATATTACCACTTTCATCAAGCTTATTCCTAAATACCCATCTAGTACCTATAGTAGATTTATTACTAGGCCTTTCAACTAATGTCCATACTTTACTTCTCTCAAATTGATTTAACTCTTCTTGCATAGACATAATCCAATGTTCATTATTTAATGCTTCTTTAATATTCTTAGGCTCTATGCATGAGATAAATGCAACATAATTACAAATATTTCTAAGAGAAGATCGAGTTGTTACCCCTTTGGATGGATCACTTATAATCTCACCATCCTTGACATAGTTGTACTCTCTTGGATAAGATAATTCCCTTTCTTCAATGGTTGGATTCTCGAGAGGATCATGAGTTTCCTCATATTTTGTTTCTTCCTTTGATGATGGTTCTCCAACGTCAGGTCTAACGTCATTTGTAGTTATAATGCCTACATCATCATTCACACAAGAACCCTTCCACGGAAGGAGATTATCATCGAAAACAACATGTATAGTCTCTTCTACAACTAAAGTTCTTTTATTAAATACTCGATAAGCTTTAGAATTTAAGAAATAACCCAGAAAAATTCCTTCATCACTTTTAGCATCAAATTTGCCAAGATTGTCTTTACCGTTGTTTAAAACAAAACATTTACATCCAAAAGGATGAAAATAACTAATGTTAGGCTTTTTATTTTTAAAAAGTTCATATGGAGTTTTCTTCAAAATAGGCCTAATCATTACTCGATTAATAACATAACAAGCGGTATTTGTGGCTTCCGCCCAAAAATATTTTGGCAAATTGTTTTCACAAAGCATGGTTCTATCCATTTCTTCTAAAGTTTGATTTTTCCTCTCAACAACTCCATTTTGTTGAGGGGTTATAGGTGCTGAAAAATTATGGCTGATACCATTAGAATTAAAAAATTAAGTAAATCCAAGATTTTCAAATTCAGTTCCATGATCACTCCTAACACTAGTTATAGAGTAACCTTTTTTCGTTTTGGATTAATTTTGAAAACGTGATGAATTTTTCTAATGCTTCATCTTTAGTACTTAAGAATAGAACCCAAGTAAATCTAGAATAGTCATCTACCAATACAAATGCATATTGTTTTCCACCCAAGCTAGTAGTTCTAGATGACCCAAAAAGATCTAAATTAATCAATTGTAATACTCTACTAGTGGATACGTCATTAATGGATTTAAAAGAAATTCTCTTTTGTTTTCCTTTAGCACAATCATCACAAATTTTATCATTATCAAATTTTAGTTTAGGCAGCCCTCGAACCAAATCTCCTTGAACTAACCGTTGTAAAACACTCATACTAACATGTCCTAGTCTCCTATGCCATAACCAACTATCATGCTCATCCTTAGCCACTAGGCATAAATTAGTCATATCTATAGATTCTAAATGCACCATGTATATGTTTCCTATTCTGTGACCAACAAGCATAATCCGATTAGATGCAATGTCAATAACTTTACAACCATTAATTTCAAACATGACATTGAATCCTTTATCACAAAATTGACTAATGCTCAAAAGATTATACTTTAATCCATTCACATATAAAACATTTCTAATTTGTATGGAATAGGTATTACCTATTGTACCTATACCTTCGATGTAACCTTTTGAATTATCACCAAAAGTAACATCTCTAATTTTGGCGTTAAGCTCTATGAATCGGCTTTTGTCTCCAGTCATGTGTTTGAGCATCCACTATCAAGGTACCATGAGTTTGAATTTGTTTCCCTTGCCTTGTAGCAATGCTCATTTTCCTACAAACATAGATTAATTTCTAATTTTTGGTACCCAAATTCTTTTGGGTCCATATTCATTAGTTTCCAAAATCCTAGTCCCCTTAGGTATCCATTTGTGTAGGATATCCTTATCTTTAGTAGTAACGAGTACTTTAGGAACCCATATACTTCTAACGATTTTTCCATTAGAGGTTCTTCGGGGACCTCTATGATTGTAGTTTTTAATACTTTTTCTAACAATGTTGGATTTTGAATTTTCTCTATTTTCAAAACGTTTTGTTCCAACTTTATCAAAAGAAGCTTTAAGATCATCAATTTTCTTTTGATGATCATCATTGACCTTTGAAAGTAAATTTTGTAAATCCGAATTTTTCTTTTCAAAATCTTCTAGTTTGATTTGCAAATCACTAATTTTACTTTCAAAATTATTGTTGGTTTTGGATATGAGCTTATTTTCATTTTTTCAATTTTGAAACATCATTTTTATATTTTAAAAATAATTTCTCATAATCTGAATCCAACACATTATATTCCTCTAATAACTCATCATAAGATAAATCATCTAATTCAAATGAGTTAGAGGTTACCTTAGAATCTTCCCCGAATGCCATCAAGCACAAGTTTGCTACTTCTTGTTCCTCTTCATCGGAACCTTCTTCATCGCTCCATGTAGCCACATAAGCCTTGTACTTATTCTTTTATTGACCCTTTCTCTTCAATTATGGGAAATCATATTTGACATGCCCGGCTTTTTGCATTCATAGCAAATGATAGGGTCCTTCTCTTTTGGTTCATTTTTAAGGCCTTCATTTCGTTTGAATTTTCTTCCTCGTAAGGTCTCATCATTTTTCTGAAACGTTTGGTAAACAATGCCATTTTCTCGTCATCGTCGTCTTCATCTGAATCACTCTCATCTTTTGTGGATTTGAGAGTAACTCCAATGTTTTTCTTCTTCTCCTTCTCCTTTGGTGTCTCGTTAATCTTATCGAGGTCCACCTTATCTTCAAGCATCATTTCATGAGTGAGGAGGGAACCGATTAGCTTTTCAATAGTTAAGGACTTTAGGTTCTTAGCCTCGATGATTGCCGTCTTCTTGGATTGCCACGATTTTGGAAGTGAGTAAACTAACTTCCTCACAAGCTTTTTGTTTGGAATGATCTCTCCATATGATTTGAGATCATTTACAATTGTTGAGAATCTATCCGTCATAGCTTTGATATCTTAATTTGGTTTCATCTTGAAATTTTCATAGTTATGTGTTAGAAGACTAATTTTAGATTCTTTTACCTCGTCGGTGCCTTTATGAGTGACTTGTAGTTTATCCCATATTTCTTTGGAGGTTGTACAAGATGAAACTCTTCCATATTCATCTGGTCCAAGAGCACAAAATATGATATGGATGGCTTTGGAGTTGAGTTGGAACATTCTTGTCTCTCCTTCACTCCACAATCTTGGATGAGTGAGAGGCTTGATATATACGTCTTCTACAACATTCCATGCTCTCATGTCACTTGCTTGAATGAAATACATCATCATATTCTTCCAATAGGCATAATTAGCTCCATTGAAGAAAGGAGGTTTGTTGACAGGCATCGAATCGAGACCAGAGTCAACATTTGAAGTAGAGGCCATTGATGACTAGATAATCGATGTAACTCTTCCCGAATTGACTCAAGAGGTGATTAAACCTTCAAATGAGTGAGGCTCTGATACCAATTGTTGAGTTAATCGATCAATGGAATTGGCCAAGAGGGGGTGAATTGGCAATTAAAATTTTGGTGGAAGCTTTTACAGAAAATAGAAAAGATTTGCACAGCGATTTAGAGTGGTTCGACTTTCTCAACCAAAGTCTACATCCACTACTTTAGCTATCCATACTAAGGATTTTCCAATAAATTCACTAATTTGTTCTTTCTTTTGAGACCAAAGAGATAACCTTACAACTCCCTCAAGAATATACCATAATTCTTGAGAACACTCTTTCTCAAAGAGAATATTACAAATTTGCAAACTTACAAGGAAATTCTCACAAGGTAGATTGTTTACACAATTCTAGAACAAAGAAAAGAACACTAAAAAATGAATACAATTGAGTACAAGTAGTGTTCTTGAAAGAAAAATGAATATTGAATGAAAAATAGGCTTGAAATGCTCAAACTTGAGGTTTGATACTTTCTCTTTGATTCTCTCTTGATTCTTGTTTCTTGTGTTTTCTTGTTGTTGATAAATGGCTTCTAAGCTTGTTTAAATACACCTTCAAATGATTCTGAACGTTGGGGATGATTAGTGGAATCAATAGAGCCGTTTTATTGTGAAATCAATTAATAAAACAACTTGGAGTGTGGGGGGAATCGATACCCCCTCATAGGGAATCGGTTCTCTAAGTGTAAAATTTAAATATTTCGACCGTTGATCAGGGGGAATCGGTACCCCCTTGGGAGGAATCAGTTCCCTCCGAGCATTCTGTTTTTCTCGGAGCCAAACCATTTAGGGGGAATCGGTACCCCCTTGGGGGAGAATCGGTTCCCTCTGGACAATCTGGAAATTTTGGCTTGAAACGGTTCGAAATACTTTGTAAAATTGTTTTGAAATTATTTTAAGATTTAAACTTAATTTTACACTTGAGTAAGGATTAAAAATGACATTTGAAAGATTGGAGTAATATTTTGATATTTGAATAATTATATCGAATATGCTCAGAATATCTTTTGGAAAATCTTAAAATTCATTTAACTTAATTTGTTATAT
Source organism: Hibiscus syriacus (assembly GCF_006381635.1). NCBI lineage: Eukaryota > Viridiplantae > Streptophyta > Magnoliopsida > Malvales > Malvaceae > Hibiscus > Hibiscus syriacus. Next base: position 1,775,175 of record NW_024062765.1, read on the forward strand.
CAAAATATCAAAATGTTTTCAACACAATGCAATGCAAAGAATGATGACAAAATGACACAAACAAAATAGAAGAAATAAGTTAGTGTACACAAACAAAAAAAAATTAGTTAGTACAGGTAAGACAATCGATACAGATAAAAATGTTATTCAAAGATGAAAATAATACCTACCCCGTCATGATATCTACTCAAACATGCTTATATTAAATAAGATTCCTACTTGGACATGCTATCTACCCAAAACGATTTTTCAAGAAATTAATCTTAATCGCATGGTATCTAATTCTCATGCTTTTATTTAATAGAATTTGAAACGAAAAGAAAATGTTCAGAAACACTCCTTCTTTATGTACACTTAATTTGGGTACCTACTAACGGACAGAAGTTCGATATATCTATACCTAGGGTGACCATTCTACGGTTCACTATATGCATGGTCTAGGCTCTAACAAGAAAAGGGTACTCGAATTGTCCTTGATGTCGGTACCCCTTGGGTTGCCAAACCCTCGATCCTCACCCATTACAGGTTTCGAACGGAACGAGTTCAATTTGAGGGGATTCACTACCTTATACCCATATGAGGAATAAATCCCTACGAAGGTATAAGGTATGTATCCCATGGGATATTTGCTAGAACTCATAAGAATAATAAATTCTTACGAGAGTATTGCATTCACCCCGACTCACTTGGATCGAAGCTCGAGTCTAGAGCTTATGTCATGCCAAATGCACGTGATGTGTGTGAAGAGGAGCGTACCTACCTTTGACTCAAAAGGAAACACAAAAACTTGACAAAAACATTGACAAAGCAGAAAGAAAAAATTCAAATGTTAGTATGACAATGAAATGAAGCAATTAAAAACTTCAATAAACGGATCATAGGTTAACTAAAGACTCGAACTCATAATTTTCACCACACCAACAATGCATAAGCGACTTACAGCCTGACTCTCTAAAAAAAGTCCCCAGTAGAGTTGCCAAGTTGTCATTGCCATTTTAAAAAAAACAATTAAATATTATTTTAAAAACGATTATGACTTTAATTTGGAAAAATTGGGTGATTTGGAATTAATTGGAATTAAATTGAAAAGGAGTCTCCATCGACCTTTGGATTAGGTAGGTCGAATACCTAAAAATCGTCTTTTAAATTTTTTTAAGAAAAATCATTGTTTAGACAAAACACTGGTATGCGTTTACAAAGATTCGATTAAAACGGGTCTGGGAGTCGATTACGAATGGAAGGATGAGCACCCCCACAACACCCAAAATTGGCACTGTGTCACTTGCACGTTGTCGTAAATGGTGTAAAATACAAATCGAATATAAAGTTAAAATATGATCCGTTTATCGAACATTAATTAATTTGCTTCCAATTAACTATTGTTAGGGAAAATTCTTTAACTCGAAAAGAAACCTCGAAATTAGCAATCCTCCATCAAAAAAGCTATTTCGACTATTTCTTATCCATAAAGAATATTCCCTCTTTGATAAAATGTGAATCGAATATAAATGTAGAATCGACATTTGCATGAAATAAATTATTACTTAGAGAAACATGCATTGCGTTGTTCGGTTTAAAATACGAAATGAATTAATTAACAAAATAAAGTTGATTTCAAGTTCACATTTTGTTAAAACGTCGTATCGGATCGCATCACTTCGACCAAGTGAAGCTTTCCACGCTCATTCTACCAATCGGTGTTCTTGAAAAATATTCGAAATAAAATATTTACAGTAAAATAGAACCAACCATATCCATTCATTTAATTACAAAACATATAAAATATAGACATATATAAAAAGAATTAATCATAACAAGTAAATATTATATATCAAAATACAAATAATAAAAACAATAAATAATCATATTAGATTTAAAGGACCAAACTAGTACAAACAAGAATTTAAAGGTCCAAAATAGACAAAACAAAATTTTAAGGGACTAAAATAGAAAAAAAAAGAAACTTAAGGGACTAAAATAGTAAAAATAGACATTTAAAGGACTAAAGTGGTAATAAGAGAAACTAGAAGGACCTAATAAACAAATATGAATAAACCAGAGCCCCAATAATCAATTTAAAATAAATACTGGAACAAAAAAGGAAAATAACCCATAAATCATATACAGGACTAAAATAAAATAAACCATAAACATAAAGGATCAAACAATAATTAAACCAAATACCAAACAGTGACTGAAATGAAATAATCAAAAATATTGTAACCAGAGTCAAATACAAGCAAAAATAGAATGAAACATAAGATGGCGACTTAGATGTAAATGTGGAAAGATAAAGGCTCAGAATAAAACAAACGTAAATGTGGAAAAATAAAGGCTCAGAACAAAACAAACGTAAACTTCATTCCATGGCCCAAATCACGAGATTACAAAGAATGGGGGACCCAATATGCAAATATCCTACACGAAAAATTACAGACCCCCTTACCATCAAAACTATGTCATTTTGGACGTGTTATATAAGCCCCAAAACAAAGCCAAAATTGGCTAACAATTTCATTTGTTCATTTTCAAACCGAGAGAGGAGATAGAGAGTTTCAAACTCTCTTAACTCCCTCACTGGAGAGAAGAGAAGCACCCGTTGCCGGTGCCACCTCACGGCGACGCACGACGACCGAAAGGTCCCAAACACCCTCAACCGATTCTCCTCGACCCCTTCTACCCATATCTCAACATATTTAAGCCTAAAAGCCAACCACTAACCCTAGATCTCTCGAAGGTTTCAGAAATCGACGATTGTTGGTGTTCCACGGCCTCGACGAACCACCCTCCTCGGGAAGCTCTCTCTTCTCTTCTTTCTTTTGGTGCGAATGGGTTATCTCTTGTTTTTTTTTCTTATCACCGAATCCCTCTGTGATTTTTCTTTCACCGAATCCTTCTAATGGTCTTTTTTTCTGTCTTCTCCTTCCTCTTTTATGTTGATGCATGTTGATATCAAGAGGTCAATCCCTCAGGATTTTGAGTGTGATTTGTTTTGATATTTTTTGGGGGGTTTTCGATGGATGTTATCCTTTGACTGATTGAGGCACTGTTGGAGCATATGGGAGCAGTTGGCAGTGACAGTGGAGAACAGGCAGCAGCGGCAGACAACATATCCCTAGGATTAGTGTTTCAAAACCCTAGGGGGTCGGGTCAGATCTAGGTCTAATGCTGGGCGGGGCGGGTCCTGGCTTGCTGATTGGGTTCTTACTTGCTGATTGGGTTGGGTTGTAATTGTAGTGGGTTTGAGGCTTAAGGATTGGCTTGCAAAAAATTGTAAATTATAAATTAAAAATAATAATAATAATATATAATTTATTAATAATATATTTTGTAGGCCCAGACAAAAACGGGTGTCTACACAATCATTTTAAGCTTTTCCATGAAAGTAAAAGAGCTACCTTTAAACTTCGGTTTTCTTTTCCATGATGAAATGACATTGTAATTTTGTGGCTACTTTCTGCAGTATTATAGCCTCGCAGTTCGTACTTAAATGTAATGATTTCACAGCTTGTTTTGAGCACTGTAAAATGAGTTGCTGGATTCACCCTTGATCCATCTCTTGGACAGTTCATACTAACTTACCCACACATCAAGGTACCTTTCTTATGTGAATATTGGATTTATCATGTGATTACAAATATGATTCGAACTGTAATGCCCCCAACCCATATCCTACCCGATTACGAGTCTGAGGTGTCACATTGATTTTTTAAACTTTGACTCTTGTAAAAATTCAAAGATATTTTAAAACTTTCATTAAAATAAAAGCGGTTTATTTACATTAATTGACCAAAACAACCAAATTTGATCAGAGCATTCATAACTGGCGCTTTTCTTACATGCCAACACTATACCCGACAAAATACATACTTTATCAGTTACTTCTGATATGATCTTCTAGTAATGATGCTGATCTTGCCACCCCTATTTCTGCTCTTCTGGATTCTTGGTACATACGTGTAAATCACTTACACGATAAGTCACGGACTTAGTGAGGCATAAATAAACATATAACAATAATATCACGAACATACATTTCTATCAACATGTAAATACCACATTATGACATATGAGTAGAATATGCATGAATAACCAATTATATTTCATAAGAATTTCCTTTAATTTATCTTTGGATGCCCATGTATATTATTGAGAACAGAAGGTACGCGAGTACACTGAGTTGTGCACAATGATGTCACCACAGCTCGAATAAAATCCCACTAGGGGCACAGAATATTTGTCCCGAAGGACCACTATGTCCCGAAGGACCACTATGTCCCGAATGACCACTAATAATCCCTCAACTCTTGGCATGCCAATTATACCTACAAATCTCACATTAAATAACATGGGCTTAATTATAAATACATTTTTCATTTCATATCTCTTTTATCACTGTCCATATAAACACATAAGTCACTTCACATGATCATTTTCATTATTTCACATACCTGTGAGGATTCTCTGATAATGGCACTTGTTCATACAATATCATGTTAAATCATGAATGAATTATGCATGGAATCACTATAACATTAACACATATATATATGTATGCATGTGCATGAATATGAAATCATAAATTCAATTATAAGAGATAGACTTATCACAAGTCTTATCTCAATACAATTCTATCTAGGATATGCACTCACCTTATCCTTGCTTACTTTGACTCGATTCTAATCCTTTGATTGTTCTGGAACAAGATTATGTTCTATATCTACATAGTAATACATGGATACATATCAGTATACTAATTGATATATTCTAAACTATCACTCCTTAGGCTAAAAAGAAAGCTATTTTTATCTTTTAATGAAGGTATGCATCGATGCAATCTACAGTGTATCGATGCATTCTTTAACGTGTGCATCGATGCATTCTTTAACGTGTGCATCGATGTTTGTATTTTAAGGGGGTGCATCGATGCATTCCTTATCCATCGATGCACTAATGGTATTCGATGTTCATTTATTTGAGAGTGCATCGGTACACATTGAATGTGTATCGATGCACACAGCCCAGAATTGTTATTTTTGAGCACGAAAATCCATAATAATCCTCTCTCAACACTTCCTATTTCAGCTCCTTTTATGTCTCTAACTTGCATACACCTACTTAAACTAATTATTATCCATTCAATACCTCTTAAACTTAAAAATTCATTCCTCCACATAGAATTCAAGAATCTCACTCAAATTTCAACATGTTCTAAATCTAATTATAACACTTCATATATCTTAATAAAGTCAATGACAAGTCAAATTCAACCTCCAATTCTCATTATGAACTCTATTTCAAAATTCCATTCAAGAACTCATAATCTTTAATTTTTCCTAACCTTTTCATCTTGTTGTTTTGAAGCAAATTAAACTTTCCTTAAGCTTAATTAGCATCTAAGGATCAAAACCAAACTTAAATCTCAGCTAATAACCAACTAATAAAAATTCTTACTCTTACCTTGGCTCACATGTACAGAGAAGAAAGGAGGAGAAGAGAAGTCTGGAAGCTTGAATATTTTCTTCCTCTCCTATATGTGGCCCCCATATATATAACCAAATTTAATTATTTTCCCTGCAATGACCATTCTATCCTCCAATTCCATCTTCCTTGCAATTTAATCATATACCAAAATGCAAAAATATTCAATTATTATACTTTAAATCACCAAATTTTGTAACTTTCCAATTTAGTAACTTACCCGGTATAGAGGATGTTACAAATCTCCCCCTTAAGAAAATTCGTCATCGAATTTTCATTGCACGAAGAGATAGGGATACTGATTCCTCATATCTCTTCACGCTCCCATGTTGCTTCATCTACCTTGTGATTCCTCCACAATGCTTTGACCAATGAAATAGTCTTGTTCTTTAGTTGCTTAATCTCATGAGCTAAGATTCAAATCGATTCTTCTTCATATGTCAAATATGGTTGAATCTTGATCTTTTCTGGAGTCACAATATGGGTGGGATCAGATCGATACTTCCGAAGCATTGAGATTTGGAAGACATCATAATTCTTTTCCATCTCAGGTGACAAATCCAGTTGATATGCCACTGGTCCAACTCTCTTAACGATCTCATACGGTCCAATGAATCTAGGACTAAGTTTTCCCTTACGTCCAAACCTTAAAACTTTCTTCAATAGGGACACTTTTAAAAACACTTTATCTCCTACTTGAAACTCAATTTCTTTTCTTTTTAAGTCTGCATAAGATTTTTGTATGTCAGTTGCTGCTTTGAGGTTATTCTGCATCGTTTGAACTTTTTCTTCCACTTCCTGAATCAACTCAGGAAAAAGAACTTCTTTATCTTTAAGCTCGAACCAATTTAGAGGCGTACGACATCTTCTTCCGTAAAGAGCTTCATAAGGTGCCATTTTAATACTTGATTGATAACTGTTGTTATATGCAAACTCGGCAAGTGGCAAGTATCTTTCCCATGATCCTTTGAACTCGATAACACAAGCTCTCAACATATCCTCCAAAATTTGGATTGATCGCTCGGATTGTCCATCAGTTTGAGGATGAAATGATGTACTAAAGTTCAACGATTCCCAACGCTCGATGTAATGATTTCCAAAACCGTGAGGTAAATCTAGGATCTCGATCCGAAACAATAGAGACAAGTACCCCATGTAGACGTATAATCTCCCTGATATACAGCTCGGTATACTTATCCATGGAAAAGTAAACTCGTACCGAAATAAAATGAGCTGACTTAGTCAATCTGTCAACAATCACCCAGATCGAATCTCTTTTATTGGAGTCAAAGGCAACCCCGTTACAAAATCCATTGTTACATTCTCTCATTCCCACTGAGGAATAGACATTGGTTGCAATAATCCTGACAGAACCTGATGCTTAGCTTTGACTTGCTGACACGTCGCACACTCGGATACAAATTTTGTAATATCTCTCTTCATCTCAGGCCACCAATATCAATTCTTGAGATCCATATACATTTTATTTCCTCCTGGATGCATAGTCAATGGACTACAATGTGCTTCCGTTAACAAGTCTTCCTTCAACTCATCATCATCTGGAATCACTAGCCTCCATTGATAATATAGGTTCCCGTCAGCTTTCATTACATAATCTATAACCTCTTTATTCTTTATTTGTTGTAGTTTCTTTGAACATTTTTCATCTCTAGCTTGCAATTCTTTAATTGATCTAGCCGTGATAGCTTGAGAGTCAATTCCGCACATATGGCACTGTCTTCTCTTAACGATAGTCTGGTATCCATAGCTCATAGGCCGTAAACGTCTTTCGACTTAAGGCATCTGCTACCACATTTGCTTTTCACGGATGGAAATCGATCACTACATCATAATCCTTTAAGAATTATACCCATCTCCTCTGTCTTAAATTCAAATCTCTCTGAGTCATCAAATATTTCAAACTCTTATGATCCGTATACAAGTAGCATCGTTTACCATATAAGTAGTGACGCCAGATCTTAAGAGCAAACACTACTGCAGCCATCTCCAGATCGTGCGTTGGATAATTCTTTTCATGCGGTTTTAATTGCCTCGATGCATACGCTACCACTTTACCCTCTTGCATTAACATGCATCCCAAGCCATTATAAGTCGCATCAGTATACACTATGAAGTCCTTGCCAGACTCGGGTTGAACCAACACTGGAGCTTCTGTCAAAATCTTCTTTAGCCTTTCAAAAATCTCTTGGCACTCCGGATTCCACACAAATTTTATATCCTTTCTCAATAATTTAGTTAGGGGTAATACTATTTTCGAAAAGTTTTTAACAAACCTTCGGTAATAGCCAGCTAACCCCAGAAAACTTCAGATTTCTGACACATTCTTTGGAACTTCCCATTATAAAATAGCTTTAATCTTTTGGGGATCCACTCGAATTCCTTCTACAGAAATCACATGTCCAAGGAACGTCACTTCGTTCAACCAAAATTCACATTTAGAGAGTTTAGCATAAAGCTTCTTTTCTCTCAATGTCTGTAAAATAATCTTCAAATGCAAACTATGATCTTCTTCTGACTTTGAATACACTAAATATCATTTATGAATACCACTACGAATCGATCCAAATAGGGTTGGAATATTTTATTCATGAGAACCATGAAAGCAGCTGGTGCATTCATAACTCCAAATGGCATAACAATAAACTCATAATGCCCATATCTCTTCTGAATGTCGTCTTTGAAATATCTTTATCTTGAATCTTTAATTGATGGTAACCAGAACTTAAATCAATCTTCAAAAACACGGAAGCTCCCTTTAACTGATCAAATAAATTGTTAATTCGGGGGAGGGGATACTTGTTCTTGATTGTCACTTTATTGAGTTGTCTATAATCAATGCAAAGACGCAGGGATCCATCTTTCTTTTTGATGAACAAAACCGGAGCTCCCCATGGTGAGACACTCGGTCTGATAATAAACCCTTTGTCTAGTAATTCTTGTAATTGGATCTTTAACTCTTGTAATTCTTTTGGGGCCATTCTCTATGGTGCCATGGCGATAGGTAGAATTCCTGGCATTACCTCAATCTGAAATTCCACCTCTCTATCTGGAGGCAAACCCGGTAACTCTATAGGAAAAATGTCAGAAACCTCTCTGACTATAGGAATTTCTTCAATCCCCTTCTCTTTAGCTCTCACATCCAGCACACTAGCAATAAACCCTTAACATCCCTGTAGCAATAACTTCTTTGCCGACATCACTGATATTACATTAGCCAATGGATTTCATCCTTCACTAAATACAACAACTTCTATACCTTTTGAACTTCTCAACGTTACTCTTTTCAGTCTATAATCAACATTAGCGTAGTAACGATATAACCAGTCCATTCCCAGTATCACCTCAAATTCATCGAAGGGTAATTCCATCAGATTAGCATGGAATTCAATTTCCTGAATCCGTATGGGACACCTTTAACACACCATATTGACCCGAGCATTGTGCCCTAACGGATTAGTCACTATCACCTCGTTGCTAGTAGCTTCTAACTGAATATTCAATTCTCTCACTAACTTACTACAAATTTAAGAATAAATAGACTCCGAATCAATCAGTACAAACACATTCTTGTCATACAACTGAAAAATACCAGCGATAATCTCTGGGTCATCTCGATCCTCGCTAGTCTTGAGATTATACACACGAGCTGTAGAACGTATCTCTTATGGGGCTGAGGACTCTGACTGACTTCTTCCTCTGCCTCTACCTCTACCTCTTCCCCTCTGGGTAGTCGAGGTAGACCTTTCTGGCTGAGCAGATTCACCAGCTATCATAGAACAATCCCGAACAAAATGTCTGGTGTCCCCACATTTAAAGCAGGCTCCAGAAATCATCCTACATATCACCGAGTGACTCTTTCCACAATGTGGACAATGCCTGACTTGGCTCGGGTTAGATCTCACCGCTCCGGATCCCACTTACTGAGTTTATCGTCCCCTCATAGGATTTGATCCCCTCGCGGAGGATGCCACTGACTCTGATCTAGGCTGAGGTCGAGGACCAGCATCTCGACCTCTTTTTTATGGTACAACACTCGATGATGCACCCGATCTCTTTGATGTTTGAGCCCGAGAATCTCTGAACCTTTTATTATGAGCTCTTTCTAGAGCTTTAGCATGGTTCACCACTTCTTGAAACAAAGATAAATTAAACACAATAAGCATCTCTTTCAAATGAGGACGCAATCCCTCAACAAACCACTCGCAATCATCATTCTCTGTAGGAATTAACTCCGCAGCGAATCCGCTCAACTTGTTGAATTCACATTTGTACTCATACACTGTATGATTCTATTGCTTCAAATTCATGAAATCTTGCTTCATCTGTCGGATAAACTGATCTCCGATGTATTTATGTTTAAATTCCTCTAGAAATAAGGACTATGTTACCTGATCACTAGTCATTCTCAGTGTAACATTTGTCCACCCCCTCTAAGTAAGTCAACCACCCCATCTAACTTCTCTGAATCGGAGCAATGAAGTCCCTCCAACATGATTTTTACATCATTAAGCCAAATGTCCGCAGCAACAGGACCTTCTTCGGCAAACTCTGGTGCTCATAAACCCTTCAACTCATTCGCAACATTCAATCTCGGAGTTGAAGTAACAGAAGGTTGGAAAAGCGGCAATACTGCGTCCAGTGTTCTAAAGAACACATCTTGATCACTCACAGGCACTCCAGAGGGTGCCTGATCTTCACTCTGCCTGGCCAGGGCAGGTGAATTACTACTTTTAGTGGGCATGTCATCTCCTGCTTCACTTCTAGAACTACCGTGTCTAGACATCTATAAAAATTAACCATATCGTTCTATTAGCAAAATAGCATACTTACTATTATATGAGATCGAAATTTTTCACTATTTTGTTAGCATGTATACTTTATAGGACACTCTAGACTCCAGTTTATGCCAAGAATCGACTAAACCGTAGCTCTGATAACATTAAATGTAACACCCTCAACTCGTATCTGACTCGATTACGAGTCTGAGGTGTCACATTGACTTTTCAAACTTTGACTCTAGACAAAATTCAAGGAAAATTTAAAACTTTCATTAAAATAAAAGTGGTTTATTTACATGAATTGACCAAAACAACCAAAATTGATTAGAGCATTCATAACTGACACTTTTATTACATGCCAACACTATACCCGACAAAATACATACTTTATCAGTTACTTCTGATCTGATCTTCTAGTAATGATACTGATCCTGCCACCCCTATTTATGCTCTTCTAGATTCTTGGTACCTACGTGTAAATAACTTACACGCTAAGTCACAGACTTAGTGAGGCATAAATAAACATATAACAATAATATCACGAACATAAATTTCTATCAATCCACTAGGACATTGCGATGCATATGTAAATACCACATTATGACATATGAGTAGTATATGCATGAATAACCAATTATATTTCATAAGAATTTCCTTTAATTTATCTTTGGATGCCCATGTACATTATTGAGAACAGAAGGTACGCGAGTACACTGAGTTGTGCACAATGCTGTCACCACAGCTCGAATAAAATCCCACTAGGGGCACTGAATATTTGTCCCGAAGGACCACTATGTCCCGAAGGACCACTGATAATCCCTCGACTCTTGGCATGCCAATTATACCTACAACTCTCACATTAAATAACATGGGCTTAATTATAAATACATTTTTCATTTCATATCTCTTTTATCACTGTCCATATAAACACATAAGTCACTTCACATGATCATTTTCATTATTTCACATACCTGGGAGGATTCTCTGATAATGGCACTTGTTCATACAATATCATGTTAAATCATGAATGAATTATGCATGGAATCACTATAACATTAACACATATATATGTATGCATGTGCATGAATATGAAATCATAAATTCAATTATAAGAGATAGACTTATCACAAGTCTTATCTCAATACAATTCTATCTAGGATATGCACTCACCTTATCCTTGCTTACTTTGACTCGATTCTAATCCTTCGATTGTTCCGGAACAAGATTACATTCTATATCTATAGTAATACATGGATACATATCAGTATACTAATTGATATATTCTAAACTATCACTCCTTAGGCTAAAAAGAAAGCTATTTTTATCTTTTAATGAAGGTATGCATCGAAGCACTCTACAGTGTATCGATGCATTCTTTAACGTGTGCATCGATGCACTAGCTATGCATTGGTACACAAATCCCATTTGATGTTTGTATTTTAAGGGGGTGCATCGATGCACTAATATTCGATGTTCATTTATTTGAGACTGCATCGGTACACATTGAATGTGTACCGATGCACACAGCCCAGAATTGTTACTTTGAGCACGAAAATCCCTTAATAATCCTCTCAACACTTCCTATTTCACCTCCTTTTATGTCTCTAACTTGCTTACACCTACTTAAACTAATTATTATCTTTCAATACCTCTTAAACTTAAAACTCCATTCCTCCACATAGAATTCAAGAATCTCACTCAAATTCTAACAAGTTCTAAATCTAATTCTAACACTTCGTATATCTTAATTAAGTCGATGACAAGTCAAATTCAACCTCCAATTCTAATTATGAACTCTATTTCAAAATTCCATTCAAGGACTTATAATCTTTAATTCTTCCTAACCCTTTCATCTTGTTGTTTTGAAGCAAATTAAACTTTCCTTAAGCTTAATTAGCATCTAAGGATCAAAACCAAACTTAAATCTCAGCTAATAACCAACTAATAAAAATTCTTACCCCTACCTTGGCTCACACGTACAGAGAAGAAAGGAGGAGAAGAGAAGTCTGGAAGCTTGAATATTTTCTTCCTCTCCTACACGTGGCCTCCATATATATAACCAAATTTAATTATTTTCCCTGCAATGGCCATTCTATCCTCCAATTCCATCTTCCTTGCAATTTAATCCTATACCAAAATGCAATACTATTCAATTATTATACTTTAAATCACCAAATTTTATAACTTTCCAATTTAGTCACTAACTCGGTATAGAGGATATTATATGAACCTAGTCTGATTTTCACAAATAATGGATTCTAAACCCATCATTGTCATCACACCAAATCAGCAGCTACGATAAAATCACCTAATCTTTGATGTTTCGTTTTCTTTTCTCCTGTTTTTGAGTAAACAAGTTATTAAATTTCAAAAGGACCTAAATTCCATAGTGGAGGGATGGAACAATAGCCATTAACAAACTATATATAATTACATTTGATTTTGGGAAGGAATGTAGTTCAGCCTAACTTCATCTCTCTATAGCCAAAGCCCATGCAAGAATTCCTTTTAAGTAGGCGTGAGTAAAACTCGACTAAAAAAATTGAATTGTTTTTTCAATTTCAAGTTATTCGAGTCAACTCGAATTATCAATTTGGTTTTCGAGTTCGAGTCTAGTTGAAATTTTAAAATTTCGATTAAGTCGAGAAATCGAAAATTTGGATGATTATTTTGAAAGATTTGCGATTTGGTCCCTGATTTCCTATTCATTCCATTCCTCCATTTTAGGTCAAATTTTCAACAAATTTGAACCACTTGCTACTAAACCATCATAGAATACATATGTACTTTCAATTCCAATTTTGATAACTATTTTTTTATTTTTTTATTTATTCCTTCAATTTTGCATGATTGTTGTATTTCTTCAATTTTGCATGATTGTTGTATTTCTTCAATTCACCATTCATTTTTTACCAAATTTAAAAGACATGTTCTCCTACCACTATAGAATACCTATGTAACTTCAATTCTTATTTTGTTTATACTAAAAATGACATTTTTTTAATTTAGTCCTTTAACTTTACATTTTACTCAATTTAGTACTTTAACTTTACATTTTACTTAATTTAGTATATTTATCTACAAATTCTTTCTTCACATCAATTCTTTGACTCCTTTATACTCCCAATAATCTTTTATCCTCAAAAATACCTTTTTTGAAATATAATATTATAAATATATTTTATAATTTTAGATTGTATGTGATATATTAAATAACATTGTAATACGAAAAGAATATGAAGAAATATATATAGAGAGAAAGTCAAAAACTGGATTAAATCCGTACTATAATACTACAAATAATTACAATTAAATTTGTATAGAAACTTGAACAACTTGACTCTAATTTTTTAAACTTGATTCGACTTGGAAAAAAATCAAGTTAAGTCACTCTAAAATAATATCACATCATCATTGAAATTTTTCAAAAAAATCATGTTAATAGTTATGTTAATTTTTTTAATAGTAAATGATCAAAATGAAATTAAAACATAATATTAAGTATGATTTTAAAAAAAATAAAGTGATTAAAACTTGATCGAGAGAGGCGAAGAGTAAAAGTATGAGTTGATGACTACTGATGTTTGCTCCGTGACAAAATGGCCAGCATCCACGTATCGTTTTTTGATGAGCAAAAAAGGGGAAAGAAAAGTCTCCTAAGCTTTACATAGATTTGGGGAAATTGTTTGACATCAGTCACTTACAGAAATAACAGTATTTATTAATGACTTGAAAAGTAATTTTTCAACATTGTAAAATGCAGCCTCTGTAAATCAATATATTGTAAGGTTAAGTATTCTTTTATCTTGAAATAAGAATGAAATTATAGTTTTCAACAATCGGAAACTGTCCCTAATTTGTCGTAATGTGCATGAAAATGAAAACCTTCAAACCTAACAATTTGCAACTTGTTTTTTAATATATTTATTTTGTCAATGGCGCTTGACATTGACAAAGGTTAAAATAAAGTAACTTTTAAGTGGAATTTACCATGATTACATTATGTAAAAGCAACATCTATATAAGGAAGTGGTGAGGTTGGCTGAGAGCATAAACAAAACCCAGTATTTGTAGTAAAATATGGGGTCATCAATAGCTTCTCACTTTGGCACTCTGTTAGTGCTCGTGTCTCTCAGTTTGCCTAGTGGAACCACAGCAAATTACCCTTATTCATCTCCTCCTCCACCACCTCCTAAGAAGCACCCACCACCACACTACTACTACAACTCACCGCCTCCTCCTCCTCCTGTGTACTTTCCACCACCAACTCCAGTTTATAAGTGTCGTAACCGTCTTTCGGTTTGGTCCGGAATTGGGCTTCGACTTGAAAAATATGGATTGGAGTCGCCACCGACCACTTTAAAACGAATTTAGGTAGGTCAGACACCGTCTTACTTGATCTGCGTTTTTACCAGAAATATGTCGGGTTCGGGAGTCAGTTACGGTCAAGGAAGGATTAGCACCCTTGAACCGCCCTTTCGGTACCAATTAATTTGTCGGTTGTCTTAGTTGCGAAAAATTAAAAATTTAAATTTAAAAATCCGATTCGAGTTACATACCTTTGATTGGTTGGACTTTATTCTAAAAATGGGTCAAAGCGTTAGATAAAAATAAATAAAACATAAGCATAAAAAGAAAAAAATAATAAAAATAAATAAATAAATTATAATAAAATGAAATAAGCAAGAACATGGAGGACTTGAACAATAATTAATTCTAAGCATTTATACTAAATCAGTGACTAAAATAAAAAAGTGCACAAATACTATTGTCAAAGTCGAATATTAACAAAAATAATAATAACAACAAAGAAACATTGGATGGACTATTTACCCGATGAGATGACAAATAAATATCATTAAAAGAACAAATATTACTTTGCTCAATTCCTTCAGAATGCACGTGGTGAGCATGAAGGAGCACATGTGCTGCACTTCACAAATCTTTTTTTTAAACATAATTTACCTCTTGAGATTGGTGCATGACATCCTTTTCCAGCTTTAAATGATCCCATACTCATCTTTAAACCAATCGGTTCAAATGGGTGTACGTTGGCCTCTTGATATCAAGGGATCTTCGGCATATGTCGTAAATCGCTTTATTGTCCAAGAGCACGACCACATCGACGTGGAAAGAATGCTATTGTAAAGCTCCACAACTGCTATTGAGACCTTAAAAAACGATAGGTTTCTGGTCCGATGAAATGGTGCTAGTGGCCACGGTTCCAGTTGAGAGCGAGGTAACCTCTGGTTCTTTTGTCGGTTTTTAGTTTCGAATGCTTTTCCTATCTCTTGTATTTTTCTTCTGGAAAATGGTTCCTGAATGGTTGATTTTTGCTTCGCTCGAAATGCTTCCCTCGAAATGCTTCCCTCTTGCTTTTCGATTTGTTTTTTCTCCTTTGGGTTCGAATCTCGTCACCGTTTCTTGTTCGGTGTTCCTCGTATCTCCCCCCTTGTTGTTCCAGACCACCCTCTTATTTATAACTTAATAACATCCTATTTTTAGGTTTCTAATTTCGAGTGAAACACTCGGCTAACGTTGTTGTTTGTTGATAATTGGTTTAGTGTTGCCGAGAAATCCGGGAATGGTGCGTGTTGCCATGAAAAGCGACAGTTGACTGAGTTGGGATGAAGCACGCGATGCTGGAGGAAACTGGGGTTAGGGTTACGCGTAATGGTTCGGGCTGGACCATTTTTTGGTCTGATATGGGTCCATCGTGGGCCAGTGTTATAGTGGCTTTGAGTCTGCAAAAAATAAAATAAAAAAAGAATGAGATGCAATATGTAATGAAATAATATATATATATATAATATAATATATACAAATTATATAATTATAGTAGCCGGACGAAATTAAGTGTCTACAACTGCCCCTCTTTGTCCTTTTTCGTGGAACGAAAAATAGGACAAAGACAAAAGAACACAAATTTCGTTCGGTGGAGTTGAAAATTGATTCTGATATTTAAGAATAACTCTCTGTCGATTTGAATTGCGGATGGCTCCTTCGTTGCGAAGTCGAGTCCATCTTGAAATAATATGGAGTTGAAGTTGTAATTCAGGATTTGAATCGGATTGTGGCTTCTCATTGCCAAATTGTAGTCAACTTCGGTCTTCTTCTCGGTTTGAAGACCTTGGTTGGAAAATTCGACTGAAAATCTTTGACTCCACCATGTGGTTGACATACCTTGAGCTGAATGAAATCGAACTCGAACTGAATGAAATCGAACTCGAAAGGTCTTCATTGACAGATAGCTTTCCTCAACTTAAGCTATGCTGCCGTAAAGCATTTTTGTCACTAAGGCACAGTTAACCCATGTCTTCTTCTCGACTTGAAAACCTCGACTGCAACCGGACAGTAGTGTGATTGATGTGTCATCGAGCAGAATGGAATCGAACTCGACAAGTTTTATGGTGGCAGATAGCCCTTCTCGATTTAAGCTATACTGCAAATGATGTGCTTTTGAGCTGAGTGTAATTGAACTCGAAGGTCTTTTGGTGGCAGATAGCCCTTCTAGCCTTGAGCTATGCTGCAAATGATGTGCCTTGGAGCTAAGCGTAGTCGAACTCAAAAGTTTGGTGTTTCAAGAGAAACATTTTCAAAGGTTTTTTTCTCAAGAGAAACTGTCTCAAGAGAGACAAAACTTTGTTTCAAGGGAAACTGTCTCAAGAGAGACAAGATTTTGTTTCAAGTGAAACTGTCTCAAGAGAGACAAAACTTGTAAACTGTCTCAAGAGAGACAATGATGAGCATGATTCCCTTCGTCGTGATTGAAACTGTGGATGGCCCCTTCGTTGTGAAGTTGAGCCTTGGAATTGGATATCCTTCGTCATGAAGTTGAAATCTAGTATGTTGTTTCGAGGCCAATATCCTTCGCTGTGAAGTTGAAATTAACTTCGAAACTGGAAAGTTTATTGACAGACACTCCTTCTCTGATTTGGATATCCTCCGCCGTGAAGTTGAAATCCAATCTAGAGATAGATGTTGCTTGTGTGTACGATTCCCTTCGTCGTGAAGTTGAAACCGTGGGTGGCCCCTTCGCCCTGAAGTTGAGCCAAGAATTGGATATCTTTCATCGTGAAGTTGAAATCCAAGTAAGTTGTATTGTTCCGAGTCCAATATCCTCCGCCGTGAAGTTGAAATTGGTTCTGGAACTGGGAAATTATTTGTTGACAGTCAGCCGCCCCTTTGCTGTGAAGTTGAGCTTGTGCTGTCTAGAGTCTAATATCCTTTTGTTGTGAAGTTGAAATTGACTCTGAATAAAATTTTGTTGACAATCAGCCGCCCCTTCGTCGTGAAGTTGATCTTGTGTTGTCTTGGGTCCAAGATCCTTCGCTGAGAAGTTGAAATTGGCTCTGAAATTGAGAAGTTGTTTGTTGACAACCAGCGGTCCCTTCGTCGTGAAGTTGAACTTGCGTTGTCTGGAGTCCAATATCCTTCGCTGTGAAGTTGAAATTGGCTCTGAAATTGGGAAGTTGTTTATTGACAACCAGTGGTCCCTTCGTCGTGAAGTTGAACTTGCGTTGTCTTGAGTCCAATATCCTTCGCTGTGAAGTTGAAATTGGCTCTGAAATTGGGAAGTTGTTTATTGACAACCAGCGGTCCCTTCGTCGTGAAGTTGAACTTGCGTTGTCTTGAGTCCAATATCCTTCACTGTGAAGTTGAAATTGGCTTTAAAATTGAGAAATTGTTTATTGACAGCCAGCGGTCCCTTCTTCGTGAAGTTGAACTTGCGTTGTCTGGAGTCCAATATCTTTCGTTGTGAAGTTGAAATTGGCTATGAAATTGAGAAGTTTTTTGTTGACAACCAGCGGTCCCGTCGTGAAGTTGAACTTGCGTTGTCTGGAGTCCAATATCCTTCGCTGTGAAGTTGAAATTGGCTCTGAAATTAGGAAGTTGTTTATTGACAACCAGCGGTCCCTTCGTCGTGAAGTTGAACTTGCGTTGTCTGGAGTCCAATATCCTTCGCTGTGAAGTTGAAATTGGCTCTGAAATTGGGAAATTGTTTATTGACAACCAGCGGTCCCTTCGTCGTGAAGTTGAACTTGCGTTGTCTGGAGTCCAATATCCTTCGTTGTGAAGTTAAAATTGGCTCTGAAATTGAGAAGTTGTTTGTTGACAACCAGCGGTCCCTTCATCGTGAAGTTGAACTTGCGTTGTCTGGAGTCCAATATCCTTCGCTGTGAAGTTGAAATTGGCTCTGAAATTAGGAAGTTGTTTATTGACAACCAGCGGTCCCTTCGTCGTGAAGTTGAAATTGCGTTGTCTGGAGTCCAATATCCTTCGTTGTGAAGTTGAGCCTTGACTTGAATATCCTTCGTCGTGAAGTTAAAATCCATGTATTGTATGTTGCGGGTGGACACAATTCCCTTCGTCGTGAAGTTGAAACCATGGAGACCCCTTTATTGTAAAGTTTGGCTTCGAGCTAGATATCCTTCGTCGTGAAGTTGAAATCCACTCTCGAGCAAATTGTGTTGTTTCGAGAGAAACTTTCAATCTATCGAGTTGGTCAAAGTGTAGCTTCTTACTGCTGAGTTAAGCAACCAACATGAATCTTTAAAGGTGATTTTGAATCGAGTATCCTTCGTCTTGAAGTCAAAACTTGACTCTAAAAGTTGATAATTTGCATTAGGATGTTGAATCCCCAAATGATGCCCCAATATCCAAAAATGCCCCAATATTTGATGTTGAATCTCCAAAGATGCCCCAAATGTTCCTCATTTCTTGCTTCAGCATTGATTCTGAGCATGAGTTTTGTGTTTAAGAGTCACATGTCATTTACCAAGATCCACTCTAGAGAGACTGTATTGTTTGAAAAAAAATGTTTTTCTTTCTCTTTTATTTTCAAAGTTCTGAAAATATCAATAAAGAGTTTCGAAAAATGTTTAATCAAAAGTTTTGAAATATTATTCTTTCACGTTTTACAATTGAGACGAATCATAAAACTAGAGTTCATTGGATATCAAATGTTTAATTACAATGTTAATCCTTCAATAAATTATAGCTATTTGACACGTGCCAAGATCAAAGCTATCTTGGGAAATGGTTAAGTAAGGAAAGGATAAAAGGTCTCAGGTTATTGTGTTTGGTCAAAGGTTTGTCATTTGATGCTCAAAGGTTTGATGGGGTAGCTTGCATGCTCCTCTACTGGAAGTGTTCTCCGACACCCAGCTTTCATAGTCATATTTGGATTGTGCGATGCCTTATCAAGGAATTTGTGTGATCGCCTCAGTTGCACAATTTTTATATTCGAGCCGCCTTTTCAGGTTTTCAACTCGAATCCTCCTTTGGTTTCAAGACGTTATTTAGGATTTACGTCTTGAACCCCCCTTTGTTATTTTCCTCTACCATGCATTAGTTACATTGTTTTTTGTAAACAAAGATTAATCCTGATGGGCGGGATGAAATCTGAAGATATTATCTTTTGTTTAGAAATCCATGTATGATTAGAAGGGACTTTTAAGGCACGTAATGTAGGCCAGAGTTCATGGTTATGAAAGAAAAGGATAAATAGGCCCAAACAAGTGTTTCAGAGGTTGAACCAAGGATCAATTCATTCTGATGCCTTCAATCTTGCTCAAAATGTTTCTCTCTCTTGATGCTCTATGATCTTTGAGTAAAGTGATTCAGTGATTCGGGAATGATTGTGCTTGATCAATATCATAGTTTGAAGCTTGATGTATCATTTGTCTTTAGGGAATCTTTGTATGTGCTTTTTTGTCCCTTTTTCTTTTTGATTTTTGGTCTTTCTTTTTTTTCTTCTTTTTTGCTTCTTTTCTTTTTTCTTTTTGCCCTTTTTGTTCTGATTGAATCTTCGCACTTGGCGTTTGGTTCACCTTTCATCTGAATCAATGTCTTCACTCATGCGAGCAGATTTTCTCCACCTTGCCCCCCAGTGTGGAGGGTGATCCTTGGTTAGGGTTGAATCAGAAGAAAAGTACTACAGGCTCAAAAGGGGACACAAGGGATATATTTTTTTCCTGTTGTGAAGGGATAAAGAAATAAAGCCGTTCATCATTTCATACATGGAAGTCCTCACAGAAAAGGTATCCCCAAGGGGATAGATTTTCAGGATTAATTATATTCACATGAAAACAGTGTAATTAATGTATGATAGAATTATTTCAAATTCTTCTTCTTCTTTTTTCCCAGATGTCTCAATGTTCAGGCTCCCCGCGAGATGCCCCAAGTTGGTTCTTTAGAAGAATGCTCATGTTAAAATGAACAACTCTATGCCTTGGGTTTTAATGGTAAGAAAGGTTATTTTTGAGTCTAAAAAAGACAGTGGTGTGATCTTATTGACTCAAAGAAAGGTATGAGTGTATCAAAAAGATAAAGGTGATGTTCAAGAATTTCAAAGGGAGGTAATGTCAAAATTTAGTTTTTTTGGTAATGACCATGAGTTATTTTGGGTAAAGAATCGAGGTATTTTATAGACAGGATAAGAAAAGTCTAATTTTGTCATATGTCAAAAATCTATAATTCTTGAAGAATTAAAATAATCTTTAATTCATTTAATATTCGAAGAACTAAAGATTAAGATTTGTTCAATTGTTCCACCTTAGAAAGTAGCATAAATTCAATCCTTTAAAATACTAAGCAAATATGAAAGATCGAAGACGTGTTCAAACAAAACAATCCTCTAAGTGCAAATAGTATATGCCATGCCCCCATTCTTCGGCAAGCGCCTTACAATTTTCAGAGGAATGTTTGGGACTTCTTATGTGGTAACAACTAACAGCTTCAACATCGTAGCCCTTAGGATATGTGGATTTTTTTCTTAGATCATCCTGTCAGGCTTTGTCCTACAATCAGCTGATCAGGCTCTCACTGTATTGTTTTCAGTTTTTTCTTTAAAGTTACAATCTTGTTTCCATGTGGTTAAATCCACTTCATCGAATCCTCCATGACTTAATTTCATGAAAATGCTTAAAAATGAAATGTAGATGCAAAATGCATGAAATGTTCGAGGCATTGATCCAAAAACATGTCTGTTATTATGAATAATCCTTATTGGGGACAAAAGTGTTTTATCTTTTAAGAGAAAAAAATATCCTGGCAGCTTCTGACATGTTGACTAGTTTTCTGCCTTCGTCTATCATCGGTTGAATACCCTGTTGAACTGTTCAGGCTCATTTGGCCACAATGTGCAAGTGACAAGTTGTTTGCCCTAAAAAAGGTCTCGAATGACTGCATCTCCAACTTTCACTCTTTGTCGAGCTTGTTTCTAACGAAAGTGTCATTGAAGTCCTCAATCCGAAGCTTATCGACTTGTTTCTGGAATTCATCTTGTTCTCGTAGTTTTCGAAATGAATCTTCGAGTCAGTAACTTTTTCCTCGTCTTGCCCCTACAACCTTTGCCTCTCAAAAATTTGACTTTAGTGTGCTCGGTGTAAATTCCGGTCCATTCGGAGTCCTTTACAATGTAGCAAAGTGACATATTCTTCGATTGCAGGTACCACATCTTCTGGATTGAATGTGACACATAGTCGCCCTGTAGACTGTCCTCTGCATTTTATCTCTTGTATTACAACCCCTTTATCCATTAATGCGGATTATTTGAGTTTTAACAAACACATTTTAGTGGATCAACACCTCTTTTAAATGATGCAAATGATGAAAACAAAATAAAAGAGAAAAAAGTAAAAAAAATTGTTAGTGAGGTAAAAATAATAAAAACAATCATGAAAATCAAAGTCATACCTCATATGATATCTACCCCACATGTTTATTATTCCTACATGGACATGATCTCTATCACGCATGCTAATTTCAAACAAATCATAACCGCATATTTGTCTAGTTCGCATGTTTTGAATAGAAAATAAAGCAAGAAGTAAAACAGCCTAGGGTTTGGAAATGAGGTTTTGGGGAGGGCTCTAATTCTCCATCATCTCCCGGGTTAGGTTCTTGAAACGGTACCCGAGTTCTCCTTGCTGGCGCCCCCTTGGGCTTGCCAGACCCTTAGTCCTTAACCCATCACAAGCTTGTGTGGACTAAGTTAAACTCGAGAGGAAACATTCCCTTATACCCATACGGAGAATAAATTCACACGAAGGCATAAGGTATATGAATCCCGAAGGTTACTTGCTAGGCCCATACGGAGAATAAATTCACACGAAGGCGTCGCTTTCACCCCCACTTAAATAGGGTTCGGAGCTCGGGTATAGAGCCTTTAGACGAAAAATCTTTAAGGGTTGAAATCATTAAAAAACGGTCAGTACAACTATTTACTCGAAAATATAATCAAAGATAAATAATTGGAATCGAATAAAAAAATTTAAATTTAAATTTAAAATTTTCGCATAAAAAGACAACTGAAAATTAATTTTGGCCTGACTCACTTACCTGTCCCCAGCGGAGTCGCCAAGCTGTCGTAACCGTCTTTCGGTTTGGCCCCGGAATTGGGCTTCGACTTGAAAAATATGGATTGGAGTCGCCACCAACCACTTTAAAACGAATTTAGGTAGGTCAGACACCGTCTTACTTGATCTGCGTTTTTACCAGAAATATGTCGGGTTCAGGAGTCAGTTACGGTCAAGGAAGGATTAGCACCCTTGAACCGCCCTTTCGGTACCAATTAATTTGTCGGTTGTCTTAGTTGCGAAAAATTAAAAATTTAAATTTAAAAATCCGATTCGAGTTACTTACCTTTGATTGGTTGGACTTTATTCTAAAAATGGGTCAAAGCGTTAAATAAATATAAATAAAACATAAGCATAAAAAGAAAAAAAATAAAAATAAATAAATAAATTATAATAAAATGAAATAAGCAAGAAAATGGAGGACTTGAACAATAATTAATTCTAAGCATTTATACCAAATCAGTGACTAAAATAAAAAAGTGAACAAATACTATTGTCAAAGTCGAATATTAACAAAAATAATAATAACAACAAAGAAACATTGGATGGACTATTTACCCGATGAGATGACAAATCAATATCATTAAAAGAAAAAATATTACTTTGCTCAATTCCTTCAGAATGCACGTGGTGAGCATGAAGGAGCACATGTGCTGCACTTCACAAATATTTTTTTTAAACATAATTTACCTCTTGAGAATGGTGCATGACATCCTTTTCCAGCTTTAAATGATCCCATACTCAGCTTTAAACCAATCGGTTCAAATGGGTGTACGTTGGCCTCTTGATATCAAGGGATCTTCGGCATATGTCGTAAATCGCTTCATTGTCCAAGAGCACGGCCACATCGACGTGGAAAGAACGCTATTGTAAAGCTCCACAACTGCTATTGAGACCTTAAAAAAAATGATAGGTTTCTGGTCCGATGAAATGGTGCCAGTGGCCACGGTTCCAGTTGAGAGCGAGGTAACCTCTGGTTCTTTTGTCGGTTTTTAGTTTCGAATGCTTTTCCTATCTCTTGTATTTTTCCTCTGGAAAATGGTTCCTGAATGGTTGATTTTTGCTTCGCTCGAAATGCTTCCCTCGAAATGCTTCCCTCTTGCTTTTCGATTTGTTTTTTCTCCGATGGGTTCGAATCTCGTCACCGTTTCTTGTTCGGTGTTCCTCGTATCTCCCCCCTTGTTGTTCCAGACCACCCTCTTATTTATAACTTAATAACAACCTATTTTTAGGTATCTAATTTCGAGTGAAACACTCGGCTAACGTTGTTGTTTGTTGATAATTGGTTTAGTGTTGTCGAGAAATCCGGGAATGGTGCGTGTTGCCGTGAAAAGCGACAGTTGACTGAGTTGGGATGAAGCACGCGATGCTGGAACTGGGGTTAGGGTTACGCGTAATGGTTCGGGCTGGACCACTGTTTGGTCTGATATGGGTCCATCGTGGGCCAGTGTTATAGTGGCTTTGAGTCTGCAAAAAATAAAATAAAAAAAGAATGAGATGCAATATGTAATGAAATAATATATATATATATATATATAATATAATATATACAAATTATATAATTATAGTAGCCGGACAAAATTAAGTGTCTACAATAAGCCTCCACCACCTCCTTCACCAGTGCATTATCCCACACCTCCTTATGAGTACAAGTCCCCACCATCACCGCCACCATCACCACATAAGCACAAGTCGCCACCTCCACCCAAAGAACCTTACAAGTCTCATCCCCCGCCACCGACTCCTGTTTATGAGTCTCCACCTCCTCCACCGATTCATTATCACCCCCCTTACAAGTATAAGTCTCCTCCACCACCACCAACATCACCACCCAAGCATCCCTACAAGTCTCCGCCGCCACCCAAGGAGCCTTACAAGTATAAGTCTCCTCCCCCACCACCAACTCATGTTTATAAGTCTCCACCACCACCTCCATCATCTTATGAGTATAAGTCTCCTCCTCCACAGGAACATTATCCTTCACCACCTTACGAGTATAAGTCTCCTCCACCACCACCCAAGCACCCTCACAAGAACAAGTCTCCACCACCACTATCACCACCTAAGCACCCTTACAAGTACAAGTCTCTACCACCACCATCACCACCCAAGCACCCTTACAAGGACAAGTCTCCACCTCCACCATCACCGCCCAAGCACCATTGTAAATACAAGTCCCCGCCCCCACCACCACCAGTTTACAAATATAAGTCTCCTCCACCACCCCTACCATCACCACCCAAGCATCCTTACAAGTACAAGTCTCCACCCCCACCTCCTCCGGTTTATAAGTCTCCTCCCCCTCCTCCTCCTCCAGTTCACTATCACAAGTCTCCTCCTCCACCAACACCCCATCATTATATCTACTCATCGCCACCTCCTCCTTACAACTACTAAGCATCGGCTCCGACCGCACAAAAGGTAACCTACATTTATTTTTGCATCTCTTCAAGGATCATTCTTTCACATTTTTTATGATTTTAACAAGTTCAATAACCCAAAAGAAAAAAAAAACATGTTGTTGCAGGAGAACACAAGAGTGTGATCCAATAAAGTGAGAGAGAGTGAGCGGGAAAGGTAGCCTACCTAGAGTCCGCATTTGAAGAGAAGAAAAAGAATGATAATAATATTGTAGACAAGTAGTAGTACGGTCAACTCAATATGAGAAAAGAAGGTTCATCGTTTTCATGTATTTGATATGTATTATTCACTGGCTTGCGTATTTCTTTCTGCTTACCTAAAAAATGTTTCCTACATTTTATGTGTTTTTCTTTTCCATCCTTTATGTAAAACCATGGGTTGATCCGTAATAAAAATAAAGGCTTTCTTAATAAAACGTTTAGCTTTTTTTCATTTTCGTCATTTTGATTTCCTAAGGTTTCGTCTGGACTAATCTGAATTAATTCGTTTCGTACACTTAGTTTGTTAAAGTTTAATTTTATTTTGTCAAAATAGAAAGTTTTGTTTATTCCCTCACGAATATATATATATAAAGCAAATATATTATCAGAAATTTTTGTGGAAGAGCAAAAAGAGAAAAAATTGTGCTGCACATTTACTTATCTATAGAATTGAAAATTCTACCACCAAATGTTTAAGTTATTTCAACTTAGCAAGGTATTATATTTGAGATGTTAACATATAATATTATTAAATAATTAATGAAAAACTTTTATTAATTTTATAACCTTATCAATTCAATTAAAAGAATAGACAAAATAATACTTCTAAAACAATAATAATTATTGATGATGTGATGACTCAAATATTATTGAACGATTAATCTAATGATAAACATCAATTTTAAAATTGAACGATAAAAACGTAATTTTACAAATAGATGAAGGACTGTAAGTGTAATTAACTTTGTTTTTTTAATTTTTTATATATTAATATTATTTATAATTTGATGTTTAAAGATCACAATATTGCGAACACAATCCGATACGGTGGGATCCACATAATTAAATAAGTCCTGGTATCCTAATCAGGATGGGAAGGGTCTCCTTTGACCCAAACATTTCATGGTCAAACTAAATTGTAATTATCATTAATTCTATGAATTATTATTCTTTGGACAGACAATGTTGGAGGAAATATTATATTTTACGTTTAAATATTATATATTAAGTTTATTACATCAGTTATTTTATTGGATTTTCTTTGAATTTATCATTCTTTAGTTAAATTTTATAGATTTTTAAGAGTATAATGTATTTTGAATAGTTTAAAATGATTATAAGATAGTATATATTTACAATTTTTTATTAATAATTGAAAATACACTCACCTTAAATACTATTCGAATTTAAAATCTCTAAAAAATAATAATTTTTTTAAATTATAAATTTAAATATAAGTAAATTATTTTTAATGAAATAACATCATTTAATTTGATTTATACACCGATGTTTTTCTTTTGAAGGAAATAAGTACTGATATAAAATCATTAAGAACATCGTTTATAATATGATCAGTTAAAGAATTAGAGAATTAGGACAGACACAATCAAAATAAATGGACGGATTCGATAAAAAAAATCACTGTACGAGAGAATGAGCAATTTGATTGATCGAATGGACATATCGGACCTGAATACGAACTTGTGATAGTAACGCTAATCAATGGCATGAAAATCACTAGTATTTTAGCCACTTTTTGTTTAAACAAT
Organism: Hibiscus syriacus; assembly: GCF_006381635.1. NCBI lineage: Eukaryota > Viridiplantae > Streptophyta > Magnoliopsida > Malvales > Malvaceae > Hibiscus > Hibiscus syriacus. The sequence goes on from NW_024062765.1 coordinate 1,801,988, forward strand.
GACAAATTAAGTTCACCAACTCTACAACCCCACAGGAGTTTAAGGCAGCAAATATTATTTTATTTTCAGACTTCTTCTATATGGCTTTCTTCCATTCCCTTACCTCTACTCATCACTTTCTATATCATTTTCATTTTACATCAAGGACAAATGAAAAAAGATCGGGCGAATAATTACACACTAATTTGCAACATTTGATTACGACATTATGATGAAAATTATATATTTTCCCTGAAGCCAGGCAGATGCATGTTCGCAAAACTTATACTATCGTATCAATACTAAATATGATGATAAATTTAATATTTAATATGTATGCACGAATCAAACGATCTGAGTGATAAAAGAATTGTTATTATTCTTTGAAGTTCCCGATTAAAGCACTATAAATGTCAAGAGTTGAATGTTCAACATCAAATGATTAAAAATTATATTTGAACAAATAATATCTTAAACTTACTCATATTAATAAAAAAAATTTATGGAAGGTGAAGGTTTGGTTGAGATTGAGGGCCACATCTTGACTAACTCTGTATCATGATTAACGAAGTTGATGAATGTTTATAATAGTCTCCACCAATCATTTTCTCCGATCCATCTTATTGCGGATTAGTTAGCTCTTCTTCAACATTCTTTTTATTTGCTTTATGCTATTGCCCATTATAATAGCATTTTAAGCCACACGTCATACAAATCTACTTAACTGTTTGAAATTGACAACGTTTCACCACTATTGGATTAAATACTTTGAAATATCTACACTTAGATGACACTTTTTTAATGTATTTTTTTAATTTAATATCTAAATTTAATATTTTAAACATCAAATTAAGCTTTAAGACGGGATTAGAAATTGGAATCAAAAGATCATATTATTAACTTATAACTACAATGATTAATTATCTCTTAATCACTAAAGTCGTTTGGTTCGTGCATCATCAGGTCAAACGTCTATAAGTAACTTATCACTGCAATAAGATATATTAGTTTTCGAAAATTCATTTGCAATGGCCAAATGATTCGAAGGACTACCAAAAGGATCTTGAATTTCAATTGTAAATTTCAAAGGCTCAGCACTAACACTCCCATGAAGGATAATTTCATCTGCATGCTTGCAGTCATCAGCAATTTTTTGTTACAAAGAACACGACTTACTCCTCTAATGAATCAAGTGCAGAACTCTTTCCTGTCATTTTTACCTTAATACATCATTGTCATTTACATATTTAACAAAACAGTGATTTGTTCAAGGTAACTTTGAGACATTTGAAAGGTGGATGTCCCTTCTTTCTACAGTGTTAACAAGGAGGGAAATCAGATTTTATTCCTCCTCAATTGTATCGAGCAAAAAGAATTCATCAATTCTCTCAAACTAACCTTTGACAGATTTTTAGTGTTTTCTAAGTAGAAATGATAGCTTCAGACTTTTAGTTAGAAGAGTATTTTGAAGGCTTAATACCTAAATAAGTGTCCAAATTATATCTTTTTTCTGAATATGTGCCAACAATATATTTTGGAACATCCAGGTGCCCAAAGTTACAAACGTGAACACTTTAGGTGTCCGGGACGTAACGGTTATTAGTTTTCTCCGTTAAGTGACACGTGTCACAATCTGATAATTTTGAAATTTATTTTTTCAAAAAAATATTATTATATTTATAAAAAATAATATCTTTTAAATTACAAAAAACCCTCAAAATCCCTAAAATCTCCAAATCCTAACACTAATCCGTTGTCGGCACCTTTTCCGACCACGACCATCGCCTCCATCGTAGTCTTTATCATCATTCTAGTTATATGTCGTTGTAGTTGTCGCCGATTGGAAGTATGAATTGTGTGGGATCCCGATTTTCATCCTAGGATTCACGGGATATAAAACGTAGATTCGTCGTCGATCGACCATCAATCGGTCACGATTTCATAGGGTATTGATCGTCGGGGGAGGTGAGGTCGGGTGGAGCTTCATTTCAATGGTTGAAATGAAGGTTTTCAAAGTTTAAGGGTTATTTCAAAATTTATGTTTTTTATTTTTTAAAAATGTATAATTTTATTTTTTTTAATTTATATAAAATTTTTAAAATGATCATATTGTGACACATATCACTTAACGGAGGAAATTAATGCCGTTGACGGTCCGAGCACCTAAAGTGGTCATGTTTGTAATGTTAGACATCTGATAGTCCAAAAAATATTTTAGACACCTATTCAGGAAAAATGTATAGTTTGATTATAATTCCGAATAATTTATCAAAATACTCTTTTACCATCTCATAATCTTTCATCTTCTGAAATTTAAACTCTCTAATCAAATTCAAAGTTTTCATTCCTTTGATCCTTCATTTCCTTTGTACTCCTTCAAGGATTTTTAGACTTTAAAATTTGACTTCATTTTCATGATTACGAGGAAGTTTTCAGGTGAGATTACGGTGTATAATGTAGCTCTCGTCTTTGATTTTGTTTTTCTCTTTGTAATTCTTGATTTGTGTCACAGACTCATAGTTAAAAAGGAAGATAATGGAGAAATTTCGTAGTCTTCTTCCATGGCTTCCTAGAGGTCATTTGCCTCTAGAGGAGTTTCTATTTGAAATTAAAAAGCTTAGTAAAGTTGAAACAGTAAGTGAATGGTGAGTGCTCTAGAGGGGAATTGGAAGCTTCTGTTTGCTATCGAATATATAAATTCATTTAGTTGTAGTCACGATTTAAGGCCACACTCTGAAAGATCTTTAGACAGCCCCATAATGAAAAAGAAGCCCTACTTTAACGAAAGAGACTTTTTAATTTGTAGATGAAACATACCTGTTACTGTACACAAATGTGGAGATTTTGTACATGCACCAATGAAACGGACAGCATTTTTATGCTGGACCTCTCTGCACATCATACATTCGTCATTTAGTACAGATAAAATGAAATTACTTTATCTCATTAAAATCCTCCCAAAAGAAAATGATTTTCAATAGATAGTATCCTTGCTATGAGTATGACAGATGTCGTATATGCGTTCGAGTTAATGAAAGACAGTTGTGCATGGATACCCTAGTTTCCATGTACGTAACATGTACGTAATTTGACTGAAATCAAAAAGGGATGCACCCTAGTTGTGCATTGCACTGGTTCAAGGTACACCTAAAAGCTTTCCTGGACTTAATACTTGTTATATCTACCCACAAGTGTACCCCAAACCCAATATGTACATGGCCCTAGAGATCGACAGATGAAAAGCCGGCAGCAAAATAAACACCGTCCCGAGCTTTCAGCACAAAAACGACACAGTGGGCAAAGTAGACTTACTACAAATCCATTTGGGGGGATTTATGGAAGCTCCGAAACTGTTGTCTGAACATTGTTTTTGCTGTCGTGCTTCTGCCATGCATGCATCCTGAATGATTGGCCACTGGAGTTGGTTTTAGACGAAAGGAAAACCTAAATTATTGGCTTATTACTTCACTATCTACTAACACATATAAGGCCCCCATGGATAAGCTCTTCTTTTAGAAATGGTTTCGTATAGTGCATGAGAATCCACCACCCAAAAAAAGCATCGTCTTCCCCTTTACTACCGCCGTGTCTCCTGCGAATTTCGTGTCTTTTTGAGAAGATTTACTTTCCCTTTTTCTTCCATTCATCCACTTGACCACACTACTAAATATGCACATGACGATGCTGACAATAACATTTACACTTTGATATTGTCCTCAAGTTCGTGTGTTGTTCAAGTTATATGTATTGGAATTCTAGCTTAATTCAATCTATGCCATCATTCTTAAGAAATTACGTTTAAAACAGTTTTAATATATATTGGTTGAACAAATATATTTATGTATATATTCTTACAGAGCGACGTCTACAAATACTGCGTCCAGGAAAGAAAAAAAAGCAGAAAATATTAATATCAGACAAAAACATGGTTACAGTTCCATGACTCAGATTAGCCAAAAGGGCTAAGCTGAAAAAGGAAGCTCAGAGCCCACTTGATCCAATCAACTTGGTTAACCCAAAGGTTATAGCCATGGCTAGCCACCCTCCAATCAAGACCCGAACCGCAGACCTCACAGTCGGTGCTTTCCCTAACATGGCTCCCAACCATCCGAAAACCAGCAAAGCCAAGCTCACTGCACCAATCACTGCACCTACCCTCACATTATACTCCTTTATGAACGATGCGGCCAGCAATGGAACCATTGCGCCCACCGAGAATGCTAGGGCTGAAGCTGCCGATGCCTGTAAAGGGTTCGGTAATGACTCCTTTTCACCTTCTTTTCCCTTTTCTTCTTCTTCGTCTGACGTTTGTCTATTTTCATCTCGTTGCTTATCTCTTTTCATCTGGGCCAATTCTATATCCAACTGCGAATACACCGAGACAAATTCACCTATGGCCATGCTGCATGCCCCTGCAACTAAACCAGCAAAACCGGTTAATATCATGGCTTTAATGTCTTGCTTTACTGCGCCAACACCCATCATGAGCGATGCGGTGGAGACAAGCCCGTCGTTTGCGCCTAGAATGGCGGCTCGTAGCCATTGCGATCGTTTTGAGTAGTTGAAGTCGGTAGTAGGTTCGAGTTCCATGGTTGCTTGTTGTTGCTCGACATCACTCACTGCAGGGGATGTGAACTTCTGGTTACTGAAAGATGTTCCATTGGTGGTAGTCTCCATGAGAAAACGTCAAGAGAGCTGTTAATTCGGAAAATGCAAAAGGAAATTAGTGGAGGAAAGGTATGGCGAAGTATGGAGGACACACGCCCCTCTACCAGGGTATTTATTGAGGGAGACGGTCACTATTGAGGATGCAAATGTGGGGTACAATAAGCACTAGTGAACAAAGTAACTACAAATATTTCACCAAAAAAGATTTATCATACGGATGTTTAAGGATGCCTGCGGAGTTGAATTTTTAACCAAAAACTGGAAGCTTTTCTGCTCAGTGAGTCGCTTCCTCAATACTCAGTCCGCATTTGGTAAGAGAAACTACTCCAGATTTTACATGGGATATTGCTTCTGTTAGCTTCAAATTGTTTGAAAAGCCAAAGGAAAATAGAAAAGATTATAAAGTAAATGGTCTTTGTCTTGTAGGAACTTAAAGAGGGATGGCATCGCGTCCCGGAAGAAATTGTTATTTCAGGGATGCACTGCATAGTACTAAATTACGTCCGCAATGTAGCATAACGCCTGCATCGTAACGTTTTTTAAGGTTACCGCTACGCAATATCGGCACAACGCGATAAAGGAATCGTATTACTATTGTTGCGGTCAAAAACCGTTATATAACACCGCAATACGCTATAAATTGCGCCTCAACGCCGCAACAAACTTTAAATTATCTGAAATATAAAATTATATAGAAAAATTGTTCTAATTTTAATTCTTAAAACTGGATTATAAATATATATATCATTAATAATATTGTAATATTTATGTTTAAAATTAAATATTTAAATTTGAATTAATTAAATTATTTATTAACATGTTTTAAAATTAAATTAATTTAAATTTAAATTAAATTTTTCTCATATCTAAAATTGACGTGATTATTTTTAAATTAAATTTTTATATTAACATTAAGTATCATAATTATATGTTTATTTATTATTATATAAATTTTGTATAAGAGAAGAATTCATCTTATAAACAAGGGGATTTGTTTTTCTTTCTTTCGAGATCGTCGTTTTGTTCCTATGCAGGAAGAGTCTTCGCCGGTCACCGGGGTGACCCAGGCGGTGGAAGGGGGAGGAAAAGTGGAACGGAAGTTCAAAAGAATCCGAACAACGGAAGGTGATAGCGTTTCTGAAGAAGAGGCTCCAAGAAAATCATAGAGGGATACTGTAATAGGCCCCTCTCTTCTGCTGGGTAACTTTCAAGTTTCAATTGAAGTTGAAGATGAAGATTCAGATGAAGAGGAAGATTGCGAAGGGGATGATATTCCGACAATCAAGATCCCTCAAGAATTAAAAGAAAAACTGAGAAAACCTTGGAGAAAAGCGCTCATTATCAAGATTCTGGGAAAAACTGTGGCTTACAAAACCCTTATCGGCAGGGTAACTAACCTGTGGAAATTAGAGGATGAGTTCGATTGTATTGATCTTGGCTATGGGTTTATGCAATCAAATTCCAAAACATGGTGGATAGAGCAAAAGTCCTTATGGAATGCCCTTGGAAGATAATGGATCACTACATCACGGTTCAAAGATGGCGTCCCAATTTCGTGGCAGCAAATGCAAGTATTCCCTCCACGGTAGTCTGGATCCATATCCCTGGTCTCCCAATTGAATTGAGGAAAGTGTTTTGTGTAATTTAGGAAGACTAATTGGAAAACCCTTGAAAATTGATTACCATACAGCTTGGTCAACAAGAGGACGCTTTGTAAGAATATGTTTTGAAATCGACCTTAATACTCCTTTACTGTCTAAAGTGCGTATAGGAAATAGAGTCTATATTATCGAATATGAGGGTCTGCATTTTATTTGTTTCAAGTGTGGTGTTGTGGGTCATAGAGCCACTGATTTTCTAGCTAATCAGAAGGAAAATCACAGTACTAGGGAAGTCAACAGAGAAACAAAGAATCAAGACCAACAAGAAATGCAAGAAGATGAAGAAAATGAGAAAATTCAACAAGAAGAGAAAGAGGTAACCCAGGACAGATACGGACCTTGGATGTTGGTTCAAAGGAGACAGCGTGGATCTAGAATTAACCCGAAGAATCAAAAAAGTAGAAACCAAGAATTACGCCAAAACAACAGGTTTGACAGTTTGAACATCATTGATGAGGAAGAAACCAATAATGGAAAAGAGGATAAAAGTCGATCTCAAGAAATAAAGGAAAATACTAGTGAGACTGAAACATCCACAAAGGAAAAGAAGCCTACCAGACGAGAAGAAAGTAACAATAGAATTAAAGGCAACAATTTGGCAGGGAGCTCAGGAGAAGGGAAATCTAGGACAAGATACGATAAACCTCAATCTCCTATCTTGAATGCTAAAAGAGATAATCAGGGTAGAACTCAAGGGAATAATCATAGAAGGGAGAGTAACCAAAGTAATGTTCTGGAATCAAATATGGAAGTGGAAAAGATGATGGGAAAGCATGATAAAATCTCAATGGACGTTGAAAATGATACCATTCAACAAGATAATTAGGATGCTCTAGATATGGAAGCCGAACCAGTTGGCCAGGAAAACATAGTAAGGATAAACGAGACGATGGCCATAGAGGCACATACAAATAATAATCTACCTGAATGAAACTGATCTCTTGGAACTGACGAGGTGTAGGAAACAATGATTTTATTAGAAATTGTAGAGAATTGATTCGGGATGAAAACCCAACCATTATTTGCCTCCTTGAAACGAAAGCTAAAGCAGGTACCTGGTTCTTCGCTTAAGAAGAAATTGAAATTTGATACCCACTTTGAGGTCCCTGCTCAGGGCCTTCGGGGAGGATTGATTATTCTTTGGAACACTAATCTTCATGAGGTTACAATCCAGCATCATACTAATCATGTTATTCACTACGATATACAAGAGAATGGTAAGAGATGGTTACTCTCCACTGCCTATGTTCAACCTCTTTCGATAAAGAAATACGAATTTTGGGAGGATATCTACAACTATTCTATAAATGTTGACCAGCCTTGGATGATTGTGGGAGATTTTAATGATTTTGCCACGTTGGATGAGCGTGTAGGCAGCAACTCGGATTGTATGGATCGAATACTAAAATTTCGAGACAACTGGAATAGATGTAATCTGATGGAGTGTTATTCTACACGAAAAACTCGACCAAATACTTTATAATATTGATATGGTTGATTTCTTTCCAAATCTCAGAGTTGTTACCCTTACTAGAGTTTATGCTGACCACAACCCGATACTGGTAGACACGGAATTGGAGATTCCTATAGACAAAGAAAAATGTCCATTTAGATTTGAAGTTGTTTGGCTTACTCATGAAGAGTTTAATATGGTTTTTAGTTCATCCTGGGACAAAAATAAAAATTCTCTTGTTGATGCGGTAGAAGAAGTAAAAAATGCGATCATAAAATGGAAGGACACTACTTTCGGGAACATCTTTAAACGAAAGAAAGCCTTGATCAAACAAATACAAGGCATCCAAAGATATCCTAACTACTTCTATTCAACTTTCCTACAAGAATTGGAGAAGGTCCTTGAATCTGACTATCAACAAGCATTGACTCAGGAAGAAATCCTTTGGTTTCAAAAATCTAGACTGGAATGGATTTTGAAAGGCGAAATGAACACGAAGTTTTTTTCATCTTACTACTATGTTAAGGCGTAGATATAATAAAATAGTTGGTCTGTACATTGGGAACGATTGGATAATTGATAAACAAACCTTGTGCCATCATGTGTGTAATTACCACAAAGACTTGTTCGTTGGGAAAGAGTATGTACAACTCTCTATGAATTACGACAGATTCATGCCCAGATTAAATGAAGAAGAGAAGACCGAACTTATTAAACATGCCACAATGGAAGAGGTTAAAGAAGTTTTGTTCTCTATGTATGGGCTGAAAGCTCCAGGTCCAGATGGCATTCACCCATATTCTATAAACAGAATTGGGATACTGTCAAGAACACCCTTTGTGATTTTGTTAATATGGCTTTGGATTTGGGGAGGATGGAAACAAAAATCATAAGAACCTTTATAGTGCTTATACCAAAGCATGTCGCGGCTGATAACATCACTCAATTTCGCCTAATTAGTTTACTGAACATGGCTTATAAAATATTTTCCAAGATCATTGTTTATCGATTGTTTCCTCTTCTACAAAGATTGATCAGCCCCTACCAGAACAATTTCCTTAAAGGAAGAAGCACATCAGATAATATCTTAATTGTTCAGGAGGCGGTCCACTCCATGATGAATCTTTAAGGATGTAAGGGTGTGGTTATCGCTAAAATTGACCTCTAAAAGGCCTATGACAATGTTAGCTGGGAATTTCTTAAGAAAACTCTTCAAGACTTTAACTTTCCTGGAAAGTTGATAAAAGTCATTATGTTTTGCATTATGTCGAGTATAATCGAACCACTGTGGAACAGGGAAATCACCGAGTGCTTGAATCCTAAGCAAGGCCTCTGACAGGGTGATCCGCTATAGCCATAATTGTTTATTCTGGTTATGGAAAGGCTTTCTCACATGATCATGGAGAAAAAAGAAAGGGGCACATGGAAACCTTTCAAAAGTGCAAGAGGGGGAATTAAGCTTAGTCAATTATTCTTCATTGATGATCTACTTTTGTTTGTAGAAGCCAACTCGGATCAAATGCAGAACAAGAGGAACTTTATAAACGAATTCAACCAAGCAGCTAGAGTTAAGGTAAACCTTCTTAAATAAAAAATCTTTATCTCCCCAAATATTAATACAAATATGGCTCAACACTTAAGTGACTTATGAGGTATTCCCCTTACGGATAATTTGGGAACCTATTTGGGAGTTCCAATAATGCATAAAAGGGTTAATTCAGGAACATATGCTCCCTTATCGACAAAGTCATGAGGAAGTTAACGGGTTGGAAAAGACGGGTTTTATCCATTGCAGGAAGAAGAACACTCATTCAAACAGTCTCAACGACTATTCCAATTCATTCGATGCAAACAACCATGCTCCCAATCTCTGTTTGTAAGAAACTGGATAGACTAAACATCAATTTCTTATGGTGATGATACACAGAATACGCCCATAATCACCTGGTCAGCTGGAATAAAGTTTGCTGCTCCAAATAATTGGGAGGATTAAGAATACGCAAAGCTAGATCCATGAATATTGCTCTTATGGCGAAGAGTAGTGTGAAACTTCTCACCAGACAATAAAATCTTTGGTGTAAGGTGTTTGTAGGAAAATATCTCAAGCAAAAGGAGTTATTGGAGGCAGAAACAAGAGGAAATAGTTCTTCTACTTGGCGGGACCTATTGCGTACTGGTAATTTGATTAAAAAATGATGCAAATGGAAAATTAAATCGGGCGCTCAAACTAAATTCTGGCAGGATTGGTGGGTAAGAAAAGAACCTTTGAAGAACTTATATCCTTTAATGGATAATCCGAGCAGAAACGAAGAGGTAGCTAGATACATTGATGAGAATATATCGTAGAATATCCGTGAAATTCAGCATTTGATCTTTGAAGAGACAATGATGGAAATTTAAAGAGTCTCGATCCTTGTCTTGGTTGATCTTCAAGAACATGATAAATCACATGGGGTTTAACTAAGGATGGGAAGTTTACATTAACCTCAACATACCAAGTTATTACTAATATGGAGATGGAGGTCCACCAGGGGGAAATCGTAAGTGGATTTGGAAAACAAATACCAGCGAGAGAATCAAATTTTTTGTGTGACTATCCTACTTGGACAAACTTAATACAAATGAAGTTAGATTCAAGAAGAACATGACTCAGGAAATAAATTATAAAGATTGCAGAAACGAAGACGAATCGATAAGTCACATCCTTCGAACAAGTCCCATAGCAAGAATCGTTTGGGAAGAATTAAAAGCTTGAGAACAAGATAGACAGTTTGGCTCGATGAACTTCAAAAATTGGTTAAAAAGAAAATGCCTCTCAAAGAAGCCCGAAATAGAAAATTTAGAATGGGGTCCCTTGTTTATGGCAAACATTTAGGGTCTGTGAAAGAACAGAAATGATAGGATATTTAAAGATGCGGGAACAGATCCGTTTAAGGTGACAAAGTATGCAAAATAGTTTGCTAGAGATATAGAGAAGGCTTTAATAACCTCTCAAAGAAAGATGACAAATGATCCTTGTTGGGTAAAATAGGAAACCGTCCGAGGGAGGATGGATTTTAAATACTGATGGTGTTTATAAAATGAGTTTAGCTCTGGCTGTTGCAGGAGGGCTGATCCGAGATAGCAATGGTGACTAGAAAATTGGGTTCATAATATGGCTAAGAAGGGTGAACACTCGAGCACTGAAATTTGGGGGGCTCGACAGGGTCTGATTATAGCAAAAAATCTTGGCTTAAGGAATTTGATTCTAGAGATGGATGCAAAATTGGTTGTGGATATCTTCAATGGCGAGAGGATGGATGACCCCTCGGATATCGATTTGGTAAATGAATGCATAAACATCCTTAAAGAAGGTTGGGTGGTTGAAGTACAACATATTTGGCGCGAAGGAAATAAATGTACTGATAAATTGGCAAATCTGACATTACTACAAGAAGTGGACTTCTCCATATTGCATGCGCCTCCAACTGATCTTCTGAAGCTATTGGGAGCAGATAAGAATGAAGCGGGAGAATTGATACATTAGTTTTATGTTTTCTTCATGTGTATAAAAAATACTATAATAGTATATATATTTTATCTATTTACTATGAAAATATAAAATTTTATCTAATCTATTTACTATAAAATTTTATCATACAACATATTTCGTACCAATGATGCATCTTATGATGCACATAATGTGATGTCTTCTTTACATGGAATAAGAAGGAATCAAAACCAGAACAATGACGAAGATGAAAATGCTTTAAATCCGCCACGCCATTCATTTTGGTGGTGAACTGTAAGATATAGAATTTTTATATTTGTAGTTATGCATTTTTTTCTTTCTTTCTAAGTTATGTAAAATGAACATTTTTATGTTACAATATAAAAATTTGATATAATTTTAGTGATATTATTTATATGTTATTCATTAACATTATAATTGTTATTATTCGTTATTCAGTATGATAGTACTTCTACGGTTTATATTTGTTTTTAATAAATTTTTATCTATGAAATTAAATTTTTATTTTGAAAATAAAATATTAAAAGAGTATATAAATATTAGTATCTTAAAAGATAATTGTAAAATGTATAAATATAATATTTTAGACGTATTATGATTTTTAAGGAAGAGATCACACTCGAAACAATCGTAACATGTTATGTAACGTCTGCAGTATCTACAACCACAACACCGCAATTATATCTATAATAAAATCCGTAACCTCAATTTGATACTGTGGTATGCAGTAACTCCGGAACATAAATTCATGAATAAAGCATGACTCTTTAACCACACAAAAACAAAGTACTAAGCGTTTCAATTCCTTCTGTTATCCGTTTATTTTTTATACAAATAGAAGCGGCTAATCTTCTTAAAAATTATATATTTAAAATTATAATAAAAGGCCTACAATCATAAGCGCAAATTAATTAAACATATAATTCGAAAATTTTTCTATAATCATTATAGAAGAAATTAGGTACTTGAGATTATACAAGAAAAAGGAAAATATTAAAAACTAATCTCAAAATCTTAAACAAAAGATTGATACAAACATATTTAATTACATCGTCAAACGAACCACAAAATGTAATAAAATTATTGAAAGATCACTGACAATCGCAAATCAGAGTTAAATATCGTGAGACAACTATCTTCAAACACAAACCACATATCAAATCCAATCTAAGTGTCCAAAGCAAGAAATATCAACAAGATAATTACTTAATAAATAAATATCATCTTTATCAATCAAGACGAGCGGCCTTAAGTTTTATAGAGAACTTGACCTAATTTTATTATTCTCTTGTAAATACTAATTACTCGGTTATCCATTTCTATTTCTGTTTTCTTCCTCTAGTTTTAATTTTCTTCTCTATTTAGTCTACTCCTTAGGAAAAATGTGATTTTCAATAGGTTGGTCCACAAAAAAGTATTCATATGTTTTTCAAAACACGTAAAGTAAATGACATTTAAAGGGGGAAAACTATATGATTGTTTTAAATTATATATATATACGTTCTCTCTCAATTTATTTTAATTTAATTATATTGAAGATACATACTAAACATGTAGTATTGGAAACATCTTTTTCATTTTTTTTAAAAAGCACTGCTTGGAAACGACCTGCTTTTCAAAGTCCAATTCCTTTCATGAAAGCTCCATGTACAAAGATTGGAGATGTATAAGGAAATACATCTTAATATAAGGGTTAAGAAAATATGTTGTCTAAAATGTTATTTTTTCTATCGGAAATATTAATATCAGGCGTTACCTGAAATGTTATTTTTTTTACCAGAAATGTTAATATCGGAAATATTCATTTTATGTAGCGAGATTAAAATTTACAGTTGAAAAAAAATAACATTTTAGTTATCGTTCTACCGAAAATATTAAAAAAATATTAACATTTTCAGTAACATATTTCTTTAGTTTTATATTAGGCTGCCGTACAGTAAAACTACCCACAAAAATTAGGCTCATGGCCGTCAAATTATAAATATAACCAAAGCACCTATCAGATTATGTAATATGCATATTCGTAGGATCAACTTGCGCTAAATTTCATTTAGACAAAATATTTGATTATTTAATTTTTTTTATAAAATATTATTTATAATTTAAATTTAAGAATTTTAATCAAAGATGGATTGATGGAAAATATACATGCTAATAATAAATGTGAAATATTTATGTTTAATATTTTTAATATATTAATAATATCTATGAGACGCTTATAATTACTAAATTAATATATTAAAATTCACTTTAAAAACCCTAAATTAATAAATTGCTGAATAAGAGTACACTGAATCGTGGAAATCAAATAATAAGATTTTAGATAAAGGAGTGTGCTGTCCACGCGACTACCACCTTCTCCATTAATTTTATCCATACATGACAATTTACATATTTTCATATTCCTGTATTTTAGGTGAAAAAATTATAAATAAAATTAAAATGATTATATATATGAAAATTTAGCAGGAATACATATCATCTTCTGAATAAAATTTATTGATTTTTCTTTCAAATAATAGTAATACCAAATATTACTTGTAAAATAGCAATATACTAAATGATAATCAATTTATAAAATATGTTATACTTAAATAGATTTTATTACATTCATAATTGATATTTATATATCCATAACATATTGGCATTATTATGTCTCCTTTAATGCCTTTTCTTTTTTCCTTTTTCAACTTTCCACTCAAACACTAAAAGATTATCAGTTCGGTCATAGCAACAATATATGTTGTGTCGTGGAGGTCTGAAAAGAGACAATGGCATACACTTGTATTGTTTATGGTCTCCGTATCTTTCCTTAGCGACGAGAAATAATTGCCTTTTTGTGTCACGTTGTACGTGTACGCCTCTCTTTCCTTCTATTCACTTGTCTGCTGGAATTTAAATGTAATAACTGTTCTCTTAGATAATTAGTCTTTGAATTTCACAAGTTAAATTCTATAAAGCTTTTTGTTTTTAATGTTTTTATTTTGAAATGATATATTAATTGCTACAAATAAATACTCTTTCAAACCGGCTAAACACACTAAAATTGTCAAAATATACAAATTTTAATTGATATAATCTTTAAATTATCAACATTTTTACAATTCTGGCTACGATAATTTTTATTGTCTTAATTTTTAATAGTTTAAGACGTTTATAAGGTAATATTTGTTTAGAATATTTTTTAGTTATTGATGATATATATTTTATTGATACAGTTATTCGAATTTGAATCTTTTACAAAGAACAACACTCCTTTTACCATTAAGACTAACGAATGAATTCATCATGCATTTATTAACTTTTAAAATTTGATCTTTAGTTTCTTTTTTATTACTCTTACAAACACACCCATTCATAATTGATCTTAACTTTATTAAAAGGATGCATTCAAAAGTTCAATATACTACTTGGGTCATTTTCTAATAATTTATGCTTCAATTGAAGAATTGCCGTGTAATTCAAAGATTTGTGCTGAATTTTTTTTTAAAACGTTTTTAAGGGTACAATACTCCATATACCACTATATTTTAGTATTTATATTGATTTTATCATCAAACTTTAATCTGATTAATTATAACTATGGACTTTAATTTTGCCCTCAATTAAAGCATTCGGTCAATAAAATTCAAATGGTACTATAATGTGGATCGATATCTTTATTACTGGATCAAGGTATATTAACCTATGCAACTCATCAAATCTCTCATAAAATAAGACATTAAATTGTCACTTCTCTTTTACTATCTTCGTCACCAAATCAATATATCTTTCTTTGTACCAGGGGTGGAATCAAGAATTTATTAAGGCGGGTTAAAGTGTTTTTTTTCATAAATTTAATTAGGGTGAATAAATTTTTCTTTATTTGTTTTTCTTTAATTAGTGTTTAAATCAATATATCATTTTCACAACTTGTATCCCCAAAAAACTAGTAAACCTTCACCCATCATCAACTCCATTCAACTCACCGTTCAAATTCAAAACCAAAATCACATACAAAGGCCATCGCCACTAAACCGATTACACTCCTTTACTCATCAAAGCCAAGGTTATACCCAAAACGCATAAAGCCTTAATCATCAACCCGTATCATCAATAAACATGAAAAGCAGATGGCGAAAGAAAACAAAAAGAGAAAAGACTCATCCTTTTGTATTATTGAAGCTTGGTGCTTTAGGGCATCGACTAAATTTCTTACTAATACTTGAGTTTTTTATTTAGAGGAAAGAGTGAGAAGAAATAAAAGTGAAAATTTTTAATCTTTATATCACCATCAATACTACGTCGTTTTATATTCTCCACCCTCCACCGATATTACAGTTTCTTTAACCTCCACGTCATTACTGAGATAGAAAATGATATTCACGTGATATCATGCCTTCTTTTTCTCTTTTGATTTTAAAATTTCGTCTTAATTAATCTAGATTAGATTTACGTCGTACACCTAAATTATAATATATACCCGTCTTAGTATCTTTATGTGATCAACGTTGAAATTTATCGTAAATTAGCATAATTGAAATTTGATTTTATGAGTAGAAGTCAAAAGTACAATGGGTGAAGGAACACATCATTTTCGTGTAAGGAAATGCTGATAAGACAAATCATTAAAGAAGAGAGTAAAGAGGTAATTAGGGACTCGGCCCACTGAAATTTTTTTTCTTTAATCATGAATGTTCTCTCATAGGTTGGTTTCTCTTTTCCCATCTAATAAAAATGACCCAATTAACATATTGAACAAAAAGCAAGAAACAACAAAAATAGTTTTAGATGAATTCTTACAAACGCCATTAGTCAAAAAGGTAATCAACATAATTGGGGTCAAAAAATTCAATCTTTTATCCAATGCCAAGACTATAAAACAGTAGCGGATCTATAGCTTATTAGGTTGACCAAATTCAAATTTTATTCGTGGGGCAATTGAAGAAACAAAAACGTAATTAGTTCCTGAAATTATTTTAAATATATGATATTTAAAAAGTTTTAAATTTCAATTGATTATATAATATTTTTATGAAAATAATGCTAAATTTATTGTTTTTAATGCTTATTAATTTAATTCTTATTTTTAGTTAAATTTAATTATTGAAAAATTAGAAATCAAATTTAGTGTAATAAAATAGAACGAGAAGAAATTAATAAAAATATAAGTTTTAAATATTTTATTATGCATTTTAATATTTAAAGATGGGGTTTTCTTTATCTTTAAAAAATCGAATTATTTAGGGATTCTTTATTATATTTTTTTTGCAGATTATTGTGGCTTAATTAAAGATATGTTAGAGATCAAAATCTTGGAACAAGTCCTGGTGGGGTGAGTGTGGCCATTTATGGAAAAATGGTGCGGGTCAATTCAACTTCAACTAGACTCAGTTTTGCCCTCAATTTTTTTTTTAGAATTGGGTGCATAGTGAATTTTCTGAAAAATTATCCTTATAATCATTATTTCCCTGTTATACACCGTTTAAACTTTATTTCTCGATCTAATACCCTTTCAGGAAGGTGCGCCCCTTGAAGCGCGCCTTATGATGACATGGATACAAGCTGGCTAAGGCGCGGCTCTTGGGGCGCGACTTATGTCACGTACGGGTATAGCGCGGTACAGGAGGTGCGACTTTACTTTAAATGCGTCAAAAAGGCGCGGTGCAGGGGCGCGCCTTTACTTTAATTTCAGACTGTTCACACCCCTTTCCCACCCCTATAAATACCTTCATTTTCATCACACCAAATCCTCTCAAATCCTCTCAACTTCTCTTAAATCCTCTCAACTTAAGGTATATTTTATTTAATATTTTATTAGTATTTATTTAATTATTTTAATATTTTATTTATTAATTTTTTTGCATTTATAAAATGAAAGGTGGTATGCTTCGTTTGGATGGAAATCATATATCAAGTCATTATACTGATACGGTAACATTTTTACATTTTAATTTAATTTAAATTATTAGCAATAATTTATTTATTTAATGCATGATTATTAGTTTATAAATTAATATTTATAATTATTAATATTTTAGGAGAGCGACTGTATATTAGATCTTTTATTAGGAACCTTAAGTTAGCGATACCTACCCGTATCTTGCCGTATTTAGTCGAGGCTGGATTCGGTCACATAGCCAGATATGAAGACCATTGTAAGATATAACAAAATCTTATTTCTGCATTAGTGGAGCGGTGGAGGTCGGAGACCCACACATTCCATCTTCCGTGCGGAGAGTGCACGATTACGCTTGAGGATGTTTCTATGCACTTGGAGCTTTCGGTGGATGGAGATGTGATTTCAGGGATGGCACACGGTAATTGGATTACTTTGTGTCAGGATTATCTAGGAGGTGTTCCGCGAAATTTTAACGGTGGTCGGGTATCGTTAAATTGGTTAGATGTCAATTTTCAAAATTTGAGTGAGGATGCCTCATAGGATTAAGTTAAAATGTATGCACGGGCATGCATACTGCAGCTGATAGGAGGGTTGCCGATGCCGTACAAATCGTGCAACCAAGTTCACTGTATGTGGTTGCGACATCTTAGCGACTTTTATTTGGCCGGATCACTGAGTTGGGGCTCGACAGTTTTGGCATTCCTGTATAGGGAGATGTGTCGAGTGACTGACTACAGGAAAAATGCTAACGACATAAGTCTCCTTCTGCTACAGTCTTGGGCATGGTATCGCTTGCCCTTTTTATGTCATGTTGTGAAGAACCCGTTCGTATTTCCGCTACTATTGAGGTAATTACAAAACTGATTTCGTATATTAATCATTTTATCCAGTGTATAATAAAAAAATTTCCTTGAATAGGTGGTCCATTGATAGGAAAAATCATCGGGAGCTACCTGATGAATTAGAAAAAATGAGGGGGCTAATCGATCAGAAGGCTGGCACAGAGGTATGTATTTTAATGTTTAAAAATCGATTTTGTATTATAGTTATATAATTAGATTATTATTTTGATAAGAATTATATATATTTGTTTTAGTTTAAATGGGTTCCATATTCTAATGATGATGTGAGGATGTGCATCCCACCTGAGTTGAGGGGCCCATCAGATGTTTGGATGGCGGTGGTCTCTCTGATCTTTTATGCGATTATCGAGTGACACTCCACTAATTGCGTGCTCCGGTAATTTGGTTTTGTACAACCAATTTCAAAAGCACCTCGCAATATGGACGAGTTGCATAACATAGATCGACGCGGCAAGGCGGATACAGATTGGCTGGTGAAGCATTATGAGTGGGTCGTGATGTGGGAGGATCGACATCGGCGCCTTCCCCATAGAGAGACCATTTATGAGACTTTCTTTATTGTAATTTTTATTATTATTTATTATTTAATACTTAATTTATTTTGTTATATTTGTTGGACTTTTTGTTAATTAATTTTGTTAATTGATATTAGTTGAATAATATTTAATATGTGTGTTCGATAACTTTCTTAAGTTCGTCACTTATTATCTCTTTTATTATAATCACATATAACACCAACGTCGAATCTCATTTTCATTGAATTGTTTTTTTAATCGTCATTAGTGGTTATCAAATGACATTAAATTTAAGTATATATTATTTGATAAACGATAACTACATCAGTTCCTCATCAATAATTACTTTATGACAAAAGAAGTGGACATGTTCTTCTAGTGTGTCCTGATTTTCTACAATGCCCACATTTTTTGTCGTGTCTATATGTTTCTCGAATATCCATATCACAATCAATTCGAGTGGATTTTGAACGACCATGCTCCCTCAATAAATTCGAATCTGGTACAATCAGAACCCAATTCTGAACCTCATCAGGGTATTTGTCATTACCTATGGGGGGAACTCAAATTCATATACCTTAAACACTTCTGATAGTAGGTATATGAGATCCACAAAACGGTTATAGTCTTGACAGGTATGCGAGCAAGTTTTTATCACATGAGAGCATGGATACTTCAGAGCTTGAAAAAATCCGCAGTCGTACCATCTGTCCCGTAGATTTACTCTTAACGACACAACTTCAATCCCTTGAAGAGGTCGCGACAACTCTGTGACACGAAACAATTCATGCATTCTAGATAAGCTTGTTACAGACATTCCATTTGTCGCAGTAATTTTTTTGTAGATCTATAACTAATCTAGGGTGATAGACATGACTGCCTTGCATCCATGTTTGAGCTTGTCCCCCGAGCTTCGCAAAAAGAGCCCCCAAACAAAAATATGTAGTTTTTACCAAAGCCGCTATAAGTAAGTGACGTGCACTCTTTAAGGTCGAATTGATTGCCTCAACCAAGTTGGTCGTCATGTGTCCATATCTATATCCACCATCATATGTGTTTGTCCACATTTCTTTATCGATGAGGTTGATGCAATTGTATCCTTCCTCGTTCTTCGCCCGCAAATCTTTAAGCGTAGATTCAAATGTTTGAGGTAGTAGTTCGTAACCTGCGCATAAAATGTATAACTTACTAACTTTGTTTCTTTAAAAAATTAAAATGATTGAAAGAAAACAAACTACATCATTTTCACTTACTCATGCGCACAAGTAATTGACGCTCATCATTCTTCTTGTGCCTTCCATTATAGTTCACAACACTGTGTCGGATACAATACCTATGTTGGACAAAGGGTGGTTACCACATTAGACCAAAAGACTCCATTGTTGCTTTGATCCCAGCTCTGCAATATGAAATGACACAGAATTTTCCTTTGTGATAACATGTGAACGTAAGTTTTGGAGGAAAAAAACCCAAGAATTTGTATCTTTTCCTTCAATAAGAGCAAAAGAAGCTGAAAGAATGTTGCGATTGCCATACAAGAAAGTCCTGTCAATCTGGACCACAGGCTTGTAGTATTTTACAGCATTAACGCACTGTGGGTAAGTCCAAAAAACCCGATAGAATTGGAATCGATCGCGAAGAACTCGATCATTATGGTATGCATGGGAGGTTTCGAAGTCCACAATTGTCCCAGGATTCAACCTCCGCACCACCCTAAACCAACTTGGAAGTTCGTTGTAAGATGCATCCCATTCTCCATGAAGTTTGACAATGGCATTTTGTTTTACCAACCAAGCTTTTTTATATGAGACATTGTACCCATATTGTGATTGTATAGCAGAAAGCAACACTGCAATATCTATATGGGAACTTGCTTTTACCATAGGTATGATGACTTTGCTGATCACTTTAGAGTCCAAGTTGGGATGATCTTGGTTGATCCTTCCAGCACAACATGTGTGAGGATCGTTGTATACCGTTAGTTCTCATCTATTGTTTTTCCTATTCTTCTTCGATACGCGAACCATCCAATTGCATCCATTTTTATGTCGGGCACAATGGCATACATATTTTTCTGTCATAGAACGATAGACTCTGGATTGAACAGAATTACGGATATTGTAATTTTTTATAGCCATCATCGTTTATTCTTTGCTTGAAAACTCCTTGCCTAAAGATAACTCACCATTATTTACTGATGAGTAAAATCCATAGCCACATAGATGAGGTATATCCGGAAATTCTGACATGTACATTGCACCATATTCAGCTTCATACATGTGTGCTGGAAGTTCAGTTTGTGCCACATTTTAGGGAACTTCATTTACATCATCATCATCATCGGAGTTGAACTGCGCTGATTCTGGTGAATGAATAGTCCAGTCTCAGCACCATCTGCACCTGGCTCACGAACCGGTTCTTCTGGTGGAGATGATGATTCCTCCATGCTCTCCACATTTAGGTCGAAGAACCTACTACTTGCATGCCTTCCCCTTGAACTAGAAGGCATATCGACATTGAGATCGAAAAAGCTCGCAGTCGAATGCCTCCCCCTAGAGCTTGAAGCCATCATGTCAAATGGAAACTGCACAGATTGTTGCGTCGAGGGCATCTCCATATTAAGGTCAAAGAAATTGGCAGATGAATGCCTTCCCCTAGAACTGGGTGTGATATTGCCATACGGATTGTTCGTGGACTCACCTCGATACATATCGTAAGGAGTTGTTGATGAATGTCTCCCCATTGAAGTTGATGAGATGGCACCATGATACAGATTTCCCATTATGGCATTAAAATCATTACACATTATTGTAGCCGGGTTGTCAACTTGATCAGCTTGTTCAGCTAGCCCATAGTGGGAGCTTAATGACAGACCCCGAACAGAACACATTTCAACAAACTTTGCATACATCTCCATAACAGCGTCTGAATAATTATTTTGAGAATCAATCATCATTTTAACATCATCATTGTTCGATAGTTCGAACGTTGTATAAGTTAATGGCAACAATGACGTTGGAAATATGTACTAAAGTGACGACATTCTTCTAGTACTTCCAACATGAACCTTCATTGAAATCTTCATTATCAGCTCCTCAAGAGTTATGTTTCTCTTGAAGGATATTTTAACATAATGATTTGATACGAAAACAACGTCGGTTTCATCTTCCCGAATTTCTCCATCATAATAAACAATAGCTGAAATTCACGTCATTCTTAGAGTTTGAAAGTGAGACAATCTTATATCTGCAAAAAATAAACCTTAAACAAGCCTAATTAAATAAATAATATATCAATTAAAATATAAGGAAATAAAATTTTTACACAAAAACGTAAATATTTTAAATAATATAATTTTATATTATTACCTTATCGGCAAAAGTATTTCGACGTATGCTCTCGCTTTCCAATTTTACAACCACAAAAATTAATTGAAAACAATTAGTATAATATTTTTTTCAAATAATCATATATAATTATAAAAAATATTATAATAAAATTATTTTATAACGAAAGATCGAACGAACTTTTGAATCAAATATAAGAGGATTGTCGAGTGTTATTTACTGGTTGAGAGGATTGTTGTATTAGTTTTTCAGTTGAGAGGAAGTTGTGAGAGAGTTTACGGGGGAAAGGGGTATTTATAGCCGAGAGGAGATATTGTAATTATACAAGACACGGTCCATGCACCGCGCCTTGCATAATTGTCTTAGAGTTAAAGCAAAGGCGCGGTGCGCACGGCCCCTGCACCGCGCCTTGCATAATTGTGTCAAAATTAAAGCAAATACGCCCCTGCACCGCGCTATACCCCTACGTGACATAAGGCGCCCCCCAGGGGCCATGCCTTAGCCAGCGTGTATCCATGTCATCATAAGGCGCGCTTCAGGGGTGCACATTCCTGCAAAGAGTGTTAGATTGAGAAATAAAGTCTAAACGGTGTCTGACAAGGAAATAATGATTATAAGGGTGATTTTTCGGGAAATTCGCCGCATCTTTTATCAAGTAAATGAAAACTTTATAAAGGTTTAAAACATAAATTGTTTCATTAACAGACAATTTGACAAAGAATAAAGATTAAATTTAAAAAAATAAATATAAAAAAATAAATTTATTAAATTATTTTTAATTAAGATCAAATTAATAGAATATATGTGTGAATAGTTTTCTACTGAGTGCAGACGTGCTGTTAGGGTTTGTTGTGTTTACTAGTGTTGTTAGAGGGTTTGTTGGCTTAGTTGAGGTGGTTTGGAGTTTGTTAGTTTCCGTCCTCTAGCCTTCCTCGGTTGGGGTTTTTCAGGCTTTATCAATAAAACACAGAAAGTGTCATTTGTCTTTCATTATTGTAACAATATATAAATTTTAAAATTAAAATTATTATTTCATTTATTTTTTAAGCCTATATAAGCTGTACAAATATTTAATATCAAGAACTAATAATAAACTTTTATTGAAATTCTTGCACCGTCTTTAGTTATTTACCACTGTACATACTTAATCCTATCATTTCAAAATGAAGAGTGGAGACAATAATAATCTGACATAATTTAGCACAATATAAAATTGAATATCAAATAAAATGGTAAAGATGATAAACCTAAAATATGGGGGTTGAAGAATTAATTTAAATAGTCATCAATTTTAAATTTAAAAATAAAAAATAAGGTCTAGTCTGCTTAATTTTGAAATTTATAGAAATTTTAAGAAATTTTCAAAAAATTTTAAAAATTTTAAAAATGCTTAATTTGACTAATTACAAAATTAATAGAAACTTAAAAAATATTTAAAAATAAAAGGGAAAAGGATGAATCTACTTAACTTTAACATTAATAAGAACCTCAAAATAATTAAACCACAAACTTTGATCCCTCTCCATCCCTATTGTAGCTCTACAACTGTAGGGAAGGTACTTGTAAAACAGTTGGGCAGCCGGGCCTTAGAAAACAAGGTTATAGGAACGAGACAAGCCCAACAATTCAACATTTTCAAGTCCTCTCTCTCTCTCTCTCTCTTAATATGTACTGGTTTCTTAGTTCAAATTAAATGACTAAAATATATTTACAAAAATATAATTTAATTAAAATATTATATTGAAAATAATAAAAATCATATAAATTACATGATTAAGATAATTAAATATAACATCATGTCAAAATTTAATTGTTAATATTTAAAATTAGTAGAAATTAATATTTAAGCACATAAAAAATAGGAACACAATATGTATATTTACCAATAACCAGTTAGTCTAGTAGGATGATGCGTTAGATCCCTTAAGAAATGTTAGAAGTTCGAATCATGGTGTTTACAAATGGAGGAAACTAGAAATATAAAATCATGACAAAATTTAGTTGTTAATATTTAAAATTAGTAGAAATTAATATTTAAGCACATAAAAATAGGAACACAATATGTATATCTACCAATAATCAGTTAGTCTAGTGGGATGAGGTGTTAGATCCCTTAAGAAATGTTAGAAGTTCGAATTCTACTGTTTACGAATGGAGGAAACTAGAAATATAAAATCATGCCAAAATTTAGTTGTTAATATTTAAAATTAGTAGAAATTAATATTTAGGCACATAAAAAATAGGAACACAATATGTATATCTACCAATAACCAGTTAGTCTAGTGTGATAAAACATTAGATCCCTTAAGAAAGGTTAGAAGTTTGAATCCTGGTGTTTACGAATGGAGGAAACTAGAAATATAAAATCATGCCAAAATTTAGTTGTTAATATTTAAAATTAGTAGAAATTAATATTTAAGCACATAAAAAATAGGAACACAATATGTATATCTACCAATAATCAGTTAGTCTAGTGGGATGAGGT
Organism: Hibiscus syriacus; assembly: GCF_006381635.1. Classification (NCBI taxonomy): domain Eukaryota; kingdom Viridiplantae; phylum Streptophyta; class Magnoliopsida; order Malvales; family Malvaceae; genus Hibiscus; species Hibiscus syriacus. Next base: position 1,826,351 of record NW_024062765.1, read on the forward strand.
GTTAGATCCTTTAAGAAAGGTTAAAAGTTTGAATCCTGCTGTTTACGAATGGAGGAAACTAGAAATATAAAATCATGCCAAAATTTAGTTGTTAATATTTAAAATTAGTAGAAATTAATATTTAAGCACATAAAAAATAGGAACACAATATGTATATCTACCAATAATCAGTTAGTCTAGTGGGATAAGGTGTTAGATCCATTAAAAAAGGTTAGAAGTTCGAATCCTGGTGTTTACGAATGGAAGAAACTAGAAATATAAAATCATGCCAAAATTTAGTTGTTAATATTTAAAATCAGTAGAAATTAATATTTAAGCACATAAAAAATAGGAACACAATATGGATATATACCAACAACTAGTTGGTCCAGTGGTCCAGTGAAATGAGACATTAGACCTCTTAAAAAATATTAAGAGTTCAAATCTTGGTATTTACGAATGAAGAAAATTGGGTAAGATGATTGTCCTATTCTATGTAGTATTTGTCCCATATTAGTTAATTAATATATTGGATACCAATAATTATGAAAGAAAACAATATGTGCGTATATTTTCTCTTCGTTTTTTAACAACTCTTTAAATAAAAATAAAAATATATATATAATATGAATTGAGATATGAGTGATATAACACGAAATATAAATAAAACATTATTATGTAAGTTAAAATGTCAAAATAAACCACTTAAAATACAATATAACATGAAAAATGATATACACAATAAGAAATATATTATTTTAATAATTAAAAGAATGTTTGAACATTTATTATTAAATGATTGAGTCTTTCAAATAGATATTACATTGTAATCATCCTAGACTAATAAAATTATATTTATAGTATTCAAATTAAATACACAAAATATCATATGCATATACGAAAGTAATAAACTCAGCATAAAATGGTAATTGACTTCAAATTATTTAGTCAAACACGTAATGAAAGAATCATAATCTAATTTGTAAAATCCAAATTGTATTTGATGGTAACAAAGTAGTTTGTTTTCATGGTAGGAATTTCCAAAGCTGGTAAGGATGAATAAAGGCTAACTGCCACATGGTGGGCGATCCCCCTTTGTATCAAAATGTCAATTTCTGCTCAGTCTCTCAAATATTTTTGTAATGTTTAGAATCTGTGAGTTGTCAATTGTCGCGTGAGATGCCAACTACTTCATCATTTCTTTATACTCGCTACTTCAATTATATGAACGTCAGTGGTGTCTTTACTTAATACTAATGTTAAGATTTCAGAGGTATTAAGAGTATACAATTAAATTTCATCATTGCTCTTTATTGTTTCCAAGGTATTAAGAGTATAACATTTCTCTCTTAAAGCGATGCTACAACCAACACGAGTTGGTTCAAGTGGTAAGCAATTTGATATTACTTAGATAAAGTCTCGAGTTTGAATCCTGATGTATGCAGAAAATCTCTGCTGGGAGACTCACTCACCAAAACTAGATGTACGATATGGGTCGATCCAGATTAGTCAAGACGAAATCTTAAAACTAGAAAGGCAACAAAAGAAAAAGCGATGTTACAAATTTATTACGCAGATTAATCCTTACCTTGAAGAGTGGAGTAGTTTAGTGTGTTTTGTCGATGACCAATCAATCCATATATATTTCATCGAATTAGATATATTATATTTATACATATAACTATATTATTTAATTTTATAATTAATATTATTTTAAATATTAAACTTATATAATTTTAGTTATAGTTTATATTATCAAACATAATAGAAACAATTAAGAAGAAATTATATTTAATCATTTGAGCATGCGTAGAAAATTATATTTTTTTATAATTATATGTGCACTAAATAACTGACATGAGAACTATATTGTGGTATCTAAATATATCTCGAGTGAGATAATACATAATTAACTTGTGCACCAAACTTAAACATGAATTTTAATTTAGGCATAATTGCATCTTTCCCCTTAACATTTGTCTATTTTTGTAATGTCACTCTTATTTTTGTTCAATCTGATTACACTTGTAACACCCCAAACCCGTATCCGACCCAGATACAAGTCCGAGGTGACATATTGACTTTTCAAATTGTTTACTTTTATAAAATAACTGAAAATTCAAATTCACATTAAAATAAAACTGAATAGTTTACATTAAATACAATTATATGGTTTTACAAAATCGATCAGAGCATATCCAACTCAAATATTTAATTACATGTCAACTACATTCATTATAACAAAATACATACTATTCAATTATTTTCTGATCTGATCTTCGAAAAGGAGATGTTGTCCAGATTTGCTTAACTTTGCTCTTCCTACCTCATTGAACCTACGTGTGAAATACTCACACGTTAAGTCATTGACTTAGTGAGGGCATATAAAGCGTATAATAGAAACCTTAAATACTTAACAACATTAGAGCATTTCATACAATAATATAATACAAAAACCATATAACATTTCATATAACAAAATGCAAACATGCACATATACCATCATTATCATCATTAACATCATTAATTCATTTAAACATATAATCTTGTACTTAACCTTTGTAAAACATCATATAATACAGAAATCATAATACATTTCACAAAGCAAATCATATAACGTCACACACTGTTTATTCATATTATTTCTTTTAATAGCCCATGGTATATTTATGAGAACTTAAGGTATATAAGTGCATTGAGGTTGTGCACAAATGATGTCACCACAACTCGTATAAATTGCAACGAAGTGCCACATAAAATGTCCCGAATGACCACATAGATGTCCCGAAGGACCACGTAGAATTGTCCCGAAGGACCGCGTAGAATTGTCCCGAAGAACCGCGCAGAACCCTCAACTCTTGGCATATCAATTATACCTTTAGCTTTCATAACACATACTTATGGGCTTTACTGTTTACACATTTCACATTTTCAATTATTCACATAGTTATGTATCACATCGATTATATCACATATTCACATAGTCACATAGATCATCATCACATAGTATCACAGGTAACACATAGCTCATGCATAGCAATGCACTTAACATATAGACATATGCATGTACTCATGTACACATAGAAATCATATTAATAACATGCTGGAATTCATGAAATAATGCAATCAAAACATTGGAAATAGACTCATCTCAAGTCTAATTTCCATAGACCACCATAGACATCGGGATAAGCAGTCACCTTAACCTCACTTAGTCCAAACTAAGCACTTAGCAACTTAAATCGATCTTACAACTTTGAATCGTTCAAATCTTGCTTTCGATCAATATCTACACCAATATACGATCTAAATAAATATCGGAATTCATCATACTATAAATCAATCACCAATAACTTGAGCTAAACAAAGCACTTAATTCACTATTTCACTTTGAATAGTATCGGTACCCAAGGTACAATACCGATACTTCTACACTATGGTATCGATACTATACTTCATATCGATACCCAATTTCGATTCTGGAATTTCATCTTCAAAATGGTACCGATACTTGTTCACTGATATCGATACCCCTTAGTATCGATACTACTCATTCGATATTAGATATTGATTAAAGGATTTCATACAATTTACATTATGGTATCAATATTGTTCTTCCAGTATTGATACCCAAACCCAAATATCACTTATTTTTACTCTGACGTATCGATAATGTTCATCTAGTATCGATACCCCTTGCCCATAACTTACTTATTTTACCCGAAAATTTATCAAAACTTACTTAACTCTTCCTCTTTAACCTCTTTTCAAGCCTTTAAACTCAACTACACTTAGCCAAATCAACTTATATTACTTTAACACATCTAAACATCCAATATCTCATTAGAACACTTGAAACTAAAAATCTTACCAAATATTCAACTTTGTTAATAATCCTCTCTAACCTCTTAAATCTCTTATTCTGACTGATGACAAGTCAAATATGACTTCTAAATTCATTTACTAACTCTTTCTCAATAATTCACTTAAAAACCCTTTTTACTTAATCTCCCGTAACTTGTAAATCTTTTAGTTTCTACTTCTCTTTTTAAGTTTCCATAATTTTTCCTAATGCTCCAAGAATCAAAATCGTTTATAAATTGCAAGAAATAACCAGCTAGAAGAATTCTTACCTTTAACCAAGCACTCATGGTGGAAGAAGAAGAAGAAGAGATTAGACTTCCAGATTTTTCTTTCCTTCTCCCTCACCACACGTGGATATATATAACACCACTATGAGTTTTTGCTTAATTTCCTTATCAAATGAACCTTATGCCCTTTTCACTTCCAAACTTTACTATTAAATCCTACCCCAAGAACTTCCAAATAAATCCCTGAACTTTTCAATTTATCAGAAAATGATCACAAAGTTTTAAAATATTATATTTTAGTCACTCGCCCGATTTTTGGAATGTTAAAACACTCTTATCAATTTATTTTCTAAATCAATCAATTTTGAATAGAAAAGTTAATATGGTTGTTAATTGATTAAATGTCAACATAACTAGTTGACATGGAATTTTAAATGTACATAATTTTAATATAAAGTGTTATAATAAATTGAAAGATCAAGAACAGAAAGAGATGAATGGAGAAACGAAACAACATTTTTTTAATGGAAGTTCTGTATTATTAAATTGGAACAGAAAATACAAAATAAGAAGTCGATAAAAACCTCGTTAAAAAAATTTCTCTAACCTGAATAGAGTAAAAAAAAGTATACCAATCGACATAAAAAAACGAATTATACTCCTAGAACATCATACAACCTGTAAACCTCCCTGCCAGGGCTAATAGTAATAACACTAAACAGATTTACAAGCTTCAACAAGCCACCGCCAATAGACGAAACGACCCCAAGAAACTGTATAAAGCTTAGCTTAAAATTGTTGAAAATCTATGTAAAAGTTTGGAGGAACTAACAAAAATTTGGAATGTGATTTTTTTTGGAAACAATTTGATACTTGAATTATATTATTTTATTTTCATATTTATATGCTTTTAGTTAAAAGTAATAATTGAGATTTATTTTCTTCCCAAATTATTAGAGACATAACTTTTATAAAAAAATCAACCAATTAAAAATTTAATATGAAATAAAAATTATAAAAATATTATTATGTGTTATTAAATTAAATCGAATCCATTAAATAAATTAAAATATTTTCAATCATTTAAATTTAGATATCAATATTCATAATTTTTCTCTCTTTTTCCTTAGTCGTCTCAGTCTCATTTCTTCTTCATTTTTGTGATCGTAGAGACATCAACCTTGGTATTGGTCGTTGATCGCCGATATTTATTGTTTTTCCTTTGCTTTATTATAGCATATCTTTATTTTTAAAAATAATTCTGCCTTTATGACACATTTTTCTCTGTCTTTATGACACGTTTTCGATCGTTTAGTCACTGTTTTTGTTTGTTCTTTTTCTTAGGATTGGATTTGATATCGTCACGGCTGATCAAGATGACACTTATTTGTTATCATGCTGATCTTCCCTGCTTTAGACCCTCGGATTGGATTTAGATACGTGTTTTGCATTCATTGATAGTATTTTCATGTTGCTCGAATTTGATTTATGGTTTGTCGGTGGTCTTTCAATAGTTCCATCCCCTTTTGTGGTTTGTTTTCTGATACAATCAGATATGTTCGTATCTACCTTTTGTTCGAGTTTATTTGGTTAGATTTTTTAACTTTTTCCTTGTATGGTCCTTATGTGCAGGGCAGAACTAAGAATTTATTATAGTGGGGTAAAATTATTTTTATTTTTCATAAATAAATTTTTTAAATGGAATGGGCCTGATAAATTTTTATTTCTTTTTCAAATATATATATATATATATATATATATAATATTAATTAATATTTAAAAAAAATTGGCAGGAGCCCTTGGCCCCCACGATGTTCCGCCCCTGCCTATGTGATCTTAAGTGACTATTTTATTATATTTAGGAAAATATATTTTTTATATGTTTAGTTTACGGTTATGGTTGTAAACATTCGTTATAATTTAAATATTTTATATTTTTAATAAAATTAACGACTCTATAAAAAATACATCAATATTCATAAAAAATGAGACGTAATCTAAACAATTTAAAATATTTATATATTATTATTAATCATAGTTGATTAATGATGATTGACGTAAGTACCGTCTTGAAGAAAAATATACATAAACAAAAGAAAAATTCTACAACGCTCGTCGAGCGTGGATGAGCACAGTTAACGATGAGCATCATTAAATTAATTTATAAAATGTTAAATTATAAAGTTTTAAACGTATAATTATTAATTAGTTAAAAATATAAATGTAATTTAATTAAAATACAATATTTATAAAACACTAGTTTTTAGGATAAACTATACCATTGACCACCTAACTATTTATCTCTTTTACTTTAACCATCGATTTTTTAATTTTATCAATCAGGTCACCTAACAGTTTAAACCTTGTCAATCAAACCACTTGCCATTAAATATTAATGGAGGAGAAGAAGCAAACACCCCAATCACTGGGTTGCACCATTCAAATGACAAACCTATCACAACATAATATATATAGTTAATGCCAATAAAAAAAGGAAAATGACCTAATAAGAAATCCAACATGGAATAATTGAATAATATGATATATATATATATATATACACACAATATTATAAATGATTAATACGAGAATGTACTTTATTTATATTTTAAATCATTTTAATGAAAAATAAAAATAATTTTAATATATTATAATTGAAATATAACGAAGAGCTTTGTTGACGTGGAATTTTCCTGATAGTTAAGGGCTTATCGTAGTAAGCATTATATATTTATAATAAATAAATAATAAAATATAAAATTCTTCTCTAACCGAGATATAAACAAGTCAATGCATAAGTTAAAATGCTTACTACAATAATCCCTCAACTGTCAGAAAAATTCTACATCAACGAAACTCTTCGTTATATTTCAATTATAATATATTAAAATTATTGAATTAGTATATTTTAATATAGGGTTGTTAAATAAGATTAGAATTCGATCGATGTTATAATATTTTAAAATATAAAATATGATACATTTCAGTTCAATTAAACATGTAATGAAGGCAATTTATTAATTTAAAATATGTAAAATGATATATTTCAATTATAACATATTAAAATTCAATTTTATTTTAATTTAATTTTTTCATTAAATGTGATTTAAAATATAAATAAAACATATTCATTTATTAATCAATTATAATATTTATTTATATATTTTTTATATTTTCATACTATTCAATTATTTCATGTTTGAGTCCTTATAAGGTCATTTATTACCATTAACTATATTATAAATTATATAGATTATGTTCTGTATAATAGACAAATTTAGTAGTCTAGCTTTGTGGTTAGGGCATTTGGTTTTTCGGCTTGCGTCCTAGGTTCAAACCCCACCAAGAGTGGTTATTGATTTAATTTATTTTCCATTCATTCAATTGGTGACACCATTTGATTGGATGAAAAATTTATTAAATAAAAAATATTTAAAAACATCTAATCATACAGTGACACATGTCACTATCGGATTGAGGATTAAATTTATTAAATTAAATAAAAAGAGAAAATAACCTCAGTGACCAAAAATTCTAGATAATATACGATTTTGACAACTTTTTTGGATTTGCAAAATGACCAACAAAATCGCAATGCGATCTCTAATTCGCATTGCGATCTCCACTATCGCAAATTCGCGTTGCATTTCGCGTTGCGATTATCGCGTTGCGATTTTCCATTTCGCGTTGCGGTAGTTGAAAATCGCAACGCGATTTTCCATTTCGCGTTGCGATAGTTGAAAATCGTAACGCGATTTTCCATTTCGCGTTGCGATAGTTGAAAATCGCAACGCGATTTTCCATTTCGCGTTGCGATAGTCTACAGTTGTTGTTGCGATAGTCTACAGTTGTCGTTGCGATTTTCCAAATTCGTTGTGATAGTTAAAAAAAAGATTTTGTTTCTTAAGAATTTTCTCTAAAAAGATAGTATCCGTGCGGACGTGTCGAAGACACGTATTACCACGACCACGCCCGACCCGAGACGGACGGCGGCGGCGGCGCGCGAGAGTCCCCCTTGTTCTCTATTACTCAATAAGGAAGTGGGAAAGCCAAGCCTTAAATACCATTCCCAATAGTGTTTCCAATACTATGTGGGATTGAGCATTACCAACACTTGTTTCCAATACAATGTGATTATTCAGGAAACAATTAACAATCATGCACCTTAAAACAACTGAATTAGCAACCAATTGCATTAGTATTATACGATTAAATATGTCATAATTAAAAGTCAATCTACAATCAATCGCAATTATTACAATTTTAAGCAAAACATTCAAAAATAATATCACTATTTAAGGCTCAATCCCACATAGTATTGGGAACAAGTGTTGGTAATGCTCAAATCCCACATAGTATTGGAAACACTATTGGGAATAGTATTTAAGGCTTGGCTTTCTCACTTCCTTGTTGAGTGATAGAGAACAAGGGGGACTCTCGCGCGCCGCCGCCGTCCTGTCTCGTCGGGTCGGGTCGGTGTGTCGTGGTCGTGGTCGTGGTCGTGGTAATACGTGTCTTCGACACGTCCGCGCGGATACTATCTTTTTAGAGAAACAAAATATTTTTTTTAACTATCACAACGAATTTTCGCAACGAATTTGGAAAATCGCAACGACAACTGTAGACTATCGCAACAACAACTGTAGACTATCGCAACGCGATTTTCAACTATCGCAACGCGAACTGGAAAATCGCAACGCGAAATGAAAATTGCAACGCGAATGCAACGCGAATTTGCGATAGTGGAGATCACATTGCGATTTTGTTGGTCATTTTCGCAAATCCAAAAAAAGCTGGTCAAAATCGTATATTATCTGGGATTTTTGTCACTGAGGTTATTTTCTCAAATAAAAATTAGGATCAAATTAATAGAATGTGTAAGTAATGAGGACTAAATGTGTAATTATATAAATTTTATTGACTGTCACATCATCTCCTCCGTTAATATTTAACGGAAGGTGACTTGATTGAAAATATTTAAATAGTTAAGTAACTTGATTGACAAAATTAAAAAATTGGTAGTTAAAGTAGAAGGGGTAAATATTTAGGTGGTCAATAGTATAATTTGCCCTAAAAACTAATGTTTTAACCATCTAATAATACAATGACACATGTCACTATCGGATTGATGATTAAATTTATTGAATTAAATAAAAATTAGGATCAAATTAATTGATTATGTAAGTAATGAGGACTAAATGTGTAATTATATAAATTTTATTAACTGTAACATCATCTCCTCCGTTAATATTTAACGACAGGTGACTTGATCGAAAAGATTTAAATAATTAGTGACCTGATTGACAAAAATAAAATTTTGGTAGTTAAAGTAGAAGAGTAAATAGTTAGGTGGTCAATGATATAATTTATCTTAAAAACTAATGTTTTATAAATATTATATTTTAATTATATTACATTTAATTTTTTAATTAATATATAATTAATCATTTATTACTTTATAATTTAACGTTTTATAAATTAATTTAATGACATTCATCATTAACGGTGTTCATTTGTACTTGAGCGTGAGAACATCTTCCTAAACAAAATCTATATATCGCTTGTGCAAAAAAAAAATTGAGTACTAACATAAGTAGAAGGATATAGTTTAGGTACCAATATGTAATTAGGCATTTATTGTTGTTTTGTCAAAATAGTTCAACACTCTTTTAATGGTATGAATCTCAAACTCGCTTGTATTTCTTCCGACTGATCTTCAGTTCATTTCGTTTCAGAACTACAAAAACATAGTAATACTAGTAAAAATATGTTCCACTAAACCACCGCCCCGCTGCTGTATCTTCCACCTCCTTTAAAGATGGAGCAAAAGCTGACCGTAGCGATAGACCAAATGCCTCCCCGTGGAGCTCTCCACCGGCGGGCTCACTCCGATACAACTTTCTGTTTCGACGATCTTCTTCTCTTCGAGCCTTCGGACCTCGACCTGTCCTCCCTTTACCTCCCGCCTTCCTCATCCAATCCCACTCCGCCGCCTGTCATCACCGTTCCCACCGATTCCTCGGACGACTCCTCATCTAACGGCCAACCCTCTCGCTCCTCCCACGGTAACCCTACGCAGTCTTTCTGTGGACTCTGATTTCTTCGACGGACTCGGGTTGACTGGACCGATTACCGGAGGAGCTGGAGATGAGAAATTAGACGGGAAAGCAGGGGTGGGAGGGAAGAGGGCTCACCATAGGCATACTAACTCCATGGATGGGTCTTTTGAGGTTCAGTCCTTGATGGCTGTTGACGGTATTAAAACAGCTATTGCTCCTGATAGACTTGCTGAGCTTGCTCTTATTGATCCAAAGAGAGAAAAAAGGTTCTCTGTTTTTATTTACAACAATTGTTTCTTTTTAAATTGAGTGGAAATTTTCAATTAAAAGGAAACGTATTTATATGATTTTCTTCTTCTTCTTCTTCCTTGTTATCGTTTCTTCACCATAAAAACAAGTTTGTTTTTGTCTCATTGGTCAACTATTCCCCATGTTTCGTAATGTGGCTTCTTTTTTCTTTTTTGGATATTAGTTTGCAGTATAGTAGTAATTACGTTGCTTACTAAATGAAGTTTGTTTTGACTTGTAGGATTCTGGCTAACAGGCAATCGGCTGCATGCTCGAAGGAGAGGAAGATTCAATACACGAATGAGCTGGAGAGGAAGGTTCAGACACTTCAGACGGAAGCTACCAATCTCTCGGCGCAGGTCACAATGTTACAGGTAACTGCATTTTTATGCCTTCTCAGTTTGGCTTTACAAGTCCAAAGTCTTAACTCAGACATTTTACTCCTTTCTAGAATGTGAACTTTTCCAGTTTAATTCATTCAAATGGTACTATTTATTTACTCTTTTCTTGTTATCATAGTATCATACCACAATCATTTATACAGGGTTTTCCAATTGCAAAGTCAAAGTCATCTGTTCTTTAGTTGTATCTTAATTGTAAGTGTCATAGCTACTGATTGTGGACTTTTATACACATATTATTATATGCATGAAACTCCTGCTAGTGTATTCATTTGTTGGTCAAATCACACCTGTGATCATTGGAATCATTGTTAATGACTTCTCCCATCTTTTAGAACTTATTGAATTTACTACTATTTCGAAGAACTAGTTGTTCTCTGGAAAAAAAGTAGTGGTTTTAATTTCTTGGGGGAGGAACCCTATAATAACCAACTTGAACTTTGAATAGGAAAACCTTTCTGTGACTGTTTTCAACGTCCATATGGATAGAATCCTCTTCATTGCAAGAACAGTTAAAATGTAATGGACCTATATACTGCTTCTGGGTAATCTAATCTATGTTGTCAGTATCTTTATCCCCTTTGTACCTTCTTGAGAAGTTCATTCTGTTTTCAGTTTTACAAATTTTCTTACATACTTAATTACCTTATATCACAATCATTGATTATCCCTAAGTAAGACAAGGGAAAAAATTTATGCACTCCATACTGAAATACTTGTGCCACAGAATATTTGAGGCATTATTTGGGAATCATTTTCCATTTTTAAATCTACCAGTTAGTTCACGGTGTTCACCACCTTCGGTATTAGAGCATGTATGCCTATGTTGCATGGGCTGGGTTTCTTCTTTTAGTTGATATTCATTTGGCATATGTGAACTGTAATTTTTAATAGTTTTTTTCATTATATTTTGAGGGCCAGATGTTGTGATTCATGATAACCAACTCTACTTTAAACCCATTTGTTCAATGGGGATATGTTAATGGAAATGAGATCTAAGTGACACAGATGTATTATTAGGCAAATAAGCACAATATCACAGAATATAAGGGAAAAGCATTATTTAGAATTCTTGAGGTGGATTCGCGCCTTCTCTTTTTTGAAAGAAGATTCATGCCTTTTTAAGTGCTGAGAATAAAGAAACTTCATACACTTTCCTTATTCCTGCCTAGGAATGAAGGGAATATATAACTCTCTTTTTTGTCATAGCTTTTCAACTTTTCCATTTCAGAGCTTCTTTGGTTCTGCTCTCATAACATAGGCCGTGCATACGCCTAGAGAACAACATTTCTGTGATAAAATAGGGCTAGTTGGGTTTGGTCAATTTCCGTCCATGACAGCTCTGAAAGGTGCCTTTGGATTCTGCACCTTCTAAAACAGCTTAGATAACCATCACTTACTTGAGTTGTCCAAATGCTTTCAAGAATCTAATATTTAGTTGAGAAATAAATAGAGTATTATTATCCAATTAACTTTCACACTTTCTGTATGTGACTGTGTTGCACGTGGATACATTTCAGTACATATTAATGTATATCCTGCAAAGCACATATTGACTCTATCAATCAGTCGATGTGATATTTTAAGTTTTAACTATGAAGAGCATGTATAAGTACATGTTTTGCATGGTTTCATTTGGTTGATGTGACGATACTCATGTCTATGTCTAAATTGTTAATTGATGATTGTGTTGCTGGTTGCTCCTTCCTATTTCTTGCTTCAATTCTCTTTTCGCTACTTGCTTTTCTGGTTATCTTCCACCTAACAATATGAATGTATTTCTAGATTCTATCGACTTATTTTTGCTGAAATATCCACAGTGAAGGGAAGCAATTCTAATATATTTCTTCTGAGAGATGTAGAGAGACTAATGGTTGACTACTGAGAATAAGGAACTCAAACTACGGCTGCAGGCTATGGAGCAACAAGCAAAGCTTAGAGATGGTATGTATATTTTTCTCATTTTTTTCTGTACATACATAAATTATTCAGGGGGTGGGAGCATCATAAGTGAACTGATTACGAATTTGTAATTGGTAAAATCATCAAAACTCTGCCATTTCAGAGTTAAGTGATTGCATCATGTGGGTCCTATGTATTTCATAATTTACTGAAAGAAATCGTGAACTAAGAAGTGTAAACAACTTGTTTAATACGTACCATTTTTGTTTTCATGTGGTTTTCAGATGCCATATAGATATTGTCATAAACCATTGCTTTTAACCTAACCAAATCCTGCTAGGTCATCAAAGCCTTTCAGATAGTTATCAAACTAGGTTTTGTAGGTATGACTGATAGAGTCTTGAGGTATAATGAGAAGATTGTTCAAGGTCTCATATTCACTAAATATCTCCCCCTGAAGATGAGAGGCTGAAAATATGGCTCGTTTTTAAAAAAGTAACATCAAGGGACACAAACATCCGGTGTAAGGTTGGAGAGTAGCACTTGTACCCTTTTTGTGTAGGTGAGTAACCAATAAAGACACAAGTGTGGACTCTAGGATCAAGTTTAGATCGGTTAGGTTGATGGTTGTAGACAAATGCTTTGCATCCAAAAGTTTTGGTTGGGAGATTAGGAACACGAAACAAGGGGACAAATTTTTGAAGAGTATGTAAAGGTGTTTGAAAGTTTAATACCTTTGATGGGAGTCGGTTTAAGATAACAAGCAGTGAGAACAACTTCTCCCCATAAATACTTTGGTACACCCATAGTAAACATAGGGCACGAGCCACGACTACAAGATGTTTGTTTTTCCTCTCGAAAAAACTCGTTTGTTGAGGGGTATCAGGACAAGAACTTTGATGTATGTTTCCTTGCTCAGAAAGATAAGGACTTAGGATAGAGTTAAGTACTCTCTCCTATTATCAATTCTAAGGGTGAATTTTGGAATTGAAATGGGTTCGAATCATTGAATGAAAATTTTGGAAGACTCTAGAGACTTCGGGTTTTTCTTTGAGGAGATAGACCCAACAACTCTAGTGTGGTCATCAATGAAAGTTATGAACCATCTAGCCCTGTGATGTTTTTTACTCGACTACCTCCCATAGATCACTGTGTATTAAAGAGAAAGGTTGAGATTAAACTAAGGTTCAAAGGATAAAGGACACGAGTATGTTTAGATAGTTGGCAAACTTCACAATTCAAGGAACTTATTTTCTTATTTAGAAATAGTAGAGGAAACAGTTTTTTCAAGTACATGAAATTTGGGTCCTAGTCAACGGTGACATAGCATGATAGAATCTTCTTTTGATGTAGATAAGGCCATCCTTCTTTTGAACTGTTTTTGTTCCAACATATAAACCATTATCAACTTTAGCAATGCCAATCATCTTCCCCGATTCCTGTTCTTAAACCACACAACCGAAAGCAAAAAATTCAGCAAGTATTTTTTCATCCTTGGTAAGCTTGCTAATTGAGAGTAAATTACAAGAAAGATTTGGAACATGTAAAACTTTATCAATGGACAAAAATTTAGCAAGTCTAATTGTTCCCATTCTAGCCACCGGCGAGTAGATCCATCAGCTATGCGAATCCGGGAGTGATGACAAGGTAAATATATGTGAAACAAACTTAGATTACATGTCATGTGGTTGGATGCACCCACTTCTAGTATCTAGATAAGTTCATGTAGTATATAAGGCAGTACCTTGAATAGCTAGTGACCCACTGGCTGTAAGAGTCCCAAGTAGTCTTCTTCAGTAGTAGATATCATTGTTGCCTTGTTTTCTTTTTAGTTTTTTTCAAGATAGCCATGGAGTTTGAAGCATTTCTCCTTGGTATGCCCAACTCGGTTACAGTGGCTACACCATGGCCTATTTGAACATAATCAATTACAGCCTTGAACCTTTGAGACTATGGGCCTCTTGAAATAAGAGCAGAGTTCTCGGAAGGACGATGACCAGCTGTGGTCAATGGTTTTAGTTCTCTTGTGTCTCCCAACATAATAAGACGTCGTTTTCTTCCCTCCTTACTTCAACAATTGCTTCTCCTATGGTGCTAGTGTGGTTCTGCCTAGTATTTGTCCTCGGACCTCATCAAGATCACGATTTAGTCCTGTTAGGAACTTATAGAGATGCTCTTTGTTAAGAGATCCATGAACTTGGTGTGTTTCGAGCCCTCGCCCCAATCAGTCATAATACATGTCTAACTCCTGCCATAAGATCTTTAGGTTGTTGTAATATTGAGTGACTTCAAGTGTTACTTGTCGAATATCTTTCAACTTTAATTTGATCTCGAATACTTGGGAAGTATTTCCAAGATCCGAGTAATTCTCCTTGATTGCATCCCACATTTCTTTGGCAATTTTGAAAAAAAAGATATGTTCGCCGTATATGACCTTCCATCGAATTTATAAGCCAAGCCATAACCATTGAGTTGTTAAGCTCCCAAGTTGCATAACCAGAGTCTGTTAATGTTGGTCAAGGAATTTCTCCATTAAGGTACCCAATTTTTCCTCGGCCACGAAGAATCATAAGGACAGATTGTGACCATTGCAGGAAATTTTTCCATCTAATCGATGATTTGTGATTATAAGAGAAGAGTTAAGATCACCTTGAGGGATTCTTTGGCTGTGATTTTGAGTTATTTGTGAGATCTTAGTCTCAGACAGAGTTTCATTGATATCACCCATGAGAAAAGGAAAAAAGAGGGATTTTTAGAAAGAGAGATGAGAGACAAATGAGTAGGATCAAATGAATCTTAAAGCTCTGATATCATGAACACGTTTAGGAAGAAGAATAATTATATTTTCTTCTAATCTGAATACAACCTTTTTAAAGAATAACAGAAAAATGAAAGAGGAAATAATCTCTAGAAATTAGCCTACCCCTAAAATTAGTAATTAGATTATGGCTAATAGTGCAAGGAAATTCCTAGAACTAAGGTAGAAAATCTGCTTAATTTAAGAAATTCCAACATTATTCGGTATCATTTAATTTTCTATGGTTTGCAGCACTGAATGATGCATTGAGGGAAAAAGTGCAACGGCTTAAGATACAAGCCGATCAAATGTCAGCTGAGTATGGAAATCCGTTCAACGGAGGACGACATCCTCAATTTATGCCCCACCAATATGCTCCACACTTTGGTGTCTAGCAACTACAGATACCTCAATCATCCACCAAAAACCAAACTCTCAATGTGCAGCCTCAAACTCGCATCATGGATTTTAATCACAACACTTAGTTTCACGTTGGAATAAAATTCATTCAAGGTATCATCTTGTACATGTAAATATGTATATGCATTGCAGGTTGAGGTTGTGAAAGTGTGTTTGCTTGGTTCAGTCCCTTTATGCCGATTTCACGAATGGCTTTATCATCCATTAGAATAGATATGAAATTAAATTTGTTGTTTAGCTGAGATTAGGTCCTAATTCTATTGTATAATGGATGGCTACATGATATTGCGGGTCATCTTTATAATTATGGAATAATTATCCACAGGAGAGATGATGTATGACTGATGTTTAAATTGTGCTTCTTTACTCATTTCGGTATATCTAGTTGTATAAAACAGTCTGGCTGATGTTCTTGGTACCAAGTCGATCTTTCTCTTAACAAATTCATTCAAGCAAGACTATCACATGTCAAACCTAAAGCTCTTTTCCTGGCAGTATTTTGTGAATCAAATCTAGATTCCACTAAAATAAAGCGTCACACTACAAGAATGCGGAGGAATAATTCTGAATCATTATAAAAAGATAACCATTTTTTCACTTGTGTAGGGCACAAGCACAATTCTCTTTCCCTATATCTGCAGCAATACAAGGAGGCTGCTGGCCTTGATACCAAGTTGATCGGTTTTTAACAAATTCATTCAAGAAGATATCCAGCTTCTCCATACTCACACTAGGCATCACCACCACGTGTGCTATATTCCCTTCACAGGCAAGTTGCCACCTACGAACAAACTCCTCATCCCAGGGCCGTTCAAACACGACCGTACTGCTCAGTTCATTTAGCATAGCACCGATCCCAGCTCCACACAGCCGGTCCTGTATTGAGCATTTTGGAGGCACTTCTGAACTTCCTTTTGAAATCCGCTGTAACCTTTTTGGTTGAGAGTATACCAAAGGAAAATAGGAGCATGACCATTCCGGCTTCCCATGATCGTAGCATCCCTCGATGCAAGGTATTCAACATTGCTCGAGAGTGCATTGATGTGCTCCATCCTAGTAATCTGAACACCACAAGGTATTGGACAACCCACAAACTTGTGGCCGGAAACACTCACACTTCCAATGGGCTTCTTAAAACTAACCTTTGGTGCCTGTTCACCATCAAGAACAATATCAAGCTCAAACAGGTAATGAGATCCACAAGACGGGGCAAGAGGTAACATAATAAGATAGGATTCCGAGAAACAAACTGATATACAATTATGAACAAAATCATCTGGCTCGGAGACCAGAGTCGATGGACAAGCTTAATAATCATGTTAACTCCTTTTAAACATGAAGACGTCTCAGAAGGCGGGCTGTGTTTCACTCAAAGCAGGAGAGAAATCAAATAACTTCTTGTGCTTACCTTTAATGGAAGACAGTAAACTGATATACAATTATGAACAAAATCATCTGGCTCCTTTTAACATGAAGACGTCTCAGAAGGTGGGCTGTGTTTCACTCAAAGCAGGAGAGAAATCAAATAA
The DNA here is from genome assembly GCF_006381635.1 of Hibiscus syriacus. Classification (NCBI taxonomy): domain Eukaryota; kingdom Viridiplantae; phylum Streptophyta; class Magnoliopsida; order Malvales; family Malvaceae; genus Hibiscus; species Hibiscus syriacus. The sequence continues at coordinate 1,843,817 of NW_024062765.1, forward strand.
CTTCTTGTGCTTACCTTTTATGGTAAGACAGTAAGTAGTCTTATTAACCGATGGACAAACATATAGACAGACCAAAACAGAGACACGCACTTGTGGTACATATATATGTTTCAGGCCGTAAACCTTAAATCCTAAGGAAACACGTACCATTTTACATTCTACAATTACCAAGTGAAAAATAACAAATTATTAGTAGTCTGGTTATGCACATGTGATTAAGGAACGACTGAGCTATGCTATCCTCCCTCGAATCCACATCAAAACAGAACTATAGATGTGATTAACTTACCCGTTTGACGAAAGGCATCATGAGTCCAAACAAAGCTCCATCACAATGAATGTAGAACCTGTCATGTGAAAATCCACATCCTTCAAGGGTCTGTATCACAAGATCAAGGTCATCTACAGCTCCTTTGACAGTTGTTCCTACAGTAAACAATGTTAAACTAGTTATTTCTCTCATTTGAACAAAATTCATTACTTTTTGTTGGAATGAACCCATACAAGTGTGAGGATGTTTTTGCACAGGAGCAATACACATGCACGCAATATATATATATATATATATATATATAGAGAGAGAGAGAGAGAGAGACCTATGTTAACGTTGATTATAGCTTGTTTGTCCCTGTTAGCAAGCAACTTAGCTCTGAAATCAGTGCAATCGATCTAACCTGAGACTAGGGTATCAACCTTCACACACTCCATTCGATACATTCGCGCTGCTTTAAAGATGGAGTAATGTGATTCCCGTGATGCATACAGAATCCCATCTGGAAACACTTCCCTTCTGCAAAATTCAATCAATTATTTCCACTTCCTAATTGAAATAAGATTACAATGTTTGAAAAAGAAGTACCAAGTAAGCAATGTTAAGAAAAACACTAACCCAAACTAGAATTCCATGAAGATTGCCTTCTGTGCCACAGTTTGTAATGTAACCCCAGTAATCATTCTTCTCTATTTCCCACAAATGGGCAAACCAATCTAACACTCCAACCTCAAACTGCCTTGAATGAACTCCGTAGTTGCTCTCAATGAACGGATCTCCAAGATTGTTGATCGAGAAATGCTGTAATTGAGCTAGTGCACCATAATCGAAATCCAGATTATAAGGGTACCCTGCAAAGTTGCACTTCGACTAATAACTTAGAAACTTCACTACTCCAACAGAAGTGTCCCAGGGAAAATCAAGCCTAGCATATGGTTATAACAAAAGCAATACTGCATTTGAATTGAGAAGCAAATGCAAATTTTGAAAACCCAATAATTAAAATGTTTACCTTTTTAGATAAAAATGCATTATTTTACATTTTTTTATAGTATCATTACGTTCAAACGATGTTACAATATATTCACTTCTTCATTTTTAGTTGGTTACAATCATTTGTTTTTGCTTTTTAGCAACTTTTCAAATACCCATATTACAACTAAAGGTAACGTAAATTTAAGATATTTGAATTCACAAGTTCTTCAAGAAACAAATCCAACATTTCATAACACACTTTATTTTACTACTAATTCTCATCATCATGTATGTCAAAAAAAAATCAAGGCACGCTGCAATATTTTTTTTACCTAAATGGAGATTGGTCTTCTCCATGAGATTTCTTCGATAACGAGCCAAGACGCCAGCCATGTAAGCCTCCATGTCACCGATGGAGTCATCGTTAGCTTCCGGCTCCGTGACGGCATGGCACGTGGTGTGCACGTTCCTCCCCAAAACAATCCCATTAGCCGGCTTCTCCACGCCTGCATCTTTTTCCTGCCCGGATTCTCCAGCCCCACCGTTTGCTGCCGTAACAACCGGAGGCAACGGTTCCACTACCAGAGCAGTGGGATCGAAGTTGCTGCCATTGACGTTCGGTGGCGCTGTTTCGATCTCTAGGGCCCCAGCCATGAATTTTTTTTAGACCTAACAACAAAGATTGTGAAATGAAAGCAGTGGATGAAAATATTCTTTACTTATATAAAAAAAAATTATTGGATTTCCATTGGTTTTAAAGAGATTGTAGATCCGAGGGAGATAAAGAGCGAGAAGTTTGTGAGCAGTTGGATTACTAAATATAGGAGGCTGCCATTGGTATTTGGTCTCACTTGCCGATGCTTAATTTCAAAACTCACCCGTTTTTTTTTTACCGGCAATTTCAAGCCTTTTCAATTCTACAATCTGAGCCTGTGATTGACGAGCTTTAAAAGCATATCATAATTAAAAACTACACACATGATCTAATATAAAATATAATCTTATAACACTTTATTTTATTCATAATCTAATGTGTGTAGTCTTAGATCTTAATTTAACCCTTTGAACACTAATTCAAACTATGCTTCTCCTAATATTATTGTAAATTTAAATTTAAACCCTTCATTTCTCGTTGGAATAGAGTTACGTTCAATGTATGTTGTTCCTTTTGTCCTCTGTTTATTAATTATTTAGTTTGATAACATGTCGTTCCGATCATCGAAATATAGATAGGCTTATAACTTTTTAGCTTTTATGTTTTCGATCTTTTTTTCTTGTTATAATATCATCATGAAAATGAGATATGTTCAAGAAATAATTCCCGTGATACCCTAATTCAACCAATATTTTTTTCAAGAACACTACAACAGCAAATTAGCCCTTTGTTGTCTAGACTTTCTCTCCACCATTTCGGCTGATAGTTATAGGCTCTAAACCCTAATAGGGATGGGTACAAAACAAGACAAATTGGTTTTTTTTCTGCTCGATCCCAACTCGAAAATGAATTATTTTCATTCGACCCTATCCTGCTCTGATGATTGTTGATATTTCTCTTGCCTTGAATATGCCTCAATTTTTAGAGTGAAATTCCGACCCAAAATTGATTCGATTTGAATATATTAATACTTTAAAATAATTAAAATAATATATTTTATAATAATATATCTATAATTATTTATTATTTTTAAATAGTTAAACTAATATATTTTTATAAAAAAATAGTACATTTTAAACAATAAAGATCATATTTTAACATTTTAAATAGGGTAATTTCTAAAACTTTAAATATATATTATATATATTTGATAATTTAATAATTTATATCGAGTCAAGTCGGGTCGGTGACTTTTCACCTTAAACCTTAGTCATGCCCATCTCGACTCTCTATCGTATAATTTATCTCGATCTATCTTGAACCCAAAATTTCAAAAAACCCATCAAATTATGTGATCGGATCAAATTAAAATCCGTCAAATTTGAATATTTTGATCATTCCTAACCCTATAAACCCATATATTGAATGAGTAGGTAATTGGTGGGAGACATCAGTCAGGATTTCATTGTTAAGGGTGAGAGTAGGAGAGTATGATTTGGGGTTTAGAATTTAGAGTATGATTTGGGGTTTAAATTTTGTTTTAATATTATGCGATAGAAGATTAATAAAATATGTAATATTATAGTAAAATTAACATTAAAATAATATATGTCATTCGGAAGTGATTAAAACAAAAGCAATTTGAAAATTCAGTAATTAAGTTGAAATTTTTTAAATTTCAATCACTTACATATTAGTGCGAAAATAGACTGACAAATAATATAATTTACTCTTACAATTAATTAGAAATAATTATAATATATTATTTATTCAAAAAAAATTAATCAATTAATAACTTACACAATATATAAAGACAACTATTTAAATTCAAATTTTTTAGAAAGAATAACAATTTCTTTACTATAAACGAAATACGAAGAGTTTAAAATCATTTATTTATTTTTAGTTCAAAATGTAGTAAGTGAAACACAATAGTTTAGGATGATGCATATTGTCATTTGATATCTACTTGCAGCTCACCAGCAGGGATGAATTGGTCATTGAATATGCCATCCATATTTCAGTTTTTTTTTTCGAGAAAATAACCTCAGTGACAAAAAATCCCAGATAATATACGATTTTGATCAATTTTTTTTAGATTTACGAAAATGACCAACAAAATCGCAATGCGATCTCTAATTCGCATTGCGATCTCCACTATCGCAAATTCGCGTTGCATTTCGCGTTGCGATAGTTGAAAATCGCGTTGCGATAGTTGAAAATCGCGATTTTGCGTTGCGATAGTCTACAGTTGTCGTTGCGATTTTTCAAATTCGTTGCGATTTTCCAAATTCGTTGCGATAGTCTACAGTTGTTGTTGCGATAGTTTACAAATTCGTTGCGATAGTCTACAGTTGTCGTTGCGATTTTCCAAATTCTTTGCGAAAATTCATTGTGATAGTTAAAAAAAAGATTTTGTTTCTTAAGAATTTTCTCTAAAAATATAGTATCCGCACGCGTGTCGAAGACACGTATTACCACGACCACGACCACGACCGTGTCGAAGATTCTATGGTGTTGGTAATGCTTAATCTCACATAGTATTGGAAACACTATTGAGAATGGTATTTAAGGCTTGAATTTCTCACTTCCTTGTTGAGTGGAAGAGAACAAGGGGGACTCTCGCGTGGGCCGCCGCCGCCGTCTCGTCGTGGTCGTGGTCGTGGTAATACCGTGTCTTCGACACGTCCGCACGGATATTATCTTTTTAGAGAAAATTCTTAAGAAACAAAATCTTTTATTTTTAACTATCATAACGAATTTTCAACTATCACAACGAATTTAGAAAATCGTAACGACAACTGTAGATTATCGCAACGCGAAATGAAAAATCGCAACGCGATTTTCAACTATCGCAACACGAAATGCAACGCGAATTTATGATAGTGGAGATCGCAATACGAATTAGAGATCGCATTACGATTTTGTGGGTCATTTTCATAAATCCAAAAAAAAATTATCAAAATCGTATATTATCTGAGATTTTTGATTACTGAGGTTATTTTCTCTTTTTTTTCATATGCTTGCCTTCGTTTGTTTGTTTGTTTTCCGAAACGGAATTTTCCACTAGCTTTAAGGGTATGTTTGTTTCCCGTAATTCGAATTACGGAATTGGTTTTCCCCGAATTCCAGTGTTTGTTTCACGTAATTCGTTTTCCGGAAAATGTTTTCCCGTGTTTGTTTAACGTAATTCGTTTTCCGGAAAACGTTTTCCCGTGTTTGTTTCACGTAATTCGTTTTCCGGAATGTAATTCATTTTCCTAGTAACAGGATTTCCTTTGTGTTTTCTGTAAAATGACTTACGGATTCATTTTCCGTAAGTCATTTTCCGAACTTTTCACTTCAAAGCAAAAATACTCAAAATAATTTTTATTTTATGAATTTAATATTAATAAAATATTTTAATATCATTTTCATCAAAATATTAATTATTAAAATATTTAAAATATATTTATTAATATTTATAATATATTATATTTTTTTTAATATTATATAAATAATCAATTATATTATAATAATATAAGATATTTATTTTATTTATTTTAATAATATATAATAAATTTTTTATATATTTAATAATAAATAATATTATTTATATATTTCAATAATATTTTAATAAAGATATTTAAAATATACTAATTAATATTTTTAAAATATAATATAGCATTATTACTTTAATAAATAATGTTTAAATAATATTATTTATTATATTTAATATTTGTAATAAATAATTTTTAAAAAACTCTTCTAGTGAAAAAAATGTTTAAATAACATCTTACAAACATCATAAAACGTTTTTCCGATGTTTTCCAGAAATGTAATTCATTTTCCAGAAATGTAATTCATTTTCCAGAATTCAAATTCCAGTAATTCATTTTTCAGTAATTCAAATTCCAGTAATTCAAACTCTAGTAATTCATTTTCTGAAAAACCAATTACAACCAAACAAACATACCCTAAATGTCCAGCTCGTTACAGTGCCTAAAATTTGAAACCCTATTTTGTTTATATTTTCTTCAGGAAACCGAATTATTATTCTTATATTTGTCGATTATTGAATCCGAATTGAAATCAAAATCAGATTCATAACCAATTGAAGTTGAAATTTTTGTTAAATTCAATTGATCTCTATAGAAACTCAACTGTTTCGTGACATTAGATTGTTAAATCTCGATTGGTGGTTGTCAAATGGCGGATCAACAAGAATAGGGCCTGAGAAATGCTCTACGGATGAGCATGCCAGAACCTAAACGGAGCAAGCCCAGAGAAGCTGCCAACTCACCGGCGACGAAAACAACGCCCGAGGAGAGCCGCCGGTTGCAGCGCGAGCTCATGGCAGCTGCAGCTGAGAAACGGATGTTGGCTGCCGCTAAAAGTGCCCCATCTTCCAGTTCTACGTTGAAAATCGTAAAGAGCGGAGATTTAGGAGTCAAAGAGGCCGAAATGAAAGCTAAAGAAGTTAATTTAGGCAATGAATTGTCAGAGAAAGAAGCCTATCATTTATTTTCAGTGGTGTATACTTGCTCAGTGGATCAATCAGGGTATAAGGTGAAGTGTAGTGTTTTACTATTACTTTAAGATTTTATTTTATTTTTTTATTTTTAATTAAAAAAAAAAGCTTAGTACTCGAAGATTGGGAGTTACTTAAAGAATTATAATTGATGGCTCAATTGAATTTTCCTTATTTATTGTGGTCAAGGATATTGACCCCAGGATAAATTGGCGACCTAAATTGCAAATGAAATTTATTACACTAGCATCAAGCTGCACTGGACTATCATATGCTATAGACTGTTCTTTGCTTATCAGACTGATGGAATTTGTGTACTTCATTTCGATCTCTTATGCTTATTGTAGTTGGTGGAAGGTTTAGTCTTAGTTCATGAGGTAAACAAATTTTTATCTGGTATCAAAGCAATGTTAGTTGGGAGTCTAACTACGTTTGGTAATAGTGTTATTTTTTCTCCCATGTTTTAGTACATGAGTTAGAAATAAACTTTGTTTGATAATTTTTAGCCACTCACATGCCTTAGTTTGAATATGAATAAAGTGAATAAATATTTTTTGTTTTGAATATGTATTATTTTTACTCGAGTTTTTACTTATCTTTCTAATTTCGAGTTTAGATTTGTACCAATTCTTCTTTATGCTATAACAAATTATTTTAAAACTGAAGTAATAATTAAGATTTTCCTTCTGTTAATACTTATGTAACCAGACGTTGCATAAATATTCTCTTCTTTGGTATCTTTAGATATAATCCATAATGTTTTTCAAATGAATTGCTGGACTAATGAACACTTTCTACTATGCACATGTTTATCTCATGGTAAACTGATATGAATGGTTAGGATGGTTAAGGTTAACTTCTAGGGTTTTTTAGTTAAAAACTCATATTGTTGACTAATAATTAGAATTTGTTTCTGAACTGGGTTAAGAATATGAAGAAATTGGGGATTTAGAAAATCACATAGGAGAGCTGTCCTGGTATGGTGAATAATACCTGCGAATAGTGTTGGGAACAATATTTAGCAGTTTCAAAGTTGAGTTTGGTGGTCCGCATATTTCAGTTAGGTTAAAACCTTGTAATGGCTCAGTGCAATTCTTGTTCAGATAATGCTGGAAAAGTTAACTTTTCAGCATGATTCTTAAGGTTCCATAGGCCTTTTATGCTTAGGGTGCTACATATCTGTTATACCTATGTTAATTGAAAGAACTTACATCTTATATGTTAATTTATGAAGTTATAGAATATCTTTAACTTGATGGTAAAATATCAAAATTGAATAAACATCTTGAACAATTGGGTAAAGCCTAGCAATTATTCATCTTTAGAGTAAAAATCAACAAATTTCAGATCAGATCTGAAATTTACTGAAATACCTTTTGCACATAAAATTTAGATAATCGGAAATGAAAAAGGAAACTTTTGTTTCCTAGAATCATACATGGATGCTCAGTATCAACTGACAAAGTTTATTCTAGGCTCTCCCTAAGCTTTTCAATTTTCATCATTTAGATGTGCCAAATTAAAGCTTGGGCTGTAGAATAGCCTTAAAACATGTTTGTAGATGCTTTAGAAGCTGTTACATACAAGGTGCTATTTGTTGAAAAGACCATGTATCAGGCTATCATTTGCTTGGAGCTATAATGCCTCATGTTAATGTATTATGATTAAATGTTATGAACCTGACCTGGAAATTACTGGTTTAGCCGACTTTTTTTTTCATTTTTCACTGAACATAGTTTATATTTTATATCCATGTGGAGTTTATTATTTTGCTTATTGTCTGATACATGCCTAAATATTATGTAGATTTAAATCCAGAAACATCTTAGTGTAAATGAGTTTCATCTACCATGCAGCTTGTAAACCATCGGTGTGCCATTTGAAGTCATAATACTGTCAACAGTTATTTGATTTCTTATGTGAAACAAAAAATTATGTAATTATCATTTTATCATCTGAGTGGGTTAATATTATGCACTGACTTTAGAAAAACTTTATTTCTTTGGATAGCTTGTTTCATACCTTTTTGTGATTGAATAGAACAAATGTATTACTGAATTATCATTCAAATATAAGAAACATTGGATCCATTTAAAATATAGCTGTTAAATCAACTTAAACTTGTTATTTTCACCGGCGATGCACTTAACTTATTTTTATGCACTTCTTTGGGATGTTAATTGTTAAGAAATCTTCAATTGATGCATGATTTGATGACCTAATGTAAAGTATTAGGTTGGACCTTGTACTACATTATTTAGAATGGCCACCTTATACAACAAGAATGATTTCTGTTCTGATGTTTTTCACTTGATAAATAGTCAATGCCGCTTCTGCTGACAATAATTTTTCTCTGTCCAGGTATTTGTTCTTAAACATCTTCTTTTCTTTCCGGATGAATTGGGTAAAGTTGCAGCAAACATGCCACAGAATTTGAGTTCCAGGAGATCAGCCTTAAGTCAGTATGTTGCGTCAAATAATTTTTCTGCTTTTACTGAAGATGCAAAAACAAGGTGATTAATTTTGCCGGGTAAATTGTATGATGTATTCTAAATTGCATAAGGACAAATCTTTTTAATTTATTTTTCTTTCAAAGTTTTCTAGATTATAGTTCATGAAATCAAAGGATTAAACAAGTTGAGCACTTTTAATTGCAATTTTGTCCAACATTGTAAATCCTTTTCCTGCATATTCTTGCCTTTGTATTTACTTTATTAATCATCTAATTATCTCCCACATATTTCAAAGTTCCTTCTATTGATTGCTTTCATGAATGATAGAATCAGGATTGCTAAAATTGTTATCTGTTCACGAAACTGGAAATTAGGAAAAGGTATAATGCCTGATCTCGATAGGTGAATTCAAGTGGCATGTTTGATTTCTCAATTGTAGGTCTCTTTCCTGAGGTGTATTGTTGTTTATGTGGACTGCTAGTGGTATATGTTTTGCATTATTTCTGCAATAACCATTTGGGAGGAATATTTGTTTTTTTATTCTAGTTTTTGAGCTGTTTCATAGCTCATATTTTCTTTTTCCCTGTTATCTATTTCAGCTAAAATTTTGTTTCTGAACACAGAGCCCTGGTTAAAAGCACGAGAGAGATATTGTTTTTATGTGGAAATAACAAAAGGGCTGTAATTGCAACTTTAAGTGTTGTTTCTGGCGGAATTGAAGGATCCGAAGGCAGCTCAAAGGATGTGGTTAGTGGAATTGGGTTGACCTGAACATGCTAATAATTTGCCGCTATGCCCTTTTTTGTGTTATTACTTGCTGATAATTGTTTGTGATTTTCAGTTCATCACACAAGCACTTGAAGGCCTTTCAATTGAATCAGCTTCTGATTTGCAGAAAGTTCTAAGAGTAGTCACTTTCACATCATCTACAAGTGCCTTTAAGAGGCTTGAAGCAATGATTCCCATTTTTCAAAGTCGCATGGGACCACTGCTATTCCTTATCTCGGCATTACTTTCTCGAGGACTGGTGAGTTTGTTGGCTTTTAAATCTCCATTTTATTTTCATCTTCATCAATATTCTGGTAGTTCAGAAAGAAATTCAAGAGGAAGCATATACCGGTATGTCCAGAGTTAAGATTTTGTTTGCATGTGGATGTAACTTTATCCGTGCTTCCTTTTTTTTCTCTAGGATCGTGTTCAAGCTGATCGGGATGATCCCAGCCTACCCTTAGTAACTGCACCATTTGGCCATGCTTCTCAGGTAGTAAATTTGTTTATATCCATTGAATGTACGGGGCTTCAATATCTCGAAATCGGTAGTGCCGCCCTTGATGCATTATTCCATTGTAATTGAACTTTATAAGACATTATTTTCAGGAAATTGTGAATTTATTGCTCTGTGGGCAAGCTGTTCCAAATGTATTCGACGGGATGATGGATTTAGATGGTGGCATGTTTCTGAAGGGTATACCTACAAGGGTGGAGGTTGGATTCCTCACTCTTCTAGAATCCCTTAACTTCTGTAAGGTTGGTCAAAATCTGAAGTGCCCGAAATGGCCAATATGGGTTGTTGGAAGTGAGTCGCATTATAAGGTCCTGTTTGCTCGGGATACAACTGTTCAAGATGAGAATGAATTGGAAAAAGGGAATCACAGGTCCGGAAAGCCTTTGATGTCCAGGATCAGAGTGGAGGTGGTGGCTTTATCAGTGTGGAAGCTTTCCATCAAGTACTCAGGGAGACAAGTATCCCACTTCCATCTGACAAACTCGATAGCCTTTGAGCCTCGGGCTTCATTGTATGGAGTGAGTTCTGGCAGGTTATTTTGGATTTGGACAAGAACTTGGGAGGTCTTAAGGATTCAACTGGACAGATTGGTAGAAAGATATTTGACCTTTACCATTTCAATGGTAATGCAAAATCAGATTTGAACAGCAGTCGAGCAACAGTGGGAGGTGAGTCTCCGGTACAAAGACCCAGGCTTACGAAATTGAGGGTCTCAGCACCCCCGAGTGGACCCCGGAGGAATTCATGGCAGATGTATCAGTTCACCAATCGAGTGGGAAAGACACTCAAGTGGCTAAGCCCGAACAACCTCCTCAGCATGCACCGTTGGTGGACTGCATTAGAACTCGCTGGCCTCGTGCTGTTTGTAATTGGATAGGGGACCCTCCTAGTATAGTCTGACTGTATTCAATCACCTCCTTGCTGTCGAGGAACATGCTGGAACGAAACTTAAATGAGACAGAAAATGCGGCAACAAAGTGGTAATACCTGGCTGATTGCAAACGACAGGACACTTATTTTTTCTGGTTTCGTTCGTTTCAGGTTCTGTTGTGTATTTGCTGTAATCATCAACATTCGAGTTCAAATTTCATGTGTCAATTCTTATATACCGAGGCCAAAAAAGAAAAGGTTTTAGGTCAATCAAATGGGCATTCATTCAGGTTAGCGTTTGCTGTTAGTGGAGCAGCATTTTAGCGTGCAAGTGTTGTATTCTTTTTTTTCACTGCAATTTATGAATTATTTGTCATTATATCTTTTTTACAATATTAAACTAAAATTGATTAGTTGATAAGTAAATATAAAACGATGTGAAGCAATGCTAAGCGATTACATATGTAACCTAAATAAAAATTTAACATCTATATAGGAGTAATCTTGACCAATAATAGCCTAGAATTTCATGTCCAAATGGTCCACGTTCCAAACTTTAACAGACAATGAAAAACAGTTGTTCCATTATCCCCTTTTGTCTGAAATTGGATGACCATACAAAATTATCGATGATCTAAAAATGCACAAATGTTTCATAAATATGCTGCAATAATCTTTTTAGGAGTCAATAATACTACAGGAGCAACAGCCTAGTTTAAGAAATTTGACAAAAGGTGGTCTATTCCCAGAAAGTGTGCTAGAAACTTCCTTCTCCTAATCAAGCAGTCCGTAGAGGTGGAGAAACCAGTATGACTCCATCTCCCCTTACAAAGAGAAATGGAACTGTGCGCTTTGTAGTCTGAAATAAGGATAAAATAGAATCATCATCCAAAAACATGAAATCTCTCTTTAACCAGTTGATTTAAACAAAAACCCTAAATTCATGTTCACTTGAAATCTCCATTTTCATAGGATAAGTTCATGTTTTTCCTTGTGAACAAATGTAACTTTTAAGCCTAATAAAACAAATGCAAGCATTCTTCATGGTTAATATGGGGTTAACCAGAATGACATCAAAGTTACTAATGACACCATTAGAGCCAACGCTTAGTAAAGCTCACCTTCTACCTCTAGTTCACATATTAGCTTTCAAAACAAATATTAATCATATTGAACAGGAACAGAGATATGATAACCTACCCGAACAATCTCCTCATAGGTTTCATCATCTATTTCAACTGTAGTAACAACCTCTTCAACATCCCCTAGAATCATATTCAAATGCTGATCATAAGCCTGCAAACCACATTAAAGAAGAACTAAGCATCAAAATGAAGAGTTACAAGCTTCTAAACATTAAGGCAAATTATAACAGCAAGTAATAAGAACATAATCACTAATTCCTATTACAGAGGGGGGAAAACTCTGTAGAACTGAAGTGATCTGTATTCATACCATCACCTATATAGTTCAGATGATAAATGGCTAGAAAAATATATTCCCTTGACGTCTTACCAAAAAGTTAAAGAAAACCATTTGCATTACCACAGCACATTGAAACTAAAATATATCATAACAAATGAATGGGCATTTGCTGTTATGAACCAGAGTATAGATGTTAAAAAACAACAAAATCATGTTGCAATTGCTCTGGTTAAGACCAATCTTTCATGAAAGCTGTGGACAATAAATAAACAAAGGCAACAATTTATCAGTAAAAACATATGAAAATAGTATGAGAAGCAAGTTCTCTTTTATATTTAATGAGACAATTAAAAGAGAGAAAAGGTAGAAGGCATAAACTTGAAGAGTACTTAAAGGGGGAGAGAGAAAAAAGAAAAAAGAAAAAAAATGAAGTCGGAGGTCAGCATCAACAACATAACATCTCTATTCACACTGCTTTGGTAGAAAACAACTTCAAGCAGCTGCATAAAATGCCACCAAATCAGATTGACCAACAGACAACAGGCAGCAATTAAAACAAATAGATACAACAGAAAGACTAGAACAGAAAAGAACTTAGACAATTGATATAGTATATCAACATCATAAATAAGATTAAACATAAAGAAATCATCCAATAAACAGAATAACAATTTCATCTCATGCTCTCCATGAACTAGAAACGAGGATTTAGAAAATTTACTAATCACCCAAAAATCCACATCATTGCAGCACATATCAATCGGAAAGCAAGTCATGGAAATTGAGGGGGGGAAAGATACACCAAAATTTTGATTCATCCTGTTTAGCCATATTTAAGCATACCCTAATTTATTGTTATAAATTTATAATAACTTGAAGTACAAGTAGAATATCATAATCATGTTTAATATTATATATTCTTATTAATAGAATAATAAAGTGAGTATATTAAAATATGCAAGTTGGCAGTATGTTGTATGGGAGTATATTCTAAAATATATATTCTAATATATCTTCTAATTTATTTATATATTTTATTTAGAATATATTAATATTTAAATTTTTAGAATATATTAATATTTAAATTAATATTTAATATGCAGTTGATAGCAATTCAGATATGAACATAGAAGTCGGAATATTCTCAAGGGCTACCTGATACTACCTAAATAACGTATCCTAAATCAAAAAGGGGAACAAGAAGTAATGCCCAAATTAAGGAACCCTAAAATGGAATTCGAAGATTCAACATTGGAACATAAAGTAGTTGAAAAGGGAACCTAGAGTTAACGTACATGAAGCTTGCCACGGAGCTTCCGGTCAGAGCGGAGCTTGACATAAATACGTTCGTCGAGGCTGAGCCTTATCAAATCCAAAGGCTCCTTCACCGCACTCTCTTATTCGCTTGCCATTCTCTGTTTTTTCTCTTTACTTCTTCGGGTACAGTAAAGGGAAGGGTTTAGCCTTTTAGGCTGTAAGTTAAATAAGATACACAAGTTATGATATTATAGGGAAATTGTCTTGATGGTCACCAAACTTTAGGTTTATTTTATTTTAATCACGTAATTTTAAAAAATTAATTTCATCACGTAATATCCAGTTGTTATAATAAAATCCTAAAAGAATCTGACTCTTCTCATTTTCTCTCCTATGCTATTGTTCCTTGCCACCATAATGTTTTGGGTAAACTACAAGTTTAGTATTTAAACTATTATTTTTGTTTCATTTTGATACTTAAAACTTTTATTTTTTTACAAAATTATACTTAACGTTTACTTTTTGTTTTGTTTTGGTATCTCACCGTTAAAACTTAACGGGTGTGTTGTATGTGGTACTTTTTATGGATAAATTACATCATTCATCACTCATGTATCTTCTCACTCTTATTTTGGCAATTGATGTTTAATTTTTTTAAATTTAATTACTTAACTTTAGAACTACTCTAATTTAATCTCTCTAACTTTCAAATTTTTTCTTTTATTTTAATTATACATTAATAAAATAATAAAAAAATCATGTCACAAAAATCATTAGTAAAATAAATTAGAGTGATTAAAACATGAACAATTTGAAAGTTGAGCAATTAAATTGAAAAATTTTAGACTTTAGTAACCAAAATAGGAGTGAGAAGATAATTGAGTGATGAATTATGTAATTTACCTATAAAAATGTCACATATAGCAATTCGTTAAGTTTTCGATGACGGAGTACCAAAATGAAACCTAAACTAAATGTTATAAATGATTTTGAAAAATAAAAATAAAATTTAGGTAAAAAATAATAATTTAAATATTAAACGTGTAGTTTATCCTAATTTTTTACAGAATTTTTAAATTTATAAAGACCTGAGTGATATTTATTTTTAATTTATTATTTAATTTAGTTGATTTATTTTAGCCATAAAATTTAAATTAATTTGAATTTAAAAAATTACTTAACTTGACTCGATTGACATTTTTTTATTAATTTAGGTGATTTCAAAGTAGTATATGTTCTAAAGATTTTTAACCATTTGATAATGAAAGCTCAAACATCCTTACAATCTATGGTACTCGAACCTGAACCTCTAGAGATAACAATTATTCTTTTAACCATTAAAATAACTTGGTTTATACCAATTTACACAAAATATAAAATCTCATTTCTATTATTTTTCAACTGTATCAAATTTTATCCACCCTCGAATCAAAAAAAATATAATTGTATAAAAATAAAATGTAACCCCCTCAGACTGATGCGGTTAACCCGATCCGATCTGGAGTGTCACATTAGGGCCACCGAAGTGACCCATTGTAAAAATAGCGAAAAATTTAAAACTTTTATTAAAACATGTAACTTATAAAATGATTTATCAGTATGCAGAAATACTCGTATATAAAACAAAATATAATTACATGCCCCCTAATCACATATATCATACTCTGCAAACAACGCCGGAAGAACTCTCTTACTGAAGTCGATAACTGCACTGGTACAATTCTTTTAACCTGCAATAGTGAGTAATAGGGTGAGCTTTGGAAAGCTCAATAATACCGAACTACCAGATGATGCTGAAGAATGTGCAAATAAATATAAACATATATTTCCTTATCGGTTCAGACATCTACAAATCTTTATGTTGAGCAGAGATCCTACTGGTATTTCAGGTAGTAACAGATAGTGAGCTTTCAGTTCAGATGGAAATATTTCGAATGTTTAGGTTCAGGAGATCAGAATAGGTTATCTAGTGTGTTCCCACAAAATCAGTGAAAAGATACATATCTTTTTAAAACATATTTTTAAAATTTAAAAAAAAAACCATAGTAATTCCCCTATCTGTCACGAACAAAATGTGTAGGTTCCCCAGAACTATACAACCCCTGCACAACAGTAAGGCTCTGAGCACAAAGCCGAGGAGCATGCATATATACTTCCTCCAACAATACCCCCAAATAAAACATTTATCAAAAACCATAATAAATTCCCCCAACCGAACACATCATAATGTGTAGGTTCCCCAGAATCATACACCCCCTGCACAACAGTAAGGCCCTGAGCACAAAACCAAGGAACCTGTAAGTATTCTTCCTCCAACAATAAACCGCCCAATTAAAAAAAATTTCCGTCAGTAAACGGAGATATCAGAAATCAAAACATAATTCAAATCAGAAAAGAATCCATATCAGAAATCAGAACAGAATTCAGATAAGAAATCAAAACATAATTCAAATCGGAAATCAGAACATAATTCAAATCGAAAATCAGATAAAATATTCATATGATTAGGGAACACACTAGAGTTTCCAGATATTATTCAGAGATACTGAATAATCTTATCGGGCAGAGAAACACGGATCTTCGGTTTATCGATAGAATGTCAGAAGTTAGAATCACTATTGGAAGAGTTTATTAACTGACAGAATATTAGTTATTCAGAATATGAATTATCATGATCATATCTGATTCGGACAATTTTCGGAAGTTGTACGTAATCAGAAGGGTATTCAGAATCCTTTACATCTGAGTTACTTGTGTTTTCAGATATGACCAGAGTAATTTGGGATGATAAGGAAGAACGAAGATTCAGGACCTTTACAACTATGTCGATTGATCGAATAATCGAACAACTCGAGATGAATAGGTCCCAGAATAAATGCTTGTCGACTGGTCAATTCATTGTCATTCCAGGGTATTTATTCTTTAATTCCATAAATTATTGTCTACATATCATCTTCATAATCATCGCTGAATATATCTTCCAATGGTCTTTATTTCATTTTCACGCTTCCACGATATCATGAAATACTGATGTGCTTGATTTGTAGATCATGGCCCATAAGAACAGTACATCTTGTAAACTCATCAGAGTTCCCAGACTTATCCAAATCACTTACTTAATCCTCAGTCATTGAGGTTACTTAGCTCATTTAGCAGTCAAGTCTATTCCAGTTACCTCAGGGTTTTCCAGAGTAATTCAGACATTTCTGAATTTCGGATACATATTGTACTTCCGTTCAGTTCAGTTTGGTTCGGTCTTCGTGGTTGATTTGTCGAACAAATATCAAATTCTTAGTACTGAATACGATCTAGAGTTGAGCTAAGCTGAATACTTCCAAAATTAACATCGAGCCAAACTTGAGAAACGAACATGCATTCAAGTAATATTTATGTCGTTCAGGTACTGACATATCATTAAGGTTGATCGGCTCACTTAAGTTATGTTCCATAACTTTTAAAGGTAGTCCAACACCTATGCTTATTTGGATTTCTTAATTAATCCAAGTCATTTACTCAGTATAGGCCATAAGGGTATTTTGGTCATTTTAGTGTTTAATTTTATTCTATTCATTACAGAGCTCGAGGATATCCCAGCATTCCTGAGCTTGTTGATATTCTTGGGTCATTTCCATTATAGGGGTATTCTGGTCATTTTATAGATCCAGTGTATTACAATCATTTCCTTCCGCCCGATCATATTATCGAATTTAAACTTATCATTTATTTCAGTCATTTCGTACAATTCCGTCAAAAGAGCACTATCGATAAATTATTCTTCAGGTATTTACTCATAACTTGGATATTTTCGGGTCGAGTGCCTTCTCAGATTTTACAAACGTAATGTCAGGAATTTTTCTGCACAAAGACAGAATCTTAACAATCAAATCCTTAATTTATCGAGTCAAGTACGAATCCTCAAATTACTTTCTCATTCAGGGTCAACTCGGGCTATTTTTACCTCTCAATGGCATTTTTGTAATTTCTTAACCAGATAATTTCGATATTAACTCTTAACGAAAATAATTATTGTTTAGAGATCCTATTGTTAATTACTTTCCCGAACATTCTCTGATCTTGAAATGATTCTTTAACAAACTTCTAGAATCTTGCCCAAACTCTCTTGGGGTTAAAAACCGGTTATCCAAATTTTCTAAGCAAAACTAACATTTCTTATGCACATCAGTAGTTTCATCAGATCAATATATCTTTAAAAATCCTTTATCCAACTTCCATGGTCAAATCTTGTCTTTTTACAACATAAGGGTATTTTCGTAATTTTACCCTATCGGAGTATTCTCATAATTTTTCATCCAAGTACCATTAATATTTAACCTTTAATGAAATAAATTATAAGTTACATATCCAGGCTAATTCCTTTATCACTGATCACAGAACTCGTAATTTAATTCAAAAAAATCCCTCAAATTCTTATATCAGTCATTCGAGTCGTATTCATTTACCGAATTTTTACCGCATCCATATCGAGTGTATGGATTAATTAAAAACCCAAAAGTGACCAAACATGTTCAATCATGCATTTGCCAATATCAACATGTTCCACAAAGCATGAAAAGGTAGTAAAGCATTACCTTTCTGTGCAATACTGATCGACCATTAATTTCCATTCAAACATCCTCGATTCTTAATTCAACTTCTAATAATTCCTCAAATACATAACAATAGAAATTTCATAAAAAAGGGCTTAATTCTGAAAAACAGATCGAATCGGATGATAAATCAGTGAAAACAGCTTATCGGGTTTGAATTTGGTGAAACGAACCCCAAAAAACAGATTCAGGACATCGAAAAACTTAAGGATAGGTCTACCCGGAAGAAGTCAACGGTCGTTCAATGACCTGTCAAAGTTCTGGTCAACGGAAGTCAACGGTCAACGCGGGTCAACGGCTAGGGTCGGGTCGAGTCAGACCGGTCAAACCGGTTTTTTTATGCATCCAAGCCACGGCAGAGCTTTTCCCACGCGCAGTGGTGGTGCGTGGGACCTCCTCCGACGTCGGAAAAACTACAGAAAAATTTTCTAAAAATAATTTAAGCGATTTTGAGACACTTACTAAGCTCGGTTCAAAATTTTGAACGGTGGAGAGCTCGATTCTGAAACATCGAAAGCTTTGACTTCATCACCCCTCACGCGCCGGCGACGTCGGAGACACGGAGGACACCGGTAGACTCGGAACGATCAAGGAACACGATGGTGCGGGAGGTGTCGAAAACGGATGGTCGGATCGACATGAATCGATGAAAAACCAACGGAAATTGAGTTAAAACCGACGATACTTCCGGTTGACATGTACGACAAACGACGATAATTCATGACGAAAGGTTTGAGGGTTTTTGTTCAACGAACACGATGGTGGTTTCAGTTCGTCAAACGGAGGCTGGACTGTGAGTATATCGGAGTTCAAAGGATGGTTAAAGGGGAGGGAAAACTGGGAAAATCTACAGAAAACACACAGGGAAGGGTTATAGTTCATCCTATAAAAAATGGGTAAGCCGTGAGTTTAGTCACTGAACTTCCTGCACTTCTTAAAATGGTCTACCAACTTTACGATTTTACAATTTAATCATCAATTTCTTCCAAAATACCAATTATATCCAATATTTTATAATTTCTAAAATTTAACCTTTAAATTGGGGTGTTACATAAAAACTTCAAACACTAAATTATTTTTAGGCCCTATCCCCTAAAAGAAGCCTCCTTAACCTAAAGATCGGAACATATCATTTTAGTTTTTAAATTTTCAATTATTTGAATTTCACAAATTTAAATTTAACTTAACATTCAAAATTCCAATCAAAACTTTAAATTAATTTAGAAAACTTAAAATTTTAAAAATAATATTTTTTTCAAATTAAATATAGTTTTATTTACCCCTAATTTCCATGCATGAGATCAATAATCCTTAACCTTTGATTGGGCTTGATAGTAATACTCCCTCCAACTGCTCTTAGCAAAGGCACAATTCCTTCGGACCAGTTTAGGATTTGTCCTCCAATTTTTCCCACAGGATGGACCAACAAACATCATGCAATGCCTAAACTGCCCTTTAACTTAAAATAGGAGGTAATTGTACTAAAAAGTGAATTCAAACCAACTCTGTAATTTCAGTGCAAATGAAAAAAATATTAATAAGAAATCAAGTTACAATCTTTAGATAAATTATTCGATTACCTTTTTTTTTGAAGTTTTTGATATAAGGGACACGTGTAGTTAATCTTAGATGAATGATTTTGTTTTAAGAGTTGTTGAGAGTTAAATGAATAAAATTTGTTTCAAAGTCGATCTTCAAGAATGAATTTGATCTTTTATGTGTTGACGTAACCAGACCAGAGAATGAATGATTCAAAGGTTGTCGAAACTTGTTTTAGAGTAGATATATCTGTTCAAGGCTGATATAGAGTTGATCTTGGAAACATGATTTAGTCTCCTTTCAATGGAATGACTTGTTATCGTCTATTTAGAATTAAGACCAAATTAATAAATTTAAGAATATTAAAGATTAAATATGGCATTTTATCTATTTAAAAATTTTGATGTCAGTTATTTCACTATCAACTTAACAATCAGTGATTAAATTGATAACAATTTGTAACTTTAGTGATTAAATTTACAAGATTTTATATTGGTTTAAAATAGAATAAATCCAATAATCAGGTGTCTAGTAGGATAGTTTACCCAAAATTTATGCATTGCTGTAGCGTATAGCCGTATACCTTACGAGTCACGCGGTGGCACATCTCACTGATAAGCGTTGACCATACAATATATTTATATATATATTATCCAATTTTTATCGAACTATATTTTATTTTACCGTTCAAAAATAATATATATTACCGTTAACGTCTCCTGTTCAAATATGAATAATAAAATTCTCTATACCATCTTAAATAATTTAGACTCCATTTCATTGCTTGTTTTAGCGTGATGGTGTCATTAGTTCAAAAATCAAAAGCTTCGGATGTGGAATTCAAATATCATAATATATAAAAGCATATCATTAGCATATTAAAATTTATAAAGTAGATTAATAATTATGTACAAAATCAAAAGCTTCGGTTGTGGCATTCAAATATCATAATATATGAAGTTATATTCCCTATAAAACATATCATCGGGATATTAAAATTTATAATATTTTAAACTAATTTAATAATAGAATAAATTACACATCTCCTCACTAAATTTTACTCTCTCTCTTATTTCATTTATTGTACTTTCAATTTTTTTAATTTACTCACTGAAATTTCGAATTACTCATGTTTTGGTAATTTTGAATTATTTATTATTATTTTAGTATGACATAGTATTTTTTATTATTTAATATAAAAATAATGTAAAATATAAAAATAAAACAGATGGTGGCCGTTCGTTGTTCACCAACGTTAGACGCCATCGTCGACAATCGTAGATAGTGATCGTTCGATCCCAGATTTCATCTGTTGCTTTGCCCCAACCCCTGAGTCAAAATCCAACCTCCATTTTTTTCGAAACATGCTCTAAATCCGATCAAAAGTAAGAAAATCGAAATGTTGACTGCATTATATGTTGGCCATTCGATTCCAGATTTCATGGGTCGCTTCGTCTCGATCCCTTGAATTTGAATCCAACATCCATTTTGTCATAACATGCTCCGAAGTCCATGAATAGGAGATCGAAAGTGAGGAAATCGAAATTTTTTAGTCAAGATTCATGGGTTTTTGGATATTTTCTGATGAAACAACCACCAGACTCAAACTCGACATGTCAAAGTGAGTCTCTCAGTACAATTTAAGATCAAACATTCCGAAGGCCGACGATGGTTGACAGTGATGAGAAGGAGCAATGGTGATGTTGCAGAAGGTGAAGTGAAAATACTATTTTATTATTTATTTTAAATTATTTTTATATTTTAATAATTATAATAAAAGTCACATCATATAATAATAATAAAAATAATTTGTAGTGAACAAAACATAAATAATTTGAAAGTTCATTGTATAAATTATAAAAATTAAAAGTACCGTAAGTAAAATAGAAGATAAAAAATAAATTTCAAAAAGAAATTACGTAGTTTATTCTTAATAATTATGTAGGCCCACTTTTAATACGAGCCCGAAAGCTTATCTTCTTATCCAAACAAGTGGAAGTGAAAATGAGGGGGGGAGAAACGTGTTTCTTTTTGTAATTACTCTCCCTTTCCATTATATCTCTCAATATGGGACTTATGGGGTTTTACTTTAGAATTTGTCAAAACATATGTCCTCAAACCATAATTAATACATTTTATGGGGTGATCCATGCCTCAAGGTTCAAACAAACGCTTCCATGTTCTAATTCTACTCAAAACTGAATGTAAATGTCTTGTACATAAACGATCAATTTAAGTCGGTCCGCACATGGTTTTGTGATTGCTCATTTCTTCCACTTCAATCCTTTTTTATTCTTTGGGGAGGGGGGATCTTATTCTTACCATAAATGAACCCTTATTTTATGTCGTAAATACGAAGTCTTTTAAATAAAAAAAATGAAAAATAACGTAGAGCATAAGAGCATCTTTTATTTTTCTATATACTTCATAATTAGAAGATAACAGAACCAATAGGATAAGTGTAAGATGTGATAATTGTTCGAAAAGTTTACAAGTCGTTGGAACATTTCATTTGAGCCCATGCCGATGAGTCACATTCAAGTGATTGCCTCATTACCTTTTTTTAGAAAACAAAGTATCAAAAGATGACATTTCTCAGTGGATGGTTGCTTTTTACAGCAAGTTGATGTTTTATTTTATACCCTTTTTTCATATTACAGCCCATAACCATAGTCTAAAAGCATATAATTTTATTCAACCAACCAAATTTCTCAATCTCATGATATATTATAAGAGGTCGAGAAAAATCACAGAATATATGATGACGTTTTAATAATTTGGGATGGGGAAAGAAAACCCTATATGATAAAGATAATATTTATAAATTTAATAATATTTATCTATTTATAGGGTGTATATGTATGGGGAACGAGAATTGTCAAGTTGTAAGAAAGGAGAAAATTTGAGGATGAAAGAAGGTGGGATGTGTGTTTGGTGAGCTGGAGGGACATAAATGTACACATGGTTGACAGCGTGCGTGTGTGAGTTTACATTCACATGACGTACCACCCCAATCCCCATGTGAAAGTAAAACCTTTAGTCTATACTTTAGTAACTTTTCGTTACTTGTGGTTATTTCTTGAGATATTAAATTTAAGTATCAAGAATATTAAGAGTATGAAAGTAGAAATAATAAAAAAATAAAAAATTTAAATGTTATGATTTGAGTCTAGCAATAGCACAAATCAATCTCATTGTTTTATCGTTATATATGTTGAGTTTAGGATATTTTTCAGTGAAATGAACACCATATACACGTTCAGGAGACCAACAGAAACGAACTAATTTTTTTTTGGATCCAACAGTCATCGATGACAATGATCGGTGGCGACGATGTAAGTGACGACCAACAACGATAAACTTTGATCAATTTCAAGGGTTAACATAATGTTATATCTAAAGTGTAGGGGTCAAATTTAAAATTATTCCCTTTTACTAATATGTCATCATCAAACTAACATGAATCAACTCAATCAACAAAATGTAACAATCGACAATGTAAATGATCAAACTTTAATAAATCAATAATATAAGTAAATGAATTATAATTTTTTTAATATCGGTGATCTAAAGTGAACAAAACTAAAATAAAAGTGATCGTACCAATATTTGACCCTTTAATTCTTGCATTCGATTTTTGCTAAATACTAACCAAAGGTTATTATACTAGTTATTTTTTTAGGGGGAAAAGAGAGTATTATATTTAAAGTTAAATTGAATATTTTTAAAATTAAGATAAAATCCTTGAACATATTTTTATACACTACTAAGAAACATATGAAGTAAAACACATTAGAAATATCCAGTTCTAAATCTCAGTTTTATTAAAATAAGAAAACTTGAATTATCGCACTTGAAACATAAATCATAGACGTTATTTGTTTTTTTAACAGAGATTAAGTAAAGAAATAAAACTGAACATGAAATGACAAATCTCTTTCCAAAAATAATGTTGGAAATAGCTATCAATAACCTTATCACAACTCATAGGGCATTTGCACTGAATCAAAAGGGCCGTTGAATTTGAAAACTACGTAACAGAAAAATAATGTAATGTTATATTCTCGATGGGTTCATGCGGGTCGATGTTAACAACACTTAAATAATAATAAAACAAATGTTTAATTTAAAATTTTCATAATTTAATCTGTTAGATTGATTTTTTTATAATTTTAAAATATTAAAAAAATAAAATTGATAACTTCATCATATTAAAATTATCTGAATTAAACAAATTATCAATTTTTTAAACTTATTGATTTGGACGTGGGAGTCACATCCCACACTAATTGTATGGTACAAGTCACCTCTCTTAAGACAGGATTAGTGAAACAATCCAATTGACCCAACCAAGTTAAATGGTCCCAATTTTTCATAATAACATTCATTTAAAAAAATCCAAATCATGGATAAAATTGATGGGGCTTAAGATCGATTTATAGCCATGGAAATAATAATAATGACGGTAGGTTGCAACCTAACAGAAAATGGACACCAATTTACATCGATTCATAAATGGTTTGGCCCCTAATAACATGACCTACAACGTATAACATGTTTTATTTCAAAAATGGATCCCACTGCAATGTCTCATTTTTTTTAAAATTATTTATTATTATTATCTTCTTCTTGCAATTATAAAATTCTAAAACTCAACCTAAATTGTTACATATATTTGATGTATGCATTTAAAATGCATTATGTTTTTTTTCGAAGTTTATTATATTAATAATTTTATGCTTTATTTATATCTATACAAATCAATATAAAAAATTATAAATTCCTATATATTATTTCATAAATCAATAAAACCCATACCACTCGTTACTTTTTTAACAGACTGTCTTTTAAAAAAATAAAATTAAATCCTTACGATTCCAATAAAAATGGATGAGGAAAAATCTTGAGATTGACAAGCAGATCCCTCAAACAAAAACAAATTACTAATAAATTCACCCAAACAAAAACTATTTTTGAAAACGAAGAAGCAATTCACCACCCTCTTTTCTCTGTTCAGAGAGATAGGATCGAATAGAGGCGTACAGAGTTCATTTTTTTTTTCATATTAGTTTATTATTTTTTCCCCTTTCTTCATTGAAAGCTGCAAGTAAATCGCAAGCTCTTGCCGGGTGGGGGTAAAGAAGTGAAAGAAATAAACGAAGTTGTCGTATCTGCAAAATCATATATGATGGGTGGTGGTGACACAACTGCTGGTGCTCTTGGGAGCGGCGGCGGCGATGGTAACGTCGCCGCTGCTTCTATGGTTAGCAGCGGTGGAGCTCGTGATGGAAGCAGTACTGAAAGAGATGGTGCCGTCGTAGCGGGCAACATGTTTGGCTCCAATGGCAATAATAGCAATTCGGGTGACGATGAGAGAGTTAGGGTTGAGGAAGGCGAGCGTTTTTACGGGGGCAACCGGTGGCCGAGGCAAGAGACTTTGGCACTCTTGAAGATAAGGTCGGACATGGATGTTACCTTTCGTGACGCTAGCGTCAAGGGTCCATTATGGGAAGAGGTTTCCAGGTGATTATTATTACTAATTATTCCCTTTTTCAGATAACTCGATGGAAAATTTGAAGTTCGTTTATGTTTAATGAGTGGAGATCTGTGTTTTCGAATTGTATTCTTTCTGTTTATTTTCTCTTTATAAGTTCAAGTTGAGAGAATTTAAGCATCTTCAGTGTCCATATGATTAAGATATTTGGACATTTCGGGGGTATTGGATTTTTTTATCATTTCTGGCATTTGCTTTTCCCAATATTTTCACAGGGAATCTTAAGCTGGATTTTGCTCATAATTTTTAGTCCATTTCTCTCTACTTTCCCGTCATCAGTTCCCAATTAACATAGTTCTTCTTTATGCTTCTATTAAAATTTTATTGTTTGGATTATATGTGAAATTCAGTTCGTAGTTTATTTTACGTGGGAATCAGCGTTTGGGGGTTTTTTTTTTTACTGCTGAATTGAAGTATAAGTTTTCTCTAACGTCGATATCAGGAAACTAGCAGAGCTTGGGTATCATCGAAGTGCCAAGAAATGCAAGGAGAAATTCGAGAATGTTTTCAAGTATCACAAGAGGACCAAAGATGGCCGAACTGGTAAATCAGACGGCAAGACTTATCGTTTTTCCGATCAACTTCTAGCCCTGGAAACCCATCTTTCCGCTCACTCCCCAGCAACAGCTGCAGCAGCGCTGCCGCCGCCAATACTAAAGCCTCCAGTTCAGCCCCAGGCGACAATGGCAGCAGCTAATAATCCTCCGAGTCAGACTAATAATGTCACTTTTCTATCAGCAACAACAGTACTACCCAGTTTGCCTCAAAACATTGTACCGATAAACATAAACCCTACAATTCCTTCTTTTCCTAATATCTCCGCAGATCTAATGTCGGATTCGACCTCCTCATCGACGTCTTCGGATTTAGAATTGGAAGGTCGAAGGAAGAGGAAACGAAAATGGAAGGGCTTTTTCGAGAAGCTAATGAAGCAGGTGGTTCAAGAGCAGGAGGAGATGCAGAAGAAATTCCTGGAAGCATTAGAGAAACACGAGCAGGAAAGAATGACTCGTGAAGAAGCTTGGCGAACGCAAGAGATGGCGAGAATAAATAGAGAACGCGAATTATTAGCCCAAGAAAGATCAATAGCAGCGGCAAAGAATGCAGCTCTAAAGGCGTTCCTGCAAAAAATATCCGACCAGCAAAACCCGGGCCAGACACAAAATAAATTAAATAATCCACCGCCAACACCGTCGATACAGACGGTGGCACAAGCACTGCCGCCACTACCAGCGGCTGCAGCAGCAGTGCCTGCTCCACAGCCTCCGCTGGATTTATCTGTGTCAAAGACGGAGAATGGGGATCCAAGTTACAGGCCAAGCCCATCGAGATGGCCTAAAGTGGAGGTTCAAGCATTGATTGAGCTAAGGAATAGGCTGGACAATAAATACCACGACAGTGGTCCAAAAGGACCATTATGGGAGGAGATATCAGCTGCAATGAAAAGGTTGGGTTACAATCGCAATGCCAAACGATGCAAAGAGAAATGGGAGAACATAAACAAGTACTTTAAGAAGGTTAAAGATAACCACAAGACAAGACCCGATGATTCCAAAACATGTCCCTACTTTCACCAACTTGATGCTTTATACAGAGAAAAGAACAAACATGACAGCTCCTCCAATCAAATAAAACCCGAAAACTCAGTTCCCTTGATGGTACTCCCCGAGCAGCAATGGCTCCCTCCTCCTCCTCCTTCCGAGCCTTATCAACAGCACCACCAACGTGATCACGGAATGGAAGACTTAGAAAGCGATCAAAACCAAGACGACGGCGATGACGAAGAAGAAGAAGATGATGAAGGGGATGAGTACGAAATCGTAGGCAGCGAAGCGGCTTCCATGGGGTCGTGCGAGTGATGTTTAGAGGTAAGTACACTTATGGGTGGAGGTGTAGCATATATTTATGTGGTTCATTTTGATTATTATTTATTTTTTGGGCTAAAAAAATAAGTTGAGAAAGAGATTCAAAATCTCATTCCACACAATAATGAAGAGGGAAAGAAAGAGACCTGTGGTGTGTGTTGGAAATGGTAATTGTTTCAAGCATACTTGTTCTTCTGGCTTCATTTTTCACTTTCAACATGTGAATTCATAAGAAAGGGGAAATGGTGGTGTTGCAGAAAAGATAATGCAGAAATATCACTTGTAGTGTCATGGGACCTCTTTCCACTTCAAAACCAATCTTCCAAAAACCTAATAAATCTGTACTTATCACATCTCCATTTATTTTATTCAATACTCTATTTTTTTATTAAAAAAAATTCAAATTCAAATCTGTTCATCATTAATAAATAGTGTTAATTATTGATATGTTTTAACACTATAGGAATAGGATAATTGAAAGAGAATAATTATACTATTTTTTATACATATTTAGTTGATATAATATAATTAAAAATAATTTAATAGGATTAGATGATATTTTTTTTAAAATATTATGATAAACTTTAATTGTTACACTCCCCTTAAGAATCGAAAGTGTGATTAGGATGAATTAATTACATTCAGTTCAACGTGATCTATTAATTACTGTGATTACTCAATCGAACTGTATTCAATCTAGTCCTAAATGTGACAATGGTTATCTAAATATAGAGTGAACAAATGGTAGATTAAATTGAATTAATAGAATGTTTTAAAAATTAATATGGGTTGAGCATTGATTTTGAAAATCTAAATCATACAAACTTTTGAATTTATTTTATATTTATATGGAATTAAATATCCAATTAAGAATAAATCAATTCAACTATTTTATTAATTATATATACATAATCTAATAATCTATAAAAATTATCAATTCAATCCATTTGATTATTTTGATTCTCTTGAGAATAAATTTGTTTGGTTTACAAAAGTTTGATTATATATGTCTAAGGTCGATCCAAAGCTGCCTTCTCGTGATTCCGTTATTACTGCCGTAGATTGCAGTAATAATGAAGGGATCTTCATGGAACATTCCTTTTACTGAGATGCTTTGAGCCAAACCATAACATAATGTGAGGTCAATATCTTTTCTCCACAAAACCAAATTCTTCCATTCTCTACATAATCGTAATTATTAAGAACATTCCAAGTCTCAAAGGATGTTGCTAAGATGTCAGCTGATTTTTCAACTTTCACTCGAGTTTCCATCAAACAGAGAATATCAACTTTATTTTTTACAGCCCTTTTAAGGATTTTGCCTTGTTTAAGATGGGTTGTTTAACCCTCCTACATTCCAGAAATCATTTACCTTGTGAAGAGGAGCCCAAGTCCCCTTCTTTACTTCCAACTATAGAACCCTTAGACTTGTCGAGGTGAGTCTTCTTTTTTAATTTAAGCTCTTTGATCAGATCAGCCACACCTGAAGCTGCAGCTCTATGTTTTTTATCTTGGTTCTCTGAGGAATGATGAACCTCATCGATCGAATTAAGTATTTCGAATCGATTAGCAGAACCTGTTAAGACTTTGTTTTCTTTTGATGGCCTTCCTCTTCCTCTCTTAGTAGTTGCTGGGATTGGAATGGTATCAACATTCTTGCCTAACAGATCAGGAAGCTTAGCATTTTCTTCTGCCACATTATCCTTACAAGAGTTATTCACAGTCAATTCAGGAACAGTAGAATTTAGGACTTGGTTTTCCTCAGTACAAATTGTCTCTGAAACCAGGATAGAAGAAAAGGAAGGGTCTGAAGCTAATAGATTTCATGTTACATTATCCTTACAAAGACTATTCACAGACAATTCAGGAACTACAGATTTAAGAGCCTATTTATCCTCAGTACAAACTGCCTCTGGAGTCAGTGTAGAAGAGGTGACAGTGTCTTTTTTCCTCTAAATAAGATTTGAGGTTTGGGAAAAACTTGAGTTATGCTTGCATCCTTTTGTACTATGACCAAACATATTACAGTTATTACAACAGGGAGGGAGCCACGGTACTTCAACAATAATTGAGATTGTTTGACCATTGTTAAGGATAACATCGATGTACTTAGGGATTATATCAGTTGCCCCAATCTCAATACAAACTTTCGTAAATTCGAGTTTAGTTTTAATCGCAATGACAAAATCCATAGAAAGAAGGAAACCTATGGAACTTGCAATATAGCTAAGGCCTACATTCGAAAACAATTCTAGAGGGACATTGAATAAATGTACCAAAATAAGGATTCTAGATAAGTCAAAATTCAGTTTTGACATGTTCGGTTCCCATTTCCTAAGCAACAAGGGTTTATTGTAGCTATGCCATGGGCCATTCTTCATTACCCAATCCTTATCTTTCTCAGAATTGAATGAGAATAGATAAAGATTATTACTGTAACATCCTCAATACCGGGTTAGTGATTAAATGGTAAAATTTTAGAATTTGGGGATAAAAGTAGGATAGTTGAAAGTTTAATGATTTAGATATGAATAATTCCTTATTGGATTAGATGAAGGGTATAATGGTAATTTCATAAGAAAGATTTTTTTCTTCCTCCTTTATATAGGATATAACACGTGGAAATGAAGGGAGCAAGGTTCTAGTTTCCAGAGTTCTCTTTTTCTCATTTCTTCTTCACGTGTGGAAGCCAAGAGCAAAGGTGAGATTTCTTATTAGTTGGTTTTTAGTTAAAATTAAGCTTGGGTTTTAATCATAAGATGATACTTAAGCTAAAGGAAAGCTTAAGTTATCTTAAAACTATAAGATGAAAAAGATAATATGGATCAAAGATTGGAGTTTTTAAGTGAAATTTTAAATAAGAAGGTTTAAATGAATTTAGAGGATGAATTTGGCTTGTCATCTATGAGAATGAGAAGCTAGAAGTGTTAGAATTAAGTTTGAGTAACATGGAAAATTTGGTGTGATTATTGATTTCTATATGGATAATAGAATTTTGAGGTTTAAGATAAAATAAATGGGTATAAATTAGTTTAAGTATGTATATATGAGTTAAGAATATTAAAGGAAGTGAAATAGGAAGTGTGGAGCTGAAAATGAAGTGATTTTCGAGCTCAAAACATGATTTATGGGCTAGGGGAATCGGTACCCATTCAATGGGAATCGGTACCCATTCAATGGGAATCGGTACCCATTCAATGGGAATCGGTACCCCCTCAACCGAACCAGAAATTACAGAATGTCATAGGGGAACCGATTCCCCCTCTAAAGAAAAGTTATGAATATTGGTTTAATAGGTTCGTTTAAGTTGCTAATATCCAATTACAAGGTGTAGGTATCTAATAATTGCCTTAAAATGTACATTTATGTAGATTCTAAGCGTAAAGCAATTCCGTAATATTTAGCAAGTAAGATCGATCAAGGAAAAGATAAGAGATCGATATTGACTAGTGAGGCCAGGTGAGTGCGTATTATTATAATATACGTATTGTATATGGAAATTAGACTTGCGACAAGTCTGTTTCCAATATGATTGTAGGAGTAGAAGTATGATTATGTTTGATATTGTGTGAATATGTTTTGTTCGTATTATATGTTATGTGGTATGAATTTATATGATATGTGTTATATGACAATGATTTATGTATTATAGGAAAATTGTTATATGAGCTATATGAACATGAGATATAAGTTATAGGATCACAAATTATGTAAAGTAACCACGACTTATGTGTTAACAAGTGAAAGTGACATAAAATATGGAACAAGATATAAATTACCTGATTTAGATATAAGGGAATTGGTGGAATCAACTTAAGGGATTAAATAAAATGTGAGATAAGTTAAATAACATTGACCTATAGAATAATATGAGATTAATATATATATATATATTAGGAGATATTGATAGAACTGGTTATAGGGATATGTAAGATCAATTACATGGTAAAGATCTATGAAGTTATAGGAAGATGTTATAGGAGCTTTTGATGATAATTTATTAGAAGACTTGCATATGTGATAAGTATGTGAACTGAATTAGGCAAATATGTGTAAAGGTTATATAAATAATAGAAACATAAATGAGACAAGTAAGTAATGATATGATCAATTATGGGAAATTGTGCATTAGAGTTGTAAGATTTATGGAGAATGGAGGAAAACTAGATAAGACTGAACTATAAAAGGAACTGAGAATAATATATCACTTAGGAGATTTGGATATAAAGTGATGATATGCACATAGAATATAAAATACATGTTTATAAATATGACATAGGTTATGTGTTATATGATAAATATGAATACATGAGAATAAGAGATAAAATAAGTGACTTTTGTGATGGAAGCTATATGACCATGAATGATGTGAATAGGAATAATTTAAATACTATATAACTATGAGTATTTGAGTATGTATCTAGGTGATGTGATGTATGAGGTAGTATGAAATATTATAAGACTATGTGATTATATGAGAAACAAAATAGATACAGGTGAATTATATGGAAATGATCTACGTGAATGAGTGTGATCTTATAAAAATTTATGATGAGCTATGTGAATGAACTATAAGATTATGTGTATATGTAATTATGAGAAGTCATAATAATAGAATGTAAGCAAGGTCTCAAGAAATGTAAAATGACACGAAAAGTTATATAAGCTACGTGATATGTGAAAGTGAACTATGTGTTATGTGAAATGATAAGTATAAAAGAAGATGCCCATGTTATGTGTCTTGAGAGCTAGGGGTATAGTTGGCATGCCAAGAGTCGAGGGTCTACGTGGTCCTTAGGGACATATATGTATTCCTTGGAACATGTGTGAGGTCTTTTGAGACACATACTTGATCCTTGCATATGTATATGATTCTTAAGGAATGATATGTGGTCCTTAGGGACAACCTTATATGGAACTTCGGTGCAATTTATATGAGCTGTGGTGACAGCATTAGTGCACAACCTCTATAGACTCACATATCTATGGTTCTCACATGTGTACATGGGCTAATAAAGGAAATAATATAAAAGAACCTTGCATGATAGTATGCGATTGGTTTGTAATCTTTATGGTGTGAAGTGATAAATGTGATATGATGATGTGTATATAGCTTGGTTAAGAGGAATAGATGCAAGAACATATGACAAAAAGATAAAGAACGAAAATAAGACTAATAAAGAGATAATAATAAATACCTTACATATGATTTACATGTTTTGTGCTATGAAACCTGTTATAAGAATTATATGATGTGATGTGTCCTTCCTTGAGAAATGATATGTGTGTTATATGACAAAACTAATATAATAGGTACCAGATCAATTGTTAAATTGGATTACTTATAATGATATATGATAAGAAAATGTGAATGGTGTGTGTACAAGTGGATAGTGGTTGCATGACAGAATGTATGATTGTGTCTGATATAATAAGTATAGATTATGAATGCATTAGTAGGAATTATATGTTTTTATGCCTCACTAAGTCATCGACTTAGCGTGTGAGTATTTCACACGTAGGTTCCGGAAAGCTAGAAGAAAAGTGAAGAGGAGCAAGACAGTTCAGTTACTTCTTACCGAAGATCAGATCAGAAAAGATATCTTGAATTAGATGGATTCTGTATATTGAATATAGTTGGCATGCACAAATTGATTGAGTTAAATAAACATCTATGACTTTAATAAAAGTTTTAAATTTTCTCGAGTTTTTGTCATGAGTCAAAGTTTGAAAAGTCAATATGACACCTCAGACTCGTATTCGGGTCGGGTACGGGTTGGCGGTGTTACATTTAATGGTATCAGAGCTAAGGTTTAATCGATTCTCGGCGTAAACCGAAGTCCAAAGTGTCATAAAATGTGTACATGCCAACACAAAGTGAAAAATTTTCTGATATGACATTGTAAGGAGTATGTTGTCTTGCTAATAGAATAAGATTAGTTTAATATAGTAGAAATCTAATTAGGAAAATTTCAAAGATATTGAGGGGTGAACCTGATGGTAGTAGAAATTCACCTGCCCTGGCCAGGCAAGAGGAAGAGCGGACACCTCAGGAAGTGCCTCATAAGATCAAAGACTGATTTCAGAAAGTTGAAATCATATTAGAATAATGATAGAAAGTTTTCACAGGTTCGAATCAGAAAAGTGATATGAAGTATTCTTATTATTTCATGGATACGATAGAATATGGTGAACAAGTGTCATCATAAGAAAGTTAAAAGATCAAATGATGTGGTGAGTATTTACAGAAGAGCTTAAGAATAAGTGCATCAGTAACAAGTGTATAAAATATATGGAGATAGAGGTTATGAATTTGAAACAAAGGGAATTGAAACGTGTATGGATAAGAATGGAGTTTGATAAACTGAAGGAATTACTATTAGGCTAAAGTAAAGGAAATGAGATATGCAAGTGGTTATGAATGGATTGTGCTCCGATGGAAGGAGTGTTATAGTGTTAAAGTTCTAAGGAGAGAGTTCAAAAGGATTAAAAGAATTGGTAGTTTGGGTTTCAAATACAACCTTGGTTGGAATTAGTTGTATTCCATATCAAATGATCAAATCTGAGGGAAGACAAATACGTTTGAATAGTAGAGTTTGGTACTGGAAGATTAAATAAGGAGTTAAGAATGAATATGAAATTAAGTTTAGAAAGGAAAGGGTAATGTCTGAGTTTGAACCCAGGAAAAATTGTGTTGTGAACGAGTAAAAATGTGAGTTGAATAACTTAAACAAATAAATACTGAGTTAGTTTCGACCGGAAAGAGTGCATATGATTGGAAGAACTGTTACTGACAAAGTTAAGTGATGAAGAATGTAGTTAAAAGATTAAAGATGATGACAGGATAAGCTAACAGAGTATGGCGTAAATTTGTAAATGGTTATGGATTTGATTATGTACGGGTGATGTGGTGAAAGAGTAAAAGCTTATTATGTTTGAAGGAAGTCAAGGATATGTGTATTGTGATTTGAATAAGGACTTTACGAAGAATAAGATCTGTGCAAGGAGTGTTGATTATCAAAGTTATGAAGAGATGATAAAGATCAGTAATCTGAGATGAGCATAAGTGAGAGGAAAAGAGTATGTGAGCATGAAAGAAAATATATGATTTGTATAAGAAGATTTTGATTGTTATTGAATAAAGGAATAATGGAATAAGGAAATGAAAGGATAAAGTTTAAAGAAGCAGATGTGATAAATTTTATGGTTCTTGGTCAAGCAGATTTAATCAGAGGAATAAAGAATGATTTATATGTATTAAGGAAGTTTAAGAAGTAGTTAAGTGATGTTGGAATAAAAGTTGGTTATTATTGCAAGGCAATTAAAGATTGCTCAAGAATTTGATTGAGTTATGAATTTTGAGCGATAAAAATTGATGCTACTGGTTATATGATAAGCGACAGTAAATGAATGAATATAGGAAAAGTTAGTTGAAGAACCAAAGGATTGATAGAGTAAGTAGATGAGACAACATAAGAACATTAGGAGAAATGTTCTTATCAAAAAGTGTGCAATGAAAATTTGGGGATGAATTTTCTTAAAAGGAGGGGAGATTTGTAACATCCTTAATACCGGGTTAGTGATTAAATGGTAAAATTTTAGAATTTGGGGATAAAAGTAGGATAGCTGAAAGTTCAATGATTTAGATATGAATAATTCCTTATTGGATTAGATGAAGGGTATAATGGTAATTTCACAAGAAAGATTTTTTTCTTCCTCCTTTATATAGGATATAACACGTGGAAATGAAGGGAGCAAGGTTCCAGTTTCCAGAGTTCTCTTATTCTCCTTTCTTCTTCACGTGTGGAAGCCAAGAGCAAAGGTGAGATTTCTTATTAGTTGGTTTTTAGTTGAAATTAAGATTGTGTTTTAATCATAAGATGATACTTAAGCTTAAGGAAAGCTTAAGTTATCTTAAAACTATAAGATGAAAAAGATAATATGGATCAAAGATTGGAGTATTTAAGTAAAATTTTGAATAAAAAGGTTTAAATGAATTTAGAGGATGAATTTGACTTGTCATATATGAGAATGAGAAGCTAGAAGTGTTAGAATTAAGTTTGAGTAACATGGAAAATTTGGTGTGATTATTGATTTCTATATGGAGAATAGAATTTTGAGGTTTAAGATGAAATAAATGGGTATAAATTAGTTTAAGTATGTATATATGAGTTAAGAATATTAAAGGAAGCGAAATAGGAAGTGTGAAGCTGAAAATGAAGTGATTTTCGAGCTCAAAACATGATTTATGGGCTAGGGGAATTGGTACCCATTCAATGGAAATCGGTACCCATTCAATGGGAATCGATACCCCCTCAACCGAACCAGAAATTCTAGAATGTCATAGGGGAACCGATTCCCCCTCTAAAGGAAAGTTGTGAATATTGGTTTAATAGGTTCGTTTAAGTTGTTAATATCCAATTACAAGGTGTAGGTATCTAATAATTGCCTTAAAATGTACATTTATGTAGATTCTAAGCGTAAAGCAATTCCAGAATATTTGGCAAGTAAGATCGATCAATGAAAAGATAAGAGATCGGTATTGACTAGTGAGGCCAGGTGAGTGCGTATTATTATAATATACATATTGTATATGAAAATTGGACTTGCGACAAGTCTGGTTCCAATATGATTGTAGGAGTAGAAGTATGATTATGTTTGATATTGTGTGACTATGTTTTGTTCGTATTATATGTTATGTGGTATGAATTTATATGATATGTGTTATATGACAATGATTTATGTATTATAGGAAAATTGTTATATGAGCTATATGAACATGGGATATAAGTTATAGGATCACAAATTATGTAAAGTAATCACGACTTATGTGTTAACAAGAGAAAGTGACATAAAATATGGAACAAGATATAAATTACCTGATTTAGATATAAGGGAATTGGTGGAATCAACTTAAGGGATTAAATAAAATGTGAGATAAGTTAAATAACATTGACCTATATAACAATATGAGATTAATAGATATATATATATATATATATATATATATATTAGGAGATATTAATAGAACTGATTATAGGGATATGTAAGATCAATTATATGGTAAAGATCTATGAAGCTATAGGAAGATGTTATAGGAGCTTTTGATGATAATTTATTAGAAGACTTGCATATGTGATAAGTATGTGAAATTGAATTAGGCAAATATGTGTAAAGGTTATATAAATAATAGAAACATAAATGAGACAAGTAAGTAATGCGATGATCAATTATGGGAAATTGTGCATTAGAGTTATAAGATTTATGGAGAATGGAGGAAAACTAGATAAGACTGAACTATAAAAGGAACTGAGAATAATATATCACTTAGGAGATTTGGATATAAAGTGATGATATGCACATAGAATATAAAAATACATGTTTATAAATATGACATAGGTTATGTGTTATATGATAAATATGAATATATGAGAATAAGAGATAAAATAAGTGACTTTGTGATGGAAGCTACATGACCATGAATGATGTGAATAAGAATAATTTAAATACTATATAACTATGAGTATTTGAGTATGTATCTAGGTGATGTGATGTATGAGGTAGTATGAAATATTATAAGACTATGTGATTATATGAGAAACAAAATAGATACATGTGAATTATATAGAAATGAACTACGTGAATGGGTGTGATCTTATGAAAATTTATGATGAGCTATGTGAATGAACTATAAGATTATGTGTATATGTAATTATGAGAAGTCATAATAATAGAATGTAAGCAAGGTGTCAAGAAATGTAAAATGACACGAAAAGTTATATAAGCTACGTGATATGTGAAAGTGAACTATGTGTTATGTGAAATGATAAGTATAAAAGAAGATGCCCATGTTATGTGTCTTGAGAGCTAAGGGTATAGTTGGCATGCCAAGAGTCGAGGGTCTACGCGGTTCTTAGGGACATATATGTATTCCTTGGAACATGTGTGAGGTCTTTTGAGACACATACTTTATCCTTGGCATATGTATATGATTCTTAAGGAATGATATGTGGTCCTTAGGGACAACCTTATATGGCACTTCGGTATATTTCTACACGGCACTACAGTGCAATTCTACGTGGCACTTCGGTGCAATTTATATGAGCCGTGGTGATAGCATTAGTGCACAACCTCTATGGACTCACTTATATATGGTTCTCACATGTGTACATGGGCTAATAAAGGAAATAATATAAAAGAACCTTGCATGATAGTATGTGATTAGTTTGTAATATTTATGGTGTGAAGTGATATATGTGATATGATGATGTGTATATAGCTTGGTTAAGAGGAATAGATGCAAGAACATATGACAAAAAGATAAAGAACGAAAATAAGACTAATAAAGAGATAATAATAAATACCTTACATATGATTTACATGTTTTGTGCTATGAAACCTGTTATAAGAATTATATGATGTGATGTATCCTTCCTTGAGAAATGATATGTGTGTTAGATGACAAAACTAATATAATTGGTACCAGATCAATTGTTAAATTGGATTACTTATAATGATATATGATAAGAATATGTGAATGGTGTGTGTGTACAAGTGGATAGTGGTTGCATGACAGAATGTATGATTGTGTATGATATAATAAGTATAGATTATGAATGCATTAGTAGGAATTATATGTTTTTATGCCTCAGTAATTCATCGACTTAGCGTGTGAGTATTTCACACGTAGGTTTCGGAAAGCTAGAAGAAAAGTGAAGAGGAGCAAGACAGGTCAGTTACTTTTTACCGAAGATCAGATCAGAAAAGATGTCTTGAATTAGATGTATTCTGTATATTGAATATAGTTGGCATATACTAGTTGATTGAGTTAAATAAACCGCTGTGACTTTAATGAAAGTTTTAAATTTTCTCGAGTTTTTGTCATGAGTCAAAGTTTGAAAAGTCAATGTGACACCTCGGACTCGTATCCGGGTCGGGTACGGGTTGGGGGTGTTACAATTACCTGCATAGTTGATCTGTACATTAGCATCTTGCAAGGGTTTTTTCTATAGATTGTCGATAATCTGTTGCAGAGATGAGAGTTTTGGTGCTGCTCCAAGGAAATGCCCAACTAGTGAGAGTCTCCATTCGGCTGTTTCGTCCTCGAAAACTTCAGGTGGAGGGTGAACGGTCGGAGTCCCGTCTCGCGAGTTTGGGGGAAAATATTGCAATTGGTTACCGACAGAGCAGGAGAACAATTTTTGCCAATCCATCAGAAGATTGAATGAATCTTATACAGCTGAAGATTAAAGAACAAAAAGAGTAATTGAAGAAAGAATAATCGATTCGCCGGGAGCACAGCTACAAAATCTCAGTTTTCATCAAACATGCTAACGTACGCCATTCGGATCATGAGCATATAGGAATGATCACTTCCTCAGATATGCTAGAGTTCCAAGAAACTACCCATGATCTACAGTTGCAAGACCATCCATACTTTGGCCCTACCTTTTCATGGAGTAATAATCAAACTGAAAATTTCCTTGCTCGTAAACTAGATAGATTTTTAATCAACCCTTTGTGGTTTGAAACTTTCCCTCACTCTTATGTGGAATTCATGGCACCTGGCCCTTCCGATCACTGCATGGTAATTGTGGAGCTTAGCAAAGAAGTCCAAATCAATAGACCCAAACCGTTCAAATTCTTCAACTGTTGTACACTTCACCCGAATTTCCTTGAAATTGTTAGTCAATCTTGGAACTTGGAGACTAAAGGCAACCCAATGAGGACTTTATTCACTAAGCTTAAACATCTCAAAGTTAGTCTTAAAAATCTTAACAAAGATTACTTTAGTGACATTTCAGCCCGAGTCTTACAAAAGTGAGAAGAACTTCAATTACAACAAATTATTACTTTAAAAGGTGATGAGCCCATGGAGAAGGAGCTTGAGTTGCAGAGAGAGTTCAACTCGTTAGAAGAAGCTGAGTCAATGTTTTTGAAGCAAAAAACTAAAGTGCATTGGCTAAAAGAAGGTGACAAGTGTACCAAATTTTTTCATTCAGTCATTGCTACTAAAACAAAAGACAGACCATAAGGGTGTTGGTTAACAATCAGGGGAATAAACTTGAATCTTTTGATGATATGTCCTTGGAACTTATTGATTATTTCAAAATGATGCTAGGATCCCCTGATCCTAATGTCAAAGTAAGCTCACCTACTCTACTCAAAGACTTGATTCACCCTCCATCCTCTGTTGAAGAAAAGGAAATTCTTGCTAAAGATATTACCAATGAGGAGATTAAAGAAGTTATTTTTAGTCAAGACAACGACAAAGCTCCAGGCCCTGATGGTTTCATTTCTCTCTTTTTCAAAAAAAACATGGCTAGTGGTCGGTAATGATGTTATTAAGGCTGTTAAATATTTCTTTCAAGAATCATATATTCATCCAGCTTTTAATTCGACTACTATTGCTTTGATTCCTAAAATGCCTAATCCTAGCAAAGTATCAGACTTTCGTCATATATCTTGTTGTTCTGTGATTTACAAGAGCGTCACTAAAATTCTAGTCAAAAGGATGACTTCTTTGCTTCCAAGGCTTATAGCTCCAAATCAATCTGCTTTTGTCAAAGGTAGAAGTATTGTCGACAATACCCTTCTTGCCCAGGAGATCGTAAAAGGCTATGGGAGGAAAATCATCTCACCAAGGTGTGCTTTGAAAATTGATCTTCAAAAGGCT
The DNA here is from genome assembly GCF_006381635.1 of Hibiscus syriacus. NCBI lineage: Eukaryota > Viridiplantae > Streptophyta > Magnoliopsida > Malvales > Malvaceae > Hibiscus > Hibiscus syriacus. Next base: position 1,883,699 of record NW_024062765.1, read on the forward strand.
TTTGAATCTATCAATTGAGACTTCATTTCAACAATACTAAAAGCCATGGAATTCCCTCCTAAAGTCATTGATTGGATTACTAATTGCTGCTCGGATACAAGATATTCCATCGACATCAACGGAAGTTTGATTGGTTATTTCAAAGGTGCCAAGGGGATTAGACAAGGAGACCGTCTTTCTCCCATTTTATTTGTTCTGGTAATGAACTTTCTGTCCAATCTGCTCAACACTGCTACTAATAAGGGGGTCTTTGCTTTCCATCTAAAATGTAAGAAAATCAGTCTCACCCACTTGTCTTTTGCCGATGACTTATTAATATTTTGTAAAGGTAATATAGAGTTTGTAATGGGAGTCATAACTGTTCTGGACAGTTTCTATGAGTTACCTGGGCTGAAACTTAATGCAGGAAAATGTGAAATCTTCACTACTGGTTTATCTATTCACATTCTTTATACTATCATAATCTCTTCTGGCTTTAAACCTAGTAGACTGCCTATCCGTTACCTGGGAGTTCCTCTAGTCACCAAAAAGCTCACTGATAAAGATTGTCAAGCCCTACTCGACAACATCAAGAATAGACTTCATCAGTGGTCTAGGAAGAAAATGAGTTATGCAGGTAGGATTGAGCTCATTAAGACTGTTTTATTCAGCGATGATAATTATTGGTGTAGGCAACTTGTCTTACCTCAATCCATAATCAAGAAAATCGACCAATTGTGCTCGAGATTTTTTTTTTTTTGAAAGGCTCAGATACATCTGCTGCTAGAGCAAGGATGAAATGGGTTAAAATTTGTAAGCCTAAATCTTAAGGAGGCCTGGGTCTCAAGGATATTAAATCCTGGAATATTGCATGTTTAATTCAGCAGACCCGAAAACTGCTTGCAGGAGAAGGTTCATTGTGGGTAGCATAGACGCATAATTATATCATCAAACACAAAGACTTTTGGACCATGGCTGAACTATTGAATTCCTCTTAGTGTTTCAGACGTATATTGAAATTAAGATGCATTGCAAACCTCTGGTTGTTTCTTCTTCTGCTATTAATACGAAGGAAATTTGGGAAGGTAGTCGGCCAAAAGACAACAAAGTAACTTGGGAAAAACTGATCTGGTTTCCCCTTCATATAACGAAGCACAGTGTGATTTCTTGGAAGACTTTATTAGATCGGCTTCCCACCAAGGACAGACTGCAACGCTTTGGTCTGGTTACTAATACTGATTGTATTTTCTGTTCTGAAGCTAATGAAACACAAAATCATCTATTTGCCAACTTTTTACAGACATCTTCAATCTGGAGGTCTCTTCTTCAACTTTCTGGTTTGAACAGACCATCATTTTCATGGTACAATTTGCTGGAATGGGCAGTCAATACATGGAAAGGTAAATCTATGATTTCTACTATTTTGAAGCTCTCTTGGTGAGCTTTTAATTACACCATATGAGATGAAAGGAACCGAAGAATCTTCGCAGGAAAATGCAGAAGTGAAGAAGATGTTATTAACATCATTAGGTCGATTGTTGGAATTGTCTTAAGTAATAGGAATATTAATAGAATTGATAGCACAAATTTAGCTCTATGTAACCATTGGGGTATAGTCTAATTTTGTTGTACATAGGTTCCCCTATTTTTTGTTCCTATGATTGGATTGTTTTGTAAGCAGATCTCTGCTTTCTTGGGTAATAAAATTAAATTATCCAAAAAAAATTGTTTGGTTTAAATCCAATAATAAAATAAAGTCGATTTATTTAATTATTAATATATAAAAATTAAATATACTATATGCATACTTCATCTAAATAAATCATAATGTTGTAATTAAAAAAATATCTATATCTATTAATTTAAGAGAAAATAACTTCAGTGACCGAAAATGCCTTATAATATACGATTTTAACCAACTTTTTTTGGATTTACGAAAATGACCAATAAATTCGTAATGCGAACTCCAATTTCGCAACACAGTTTCCAAATTCACAACGCGAATTTGTAATTCACAACATAGTAGTCAAATTCGCAAAGCGCATTTATTTTCACAACACGAATTTTATTTTCGAATTCGAAACACAATATTAATTTCACAACACAAATGTAAACAATATAATCGCAACTCATAACCTAAAACCCAAAGTCACAACTCAATCTCATCTCCATCTCTCACTCTCTACGGCGACATCCGTCCCCATCTCTGGCGAAATCCATCCCTATCTCCAGCGAAATCCGTCTATCTCCGTCTCTCAGAGCCACCCTCACAACCATTCACGACCACAAATGGAAAATCAACCACCGAGGGTTAGTTTTTTTTTTTGTTTTTTTTTTTGAATTTTTTTTCTTATTATTAGATTTTTCATATTTAAATTGATGATAAATTTACTGGAAATTTCAATATATAGATTAATCATTTCACTTAGATTGCTTAGTAAATTCATTCGGTTGCTGTCAATACTGCTAAACTGTTTAGTCTTTAACCCTGTGAAGTTAGTATTTATCTTTGTTTTGTCTTTTGGTTGAAGTAATGCAATTCATTCAAGTTTCAAGTTGCAGAAGAATAGTTTTTGAAACTTAAATTCGCAACACGAAAATCGCAACGCGAAAATGAAAATCGCAACGCGATTTTAGTTTCGCGTTGCGATTTTTATTTTCGCGTTGTGAATTTAAGTTTTAGAAACTACTCTTCTTCTGTAAATTGAAACTTGAATGAATTGCATTACTTCAACAAAAAAACTATAATAGAATAATGACTTGGGTGAATACCGTACTAGTTTTAAACATATTTGGCTTTGTTTTCACTGTTTAATATCATGTCTGTTTATAGTGTATAATTTGTAGTTTTTGGTATATCTAACTTGGTATGTTTATTGTTTTTGTTAGAAATTTTTTTCGGCTTCATTGACTATAAGGAATAAATTAAGCCTAGCCACTACAATAGTGTCGACACTTAAACCTGTACAAATAAAATTGTTTGAGGATACATGCTTCGGGCAATGGCTGAAAGTACAACATCCAGGTGGAGATGCTATGTTGACTCAATTGTTTCTTTAGACCATGACTAATGATCTACCCAAGAGGATACAACGTGGTGATGAAGAGATATGGTTTCATTTTCCATCGGCATATACTTGTTTTGGGCGGGAGGAGTTTTGCTTAATCACTGGTCTACGTTTCAGACACGATGAAGTAGGTCGGTACACTAGTCATATCGCTCTCCCATCATGGTTATCTCGGGTTTTTCCTGAGCTGGCAAAGGAGAAGCCCAGTTTACTCATCGACGACTTGAAAAGATTACTTCTTAAAGATGATTTTACTCTGATGGATGACCTTGATGTTGTCCGAGTATGACTTTTATTACTTTTGAATGCCGGCTTTTTAGGCAAAGAGGCTAGACAAACTATTTCTGATGACCTAATATTATTGGTAGATGACCTAAATGCATGGAACGTGTTTCCGTGGGGTTCATATATATGGAAAGCTACCTGGAAAAAGTTTTCGTCTGCCTTTGAGGATCGTCGTAGTTTGCGTGGCGATGGATCCAAATACACTTTGGTAGGCTTTATTGGGCCTTTAAGGTAAAAATTTATATATAATGTTTCCAAAATTATAATTAATTATTTAATAATTACTAATGTTTGTGTATTATATTGTTTGTAGATTTGGATATTTGAGGTTTTTCCCAACATGCGGACATATGAAAGAAAAAATTCAAATGATATTCCTAGGGCTATTACCTGAAGAAGGATCCGGTTGTTGGATTGGGAATATTTACTACCATATACGATGATGAATGATGTAAGTTAACACAAATACTACCATATATAAACAAGTTATTACTAGTAGACGTTTAACTTTGTTTGAGCTTTTATATTGTTAGGAGGCCAACTATCCATTACAAAGGCTGACACCCACAGAGGCTATGCTTGCCACTGATTGGTGGCAAGTTAGTAAGTATTTTTTTATGGGACGGATGATGAGCACCCCCACTTCGAGAGCCATCACCTGATCGAGCCGATTCTACAGCTCGACACCTAGAGCCATCACTGGATCGAACCGATTATACACCTCCACAATGAGAGCCATCACCTATTCCATCATATCATCGAGCCTCTTCTTCACCATCACCTCATGATAGGCGACCGGCAAAGATGTCATGACATTTATCTCCCTGTTCTCCACCTCCACGTGATGAGTTAGGGGAGTTACGTGATGAGGTCAGTGCTTTGCGTAATGAGGTCGGTACTTTACGTGACGATAATGGTGCATAGCGTGATGAGCTAAGGTCTTTACGTGGTGAGGTAGATGTTTTACGCGATGACCATGGTGCTTTACGTGGTGAGGTATCTACTTTATGTGATGAGTTAGCCGCTCTACGTGAGATTATTTCATCGTTGTAGAATGAGGTTCATACTCTATGCAATGAGGAAAGTTTGTTTAATACTATACTAAAAATGCAAATAACCTTTTTTCGACATTATTTATATATTTATTTATTTATTTATGTATTAATTTATTTTTAGCGGCCCGATAACGTAGATGCTTTAGGTTGGGTTTTTCTTGCACGATGGGGTTTACACATCAGACGTCGTGCACGTGTCATTACGTCTCCTTTCACCCCAATAGTGCCAAGAATCCGTAAGAAGAAGCCCGATTCACCTGTCATCATTCAAGAGGCCCCTCCTATCGTTCAAGAGGCCACTCTCATCGTTCAAGAGGCCCCTCCCACCGTTCAAGAGGCCCTGTCATCATTCAAGAGGTCTCTCCCACCGTTCAAGAGCCCGATTCACATGGCATACTATGTCGACATATTGATAAACCCCCTCACGTGCCCGATATGATGGATGAGAGTTGGCTTTCGTATGAGTTACCAGCCAGTACCATTCCTCAGCAGGAGATGAGAACACTACCGGACACAATTATGGATAATACCCTTTGGGCTAAGACCGCAGTTGATTTTTATCTACATGAGCGAAGCCAGGGGGTGTTACGCTGACATATGCAAAATCGACTATAGTATGCATTTGTTTCTTGATCGGTCTTGGTAGGGTGTTTTATTAGGGGTTGGAGAGAATGACTATTTTGAATGGGGGTAAGTCTTATATTGTATTTTGATTATTTTTTTAAAAATTTATTAAATTCACTAATATATGTATTTTTTTTATCCACAGTATATTGATGCATGGGTGTCACGTCTTCTAATTATAAGGAAATTGAAGAAAATAAAAAAGACGCGATGGACTATTATGCATTCATCTTTTCACGTAGCTCACTTGAAGGATCAGAGAGATGCTTCATATGCGTTGGGTAATGGAAAAGCTAAGCTTTATCCTGCGTGGTGGGAGATCGATAAGGTTAGTATTTATTTTTGAATATTTTAAAGGTGTTCATAAATTTTATTTGATGTGCTCAATTGAATTATTATTTATGATTGCAGGTGTTTATCCCTGTTATGGAATGTCGTCATTGACTTCTCGTTGAGCTTCAGCTCCCATCACTGAAGACGATAGTATATGACAGCATATTGAATTACATACCATTGTCTGATTTGAAAGATATTATTTGTAAGGGATGAAGCGCTCATTTGGCTAAATACTTGGATGCGATTGATTATTGGACTAATTCTGGAAACAATAAGCCAAAAAAGTACAAAGCTACAATGATGAGAGACGAGACAACGCCACAACAAACGGCTGGAGCCAGAGGGGATTGTGGTCCTCTTGTATGCATGTGCTTGGAATGTTTGACGACAGGAGGTAAACATTTTTTACCTCCCACAGATAGAGATAGAGGTACAGTAGGGTTGTGGTTTCGTCATTTTATGGCTAGAGCGATATATTCGAGACGTTGCCTATCTGTATCCACGTGCTGAAAGTGTGCATAAACAACCATTTGTTATTGGTAAGTTTGAGCAAGTGTTGTTAACATATATACTCTTTGTTGGTTTGAAAATGTTTGGTTAAGTACCTAGAATTCAATAATTTGTTGTTTGTTGGTTTTAGATGTGTAGAAAGTGTTGTTTGAGCAAATGTTTAGTTTCTGCAGGTTAATCCTGAAGTGAGTTGCGTGAAATTGATGTATTTGTGCATAAACAACCAGTTGTTATTGGTAAGTTTGTGCAAGTGTTGTTAACTGTTATATACTTGTTGGTTTGAAAATGTTTGGTTTAAGTACCTAGAATTCAATAATTTGTTGTTTGTTGGTTTTAGATGTGTAGAAAGTGTTGTTTGAGTAAATGATTGGTTTCTGCAGGTTAATCCTGAAGTGAGTTGCATGAATGTATTTGGATGTAAGCTCCCTATTGTTAGGAGCATTTGGATATACTGTCTGGGGCTAATTGTATCAATATGCTGTTGATTTGTTTTTTTAGATGTGTAAATAAGAATTGTTTTTTCTTGTTTAATTGATTTGTAAAATTTGATTTGTTGTTTAAGAAAATTTCAATCTGCATTTTCGCAACAATCGCAACGTGAATTTGACTTTCGCGTTGCGAATTCAAGGAAACCACATTCAAAAAGATAACAAACAACAATCTGATAAGTGATAACAACTGAACAGATCATAGCAATATTCAAACTCAAGTTACTAATGCATATCTAACTAAAAATATATGCATTCACACATAAAATACACATAATACAATGTTTGCATTTAAAAATCACCTAAGTTAATAAGTCCCAAAAGGTGAAGCCGGTTGTGATTGGGATTTTTTTATTGCGATTTTGATTACCTTTTTCTTGGAACCATATGAGCTTTGGATTTTGATGAGGATCCATATTTTGGTAGAGGAAAAGATGATTGTGATGGCACTAGTGATCCACAGGTCAACCATGATTGTGATGGCACTAGTGATCCACAGGTCAACCTTGTATGACCACTTTCCTTGTACCGACTATATGTCGATATCCTCTTCTCTTCACCCTTAGACGATATACGATCGTGATTTTTTGGTCGGCCAGGTAGCCTGCTGTCCATGACTGGTGGCAAAACTGTTTGTAAGTCATCTGGTATGTCCCACTCAGAAGGATGTGGAATAGGGTAGACAATCTCGGCATAAGTCTTTCGATATACTTTTGTATTGTAGCAATCCATAGCGTATGCGCTTGAATCATCTTGGTTTAGATGAAGAGAAACTTTTATAACATGGCCACACGGATAACCAGATGTTTGCCATTTCATACAACTACACGTCTTTGCATTTAGATCGACAAGCACATTTAAGTTATTATCCAATACTTCAAACAAAGTGTTTGAACATGGTTCAACTCTCCATGACGTTGACTTCACAACATGTTTCGTTATCTTTTTTTCATTCCAAGGTGTAACACGACGTTCCAATGTTCCTGTAAATTTAAATAAATAATACTTAGTAAAATATATAAATATGATAAGTTACGAATTTAAAGAAATAATACATGCCTGGTTTCTTTTCTTGTAGTACCACTGTTGAATAGAGGCTCGAAAAAACTCCATTAACATAGTAATGGGTAATTTTCGGGAATAATAACTTAGAGAGTTGATTGATTCTGCACTATTAGACGTCATGAAACCATATCTTGCTCCAAGTTGATGTACTCTTGACCATCTTTCAAACCCGACATCTTCTAGTGTTTGAGCACATTGAGGCAAAACACATCTTAAACAATTTATATGCTTATTAAAATCCACTTCCCGATAAGCTTTTACAGCCTTCCAGTATATCCATTTGTGATTTTTTATACAAGCAGACCTTGATTTTAGATTTTTGTACAAATGAACACCACAAAGTCCATAAAAAGCATCTGGGAAACACCTTCTAACTGCGTTGTCAATTGAGTTTGCCCTATCGGATATGATTGTCAGATTGTTAATAGGACCTATGCAATCCCTAAGATGCCATAAACCATATCCATAAATCAGAGGTTTCATATTTGCCAACCCCGTAAGCTATTGGCAGTATCTCTTTGTTAGCATCCATGACTACTGCTAATAAGTTTACTCCAAGGTATCGATCTTTCAAATGTGCTCCGTCAACTATAATAACTGGGCGCATGCAAGTAATAAACGAACAAATCTACAAAATAATATACACAAGAAATATAATCATTTAAATGTTAAATGCATGTAACTAACAAAAATGAGTCAACAAAATTAATTGATTTACTAACCATAGCACCAATGGCGATAAACAATAACCCAATGCGTCAATCTCTATCTGTTTTGATATGAGTTACCGACCCAGGATTTTTCAGCTTTAAATTGTGACAATAAGCCGGCAGTTGGGCAAACGATGCTTCTGGAGACCCCCTCAACAATTCCAAGGCATAACATTTGGCTCTCTAAGCTTGAGAATATGAGATACTAATCTTGAAATGTCCCCGATATACCCTGCCATTCAAAAACATTAACTTAGCCAGAAAACCACCCAACACCTTTTTGTTTGTCTGTCTATGGTGAGGAAAAACTTGGGTTCTTGAACATGTATGTTTATCAATAAAAGTCCTAACTTGAAATATTTTGCAATCTTTTATCCTCTTTGCAATCATACGCCACGTACAGTTTTTTTCAATCATACACTTTGTTTCGAAATGATTTTTTCTTGATTTGTTAACTTTTAGTTGATAGCCATCTTCCACACATTTCGTATACAAAGCTATCTCCAAGTCTTCCTTTGCATCAAAACGATCATCTTTCTTGATACGAATAACTTTTTTGTAACAATCAACTACTATCTTTACCAACTCTTCTTTCGGTATCTGAAGTAATTCTGGCATATTCCAGTTATTCTCACGTGGTATTTTCTTCTTTTTCTTTTCTTCGGGGACTTTTTCTTTTTCTTCTTCTTCTTCAGGGCTATATGAATTACATAATGGATGTTCAACATGTTCATTCACAGTCGTAACTTCCTCCTCATTATTATCAACAACATTTTCCTCGGTAGCGTCTGTTTCATCATCAAAATTCGGGTATTGACCAATATCAAAATCATTACACGCAGGGTATGTTTCTTCTTTTGAAACATCATCAAAATTCGAGTATTGGCCAAGATCAAAGTCCAGGTATTGACCAAGATCAAATTTCGAATACTGACTAGTACTCACAATTTTTTCTGTTGGCTCATAATCGTCTAACTGGTCAATACGAAAACTGGAATTTGGTGCTGAAAGTTGATTGGGATTTGGATTAGGAAAAGGTTGTGGGTTTTGATATTGTGTTTGGTATTGGAAATGTGGTGAAACAAAATTTTCTTGGTGATGAAATTATGGTGGAACTATTAAATTTTGAGGTTGATAACAACGTTGTACATTGTGAGCACCATAAACTGGGGTTGAAGAACTTAGTTGATTACTACCCGCTACTGACCCAACTTCACTACTTCTAGGTTCAACAACATACAATGTAACATCATCTTCTTGCGAAAGACTAATGTAAGCAATGAATCGTTCAACATCTTCATTGTCGGTTAACAAATAAACTTTACCTTTTCTTTGATAAGATAGCCTAAATCCACTTAGAGGCTCTAAATTCAATTTCTTTGCAACACGTAACATTAGAGTTTCATAAGTTAACTTTTTTAATGACAGTTTTAGTTGAAGATTCATGGGTAAAGGCATATATTGTAAAACACCATGAACATTCTCTCATGACCCTTAAAAATACAAATCTATCCAAGCATGATAAATATTAGATGATTTCATTCTACAAATTGTAAATTAATTTACTATACAAACGAGCTATAAACTACATATCATCACTAACTTAGAGAAAAACATACCTTTATTAAGTTGATAGTTGATAATTTGGGAGAGAAATCATCGAAAAATTATATAGAAATAAAATTATGTAAAAAAAAATTAGAGATGGGGAAGGATGTCGTTGGATATAGGAACGGATGACGCCGGGGAGAGTGATAGATGGAGATGGAATGAGTTGCGATTTAGGGATATAGGTTATGAGTTGTTGCTGTTGCGTAGTTATATACCTAAAACATTTGTGTTGTGAAAATAAAACCTGGTGCGAAATTAAAATTCGTGTTGCGAATTCGAAAATCGAGTTGCGAATTTGGAAACTGTGTTGGAAAATTGGAGTTCGCGTTGCGAATTTGTTGGTTATTTTCGCAAATCCAAAAAAAGTTGGTTACAATCGTATATTATAAGGCATTTTCGGTCACTAAAGTTATTTTCTCTTAATTTAATGGTGTAATATAAAAATTTGAGGGTGTGAATCAATGACATGTGGGATTCCCTACAATGTGGACAGAGCAAAAAAAATGAAGCATGACCCAAAGATCAGTTAAGAGGTGAAAAAAGCATGGTTTTCAGAATCGGACCGGTTAGCGAACCGGTCATGTTATCGGTTCACTGGTTCAACCGGTCAAACCGGTTCGACCGGTCGGAAAAACCGGACGATGTCATAATTATTTAAAAAATTAAATAAAAATACCAAAAATAATTTTTTATATCACAAATCATATTCAAAGCAAGTCATATCATATATAAGTTAAAAACCATAAAATCAAGTGAAACAAAATGATTCAAATTAACTACAATATAATATTTAAGGTAAAACATATTAAATAATAAATATAATTATATAACTATAATTAAAAAATAAATTTGGGGTTAAAAAAACATAACAAAATGATATTGTTTGGTTTAATTTTTTTTAAAACAATCTTACATGGCTAAGAAACATAGAAGAGCATCCCAAAAGCCTAAAGAGTAAAAATATGAGAACAAAACAATCTCACATTGCTAAGAAACATAAAAGAGCATCACAACTAACTTCTATAAATAATAGAGGTAATTTGGCATTCAAAATCATGGAGCCTTTTGGTGAGCATTGAGTGAACTATTCTTTCACTTCAATCAAGCTCGAATTTTAGGCTTCAATCGAGCTTCTAAATTTTTTTTAGTTCAAGTCTTTTTGAGTTCAAGTTTCAATATTATATTTCGAGTTTGAGTTGAACTTGATATTTTTTAGCTTGTGAGTTTGAGTTGAGTTGAGCTTACTTTTAAAGTTTTCAAGTTCGAGTCGAGCTCAGCAATACTCGAGTTCGACTTGGCTCGTTTAACAAACGACGTTGTTTGGTTTAATTTTTTTTTTAAATAAAAATCCCGATTTTTTCTAGTTTTCAGCCGGCCCGGTTCGAACGGTTCAGCGATTCTGACCGGTTCACTAATAGCGGTTCAACTGATTTAGATTAAACCAGACTAAACAACGGTTCCCGAGTGAACCGTCCGGTCCGATTTTCAAAACAGAGGGAAAAAATTAGAAAAATCATCAATTGGTGGATGGAAATTTTAATTTATGTAAATGCAACCCAATCAAATGATTAGACAATTGATTAGTCTCGTGGAGATATGTGTGTATACTTTGAAAATAAATTAATATTGTTATATAGAAAATACTATTCCACTATGTATGATCATAATTCAGAAACAAAGATATAATTATACACACAACTAATTGCCTAAAGTATAGTAATGGTCACGGAACATTTCTGAAGTTTACATTTAGGTCCCTCAACTTTTAAAATTTGTAATACAGTCCCCCAACATTTATTCCGTTTGCAATATGGTCCCCCAACTTAAATCACTGTTAGAAAATTAGGGTAAATTATATAAATGGTCATTGAACTTTTCAGGCACTTGAATTTAGGTCCCCAACTTTTAAAACTTGCAAAACAGTCCCCCAATAATTTTATTTTCTTATTAAATATAGATGTATAGAAAATATAAATGATTCAATTTATATTTAAATGTATGAATCATTTATATTTTTGATATATTTTATTTTTCTTGTATAAACTAGTATTTAAAATATGTTTATATTTTAATCAAAATATTTCAATATACGAATAAAAATATATTTATATAAATGTATATTTATATTTAAATGTATAAATAAAAAAATAATATATTCATATATTAATGTATGAATCATTTATATTTTTTGAATATTTTATTTTTAATAAGAAATTAAAATTATTAATTATATTAGAAATACTCAACTTAAGATTATATATATAATCATGAATTATAAATATGAAAAATATAATTATTAAATTTAGTTTAAAAATATATAAATCTTAAATTTATTCTTTTAAAATATTGTATCAACTAATATTTAAAAAATATATTAAATCTATCAAACAATTTATCAAATATAATATTTTTTATTGTAAAAAAATATAATATTTTCCCATCATTTATTGCTTTCAAATTTTTTGCTGAAGTTCAAATCTCATTATTTCCATTTTCCATTATATTCTTTTTTTCTGGCATTGGTCATACTATTAGTATATGTATTATTGTATATCTCTTAACACAAACGATGGTATTAGCTTAGTGGCTCCACCCTGTATCTTTCATTTGCGTGACTCAGGTTTGAGTTTGCCCAAGACCCAAATTTTACTTCTTTGTAACTTAATTTTCTTCTAATTAGGTGGTGACATGTGTCACCAATAACATATATCATGATCATGTGTTAACACATGTCAGATCCTGGTTAAATGATTAATTTATTAAATTTTATTTAATTTAGGACCAAATTGATAGCATATATAAATAATTAGGTGGTGACATGTGTCACCAATGACACGTGTCATGATCATGTGCTAACACATGTCAGATCCTAATTAAATGATTAATTTATTAAATTCTATTTAATTTAGGACCAAATTGATTATATAAAAATAATAAAGACTGAATGTATAATAATGTCAATTCCTTTTAACTGCCACTTCATCATTTGTATCAATTGGTAACGACTAGTGGCTTAGTTGAAACAGTTAAATAATTATGTTGTATGATTGATAAATTTAAAAGATCGACGACAAAAGTAAAAAGGGCTAGATAGTTAAGTTGTCAACCTAGTAGTTTACACTTTTATTTATACGTCAAAATAACATTTTATAAATTTAAAATTCGAATTATTTTCAACCTCTTCTATATCCTAACTACTTTTTTTAATTAAAAAATTTCTACAACAGATAAGAATTATATTATTATTATATTTATATAAAAAATACGTATCACATGAAATAAGATGAAATTAAATAATAATAAATCTGACATAATTGAATTTAATTGAATTATTTTGGAATTTAGGGTTTAGAATGAAATTGAATTACTTTGGAAATTGGGGTTTAGAATGAAATTGAGGACTGTTTTGCAAGTTTTAAAAGTTGGGGAACCTAAATTCAAGTGTCTGAAAAGTTCAATAACCTTTTATATAATTTACCCTAATTTCTAACGGTGGTTTAAGTTGGGGACCATATTGCAAACGGAATAAATGTTGGGGGACTGTATTGCAAGTTTTAAAAGTTAGGAGACCTAAATATAAGCTTCAGAAATGTTCAGTGACCATTACTATACTTTACCCTTGAATAAATTCAAAACTTCTTAAAAAAAATAATTCTTTATTTTTCATTGAGTCCACTATAAAATTACACCCCATGTGCATGTGCTGTTAATCCAAGTCATCCCCACTGGTTCCTGCTGACTGCACCAGAATCTGGCTCACTTTTCCCCGTCTTCAGACCAACTGGATATTTTTTTCACTTCTCAGTCAGAAAAAATCAGTCAGAAAAAAATTATTTTTTTTTCTAACGATCAAATGTATATATTTATGTATTATTACCAGGGTAAATATTGTACTATAGTAAAGCCACCTTTGTCAGTGATGATGCCCCCCAGTTTATCATCTTTGATTAGAAGTTTCACTTGGTTGTCTCACTCGCCGCCACTGCGAATTCGAGCAGTTTTCGCTACTAACTCGAAATCATTCCTTCGTATTCATCCTCGGTATCTCCATTGTCGTCTTCGTTATCTTGAACCACATCCGGGTTTTCCCTGTCAGCTTCTTCTTCCATCAATGACGCCTGACGGATGACTTCTTGCTGCTGTTGCCATTGCTGTTCCGGCCGCACCATTAGTGGCACCATCGTGCTGTCGGGCTTGGATAACTTCTCTTTGTAAAGAGCATCCAGCTGGTGGAAATATGGGCATGTCTTGGAATATTCGGGCCTCGTATTGTTGTTTTCTTTTACTTTCTTGTAGTATTTGTTGATGTTTTCCCATTTCTCTTTGCATCTCTTGGAACTCCGATTATATCCCAGATTTCTCATGGCGGATGAGATCTCCTCCCAAAGAGGACCCTTCGCTCCATTATTTTGATACTTGATGTTAAGATTGGTTCTAAGCTTTATCAGAGCCTCGATTTCAGCTTTTGGCCATCGTGAAGGATTTGGTGAAACTGAAACTGGAACCACATTATTATTATTATTATTCCCTCCAGTATCGAAATTCAAGGCTTCGGTTGGCGGTGGTTGTGGTTTCGGCCGCTGCAATGGAGGCGGTGGAAGCGAAAACGGTACCGACATCGGCTTCACAGGAGGAGGTGGTTCTGGTGGAGGATTCTCTTGTCGCGGTTGCGGTTGCACCTGCACCGTACTCGGTACTTGCTGTCCCGATATGTTTTGCAAGAATGCAAGCACTGCAGCATCTTTGGCAGCCGCCTTGGATCTTTCCTGGACTAAAATCTCGTGTTCTTTATTGATCCCTGCCATTTCTTGAATCCTCCAAGCTTCTTCTCTAGCCATCCTTTTCTGCTCGTATTTATCTATGGTTTGCAAGAACTTGTTCTGCAGCTCCTCTTGCTTATCAATCACCTCCTTTGTCAGCCTCTTGAAAAACTCCTTCCATATTTTCCTCTTCTTCCCACTGCTTCCTCCATAGGAATCGTCGTTGGACGTGGTCGAAGAAGAATTGCAAGTGGAGAAAAGATTCGACGACAGATTAAACAAACAAGGATTCATAGAATGCATAGGAACCGCCTTACTTGAAATTGCAGATTTCATTATCGGTACAGTGACATTGTTTGTTCGAGGTACATTAGTCGGATTCGACGTCGAAACCGATATCGGCTTCAAAGGTAACAACGATCGGAGTGAATGAACATTATTGTTTTGAAAGGCTTCTAATTGATCGAAGAAACGGTAAGTCTTGGCCTTGCTTGTTCGGCCATATTTGGTTCTCTTGTGGTACTTGTAAACATTCTCGAATTTCTCTTTGCATTTCTTGGCACTTCGATGATATCCAAGCTCAGATAGTTTCCTGTTAAAAACAGGTTTTTTTTCTCTTGTTATAAATCTATCTCAAGCCCGGCAATGGAACAAAATAAAAGAGCCCCATGGGCACTCACAAGAAAGTAAAGACCTAAGCAGCTAAGGTCACATGGGAAACTCACAACCCATGTTGGAAGTATATGTAGACATTTATTAGGCTGACAGTGGACAAAAAGCGAAAACAGATCATCTCTGATATCACCATCTGGGTTTTTTATCTGTGTAAAACTTTAAGTTTAAATGCTTGAAAGAACAGCAGTTTGACAAGATAAGGCTGAAATCAATTCCCAGTTCGTAAAGCACTGAATTCCACTTTCTCGGATCCCGAGAAAAGTAATCAATAGTAGTATATATCATATGAAGCTATGCACTGTTTATTTATCTTAAAATAGAAACCTTAGAGCTGAGTTTGGAAATCAAAATCCAGTGATCCTCATGCATGATCAGCTGAAAAGATGGATTAAATTCTCCATCCAATGAAGCAAATACCAAATAAAAAGAAAAACGAATTCTAGCTCACCTAGAAACCTCTTCCCACAGTGGACCTTTGGGAATTGAGTCCCGGAAAACAGAATGCATGTCGGAACGTATCTTCAACAAAGCTAAAGTCTCTTGCCTCGGCCACCGATTTCCTCCGAAACTCCGGTCACCTTCATCGACCCGACCTTTATCTTCTTCGCCTTCACTTCCGTCATGGATTCCAGGCACCGTTGCCGCTTCAGCAGAACCTTCTACCATACTTGAGTCCCCCATCACAGGAGTCTCTCTTGGCAATTACAACACCAAAAAAGGAAAGGAAAAGAAAAGAAATAGTATAACAAGCGCAAGACGAATATTATCAATAGGGTTTTATGTAAGATAGATATACGGTGAACTATTTTACTTTATTGTTGGGTGTGAATCTGCCTGTCCATCTCAACCCCTCAATAAATAAATTAAAATGAAATAAAAGCAATTTGCAAACAATAACCTTTTTCTTCTTCTTTTGTAATGTTTAACTTACATGGCAGCTTACAGCTATTTTTCGCTTTTGCTGGTGAAAAAAAAACCAAATGGTTATCTGGATTTTTTATGCTAGTAAATATAAAGGGAGTAGATAGCTGAATTATAAATAAATAAATTAGGATAAATATATTTGTATATTTTATAGTAAATATACATAAAAAGGAAGAAGATATATGAATTATAAATAAATAAAGGTAAATAAATTGTATTAATTTTTTTTATTAATATAAAGTGATTACATGATAGTATCTATTATAAGAATTCTCAGCCCTTCGACAATTAAAACTCAAACATTCTTACCGTCTTTAATGTTTAAAATTAAAATCTTTAAGGATAACAATAATCTATTTGACAGTGAAAATATTTTGATTCATATTTTATATTAATTTTAAATATAAGAAATAGTAATGGGAAATTTATTAGCAACAATGGCTACGGCTACAGACAGTGAGGACAGGAAAAATGAGTCGGGGGTAAGGCATGTAGGTCAGCTTCGCTTATTGTGACGTTTGGGAATTAAGTTGCCGTTGGTACACCTAAGACTGAAATTACTACTAACCCCTTCCTTGTATCCCGTTGCTAATGTATTCTTGTATACGCGTCTATGTTTTTACTGTATACTTTTTAACTTATAGATAATCGATCATAAGCATGAATGTTGTTATTCTTCTCAAATTTTTTTAGTGTAATAACATTTTAAGTCATTTTTAGTTTAAATATTAGTTAATAAGATCTCTGACTCTTCCAATTTTTATATTTAAATACTTTATTAAATTTTGTTTTTTCATTGTAAATAAATTAGCCCTTCCAAATGTTTAATCCTAGCTTTATCCGTGTAAAATACATACATACATATATATATATATATATAATATCTTTTTTATATATAATATTTTTTATATGTAAGATAGACAAGAGTAAAATTTCAAAATGAATATAACAAATAATATAAATAACTAATTGAATAGAATTTAATTTTAAAATAGACATGTATCCACTCCAATTATAACATACATTCGCCGGTCTAATGAATTCAAATAAGACAATTCACTCTCTACTCTACACCACTATCATTGCAAAGCAAAATTCAATGTAAATTTGAATTATACTAGTAAATGGAGCTTTAATTTAAAATTAGAGTTAATTATATTATAGGTCCTCAAATTATAACCCTCATTTTAAATTCATCCCTAAACTTTTGAATGTTTCAATTTCATCCTTAAACAATGAGTCTCGTTCTAAATTAGCCCTTAACTTTTGAACATTCTAATTTCATCCCTAAACCATGACTCTCTTTCTAAATTGGACCCCAAACTTTTGAATATTCCATTTTCATCCCCAAATCCATCCAAATATGTAATTAGTTTCAACTATGATTTAACCTATATTTTGTTTCTTTTCAAATATATAATAATACAACTCTTAAAATTTGGACGTGAGTAGTGTATACATACAGTTTGGTATGAAATTGGAATGTTCAAAAAGTTTGGGGACCAATTTAGAATGAAGGTCATAGTTTAGGGATGAAATTGAAATATTCAAAAGTTTGAGGATTAATTTAGAATCATGGTCAGAGTTTAGGGATAAAATTAAAAAATTAAAAGCTTAAGGACCTATTTAAAACGAAAGTCATATTTTAAGAACATATAATGCAATTAACTCTTAAAATTACAAAATCAAGTTTCAACCAAAATAATGTACTCGTCAAATTTCAAATTTCGCACCCAAAAGATTGTACATATGAACCATTTAACAACAACAACAACAACAAAACCCAATTCCCATATGTATGGGGTAAGGGGGAGGTAGGGTAGTAGGCTGCCCCCAACGCCAGGTTGAGAATAGCTTCCGTGAAAGACCTCCGGCAGTCAGAAAATTAAAAATATAGATAAAATGCAATGCATGTATAAATAATTACATAAATACATAGCTAAACAGTATTCATATGCAGTCATTAATATCATATGTGCTTCTGTAATGGGGAGTAATCCCTGCAAAATAATCCCTACGAAAGAGTCTCTGCATATAGACAGAAACCTAAGACCCAGCTAAAATTAACAGCGGAAACATGATGAGAATGATACACATGAGACAACGATAGCAAGCCCAGTTCTAATATTTCATAAATACCAATAACAGAAAAGTATTAAAAGTAAAAGTCAAGGAAATAACTACAAATGCATTTAAAAGAAGACAAAGATGATACACCCTATAGATGTGACCCACACTACTCGACTACCCTAGTCTTAAGCCTCCATAATTTCCTATCATAGGTCATGTATTCGGTAAGGCCTAAATCCCTCAAATCAGATCTCAAGCAGTCATCCCACTTCCGCCTTGGTCGTCCTTTCCTTCTGGCACCGTCGACTGTAATCGACTCTACCCTCCTGACCGCATCCGACGGTAGTCGCCTAAGGACGTGTCCAAACCACCGTAGTCTTCTCTCCCTCATTTTTTCGGAAACAGACATCACCCCTATGGACATCCTAATAGCAGAGTTTGTCGTCATATCCCACAGAGTCCTACCACATGTCCATCGAAGCATTCTCATTTCTGCGGCCTCTATCCTCCTAACGTGATCCTTCTTGGGTGCCCAACATTCTGATCCATACAACAGCGCTGGTCTTATTGCCATTCTATAAAATTTTCCCTTAAGTTTTAGAGGCACCTTCTTGTCACACAAAACTCCAGTAGCAGCCCTCCACTTTAGCCATCCCGCCTTTATACGGTGTGTAACGTCATCATCTACACCCCCATCTTTATGTATCATAGACCCTAAGTACTTGAAACAATCCTTTGAGGGAAGAACGTGTCCTTCTATGCATACTTCTACATTTTCATCATTTAACCGACTGCTAAATAAATGATGCAAGATCTCATGGATCCATCTTCCGACCTAATTTTTTAAGCAATAAATGTATCCATAAATATACTTTGAGGTATAGAATTTTGACTTGCATCAATTTTGTGTGTGCGAATGAGATTCTTTTCTCAATGAATATTTTTTTCCTCAACAAAAAGTTGAAGGACTGATTTTGATTAATAGAATAAATTAAATAATTTGCAGTTGAACCCTCTAAGGATGATAATGCCATACCTCAAGTTTTCAACTCAATTATTGATATAGAAATTAACAAATTGAAAGCAATAGGCGTGCACCAGATTCTTTTGTATATAATGCAAGAGAGCGGGACCCAGTCATCAATATGACATTATAACCATAACATATGATGGATTATTTGTGTTTAATACATACACGCAAATCAAACTATATATCATCTAACGACGACTAAATGTAATATTGTAATAATTGAGTTCTCGGTTTAGTTCATTTACTGTTGGTTAAATAATAATTTTTTATTAGATAATTTAAAATTAATTCAATCAATTGAACTATTAAATTTTAACTTTAATTTTTAATTATTAATAATTAATAATTTATTTAATTAGCTTATCATTTTAATATAATTTTAAATAATCACAGCTTAAATAAAACGGAGGAGGTCAAGTGTTAGGGCTCAAGCACACATAATTAAGTTATAACCTGACTGGTCCCATTTTCTCGACTTTTTTTTTTTTTTTTGTCTTCGTCTTTCTCAACTCATTAGTTAAATAAATATTGTAAATAAAAATATATAATGTATTTTTAGTTATTTTATGTAAATATAAAAATAATTAAAATAATATTTTTAACTTTAACAGATAAAGTTGTTTAATTTATTTATTTCAAGAATTAGTGTTAAATTAATGTTGAATTAACATCAGATACTATCTCAATTAAAGATTTAATAATAATATAAATATTATTATTCGACGCGTATATATATATATATTATAATCATGTTGAAGGAGGAAGCCAAACTATAGTATTGAAAAGATAAACTTTTGTAACTGAAAAAAATGTTAAATCAAATGATTAGTTTTTTAAAGACCCAATTAAATAATTTAATTATTTTAACTTGTAATTTATTGAGTTCGTGTAATTGCATCTGTAAAATATGTGCGTATTATCAATAAGTTAAGAAAGTTATGAAGAAATACTACATTATAATCACATCATAATATTAAAAATATTATTTTAACTCGTGATATTTACCCAATAAAAAATTTAATAAATAATATAGATATTATTAATCAACGCAAATTTATCTGTTTTTTTTTTACATAATCATATTCAGGGAGCAAATCGGAACTTTTGTATTGAGTAAGCTGAAATGAAAATTTTTGAGGCTAAAACTGTACTTCTGTTTTGATAAAAAAAATTAAAATTAAATGATTAATCTTTGTGAGGACCAAATAAGTAATGTAGCCATTTCAGGTGGGACAATACCTATGCCATTCTCCCTTGGTCTCCCCTATCATGTTTGAAGATATTTATATAAATTCTAAGAAAAATATTAATTTATATTAATTATAATATATTGGGGGATTAATGGAGATGCCCATCTTATTTCAAAAGGTGCCTTTTACTTTTCTGGATGTATTGATTCATCACATGGCGCCAAGAAACTGATAGTTTTATTTCTTGCAAGTAATGTAAAGTACACAGAGCTACTGATATTTTTAAAATTTTATCTTAGAGTAAATATATATTTTAATATCTTAATTGGTTTCCAGGTATAATATGATATTTAATTTCTTCTGATCAATTAGATATATAAATTTGGTTTTAAAGTTTAATTTAGATTTTATTTTTTTCTGTATAATTAAGTGTCTGAACCTGACTTCTTGATTCAATTAGTATATAACCTTCATGTTTTTTTTATCCAAATCAATACTTATGATAGATGGATTATTTGAATTATAAAATTAAATTTAAATACCTGATTAAACAAAAACAGTTGATACTAAATTAAACACCAGAACTACCCAAGTTACTAAGATGTATATTAACTTACTGGATAGACTGAATTGTAACAAAGTAGGGATCCGTGGTTCACAGAGACATTTTTACCAAATAGATTAATAATTTTATATTATTTTACATTTTCATTTTTCAAAACAAGGGGAGGCGTCCTAAATAAATGTAGAAAGTTAGATCCAAGTTTCTTTAAAGGTGAGGATTCCAATCATTTGAGTTTATGGTACTTAACACCCTATTAATTAATAATGAATACGTTCATACTTTTAAAATCTATTACTAATCACCAATAATATGTTGGTCTGGTGGTATGAAACACTAGATTTCTTAAATAAGATTTAGGGTTCAAACTCTGACGTTTGTGAACTAGGCAAATTGAGTTGAGAGAGTCGCCCTTACCTATGCAGTATCTGATCTAAATTAATCGATAAAAAATTAGATATTAGTGATTAATTTAAAAAAATCAATTACTAATCGTCAATTTCGGATCAAAGAAACATCAGCCACCCCATTGTTTCTCTGTGCTATCATTTAATTTAAGCAAAGAATCTTGGCACAGAAAAGGGAACAATAAAATTAAAATTGTTGCTATTGCTTTACTCTGTCAGAGTTTTTTTTTTTTTAATGAAACTTTGCATGACTTCACCTTTTGTAGAACATAATTTATTCTGTTTAATTTTGAGTAATTATATTTGTAGAATGTGTTTACGTTATTAATGATTAAAAAATCTTATAAATTAATATTATCTTATAATCATTTAATATTATTTAAAATATTATTATTTGAATAGAATATAAATTTAAATAGCACATAATTTAAAATTAATCAAATATAAGTATTTTAAAAGGTTATTAATAAATGATCCAATATTCAGAACATGTAGTAAGTTAATAATGATAAGGCAACCAGCCTGGTATTGACGGAGTTATAACATAGCTGTCTGAGTAAAGTCGGACGTTAAAATTAAGGTATTTGTAGAATGAAGTATTATTTTTGTGGTTAATTATGAGTTACATTAAGTACAAACCACATATCCATAAATTTATAAATAAATATATATATTAGCTTAACTGGACTTGAAGACTACTTTACAACCAACCCAGCAATCTAATTATTGGAATTATAAAAATAATTTTAGTAAAATTAAAGGGTAAAGTGTAAAATAATTCACTAAACTATATTTAAAGGATCATTCTGATTAAAACTTTTTAAAGTTATGAAATAATCATTAAATTTATTATACTATTCTAAAATAATCATTAAATTTTATCAATTTATTGCTAAATATTCATTTAAGTTTACACTCACTAAAACACCGTAGTGACTATTTAATTATAATTTAATAAATTTAATGACTACTTTATAAATTTTAAAAATTTAGTGACAAAATAATCATTTAAATATAGTTTAATGATCTCTTAAAATATTTTACCTAAAAGTAATTTTTTTTAGATTTTTATTTAGATTCATATGACTCATAAATATTCGTTTTTATTATTTTCTTATGTGTTTAATATATATAATTGTCAGTTAAATTAAGAAAACAACTGATTGAACCCATCGATTTAACCATCGTTTACCTTTAGTAATTCTGATTCACAATTGGATTGCAAATGATTAAAACATTTTACAAACTATCATTTATATTTATTTATTTATTAAATAAATGATTACGATTATATAATTTTTTTAAAAATTAAATTTGAATAAGTTACGTTAATTTTATTTACGTTCGAAACAAACTCATCTAAGAAAACATAAACCAATTTATTTAAGAATCATATAAAACTTTTGTAAAAAAATCATATAAAGCTATTTTATATTTTTTTTTACAGAAATATAAGCAGATAATTTTGTTAAGAACAAAATATCCAAAATAAAAATTAAGATTTATAATTAGAATCATAATCTAAACACATAATTAGGATCCTTATAATCGTTTAACGCAAGAAATTAGAACTTAATTTCTTATACGGACCATAGAAGGAAAATGTGAAAAATCCATCTTAAAATACTTGAATAAAAGGTAGATATGAACAAATTTGATAGTTATGGTAAACAAATTAGAACATGAGATTAAACTATTAAAAGACATTTTGAAAACATTTTAATGTTTCGATATAACAAATTAACTATAAATGAATTTTAAGATTTTACAAATGATTTTCTAAGTATATTCGATTTAATTACTCGAATATCAAAATATTACTCCAAGTCTTTCAAAGATCAATTTCAATCCTTACTAAAGTGTAAAATTGTGTTTTAATCTTAAAATATTTTTGAAACAATTTTCACAAAGTATTTCGAACAAAAAACGAGTCTAAAATCAATTTTTCAAAAGAGTGTACCGATGCACCAATCCATGCATCGATGTACCATTGAATAAATTGAACATCGAATGCATTTTATGCATCGATGCACATATCATGCATCGATGCACTCAGGTTTTTATGAAAACATCGAATGCATTTTATGCATCGATGCACAAGCCATGCATCGATGCACTCAGGCTATTTTAAAACATCGAATGCATTTTATGCATCGATGCACCCTTAGTGCACCGATGCACTAAGTGTTCCAACGGTCGAAATATTTGAATTTTACACATAGTGTACCGATGCACTAGCCCTATGCATCGATGCACACAAGCTCCCAACTGATTTTATTAATTGTTTTCACACAGTAACGGCTCTAATGACTTAATTAAAGATCCCCAACGTTTAGAAGTGATTCAAGGAGTATTTAAACAAGATTAGAAGCCATTGATCAATAACAAGAAACAACAATCATCAAGAATCAAGAGAGAATCAAAGAGAAAGCATCAAACCTCAAGTTTGAGCATTTCAAGCCTATTTTTCATTCAATATTAATTTTTTCTTTCAAGAACACTTATTGTGCTCAATTGTATTTATTCTTGAGTGTTTTTTCTTTGTTCTAGAATTGTACAAACACATTTTCCTTGTGAGGTTTTTCATTAAGTTTGCGAATTTGTAATCTTCTCTTTGAGAATATTGTTCCCAAGAATTGGGGTATATTCTTGAGGGAGTTGTAAGGTTATCTCTTTGGCCTCAAAAGAAAGAACAAATTAGTGAATTTGTTGGAAAATCCTTAGTGTGGATAGCTAAGGTAGTGGTCGTAGACTTTGATTGAGAAAGTCAAACCATTGTAAATCACTGTGCAATTACTTTCAATTTTCTGCAAAAGTTTCCACCAAATTTTTAATTGCCAATTCACCCCCCTCTTGGCCGATTTAGTCGATCGATTAACTCAACAATTGGTATCAAAGCCTCACTCATTTGAAGGTTTAATCGTCTCTTGAGTCGATTCGGGAAGAGATACATCGATAATCAAGTCATCAATGGCCTCCACTTCAAACTTCGACTTCAGTCTCGATTCGATGCCTGTCAACAAGCCTCATTTCTTCAATGGAGCTAACTATGCCTATTGGAAGAATAGGATGATGTATTTCATTCAAGCAAGTGACATGGGAGTATGAAATGTTGTAGAAGCGGATATATCAAGCCTCTCACTCATCCAAGATTGTGGAGTGAATGAGAGACAAGAATGTTCCATCTCAACTCCAAAGCCATCCATAGCATATTTTGTGCTCTTGGACCAAATGAATACGGAAGAGTTTCATCTTGTACAACCGCCAAAGAAATATGGGATAAACTACAAGTCACTCATGAAGGCACGGACGAGGTAAAAGAATCTAAAATTAGTCTTCTAACGCATAGCTATGAAAATTTCATGATGAAACCAAATGAAGATCTCAAAGCTATGACGGATAGATTTTCAACGATTGTCAATGGTGTCAAATCATATGGAGAGATCATTCCAAATGAAAAACTTGTGAGGAAGTTAGTTTACTCACTTCCAAAATCGTGGCAATCAAAGAAGACGGCAATCATCGAGGCTAAGAACCTAAAGTCCTTAACTCTTGAAGAGCTAATTGGTTCCCTCCTCACTCATGAAATGATGCTTGAAGATGAGGTGGACCTTGATAAGATTGACGAGACACCAAAGGAGAAGGAGAAGAAGAAAAACATTGGAGTTGCTCTCAAATCCACAAAAGATGAGAGTGATTCAGATGAAGATGACGAGGAAATGGCATTATTTGCCAAAAGATTCAGGAAATTGATGAGGCCCAACCGAGGAAGAAAATTCAAATGCAATAAAGGCTTCAAAACTGAATCGAAGGAGAAAGACCGATTATTTACTACGAATGCAAAAAGCCGGGGCATGTCAAATATGATTACCCTCAATTGAAGAAAATGGTCAATCCAAGAAAAAGCACAAGGCACACATGGCTACATGGAGTGATGAAGAAGGTTCCGATGAAGAGGAACAAGAAGTAGCCAACTTGTGTTTAATGGCCATCGGGGAAAACTCTAAGGTAACCTCTAACTCATTTGATTCGGATGAAGTATCTTATGATGAGTTATTAGAGGATTATAATGGGTTGGCTTCGGATTATAAGACTCTATTTTCAAAATACAAAAATGATGTTTCAAAATTAAAAAATGAAAATAGTCTTATGTTCAAAACCAACAATGATCTTGAAAGTAAGATTAAAGATTTGTAAATCAAAATTAATGATTTTGAAAAAGAAAAATACTGATTTGCATAACTTACTTTCAAAAGTTCATGATGATATCAAAAAGAAATTGATGATATTAAAGCTTCTTTTAATAAAGTTGGAACAAAAAGTTTTGAAAAGGTAAAAATTCAAAATCCAAATTTGTTAGAAAAAGTTTTAGAAACTACAATCATAGAAGTCCTCAACGAACTTTAAATGGTAAAATCATTAGGAGTATATGGGTTCCTAAAGACTCATTACTACTAAATATAAGATGTCCTTCATAAATGAATACCTAAGGGGACAAGGATTTTTGAAACTAATTAATATGGACCCAAAAGAATTTGGGTACCAAAAATTAGAAATTAATCTATTTTGTAGGAAAATGAGCATTGCTACAAGGCACGGGAAACAAATTCAAATTCATGGTACCTTGATAGTGGATGCTCGATACACATGACTAGAGACAAGAGCTGATTTATTGAGCTTAACGCTAAAATTGGAGGAGAAGTAACTTTTGGTGATAATTCAAAAGGTCATATTGAAAGTATAGGTACTATAGGTAATACCTCTTTCATACAAATTAAAAATGTTTTATATGTGAATGGATTAAAGCATAATCTATTGAGTATTAGTCAATTATGCGATAAGGGATTCAATGTCATGTTTGAAACTAATGGTTGTAAAGTTATTGACATTGTATCTAATCGGATTATGCTTATTGGTCATAGAATAGGAAATATATACATGGTGCATTTAGAATCTATTGACATGACTAATTTATGCCTAGTTGCTAAGGATGAGCATGATAGTTGGTTATGGCATAGGAGACTAGGACATGCTAGTATGAGTGTTTTGCAACGGTTAAATCAAGAAGACTTAGTAAGAGGGTTGCCTAAACTAAAATTTGATAATGATAAAATCTGTGATGCTTGTGCTAAAGGAAAACAAAAGTGAGTTTCTTTTAAATCCATTAATGATGTATCAACTAGTAGAGTATTACAATTGATCCATATAAATTTTTTTGGGTCAACTAAGACTACTAGCTTGGGTGGAAAACAATATGCATTTGTCTTGGTAGATGACTATACTAGATATACTTGGGTTCTATTTTTAAGTACTAAAGATGAAGCATTAGAACATTTTATCACATTTTCAAAAATAATCCAAAACGAAAACGGTTACACTATCACTAGTGTTAGAAGTGATCATGGCACTGAATTTGAAAATCTTGGATTTACTGAGTTTTGTAATTCTAATGGTATTAGCCATAATTTTTCAGCACCTAGAACCCCTCAACAAAATGGAGTTGTTGAGAGGAAAAATCGAACTTTAGAAGAAATGGCTAAAACCATGCTTTGTGAAAATAATTTGCCAAAATATTTTTGAGCGAAGCCACAAATACCGCTTGTTATGTAAATCGAGTAATGATTAGGCCAATTTTAAAGAAAACTTCAAATGAAATTTTCAAAAATAAAAAGCCTATCATTAGTTATTTTCATCCTTTTGGATGTAAATGTTTTGTTTTAAACAACGATAAAGAAAATCTTGGCAAATTTGATTCTAAAAGTGATGAAGGAATTTTTCTGGGTTATTCCTTAAATTATAAAGCTGATAGAGTATTTAATAAAATAACTTTAGTTGTAGAAGAGTCTATACATGTTTTCGATGATAATCCCCTTCCGAGGAAGGATTCTTGTATTGATGATGATGTAGGTATTATGCAAGCAAATGACGTTAGACATGACGTTGGAGAATCATCATCAAATGAAGAAGCAAAAGATGAGGAAACTCATGATCCCCTTGAGAATCCAACCATTGAAGAAAGGGAAGTATCATTCCCAAGAGAGTACAACTATGTCAAGGATGGTAAGATTATAGGTGATCCATCAAAAGAGGTAATAACTCGATCTTCTCTTAGAAATATTTGTAATTATGTTTCATTTATCTCATGCATAGAGCCTAAGAATATTAAATAAACATTAAAAGATGAACATTGGATTATGGCTATGCAAGAAGAGTTAAATCAATTTGAGAGAAGTAAAGTATGTACATTAGTTGAAAGGCCTAGTAATAAATCTACTACAGGTACTAGATGGGTATTTAGGAATAAGCTTGATGAAAGTGGTAATATAATGAGAAACAAGGCTAGACTTGTTTCTCAAGGGTATACTCAAGAAGAAGGCATAGACTATGATGAAACATATGCTTCTGTAGCTAGGATAGAAGCAATTAGAATGTTATTAGCATTTGCATGTTTCAATTAATTTAAATTATATCAAATGGATGTTAAAAGTGCATTTTTAAATGGTTTTATAAAAGAAGAAGTGTATGTGGAACAACGTCCTGGTTTTGAAGATTCAAAATTTCCAGATCATGTTCTTAAATTGACAAAAACACTTTATGGTTTAAAACAAGCTCCTAGAGCTTGTATGAAAGATTGTTAAACTTTTTAATTGAAAAAGGTTTTTCAAAAGGGAAGGTTGACACTACATTGTTTTTAAAGCATAAAGGTAAAGATTTATTAGTAGTTCAAATTTATGTTGATGATATTATATTTGGTTCTACTAATAATGTTCTTTGCCAAGAATTTTCTAAGTTAATACAAAGTGAATTTGAGATGAGCATGATGGGGGAGCTCTCATTTTTTTGGGACTCCAAATCAAGCAAAGAAAATATGGCATCTTATCAATCAAGCTAAGTACATCAAATATATTCTCAAGAAGTTTGGACTGGAAAATGAGAAACCTCATGAAACTCCAATGAGCTCATCAACAAAGCTTGACATTGATGAAGGAGGTAAATGTGTGGATGTTATTATACAGGTCAATGATTGGCTCTTTGCTTTATTTAACCTGAAGTAGACCGGACATTATGTTTAATGTTTGCTTATGTGCTATATTTCAATCATGTCCTAAAGAATCACATTTACTAGCCGTTAAGAGGATCTTTAGATACCTTAAGGACACTCCTAGTTTAGGACTTTGGTATCCTAGAGACTCTAGTTTTAGCTTGCATGCCTTCTCTGATGCGGATTCTGGAGGATGTAAATTATATAGGAAAAGCACCTCCGGTACTAGCCAATTCCATGGAAATATGCTGATTTCTTGGTTTTCAAAGAAACAAAATTGTGTTGCATTATCTACCACTGAAGCGGAATATATTTCAGCCGGTAGTTGTTGTGCACAAGTTTTATGGATGAAACAACAACTTTTTGATTATGGAATTGAAGTAGGTACCATTCCTATCAAGTGTGACAATACTAGTGCTATTTGTCTCACTAAAAATCCCATCCAATACTCTAGAACTAAACACATTGAAATTAGACATCACTTCATTAGAGACCATGTCGCTAAGGAAGATACAGTTCTAGAATTTGTTGATACTTTGAACCAATTAACGGATATTTTTACAAAACCTTTAGACAAAGAAAGATTTTGGACACTTAGGAGAATTAGGTTTAACTGACCTATCTTCACTTAGTGTTTAAAATAATTTTAGCACTTTTAATTAGTTTTAAGAAAATGCTTATAAAAATAACTCTTTTGATTGCATTCTTTGCTAATAGTTAGGGGAGTTTATGATTCTTAGTGAAAATTTATTATATGTTCAAATAATGTATAAGGATAAAATTGATTGATTGAACATAATTAATTTTCAATATATGAGTTGCCAATACCACTAGAGCTAAATAATCTAGCATTTTAAGTGTTTAAATCAGATTTTTGACATTTTTGTGCTTAATGCATCGATACACTAGAGAGTGTATCGAAGCATACTCTTGAATGTGCATCGATACACCCATCGATGCATCAATGCATCCCTTTGAATATGCATCGATGCACATGGCCATGCATCGATGCATCCGTCAGGTTTTTGGTTAAAAACCATATTTCTTCATCATTTTCTCAAAACCCTTCAAACTCTCTTAAGCTGTCGTTCGCCTCCTCTCTACCCTAAATCTCTCTTTTGCTTCAAATCAACGAAAATTAGTCGTATTTCATTCACATTTCAACTCCCAAACCTGCTACTATCATTAATTAGTGCAAAATAACTTCTCATCCTCATCAATCCGAGATTTTCAAGGTATTTTTCTAAAAACTCCTATTTTATCAAATTTTGATTTTAGAACTAGTTTAGATTAGTTCTAGGTTGAACAAAATATAGGGAATTTCTTATATGATGTTTCTAAACTAGTTTTAACAACTAATTTCATCAAAATCTCACAAATTTTCAATGATTTTTTGTATTTTCGAAATAAAAAAATCAAAAATCCTAATTTAATTTTAAATTTGATGTTTTTGATTCAATTATGTTGCTTTCATGAAAAACTATACATATTATAATTTTCAAACATTGTTTTCTAACTAGTTTTTCAAAAACTTTGCCCATTAGGACTCGATTTAGAGAACCTTGAATTATTATGAACTCAATTGAGTTTTGGGATTAATTATATTGCATACATGTGTTTTATATTTGCAGGTTACTCATCTTATTCCATTCCTTAAACCATGTTTAATCCAAAACGACCTAGTCCTCTTCATCGAGTCGTTCAAATCGACCTCCCATTCCTCCTCAACCTTCAAATCCAAACAATCCCAATATGACCATTATAAGTTCCTGTTTTAATATACATGAACGTCGTAGAGAAGAACTCTACCATAGGTACATGAATTCTTTCCAATCTTATAAAATCGGGAAGAGCGTATTCCTTCTGTTCAAGCCATGATAGATATCAACTTCGAATACCTTCCAACTCTCAAATCCTGGAAGTTTGATAAATTATTTCACCTAAAAACAATCGTCTATCATCAGTTAGTCCGCATTTTCTACTCTAATACGGTATGTATTCAAAACCAGACTCAATGTGGGATTATAGGAATGAGATCTTATCTTTTAGGACAATATATTCATATTGACTCCGAGACTATAGCCAAACAGTTTGGGCTAGATGACAATGGTTTATATAATGAAAAAGAAACTGTGGCATATCCATGTATTCCTAATGCTAGTGTTAGTACTCTACGATCTCATCACGATCGATTTCTCCATTTGATGACCTCTTGATGGTTTAGACCATCCGGAGGTAGGTACTCAACTCTTTGTATTAGGGATTTATGGTGGATACATTGTATCCAACATAACAGGAAAATCAATTTGCCATAAATCATTTTTAGTGAACTAGTAGATACCATAAATGTTGTCCCTTCTAAACATGTCGAAACTTTAATTTATGGGTGTCTACTTAGTAATCTTTTTATCAAACTCGGTCTTAACGTCTCTCTTGACAATCCTATTCTCTTCAAAACCAAATCAATTTCACCTCCTTGAAGAAAGTGATTGGAAACAGAATGAGGAAACTGGCCAATGGTTTTATCAACCCTCTAAGTAAACTCCTGGAGCGAGTTTTCACGAGCACCTCCTGCTCTTAGCTCCTCTCGTACTCCACCTCCCTGGCACCGGCTACAGACGCTGATCCCGAGCTTCAAGGGCTATTTCAAGATATTGATGATCCCGACAATACGCCGGCACAACAAGAGGATCAAGTGCCTCTATATTTCGTTCGTTTTTTGAGACATTTGATCTACGGTTTGCTTCCATCGAATCCATTTAACTGCAAACAACGAAACGGTGAATCCTCGCTTAGACACTTTGGAAGTTCAACAAATGGAGTTTCAAAGGGAGATGCTTGCACGTATGGATGCTATTACTCTAGAGATGCAAGCACGATTTCCTCCTCCTCCCGATCTTCTATGGACGAGTAGACCTTGCTTTGTTTTTGTTTTGGATCAACTTAGAACTTTACTTGTTAAAACTTTTTGAATGCTTTTGGATTGTTTTACTTTGATTATTGGATGTTTGAATTTGTTTGGATTTATATTTTGGTTGCTTTGGATATTAGATCTTAATATATATATGTTTGGTTTGAAATTTTTTTTGATATTAATACTTATTTTTGCATTATTAGACATATATGACCAATTATCCATTACATGTTTATGAATATTGATTATGAAAACTAATGACTAATCTCTCTTTTGTTTCTGATCTTAGTAGCTTAAGCTTTAATTTTATAAAGAACAATTGGCTTTTTTTTAAATCTTGTTTAAAAAGTTTTAGAGTTTTTTTATTTAACAAAAAGGGGGAGAATATAGTAAGGGGGAGTAAATTAAATTTTAAAATTGTTTACAAAAATTATGTTCAAAGAAAATCTTAAAATTACTCAAATGTTTTGTTATATCAAAAAGAGGGAGATTGTTAAAAACATTTTAATGTTTCGATATAACAAATTAAATATAAATGAATTTTAAGATTTTACAAATGATTTTCTAAGTATATTCGATTTAATTACTGAATATCAAAATATTACTCCAAGTCTTTCAAAGATCAATTTCAATCCTTACTAAAGTGTAAAATTGTGTTTTAATCTTAAAATATTTTTGAAACAATTTTCACAAAGTATTTCGAACCAAAAACGAGCCTAAAATCAATTTTTCAAAAGAGTGTACCGATGCACCAATCCATGCATCAATAAACCATTGAATAAATTGAACATCGAATGCATTTTATGCATCGATGCACATACCATGCATTGATGCACTCAGGTTTTTATGAAAACATCGAATGCATTTTATGCATCAATGCACAAGCCATGCATCGATGCACAAGCCATGCATCGATGCACTCAGGCTATTTTAAAACATCGAATGCATTTTATGCATCGATGCACCCTTAGTGCTCCAATGCACTAAGTGTTCCAACGGTCGAAATATTTGAATTTTACTCATAGTGTACCGATACACTAGCCCTATGCATCGATGCACACACACGCTCCCAACTAATTTTATTAATTGTTTTCACACAATAACGACTCTAATGACTTAATTAAAGATCCCCAACGTTCATAAGTGATTCAAGGAGTATTTAAACAAGCTTAGAAGCCATTGATCAATAACAAGAAACAACAATCATCAAGAATCAAGAGAGAATCAAAGAGAAAGCATCAAACCTCAAGTTTGAGCATTTCAAGCCTATTTTTCATTCAATATTAATTTTTGCTTTCAAGAACACTTATTGTGCTCAATTGTATTTATTCTTGAGTGTTATTTCTTTGTTCTAGAATTGTGCAAACACATTTGCCTTATGAGGTTTTTCATTAAGTTTGCGAATTTGTAATTTTCTCTTTGAGAAAGAGTGTTCTCAAGAATTGGGGTATATTCTTGAGGGAGTTATAAGGTTATCTCTTTGGCCTCAAAAGAAGAACAAATTAGTGAATTTGTTGAAAAATCCTTAGTGTGGATAGCTAAGGTAGTGGACGTAGACTTTGATTGAGAAAGTCGAACAACTGTAAATCACTGTGCAATTACTTTAAATTTTCTGCAAAAGTTTTCACCAAATTTTTAATTGCCAATTCACCCCCCTCTTGGCCGATTTCATCGATCGATTAACTCAACAAGACCACTGACAAACACAAATTAAAGTTAAACATTGTGAGAAAACTATTTACGGGCTAGATTGTGTATCTAGATCCAATTCGATGGTCCAAAGTAGGAAAGACTAGCGAAATAACAAATGAACGTCATCTTGATTGGTCGTGGTCAGGCCTGTCCTAATAGATTTAAAGACTAAGTGCTACATTTTAAAATTAGGACCCTAAAATATTTTATAATAAGACGAAATTGTAAAATATCAAAATTTACCATATTACAATTGTTCCTTAAAAATAAAATAAAAATCCAAACATATTGAACTAAGACAATGTCACAAAACAACCATACAATGTGACATTTTATTTAAAAAATGTCATCAATCGAATGCTCTTATAAGCAAAAAAAGATATTTTTTAAAGTGTGGGGCCTTAAATTTTGTGGCCCTGTGATGTATCATATGTCGCACTTGTCGATGGAGGGGCCTGGTCACGAAGATATCAAATATAACTCTAAGAAAAATAAATAACAAGAATATATTATAACCATGAGAAATTGTGTCATAAAAGTGGAGAAAAATGTAGCATAAAGATAGATAAAATATTTGTCGGACATGAATAGTTAACATCTCCCATAAATATAAGTTATTAGGCTTAGATCCAATAGTACATGTAAATGACCATTGGGTTTAGACCCATAATATCAACTTTCTAAAACATTTATGAACTTGATAAATGATCCAAAGACAGGGAAATTAAATTCAACGAACGTTAATTTTGCAGGATATACAATTAATTGAATCCTTCCTCATGTTTTTTTCCTCAAACCAGACATTAGCTAAATCGTAGCTTCCTGAGCTCGGCGAGAAACAACAAAAATCATCCTAGTTGAAGGAATATGGAATAACATCTCGTCTAAAGGTTACCTTCGATATAGTTTTGTCAACTCTTCTGCTACTTGATTTTGCTCACGAATCACATCTATAAGAGTATGATTGTCCAGTGAAACTGAAGTTCCATACACCACCCAAATTGCGCTAGCGCTATCAATCTCGATATCAATTTTGCTAAATCTTTTTTTTATTTAATCTTGAATTAGATACTATAATGTAATTTTAAGTAAGTGACACCATCTAAATATATTATGGAAACGTGACTTTATAAACTTGGTAGTGGGATTGTGGATCATCTACTACCATATTTTAGGATTGAGTTAAGAGGATTTGTCTCCATTATTTTTTTTTATGAAAGGCTTACTTCATCAATGACTTCATCTCCATTGTTAGCCCTACACCGATGTCCACTGACATTACTGCCGATCTGGCTCGGCAAACAATAGTGTCGATCCAGAGATGTGATCTTATTGCATCATCCAGGAAAACTAGAGTAATGGCTGTCGAAATTTTTGCAAAGTTGCGATACGCCGTCACGATTGCTATCTTCACGTTTTGATGCTTTTATCAGAAATATTCGTTTTGTTTACTATCGTGATACATACGATGTGATTGACAAGACGTCTGCCATAACACTCACGGAAACTTATGCCAAAACATAACACGTTTAAAGCAAAAAGAAAGAAGAAGAAGAAGAAGAAGAAGAAGAAGAAGAAAGAGCGGAGAGGATTGAAATGATGAAGTTGCATTATTGGAGGAGAGCTTACATTCTATTTTTATATACTTTTGGTGGAACTTTCTATCTTTACCTTCTATTTTTGAACTACTTTTATTTGACCTTTCTGCCACACTGGTTAGTGGATAGAAGAAAGTTCAAACTCAGTGCTAAAAGAATGACTGATAATTCGAGAAACCATGTGAAACTAACCAGGCAAGTTTTTTATTCCTTGTGCTATTTTCTACACAAAATCTGGCTCATATTTGGGAATGGATGACACTGTTAACGAAGAAGAACATCAAAGGCACCATTGGTTTGGTGTTGCAAGTGGATGGGAAGGGATATTTACACAAAGCTCTGCTTGGGGCAACGAATCATAAAGCGGAACGTGCCTTTAACAATTTCGCTGGTGCTTCTTCCATTATTGTCTGTCGAACAGTTGATTCTATGTTTCAACTGTTGTGAAATCAAAATAAAACATGTCTGAATTCCTGGAAAAGGACAAGTGAAACAGCTTCCATTCCAGGGATCTGTTTAGATCATATTTGCAATATAGCCCGATAACCTCACATGCTCAATTTGTTCTTTGTTCATGATTCTTCTGTTGACTTGTGAATACTGCAATGAATCACATCGGTGAATTAAGATATACTCAAAACTGACACACAAAGTGCAGCTTGCAAAGATCATAAAACCGGGAGATTGTATCTTACGGTAAATTGAATGAAACCTTTGACTAAGATTGTGACACTTGTTCCTTGGGGTATCATGGTGCATGTGTCTGATGTACTCGTCCTGTCTGAAAAATTTTACAGACATGATAGCAGCTTCAACCAAGATCTGCCTTTATCTTTCATTACCTTTTTCTAGTGCATCATTACTTAGATCTTTCATTACCTTTTTCTACTGCATTGTTATCTTTCATTACCTGTTTAACCTCTACATTGAACTGTTGACTGGATATAATAAAATTTGATATCAAAACTGTCTAAACTATTTAATCATTTGAGATTTTGGGATTAGATTTTATCATATCAAGTTAGTAGGTTAACGTCCAGCTTAGAATGTCGTCAAATTCTTAAAGGAAAAGAACGAGTTTGAAACATATGAATAGTCAGACGACTATTGTGTAACTTTTAATAGTCGGTGCTCTCAACAAAGCAACACACAATAGCCGGATAACCATTTTGTAACTTTCAATAGTTAGAAGATTCAACAATACAATACTCGGGAGACCATTTGTGTACTTTACCAAAAAAAAGCCATGAACTTGAAACCAAAGGCTAATACATACATAAACACTTCTTGCAAGTAGTCCAAACAATTGTGTCCAAATTCAACATCAAATTACCTCCAAATTTAACTTGCGGGTGCCCTTAGCCATTTGCCATTGCCACCATGCAATAATTCAGGGGAGTTCTATAGGTAGAAAAAGAATATGAACTGTAGTTAAGTAAGCTAAGCTTTTATATTGCCATAAAAGGATTAGATGCTGAATTTGCTTATGACATATATCTAGTAAAAGTTTTATCTTTTACATTTTTTAATTCACTCTGCTGTTTAGTAACCCATGCTTCAGTCTCCTCTTGAGTCATGAAAAGTAAGAAAAAAGTGTTTTTTTCTAGTGGTACACCTCAGATGATTGTTTTCAAGTTTTTTTTTTTTTGAACCAGAAGCACTTTCCACTTTAACTTATTATTGACACGTTGGAAGAGAAAATATATATAGAAAAAAGTTTTTAATTTTATTTTTTTATATAAAAAAAGGGCCAAAGGAGTCTACTGAGTGCTTGGTTTTTTCTATATATTGAAGACCTTATCAATTCAAGACTGACAAAAGGAAGCTAAGAAGCATCATCACATCATGAAGAGTTTACTTAAGTATGCAATGCCTATGGTTAACCATAAGCCTTATATTGCAATGCTCTTTGTACAGTTTATATATGCAGGCATGGCCTTGTTTTCCAAAGCAGCAATTTCCAAAGGAATGAACCCTTGTGTGTTTGTGGTGTACCGGCAAGCCTTCGCCACCATCACGTTAGCGCCATTTGCTTTCTTCTTCGAAAGGTTTCTTTCAGTGTACATAATATTTCTTGTTTGCATTAACCCCTCCGTAGTCTGCCCATTTTTCTTATTTTTAGTTTGGGGAACTTCTAATTTGCAGTAAGCTGACGTCTCTGTCATACAATTTAATCTGGAAGATATTTTTGATTTCGTTATTCGGGTACGAACTTGATCTTACTCGATGTTATAAACCAATATCAACCCATAATTCAGGATTTTCTAACAGTATGAAAATGTCAGGCTCACCTTGAGTTTAAATCTCTACTCTGTTGCAATCAAGTACACCACTGCAACATTTGCTGCTGCCACAACCAACACCATTCCTGTTCTTACCTTAATCATTGCTGTCAGCTTAAGGTACTTCAGAAATGGAGAAAAGAACGAATATTAAAGGTCTATTTCACTAGCCAAAGGACTAACTTTCAAATATTTCAGGACGGAAAGCATATCGGTACAAAAACTTCCAGGACTCGCCAAGGTGTTAGGTTCAGTAATCAGTCTTTCAGGAGCATTTGTATTTGCTTTTGTTAAGGGGCCAGCTATAAATTCCATGAACTGGAATTCATCAACTCACAACCAAACCACAAATTCCGTGATCAAGAATCACTCGGTAGGGGAGTGGATAAAAGGTTGCCTTATCATGCTTGCGGCCAATACAGCTTGGTCTATGTGGCTTGTTTTGCAGGTTTGATATGAATTAACATGCTATCCTTCTCATCCCATTATCCCTTTTTATCCACTGTTTTTATGTTTATCCTTTGACGATGTATTTTCAATATTTAGGGTCGAATTGTGAAGCGATATCCGGCCAAACTACGCCTTACGGCTCTACAATGCTTCTTTAGTTTCATTCAATCTGCAATTTGGGCAATTGCAGCAGAGAGAAATCCATCAGCTTGGAAGCTTGGATGGGATGTTCATCTTCTAGCTGTTTTATATTGTGTATGCTAATCGTCTCATCCATTATAAACCATCTTTGCATCAAAATTAACATATCTAGAAACATGTGCCCCGAACCAGTCATTAAACTTTTTCTCCATAACAATCATGAAGAAGCTTCAACAGTAGTGTCATCAAATCAGTTACTATTTACCTTTTTTCCAGGACCTAAATAGAGAAAATTCTAGTATTCTCATTCAATTCTCTTTTAAAAGCATCTCTTGGAAAAGAAGTCATGTAACCTATTAGGCCAAAATTGTGGCACTAGATGATGGAAATCATTTCAATTCCTGAGCCTGTCAGAGCAAACCATAGTGATTGCACCACTTGCACAACATGTTTAACAGTAAATTATATAGTATAAGTGCATATCTAAGTAGGGAATACGGCCTCAAATTCGACGTAAATTGATTCATGAAATCGCATATTGGCAGGGTGTGATTGTGGCTGGCATCACATACTGGCTGCAAGTCTGGACCATAGAGAAGAAAGGTCCAGTTTTCACGGCAATTTTCACTCCATTAGCTCTAGTGATAACTGCCATCTTCTCTGCATTCCTGTGGAACGAGACTCTTCACTGGGGAAGGTACTGTATACCATTACTCAT
Organism: Hibiscus syriacus; assembly: GCF_006381635.1. Taxonomy (NCBI): domain Eukaryota; kingdom Viridiplantae; phylum Streptophyta; class Magnoliopsida; order Malvales; family Malvaceae; genus Hibiscus; species Hibiscus syriacus. Next base: position 1,921,885 of record NW_024062765.1, read on the forward strand.
GTTAACAAATTTATCAAGAACTCACGACCGTCCGTTTCGTGACGTTTTACCAATCATTTGATGCTTATTTTTCATTCATGTTGCAGTGTTGCAGGGGTTGTGCTACTGGTTGGAGGTCTGTACAGTGTGTTGTGGGGTAAGAAGAGAGAAGAAGGAGAAAGGGTTGCAAATGAAGAACATGTTGATTCTAATAAAGAAAAATTGTACTGGAATGTATTACACATCAGTGATGACTTTTGACTCCTTTTGGTGATGATATTTTCCCACAATGTGAAACTCCGCAAGGGGAGATAATACCATCTTAGTCTTAGCGTCCTCAAAAATATCTACTTTTCTTTTTTCACTTCTATTATTGGCTTCATGTTGTCTTTTCTCTAACTTATTAGTGTTTTGATTGATCCATTGAACCACTTGTGAATACCTAAACTTTGTTATCGTATATCTGTTCTCATTGTTCAATGGATGAAATATCATAACAATGTTGATTTTTTTTTTTAGTTAGGTGGGGGAGCTATTACATTCAAGTAAATGTTGGAGTACAAACTCATACAAAGTAGGACAACATGAGTGCCATTGACCATTCAACCAATTAATAGATTTTATGGTGATGTTGAATTTGATAAATCTTTACATTACGAGTCTCACTCAAAATATTCTAATACAAGAAATCGATCTCGAAGTTGAATTACGTTGAATACAATTTTAATTGAGAAGTATTGAAGCAACGAGCAAATAATGATTACAAGGAAATAAATTGCTTAATGGATAGATACCCCCAAGTTATGTTTAGTGGAAAGTGATGAATGGACATTGAGAGGTTAGCTTTAGCAAATAAATGAGAGATGAATTCATGAACCATCCTCTTATCATTTTTCTTTCGTCTTCATCGAATATCAAGTGAAGAATGAAAAACAAAAGGTTTGCAATTTAATCCTTGGATTGAAGATTTTGTTAGGCCAAAGTAGTTTTGTTGAACAAGTTCAACTCCAATTGCAAAGAGTAATAGTGGGAACAGATGTTTGTGTGATTTGATCCTATACCAATGTAACAAAGATACGTGAAGTGGAAAACAAGTGTCATGGTAACATGGCATTTGGCAGCACCTAAACCTAATCAAATGTCAAAGAGAAAACACAATATACTAGGGGAAGAACATTATCCTGTAAATCTAAAGTGGCTTATCAATGTAATAATTTGTTTTATTTTGAATTTGTCTGTATTCGAAGAAAATTTAATTAAAAAACGTTAATGAAAGCCACTAACTCGATCAAAGAGAAACTTTTTTACGTTAAACCCAGTCATATAAGGACGTAAGGGCCGAGCAATGGACGGGAAGGAATATTAGCATGGTTTTTTAAATGGGTAAATAGTTTGATATCGTTTAAGTAAGGTGTCGAGTTTCAATCTTTGTATATACAAAAAAAATCTTTTAAGAGATTCGTCCACTAAAATCATGTGTATGACGTAAGTCGATTCAAATTAATTAAGACGAAATCTTATAACCGAGAAGGCAACAAACAAACAAAATAGATATCGATGGCCAAAACTATGATGTGAGCAAAAAAAATCAGCATGTGGGTTGACTCACTCCAGTTCATATAAAATTTTTATATAATTTACAAATATATATTTAAATTCAATTATTTCAAATCTCACCTTTTGATGGAATATTGATTTACAACTCCATTCCCATATCAAATTTTCATTCTTTCTTTAGTAATTTGGATGTTTTATTAATGAGTAAACTATAGGATTGATCAACTTCATTTAAGTTATATATATTTTTCTTAATTGAATTCAAAAATTATAGTATTTGGTTACTTTTGTTTTTATTTAATTAAGATGAAGTTATTGATTGTTAAATGTCGTTAGACTTTCAACATATTGCTGACGTAGCATGTGAATTTAGAAAATTAAAAAGGGTAAACTACATAAATGATCACTAATGTTATAGTAAGTTTTTGTTTTCCCATTAAAGTTTCAAAAGTAATAATTGGTCACTAAAACATCAAATGGATCCTTGAACAATAGTTTTATATCTAACTTACCCTAAAAGCTTTCTAATTTTTCCATCATTTTCCAATTTCTATACATGTACGTTTTAAATTTTAAAAATAAAACGTGAAAATGAACTTTTTTGGACATGAAACAATCGAATATTTCGAATGATAAAAATTTAATTAGAAAGTTTTTTTGGAATAAATCAGACATAAAATCATTGTTCAAAGACCTATTTGATGTTTTAGTGACTAATTTATTATTTTTAAACTTAAATGAGGAAAATAAAAACATACTCAAACATTATTGACCACTTGTATAAATTACCGTTTTTAATTTTCTAAGTGCCACATCAACCATCTATTGAAGGTATATCAACAATTAACGTCAATTACTACATCTTAATTAGATAAGACCGAATCTTAATTAAAGAAAAACGAAAATAACCAAACTTTATAATTTTTAAAAAAAAGGAAAATTGTGCAAGATTTAATCAGAAATTATCAATAACGTATTATCCTTTATTAATTTATCAGATTCAATTACTTTTATTATACCTACTCATATAATAATATGAACACGATCTTTCCCATATCTGCTGACGTGTCTGAGAAGCAACTGGTACTTTCTTTTTCTTCTTCTAAATAATATTCAAGCAACCATACCTGCAGAAGCAATTGCATTTCACTGGGAAAGTTGTAATAAAAACAAGTAGGGTAAAGGACTGTGTGTTTACTTTCATTATTATTACATTGCTTGGACGTTGGGATGATTGGATTTTGAAGAATAAATACATCTCTTCCATATGTCTACTTGATTACTTCATCTATGAAAAAAAAATTAACTACTTTACCAACTGGTTTATTATTAATTTTAAAATAACTATCTCAAGCAAATAATATAAAAATGCAAATTAGCTTTTCATCTTTCGTGAACTCTTGTGGATAATGGATATATATGATTAAATTCATATTTTGTCAGTCCTATTGATATAGTGAAGGAAATTCAGGGGGGCTGACCAACAAAATTTAATACTAGTAATATGTGTGGGGAATAAATATTCTTTTTATTAATATATTGGAAAGTACAAGTTGAGAGAATAAATATATTTTATAAATTTGGGCAAATTACGCATTTAGTACCTAGACTATCAATTTTGATCTTTTTTAGTATCTAAACTTTTAATTTTTAAAATTATACCTAAAGTTTAGTTTTATTCCATTTTAGTACCTCACCGATAAGTTTTTAAAAAAATGAAAGTCTAGGTACTAAAACAAGTTTTGTTTCTAAATCATACTTATGTTTTGAGAAAAATTAAAAATTTATGTACTAAAACGGATCAAAACTGATAGTGTAGGTACTAAATGCGTTAAGTTTTTAACGACGGGTATTAAAATAAAACAAAAAAAAATAAACTTTAGGTATGATTTTGAGAAAATTAAAAGTTTAATACTAAAACTGATAGTTTAGGTATTAAATACGTAATTTATCCTAGAAATATAAAGTTGAAAAAACAAAAAATTCTCTCACTGATGGTACAAAAAATATATATTATTGTGCAATGAAGGATCGATTATCCTTTGCGAAAATATAAGGATAAGTAAAATATAAATAAATTTTATATGGGAAGATGAAACATGCCACTCTATCAATCGTAGAAAACTAAACAAGCTTGCCGGTATTGACGGAGCACGATAACCTTAATCATCAATTATTAAAACAATAACTAAAGCAAAGAATCAAATTCTTCTTCACATGTTTTCACTCGCGGAGTCGTGAGAATTATTTTCAGTTTTTTAAGTCAAAATTATTTTTTAAAATTAAAACAATTTGATAAAGTAGTATATTTTAAGGGATAAATTTATATTAAATCTTGAAAAAAATGTGTGAAAAAATATATATGAAAATAGATCCATTTACTAAGAATATATTTTTGCATGTTAAGGAAGTAAAAGAAGGGCTTAGAAAGCATCAATTAATTTTTACATTTAATATATTATTATAAAGATAATATTAATTATATCTTTATAATGATCGATCAATATATCAAGAGAATATATGAATCAATTTAATTGATGTTTATGAAAAAAATTGCATTTAAGAAAAGTTAGGAGAAGTGACTATTTGAACTCGACATGTTTAGAAAAAAATAATGTTCTTTTTTATTATTGAAATCACTTAGTAAATTTATATATATATATATATATATATATATATATTTTTTAAAAAATTATTTTGATTATATAAATAATTTAATTGTAATAAAAATTATTTTTTAAATATAATATATATTTCTTTATTAAAAAGTAAATTATTACTGTGAACTTATAAATTTATACTTTTTTCTATTAAGTTAAAATCATTGACTTAAGTGACACTAAAATCAATAAAAGATTTTCAAAATATGAGTGAAAATATTTTGTGATATTTATAAAATTTATTAATAATACATATTAAAAACAATTTAATTGAAATTTTAAAATATACATTGAAATATTTTGTAAAAGTATACTTTCAAATTATTTTTTATTAATCAGTTCATATTAATTATTAGATAATAATAACTTTTAATTACTTTATTTAAAAAGTTAAATGAACTTATAAAATAATAATTAATTCACAATATTAATTCAATTAATCATTTTATAATAAGTATAGTTATATCTAATTTTATTAGTTTTTCCTTTTATACAAATAAGTTAAATTGTCAAGAAAAAAATGTATAGGAAATGAAAAGGGACAAGAGCAAAGGACAAATTATTGTGCATCACTGTTTCTATTGTGTGCCACATGTCCGCCAAAACCCCGCGTTTAATTTACTCTTTGGTCAGAGGCAACGTTGGAAATTAGAAAAAAAAATACAAAAGTCAACTGTCAAGGACACAGAGCCTCTTAAGGAAATTTCGTTTGGTGGACAAGGAGAAACAAAATTACTCTATTGTAATTTGATTAATTAAATTGAACGAATACTTTATATATATACACTGTGAATTTAAGATAATATATGTTTAAATACTTTAAATCTTTTGACATCGAATCGAATTTTTATATTCTTAACATACGCGATGTTCTAACATGAATCTTCAAAGAATAATAATAAATCTTTTTATCATTCAGATCGTTTAGTTCGTACAAATATATTATATTTAAATTAATAAGATTAATCGGTTATTTTTCTTTAAACACTAAAATCATCGTTTTTTTCTATTCTTTTTTTGTTTGATAGACTATGATATTAGTTTTCTCATTTACTTTTTCATATATCAAATATTTTTTTTAATTTTTTAAAATTTATAATAATTATGTCTTTATGATAAGTTTTCATTCGTTCGATCGTTTTTCTTTTAATTTTTCAGGGTTGAATTTAACATCTTTTCGACTGATCAAGATGTCGTTTATTTGTTATCCCGTTGGTCTTCTCTAATTTGGATTCTCGAGTTGGACTTGGATTCGTGGTTTGCATCCGTAGAAATTTTCTCGAGACGTTCGGTTTTATTTACAATTTTCGATGGTCTTTTAATAATTTATTCATGTTGTGATTTATTTGTCGGTGTAAACAAATTTGTTTGTTTGTCTTTTGTTCATGTTTTTGGAATGAGTTTTAACATTTTTCTTATATGGTTATTGTATGATATTGAGCGGCTAATTTATTGTATCAATGTGTATAGAAAATATTTGAATTATTTATTTAGTTTACGAACTTCATTATAATTTTAAATATTTAATCTTCCTTATAAATCTAACATATTTATTTCCATAAAAAAATGATTCACATATGTATATTATTTAATTAATTGTAATTTAGGTAAATTTAAATGTTTATTACATTTTAAAAGACAAAGATTTTTGACATTTTTGAAATTTGAAATAAATTTTATAATAATTGTCAAAAGTCGTTTTTAAGTATCATAGTTTTAGTAAAGTGATTTTTAGGTGTTTATAATTTTGAGAAAGCCATTCTCTCATGTGATAAAATCTTTTTGGGTTCAAACATCGGTAACTATCAACGAATTTAGTTTGTTTTATTTATTTTTTTTGTATTATAATGATCAAAATAAAATAGAATTTAAATTGTAAGGAATGGAATGAAAAAAATTAAAATATTGTTTATAAATAAATAGACAAGTATTTATACAAATCAAGTTAACAATAATAACACACGTACATATCTTGGTTCCTATTACTCAATTAAAAGTTAATATTTAGTTAATACAAGAGTTTATGAGTGTTAAATATATTAAAATTATTTGAATCAATTTTTATATCATAAACCTTTAATCCCTAGTATTTGACAATAATTTGTTATTTATTATATAACTTATTTTTTATTCAAAAATTACCATAATTAGAGTAGTAATAAATTATATAATATAATAAGTATTTAATAAATATGTTTGCAGGATGAGTATATTTTTTTTATAAGACTATGAAAAAAATAAAGTTAATACAATTTTGGAAAATGGTACTTTATTTTTTTAAGTAAACTAAAACTCAATTTGAAACACCACAACCCGTATCCGACTCGAATACGAGTCTGAGATGTCACATTGACTTTTAAAAACGATATTCGTACAAAATATTAAAATATTTGAACTCATTTTAAGAAAATACCACAATATTCTATTAAATTATGTTTCGTATAAAATTTCGAGTCAAAAACGTATTTATGAACAGTAAAATATGGTATAAACAGTAAAATATGATATGAACAGTACCATATGAATAATAATGAACAGTGACTGCTACAGTGCCGAATGTTAAAATTTTCCATATTCAAAGAGGGGAATCGATTCCCCTGCTACAGGGAATCGATACCCTGTTACAGTGCTGCTACAGTACTTCCGTAAAATACGTATGAATTTATAAAAATCTGAGGTTTCATTCGTATAAAATTTCCATTTACATATACACATTCAAAACATTATAAAAATTAATTATATGATTTTACAAAACCGATTAAAACATGTCTGATTCAAATCTTTTATATTACATGCCAACTAAATTCTATATAACCAAATACATGTAATTCAACTAAATTTTTGATCTGATCTTCGGTAAGGAGAACTGACATGTCTTGTTCCTCTTTACTTCTCTTTTCACTTTCCAAACCTACGTGTGAAACAATCACACGCTAAGTCGATTACTTAATGAGGCATATAAAAACATGTAATAAAAACCATAAAACATTTCATATATCAAAATGCATACATGCATATATACCATCATATATCATTCAAATCATGACATCTCTTATTCTCATATGTTTCCAATACATCACATATATCACTTTTATTACATTAAAAGATAGACATGTAGTCTTATGTGCCCTATTAATACTATCGGTTCACATAATTTTCTATTACCTTATAAGTAAATACTACTTATTTTATCTCACTTTTTTATTTATTTACATAAGTAATTTATTACTTACAAGAACATATCCACTCATATAATCAAGCATACACACATTTCATGTCATTCATTTAGTTTTCTATACCCTTATCACATAACTTATTTTATTTCTCATGTTCTTATGTAAGCACATATATATATCACACATACATACATATAATCATGAAATTCATGTCACATATGATAACATTTTAAGAGTTACTTCTTACCATAGTAACACTGTCATTGGCTCATCGCAAACCAATGTTCGTTCTATAAGCACAAATTAAATTGCACTCACCTTAGCCTTGCTTTGATTCAATCCTAATCCTATGATTATTCCAGAACTTGTTTAGGCTCAATATCTATATAAATATAACATTTCAAAACCACTATCAGAAGCCTAAACATTACACTTGATGTTAATAACTTAAGCCAAAAATTCCATATATTTTTCTTTAGGGGGGAATCGATACCCTCAGGGGGGAATCTGTACCCCATGCACAATATGAAATTTTTGTTCAAGCCCAGAAAATCACTGTTTATGCCCGAAAATTCACTATATCAACTTAAATTCTTCATGCTTCATTCACTTTTATATTCTTAACTCAAATATACATACTTAAACTAATTTATATCCATTTATTTCATCTTAAACCTCAAAGTTCTATCCACCATATAGAAATCAATAATCATACCAAACTTTCAACATGCTCTAATTTCAATTCTATCACTTCATATCTCTTAATTAAGCTGATGACAAGTCGAATTTAACTTCAAATTCAACTTATCAACTCTATTTCAAGATTTCACTCAAAAACTCCAAATCTTTAATCTCCTCTGACTCCTTTATCTCTTGATTTTAAGATAACTTAAGCCTTCCTTAAGCTTAGTTATCATATAATGATCAAAACCCAACCTTTAATTTAACAAATAATCAACAAAAATAGAAACTCACATTTGCCTAGCTTCCACGGTTGGAGAAGAAGAAATGAAGAAGAAGATGAAATGTTTTCATCTTACTCTCCACATGTGAATCATTTATAAATGGGAAAAATATCTTTCTTGTTAAATGACCATTTTGTCCTTTAATTCTTTGGATAATTACTAAAAACTTTCAGGAAATATCCCCAAATAAATTATTGAAATATTCAACTATTTTAACTTGACTAACAAATTCTGAAATATTTCAATTTGGTCACTTACCCAGTATTGAGGATGTTATAAATCTCCCCTCCTTTTAAGAAATTCGTCCTTGAATTTTCATTGCACACATTGATAAGAACATATCTTCTAATACTCTTATGTTGTTTCCTTTATTAATATTTCCTTCCTTTAGTTCTTCAACTAACTTTTTCCCCTATTCATTCATCTACTGTCGTTTATCATATAAACAATAACCTCATCCATTTATGTCTTTTCTCTCTTTCTATTCTGCATTTTCCTTCGATATTTCTAAAATTCATATAATGTCACTCATCACATAGACAATAACATTTATATTCATCACTTAACATCATAAATCAATCAAATTTCTTATAAATTTTTAATTACCGTGCAATAATAACCAAACTTTTATTCCATCATCGTTTGACCAAGAACATAACCTTATATCTTCTTTAATTGTTATTAAACATATACTTTACGGAATCAAACAATCTTTCACATTACCTTGCATTTTTTTCTTACTTCTCCATTGACTTATAATCTACACTTCCATATAATCTTGATTATATTGAATCCTTTAAACTCCATCTTTCTATAATCAAGATCCCCTTATTCACAACTAAATTATATATTTCACCAATGTTTTCATACTCTATTCATTTCACTTATTCTTATTCCTTATTACCATCTCTTGTACTTGATATTTTTTTTCTCAAAGTTCCCTTTTAAACATGTAAATATTCATCTCCTTGTCTTCATCATATCTATATGATTAAAATACATAACCATATCCTGATCCATATCATACTTGATTAACTTAATCTTATATCTTTTCCAAATCTTATTACTCTATCACCTTTACTCTTACAGCTAGTCAATAACAACTGTTCAACTTAGGGCACATGCCCTAATCATATACCTTTTTTTCCCAATCAGGATTATCTCAACAATAGTTTACTTAACTTATCAAATCCACATTCATTCTCATACACCATGAAATTTTCTTTTCTCACACTAAATATTTCAACAACTTCCATCTTATAAAATAATCACCGACGTACCTATTTCTTAAACTTTTTTCCGAAACAATATTCACATCAATGAATCTTCCATTATTCCCATTATAACATTTGTTTACCATATTTTAGCTCAACCACATAGCAAGTAAATTACTTCATTTAACTTTTCCACTTTAGGATAGTGGAGATCCTCTAACATTATCCAGTTACACATTTAATTTTCTGAACGCAATTCTTAACTTTTTAATCTAGGGTACAATCCTTATGAACTCGATTATATATCTTCTTTTCCATCGAAATTTTCCTCAACTGTATCTTACTCAACTTTTCAAACTCAGATTTTTACTCAAATACAATATTGTTCTTCTGTTTCAAAATCAAACATTATGACTTTCTTTGTCTTATAAATTGATCACTGATGTATCAATTCTTAAACTTTTCTTTTACTCTTTATCTTCTCTTGAACATTCGAAGCCTTATTTCCTTCACTACATCATATTACATAATTAAAATATACATTGTATTCGAATCCACGGAGGACAATTCATAACGGAGGTCTTCCACGGAAGCTGCTCTCAACCTAGCATTGGGGGAAGCCTACTACCCTACCTCCCCTTACCCTATTACATATAGGAATAGAGTCAACTAATTGTATTCGAATCCACTGCATATTTGATTATCATAACCTGACAATATCTTATAATTCCAATACATTTCCATCACATAATTTTGTTAGCCATTGCTAACTCTTTTCCATCTATAATGTAAATCCCTTATCATATCCACACTCTTACTTATACACAATATTATTTACACGTCTACTATTTCTTTTTACATATCACTTCTTCAATAAATCTTTCGTACTATTATAAACTCCACTTCATTACTTTAATTCTATCATTACCTTTTCCCTTATGCTTTTACATTCCTTTCATATCATTTATACTTTTCCTTCTTTATCATTTTAACCTTTCTATCAATCCTTAGTTTTCGTCGAATATGCAAATCTTTTAACTTTAATACATTCATTATCACACTACTTTATTATTCAACTTATTTCTTCAATCAAAATATAAACCCTCATCAAATTATCCATATATATATATATATATATATATATTCTTTCCAGTCAAAATAATTCATTCGTTATTTCCTTCACTTATCAAACTTTCATTCTCACTCGTCCATGATACAATTCCTTTGGTTCGAATTCAACCATTCCATTTACCTTTATCTTATACAAAACTAAACCATATCATGTCCTTCATACTCACATGCTCTTTTATATCACATATATTTATCCTTAACTATCACTCCTTATCACATTTTCATGACTTTGATAGTCAACTTTATTTGAACACAACCTTATTCTTTATCATTCTTATACTTATATTTTCTCCACTTGTTTTAACAATCACTAGATTTAAATACTCATCTAATCCATTTAAAATACTTTTTATGATTCGATTTACATAACTTCTAATAGAGCTTTTAACCTAATTCACAAAGGTTGTCTTTAACCCTGACTTATTATCAATTAAATCCTTGTTTAATCTTTCAAGATCAAACCCTACTGCTGAAGTTTGTCGAACTCTCATCTGATTTGATTTTGTGATGGAGAATACAACTAATTCATATCTGGTTTAAAATTGAAAACCAGAATCTCTATCTTTCTTTGATGGTGCTTAACTTTATGAAGCACTAATTTTCTTAATCGTCTGAGATTTTTTTTCTCCAATCCTTTTATTCTTAGCTCTCTCTAGAGCTTTAACGCAATTAACCATTTCTTGAAATGAGAACAATTTCAAAACCAATAACACTCTTTTAATTTAAGGCACAAGCCCTAAACAACCAATCTCATATTCTTTCTTATCCTTCTTAATCAAAATCAACTCAACAATAAATCTGTTTAACTTATTAAACTTATACTCATACACATGCATGTGTAATTCCCTTGCTTCGAGCTCATATATTCTAACTTTATTCGTCTTATAAATTGGTCATCAATTTACTTATTCTTGAACTGTTCTATAAACCATAACCACATCACTTGATCTTTTAACGTTTATATGGTGACATTCGTTCACCATATTCTATCTTATCCACACAGTAACAAAAACTTCTCAATTTAATTTCTCCAATCTGTAGAAATGAAAACCTTCTAACATTATCTTCCTATCATTTAATCAAATGTCTATCACAACATCATAACATTTCTCAAATTCACCCTTGAACTCGGGTGTTCTCAACTCTTTTTGATACATTCCTTCTATGAATTATAGAAGTATAAAATTGAAAACACACTAAAATATCATTCCACATCATATAATATCCTCTAATATTGTACATGTACTCTCTGAGGTTTTCGCTCTTCTCCCTGCCTGGCCAGAGCAGGTGAATGCTATTACCTTCAGTCTATTGCATTGTGCTTTACTTTGAAAACTCTTATGATCATACATCTAATATAACATAACACTTTAACTCTATTATCAATAAATTATACTCCTTACACTATCAGATCAGAAAATTTTTCACTTTGTGTTGGCATGCATACTTCTTAAAACATTTTTGACTTCGTTTTTAGCCTAAAATCGACTAAACCGTAGCTCTGGTACCATTAAATATAATACCCCAACCTGTATCCGACCCGAATACGAGTCTGAGATGTTACATTGACTTTTAAAAACGATATTCGTACAAAATATCAAAACATTTGAACTCATTTTAAGAAAATACCACAATATTCTATTAAATTATGTTTCGTATAAAATTTCGAGTCAAAAACGTATTTATGAACATTAAAATAAGGTATGAACAATACCGTATGAACAGTACCTGCTACAGTACCGAATGTTAAAATTTTCCAAATTTAAAGAGGGGAACCAATTCCCCTTCTATAGGGAATCGATACCCTGCTACAGTACTTTCGTAAAATACGTATAAATTTATAAAAATCTGAGGTTTCATTCGTATAAAATTTCCATTATATACACATTCAAAACATTATAAAATTCAATCATATGATTTTACAAAACCGATTAAAACATATCAGATTCAAATCTTTTATATTACATGCACACTAAATTCTATATAACCAAATACATGTAATTCAACTACATTTCTGATCTGATCTTCGATAAGAAGAACTGACATGTCTTGTTCATCTTTACTTCTCTTTTCGCTTTCCAAACCTACGTGTGAAACAATCACACGCTAAGTCGATGACTTAGTGAGGCATATAAAAACATGTAATAAAAACCATAAAACATTTCATATATCAAAATGCATACATGCATATATACCATCATATACCATTCAAATCATGACATCTCTTATTCTCATATGTTTCCAATACATCACATATATCACTTTTATTACATTAAAAGATAGACATGTAGTCTTATGTGCCCTATCAATACTATCGGTTCACATAATTTTCTATTATCTTATAAGTAAATACTACTTATTTTATCTCACTTTTTCATTTATTTACATAAGCAATTTATTACTTACAAGAACATATCCACTCATATAATCAAGCATACACACATTTCATGTCCTTCATTTCGTTTTCTACACCCTTATCACATAACTTATTTATTTCTCATGTTCTTATGTAACACATATATATCACACATACATACATATAATCATGAAATTCATGTCACATACTATAACATTTTAAGAGTTACTTCTTACCATAGTAACTCTGTCACTGGCTCATCGTAAGCCAATGTTCGTTCTATAAGCACAAATTAAATTGCACTCACCTTAGCCTTGCTTTGATTCAATCCTAATCCTTTGATTATTCTGGAACTTGTTTAGGCTCAATATCTACATAAATATAACATTTCAAAGCATCTATCATAAGCCTAAACATTACACTTGATGTTAATAACTTAAGCCCAAAATTCCATATTTTTTTCTTTAGGGGAATCTGTACCCACTGCACAATCTGGAATTTTCGTTCAAGCCTAGAAAATCATTGTTCATGCCCGAAAATTCACTATATCAACTTAAATTCTTCATGCTTCGTTCACTTTTCTATTCTTAACTCAAATATACATACTTAAACTAATTTATATCCATTTATTTCATCTTAAACCTCAAAATTCTATTCACCATATAGAAATCAATAATCATACCAAATTTTCAACATATTCTAATTTTTATTCTATCACTTCATATCTCTTAATTAAGCTGATGACAAGTCGAATTTAACTTCAAATTCAACTTATCAACTCTATTTCAAGATTTCACTCAAAAACTCCAAATCTTTAATCTTCTCTAACTCCTTTATCTTTTGATTTTAAGATAACTTAAGCTTTCCTTAAGCATAGTTATTATCTAATGATCAAAACCCAACCTTTAATTTAACAAATAATCAACAAAAATAGAAACATACATTTGCCTAGCTTCCACGGTTGGAGATGAAGAAATGAAGAAGAAGAAGAAATGTTTTCATCTTACTCTCCCCACGTGAATCATTGATATAAATGGGGAAAATATATTTCTTGTCAAATGACCATTTTGCCCTTTAATTCTTTGGATAATTACTAAAAACTTTCAGAAAATATCCCCAAATAAACCATTGAACTATTCAACTATTTTAATTTGACTAACAAATTCTAAAATATTTCAATTTGGTCACTTATCCGGTATTGAGGATGTTACACAATTACTTCTGTTAACAATGTACATAGGATAGATAACCTGTAAATAACCAACAATCAGTTGGTTTAGTTGGATAATGCACTAGATTTTTTTAAGTAAAGTCATGTGTTCGAATCTTGACGTTTTCAAATGAGCAAACTGAGCTGGGAGGGTCATCAGAATATTAGTGACTAATTCAAAAAAAAAGATAACATGTAAACAATATGTATACTCTTAGTGATACTAATCTATAAAAGGTTTAACATAAAAATAAGTGTTTAAATTATATATATATATATATATATATATATATTATTTAGGTGATTTAAATTTTTTGGGGTTAATTTAGGTATCTAATATTTTTAATGTTATCATTTAGGTGACCACATCGTAGCAATCGTTAAAAATCCGTTAAAAAATAAGTCGATCAATCAATATTTGACATGTGACATGATTTTTTATTTTATTTTATTTAAAAAAATAAAATTCATAACTGTTTAAAAAGAACTCAAAATTTTCCTATTTTTCATAAAATGTCCCAAGACTTTCGATTTCGATGCCGACCATCACCACCCTGACAATCATCGATTCACGTACCGATCACCAGCTCGTGACCATTCATTCATCGATTGGGATGGATGAGTGTTGGAATTTAGGGATTTGGGTTTAAGAATTTTGGGATTTAAATTCACGATTGACGATAATTTATGGGTGGGTAGAATACAGTCAGTGGATAGACCGTCGATGGGAGGCAACGACGATGGACGACCGACGTGAGATGGATGCTTTGAGATTTAAAAAAAAATTAGGAATTTTTTTAAAAATAAAATTTTAAAAATTTATAAAGACATCACGTGTCACTTTTAAGTGATTGACGAAATTCTTTTAATATATGTTATGATCAAGACACTTAAATGATAACATTAAAAATGTTATACTAAAAAAAAAAAATTAAGTAACTAAATAGAAAAAACATAATTTGAGCAATTTTTTTTTATATTAAGCCAACTATAAAACTCCACTCCAATAATTTCGCAATAAAAAACTGTTTCTGCGTTTTCCATTTTATTAATTTCTGAAAAAGTAAGTTTGGTAAACTAGATTTAAGAAGATTTGGAGTCCGTGGTTTTGTTTTTCAACAGAGAGAGGAAGCGCGTGTGGTAAAAGTCGTTTTGAGGATCTGACACTGAAAAGAGAAGAACCAAACAATGATGGTGAGCTCTGCTTGATTTTGATTTTCATTTCCTTGTTAGATCTCAAATTTCTCTTCGTATTTTCCTTCTTTGTTTGTTTCCCGAGAAAGAATAGAGTTTTCCTTTCAATTAGGACAAAAATTCTTGCTTTTAAGTTTCTCAAATCCCTTCATTGTATAATTCGTCCAAAAGTTTCAAAATCTGATTTATTTTCCTAATCTTTTCTCTATGCTTCCTCTGATTTGACCATTCATTTTCCTTTTCTTCAATAGTTTGCTAAAAGAAACTCTACATTCACTCTTCTCTTAATTTTTGATTTATTTTCGTGGTTTTCTTATAAGTTGGAGTGTAAGAATTGAATTCGAGCTTTTTTTTTCTTCTTTCTATTTTGTAATTTATAAAAAAAAGGGTCTGATATTTCCCTCCTCAACGCTCAGAGGTGAAAGGAAGAGTTGACCTTTGCTTAGGTTTAAGCTCTTCTTAGCTGCGGTTACTTTGATGAAGATTGGGTTTTATTCTAAATTATTTTGGCTACTTTTGGTTCTTGTTTTTAAGGTTTAATTCTTTTTTTGTATTTCTTTTACTTTTGCACTTATAGATTATCAGTTTGAATAAAGGCTGTATAGGAAGGACAGAGAAGCTAAGATTTTCAATTACGAGTAACTGTGTTTTTATTACTATTTTTGTGAGATTAGGGTTTTTAAAACCCCGCCAAAATGATAGTTTCTGATTTAGGTATTTTAGTTGCTTTTTGTTGCGTCCATTTTTTTAATTGAACCTTTTTCTTTTATAAGAATCTTCTTTTCTTGCTTTGTGATTTTCCCTCTATTTCATATTGCATCCGTTTCTTACTTTCTTATCAATAGTTCTGCCAGTCTCGAAATTTCTAAGTTTACGCTGTGTGTGCTTTGATTTTGCAGCTGGTGCATGCGTTTGGATGGTCTGCAATTGCCATTTGAGCGAGTCATAATTATAATTTAAGCAAACCATTTTGAAGGATAAATTAATTCTTTTGGGTTTTGTTAGTGTTGAGAGTAAATGTCGTTTCGAAGTATAGTTAACGATGTGAGGGATGCTTTTGGGAGCTTATCTAGGCGTAGTTTTGAGGTGAGATTGTCTGGTCATCATAAGGGAAAATCTCAGGGTTCATCGCCTGAGTTACATGATCAGCCGGTGGTTGTCCAGAGTAGCCGATGGGCAAGCCTTCCGCCGGAGCTGTTGCGCGATGTGATAAAGAGATTGGAAGCGAGTGAGAGCACATGGCCTGCTCGCAAGCATGTCGTTGCTTGTGCTGCAGTATGCAGGTCATGGAGGGAAATGTGCCAAGAAATTGTTAGATGTCCTGAGTTCTCTGGGAAAATCACATTTCCAGTTTCTCTGAAGCAGGTTAGATCTCTAATCAATTATGATCCTTTGTCTTGGCAATAAGATAACTTTTTTCAAATAGTAAACTGGTGAATTGATTAATAATTTGTTTATTATTAGGCTTCTCGGTCGGCCATACTGTATTATTTTGTTTTGATATAAACGTATGTTTGTATGTGTTTTAGCATTTATAGTTGAATTCTCATCTCTATATAGTGGTGACTGACAATGTTTTCATTTGTTAATCATTTTCAGCCCGGGCATAGGGATGGAACTATTCAATGCTTCATTAAGAGAGACAAATCTAATTTAACTTATCACCTTTTCCTATGCCTTAGTCCTGGTAAGCTACTACTCTTTCAGTCTCACCCTTTAAATTCATTGGCATGGTCGGGAGACTTACGGCCTTCCTTTCTCTGGTGTTTTCACCTGTTTCTTGGACCCGTCGGTCAATGCCGATAATTTATTTTTTATCATTAATGTTTCTATTTTGACAAGTTTAAGTTCATTGTGGTGAAAAATGTTTGTTGTTATGTGACTTGAATTTATCTCGTTTCTTTAGATGCCAATATAGCTGTGAAAAGCATCTTATAACTGCAATATTAATTCCTTGACTTGCATTTTCCCTCTGTTCTCTCTGAAAGGTCTTCTAACAGAAATGATTTTAATCTGCAATAAATATTAAATATAACTCGTAGCAGGCTGCAAAGTCATTTTCTAGATGTTGCCATAAATACTTCTTGCTGTAAGTAGTAACCTTGTAAATCTGCTTTCATATTATCATCTTGTTGATTCCTCTAGTGTAGCTTGGTTTTAATTTTTTTGACTACAGAATATCTGCTGCTAGTAGTTCTAACAGTTCTGGTGCATTTTTTTTTCAAATTTAGAGCCATTTGATTCGAAGTTGAGAGTCTGTTGAAAAACGGATAACTCATTTGATGCCATCTATTGAACATTACTGTGATTAAATTCCCCAACTAGTTGTTTGCTACACATTATTTATCTTTGGAAGTGCATGATTTCTTTCTGCTAGTTAACCATCTTGGTTCTAAGTACAATTGTCATCTGTGTATGGGTGGATTTTCTGTTGTCATCTTCTATGACTAGTGGCTGAGCTGTGTTACACACAAATAAAATTGCTATGGTTGAGTTCATAGCAAGTTGTTTGCTTTAAACATCGAATAATAAATGTATAAATTGGAAAGGGGTCTAATGTCTTTTTTTTTCTGATGGAATAAGTTGAACTTAAACATGTGTCTGGATGCAACTTAAATAAGGTTTTGTCTGTCGTCTTTGCTCCATGGTGGCCTGAGATCATTTTTTTAATTTCCCTTGCAATAAGGTTAACTATTTCTCTAATATCGTCTCCTTGATTCCTACTAGTTAAAGATACATGGTGTTAGTTTTCCTACATACAATTCTGATCCTCCTGCCTATGGGGATATAATTTCTTGCTTTCTATTTATGTACCATTTATACTTGGGTGTGTGACCCGAATCATTGGTATATTTCCCTTTGCAGCTTTGCTTGTTGAAAATGGGAAGTTTCTTCTTTCTGCAAAACGGACCCGTAGAACTACTTGCACAGAGTATGTAATCTCTATGGATGCAGATAACATATCGAGATCTAGCAGCAAATACATTGGAAAACTCAGGTAGGATTTCTGGTTCCTAGATAATGTTTTTTTTTTTATAGAAGTTGGAGGTCTCATTAAAAACTCCCTTCGTATTCGTCCACATACTAAGAAGTATGTTAACGAACATAGGAAGGAAGAAAAGAGTACCTCATATTTCATTGAATAAAACTCCTCATTACATATGAAAACACGAAATACCCTCAAACGAGGATAAACACCATTACAAAAAACATAATCACCTAAAGCTCTCACCTTCTCGACCACAAAAATCAAAAGGCAATCACCCTATACCTAAGATAAACCTCCATCAATAGGAAAACAACCCAACGTTTAATGACATAACATACATAAAAACAACACATAAAACCATTAAACCAAAAACATCCGCCTTTGAAGGGAACTCCACAAAAATACCAACATGTATCAAAATCACCAAAAAATCAGCTCGATAATTATCTTTAATGAACCAAAACCACACTTCCTTCCCTTCAATTAATGTTTCCTTGCCAATAAATTCAGAACTCTTTTCTTTGTCTTGCATTTCTTCGCCACACGATTAGTTCTTAATTTCGCAGGGATAGGGGGCACCACTGGGATATCTTCCTTTAATTGAAATGTGTCAGTAGATGAACCATGAGAAGTAATGAGACCCATCATAAGAGCATCTTCCGAGGCCCTGAGGCTAACACCATCAGAATGATCAACTGATTTATTAGCTAGATGTTCCACGATATTTAATTTTGAATGATCCAGCCTCTATTGTGTGCAACCCCAATTTGTTACTCGGTTTCTCATCGCTTATGACACTCTTTATGAGTGAAACCTTTTCTAAGTGGGGACCTTCAATTGCAACATCTTCGACGGGGCAATTTAAACCTGGGGATGACACTGACGATCCTGACAGAGAATTCTCCAACGTTGTCCCGAGAAAACAATTCAGATCTGGAGAATCATCGACTTCCTCAGGGATCCAAGAGTTTGGTTTGAAAGAAGGCTCAACTTCATGCACCATGATTTCAAAAGAATTAGAACCGACCTTCAAACTCAAGGACTCATCAATCCTTACTTTAGTATCTGTGAGGATTTGAAGTTTTGCACGATCAAAAGATGAAGGAAACTGAGAGCTTTCATCAATTGATACTAATTTGCCCCACCTAGCCGCAATGTTCTTGAAAGTATCCCAATTCCACGCGTGAAAAGGAATCCCTTCGCAAACTACCCATACTCGACGACATTCTACCACTAGATTCTCCGACCAAACTTCAACTCTAGAAAACCACCCTGCAAGAGTCTCTGATTGTTCATTCTTAACCCTTCTCAACGTATCAGAATCCTCGAATATCATGAGAACTACATTCCCAGCAGCTCTCATTAACGAGAAACCGTTGAGTCCTTTGTTTTGCATTTGGCTAGCAAGATCATCGATTTTGGTATAATTCTTGCACCACCCTATTAGGCAGTTATCCAAAACTTGAAGTTTAGCTTCGTCAACAACACCATTTACTGTATAGAGATTATTTCTTGTAACATTTTCTCTCTTGGGCTTTAGGTGGACAACTGGCGAAGACTTTCTCCAAAAAGAATGTCTTGTGTTGTATTTAGAAAAAGAGACTCCAATTTTACTACCATCAATGCGAGCGCCATTCATCTTTGAGATCGCTCTCCGTGCTTCTCCAATTGTAGCAAAGCGAATGAAACCGAAACGTACCTCTTTTGAATTTCTTTTAGTTGGAATGAAGGCGTCAATAACCTGACCGTATGGGCAAAATAACGATCCAAACCGCTTCCAATGGATATTCTCTGGTAAATTATCAATGTATAACGTAAAGCAGCCAGTTCTAAACCCATTGTTGATTCTTGGATAATCTTTCTTCCTCCAGTAGTTAAAAACGTGAGAATCCTGAGGAAGGATTTCGCCTCAGAAATCTGCGCAATGGCCCCTTCCACACTCCTTGCTTCAACCAACGAATCATTCCTATTCTTGTTTGTCACCAACACCATCCTCTCATATTCTTCTGCCACTGTACTACTCAGCTTCTTCCCGCCTCCTCTGATTTATGCACAGTCTTTGTCTGCTGCCCATCTCTCTGATTTTGATGCTCCGCTTCAGTCACCTTCGACAGTATAAAATCCACCCGTTTCGTCTTAACATCTGGTTTTTTCAAAGGATTTACGTTCTCCTTTTCCTCTATCTCCGACTGACGACTATTCTTAGTCTGACGAGCTGAGGTTTCAGCCCGTTTCTCTCTTGCTTCATCGCGATTCTTGAACGTCATTTTGAATGCAAAGGCTTCCAAACTATTAAATTTTGAACCAAAAAAACCAGAGATGAAAAGGTTTATGACATGCGTGAAAACCCAGAACCAGCAGCAACGTTCTGAATAGAGCTCCTGAACAGTGACGGTAAAATTCCGGTGAACGGCAATGGGTGTTCACAGTTTAATACTTGGGTTTTTGTCACGAGCTTCTGGCGTGCACAGCTGGAACGAACTTTGAAGACTGCTGATGGAAAAATCGGCGAAGAAAGGCGTTTAGATTTGCTCCGATTGAAGGGGAATCAATCGAAATAAACCAGGAAAAAGGAAACTCTATGGATAGACGATGATCCTTAAGAAAAAAAAGGCGTCAAAAGGAGGTCGATGTGTGGCGGCGGACGGTGGTCGGAGTACGGAGGACGGCGGACGGCAAGCGACGGACGGTGGATGGCAAGCCACCTGTTATATTTTATAATATAAGCTAGGTACTTGACAATTTTGAGGAAGGAAACAATGTAATATTCTCCTGGAAATGCTCTCTAGTTTGTTTGTTCTTGACATTATTTGTTAGGTTGTAAATGCGTCTGTAATGCTTGTATTTTGATACATAATGTTAGTGCGAAGTATCTGTATACACTGTTGGACTGACTTTTTATCTTAATTTTGACGTATTCGTTAATTTTGCAAATAAGAATCTTAAGTTTGCTTTTCATCTTCAGGTCAAATTTTCTTGGTACCAAATTCATAATTTATGACACGCAACCTCCATACAACAATGCTCAGCCTTCACCACCTGGCCGAAGCCGAAGATTCTATTCAAAAAAAGTGTCTCCGAAGGTCCCCACCGGTAGCTACAACATTGCCCAGGTCTCGTATGAGTTGAACGTGCTAGGTACTAGGGGGCCTCGTAGGATGCATTGCAGTATGTACTCAATTCCTGCATCATCCCTTGAGCCAGGTGGCATTGTCCCCGGCCAGCCTGAGCTTCTGCCCCGATCCCTTGAAGACTCCTTTCGAAGCATCTCTTTCTCGAAGGCTATTGACAACTCATCTGAGTTTAGTAGTGCCAGATTCTCCGACATTGTTGGATCCCGTGATGAAGAGGATGAAGGAAAAGATAGACCACTGGTTCTCAAGAACAAACAACCAAGATGGCATGAGCAGTTACAATGCTGGTGCCTGAACTTCCGAGGACGTGTAACAGTAGCATCGGTCAAGAACTTTCAGCTGATTGCTGCAAACCAGCCGACAGCAGCAGGTGCACCAACACCATCACAGCCAACACAGTCCGACCACGATAAGATAATTCTCCAGTTTGGTAAAGTTGGGAAGGACATGTTTACAATGGATTACAGATATCCACTCTCTGCATTCCAGGCTTTTGCAATCTGCTTGAGCAGCTTCGACACCAAATTGGCATGTGAATAAAACGAAAAAGCGACACATACAGCACTTAGCTGGGTATTAGGTCACTTTGCTTTGTAGGATGGGGTGATTGTATGCAGTCTTATGTACAATTCGTGGGCAGGACAAACATTTGTTCTCCTTTTTCATTCTAATCTTCTTTCAGACAGAGTGCTATATTTTCTTGTTTAATGATTAATCTTCCAAATTTATCTGAAAACAACAATAGTTGAGAGTTTTAAATTATTTTTTCAGTATGAAAATTTCGAAAATTATCTTAGACTAAACTCTCTCTTGGGTATCAGCCATTATTATTGGACCTTGAAGGCCTTGTAGACTTATCAACCCTAAACGCGTCTCAATCCCAGCCCAAATATTATTTCCCTCTCAAAACAAGGGCAACTCGGTAATTCTAGGCTTTGCTTTTTTTTTTTTCCCCTTGTAAACCCTAACATCTCTCCTTTGTTTCAGTATGCTTTTCTGTATCTATTTCTCACAACCGCCGCCTCTCCATCTCCACTCTCTTTCTCCGCCTCTATCTCCATCTCCTCACCTCCCACCTCTTTCACACCATATATAGAAGCTTTTCATTTGTTTTCTTATTTTACTTTTACAGAATACCCATTTTTGTGTTTGACTCCTGAAACCAGTATTTTATTTTCTGCTGATGACGCTGCTGCAGTGAAAGAAAAAAAAAGATGTAATCTTGATTTATATGATGGCTGGAAAGCTCTATCCGATCCACCAGTCTTGTTTTTGTGTTGAAAATGGTATTAGACTTTAAAGTTTGTTTAAGTGTATTTTGCCCGATGATGGATAACTCAATGAATGGAGCAGCTTTTCTGATTTTTGTGTTTGGGTGTTTACAATCATCATATGTTCTATTTCCCTCCCCCCATCTCTCCCTCTCTCTCTCTGTTTTTCCCTCCTCTCTTCTTTGTTTCTCTTTCTCTTCCTCTCTTCTGCTGATGATTGTAAATTCCTTTAATGAAAGTCAGATTGACAATGCTGCGAATGATCCAAATATAGCTATGAGATCTGAGGGTTTTCCTCAACTTTTTGAATTTCTGAATTATTTATTCTATTTTTTGCATTTGATTTACTCTTAGATGAATGCATGGTTGGATGGATCTACAAATTGTATTGGATTTCATTAATATTATTTTGGCCCAATGATGTATAACTCATTTTTGATTGGATGGTTCGGTTTTTCAGTTCATCTTTGGCTTTTGCAATTGCACATCACCTCCCTTCATTCTCTCTCTCTCTCTCTCTCTCTCTCTATTTCCTCATGCAATGTATTAATTTACCAATATATATATATATATACCATATATTCATTACTTTGGTAGGCAGGTGGTGTGTGTGTGAAAAGCTATTGATGAATCTGTTAAGACATGAACTGAACATGATCTTGATATAGCTATGAGATCTGAGGGCCTTTTTTTTATAATTTTTATATTAATGCATTAGATAAGAGTAAAATTTGTCTTTTATTAAAGAAAAAAATGTTACCATATGGTAGAGACTGGAGAACGGAAATTGAATTTACTGTCAATCTTTTACACGAAGATAATAGGTGGTGTTTCCTGTTTAAATTTATTCCTGTCATTTGTTTAAGATGAATAATTTGTTTAATTTATACCATAATGTTACCAAATTGCCATGCTCTTCCTTTATTTTTTTTAATTTACATATAATTTTCATGCAATTGATTACCAAGCAGTAATTTATGATGAATAATTTGCAGAAGTGTTCGCATTTGTTGGGTGAACTTGCTGACTCTGTTCAGCTTCCGTTGATTGAGGAGAAGGAAGTGGAGGTTTGGCACAGAGTGAAAGAATTGAGACACATTTGCGACGCAATGAATGTATAGAACCGTTGGAAAGGCAAGTTAGGGAGGTATTTCATATGATTGTTCGTAGCCGAACTGATGGGCTTGACTCTTTTGGAAGGGGACACGATCCTGAGTCAGTCTATTGTTCGGTTAGGCGGCTTAAATTGTAAGTGTCAAATGTGCAACTTGCATGTTTTGATTCTGGCTTCGGTGGAACACCAGGATCATGAAGAAGAAGAAGAAGTTGGAGAAGAAATGAACTTATATCTGTCACCATATTTCCGTGTATAGAAATAGGATATGGAGTTGGACATTTGGTCCTGCTGTTGATGTCCAACTTTTTGTTATCACGTGTAATCAAATTTCTCAGTAAGTTTTCATCTTGGTTCTGTAGTTGATTTTTTGTTCAAAATTTTGTCTAATTGTTAGTGGTATATACATTTTGGTCGTCTTTGTTATACTCTGCAGTCTGCATTTTAGATACAATAATAAGATGTCTTCTTATGACTGGGAGTGTTCAATTTTTCACTAAGCTTTTGGCCAAAGTTGTTACTATTGAATGAATTGTAAAATTTTGCATGAGTTCTTTATGAAAGTACTACCTATTCACTCTATGGGGCATATAACTTGTATATATACTCAAACAATATATCTGTTATTCCTCATATTTTCTTTTTGGTTTCCCATTGTGTTTGCAAGCATCGGTTCACTTGATTTTATTCCTCCGGATATTGCTTTAAAGCAGAATTTTATTGCAGGTATTGCTGAAAGCAATTACCAGCTTCAAAGAACGAAAGGGAGTGATGAATTTGTGTATGTGGATGTTATGAATGGTGAACCTACTTTTAAACACAGTGAGTAATGCAACGTGTCAATGTTTGCTTGCTGTATCCAGTAGTAGAGTGATGATTGATTTTACTGTTGGATGTGTGGTTTAGACATCATGTATTCCCCACATATAAACAATAGCTCATGTGAATCACTCCCTCTGCCCTGTCCCATTTCTTGATAATATGCAGAGAAATTGCATGGTTGGTGGAACATAACATCTGCATTCTCCAGGGGGACTAAATTCAACTCCTTTTGCTACCTACCAAACGGGGCTTTAGAGGCTGCCACCACACTCTCCTTACAACACTTCAAAGTATGTATAGAGTCTCAACTTTAATCCCTTGAAACTTTTGTTTTTGTAGAAAGCAAATACTTTAACTTTTGTTTTCCAGTAATAATCCCCACCCGCCAACCATGATTGTTGAAAGCATCCACCCTTTCAAGATGATTGAAAACCCGAGTGGCTTCATTAGTGGTCATTAGAGGCACCGATAGGACCTCACCAAATGAAACTATCTTGACCAACAGACGAGTCTGATCTTCTTCATCCTAGTACACTTTGTAACGAGTATCGTTATTCAATGACAACAACACCTTAGCTTCATAGTACAAACCCGAAAAACCCTTCTTACTTGCTGCATACTTCAACTTTGTCTCCTTTAAAACACTACCGTTCTTGAACGAACATTAAAGAAAAATTATTAAAGAACAGCTTAGAAAAGTTTTTTGCATGAGAATAACACGGATAAGAGAATATGTGACAAACAATTGACTCAAAGTTTATCATCGTTCTGTATAAAATGGAAAACAAGGTTACAAAATGCTTGCAAATCTTATCTTTTTCTTGCTCTAAGTAAGTTAATTACTATCACAACGAGAGAGACAATAAATGCTGATCCTGCAAACATTAAGGGTTTCTGCAGTTTATTCTTTTTTGGCTTCTCCTCCTCCATAGATGCCCCTTCAATTGGAGCTTTCTCAGCATCTGTTTCGGGAGATGCCGTATTCATGTCGCCTCCATTTTGTTTTTCACCATCTGCATCCCCTTCACTTTCTTCTCCAATTTCACCCTCCATATTCTCAGTTTCATTCTCCTCATAATGTTTATCTGATTCATCTTCCTTTGGCTCTTCATCAGGTTCAGGTTCCATTAAAGATTCTCCAGTGTCTTCTACACTTTCGTGGTCTCCTGATTGTTCGAAAGCTAAATCTTCTACTTGATCGTTCTCCTTAACAATCTTTTCATCTTCTTTTTCACTTGGTAACTCTGCTTTCTGAGCTGCATCCCCTGTTTCTTCAACCTTATGAATCTCATCAGGAGGTTCCTTTCCTTTGGGTGCTTCGGTTGATGCCTTCTCGTTCATCTCTGGTTCAAGTTCGACCACCCCAGGCTCCATTATTTCTGGTTCTGCAACCTTTTCTTCGGAGATCTTTTCTCGTCTTTCCAAAACTTGATTAGTTTCCACCACTTTTTCAATCTCAGGTTCTTTTTGCATTCCTTCTTCAGGTTCCTCGTGAATTACATTCTCCACTTCCTCTGCTGCTTCTTTTTCAATATTCTCTTCGATTCCTTCCTCTTTATTGGACTCGGATTCTTCTGGTTCTCTCTGTAAAATACTTTCTTTCTCAATAACCTCTTCATATACTTCACCTTGCCATTGATCAACCCCTTTACTGCTTTGATATTTTCCTCAATAGTCTGCACCTTGGGTACCTCTTCAGGTTTCTTTTCAACCAACTTTGGTTTTGGTACCTTTTCAGCTTCCACTTCAGGTTCCTTCTTTTCAACCAAATTGATTTTAATACCATTTCAGCTTCAAATTTCTTTGTTTCGACCCGTTGTTCCATTGCAGGTTCCTTCTTATCAACCGACTTTAATTCAGGTACCATTTCAGCTTCAGGTTTCTTCTTTTTGACCCGTTGTTCTTTTGCAGGTTCCTTCTTTTCCACCCATTGTTCATTTGCAAGTTCCTTCTTTTCAACCGACCGTTGTTCCTTTACAAGTTCCCTTTTCAATCGACTTTGATTTTGGTATTATTTCAGCTTCAGGTTCCTTCTTTTCAACTGTTGTTCCTTTGTAGGTTTCTTCTTATCAATCGACTTTGATTTGGGAACCATTTGAGCTTCAGGTTCCTTTTTCGATCGGTTGTTCCTTCTTATCAACCGACTTTGATTTTGGTACCATTTCAGCTTCAGGTTCCTTCTTTCGACCTGTTGTTCCTTTGTAGGTTCCTTCTTATCAACTGACTTTGATTTAGTATCATTTCAGCTTCAGGTTCATTCCTTTCAACCGTTGTTCCTTTGCAGGTTCCTTCTTATCAACCAACTTTGATTTTGGTACCATTTCAGCTTCAGGTTCCTTCGTTTCCACCTGTTGTTCCTTTGCAAGTTCCTTCTTTTCAACCGACCGTGTTTCCTTTGCAAGTTCTTTCTTTTCAACCCGTTGTTCCTTTGTAGGTTCCTTCTTATCAACCGACTTTGATTTTGGAACCAATTCCTTCTTTTCGATCAGTTGTTCCTTTGCAGGTTCATCATTATCAACCAACTTTGGTTTTGGAACCATAGCTTCAGGTTCCTTCTTTTTTATAGATTGTTCCTTTGTAAGTTCCTTCTTATCAACCGATTTTGATTTTAGTATCATTTCAGAGTCAGGTTCCTTCTTTTCGACCTGTTCATTTCCAGGTTCTTTTGTATCAACCGACTTAGATTTTGGTATCATTTCAGCTTCGGGTTCCTTTTTTTTGTCCCGTTGTTCCTTTGTAGGTTCCTTCTTATCAATCAATTTTGATTTTGATACCATTTCAGCTTCAGGTTTCTTTGTAGGTTGTTTCTTATCAACCGACTTTGATATTTGTACCATTTCAGCTTCAAGTTCCTTCTTTCGACCTGTTGTTCCTTTGCAGGTTCTTCTTATCAATCGACTCTGATTTTGATACCATTTCAGCTTCAGGTTCCTTCTTTTTGACCCGTTGTTCCTTTGCAGGTTCCTTCTTATCAACCAACTCTGATTTTGATACAATTTCAGCTTCAGGTTCCTTCTTATCAACCGACTTTGGTTTTGGTGTCATTTCAGATTTAGGTTCTTTCTTTTCGACTCGTTGTTCCTTTGCAGGTTCCTTCTTGCAACCGACTGTTGTTCCTTTGCAGGTTCTTTCTTTCAACCGACTTCAATTTTGGTACAATTTCAGCTTCAGGTTTTTCAACATGTTCCTTTGTCTGTTCCTTCTTATCAACTGCTTGATTTTGGTACCATTTCAGCTTCAGGTTCTTCAACATGTTCCTTTGTCTGTTCCTTCTATCAACAGGCTTTGATTTTGGTACCATTTCAGCTTCAGGTTCTTTAACATGTTCCTTTGTATGTTCCTTCTTATCAACAGGCTTTGATTTTGGTACCATTTCAGCTTCAGGTTCTTAACATGTTCCTTGTATGTTCCTTCTTATCAGTCGACTTTGATTGGGAACCATTTGAGCTTCAGGTTCCTTCTTTCGATCGGTTGTTCCTTCTTATCAACGACTTTGATTTTGGTACCATTTCAGCTTCAGGTTCCTTCTTTTCGACTTGGTTCCTTTGTAGGTTCCTTCTTATCAACTGACTTTGATTTAGTATCATTTCAGCTTCAGGTTCATTCCTTTCAACCCGTTTTGTTCCTTTGCAGGTTCTTCTTATCAACCAACTTTGATTTTGGTACCATTTCAGCTTCAGGTTCATTCTTTCTTTTCCTTGCAGTTCTTCTTTCAACTTTGATTTCCTTTCAGCTTCCTTCCTTCTTTTCAACCGTTGTTCCTTTGAATTCCTCTTTCAAGTTCCTTTGCTTTTCAACTTCGTTCTTTTCCTCGTTGTCTTTGTAGGTTCCTTCTTATCAATCGACTTTGATTTTGGATCCAATTCCTTCTTTTTGATCAGTTGTTCCTTTGCAGGTTCATCGTTATCAACAACATTGATTTTGGAACCATAGCTTCAGGTTCCTTCTTTTTTATCGGTTGTTCCTTTGTAGGTTCCTTCTTATCAACCGGTTTTGATTTTAGTATCATTTCGGCTTCAGGTTCCTTCTTTCGACCTGTTGTTCATTTCCAGGTTCTTTCGTATCAACCGAATTAGATTTTGGTATCATTTCAGCTTCGGGTTCCTTCTTTTTGTCCCGTCGTTCCTTTGTAGGTTCCTTCTTTTCAATCAATTTTGATTTGATACCATTTCAGCTTCGGGTTCCTTTGTAGGTTCTTTCTTATCAACCGACTTGATCTTTGTACCATTTCAGCTTCAAGTTCCTTCTTTTCGACCTGTTGTTCCTTTGCAGGTTCCTTCTTATCAACCGACTCTGATTTTGATACCATTTCAGCTTCAGGTTCCTTCTTTTTGACCGTTGTTCCTTGCAGGTTCCTTCTTATCAACCGACTTTGATTTTGGTATCATCACGGCTTCAAGTCCCTGCTTTTCGAACCATTGATCCTTTGCACATTCCTTCTTATCAACCGACTTGGTTTTGGTATCATTTCAGATTTAGGTTCTTTCTTTCTACTTGTTCCTTTGCAGCTTCCTTCTTTGCAACCGACCATTGTTCCTTTGCAGGTTCTTTCTTTTCAACCAACTTCAATTTTGGTACAATTTCAGCTTCAGGTTCTTCAACATGTTCCTTCTTATCAACAGGCTTTGATTTGGTACCATTTCAGCTTCAGGTTCTTCAACATGTTCCTTTGTATGCTCCTTCTTATCAACAGACTTTGATTTTGGTACCATTCAGCTTCAGGTTCTTCAACATGTTCCTTTGTATGTTCCTTCTTATCAACAGGTTTTGATTCTGGTACTATTTCAGTTTCAGGTTCCTTATTTTCGGCTTGTTGATCCTTCTTTTTGACCCGTTGTTCCTTTGCAGGTTCCTTCTTATCAACTGACTTTGATTTTGTATCGTTTCGGCTTCAAGTTCCTGCTTTTCAAACTGTTGATCTTTTGTATGTTCCTTCTTATCAACCGACTTTGGTTTTGGTATCATTTCAGATTTAGGTTCTTTCTTTTCGGCTAGTTGTTTCTTGCAGGTTCCTTTTTTCAACCGACTTTGATTTTGATACCATTTCAGCTTCAGGTTCTTCACATGTTCCTTTGGATGTTCCTTCTTATCAACAGGCTTTGATTTTGGTACCATTTCAGCTTCAGGTTCTTCAACATGTTCCTTTGTATGTTCCTGCTTATCAACAGGCTTTGATTTTGGTACCGTTTCAGCTTCAGGTTCTTCAGCATGTTCCTTTGTATGTTCTGTCTTATCAACAGGCTTTGATTTGGTACCATTTCAGTTTCAGGTTCCTTCTTTTCTGCTTGTTGTTCCTTCACATGTTCCTTCTTTTCTGCTTGTTGTTCCTTCACATGTTCCTTCTTCAACAGACTTTGATTTGGTACCATTTCAGCTTCAGGTTCCTTCTTTTTAGCTTGTTGTTCCTTCACTGTTCCTTCTTATCAACCAACTTTGATTTTGGTACCATTTCAGCTCCAGTTCCTTCTTTTCCACCGTTCCTCTGTACGTTCCTTCTGTCAGCTAATTTTTCCTTGGACAGCTCTTCATTAATCATCTTAGCTCTTGTTCTTGTTCTGGGGGGACCTTTTCATCTTCCTTGGGCAGCTCCTCACTAATCATCTCAGGCTCTTGTTCTTGTCTTGTTCTCGTTCAGGCTTTGGGACATCTTCCTCTTCCTCTTCATGGATCATCTCAGGCTCTTGTTCTCGTTCGGCTTTGGGACCTCTTCATCTTCCTTGGGAAGCACTTCATTAATCATCTCAGGTTCTTCTTGTCCTTGTCGTTCTCGTTCTGGATTCAAAACCCCTTCATCATCCTCGGGAAGCTCTTCGTTATCATCTTAGGCTCCTCTTGTCCTTCTTGTTCGTGTTCACGTTCTGGCCTTGGAACCTTGGGCAGCTCTTCATTGATCATCTCATGCTCTTCTTGTTCTGGTTCTGTCTTTGGGAACTCTTCATCTTCCTTGGGCAGTACTTCATTAATCATCTCAGGCTGCTGTTGTCGTTCTCGTTCTGGATTTGAAACCTCTTCATTGTCCTCGGGAAGCTCTTCATTAATCATCTTAAGCTCTTCTTGTCTTCGTTCGTGTTCTGGTTCTGGCCTTGGGACCTGGGCAGCTCTTCATAATCATCTCAGCTTCTTGTTCTTGTTCTGGTTTTTCATGATGATTCTCAAAGTGGATTCTTGTTCGTTATACTTAGCTTTGATTCGTTCCAAATCGACAGAATTGTATACGAAAAACCTTCTAAAAGCCTTAATACAACCTGCTTCTTGCACATAATCCACCCAATCATCAAATCTCCTGAACAGGCTTCTCCCCACTTATGGCAATCCGATCCCCATTTTTGTTTATCTCAATGAAGATGTTCTCTCTTCTGAAACCTGCATTTAATTTGTTCCATTTGGAAACAAATATCATACACACCAAGCAAATGAAAAAAAAAATAGAGGGGGGGGGGGACCTTTGAGATGAGCAATGAGGGTGAACATTTGATCGGTTTCCGTCGAGTAGAAAATTGGACCGAATGGGTCTTTGGCAAGGCGAAGATCAGCAGTAGAAGTTGTGTCATCTCTGGTATGGGTGATCTTCAGTCCTAATTCAACCTCCATGCCTATGTTTTTGCTTTGATTAAATTAAAGGCTAGATGAAACAAGTAAAGGATATATTCATTGCTTCATCTTTTTCAAGCCTTTAAACTCGTTGTGCTTCTTTATAGTTTTCCCGGAAAGCTAACGTTTTTTTTTAATTTTAGAAAAAATTCTCAATTTCTATTATTATTATATTTTAAATGATAAAAATTTATTTCTTATCCCCTTTCAAAGCTTTTTACTTGTCTCTACTTATGTATTAAAAAAGTAATTGCAAGTATTGTTGTATTTCATTATATGTAATATTAGTTCTGGAGCCTATTAATTGAGGATCCGACCCTCTTAGTAAATACTTATTAATTATCTTAAGCTAAGGTTCAAATTCTCTCCAAAATACAAGTTTTAGTTATTATATTTGAATATTTATTTGCATAATATTATTCAAATGTATCTCTTGAGAAGTTGAGATTATGGGCACGTGATTAATTATTTAAATTTCATCCCACTCGCCACCCCCACTAAAATATTGTTTGCTTTAAATAAAAAGAAAATAGACCTAAAATTAAAAGGAAAAAGCAGATGCATGATTACAAGGGACCTCAAATTCAATTTTTTAAGATAAAAAAAAAGGAAAAAAAGAAAAGCTGGGGCATCTGATTTTCTTGGGAATATATAAGTAACGGTAGTTTAATTTAAGGCTAACAAAAGACGTAATTAAAATATTAATAATTAATATTTTAGGTTGCGTAAATGATAGTCTTAAATTAGGATGGTCGAATGGTAAGTGGTGGATGTCCATGGAGATTAAGGTGAGTGCATGTATGTTTTGTACTTTGAATTTTTTTATATTAATTGTTAATTTTATTAATGATGTTTACTTTAGAATTTTATTTGTATCTATTCTATATGAAATTTTTTTGTTATTAATATATATGTTCATCTTAAAATATACGGTAGAACTACCTTAATTTCTTTTCTCATTAAAAATTTTTATGTTGTAATTCGTACTTAAATTACTATATTTGATAATTCATTGTATATGTATTATATTAGTAATCTTATCTTTTACTCATTAATTATATTTTTCTATATATTAAAATTAATTATAAAGAGAGAGAAAAGGAGAGGTAACTGTGAAAAAGTTTATGAAATGATTCCAAAGTAGGGTCTGGATGCAGCTCATATTCACACACATATCTATCTAAAGGTGCTCTTACCCTTACCCTTTAAGCTCAATTTCTACTCGGAATGTTTTTTACCACATTTTCACCACCCCCTTCTTTTTACAGCAGTACTAGAAACGTCACGCAAAATACACTCATGGGGCTGCCACCGCGGTGGTCACCAGGAATCCCTCCGCCGCCTGCAACCACCCACACAATGTAGCTATATAAATAAATATATATCCCTTTAAAGAAAACTTAAAATTAATCAACTTATGATTACATTCAAACATCATTCAAATTAGTTATCGAGTCATATGTATGTATAAACAAAACATGCATCAATTTGAATAGTGTTTTATGAGTTTAATTTTTTTTATCATAATTGCTTCACTAATATAATATCATTATGATATTACAAGGCACTGTGCACGGGACAGTGAATAAAGAAAGAATACCTGTCCTCCGTAATCAGAGGTGGAAAAGGTCGAATAGTTGCAGAATCAACTTCATCAGTTGGCAATGGAACTGCAGGGTTACTGTTAATAAGGGATGCCACCACCTTTATCCGGCACTAAACTCGGCACCGTTACCGGAGAGCCAGCACTCGGCGCTGGCGAAACCGCCGCCCGGCGAGGTCTGAACGACCAAGGATATACAGGAGATGACAAAACTGGTCCACCCAAGTTTGGTGCCGGAGCCGCTGCTGGAGACAATTCCGGTGCAGGAGATGCTTTAATGGAGAGCTTTGAGAGCATTGGCATGTTGGAGAGAGCCATTGTTGAAAACAAAGTAAGAAAAACCGGGGCGAGAAGGGTGCCACTGCAAACAAAGATGACAAAACTTAAAACAGGGAGTTGCGTACCGTATAGGAGGTGGAGTTTGGTTTAGTGAGGAGAGTAGCTTGGGTGAAGTTGCAGAGATCGAAGGCGTTTTTGTTCTGGAAAATGTAGAGATTGTAGTGGTACTTGTGTTTGAAAACTGAGAATCATTGAGGACAGTAGTAACAGAATAATGTCAGTAAAATCAGAACCCATGATACTAAACTTGTTGAAACATCATAAATTACTCACTTATGGAGTCTCCCGCGTGAACAGTGGATTTTCCCACTGTGAAACACCATCTACCAGAATTGTTGCAGACTGAGAGGCTAACAAGAAATGGAAGAGAAGAGAAATGAGGAAGATTAGCATGGAGAAGATCTTCATCAGCTCTTCAACTTTAGCTTTGATTTTAGACCACTGAACTTGGCTTTATTAGTTCATCATGGCTTTGGGTGATTGTGGGGTACAATAAAAAGAGAGTTCTTGATAAATGTGTGCAGAAAGAGGGAGGGGAACAGTGTCAGCTGTGTTGGCCTTTGTAGGAAAGAGTTTGAATGGACATGGAAATATTGGATATTGTTGGTTTTTCTTTAGGATTCAAACATAAACCAATCCTTAAATTATATACTATGTCATTACTATAAGGTGAACCCATTTGATATAACGATCTCACTCAAATAATAGTATACATATCCTAAAAATTAATCTTTTAAAAAAGTAATAATACGTAGCAACTAATAGTGAAAGAAACTATTATTCTTTTTTAGAAGATTCATATTCAAATAGTTGTGTTTGTATAGTGTGTACATTGTCAATAATAAATAAAGACTATGATATATTACTTTGTAATCATTTGAAATTGCTCGAAGAAAAATCGTATATATATTAAAAGAGATAAATTAATAGTAATTAACGATTTAATTACTTTTTTCTATTAAAAGAATAAGAATGAATCTCCATCTCCATTCATTTTATTAATTCACAAAGTAAGAAAGGTGGCTTGATTTTGTTGTGGAGAAAAGAAAACTGAGCCTCTTTTACTTGTTGTTTTTTATTCAAAAGAAAAGATGCAAAATAAACAAATAGACTGGAATTTGGGAAATGGGATTCTTGTGTTAAAGAAGATTATTATTCTAAAACCATTGCTTCGCTCATTATCCTTCTTCACCTTTAGGGATGGACTCGGACGGGTCGGGTCGGTTTTTCTCACTCCGAACCTGTCTCGATTTTTAATGCTCAAAACAGGAATCAAATTTTTAAACAATTGTCTTCTTAATCTTATATTAAAGTGGAGGGGCCAACGCAAATACTTTAATTTTAAAATGAACACAAACAAATATTAAGATTAATATAGAATGTTAATAACCTTCTCCTTCATCTATCTCATACAGTTGTAGATTGGAATGACAGGGACCATTTGTAAATTTACCCAAAATATTTACTCGGGACTACATTAAAGAGGTTCATGCGGAGATATGTGTTTTAAGTGAGAAATGATAAAAAGAAAAAGAAAAAGAAAAAAATGGAAAGTGAAACTCACGTAAGAAAACGACGAGTGCTGCAGTACGACACCTTGGTACAAATTGTGACTTTCGATGTGACCTAAACCATACCGTGACAATACAACTTCATATTTGCCAAATATAATCATTAAAACATTTAAAGTAATTGAAATGTCCGACAACCTTTAAACCGGATCCGTCGATCTAACATCACTACGTGTCTTAATATATTCTTGTAGACGAGAAAATTATGATATGATAATTGTAGGTGATTTATTATTTTGATTTAGATGAAAAGTTGTAATGATGGTTCTATGGAGGATAGTAAGCTAAATACGATGAATAATGTGAGGTCAAGGGAGAGAGTTTTCTCAATTTCTTAGAACATACATGTGATTTATATATTAACCCTTAGTATAAATATCAGACTTACGATCATGATGACAATTCATAAGCTAATACATTAAATAGATATAATTGTCAGATATAATAAATTTAGTTTTGAAATATCACGTGGCATGTCAGAATCGTATTAAGAGAAATTATTTTAGTCAAAAGCTATGATGTTTTGAGATTCTAATCATTAGAGAAATTCTTTCGAAGATCTCAATATAAGAGAAGTGGCCATGGATATATGACTTGCAAAGAAGATTCAAATGAGATACAATATTTGTTCCCCAGCGATAGAGGTGGGTATACGGGTTACCCGCCGTTTAGCCCGCGGGTTTTGACGGTACGAGCTTAAACGGAGCGGGCTAAAAAGTCCGCATTCATAAGCGGTTTTGAATTTAAGGCCCGCGACCCGTCCATTTAACCCGCGGGCTAAACGGGTTTACTCGCGGCCCGTTTAATAAAAATAATTTTAAATGTTTTAAATGCAATAAAAAATAATGTTTTAACTTACTACACCTTTAAAAATGATCGAGCAACTTGAAAAGGAAGGTAGCACCGTCAAAATAATAAATAATTTTTATTTTTTATTTTAAATAGCAGGAAATGATTATAAAATAATATTTTTTAAAATTTTTTAATCATTAATACATATATATATAATGATATAATTACTTAAACTCAAATTAAAAAAACAATACTCACTTATATCACCAAATTGAAAAACAAATAAAACAATAACCACATTACACTTTTATAAAATACGATTATTCAAGGCTATAATATGAAGACACAAAAGTGTCTGAATTCTGAAAGCATAAATTTAAACATAAAAATTCAACAAAGTCAAACATTATACAAATCTAACAAGAAAGTTGTCAAGTGGTCCTAATAATTGTATTTTATGGATACTTTAGAGAAAGACTAAAATATAATATGAAAATATAAAATACTTACAGTATAAGAGTAAATTTGAAAGATACAGTTATACTAAAATTGATAAAATAAGTCATTAATTTGTTAAAATAAATTTATTTTGTAAAAGTCTTTAAAAGTTGAAAAGTATGTTTTCAATTTTTTCTTTTACTTTTCTTTCTTATTTTTAATCCAAATATTACGTGTCATGTGATATATTATTAGAATATCACATGACTTTTTATAATTAAAGAACAAAATGGATAACATACTTCATGAAAAAAATAAAGATTAAAATTAAATAAAATAAATCTTTAAATACCAAAATGATAATGATGTATATTTAAATGAAAAAAATATCAAGCATCAGTAAAATTATGACTAACACCCTAATAAATTTAAGAACTACAATAGTTATAAGTAACATCATATTTATAGGTAATTTATTTTTTTTCTATAAAATTCTTTAAGTTTATTTTATCTAAAATTTTATGAATTTTAAATTAAGCGGGCTTTAGCGGGTTTCGCGGGTAGCCCGCGGTTATACCCATTAAACCCGCGGGTTTAACGGTCCGGGCTAAAAAACCCGCAATTTAAATGGTCTTTAATTTTTGAGGCCCGAAGCCCGCACGGATCGCGGGTTAAACGGGTAGCCCGCGGGCCATAACCCGTATACCCAGCTCTACCCAGCGATCACGACCATAATTTTCTCATTAACAATTCTATTATAAAACTAATTTTTCATGATTGAATAAAGAACAAAAATTAACATGTCGAGTTATTTGGTTACGTGAAAACTTTTAGGAGAGGTTAAGTTGACGAATATATAGTGAATGTAAATTTGAAGAGAATATAGAGTTTGGACTGTAAGTATAAAACAAGCATAAACGTATAGGATAAATTGGATATAAGGACCTCTAATCATTGTTTTAATCTTACAAGAAAAACGGGACGTGGGTACATCACCACCGTCGATTACATTGAATTATTGTTGAACACTTTAAATTTAACTGTACGAAGAATTGAAAATGTCAATATTTTATAAGTGTAGACATATAATTTCGTCCTACTGGATTAATATTATATTACGTTCTATATTTATATTACGTTCAATATAATATATGCATATTGATTTATATCACTATAATTATATTATGTAATATTGAACATATATTTATTATATATTTATTTACATGCATCAGGACCATTACAAGTGGCTACAAGCCCGAAACCCATTTACAAAGTTATTGGCCCAACAGTGGACCCGAACCAGCAACCCAGACCCAACAGTGACCCGAACCAGCCCCAATCTTAACCCAAAGCACCTAGGGTTTCGAACCATAGCCAGTCTCCTCAACGCCACAAGGAAAGATCCGTCCCAGTCGCAACCACTTGGTCAACAAGGCCCCGAGTTACCTGGCGACGTGTTCTCGTGGGGCACCAACAAGCAACAAACACAAGTTTAGTCCCATTAGGAGTCTACCGAACTAAAATAGAATATTTTGTGATTATAAAAAAGATGTAAACCCAACTAAGAAATTACACAAGGAATCATACGAAAAATCGCAGAAGAAAATAGGCAAGCACTTCTAATTTTCGAAAGGAAAAGCAATAAAAGAAGGTATATTTTACCTTGATCGGCTTCCATTTTGTTTGCATGTGGTTTTTATTTTTTTCTTTTCTGGTTTGAACGACCAATGAACATGGGGGGAGGGACCGAGATCTTTTTCTCAGATCTAGCCTTCTCCGAGGCTATTTTTTCAAAAAACCATTTCGATTTTTGAGACGAGGGCAACGAAAGCTTTGAAAAAAATGTAAAAACAAAAAAAATGGCCACAGTCGATGAACGGCGGCCGACGAGGCGATGGCCGGTCGGTTTCTGGGTTCTACGGTGGTGTTCTTCATTAGATGAAGAACTCCAAGAACATTTCAGAGAATTTCTTGGGGTTGATTTTGATTGTTTTGGTGTGAATAAAAGAAATGAAAGTTGTTTATGAAATATGGGCTTTATAGTTGACCTGAGACCCGACCGGATCCTCTAAGGGATCCGCGTGTTTTCTCTTGGGCCGGAGAAAATTGCATAATTAGCCCCTGCATTGTTTGTAAAACTCGCTTGGTGCCCTAACTTTATTTCAACTTCGTTTTTTCTATTAAATTCGCCACTCATTCGTTTTATTTTCTGATTTGGTCCTTTGTTCACCTAATTCATTATTCCCCTTAATTATTTTATTATTATTTGTCCTTATTATTATTATTACTTATTATTATTATTATTTTCTTATTTATTTATTTATTTATTTATTTATTTTGTTTTGTTTTTTTTTTTTTTGTTTTTGTTTTATTATATTATTATTATAATAATAATTTTTTTCATTTTTTCATTTATTTGTTTTTTGTTTAGTCTTAGTTTCTTTTGTCATTTATCTATTTATTATTATTATTATTATTTTATTATTATTTTAGTTTTTTAGTTTTCCTTTTCTATGTTTTAATTTATTTAGTTTTCCTTTTTTTCTGTTTTGTTTGTAGTTAATCTCGCAAATTTGAATTTCTTTTTCTAACTTTTAATTTAATAGACTTTTCCTTATATTGATTTATATTATTATGTGTCTTTTAGCATGTGCGATTTGTCTTTGTTTTGTTTTTATTTATGTTAATTCCTCGGCATGTGTATTTTTTTTTACTTAAGACATTACAATTTAACCTTTATTTTTTTCTTTTGATTCAACATGTTACTTTACCAATCTAGTTTTAAAACTTCTTAAGGGTATTCTTTCAAATCGATCGAAAGTAAGTAATTTGGATCAAATTTTACATTTTAATTTAACTTGCAATTTTCTCAATTATGATAACTGGAAATTAGTCTAGTACCGAAAGGGCAGTTCAAGGGTGCTAATCCTTCCTTGATTGTAACCAACTCCCGAATCCGACATATCTTTGGTAAGATGGGGATCAAGTAAGAAATCAAGGTATCTGATCAACCCATTTAAAAAAAAATAAATGATCGAGGGCGACTCTAACCATTCTATTCAACTTGAAGTCCAACTCCGGGCCCACCCGAAAGACGACTGCAACAGCTTGGCGGCTCCACTGAGATAGGTAAGTGAGTCAGGCTAAGGTTAATTTTCAGTTGTCTTTTTAAATGAAAAGAGTAAGTTTAAATTTTAAGGTAACTGTTTCGATCCTTATTACTTACTTTTGATTATCTTTTCAAATAAATAGTTGTACTAACGATTTCTTTCAATGGTTTCATTTTATCAAACTTGTTTTTCCATTTAAGGCTCTATACCTGAGCTTTGAACCCTGTTTAAGTGGGGGTGAAAGCGACGTCTTCGTGAGAATTTATTCTCCGCAGAGGCCTAACAAGTAGCCTTCGGGATTTATATACCTTATGTATTCGTGTGAATTTATTCACCGCATAAACATAAGGGAATGTATCCTATCGAGTTTAACTTAGTCCACACAAGCTTGTAATGGGCTTAGGACTAAGGGTATGGAAAGCCCAATGAGCACCAGAAAGGAGAACTCGGGTACCTTCTTTAGAACCTAAACCAGGAGACTACATGGAATTAGAGCATACCCCAAAATCCCATTTCAAAAATAGGGTATTTTACTCATGCAGTTTTGTCACTTTTATTTTTACTTTCATCATTTATATTTTTATCTTACTAACTTTTTGCTTTCATGTTTATCTTTTAGCATTTGCATCATAAAAAGAGGCTATTGATCCATAAAAAGTGTTAGTTACACAATATTCTGCATTAATGGACAAAGGGGTTGTAATGAAAGAGCCGAGGTACGACTATGGTCCGAAAAGACTCAGAAAGAGAAGAGAAACAATCTGCAAGGAAGCTATGTGTCAGAATTGGTTAGCTATATTTCTGTCAGCCTAAAGCAGAATGATGTTCAAGAGCTACAGAGCATTTGAGATAGCTGGAAGAGTGACAAGAAGCAGAAGTTTAGCCAGTGGTATGGTGATATCTCTCCTACTCTATGTCAAGACAGATAAGCCCCTAATTAGAGCCTTGGTACAATTCTAAAACCCGAGGTACAGTTGTTTCACCTTTAACCAAGAGGACATGGTGCCCACAATCGAAGAGTATACTACACTTCTACACTGCGAAGGCATCAAACTGGAGCGGGCCTAAATAAAACACATCAAAAGTCAGCCTTTCAAGAACGGACTGGCAAATGTTATAGGGGTAGTTGAAAAATGGATAACTGACCGGGCTCGACACAAAGGCAGCGGGGAAGAAATTGCTTGGATCCATATCAAGAAACTAATGAAGAGTCATCCCGATGAATTGAAGGCAATAGATCTTTTTGCACTGGGTCTTTATGGTTGGTCATATTCCCAAGGACTTTAGGGTATACTGATGCAGCTGTGGTGGAACTGTTTGAACAATTCCCAAGGCGAGTAAATCCAGCACCGACGATTTTAGCTGAGACCTTCCACTATCTCAACTACTGCAGAAATACTGGTGGAGGAAGATTCATAGGGTGTGCTCAGCTTCTCCAAGTTTGGATTCACAGTCATTTCTGAAAGACTAACGGGATTGATTACCATCGATTCAACACCACTTATTCATCTTGGGAGAATTCATTATTCTGAAATGGCATGAAGGCGCCTCGAAAGAAAAGTGGATGAAAGTATTCACACATCTTCAGAATAGTGATATTGCCTGGAGAGCTCCTTGGTTGACCCATAATGATATTCTCTTTCGATGTGGGGATTCAGACATTATGACATTACTTGGACTATGAAGAGGAGTCGTATATTCTCTGTTTTTGGTACTTCGACAATATGGGGCATGCCAGTTTGTCCCAGTAACATACGGAATATCTGGTTCAGAATTTGCATACCTTGGAGACAACTACAAGAAAATGGTTAAGGAAGTAGTTGAGTCCTGGAAAAAAGTATTCCGAATGGATGTCGTGGCTGTCAAGGACATGCTTACTCTGGACTATCTGGAGTGGCGACGATTAAGGAAAAATGATAACATCCCCGTACCAAATCATGAGGACACCCGAACCATGGAAGAACATCTCAGGCCTGTCTCTTCTGAGCTAAAAATAGCAAAGGAAGAATTTGAAGCTATAAAGAACAAGCTGAAATAGAGGGTAAGGGAACTTGAGGCTGAAAGATACCAGTGGAAATTAGATGATGATACTCAGAAGGATCGGGCAAACAAGTTAGAGAAGAAACAGAAGAAAACTTGCTTTGAGTTTGAAGACTTGAGAAAAGGATGACGAGAACAAGTTCAAAGTAACTCCAATATGAAAAGGACTTCTAAGTATTGGAAAGGCGAAGCCAACAACCTGAAAAGGAAGTTTGAAGGGCATAATGAAAGAGAGACTCTGAAATAATTTCTAAAGATGCTCAGAGGCGTTTGATAGATAGCCAGCATCAGAACAAGCATTTGAGAATCCAGGTAGCTGATTTAGAGAAGTCTCTTCAGAAACAACAATAACGAGATGACAAAACCATAGCTGAGTTAGAAGCCATATGGACGGATTCAAGAAACAAACAAGAGAGCTTTAGATAGTGCCCTTTGATGGAGGGTTATAATGGAGTTTTCGTTGGAAACAAGCTCAGCAAAGGGTGAAAGCTAGAGATGCAGTGATCCGTGATTTCCTGGAACATGTATAGAAGGTAACTCATCATTTGCAGGGTTTAGCAAGGGAATCCAGAGTGGTTTGACAAGGCATTCAAGCGGTGATAGATGATGGAAGAAGACTTGTCAACCTATTAGAAGTTGTTCAGAGTCTAGAGGATTTAGTCCGGATGTACCTTTAAAATATGTTTATTGTCTCTTGAAAGATAAAACACTTTTGTCTTAATAAGGATTATTTATAGTAACAAACACATTTCTGGATCAATGCCTCTAAATCTTATACATCATGTATTTCATACTTTGCATTTTATTTTCCATGTTTATTTTTCTACTTTCCAGTTTTTACATTCATATTAACTAACAGAAAATGTCTCATCAGAAGAAATAAAAAACACCAAGCTTACCTCCACAAGCTATGGACATGCATTATCCTCACAACACTCGTACAAAGAAAAAACAATAGAAGCCAAAATCGCTCAACTCGAGGAAAATATGTTGAAGCAACTGAGAGAGCTAGAAGAAAAGATAAACCAGATCTATCAGAGTACTTTGGATACAAGCACGAAGAGCCAAGAGTCTTTGGTTGATCAGATTGTGGCCAAGTTATTTGGTTTACATCAAGCAAGTGCACCAGGTGCAGGTTCATCTGATGGGGTAACTATACCACCGACCCCACAGGTAGTTATCTCACCCGGACTGTAAGGAGAGTCATCTGCTGCTAAGGGGAAAACCTCATCTGCTATTAAGATACAAACTTATGTATCTAACCCTGACAATAATCCAAAGGATTACCACATACCGGATTTTGACGAGGAAGACAAAGCAAAAAAATAGAAGAGAAAATTAGGTTGTTGGAAGACCAAATGAATATGATAAAAGGGGACCATGATTACTACGAGGTTGATGTATTAGAACCTGAGTTCGAGAAATTCAATGGAAACAGTTACCCTTCAGCTCATGTCACTATGTTCTATCAAAGATGACGGGGTATGTGGGCAATGATCAATTCCTGATTCATTGCTTCTAGGAGAGCCTGTCCGATTCAGCTATCCGGTGGTACAATCAGCTGAATAGATCTCATATCAAGACATAGAAAGATTTAGCCATGTCTTTCTTAGAACAATACAAACACATTAACGATATGAGACCAGACCAAGTTATTCTACAAAACATGGAGAAGAAGCATAACGAAAGTTTCCGACAGTATGCACAGAGATTGAGAGATTTGGCTGTGCAAGTTCATCTACCCCTAAATGAAAAGGAAACCAGGAAGCTCTTTATGTAAAATGTAACACCCCCAACCCGTACCCGACCCGGATACGAGTCTGAAATGTGACATTGACTTTTCAAAACAATATCCTTACCAAATAACAGAACATTTGGACTTATATTAAAAAAATACGATCATATACTTGTTAAATTTTATTTCATTATAACAAATTTAAAGAAAAATGTTTTTATGAACAATGCTACATTGTACCGATGCACTGTTACAGTGTACCGATGCATAAAAACATCGAATATAAATTGTATATCGATGCACTGCTATAGTGTACCGATGCACTGCTACAGTAACTTCAGCTCAACTTATATAAAACTCATAAAAATTTAAGCTTTCATCAGTATAAAATTACCATTTACATATATACGTTTAAAACATTACAAAACTTAATCCTATGATTTTACAAAACTGATTAGAGTATATCAGATTCAAATCTTTATTTACATGCCAACCTCTATCAATATTATAAAATACAATCTATTCAATCCTTTTCTGATCTGATCTTTGGAAAGGAGAAACTGACCTGTCTTGTATACTTTTATCAATCTTCCTCTTCTCGGAACCTACGTGTGAAACAATCACAGGCTAAGTCGTTGATTTAGTGAGGCATATAAAATAATAACTATAATGCATCTCATATACATATGAACATATAATCTAATTATTCTATCATGTCACAAATAATTCAGTGTAAATGATAATAGCATGATAACATGTAACAATGCAAACACTTTTGATACCTTTTGTAAGCCCATGTATATTACTGAGAACTTTAAGGTATGCGAGTACATTGAGGTTGTGCACTATGCTGTCACCACAGCTCATATGGGGTCCTACTAGGGGCATGTGAAATTTATCCTGAAAGACCTATGTATTTGTCCCGAAGGACCTATGCATATGTCTCGAAGGAACGCGTAAACCCTCTACTCTTGGCATGCCAACTATACCTATAACTCTCATATCATATAACATGGGCGTTATTCTTATGTTTCCTATGTTCATGTACTAATGTCATTTCTCTTGTAATCACATGTTTTTTTTCTTCTATCACATACCACATGTATGTATGTAAACATCTATCTCATATCATATAACATGTATCACGTATTGCATATTCATATGTCCCATAGTTCATATCATTTTGCATGTAATCATATAGATTATATTATATATAGCCTATATCATTTCTCATATTTTTATGTATGCACATATGCCATGTATTGTTTACTTATGTTCATATATATATATCACACAACACATAAAAAAACATGTCAAATATATTATATATACATGTAATCATATAAATCATGTCACATATAATAACATTTTAGGAGTCACTTCTTACCATAGTAACTCCGTCACTTCTTACCATAGTAACTCTGTCACTTCTTACCATAGTAACTCTGTCACTTACTCATCGCAAGCCAATGTTTATTCAATAAATTAAGTACAAATTAAATTGCACTCACCTTTATTTCCTTGCCTTTCCTTTGATCAATCTTACTTGGCACTTGTTCCGAAACTCGTTTAAGCTCAATATCTACATAAACATAATTTCGGAGATGATTATAAGATGCCTAAACCTTATAACTTGGTATTAATAACTTAGGCTAATTTAATAAACCAAACTTTAACTTTTTCCTTTAGGAGTGTATCGATGCACTATGGGTGCATCAGTACCCAAAATAGATTCGAAATTTTCATGCATTGATGTCTGCTGGTGTGTATCGATGCACCTTCAAAATTGGTCTTAGTGCATCGGTACCCATTCATAGTGTACCGATGCACCTGTCA
This sequence comes from Hibiscus syriacus, assembly GCF_006381635.1. Taxonomy (NCBI): domain Eukaryota; kingdom Viridiplantae; phylum Streptophyta; class Magnoliopsida; order Malvales; family Malvaceae; genus Hibiscus; species Hibiscus syriacus. The sequence continues at coordinate 1,966,712 of NW_024062765.1, forward strand.
ATAATAAACTGCTTTCACCCGAAAATTCCACAACTTTTCATTAAATTTCCTCATACAAAGCTCCTTTCATACCATTAAACTCAACTATTATTACTTAAACCAACTTATATCCATATAAACCATCTTTATCTTCCATATCTCATCATGATTCTTAAAATTAAGAATCTTACTAAACTTTCAACTTTGTTATAAATCCTTTCTAACTTCATAAATCTCTTATTCTTATAAAGGATAAGTCAAATTTTCATATCAAAGTTCCTTTATTAACTCTTTTTTTTTTCCAGAAATTCTTTTAGAAGCCCATTCTCTTTAATCCTTCAAACTTCTTTATCTTTTGATTTTAAGATAACTTAAGCTTTCCTTAAGCTTAAGTATCACCTAAGGATCAAAACTCATACTTTAAATTAACAAATAATCAGCTAACAAGGAAACTTACCTTTACCTTCCTTGGTTCACGGTGGAGAAGAATAAGAGAGTTTTTCCATCTCACTCTCCCCTTACGTATTTATCTTCTATTAAAGGGAAAAATATCTTTCATGTCAAATGACCATTTTAACCTTTAATTCCTTTAATAATTACTAATAATAATTCATAAACTTCCAGATAAGTCATTGAACTATTCAAATATTCCACTTTAATCACCAAATTCTAAAATTTTACAATTTAGTCACTAACCCGTAGTTTAGGATGTTACACAGACTCTAAAGGCTCCTTACTTCAGGCACCTGGTCGCAATCACATTAGGAAGTTTTTCAGATTTAGTTATAACCAGATAGATGATTGAATTGGCCATAAAATAAGAAAAAATTGAGGGAGGGGAATCAAACAAGAAACCTTCCACGAAGAACAAAGATAGAGAGATCAACAACGTTAATACCTATAGTGCCAACAAAGGTGTTACGATCTCTAACCCAAAAACAACTACAGCTGTACCGTTAGGTACTTCTAGATGAAGTCCAAGGGAACCTAGGAAATAAAGAGAGAATGAGCAATTCGATCTTATTTCCATGTCGTACAAGGAATTATACCAATAGCTTTTTGATACTCATGTAGTATCACCATACCCTGTGGAACCAATGAAGCCCCCATACCCCATATGGTATGATGAAAACGCTCACTGTAAATACCATAGTAGAGTGTCGGGGCACACGATTGAAAATTACCTCACATCTAAGAGGGTTTTACAAAGAATGTGTAATAAGAATTGAATCCACTTTAACTCCGGAGCACCGAGTGTTGCACAAAATCCTTTGCCTAACCATCAGGAGACTGAGATTAACGCAGTCACTACCGAGAAAGGCAGGAGAGTCAAAACTGGTGTTTCAGAAATAAAATCTCTTTGGCTTGGGTATGGAGCCAAATGGTGAAAGCAAGACTTCTTACACAACACTCGGATACATCAAGGAATAGAGATGAAAACCACTGTTGTTACCACAATGAAGAGGGCATAAGGTGCAAGATTGCCCATAATTCAAAGATTTGGTCCAGCTCATGATGGATAGAAATGGATCACAAAGTATTTGGACTATGATTCATACTTACTATTCAAACCTCGCGGCCGGACTCAAAAAAAATGCAAACAAAGAAGGAGTTATATTATTTATAAATAAATCGAAAGATTTTTTATTCTTTCAAACTCTCATTTAGTTTATACTTTTTTTGATCAAAGGACAAACCTTTCTTTTCTTTGTATTTTTATTTATTAGTTGGAGTTCTATGAAGGAGTTCAAGATTCTCTGAAAGCATATGTTTGCGCTACCGGAGAATTGTCTGAAAGAAGATACGGTAGGGGTAGTCCTTTGATAAATACTCCTAAGGTGAAGACAGCAGAAATAACACAAGCGAATGTGGTAATCACAATACCACAACATTTTCACTACAAGGACAGCTGGCAAGTTCCATGGAAATATGAATGTCAGGTGAGCACTTCAAGAGAAGATGATAGCAAAGTGGGTCAGATTTCGGGGAAACGTACTCCCAAGAGGCTAAGTCCCCCCAGAGGCCATTGAAACCCTTTAAGAAGGATGTGCTGGCAATCAATGAGCCCATAAAGGAAAAAGAAGCTAGAGAGTTCCTCAAGTTTTTGAAGCACAATGAATACATCATTGTAGAACAGTTGTATAGCTTGGAAACACACACTTCAATGTTGACACTGCTATTGAACTCGGAGGCATACCGAGAGTCACTTTTGAAGATCTTGAATCAGACGTTTGTGCCACAAGACGTACCAATCAGTAAGATGGATAGACTAGTAAATAAAACTCAAGTTGATAATTTATCTCATTTTCAGATGATGACATTTCGTGTTTAGGAAGAGGTCAAACTAAGGCGTTACACATCACCACCCATTGTAAGGGGCATGCCTTATCGAGTGTGTTAATCGACAATGGTTCAGCCCTGAACGTAATGTCTTTAGTTACATTGAAAAGGTTGCCAATGGACACCTCTCACATGAGAACCTGTCGGAGCATGGTCCGAGCATTTGATGGGAGCAAGAGAGAGGTAGTTGGCAAGATTGAGGTGCCGTTAATCATCAGGCCTGCCGCCTACAATATTGAATTCTTAGTGATGTATATCATGCCTTCGTACAACTGTCTTTTTGGAAGACCTTGGATTCATCAAGCTGGTGCAATACCATCCACATTGCATCAAAAAGTCAAGTTTGTCATTGATGGAACCCTGATGATTATTAAAGCTGAGGAAGATATTATGGCAAGTGTAACCACGGATGCTCCATACATCGAAGTAAACGAGGAGGCGATATAATGTTCATTTCGCTCCCTAGAATTTGTGAATGCCATATTTGTGGCTGAAGGAAGGAAGATTTTCAAACATCGGCTTTCCGAGTGCACCAAGATGGAGATCAAGCAGACTTTGGGATGATGTGCTAAGATAGAAAGAGGGTTTGGGAAGCTACTGCAAGGAATGATTAATCCAGTCCTTCCTATATCAAAGTCAGATCAATTTGGGCTTGGTTTTCAAACCCAGTCACCAACAAAAGAGGAGGGAAATTCAAAAGAAATGGGAAAGAAGAATGATCAGGTTAACTGAAAATGAATTTCAATGGGAACCCATTGTATTCCCACCTCTTTATGACACATTCAAGTCAGGTGGTTATGTGTTTGAGACCACCTCACCAAATTTGGAAGCAGCTCTGAAAGACATGAGTATTAACGTCGTAATCACAGAAAATGCTGAAGATGCATATAGATTCGGAATTCGCCCACTGCCACCTGGGTCTGTGCTTAGCAATTGGTCAGCGGAAGAACTGTCTTTGATTTTCAAATCTCTTTCAGAGTAATATTCAAACTATCCCTATTTTCCTATACCCAGAGCAATAGGTAATCTTTTGTAAGGGTGAATAAACATGTTATTTTAAATTCAATAAAAGATGCAATTTCTTTCATGGCGAACAATTTTTCTTATTTTATTTCTTTTGAATTCTATTTTTATATTTTTCCTTCATTTCAGTACTCTGTTTCATTCTCTTTTGAATTTAATTTTTATTCCGTGTGGGATATTTTCCTCTCACGTGTACACATTTCTTTTTTCCTTCAGGTCCCAAGATAACAATAATGCGGGCACTGATGATCCTGATCCGGAGGTGGATTTTGAATCGACCATTTGTCTTGGGAAAGTTGATGAATGCGACAATGAAGATGAGTGAAAATACCTACCAAATTGTTGAGAATGGTAGAAAGAGAAGACAAACAAATACTGCTACATGAGGAGAAAATCAAAATCTTGAATCTAAGTACCGAAGAGGAGAGAAATGAGGTTAAAATTGGCACGACTATTTCGGCTGAAGCAAGACAAAACTTGATATTCTTACTTCAAGAATACAGAGATGTGTTCACATGGTCGTATCAAGACATGCCGAGACTAGATATAGATATGGTAGTCCACAAACTGCCTATCAAACCATAATGCAAACCCATGCAACAAAAGCTGAGGAGAATGCAACCTGAAATGCTCATCAAGATCAAAGAAGAGGTCAAGAAGCAATTCGATGTCGTTTCCTTCAAGTGGACAAGTATCCGGAATGGGTGACCAACATAGTGTCGGTTCCAAATAAAGACACGAAAGTGCGCATGTGTGTTGATTACCGAGACCTTAACAAGGCAAGCCTTAAAGACAACTTTTCTCTGTCACACATAGATACTTTGGTAGACAATACAACTGAGAATGTTTTCTTCTCGTTCATGGACAGATTCTCAGGATATAACCAGATTAAGATGCTCCTGAAGACATGGAAAAGACCACGTTCGTCACAATGTAGGGAACTTTCTGCTACAAAGTGATGCCCTTCGGATTGAAAAATACTGGGGCAATGTATCAGAGAGCTATGGTGACCCTGTTCCATGATATGATGCACAAAGAAATCGAGGTTTATATGGACGACATGATTGTGAAGGCACAAACAGAGAATAAACATGTCGAGAATCCAAGAAAGCTCTTCCAGAGTTTAAGAAAGTTCCATCTGAGACTAAACCCTAGTAAGTGCACCTTCGGGGTAACATTTGGAAAGCTGTTAGGCTTCGTAGTCACCAGAAAAGACATCAAAGTTGATCGTGATAAAGTTAAGGCTATCCAGAATCTACTTCCGCCATAAACACAAAAAGAAGTTCGAGGTTTTCTGGGCAGATTGAACTACATAGCACGATTCATATCTTAGTTAACCGATAAATGTGACCCAATATTTCGCCTTCTCCGAAAGAACAACCCTGGAACTTGGGATGAGAACTGCCAAACTGCATTCGAGAAGATAAATGAGTACTTATCTCACACTCTTATCCTGATGTCCTTCATCCCGGGCAAGCCTCTATTCTTGTATCTATCCATATTCGAGAATTCAATGGGGTGTGTTCTGGGTCAACATGATGAATCCGGAAGGAATGAAAGGAGCATCTACTACTTGAGCAAGAATTTCACCGATTGCGAGGTCAAATATCTTCCTATCGAGAGTTGTTGTGCATTAGTCTGGGCTACACGAAGACTCGAACAATACATGTTATATCACACCACTTGGCTGATTTCCAAGTTAGATCCACTAAAGTACATTATGAGTGTGTCTGCTCTCTAAGGAATGTTAGCCCGATGGCAAATAATGTTATCTAAATTTGACATCGAGTATATGAGCCAGAAAGCCGTAAAAAGAAGCGTTATATCTAATTTCTTGGTAAGCAGAACTGATGAAAATTACGAGCCGTTAGACTTTGACTTCCTAGACGAAGACTTGATGGTCATATCCTTAGAAGAAGCAAGTACTTCCATAAATAGTTCTTGGAAAATACATTTTGATGGTGCATCGAATGCATTAGGATATGTCATCGGGGCCATAATGGTCTCCCGAAAAGGGAATCATTACCCATTCACTAGCAGACTAATTTTGATTGCACTAACAACATGACAGAATATGATGCTTGTGTTTTAGGGATTTGAGCTGCAATGGGGCAAAATATAAAGTCCTTGCGAGTATATGGAGATTCATCCTTAGTAATCTATCAGCTCTGTGGAGAATGGGAAACCAAGGATGTAAAGCTGGCAGAATACCCAAAACTAATACTGGATCTGCTCGAAGAGTTCGATGAAGTCACCTTCTACTATGTGCCTAGAGAAAAAAATCAAATGGCTGATGCTTTAGCTACCTTGACATCCGTATTCAAGGCTGACAGAGAGTCTGAAATGATGTCAATTGACATGCAGTCGTACGAGTACCCAGCTCATTGTTACCACATTGAGGAGGTGAAAGACACTAAGCCCTGGTACCACTACATTCTGTAATACATCAAGAGTCGAAATTATCTAGAGGAAGCTACCGAAACTGATAAAAGAACCATTAGAAGAATGACAGCTAGATATGCCTTTGATGGGGAGGCCTTATACAAGAAAAGCCATGATCAAGTCCTGTTAAGGTGTATAGATGTAGAAGAGGCAAAGATGATAGTAGAAGAGGTACATAACAGAGTATGTGGAACACATGCGAATGGACATATGATGTCAAGATAGATAATGAGATGCGGCTATTTTTGGTCCACAATGGAAAGTGTCTGCATCAACTACGCTAGGAGATGTCATAAATGTCAAATTTACGAGGATAAAATAAATGTTCCACCTCAGCCTCTTCATGTGTTGACATCACCATGGTCTTTCTCTATGTGGGGTATGGATGTTATCAGGCAAATCAATCCGAAGGCTTCAAATGGTCACCGATTCATTCTTGTGGCAATTGATTATTTCACGAAATGGGTAGAGGATACATCATATGACAGTGTCACTCAGTCCACTATTTACAAGTTTTTGAAGAAATAGATCATATGTCGGTATGGTTTACCTGAAAGAATCATTACCGATAATGCTACAAACTTGAACAACAAGATGATGGATGATGCTTGTGAGGAATTCAACATAAAGCATTACAACTCTACTGCTTATAGACCAAAGATGAACGGAGCAGTAGAAGCAGCAAATAAAAACATCAAGAAGATAGTGGAGAAAATGACTGAGACTTACAAAGATTGGCACGAGAAATTGCCTTTTGCTTTGTTTGCTTACCGAACCTCGGTACGAACTTTGACTGGGGCAACCCCATTTTCATTGGCATATGGGATGAAAGTATTGTTGCCCATTGAGGTAGAAATTTCGTCACTCCATGTCTTGTCAGAAGTCAAACTAGATGATGCAGAATGGGTACAATCTCGGTACGATCAATTGAACCTAATAGAGGAAAAGAGATTGAAATCCATTCATCATGGTCAAATCTACCAGAAATGAATGATTCGAGCACATAACAAGAAGGTGCGCCAGAGAGTATTCTTTGAATGAGATCTTGTGCTTAAGAGAATTTCGCCAATTCAAAAATACTTAAGAGAAAAATGGATGCCAAATTGGGAGGGACCTTATGTCGTGAAAAAGGCCTTTTCCGGAAGAGCACTTATTCTGGATGAAATTGACGGGTTGGATCTGCCAAATCCCGTTAATTCAAATGCAGTAAAAAATACTTCGCTTAGGATGAAAACCCGAGAGGGCGTCCTAAGTTGAAAAAAGAAAAGAAAAAATGAGAAAAACATTTAGGGTGAAAACCCGAAAGGTGCCCTAAATCGAAAAAAAGAAAAGAAAAAAGGAAATAAGAAATAAGGTGAGTTCAAGGTGGAAACCCGCAAAAGGCATCTTGAGACCAAAGATGGATCCAAATTGAAAACCCGAAAGGGCGATTTGGATATTGATTCAAGAAGGTCCCGAATCCAGATAGTGAAGCGTCATGGCGTCCAAATCTTCTACAAACTTAACGAGTCGGAGAAAGGTTGCACTCTCCTGAACATTGTCACATCATCGAAGATCCCTTGACAAAGGATGCGTTCAAGGTCACCTAACGACTTATCAGTTCGGAAGCACCCATATTATTGAAATCTAAGACATCCATTCATACTTCATTTTTGTATTTATCTTTCAGAATGTTTATCATGTATTGTTTGTTCTTTTTCCCTTATGAATAAAGACGACCATTTCTCTAAAGCAATTCTTTTAAGCATCTTGGGTTGAATTTAAACCTAATGATTTATTCATTTCTAAAAAAGATAATTGTATATTACTGTACAAAGATGTTTTTGAAAAGTACAGATACTCGGAAGCCAATCAAGGCTCATGCACTGTACTTGAGATATTTGAAGAGTGTTTCCCAAATCAAGGATAAAAATAAAATTCTACACATCGGATTTAAATGCGTTGAAGAATTCAAGATCAAAAATCAGAAATTCAAGATTCTAGAGTCAAGATTCATCAAGACTGATAATCAGAGATTGAGATTTCTCTTCAGATCCTAAAATAACATATTTCACATATGCATTTTAGACATACCTAAGAACATTTCTTTCATAGCATCACATATATGTATAACTTTGCAGATTCATGTTAAAGTCAATTTCAATTTCACAGCGAAGGATATTGAAGTTAAAGTGATCAATTTACAAGAAAGGATTTCAACTTCAGAATGAAGGATATCCAATTCAAAGCTCAACTTCAGAACGAATGAGCCATCCACTATTTCAACTTCCCGAAGAAGGATATTGTGCCCTGCGGATAGACTTGATTTCATAGCAAGTGAGTCATATGCAACAACGGGGGTTTATTCCCCAGCCAATTACAGCATAACTCAAAGGCGAGAAGAGTTATCTGTCAACAAGAACTTTCGAGATTGATTTCGTTCAGCTCGAGAGCACATTAACCGCAAGTAACAGTAATGAACTATTTTCCGGTCAAATTTTCACACCAATGTCTTTAAGTCAAGCAGAAGACCAAGGTTGACCAAGCTTGGTGACGATAAGCCACTTTCCGTTCACTTATGATTTTGAATTCATAACGAAGGATATCATACCCAAAAGATTGACCCAACTTCACAACGAAGGAGTCATCTGTAACACCGCAATACCAAAGTTTTCAGGTCAAATTTCAAAGTCACGACGGAGTATATTGAGGCCGAAAAATGATCCATGAGCTACTTTCCAATGCTTGGAGCTCGGTTTCGATTTCCCGACGAAGGATATCGTGCTCGATTCAACTCAACCTCACGACAATGAAGTCATTTCATGATTTAGTCCAAATTACCTACAACAAATCAATCATACCGTCGGATTTCAACTCTATAACAGAGGATATTCGATAAAATGAGAATTGATTCCCGTAACAGTGGATGTTAAATGATACATTCATGGTGGACGAAATTTGTGTCTTTAAATCTTTGTCCCATTCTAGTTCCATGGCTATGGCCAAAGAGGGGTAGCTATAAACACATAATTTCGTCCGACTGGATTAATATTATATTACGTTACGTTCAATATAATATATTGCATATTGATTTATATCACTATAATTATATTATGTAATATTTAACATATATTTATTTACATGCATCATGACCCATTACAAGTGGCTACAAGCTAGAAACCCATTTACAAAGTTATTGGCCCAACAATGGACCCGAACCAGCAACCCATACCCAACAGCGACCCGAACCGACCCCAAGCTTTACCTGAAACACCTAGGGTTTTCGAACCATAGCCAGTCTCCTCAACGTCGTAAGGAAAGATCCGTCCGAGCCGAAACCACTCGGTCAACAAGGCCGTCGAGTTTCCCGGCGACGTGTTCTCGTGGGCACCAACAAGAAACAAACACAAGTTTAGTCCCATTAGGAGTCTACTGAACTAAAAATAGAATGTTTTGTGATTATAAATAAGATGTAAACCCAACTCAGAAATTACACAAGGAATCATACGAAAAATCACAGAAGAAAATAGGCAAACACTAGTAATTTTCGAAAGGAAAATCAATAAAAGAAGATATTTTTTTACCTTGATCGTCTTCCATCTTTGTTTGTATATGGTTTTTATTTTTTTTCTTTTCTGGTTCGAACAGCCGATGAACATGAGGGAAGGACCGAGATCTTTTTCTCAGATCTAGCCCTCCCGAGGTTATTTTTCAAAAACCATTTCGATTTTTGAGACGAGGGCAACATAAGCTTTGAAAAATGCAAAAAAAAAAAATCGCCACCGCCGATCTACGGCGGCCAGCGAGACGGTGGCCGATCGATTTATGGATTATACGGTGGTGTTGTTCATCTGATGAAGAACACCAATAATATTTCAGAGAAATTTTTGGGGCTGGTTTTGATTTGTTTTGGCATGAATAAACGAAATGAAAGTTGTTTTTGAAAAATGGGCTTTATAGTCGACCCGAGACCCGACCGGATCCCCTAGTGGATCCGCGTGTTTTCTCGTGGGTCGGGGAAAATTGCATAATTAGACCTTGCATTGTTTGTAAAACTTGCTTGGTGCCCCTAACTTGATTTCAATTTTGATTTTTCTATTAAATTCGTCACTCATTTCATTTTATTTTCCGATTTGGTCCTTTGTTCACCTAATTCATTTTTCCCTTAATTATTTTTATTATTATTTGTCCTTATTATTATTATTACTATTATTATTTTCTTTTCTCATTTTTTATTTATTTGTTTTATTTATTTATTTATTTGTTTTGTTTTAGTTTTAGTTTATTATTATTATTATTCATTTATTTTATTTTATTTTTTATTTTTATTTATTTTTTTGTTTAATCTTAGTTTCTTTTGCCCTTTATCTATTTCTTCTTCTTCTTATTATTTTAGTGTTTTAGTTTTCCTTTTCTCTGTTTTAATTTATTTAGTTTTCATTTTTTTTGTAGTTAATCTCGCAAATTTGAATTTCTTTTTCTAACTTTTAATTTAATAGACTTTTCCTTACTTTGATTTCTGTTACTATGTGTCTTTTAGCATGTGCGAATTGTCTTTGTTCTGTTTTTATTTATGTCAATTTCTCAGCATGTGTATTTTTTTTACTTAAGACATTACAATTTAACCTTTATTTTTTTCTTTTGATTCGCATGTTACTTTACCAATCTAACGTTTTAAAACTTTTTAAGGGTATTCTTTCAAATCGATCGGAGGTAAGTAATTTGGATCAAATTTTACCTTTTAATTTAACTTGTAATTTTCTTAATTAAGACAACTGGAAATTAGTCTAGTACCGAAAGGGCAGTTCAAGGGTGCTAATCCTTCATTGACTGTAACCGACTCCCGAATCCGACATATCTTTGGTAAGATGCAGATCATGTAAGAAATCAAGGTATCCGATCAACTCATTTTTAAAAAAAATGATCGGTGGCGGCTCTAACCATTTATTCAAGTCGAAGTCCAACTCCGGACCCACCCGAAAGACGGCTGCGACAATAAGAAATCAAAATCTTACTAAGATGAAATAAATTTATATTAAAGTTAACAAAATATCAAATTCAATGAAGAACTAACTAATGAAGAGAATGAGTCTGGCCGGGCTTTGATCAAGTATTTTATTACCAATATTGTGCTAAGTTTAATTAGTTTTGTGATTGACAACTAATACTGATTCTTTTTGTATACAATTTTATCCATAATTTATGAAATTAAATGTTTAAACATATATCAAAATATTTAATTTTAATTGACTTGAACATAATTTATATTTTAATAATAAATTTTGGTCAAATAAGATTCAATAATAGAATATGACGTGAATTTACTATAATGTAATGTATATATAGTAGAGATCATATGAGAAAAAAATTGAAGAAAAAGTCTTTAATTTTTACATCCCATATTAATAAAAAAAATTAATACTTCAATTATACTTATATAAATTAATATCAATCATATTTTTTTATATTCATGTAATCAAATAATGACATTTATCCATATAATTTTATTTTTTAAAAATCTAAAAATTGATTAATTAAATGTGTTTTTTTATTGTCATTCGTCGATTATATATATAATGTTAAGATATATTTATTGAAATGTGTCTTTTAAAAGTATGATTGATTGGATATATTTTATATTTTCACTTTATATTTATATAATTAAAAGAAATATTGTTTTGAAAAATAATTTTAAATATATATTAATTTAAAAGATGATAAATTTTCATGATGCGATCACTCTCTTAATAATCCAAGTCTCCAAGTGTACCTGGAACTACGTGATTTTTTGGAATCATCATTGGTACTAAGAACCTTCTTAGTAAATTTATTATATTAATTTGATCAATATAATTATTTTATTAATATTTAAAATAATATAAATTTAAATAATTTATTAACACTATTTTTTATCTAGAGAGAGAGAGAGGGGAATTTTACATTTAGTAGGTATTGAATCTACAACTTAAGAGAAAATGGAGATATAAATTGAGAAATTTTGATTACTTACTCTATAAGTTATTGAATTATTAGATACTAATTAGACTTACAAATGCAAAGAGGATTATAATTTAAATAAAACCCCCCAAATTATTAATTTTAATTCTTGTTTTTAAATTTTTATTAGGATGTTTACTATTAGGTTAATAAAATAAAGTATTATTTGATATATTAATAATAAATTTTCTCATTCTAATTGATTTTAGTCCACAAAAGAATATGAAAGTAAATTAAAATCACTCGTGAAAAAAAATCACTGTTAATATAAAAATAATTAATGAAATAATAAAAATTTAAGTATATTTTAAAGGTTGAAATGCACCATTGACCCTTAAACTATACTCTTTTTACCGAGTTGCCCCTTAAAGTATTTTTTGAGACATTTTGCTCCCTAAAGTATAAATCGTTACCTCATTTGCCCCAAATTGTTAAATTCGTAAAAAAACACACGGGTAAATTACATATTTAGTCGCTCCACTAGTTGCTTAACTTTTTTTCTTCAAAATCATCACTAAACTTAAGTTTTTGTTACGTTTTGGTCACCAAATTTGATTCAATTTATTTTTAAAATTTTTAATGTATAAGAATTTGTTTATATTATATCTTTTTACTCGACACATTAATTTATTTTTCAATAATAAGTAATATTATACAATAAATAATAAATAATTTATTAAGTTATATATAACGCAAATAATATGTAACGTAAATAATAAATAATAAATAATAAATTGACAACAACAAAAAAAAGTTGAAACCAAAGTACCAAACCAAAGTACCAAACCAAAATTTAAGCAAAAAAAAAAAAGCTATTAAAATTGCATCCAAAGCCCAAAGAAATCTATCTACCCCAATAAGCTGGAATCGAGGCTTTTGCAAGTGATTTCCCGTAGCAAGATCTAATTTTTCAAACAATTAAAATAAAAGAGAAAATATTTGGGAAAAAAACAACTAAACCAATAGAAATAAAAATACCTCCAAAGAAGAAAGTTTGTTAAAAAAGTTAAAAGACGTCAATCGATGGTGGTGTAGACAGTGTAAACTTGATGTAAGGCGAATCTACTAACACTTTGGTGAGAAGAGAGTAGATAGCCTTATTGTGTCCCGATCTAGGATTGACAAGTACTGATGTCCTTGAATTTATAAGTTTGGGCTGCAAAATAAGATAAGAAAATAATGATTAATAATGGAATTTAATAAAGGGGATAATAATATAAGTAATGAAAATAAAGAATGAAATGAAATAAATAAAGGATAGAGATGGCTGCGGAATTGATGGAAGAGATGGATGATGTTGATGATGAAATGGTAATGGTGGTGATGTTGTATCTCAAACACGCCAAAGAGGAAACTATGCTATGAAGCACAATCCCGGTCTTCACAAACTTGCTTGAGGGGTGGTGATAGTGTCTTCAACCCACTAGATAACAATCAAGGAATTTAGGAATCAAAATGGAAGGAATGACGCCACAAGTATAGGAACTACACTTGTTTAATCGATAAAGTTCACAAAGAACTTTGAAGAGAAATAACTCACAAGAGTAATTTTATATATGAGATGAGATGAGTACAAATGATGGCAAGCCACTCTATTTATAGGAAATGAGAGGGCTTTTCCGAATGGTTACATGATGTTTCGGCTAGATACATGTCTCTAGGAAAATACATAATGCTTGAAATGAATGAATAAGTCCCTTGGGCTTGTGATGGTTCGGCTATCTCTTCATGAAAGGCCTTAATGATTTGGCTAAGGATGGGAAGACATCTCCCTTGGCCGAATATGTATGTTGGTTCATCTTGGCGCCATTTTCTCCCTTTGGCCGAATGGTGGTGTGTCTCTTCATTCTTGGCGCCAAAGGCTCTCATGTGTATGGCATGTGATGTGGCCGAATAGACATGGAGCCTCTAGCTCATGTTTCTTGATGATTTAAGCATCCAATAGGCGTGATCTCTTCACCGATGTGTTCCTTGTTGAAAAGGCATCTTCATGGGCAGCATCATTCATGAAAGGTCACAATGTTTGAGAAAGGTAACCCTTCATGTTTGAGCTACTTCGGGTGTGAATGAGCTGGTGGTGAGCTGGCCTTAGATGACTTGTAACATGATGAACGTTTGGGCAGCTCCTTGTGAAAAGGTACCTCTTGAGGTGGCAACTATTCGTGAAAAGGTACGATTTCACAAATTTTGACGTAGGACATATTTGAAGTGTCCTAAGTGGTGATGATAATGGTGCAACTCCCCAGCTGAAATGAGTTCATCTTGTAGCTCAAATCTTCAGCTCAATCCAGCTATGAGCTCACGGCCTCAAAACAACTTTTCATCAATGAATCATTATGATCTCTTAAGCATCCCTATGTGAGTTTCCTTGCTGTTTCATGCTCCATTTAGCTCTAATGCAGCTCCCAAGTCTTGGCCGAATGTGCATACATGCATAACATAAAGAAATAAATTAAGTATATAAACTTATACAATGTAGTATATAATAATGTGGACTATAGTATATAATAACTTATATCTCATAAATTAATGATTAAGTTATTATAATAACCATAGATATTATATATATGAAAATAACTATAAAATAAACATATATGTATGTAAAGTTAGAAAGTTTCTTCCCTTGTAAGGGTGGAATAGCCATGATAATCATGATGCTGAATTGGATCACATCATCCTCCCCTTCTTTTAATCGATTTGTCCTCAAATCGAAAGATCTTCCTTTCCTTGAGTCCTTCCATTTGATAAGTACCTTTATAAAAAGATTCATATCTTTTGAAAGAATGCCTTGTAAGTTCTTGATCTGAAAAGAAATAAAACTTTCATTAGTATGAATGTGATCAAACAAAATTAAAGTTAAGAAATACTTCCTGAAAGATGTAGGTTCAAAGTTCATGTCTATTGAAGACATTTGTCTTTGAATGTTGATGTCCTTTTGTATTCCAAAATTCATGCCCCTTTCCATAGATAGTTGTATTAATTCATGAAAGGTGATGACTCTTGGAATGGTGATGTCCTCATAAGTCACGCCCTTTGGATGAAAAATCATTTCCCTTTGGTTTTCAATAGGCATGTCTTTTGATTCTTGATGGGTCACGTCCTTTGGATGAAGAGTTACCATTCTTTTTTCTTCAATAGTCGCACCTTTTGGTTCTTGAAAGATCACATCGTTTAGTTTACCAAATTGATGGATTGTGTTGCTTGGTTCATCCTACAAATCAAAGGAAACTTTTGTTTGGTTAAGGTTAGAAAAATCAGCATCAACTTTGCATCTTGTTAATAGGCATCTTTGTGACAAGCACTTAGAGGTATAAGCACTTGTTTTTGGAATGTTTTCTTCCTGGTTTAACTTCGATTTTCCTTTCCTCATGGCCTCAACACTTTGTTTCATCTTGATTTGATCAACTTGGACTTGTTTAGGCGTCAAAGGTGTTAGGATGATCTTCTTCCCTCCATGGTTGAATGAATACTGATTAGTAAAACAATCATGAATGGTCCTCCTATCATATTGCCATGGTCTTCCAATGAGTAAATGACTAGCATGCATAGGAACAACATCGCACATAACCTCGTCCTTGTACTTACCAATGGAGAAAGGAACCATCACCTGTTTGTTGACATTAAGTTCTCCTCGTTCATTTAACCATTGTAATTTGTAGGGATTTGGATGTTTCAACGTTTGCAATCCCAATTTCTCCACCATGATGGTACTGGCAACATTAGTACAACTTCCACCGTCTATGATCATGAAACACACCTTTTCATTCACATGGCAGCGGGTATGAAAGATGTTTTCCCTTTGTGCATCGTCTTCTACTATTTGAGCACTTAGACTTCTCTTGACCACTAGGGCTTCACCTTCTACCGGAGCACTAATTTCGGTTTTTTCCTCAACTTCTGTTGGTGTCGGTGCAGCTTCTTCTTCTTCATGGTCATATTCAATCTCACCATTTCCAAGTAATAACATGGTGTTTCGGTTGGGACATTGTGTGGATATATGTCCCCTCCCAAGACACTTAAAGCAACGTATGTCTCTTGTTCGTTCAGGGATCTCATTTCCTCGATTCTCTTTATTAATTTGGGAAGCATTTGATGATTCAGCCTTCTCTTTGGTAGGAATAGGGGTAGACTTCCTCAAACTATTGTTTGGACTCCATCTTGAAGATGTAGGCACTGAAGTACGAGAGATAGGTCTTCTCCGAAGTTGCCTTTCTATTTTCATAGCCATTTGCACCATTTCATCAAGTTCGATGTAATGATACAATTCTAGTGTGTTGGCAATCTCAGGATTGAGTCCAGCAAGAAATCTAGCCATGGTTGCTTCGCGATCCTCCTCAATATTGACTCGGATCATTGCCACTTCCATTTCCTTATAGTAATCCTCTACACTCCTTTGGCCTTGCTTTAGGTTCTGCAATTTCTGAAACATATCCCGATGATAATGAGTAGGAATGAAACGTTTACGCATGATACCTTTCATTTCGAGCCATGTTGAAATTGGTCTCTCTCCATTCCTCCTCCGAGTAATAGTAAGTTGATCCCACCATATCAAAGCATAATCAACAAATTCCATAGCTGCCAATCTTACTTTCTTGAGTTCGGAATAGTTATGGCAACTAAACACATGTTCCACCTTGATTTCCCATTCAAGATAGGCTTCTGGATCAGTCTTTCCTTGGAATTGAGGAATTTTGATTTTGATGTTGCTCATATTATCATCAACATTGGCACGCCTAGGTCCTTGTATCAATGCTGGTTCTTCTTCATCATAAGGATTTGGGACATCATCTTCTGGAAGAGGTTGTTGCCTCCGAGGAGTATCATTGTTTCTGGTTTGTGGTTGATCTTGTCTTTGGTCTAGTTTCTCATGGAGAGCATCAAATTCTGTTCGAAACATCCTCATCATTTCTCCAATCAGTGCTTGCATTTGCAAGTTGGGTTGACCTGCATTTCCTTTAGGACTTTGAGACATGGTTAGTAAATAAAACAAAAATAAACCTTACCAGCACACTCACAAAGTCTCACAAGTTCACTCCAAAGAAAAGATAAGATCACTCCACTCAACACTCGTGTTTACTCTCGGGAATATTTTATGGCTTTTAACAATTCCCCTTCTGATCTCACTCTCTCAATAGCCTTTTTCCACTCAAATTTCTCTTGCTAAGTCCTTCGAAGAACTTACTCAAGATTATAACAAGTTAATTCCTTCCTTGTGTGCGTCGGCTGCAAATAGGTTAGGGTAGAAAAAGAATAGAAATGGAAAAGTAATAAAAAAAAGGTTCAAGGTATTTGAAAGAAAGAATTGGTTGAAGACAAGGAAAAATGAAAGGAAGAGGTGACTTACAATTCAAGAAACAACACTTACTGCAACCTTTCTCAAGAAACAATAAGGTTATCTTCTCTAAATGTAGATGGCCTCTTTGATGTACTTTTCTATGGTAGAGCACTTTCCTTGGCTTTGCTTTCTTTTTGAATTCTTTTTCCTTTCTTTTCTTCTTTTCTTCTTCTTTTTGTCTTTTTCTTTCTTTTTGCACTCCAATTTTGTTGAAGGAGTCTTTTTTTCTTTTGAACTTCTTTTTGCTTTGCACGCCAAATAACACTTTTGTTGTCAATCCAACTATGCTCTGATTACCGCTTGATGTAAGGCGAATCTACTAACACTTTGGTGAGAAGAGAGTAGATAGCCTTATTGTGTCCCGATCTAGGATTGACAAGTACTGATGTCCTTGAATTTATAAGTTTGGGCTGCAAAATAAGATAAGAAAATAATGATTAATAATGGAATTTAATAAAGGGGATAATAATATAAGTAATGAAAATAAAGAATGAAATGAAATAAATAAAGGATAGAGATGGCTGCGGAATTGATGGAAGAGATGGATGATGTTGATGAATGAAAAAATAATCAAAATGCAATATAAGAAGAATATAAGACTTACCCCCCATTCGAAATAGTCATTCTCTTCAACCCCTATTAAAACACCCCACCAAGACCGATCAAGAAACAAATGCATACTATCGTCGATTTTGCATATGTCAGCGTAACACCCCTGGCTCCGCTCATGTAGATAAAAATAAACTGCGGTCTTAGCCCAAAGGGTATTATCCATAATTGTGTCCGGTAGTATTCTCCTCTCCTGCTGATGAATGGTACTGGCCGGTAACTCATACGAAAGCCAAATCTCATCCATCATACCGGGCATGTGAGGGGGTTTATCAATATGTCGACATAGTATACCATGTGAATCGGGCTCTTGATCGGTGGGAGGGGCCTCTTGAACGATGAGAGGGGCCTCTTGAACGGTGGGAGGGGCCTCTTGAACGATGAGAGGGGCCACTTGAATGATAGGAGGGGCCTTTTAAACGATGACAGGTGAATTGGGCTTATTCTTACGGAGTCTTGGAACTATTGGGGTGAACGGAGACGTAATGGCAAGTGCATGACATCTGATGCGTGAACCCCGTCGTGCAAGAAAAACCCGACGTAAAGCATCTACCTTATCGGGCCGCTAAAAATAAATTAATACATAAATTAGTAAATAAATAAATAAATAATGCTGAAAAAAGGTTATTTGCATTTTTAGTATAATATTAAACAAACTTACCTTATTGCGTAGAGTATGAACCTCATTCTGCAACAATGAAACAATCTCACGTAGAACAGTTACCTTATCACGTAAAGCAGATACCTCACCACGTAAAATACCATTGTTATCGCGTAAAACATCTACCTCACCACGTAAAGACCATACCTCATCATGCCATGCACCATTTTCGTCATGTAAAGTACCGACCTCATCACGCAAAACACTGACCTCATCACGTAACTCCCCTAACTCATCCCGTGGAGGTGGAGAACAGGGAGATAAATGTCTTGGCATCTTTGCTGGTCGCCTATCATGAGGTGATGGTGGAGAAGAGGCTTGATGATGTGATAGAATAGGTGATGGCTCTCGGTGTGGAGGTGTATAATCGGCTCGATCAGGTGATGGCTCTCAAAGTGGGGGGTGCTCATCATTCGTCCCATAAAAAAATGCTTACTAGCTTGCCACCAATCAGTGGCAAGCTCAGCCTCTGTGGGTGTCAGCCTCTGTAATGGATAGTTTGCCTCCTAACAATATAAAACTCAAACAAAGTCAAACGTCTACTAGTAATAACCAAATTTATATATGGTAGTATTTGTGTTAACTTACATCATTCATCGTTGTATATGGTAGTAAATCTTCCCAATCCAACAGCCGAATCCTCCTCCAGGTAATAGCCCTAGGAATATCATTTGATTTTTTGTTTGCATATGTCTGCATGCTGGGAAAAGCCTCAAATATCCAAATCTACAAACAATATAATACACAAACATTAATTTTTTAGTAATTGTTAAATTTAATTATAATTTTGGAAACAATATATAGAAATTCTTACCTTAAAGGCCCAAATAAAGCCTACCAAAGTATATTTGGAACCATGGCCACGCAACCTACGACAGTCCTCAAAGGTAGACGACAACTTTTTCTAGGTAGCTTTCCATAGATATGAACCCCACAGAAACACGTTCCATGCATTTATGTCCTCTACCAATAATATTAGGTCCTCAAAAATAGGTTGTCTAGCCTCTTTACCTAAAAAGCCGACATTCAAATGTAATAAAAGGCATACTCGGACAACATTAAGGTCATCCATCTGAGTAAAACCATCTTTAATAAGTAATCTTTTCAAGTCATCGACGTGTAAATTGGGCTTCGCCTTCGCCAGCTCAGGAAAACCCAAAATAACCATAATGGGCGGGCGATATGACTAGTGTACTGACCTACTTCATCGTGTCCAAAACGTAGACCAGTGATTAAGCAAAACTCCTCCCGCTCAAAACAAGTATACGCCGGTGGAAAATGAAACCATATCTCTTCATCACCACGTTGTATCCTCTCGGGTAGATCGTTAGCTATGGTCTGAAGAAACAAATGGGTCAACATAGCATCTCCACCTGGATGTTGTACTTTCAACCATGACCTGAAGCAAGTATCCTCAAACAATTTTCTTTGTACAGGTGTAAGTGTCGACACAATTGTAGTGGCTAGGCTTAATTTATTCCTTAAAGTCAATGAAGATGAAAACAATTCCTAACAAAAACAATAATAACATACCAAATTAGATATACAAAAAACATACACTATAAACAGACATGTTATTAAACAGTGAAAACAAAGCCAAATATGTTTCAAACTAGCACGGTATTCACCCAAGTCATTATTCTATCATAGTTCACAAAATGCATCATATAACATTCTAGAAGTAAGCACTTATATAAACATTTAAAAGGACAACATATAGGTTTAGTGCAGGTTCAAGGACAATAAAAGAGTAGTAGTTTATTCTTGAAACTTAAATTCGCAACACTGTGAAGTTAGTATTTGTCTTTGTTTTTTGGTTGAAGTAATGCAATTCATTCAAGTTTCAATTTGCAGAAGAAGAGTAGTTTCTGAAACTTAAATTCGCAACACGAAAGTGAAAATCGCAACGCGATTTTCATTTTCGTATTGCGATTCTCGTGTTGCGAATTTAAGTTTCAAAAACTATTCTTCTGCAAATTGAAACTTGAATGAATTACATTACTTCAACCAAAAGACAAAACAAAGACATTACTAACTTCACAGGGTTAAAGACTAAACAATTTAGCAGTATTGGCAACAACCGAATGAATTTACTAAGCAATCTAAGTGAAATGGTTAATCTATATATTGAAATTACCAGTAAATTTATCATCAATTTAAATATGAAAAATCTAATAATAATACAAATATTTCAAAATAAAAATAATTAAAAAAACTAACCCTCGCTGGTTAATTTTTTATTTGTGGCCGTGAATGGTTGTGAGGGTGGCTCTGAGAGATGTAGATAGAGGGGGGACGCCGGATAATGGGGATGGATTTCGCCGAAGATGGGGACGGATATCGCCGTTGAAAGTGAAAGATGAAGATGAGACTGAGTTGTGATTTAGTGTTTTAGGTTATGAGTTGCGATTATACTGTTTACATTTGTGTTGCGAAATTAATATTGTGTTTAGAATTCGAAAAAAAAATTCGCGTTGCGAAAATAAACGCGCTTTGCGAATTTGGCTTCTGTGTTGCAAAATACAAATTCGCGTTGCGGAAAAGAAATTCGAGTTGCGAATTTCAAAACTGAGTTGCGAAATTGGAGTTCGCGTTGCGAATTTGTTGGTCATTTTCGTAAATCCAAAAAAAAATAGTTAAAATCGTATATTATAAGACATTTTCGGTCTTTCTCTTAAAAATATTTATATTATCACATCTAATATAAGTTTCAAAACCTCTACAAATGAAAAAAATATACCGAATGATTTAAATTTAACGTCTTAAAATTCTAAAAACAATTACTAAAATTAAATGTGCAACAAATTCAATTTTTTTTACAGCAACAAAATCCAGTACTTAATTACTCGTATTTGGTTGTTTTAAACCTTAATCCAAGTTAATTTCTTGGTTTGTTAGGGAAATTGAGAGTAGGCACACTGAAGTTTCTTCTTCTTGAACAAACAGTGTCTGCCTTCAAAAACATGATCGTCAATAAAAAAACATCGTACCTTTAAACCGCCAAACCCCGCAACTTTGAGTTCTCTCTTTTTATAAGGCTAATTTCCAAATATATATGTTTTTGAGAATATGAACAGATATTCCCATTGGAGGTGAGTACTGATTACAGAGTAGCGATTCGCTTTTCTTCATTTAATGCAAATATATCTACCCTACCTTTCTTTTTACAGCAACTATATATGTATTTTTCTATTGAGTTATCTAATATGGTGCTCGAAAACTTGAAATTCTCCTTAATATCTGTTTAGAATACATTGATTCACTGCCGGAGAGTGGTTTGTGATTCTTTTTCACCTAAAGTTCAACGGTTTTGTTAATTTGACTGGTTGATGCTTTGTTCTGTCCCTTTTGTTTCATTAGTTGGTTTACTTTTCCCCCTTTCGTTTGTTATTTGAATTTGTTCATTATATCAGCCAAGACACTGATTCCTTCTTATATTCTCGTTGGACTTGGACGTCTACTAGTTATTTTTTTCTTGTATAAATTGGTCATTCTGGATACTAATTTTGGTCTTTTCAAGGGTCTGGATCTAATGAGATGTTGCTTAAGGATTTTATAGTTCTGGGTTTTTCGCATTTTGGTTTATTTTCCCAGTGTTTTTTCTTTCTTTCTTTTTGCACCTTGAAGGTTTAGAAATTGTGAGGATTTTAATATTTGGGAACTGTTGTTTGCAGATTTTTTAGTGTATTTGGGTCAACTTGAATTTCCTTAGTGATTAAGTTTTTAGTCATTCAGCTAAATTTGAAAGATTTGAAGTTGTAGGCATCGTGGGGTTTTATAGTTTTCAATTTGTTTCTTTCACACTTGAGGCATTAGTTTACTGAGTTCTTGTATTTGGACATTGAGGAGTAAATTTTAGAAGGTTTCATTTGGGGGATTAGGACTTTAAGCTTTGCATTGTATAGAATGGGGAGCAATGGGATTGACAATCCAAGGAAAGATTTACGAGAGGAAAATTTTGGTAAAAGCAGAAGTATGGAAGTGCTTAAGGAATGTGACCAGACAGATGGAGTAGACGAATCAGTGACAACGGAATATAAGTCTTCTGATGTGCAATCCTTTCCAAGGTCTTATGAAAATGAAGAGAATCAGAATCAAAGTTTAGAGCAGAAGGCATTAGTTATAGAGGTTTCCCAGACAGAAGAATTGTCTCTTCTACACCTGGAAGAGGTTAGTATTTCCAATATCCTGATTTCTTTTTCTCACTGAGTGTCTCATCTACACCCCAAAGAATTGATCTTCATATTCAAAATAAAACTTTATGGTGCCTCTATTCCATTATGTCATGGTTAATTATTCTAATGTCCCGTGGGACTTGCTTTTTATTATGTCTGATTTGGCGACATAGGTAATAACTAAAGGATGGAACCTTTTGCCTCATACTTGACATTTTTGTGTTATATACGAAAGTAAACAATAGTACCTGAATATCTTAATTTACAAATCTAAAGGAAGATGTTAATTTACTTTACAGATTGGTTGAATGTGTTGCAAGGAAAGCAGTACAAGTTATACATAAATTTATATATAAAGAAATAACCAAAAAGAATCCTTCTTTCAGTTATTTTTCACTGAATAACTATGAATTATGCAAATGGATACAAATATCATTATTCATTTTGATAAACCATTTCCTTTTGTTGTGTAATAAATATAATAAAATGCAATACCCCTATTTTCGGGTAAAATAAAAGACATAATGAGCTTTAGTTATATGTTGATGAACTTTAGTGAGACAGAAATGGAGTATAAACAAGGGTAAATGCAAGTGTGATTTTTTTTTAAATTCTAGGCTAGTTGATCTGAAAGAGTAGAGATTCCTTTTCCTTTTTCATAGTGTAAAGTTTAATAGCCTGATGTCAGATTTATTTTTTCTCTTAGGCCTGGATCATTGTATCACTGCACCAGTTGGTGCTCATGAAAACCTGTTAATTGATGCCAATGAGATTAAACTCTCTGGGTCAATGACAGAGAAGAAAACTTCAAGGCATGATCTGAAAATAGATAGACTCTCAGAGCGTGAAAAGGTAGATAACTGAGTTGCATTTATCTGACTAAAGTTTACATTTTCTATCCTGCTTATACATGAATTGACATCATTTCAAAATAATTGGAAACATGGATATTTGGGATTTTTGTATATATGTATGTTAGATGCTGTATCCTGGTTTACAATTGTATTGCTTTGCTATGTGTCCAGAAAGCAGCAGCTAGGTTAATTATGGCAGGGGATTTTTTGTCAAGAAAGCTTAAAACTATTTAGCATTTAGTTATGTTAAACTTTGCAATTTGATTTATTGATGAAGCGATCCTTCTTTCAGGTGATTGAGAGACTTACACGATGGGTTTGTCCTTTTTGCCTTGTCCTATATGTTCTATCTGTGGCTTGTGAGTTGTGACACTCGTTCATTTTTGTTGTTCACAAGTCTCCCATTTAGTATTCATTCTGCAGAAAAATCTCATTGTTAACCTTATTAGGATCCAAAATGATGGGACAGTAGAAGTTGATCTATCTAAACATTCACCCGTAGCTTCAGAATTGTTAGAACTTTCCTCTTTTGAACGGGAGCCCTTTGATCTTAATGATACTTTGTTCTTTAAAACTAATAAATCTATACCGAGGTTGAATATTGCCATCCTTGTGGTTGGAACAAGAGGAGATGTACAACCTTTTGTGGCTATGGCCAAGGGACTTCAGGTATGTTTAGCATCATTTGTTGATTCACCTTATTGCACTGATTTCTTAAGGTATTCCTTTTTCTATGTATTTCTTAGTTTTAGAATCGGATTTATGCTATATGATTAGAAAGAATTAACTTCCTTCACAACTAAATATGTAGAATGCACCTGTGAGTCAATAGAACATGAACCTATACCGTGCTTATGAAACCCAATGTTCTTATGGCCTAATAAAACCTACATGCAAAACCAGAACGGTTGATCCATATCATAGTTTATCTGCACAGACATCTCATCAGATTACATATCCTTAATTTCTTCCATATTCCATCATTTTATTTATTTATTTATTTTAAATTTGAAGATTGTTTACTTCCTATTTCAGGAGTTTGGACATCTTGTTAGGTTGGCAACTCATGCTAACTTCCGCAACTTTGTAAAGTTGGCTGACATAGACTTTTATCCTCTGGTTTTGGCTGGCTGTAAGTTCCTGACGCGGAAACTCTTTCTATTTATCGTATTTATGTTGGTAATGGCTTTCGAACATGAATCCCTCCTTGTCAAACTAATATGGAACATTTGCCTGAAATAAGACATCTTTTTTGCCTGCTTAACTTCATTTAATTGATAAAAGATTGTGTCTAGAAACTGTAAGAGGAAGAGAAGGAGAGGCTAAGTATCCCCTTGTTTGAATTGCTTTAAAGAAGAGGAAAAGGACAGGAAGGGGTATCTCATCAAGCTCATTAACCTTATTTGGCTAAGAGGAGAGGCTAAGTATCCTCTTGTCTGAATTGCTTTAAAGAAGAGGAAAAGGAAAGGAAGGGGTATCTCGTCGAGCTCACCAACCTTATTTAGCTAAGGAGTAGAAATGAGAAGATATAATCTCCTATATTTCATGACGGAATGTCAAAGTAAGGGTAATTTTGCATGTATTGTAACAATAATAATTATTTCAACGCCCCCCTCCAAATCCCTCCATTCTGGAGGTTTTAAGTGAAGAAGGTGAAGGTTTGGAGACTTTTGAGGGATAAGTGTGCACCTCCAGAACCTTCGTTTAGATTAAAGTATTTTTCAACGATAGAATGCTTAGCGCTCCCATCCTTTTGCTTCAGTTTCTACCACTTCTCCCCAATCCTAACTAAGCCATAGTTTTCTAGACGAACATTCAAAGCTGATACAGCTTGTTGTTTACCTTGAGCTTGTATCAGAATCTAATTTCTCAGAACTCTACTTGGTTTTGAGTGCCTGGCTTGATCATAACAATTCTGAACATGTTTCATTTTATGACGTTGCTGTGATTATTATAGTTTTTCTCTTTCTTTTGTTTACTATTCTTTAAGTTGTTTGTATAATATTAATACATTAGAATGATTGTGTATGGTAGATATGGCCAGAAATAAAGGCTTGATCCCATCTGGACCTGGAGAAATATCAACATAGAGAAAGCAGCTGAAGTCAATTATTGAATCTCTTCTTCCTGCATGCACAGAGCCTGATATAGAAACAGGCATGCCATTCAAAGCACAAGCAATCATTGCAAACCCGCCAGCTTATGGTGAGTCCATATGGTATTTTCTTTCAATACCAAACAATGTTAATTATTATATTCAAATTTTGATATCACCTTATTTCGTAAGGTGCAACTGCTCATCTCTAAGGTATCTTCTGAATGCAGGACATTCTCATGTTGCAGAGGCCCTCAGTGTTCCCCTTCACATATTCTTCACCATGCCTTGGACGTGAGTTGGCTCTTCTTTTTTTATTCGTCTTCTATATCCTTTCTCTAAATATAATATAATTGAATTCTATCATTTTCAGGGAGGGGGAGGGTACTTTCTCATATACATTGATTATTAGAAAATGTGTAAAAATTTAAGGAAAAATATGTGAGGTTATTTCTCACTTCTGTTTTGAATAGGCAGGCCAACATATGAATTTCCTCATCCACTGGCACATGTACCTCAGAGTGCTGGTTACTGGGTAAGTTCTTGGTTGTGGGCTTACTTTTCTTTTCCTTTTTTCATATGAACTAACTGTTGGACAACTTGCAATGATGAACCTGTCCATCTCTCCTTGTTGGATTCAGCTTTCCTATATAGTTGTGGACTTACTGATATGGTGGGGCATAAGGGGATATATTAATGATTTCAGAAAAAAGAAGTTGAAACTTGCTCCTATCGCATACTTCAGTACATATAATGGATCAATATCTCATTTGCCAACTGGCTACATGTGAAGTTCTCATCTTGTGCCTAAACCAAAAGGTAGTGATGTTACATGTGCTTTTTAAATGAATTTTCTCCTTAAATGATGATACATTCCAAGGATAAGAAATACTTGAATCAACAAAGTGTATTTAGGAATTTCTTCTCTCTCTTTCCTTTTATTACACTTCAGTATGGTTATGTAGCAACCTGTATCTGCGGTTGATGGTTTCTTTTTTCTTCTATCTGTGCTCTACTTATATACTTCTTTCTATTGTTAGTCATTCTAAAAGAATTCCTTTTTTAATGTTCTTTTAAACAAGTTTTTTCATCTTTATTTGATGTGGTGGATATAATAACTTTCTTCTATTGTTGGAACGCCATTCATTCTGATATTTTTTAAGGATCTTGTAGCTTAATTATGAAATATTTTGCAGATTGGGGTCCTTTGGTTGATGTTGTTGGTTACTGTTTTTTGAACTTGGGGTCAAAGTATCATCCTCGAGAAGAGTTTGTGCAGTGGATTCAAAAAGGACCACAACCCATATATATCGGATTTGGAAGCATGGTATGATATCTCTCTAAATCGATGTTTGAAGTAAATTTTATGATCTATCTTTTCTTTTCCTTTAAATGAGTTATGAGATCTATGCCATGTTTTCCAAGCATTTTATCTCGAAAAGTGTGTGTGTGCATATGCACTGGCATCCTGCCTAATAATTTAAAGGAAAGATGCTTAGATGAGCTTTACATTCTATTTGTTGGACTTTGACTAGTATGGGGATTGGATATAATATCTTAGATGCAAATTCTAAGAATTGATGAACTATGTATCAAGTATGTAGGGTTGGTTCAGTTTCTAATTTGTGTATGATATTAAGCTCACTTTGTTGATAGAGATCCTGAATTTCTTAAGTTAATACAATTGAAAGAGGGCGGGGCTGAACTAAAATAGAAGACATATCAAAATCATTTTCTTGAGGTTGAAGTCAATGAGGATTCTTTTACTGATGCACACTTTTTACTTCTCCTGAAAATTATCTATTATTGCATGTGAAGCCTCTTGATGACTCCAAGAAAACAACAGATGTTATTTTGGAGGCATTAAATGATACAGGACAAAGAGGAATAATTGACCGGGGTTGGGGAGATCTAGGGCACTGTAAGTAACTTTTGCATACTGTTCTGTTATCCTCACCTTAATGTCTTAAGAGCTCATTTCTGGTTATAGAAGGTATTCTATTTTGTTGTGATTTCACATATTTTTATGGTATGTTGTTATTTCGGTTTTGATCTTATTGTTTACTTTTTCAATGTAAGACCGGTTGAATTTTGTCATTACCTTCAATCAAATTAATTGAAACTTGATATTAAATAATAATCATTATTTAGATAAACATGTTGATAAATGAATGCTATGTTCTTATAAGTGCGCTTATCTGTGGAGGTTGTAATTAGCCCTATATATTATGGGACATGCACTAGTATTCAGAACGACAAGAGGATTTTTCTTATGTTTTATTTGTCCTGCAGTTGCAGAAGTTACTGAGAATATTTTCCTTCTGGAAGACTGCCCTCATGATTGGTTGTTTCCTCAATGTTCAGCCATGGTAAGTACTTAATTAGTTCGACTCTATGTTAGCTTACTTTGAAGGGATTCTTTGGCATGCTTAGGTGTTAACAATTGCAATATGATTTTGTGGGAATTGAAAAAACTACCAGATATCTGATAAGATCACCTGAAATTAGCAAGTGTGTCCAATGATGAAGGGTTCATAATCTTTTCGATAATTATTTTGCATCTGTTAAAAATGGTTCCATAAATATGCAGGTGCATCATGGTGGTGCTGGAACTACGGCCACTGGACTTAAAGCTGGGGTAATATTTTCTTTTACTTTTCTTTTGTTATAAACAATGTTTTATTGCACTTCTAGTTTTGTTCATGTATTTGTTTTTTGTTTCAATTATAACTTCTCTAGTTCTTAATATACGTGATTGAGTGATACCTTGTTTCAAAGCTATCAAATTTAATCTTCTTATAGGATCTTATGTATTTGTAATTTAAATTGTGTTAATGACAAATTTTGAATTATTAGTGTCCAACGACCATAGTGCCGTTCTTTGGAGATCAGTTCTTTTGGGGTGATAGAGTACATCAGAGAGGGCTTGGACCTGCACCAATACCAATATCAGAGCTCAGTGTTGAGAAGCTTTCAAATGCTATCAGATTCATGCTCCAGCCAGAGGTAACTCAAGTAACTTTTGTTTGCCTAAATTAATCTGATTCATTGCATTATCAAGCACTTATCTAATTGATTACACCATCCGTGTAGAATCATCTCCCCATATATGTAGTTGATGGATGCTAAGGTAATTATTCTATAATATTTTATTGCCAAAAAGTTGTAATATTTTAGGATATATGAGAATAGTTATTTTTACCCTCAAAATTTCTCATTTAAAACCTTTAAACATACTATTTTGGCAAGCATCTAATTCTACGTTGTTACTCGTATACTGCTTTCGAAATATAACCTTTAATTTAATAGCCTTTGCTTAAAGACTACTCTCATTAGAACATTTCAACTTTTGGCCAGAATAATTTTCACAAAAACCGAGGAATATATTGAGCATTAGACCGCTGTAATGTTTCTTTATCTTTGTTTTTGGTAATTTCTCATCTACATCTTTTAATGCACACTTTATTGTTTCCTGAAAAATATGAGAGTTGAAAAGCTAAATGAAATGAAGTGAAATGTTTCATGGCAATTGAACTTGCCTTTGCCCAACTCGGTAAAGGCAAGTTCGAATCTGAAGGAATACGCACAGAACGACAGCGTTTAAAAGTGCCGTTTTTATTTATGGTGAAAAATCATAAAACAAATGGCTTTGGAAGTGACTTTTCTTTTTAATCCATTTGAGTGATGACTTGAATTAGCTTACTCCAAGATGCCTTCTTTGCTCTGTTATTAGAAAGGCTTCACATGTTCAGCTTACTCCATTGGATCGGATTCATCCACTGAACATGTTTCTGATATGTGGAGTCATACCTTTCATATGCGGTTGATAATATTGCTTGATTCAAGTTGAAGCTTCTCGATGGAACACGATTTCTCGCAGGTGAAATCCCATGCAATGGAGTTAGCAAAATTGATAGAAAACGAAGATGGTGTTGCTGCTGCAGTCGATGCATTTCACCGGCATTTACCTCTGGAGCTACCATTGCCTACTGCAGCGTTGGAAGGAAATGATAATCCAAACCCTTTACAGTGGTTCTTTCTACAAATTGGAAAATTGTGCTGCCTGCCTTGTGGATTGTGGAAATCTTAGATTATCTTACAGAGAGGTCAATTTTCTTAATCTTATTCCCACTTAGATCATTTTTTTTCATTATATTCATGTCAGAGAAGTTGAGAGTAGGGAAGGGGCATCAGTTTTAGATTTTTCCCAGTGTGTGCAATGGAATTAGGCTTTCTTCCGTCACGATTTGTTTGTTTGTTTTCTTTTGGGGGCAGATCTTCTGTCACTATTTGTAAAGTTAGCTTTGATAATAATAATAATAGAGAAAATAACCTCAGTGACCAAAAATCCCATATAATATACGATTTTAATCAACTTTTTCCGGATTTGCCAAAATGACCAACAAAATCGCAATGCGATCGCTAATTCGCAACGCGATCTCCATTATCGCAAATATGCGTTGCATTTTCGCAATGCGATAGTTGAAAATCGCGTTGCGATGGTCTACAGTATCGTTGCGATTTTCCCAATTCGCAATGCGAATAAGTAAATCGCAACGCGAATTGGGAAATTCGCAATGCGAATAAGTAAATCGCAACGCGAATTGAGAAAATCGCAATGCGATACTGACTATCGCAATGCGATAATAAAAAATCGCAACGAGATACTTACTTTCGCAACGCGATACTGACTTTCGCAACGCGATAATACATAATCGCAATGCGATTTTCAAAGCGCCATTAGTATCCTGGCCAAGTATTTTATTTTTAAATTCCAAACATGAATATAAATATATTGGAACACTGAACTGTCCACAGTATATCCCGTAATCGCAACTCATAACCTAAAACCTAAAATCACAACTCAGTCCCATCTCCATCTCTCACTCTCTCACCCATCTCCGACGAAATCCGTCCCCATCTCCGGCGAAATCCGTCTATCTAAATCTCTCAGAGCCACCCTAACAATCAGAAATGGAAAATCAACCAAATCAACCAACGAGGGTTAGTTTTTTTAATTATTTTCTTTTTAAAATTTTTGCATTATTATTAGGTTTTTCATATTGAAATTGATGATAGGTTTACTGGTAATTTCAATAATAGATTAACCATTTCACTTAGATTGCTTATTAAATCAACCAAGAATCGCAACGCGAAATGCAAATCGCAACGCGATTTTAGTTTCGCGTTGCGATTCTCTCGTTGCGATAGTCATTTTCGTGTTGCGATTTTCATTTTCAGAAACTATTCTTCTTCTGCAAATTGAAACTTGAATGAATTGCATTACTTCAACCAAAAAACAAAGACAAATACGAAATTCACAGTGTTGCATATTTAAGTTTGAAGAATAAACTACTACTATTTATGTTTATTATTGTTTTTGGTATATCTTCACAGTGTAGTTTTTGGTATATCTAATTTAGTATGTTTATTGTTTTTGTAGAACTTTTATTCGGCTCAATTGACCTTGAGAAATAAAGTCAGCCTGGCCAAAACAATTGCGTCGAAGCTTTCACCTGCACAAAGAAAAATGTTTGATGATACATGCTTCGGGCCATGGCTGAAAGTACAACATCCCGGTGGAGATGCGATGTTGACACACCTGTTTCTTCAAACCATGACTAGAGATCTACCAGAGACTATACAACGTCGTGATGAAGAGATATGGTTTGATTTTCCACCGGCGTATACGTGTTTTGGGCGGGAGGAGTTTTGCTTAATCACCGGTCTACGCTTCGGACACGATGATGTAGGTCGGTACACTAGACACATTACCCGCCCATCATGGCTATCCCGGGTTTTTCCTGAGCTGGAGAGGCCGAGTCTACACGTAGAAGACCTGACAAGATTTATGAATAATAAAGATGGTTTTACTCGGATGGATGACGTCGACGTTGTCCGAGTATGCCTTCTAATTCTTTTGCATGCCGGCTTTTTAGGCAGAGAGGCCAGACAACCTATTCCAAATGATCTAATCAAATTGGTAGAAGACCTAAATGCGTGGAACCTGTTTCCGTGGGGCTCGTATTTATGGAAAGCTACATGGAATAAGTTATCGTCTGCCTTGGATGATCGAAAAAGTTTGCATGGCGATGGTTCCAAATACACTTTGACAGGCTTTATTTGGGCCTTTAAGGTAAGAATTTTTATATAATGTTTCCAAAATTATAAGTAATTATTTAACAATTACTAATGTTTGTTATTATATTGTTTGTAGATTTGGATATTTGAGGCCTTTCCCGCCATGAAGACATATGCAATAAAAACTTCAAATAATATTCCCAAGGCTATTTCCTGGAAGAGGAAATGAACCTTGCAATGAGAAGATTTACTACGGTATACGACAATAAATAATGTAAGTTAACATAAATACTACCATATGTTTATAAACAAGTTATTACTAGTACACATTTAACTTTGTTTAAGCTTTTATATTGTTAGGAGGCCAATACTCCTCTACAGAGGCTGACACCCACGGAAGCTGAGCTTGCCACTGATTGGTGGCAAGCTAGTAAGCGTTTTTTTGATGGAACGGTTGATGAGCAGCCTCCACTTCGGGAGCCGTCACCTCGCCCAGAGCTATCACCTCACCTAGAGCCATCATCTGATCGACCCGGCTATACACCTCCACAACGACAGCCATCACCTATTCTTTCACATCATCGAGCCTCTTCTCCACCATCACCGCAAGATAGGCGACCGGCAAAGATGTCACGACGTTTATCTCCCTGTTCTCCACCTCCACCTCAACGGGATGAGTTAGGGGAGTTACGTGATGAGGTCAATGCCTTGCGTGAGGAGGTCGGTACTTTACGCAAAGACGATGGTGCATGGCGTGTTGAGGTGTCTACATTACGCGGTGAGGTAGCCGCTCTACGTGAGATGGTAGCATCGTTGCAGAATGAGGTTCATACTCTACGCAACGAGGTAAGTTTAAGATTTTTCATACTCGTAATTCATTCGGTTGTTGCCAATATGTTTTTGTTAGTATTTGTTTTTGGTTTTGTTTTTGTCTTTTGGTTGAAGTAATGCAATCCATTCAAGTTTCAATTTGTAGAAGAATAATAGTTTACTTTCGCAACACGAAAATGACTATCGCAACGCGGAAATGGCTATCGCAATGCGAAATGAAAATCGCAACGACAAAATCGCAACGCGAAATGAAATCGCAACGATAAAATCGCAACGCGAAATGAAAATCGCAATGCGATTTGTGTTTCGCGTTGCGATTTTGTCGTTGCGATTTCATTTCGCGTTGCGATTTTGTCGTTGCGATTTCATTTCGCGTTGCGTTTTTGTCGTTGCGATTTTCATTTCGCATTGCGATAGCCATTTCCGCGTTGCGATAGTCATTTCGCGTTGCGATTTTAAGTTTCGTGTTGCGAAAGTAAACTATTCTTCTTCTGGAATGTTTATATATGTTGTTCTTTTAAATGTTTATATAAGTGCTTACTTCTGGAATGTTATCTGAGCATTTTGTAAACTATGATAGAATAATGATTTAGGTGAATACAATGCTAGTTTGAAACATATTTGTCTTTGTTTAATATCATGTCTGTTTATTTACTGATTTATGTATTAATTTTTTTTAGCGGTCCGATAAGGTGGATGCTTTACGTCGGGTTTTCCTTGCACGACGGAGTTCACGCATCAGACGGCGTGGACGTGCTATTACGTCTCCGTTCACCCCAATGGTGCGAAGACTCCGCAAGAAGAAGCCCGACTCACCGGTCATCCCTCAAGAGTCCCCTCCAATCGTTCAAGAGGCCCCTATTCTCCCTCAAGATTCCCCCCCACCGTTCAAGAGGCCACTGTCATCGTTGAAGAGGTCCCTCCCACCATTCCAGAGCCCGATTCACATGGGGTAATATATCGAAGTATTGAGAAACCCCCACCGGTTCCGGACATGATGGATGAGAGTTGGCTCTCGTATGAGTTACCGGCTAGTACCCTTCTGGTATCTGAAGTGGAGAGGAGACAACTACCGGAAACAATTGTGGATAATACCCTTTGGGCTAAGACCGCAGTTGATTTTTATCTACATGAGCGGAGCCAAGGGTGTTACACTGACATCAACAAACTCAACGATGAAATGTTTTTGTTGCTTGATCGGTCTTGGTGGGGTGTGCTATTAGGGGTTGAAGACAGTGGCTATTTGGATGGGGAGGTAAGACTATATTTGTCTTATATATGATTTTGATTAATTTGTTTAAAAATTAATGTAATTCACTAATATATGTATTTTTTTGTAAAACAGCATATCGATGCATGGGTGTTACGTCTACTAATAATAAGGAAGCTTAGGAAAAATAAAAAAAATTTGCTATATACAATAATGCCGACGGCTTTTCACGCAGTTCACTTGAAGAATCAACGAGATGAATCATTTTTGTTGGGCAATGGACAAGCTAAACTTTATCTTGCATGGTGGGAGGTCGATAAGGTTAGTGTTTATTTTTTAAAATTTTTAAAGGTGTTAATAAATAATAAGTGCGCAAATAAATGAATTATTATTTATGATCGCAGGTGTTTATCCCTGTTTTGGAACGTCGTCACTGGCTTCTCGTCCAACTTCAGCTCCCATCCCTGAAGATAATAGTGTATGACAGCATGATCAATTACATATCACTGTCTGATTTGAGAGATATTTTCAAGGGATGGAGCTCTCATTTGGCTAAATTCTTGGATGGGATTAAGTATTGGAGTCATTCTGGACACAAGAAGCCAAAGAAGTTCAATGTCACAGTTGTCAGAGACGAGACCGCGCCACAGCAATAGCTCCTTGCCAGAGGGGATTGTGGTCCTCTCGTATGCCTTTGCTTGGCGCGTTTGACGACGGGAAGCACAGAGTTTTTACCTCCCACCGATAGAGATAGAGCTGCAGTAGGCTTGTGGTTTCGGCATTATATGGCTAGAGCAATATATTCGAGACGCTGCCTACCTGCATCCGCGTTATGAAAGTGTCCATTGTTAATTGGTAAGTCAAATGCAAGTTTTGTTATATACTCCTTTTGGTTTGAAAATGTTTGGTTAAGTACCTAAAATTCAATAATTTGCTGTTTGTAGGTTTTAGATGTGTAGGAAGTCTTGTTTGAGCAAATGTTTGGTTTCTGCAGGTTAATCCTTAAGTGAGCTGCGTGAAATGGATGTACGGGGTCACAAAGTTGTTGATTCTTGATTCAATAATTGATGAAGAAATAAGAATTATTATTATTTTTTGATTGTTTAATTGATTTGTAAAAGATGATTTGTAAATGTTGATTTGTTTAATTGATGTGTACATAATTTGTGTTGAAATGTAATAGTTGATTTGTTGATTTTCAATCTGCTTTATGTTGAAGGCAAAACAGACTATCGCAATGCGAAATGGCTATCGCAACGAGAAAATCGCAATGCGAAATGAAAATCGCAATGCGAAATGAAAATCGCAACGAGAAAATCGCAATGCGATTTTCATTTCGCATTGCGATTTTCTCGTTGCGATAACCATTTTCGCGTTGCGATAACCATTTTCGCATTGCGATAGTCAAATGAATGTCTAATAAGTGATGACAACTGAACAGATCATAGCAATGTTCAAACTCAAGTTACTAATACATGCCTAACTGAAAATGTTAAAAGTGCACACATAAAATACACATAATGCAAGTTTTGTTAACATATATACTCCTTTTGGTTTGAAAATGTTTGGTTAAGTACCTAGAATTCAATAATTTGCTGTTTGTAGGTTTTAGATGTGTATGAAGTCTTGTTTGAGCAAATGTTTGGTTTCTGCATGTTAATCCTTAAGTGAGCTGTGTGAAATGGATGTACGGGGTCACAAAGTTGTTGATTCATTGATTCAATAATTGATGAAGAAATAAGAATTATTATTATTTTTGATTGTTTAATTGATTTGTAAAAGATGATTTGTAAATGTTGATTTGTTTAATTGATGTGTACATAATTTTTGTTGAAATGTAATAGTTGATTTGTTGATTTTCAATCTGCTTTATGTTGAAGGCAAAACATACTATCGCAACGCGAAATGGCTATCGCAACGAGAAAATCGCAATGCGATTTTCGTTTCGCATTGCGATTTTCTCGTTGCGATAACCATTTTCGCATTGCGATAGTCAAATGAATGTCTAATAAGTGATGACAACTGAACAGATCATAGCAATGTTCAAACTCAAGTTACTAATACATGCCTAACTGAAAATGTTAAAAGTGCACACATAAAATACACATAATGCAAGTTTTGTTAACATATATACTCCTTTTGGTTTGAAAATGTTTGGTTAAGTACCTAGAATTCAATAATTTGCTGTTTGTAGGTTTTAGATGTGTAGGAAGTCTTGTTTGAGCAAATGTTTGGTTTCTGCAGGTTAATCCTTAAGTGAGCTGTGTGAAATGGATGTACGGGGTCACAAAGTTGTTGATTCATTGATTCAATAATTGATGAAGAAATAAGAATTATTATTATTTTTTGATTGTTTAATTGATTTGTAAAAGATGATTTGTAAATGTTGATTTGTTTAATTGATGTGTACATAATTTGTGTTGAAATGTAATAGTTGATTTGTTGATTTTCAATCTGCTTTATGTTGAAGGCAAAACATACTATCGCAACGCGAAATGGCTATCGCAACGAGAAAATCGCAATGCGATTTTCGTTTCGCATTGCGATTTTCTCGTTGCGATAACCATTTTCGCATTGCGATAGTCAAATGAATGTCTAATAAGTGATGACAACTGAACAGATCATAGCAATGTTCAAACTCAAGTTACTAATACATGCCTAACTGAAAATGTTAAAAGTGCACACATAAAATACACATAATGCAAGTTTTGTTAACATATATACTCATTTTGGTTTGAAAATATTTGGTTAAGTACCTAGAATTCAATAATAATTGTTAAAAGTTTATGCATGTTAATCCTCGTTGCCTTTTTCATTTCGCATTGCGATTCTATCGTTGCGATTTGCAGTTCGCATTGCGATGGTCAAATGATGGCCTTTCACAACGCGATTCTGACTTTCGCAACGAGATAATACAGAATCGCAATGCGAGTTTCAAAGTTCGCAACAGGTTTTAGTTTCGCAAGCCAAATTTTTTTTGGTATGTATATATACGCAGCAGCAACAACTCATAACCTAAATCCCTAAATCGCAACTCATTCCATCTCCATCTATCACTCTCTCCGGCGACATCCGTTCCAATATCCAACGACATCCTTCCCCATCCGGCAACAGGTCTTAGTTTCGCATCTCGTTTGTTTAGTTACAACCATGAAATCATCTAATGTTGATCATGTTTGGATAGATTTGTGTTTTGGAGGGTCATGGGAGAATGTTCATGGTGTTTTACAATATATGCCTTTACCCATGAATCTTCAACTAAAACTGTCATTAAAGAAGTTAACTTATGAAACCCTAATGTTACGTGTTTCAAAAAAATTGAATTTAGAGCCCCTAAGTGTATTTAGGCTATCTTATCAGAGAAATGGTAAAGTTTATTTGTTAACCGACAATGAAGATGTTGAACGATTCATTGCTTACATTAATGTTTCAAGTGATGATGTTACATTGTATGTTGTTGAACCTAGAAGTAGTATTGTTGGGTCAGTAGCGGGTAGTAATCAACTAAGTGGGTCTCAAAACCCACAGCCTTTCTCTAATCCAAATCCAAATCAACTTTCAGCACCAAATTCCGGTTTTCGTATTGACCAATTAGACGATGATGAGCCAAGAGAAAAAATTGTGAGTACTAGTCAGTATTCGAAATTTGATCTTGGTCAATACCCGGACTTTGATATTGGTCAATACACGAATTTTGATGATGTTTCAGAAGAAGAAACAGACCCTGCGTGTAATGATTTTGATATTGGTCAATACCCGAATTTTGATGATGAAACACCCGTTGTCGAGGAAGATGTTGTTGATGATAATGAGGAGGAAGTTACGACTGTGAATGAACATGTTGAACATCCATTCTGTAATTCATATAATCCTGAAGAAGAAAAAGAAGAAGAAAAAGTCCCCGAAGAAAAGAAAATGCCACGGGAGTATAACTGGAATATGCCAGAATTACTTCAGTTACCGGAAGAAGAGTTGGCAAAGAAAGCAGTTGATTGTTACACAAAAGTTATTCGTATCAAGAAAGATGATTGTTTTGATACAAAGGAAGACTTGAAGATAGCTTTGTATACGAAATGTGTGGAAGATGGCTATCAACTAAAAGTTAACAAATCAAGCAAAGATCGTTTCGAAACAAGGTGTACGGTTGACAAAAACTGTACGTGGCGTATGATTGCAAAGAGGATAAAAGATTGCGCAATGTTTCAAGTTAGGACCTTTATTGATAAACATACATGTTCAAGAACCCAAGTTTTTCCTCACCATAGACAGGCAAACAAAAAAGTGTTGGGTGGTTTTCTGGCTGAGTTAATGTTTTTGAATGGCAGAGTATATCGGGGACATGAAATTATGACTGACATGAATGCTCGGTTCAAGATTAGTATATCATATTCTCAAGCTTGGAGAGCCAAATGTTATGCCTTGGAATTGTTGAGGGGGTCGCCAGAAGCATCGTTTGCCCAACTGCCGGCTTATTGTCATAATTTAAAGCTGAAAAATCCTGGGTCGGTAACTCATATCAAAACAGATAGAGATGGATGCTTTGAGTTGCTGTTTATCGCCATTGGTGCTGCGGTTAGTAAATCAATATAATTCTGTTGACTCATTTCTGTTAGTTACATGCATTTAAAATTTAAATGATTATATTTCTTGTGTATATTATTTTGTAGATTCGTTCGTTTATTACTTGCATGCGCCCAGTTATTATAGTTGACGGAGCACATTTGAAAGGTCGATACCTTGGAGTAAACTTATTAGCAGTAACAATGGATGCTAACAATGGGATATTGCCAATAGCTTACGGGGTTGGCAAATCTGAAACCTCCGATTCATGGACATGGTTTATGGGGCATCTTAGGGATTGCATAGGTCCTATTAGCAATCTGACAATCATATCCGATAGGGCAAACTCAATTGACAACGCTGTTAGAAGGTGTTTCCCAGATGCTTTTCATGGACTTTGTGGTGTTCATTTGTATAGAAATCTAAAATCAAGGTCTGCTGGTATAAAAAAGCACAAATGGACATACTGGAAGGCTGTAAAGGCTTATCGGGAAGTGGATTTCAATAAGCATATAAACTGTTTAAGACGTGTTTTGCCTCAGTGTGCTCAAACACTAGAAGATGTCGGGTTTGAAAGATGGTCAAGAGTACATCAACTTGGAGCAAGATATGGTTTCATGACGTCTAATAGTGCAGAATCAATTAACGCTCTAAGTCGTCATTCCCGGAAATTACCCATTACTATGTTAATGGAGTTTTTTCGAGCCTCTATTCAACAGTGGTACTACAAGAAAAGAAACCATGCAGGTATTATTTCTTTGAATTTACAGGAACATTGGGATATATTTTACTAAGTATTATTTATTTAAATTTATAGGAACATTGGAACATCGTGTTACACCATGGACTGAAAAAAGATAACGAAACGTGTTGTGAAGTCAACGTCATGGAGAGTTGAACCATGTTCAAACACTTTGTTTGAAGTACTGGATAATAACTTAAATGGGCTTGTCGATCTAAATGCAAGGACGTGTAGTTGTATGAAATGGCAAACATCTGGTTATCCATGTGGCCATGTTATAAAAGTTGCTCTTCATCTAAACCAAGATGATTCAAGCACATACGCTATGGATTGCTACACTACAGAAGTATATCGACAGACTTATGCCGAGATTGTCTACCCTATTTCACATCCTTCTGAGTGGGACATACCAGATGACTTACAAACAGTTTTGCCACCAACCATGGACAGAAGGCTACCTGGCCGACCAAAAAGTCACGATCGTATACCGTCTAAGGGTGAAGAGAAGAAGAGATCGACATGTAGTCGGTGCAAGGAAAGTGGTCATACAAGGTTGACATGTGGATCACCAGTGCCATCACAATCATCTTTTCCTCTACCAAAATATGGATCATCATCAAAATCCAAAGCTCATATGGTGTCAAGAAAAAGGCAATCAAAATCGCAATCATCTTTAAATTCCCAATCACAACTGGCTTCACCTTTTGGGTCTGTTAACTTAGGTGATTTTTAAATGCAAACGTTGTATTATGTAGATTTTGTGTGAACTGTTAACATTTTCAGTTAGGCATGTATTAGTAACTTGAGTTTGAAAATTGCTATGATCTGTTCCAGTTGTTATCACTTAATAGGCAATCATCTTAATGTCCATCGCAACGCGGAAATTACTATCGCAATGCGAAATGAAAATCACAACGAGAGAATCGCAATGCGAAATGAAAATCGCAACGAGGGAATCGCAATGCGAAATGAAAATCGCAACGCGAATTTAATTTCGCGTTGCGATTTTCATTTTCGCGTTGCGATTCTCTCGTTGCGATTTTCATTTCGCATTGCGATAGTACTTTTTGCCTTCAACATAATGCATATTGAAATCAACAAAATCAACCATTACATTTCAATCAATTAAACAAGCACAAATAAGAATTATGTTAACATCAATTAAACAAATCAACTTTTACAAATCACCTTTTACAAATCAATTAAACAATCAAAAATAAGCAATAATTATTAGAGAAAATAACACTTCTACTATTGAATCAACTTTTGCAGCCATACATCATTTTCACGCAGCTCACTTCTGAGATTAACCTGCATAAACCAAACATTTGCTCAAACAACACTTTCTACACATCTAAAACCTACAAACAGCAAATTATTGAATTCTAGGTACTTAACCAAACATTTTCAAACCACAAGCCTATAAACATACCAATTGTTTATGGACATTTTTATAACGCGGATGCAGGTAGGCAGCGTCTCGTATATATCGATCTAGCCATATAATGTCGAAACCACAAGCCTACTGCAGCTCTATCTATATCGGTGGGAGGTAGATACTTTATACTTCCTGTGATCAAACGGTCCAACGCCAAGCATACGAGAGGACCACAATCCCCTCTGGGTCCTTTCGTTTGTTGTGGTGCGGTCTCGTCTCTGCTAACTGTAATATTGAGCTTCTTTGGCTTCTTGTTTCCAGAACGAGTCCAATAATTTATCGCATCCAAGTATTTAGCCAAATAAGAGCTCCATCCCTTAATAATATCTCTTAAATCAGCCAATGATATGTAATTTATCATGCTGTCATATACTATTGCCTTAAGGGATGGGATCTGAAGCTCGACGAGAAGCCAATGGTTACGTTCCAAAACAGGGATAAACACCTGCAATCATAAGTAATAATTCATTCATTTGCGCACTTATTTATGAATACCTTTAAACTCAATCTAAAATAAACACTAACCTTATCGACCTCCCACCATGCAGGATAAAGTTTAGCTTGTCCATTGCCCAACGCAAATGATTCATCTCGTTGATTCTTCAAGTGAACTGCGTTAAAAGCCGTCGGCATTATTGTATACCGTGTATTTCTTTTATTTTCCTTAAGTTTCCTAATTATTAGTAGACGTGACACCCACGCATCGATATGCTGTTTTACAAAAAAATACATATATTAGTGAATTACATTAATTTTTAAACAAATTAATCAAATGAAATATAAGAAAAATATAAGACTTACCCCTCCATCGAAATAGCCATTGTCTTCGACCCCTAATAATACGCCCCACCAAGACCGATCAAGCAACAAATAGATATCATCATTGAGCTTGCATATGTCAGTGAAACACCCCTGGCTTCGCTCGTGTAGATAAAAATCAACTGCGGTCTTAGCCCAAAGGGTGTTATCCAGAATTGTGTCCGGTAGTTGTTTCCTC
This sequence comes from Hibiscus syriacus, assembly GCF_006381635.1. Classification (NCBI taxonomy): domain Eukaryota; kingdom Viridiplantae; phylum Streptophyta; class Magnoliopsida; order Malvales; family Malvaceae; genus Hibiscus; species Hibiscus syriacus. The sequence goes on from NW_024062765.1 coordinate 2,008,060, forward strand.
TCCTCTTCAGATACCAGTATGGTACTGGCCGGTAACTCATACGAGAGCCAACTTGAATCCATCATGTCCGGCACGTCAGAGGGTTTCTCAAGAATCCTACATATGACGCCATGTGAATCGGGCTCTTGAATGGTGGGAGGGACCTCTTCAACGATGACAGTGGCCTCTTGAACGGTGGGAGGGGACTCTCGAGGAATGATAGGGGCCTCTTCAACGATAGGAGTGGACTCTTGAGGGATGATAGGCGAGTCGGGCTTCTTCTTGCGGTGTCTTCGCACTATTGGGGTATACGGAGACTTAATAGCACGTGCACGCCGTCTGATGCGTGAACTCTGTCGTGCAAGAAAAACCCGACGTAAAGCATCCACCTTATCGGTCCGCTAAATAAAAATACAAATATCAGTAAATAAACAGACATGATATTTAAACAGTGAAAACAAAGATAAATATATTTCAAACTTTCAACCACAAGACAAAACAAAGACAAATACTAACTTCACAGTGTTAAAGTAAAAAGTTTAGCAGTTTTGGCAGCAACCGAATAAATTTACCAAGCAATCTAAGTGAAATGGTTAATTTAAGTGAAATTACGAGTAAATTTATCATCAAGTTAAATATGGAAAATCTTAAACTTACCTCGTTGCGTAGAGTATGAACCTCATTCTGCAACAATACTACCATCTCACGTAGAGCGGCAACCTCACCACGTAAAGTAGACACCTCCACACGCCATGCACCATCGTTATCGCGTAGAGTACCGATCTCCTCACGCAAGGCATTGACCTCATCACGTAACTCCCTTGACTCATCCCGTGGAGGTGGAGAACAGGGAGATAGAAGTCGTGGCATCTTTGTCGGTCGCCTATCATGAGGTGATGGTGGAGAAGAGACTCGATGATGTGACGGGATAGGTGATGGCTCTCGTTGTAGAGGTGTATAGTCGGGTCGATCAGGTGATGGCTCTGGGTGAGGTGATGGCTCTCGAAGTGGAGGAAGTGGAGGCTGCTCATCATTCGTGCCATCAAAAAAACGCTGACTAGCTTGCCACCAATCAGTGGCAAGCTCAGCCTCCGTGGGTGTCAGTCTCATTAATGGAGTGTTGGCCTCCTAATAATATAAAAACTAAAACAAAGTTAAACGTCTACTATTAATAACTTGTTTATATATGATAGTATTTGTGTTAACTTACATTATTTATTGTCGCATATGGTATTAAGTCTTCCCAATCCAACATACGTTTCCTCTTCCAGGAAATAGCCCTAGGAATATCATCTGAGGATTTTAATGCATATGTCCGCATGCTGGGGAAAGCCTCGAATATCCAAATCTACAAACAATATAATAACAAACATTAGTAATTGTTAAATAATTAATTATAATTTTAAAAACATTATATAGAAATTCTTACCTTAAAGGCCCAAACAAAGCCTGACAAAGTGTATTTCGACCCATCGCCCCGCAAACTTTTGCGGTCATCAAAGGCAGACGACAACTTAGTCCAGGTAGCTTTCCATATATACGAACCCCACGGAAACAGATTTCATGCATTTAGGTCATCTACCAATAATATTAGCTCCTGAGGAATAGGTTGTCTGGCCTCTCTGCCTAGAAAGCCGGCATACAAAAGTAGTAGAAGGCATACTCGGACAACATCGACGTCATTCATCCGAGTAAAACCATCTTTCTTATTAAACAATTTCTTCATGTCGTCGACGTGTAAGTTCGGCTTCTCTATTGACTCATCAGGAAAAACCCTGGATAACCATGATGGGCGGGTGATATGACGAGTGTACCGGCCTACATCATCGTGTCCGAATCGTAGACCAGTGATTAAGCAGAACTCCTTTCGCCCAAAACAAGTATACGCCGGTGGAAAATGAAACCATATCTCTTCCTCACCACGTTGTATACTGTCAGGTAGATCGCTAGTCATGGTCTGAAGCCACAAATGGGTCAAACTAGCATCTCCACCCGGATGTTGTACTCTCAGCCATGGCCCGAAGCAGGTTTCTTCAAACAATTTTCTTTGTGCAGGTGAAAGCTTCGAAGCAATTGTAGTGGCTAGGCTAACTTTATTCCTTAATGTCAATGAAGCCGAAAAAAATTTCTACAAAAAAACAATAAACATACCAAGTTAGATATACCAAAAATTACACTGTCAAGATATACCAAAAATAAAACAATAAACATAAATAGTAGTTTATTCTTGAAACTAAAATTTGCAACACTGTTTTGTCTTTTGGTTGAAATGAAAATCGCAACGAGATAATGAGAATTGCAACGCGGAAATGACTATCGCAATGAGAGAATCGCAACGCGAAATGACTATCGCGACGAGAGAATCGCAACGCGAAATGAAAATCGCAATGCGATTTTGGTTTCGCGTTGCGATTTTTATTTCGCGTTGCGATAGTTATTTCCGCTTTGCGATTTTCATTCTCGAAACTATTCTTCTTCTGCATTACTTCAACCAAAAGACAAAACAAAGACAAATACTAACTTCACAGGCTAAACAGTTTAGCAGTATTGGCAGAAATCGAATAAATTTAATAAGAAATCTAAGTGAAATGGTTAATCTATTATTGAAATTACTAGTAAACTTATCATCAATCTCAATATGAAAAACCTAAAATAATGCAAAAATTTCAAAATAAAAATAAAAAAAACTAACCCTCGGAGGTTGATTTTCCATTTCTGAATGATTGTGAGGGATTTTTGACTGTGAATGGTTGTGAGGGATTTCGCCGGCGATGGGGACGGAAATCTTCGGAGATGGGGACGGATTTTGCCGTAGAGAGTGAAAGATGGAGATGGGACTGAGTGTTGTGTGTTTGGGTTTGAGGTTATGAGTTGCGTGCGATTACTGTGGACGGTTCATTTTCCGATTTATTAAGAAAAAATACGTGTTTGGAATTTGAAAAAAAAAATACGCGTTAATACGAATGGCGCTAAGTAAATCGCGTTGCGAAAGTCAGTATCGCGTTGCGAAAGTAAGTATCTCGTTGCGATTTTTTATTATCGCATTGCGATAGTCAGTATCGCATTGCGATTTTCCCAATTCGCGTTGCGATTTACTTATTCGCATTGCGAATTTCCCAATTCGCGTTGCGATTTACTTATTCGCATTGCGAATTGGGAAAATCGCAACGATACTGTAGACCATCGCAACGCGATTTTCAACTATCGCATTGCGAAAATGCAACGCGTATTTGCGATAATGGAGATCGCGTTGCGAATTAGCGATCGCATTGCGATTTTGTTGGTCATTTTGGCAAATCCGGAAAAAGTTGGTTAAAATCGTATATTATATGGGATTTTTGGTCACTGAGGTTATTTTCTCTTAACTGTTTCCCTTTCATTGGCTGCTTACTTCTCTTTTTTAATTTTTTTTATGAAATAGTGATTTGTAAACTTATTTAAACCACATAAAAATTTTATACAGAAACCTAGGCATATAAACGAATCGAACGCACACGAACGGAGGTATGTTCATGTTCATTCATTTAATAAATAAACGAACAGGAATATAAACGAACAAATTTTTTTTGTTCATGTTCGTTTATTAAGGAATATAAATTGTTCGTGTTCGTTCATTTAATAAATAAACGAGCATAAACGTTGAAGACTCTACCTTTCATTGTTCTTTCATGAAAAATAGTCGACAATGCAAATCAACCAAATCTACGTTATTCTAATAAATTCGCCGGCTAAAAGTTTTGTGACATCAATGTCAGACTTTAGTGAGGTTTGTTAATAATGGTCTTTTCCGTTGGCAGAGTATAAACTTTAACAGCATGAAGATTTCGAACGGTACAAATTGCACTACAAGACAATAACATAGATCCGAAATCCCTTCGATGCTACATATGGTAACTGATATTATTGTTAAACTACAATTCAAAATTTTAACGTATCTAAAGTCTACTCCACAACTAAATGTTACACAAGAACTATGAAAACAAAAGTTCATTGTCAAAGTGTATTTTCTACTTATTAATGGTTTTTCCTAGAAAACTCATTACTTCCGCTGTTACACTCTTTTTTAGAAATTGCATAAAAACTTTTGTTTTGTTTTCTGACAAATTCTATTATATTTTTCTCTTTACTGATGCTCATATACTTCCGATTGTTACCTTTATCTTCCTATCTATTTCTAGAAAGAAGTATGATGTTTTCTTGAGTTTTAGATGTGAAGATACCAACAATAACTTTATATATCAATTATTAAGCCAAATAAAACAGAGAAAGAGATTAAAACAGACCTGTAAACTTCAGATTGTACTATAATATAACTTGTTTTGAAGCTTTCAATGATCGTCTCCACTCTCCAGTGAATATTAGGGTTTGGGAAAAAAATGAGAAAAATGAATATAGGTGCGAGGTATCTCACGGGTTAACATATTGGATTTAATCTCCAAATAAAATTGGATTAATTATAGAGTTGGTCATCAGAATATCAGATTAATTAATATTTTTAAGATACTTACAAATTGGTCACCAAAATTGATTTAAGAAGATTATGTTAAACATAAATGAATGAACATAAACGAACATAACCGAACGAATATAACTGAACGAACATAACCGAACGTTCACGAACGTAAATGAACGAACGATACCTATGTTAATGTTCGTTCATTTAATTAAACGAATACAAAATCTTGTTCATGTTCATTCATTTAATAAATAAACACACATAAACGAACTTCCCGCCGCCCGGTTCATAAATGGTTCAATGAACGTTCAGTTCATTTATAGACCTGATACAAAAACCAAATATAAATATTAATTTTTAAATAAAGCGTCCAATATGTGTCAAACAGAACCAGCCACGTGGACAATAAATAACTTCCGCTATCACTCATCGGCGTTTGGATTTCATCGCAGCGCCACGTCACCAAATCTAATTCATTTTTAGATCTGATACGGTACTGTTCATTAAGAAGTCCATAGGCCACCTCAAATCTAGTCGACAATGCAAGTCAAAACTCCTAAATCTCATCATCAATCGGCCCTAATTCAATTATGATTCCACCGTATGATACCAAAGACCTAACCACACATACACAAGCTTATCAATTCTCACCATCTCAATTTCGTATATTTGTCTCCTACCGGATTAAAAATCTACGCCCGAACACCAGATAACCTAACCAAGTAGAATTTGTTATCGGGTTCTTCAAATTTCCGGGAAAATGGCGATCTCAGTTTCGGCATCAGCAACTGTTCCTTCGCTTAATCGACGAAGCTCAACTGGGTTACCCCCTTATTATTGTTCTTCCAACTTATCTTTCTCGTCTTCTCTTCAACTTCAACCCATTCGATTCGTTAATAGACCAGTTTCCTCTCGCTATCGTTCTTTTCAAGTAAACGCTTTTACACCTTCTCTCTTTACTATTTTTGTTACTATTATGTAATAATTATCTTTTCCTGTTTTGTCTTTTCAATTTCGTTACATGAATTGAATGCGAACATCGGATTTTTTTAGACTCAATTAGTTCATCTTATTAAAGTTAAGGTTAAATCAATTAGTGAAAACTTGTTGCTGTTTTCGATGTTTATGTTAAGTTGTAGGTTAAGTAGAAGATGTTTTGTAGAATAATAATTTTGACAAGTTTGGCGAAATGATTTCCATAGGTTGAAGCAAAGAAGCAAACATTTAAATCATTGGATGATTTGTTGGCGAATTCCGACAAGCCTGTGTTGGTTGACTTCTATGCGACCTGGTAACTTTTTCTTTAAAAAAAATATACTTGAACGCGAACCCTAATTCATAAATGTAGATTTCCTTTTGAAGGATTGAAATTCTACGAAAGAGGTATGATTTTGTAGGTGTGGACCTTGTCAATTCATGGTTCCAGTCCTCGATGAAGTGAGTGCTACTCTGAAAGATAAGATTCAGGTTGTGAAAATCGACACCGAGAAGTACCCCAGCATTGCTGATAAATATAAAATACAAGGATTGCCCACTTTCATCATATTTAAAGATGGGAAGCCCTTTGATCGTTTTGTAAGTTTTATTTATCTGCTCACTTGAACATTTCTTTCTTAGAAGATAAGCCAGTTTTTATGAAGTGGAAGTGCAAAAGATTATTTGAGGGTTGCTGCTATTTGGGCCGAATTCTGTAATATGAAAATGGTTTGATTGCTTCCAACAGCCTCGACAATGATATTTTTGATCAAACTCGAGCCATCTTTTTTATGCGATTGATCGGAGTGAATTGTAAAATACTTGGGATGCTTGTCCTATGTAGTTATTGTGAAATTGTGAATCATTAAGGTCAATATATATGATTCTTCCCAGGAACTCTGTTTTTGGCTTTCGTATAGGCTACTTGGTTTTAACCAATAGAGCTGACATTTATTGCTTGGAATAGGAGGTTTATTTTGTGTAATCTTTGCAGTTTATCCCACTCATAGACTGCACTGATCACGAATTTCAGTTTCTTCTTTGAATTAATTTCTGGTGTTTCTAAATTTATGTGCAAGTCATCTAGTTTTTAATCCAACTATTTTTTACTTGTTCGAGTTCTGATCATCAGGAGGGTGCCTTGGGTGCTGATCAGCTCATTCAACGCATTGAAACTTCGTTAAGTGTCAAGCAATAGCCCCGGTGAGCCTCAGATATCTTACCGAAAGAGAATTGTTCCCCTTCACTTGGGTTAGAATACTGGATTGGAGTATTGAAACTGGTGATGAACTCACATTGTAATCCATATACCTTACTCGTCTTTTTTTATGTAGATGATTTTTTTATATGCCATTGAATAAATTCTTGTTGTTGGCCATTAATTCGAAGATCTTTCCTTGGTAGAAAAATACAATAATATGATGATATTTAAGCTGACCTACCAATTTCAAAGCTTTCACCGTCGCATATGTCAATGCGGAATAGATTGATTACATTAATAAAAGACGTTACTCCCACTCCTTTCGTAATCACAATTGCATCTGTTGACAACCACCTCACCATAAGTCCATAACCCACAATCAACAAATGTTATCATAACCACTACTTACAACAATTTCATAAATTATGTACCAATCATAAATTTAGTGACATTAACTTGTTATTTTCTGTCCTTTTAACAATTCTTAACTAGGGGAGAGGAGAACTTTGCTCTCAAGGGTATTAAACCCATAACTTATGAGAGAGGAGGTGTCATATGAGATTTTAATCATTTGTTTTAGAGATTATTGACAATGTGTTATTTTCGTATCATGCAATTTCATCTTTGATTGAGATACACTTAATTTTTGTATATCACATTGGTTGATTAATACTCATCTCATGATTGAGTCTGAAAATTAATCAGAAAATGGTATTAAAATGAGTATCGGTCTTTTCAGGGTGATATTTTAGTAAAAAAAAAAAATCCTAAGAAATCACTAGACGCTGGAATTAAATGCAGGAAGCACAAGAAGCATTGTCCAACGAACCCCACTCACTCCTTTCCCACTATAAAACCAACCTATGATTCTCCACTCTCTATAGATTTCCCCTTTCTTACTTAGACGCACCAAATGGCAAGCTCTGCAGTCAAGTTTATGGCTTTGTTTCTGATTCTATACTATGTGGGATCGAGTTTGGCGGCAGAGCACACAGTCGGTGACCAGCTTGGTTGGCGACCGCTTGTTAACTATTATAGTTGGGTTCGTAGCAAGTCCATTAAGCTAGGCGACACGTTGGGTCTGTGTTTCCTTTTCCATTCATTTTAGGAAACATATTATTTTGTGCTCATATCTGCTAAAACTTGATGCATATTTTATTTTCTTTATGTTGATTGAATAGTGTTCAACTATGATGCTGCCAAAGATTATAGCGTGGCGGAGGTGACACAGTTTAAGTTCATCGCTTGCAATGCAAGTAATGCTAAGTTCTTCGACGAAAGCGGGAACAGCACGGTGACCCTGGTCGAGTCCGGCCAGCATTACTTCATGGCCGAAGGCCATTGCTCGGATCAAATGGTGTTTTCGGTGCTGGTTTGAGGGGGGAAGTGAAACAGACACTTTTTTGCATTATTAGTTCAATAACATATATTTGAAATCTTCAAATTTAACTATGAACTTGTACGTTATAAAAAGTATTAATGAATTTATGTCATTAGAAGTAAAGGAATCCATATCAAAATAAATAAATAAATAAATAATCTTTGCATTGCAAGTCCTTTACAAATTATGTTAATATATATGTATTAATTAAATAATAAATATTTGTTTTACAAGTCATTAATAATTTATTTTAAAAGAAAATTATTATTATATTACATTGCAAACTTAATTAACGAAGATGTAATTTTTTTCATTCATAATAAATATAAGAAATAAATAACTAATATTAGCATGAACCAAATGACTTTATTGGTAAATGAGTTATTAATATTTTTTAATTCCGGGTTCGATTAATATATATATATATCCTCTTTTAACTCTTTTTTGAAATTTTTTCCTTGATAATATTTTAGCCATTCTTTTCAATACCCAATAGGCTCTGAATGGGCTTTGGGCTACGCCCTTTACACTGTCACTTTAATGATTCCTAATGTCACAACTATTACACTCCAACGATAAGAATCTACTACTTCAATGTTTATAAAATTCAAAACACCAAATTTCACCAACAATGATAAAAGCTGGTCTTAAAGCAAAATTAATATTAATTATATTTTTCCTCACACTTTATATCACTTTAAAATATTTTATCTTAAAGTTATTTATAAAGTTTAGTAATAAATTGTCAATTCTAACCAATACTATTTTTAATAAAAAAATGACAATTGTTGAACAAAAATTAATAAAATAATTTTAATTAATCATTAAAATTATGGTATATTTTTAATTAATATAGAGTGAGTGTGAAATAATATTTATATTAAAAATTAAACATTTAATAATGTTTGAATTAAGAGCTCTAGTGACCTTGTCATAATTAGAGACACCTTCTTTTGGGAAACAACTTTGTGAACAGATAAATGACAAATCAGTGCTCACAATCAGTTCCCATACACCCAAAACTAAAAAAAAGGAACATTTGGCCCACAGACCACAACACATGTAATTCCTATGAGCCACTGAATCACTGATATCTTATCTTGAGGTTTCTATGATATCTGATTGGGCGGTCGCATTACCCTTTTTCCAATTATTTTTTTTGGATAAGTCCTTTTTCCAAATTTATTTTTGGTTAATCAAAATATTTTCGCCACCGACAATCATTCACCCAAAGGTCATAATAGTAGAGATGGGACCCACTCTCTTTCGTGTCTTGTCTGCGCGTCGTGGTTTCTTTACCAAAGGATTTTTTCAGTACTATGATTTGTACCAAATGTTTACTAAATGCCACGTGTAAAACAAACTCATCAACGCACGTGGCAAAACGTATTCCCAACTCCTTGATGTGGATTTCTTTTTTACTTTATGAATCTTTTCTAATTTATTAATTTTCGAGGTAAATACTATAACTCCTTCATTACAGAAAATTATATTCATATTATTAGATTAAAAGTATTATATTACATCATATTATTATTTCTATAATATTAAATAATACATTGACATATTTACAACTTAAAGAAATAATAATAATTTATTAAATTTATAATTGAATGAACTTAAGCACACACGTGTGTATACACACTATATATATAATTGTTTTTCTGAAGTGATCAAAATAACAAATTATATATGCAAACTATTTCATGATCAAGTAGACTATAACACAGCTAAGGAATGACATCTTGAGGAAGCTTCGAGAATAGTGGAGAGTTGTGTATCCAAATATCGTATGTCCGACGAAGAGCAGAATGAGATAAGAGAGATGAGAGATCAAATGTCCAAGATGATGGATATAATAGTTATTTTGGCCAAAGGAAAATAAACTTTTACAAAATAAAGGAAAGAGCTCGATGAAAACAATCTCGCGATGTCAAATACACAAGGGACTACTTTAGAACAAGATGATCCTAGCCAATTTGAGAAATCACACACAATCACTATTCGTATCAATAAGTTGTCTTAAGACACCAATGAAATGGTGACAACTGTCGACATTTAGAAAGATTAAAGGAAACCATTCAATCATATCTCATTGGTATTTGAGAGTCTACTCCCAACGTCAGGAGAAATAAACCTGGAGACTCCAGTTCAATCCAAGCCAAAAGGTGACTCTCATTTTGATTCTATCCTTATATCATATAAGGAGTTGTATGATAAGCTTTTAGAAGCCCGAGATGTGGCCCGCATTATGTGAAATCTTGGCAACCTCCATATCCAAATTGGTATGACATCAATGTTCGTTGTGAATATCATGTCGGAGCTCAAGGACATTCCATTGAGAATTACACCACCTTCAAGCATCGAGTCTAACATCTTTTGAATCATGGAGTATTGGAGTTTGAGATGAAAGGTTGATCGCTTGGAAATGTATATGTTAAGGCAAGCAAATCTGTGTAAGTATACACAGTCGAATCAAGTAATAAAGGGTAAGTGAATTATTGTCTCCTCAGGGTTTGGTAGGACTTTTTAAGTTTCACCATAACTAGAATTAGTTGTCACGAGCTTGTTCCTGAAGTCTTGTCAAACTAGAACACTATTAGTAATTTAAATAAAATAAAACAATAGAGTATGATTATTGAAAAGTTTGGTCGAGGCAAAGTAAATATGAAAAATTACCGAATTAAAATAAACAAGGCAAAGACAAACGTTGATTCAAATATATTCAAAACAAACTCACATATTCAGACTTTTCACATAGCACTCATGTTAGTCTTTTGTTATGAAAAGAAATTATTCTAAGTCTTGAATGATTTGTTATGATATGCTTAAGCTGTCCGACAGGATTACTGAGTATTCTTAGACGGTTGTTATTGCAATACTACTCAGCATGAACTACAACCCTTGGTTTGTCAAACTGTTGTTGTAGCAATACCTCTCAGCGTGAACTATAAGCGTTGTTTATCCTACTCCAATATCTATCCCTTTTAGTCGATTGAAACCCTCTCCTTATCTCTAAGGTAGTCAGGTTAAAACATTACCATCCTGAATCCATTCCATTGTTCACGTAGATCTATATTAATTCTCTCGAATATAAGAATCAATGTCTAGATAAACGAAAATCTCTCGAAGTTCTTACAATGTCAAGACGTGTTTCACCTAGACCCCAGACAATCTCTCGAAGCTCTTACAATGTCAAGGCAAAATATTTAAACAATGAACAAAATAGTCATGAGCAAAATCATATCATTCATAGAACATAAAATAATTGTCTCGATAAAGCAAAAACTAACACCAAGTAAATCAATTCATGGTGCTGTCAAGAAGTCATCCAAAGTTATCATCGTTTAAAACAACCCCAAAGTAAAGTTAAGAAATTAAGAACAAAAGAAAAACGACTCCCAAACAGGGGGCTCTGTCATGACATCTTTGACCAGTACCACATCTACCCTGGCGGCCAGCCTCTCTCGAGGCCTGACCGTCGCTTTACTATAGCTTGGCTATGGAGGACACTAAGGACAGTTGGGTGGGAAAACGGTGGAAAAGCACTACATTTTCTCATTTCATACTTCAGTTAAAGCTCTTCTTGCTTCATTGCCTCATCTCTTTGGCGGCTGTGACTGGGTATTTATAAAGGGAGATCTCTTAGGGTTTCGTATAATTAAAGATTCCTTAAATACATATGTTTTCTTATCCAAGCTAAAAAAAGGAAAGGCCACTGGATGTTGTCAGAATCTTGGGGGCTTGATTGCACGTGAGGGTAGTCGTATAGCTGCATGTGACATAAGCAATTCGTCAGATATGCTTCGGACTTGCAAGATAAACCTTGCCTTGGCGAGATAAATCTGCTCCTCACTGTCTTTGTCTTTTGTGTTCCACTGGCCCTTGCAAAATACATTGTCACGACTAAATTGTTCTTCCTTAGTTAATTTCCTGTACACACACAATCCAAACAAGCCCTTTCTCTTCAGCAGCACCAGTCAAACCAAATATATCTTGCCTAGGCAAAACTTATCCACCACATGCAATTATAACCTAAATGCAACTAAATGCGATTAATAAGCTATGATCACTTTGTTTAGACGAACAATAACTTAAGTAAAAAAACTAGAAATAAAGTCTTTTTATGGAGTTATCAAAGGTCGACCTAGTTTGGTAACTGATTGTCCTATTAAGACAGAGTCAAAAGTTTTCAAAGGTAAGGGTATCAGTGGGGGCATCCAGGAGGAAGAATGTTTGCTAAAGTACGAAGCTAAAGTGCTTTATTTGAGGATTGAAAATGATAAACTGAATAGAGAGATGGAAACCATGTGTGATTATTTTCAAAGGATTAGTCAAGCCTTCAAAAATATTGGTATAGGAAATACCCCAGAGGAGTGGGCAAAAGGGGTCACTAAACTGAAAAATGATGCTGAACAATGGAGAAAAATTGCATGAAGGTCGAACCAAAAAGTTCTCTTATGATTTACATATTGTAGAAAAAAGGTACAATACAACCATTAATGATTTGTGAAGATGCCAAGTCAAAAATTAGATGTTGAATATATCCATAGCCAATATAGAAACTTCATATCAACGCCACAAGCGTGAGAATGATGTTGAGTAGAAGACACTAAGGCCCAGAACAAGACATTTATGAAGCTTGTAGATGATTATAGAGATATTGTACAAGAACTTTATAACCACAAAGACTTTCTTACAAGGAAAAATGAACAACATTGTCTACAACTCCAAGAATTGACACATAAGATGGAGGAAAAAGACGATGTCATGAAAAAATCTATTACCTAAGTAAGCAATGTGGCTCACAAATTGGTTGATTTAGCTGACTTTGCAAAAGAATTGAAGCAAATTTACAACTCAACACCCAAGCATGAGTGGAAGTTAAATTGGCTTTTAAGAGAGGTAGTGAAGTTAGGAGTTAAAGTTATCCCTTATATGTAAATTTTGTTTGATGTACCGAAACCTTTGTGTTCAATGAAAGTTGTTTGAATATGGTCACTCTAGAATGACACCTTTTGCATACATGCATTTGCATCGCATTTATTATTTAAACATTTTACATGCATTAGTTATGAAAACATGAAAATAATTTATGGATGGTTATGTGATAGTAATTATAACATCCCAAACATCGGGTTAGTAACCTAATTATAAAATTTTAAGATTTAATGACCAAAATAGATAAATTAAAAAGTTTAGGGACTTATCTATAAAATTAATTATGTAGGATGGAATAACAAAGAAAGGAAATATAGAAGGGCAAAAAGGTCTTTTAAAAGGTAAATGAATTAAAAATTCATTTATGGTGTTTTTATAACAAGTGGAAAAGGATTTTTAAGGGAAGCTTATCTAGAGACTTCTCTTGTTCTTCATCCTTCCTTTCTTCTTCTTCCCCGTGAGCTACTTAGTTAAGGTAAGAAATTCTTTAGTTAACTAATTCTTGTAAATTAGATATGATTTTGATTCTTGATGAGTTAGGAAAACTTAAGGAAGGGTTAAATTAGTCTAAAACTCAAAGGATAGTAAGTTATGGATGATTGAATATAAGAGGTTTATAAGTGAAATTGTGAATAAGAGGAAATAAATAGATTTGGAAGTTGGAATTGACTTGTTATTAGTTAGAATAAGGAGTATAAAGTGTTAAAAATGGAATTTGAACATATTGAAAATTAAGTAAGATTCTTGGTTTCCAAAGTTAGGGTGAGATATTGATGAGTTATTATGAAATAGGATGGGTTATGGATGCATAGATGAGGTTTCGAGTGAAAAAGAGGAGTAAAATAATTAACGTAGTAAAACGTAGTAAGTTATTGGTATATTTTCGAGATGCAGAAGTGTAATTTGGGTTTGTAGTATCTTTACTGGATGAACAATATCGAAACCATAGAGCAAACAAGGATAAAATCTTCATAAGGTATCGATACCAAAGTGGTAGTATCGGTACCATGGGTATCGATACCAATTTAAAGGTATCAGTACCTTTTTTAGAATGAAAATATAGAATCTAGAATAGGTATCAGTACCGAAGTAGAATATGGATACCTCTATGAGAGAAGTATCAATACTGTACATTGAGTACCGATACTAGTCCAATAGAAATAAAGAATCAAATGTCTTTTTGAGATTCAGCCTTGATGATTGGTTAGTAATGATTCAAATAATGATATTTTTTAGTATTTTATATTCGTGTAAATCTCGAGCGAAAGCAAAGTCCAGATAAGTCAACAAAGTAAGAGTTACCTAGAGAGGTAGATAAAAGATTGGTGTTGACTAGTGAGGCCAAGGTGAGTGCATACTATAAGATATATGATGTTTACGGAAATAAGACTTGTGATAAGTCTATTTCCTATATGGATTTCATGATTGCATAAATACATTCATGTCATTGATATGATCAGTATGAATAAATAGATATATGTATAAGTTATATGTGCTGATATGAGGTCATATATGTTGTACAATATATATATATATATATATATATATATATAAACATAAAAGAATAAATATAAGTTATATGATATGATCTATGTGATATATGCAATGAACCATGATCTATTTGACCATTTGATTACATGAATATAAGAGCATAAATGATATACATGGTAAAACCCATAGTATGTGAGATGAGAGCTAAGGGTATAATTGGTATGCCAAGAGTCAAGGGTTCTAGGCGATCCTTCGGGACATATATGTGATCCTTGGGAACTTATATGTGATCCTTCATGATATATGTTTTGTCCTTTAGAACATATATGTGGTCCTACGGGATAATTCTTTGTGGTTATTCGGGACATATATGTGGTCCTTTGGGACATTCTATATGGCACTTCGGTGAATATTATACGTGACACTTCAGTGCATTTTATACGAGCTGTAGTGACAACATTTGTGCACAACCTCAACGCACTCAGTAATGTACATAGGCTATTAAAATATATAACATGAATTAATATTTCATGATGAGTTATATTTTTATTGTTATATGCCTAATCATATATGTTCTTGTGATAGAAAATATAAATATCTTTGTAAAGTGATAAAAGTATGTAATTTGCATATTCATTTTTATTATATATATATATATATATATATATATATATATATATATATATATATATATGCCCAACTAAGTTGATGACTTAGCGTGTGAGTGTTTCACACGTAGGATCAAAGAAGTCAGAGGGGCTCGAGTAGGCATCCTGGATAGCATAACTTCTTCAGATATCAGATCAGAAACAACTTAACAGTATGTTATTTTTGTTATATTAACCAATGTTAACATGTAATTAAAGGTTCAAGTTGTATATGATCTGATCATTTTGTAATCCTTTTGGATTGAATTTCTGTAAATTAATCAATTTATTTAATATAAGTTTAAATTTTATGTTATTTTGTATAAGTACATTGCTTTGAAAAGTCAATGTGACATCTCGGACTCGTATCCAAGTTGGGTACGGGTTGTGGTGTTATATTTAATGGTATCAGAGCTATGGTTTAGCCTATTCTAGGCATAAACTGAGGTCAAAAGTGGTTTAAAAAGTTTATATGCCAACATAATAGTGAATACCTCTGATTTGATATAGTACTGAGTATGTTGTATTGCTAATAGAGTTATATGATTATGTCTTATTAGATGTCTGATCGAGAAAGCTCCCAAAGTGAAGAGGAAGATGATAGGCATGAGGGTAGTAGAAATTCAACTGCCCTGTCCAGGCAAGCTGAAGAGCAGACACCCCAGGGAGTGCCTGTACAAGACCAAGATATGTTCTTAAGGACGTTGGACGCTATTCTGACGCGTTTTGAACCTCCTGCTTCATCAACTCATAGAATGAATGTAGTAAAAGAGTTAAAAGGATTGAGAGCTCTCGAATTTAAAGGTGAAGCCAATGAAGGCCCTGTTACGACGGACCTCTGGCTTAATGATGTGAAGATCAGGTTAGACAGTCTTCATTGCCTGAAAGTCGAGAAGTTAGATGGAGCGGTTTCTTTACTAAAGGGACAAGCTAGAATATGGTGGATGAATGTCACTATGAGAATGAAAAGTGACCAAGTGACATGGTCATTGTTTTTGGAAGAGTTCAAGAACAAGTATATTGGATATTAATTTATAAGGCAGATGAAGCAAGAGTTTATGAACTTGAAACACAGGAATCACACCGTGTATGAATATGAGTACGAGTTTAATAAGTTGAGTCAATTCACTGTTGAGTTTATTCCAACAGAAAAAGACGATTGTGAATGGTTTGTGGAGGGCTTGCACCATAAGCTAAAGGATATGTTAATTGTTTTGAATCTGTCATCATTCCAAGAGGTGGTTAATCGTGCTAAAGCTCAAGAGAGAGCTCAAAATGAAAGATTTGTAGAGAAAAAAAGCCTAGACATCTAAAAGAACTGGGACTTCATCGAGTTTGACACCACCTAATAGGGGCAGAGATTCTGGGTTTTGATCTCAGGCGAGGTCTGAGTCAGTTGTATTATCTGCTAAAGGATTAAGTCAGATGAGAACCAGATAGATGGAATCAGTAGGATCTAATGCTAGGAGATCAAATCAGGGTCAATCCAGACAATGCCAGTATTGTGGGAAGAATCAATTTAGAGTGTGTTGAATAGTCTTTGGAGCCTGTTTTCGATGTGGGGACACATGACATTTCATCCATGATTATCCAATGATGATCGACGAACCTGCATAATCTAAAGGATTTGCTTCGGCATCTAAAAGAGGACGAGGAATAGGTAGAGGAAGAAACCATTCTGAATCCTCCACACAACAGGAAGTGCGGTCAACTACACGAGTGTGTAACATAAAGACAAATGAAGGTCGTGACGATCCAGAGATTATAACAGGTACGTTTCAATTATATGATAAATTTATGTTGGTATTGATTGATTCGGGTTCCACTTATTCCTATATTAGTAGTAAGTTAGTGAAGGAGTTGAGAATTCCATTAGAAGCTACAAGTAAGTGATAGTGACTAATCCTTTAGGGCATAGTTCTCAGGTAAATAAAGTATGTAAAAGGTGTCCCATAAGGATTCAGGGAATTGAATTCCCTACTAATCTGGTAGAATTACCTTTTGATGAGTTTAAAGTAATTTTGGGGTTGGATTGGATGTACTATTATCATGAAAATATTGATTGTAAACTGAAAAGGGTAACCCTGATTAGTTCAGAAGGAATAGAAGTAAATGTGATCAGTGAAAGATTGAATCCGTTAGCAAATGTAATATCAATGATGTCAGCAAAGAAGTTATTATTACAAGGATATCAGGGTTTCATCGCTAATGTAATAGATACTAGAGCCAAAGAAAAAGGGTTGGAAGAGATTTCTGTTGCCAGAGAGTTCCCCAATGTATTTCCTGTTGAGTTACCAGGATTACCTTTAGATAGGGAGGTTGAATTTCAAATTGAGGTAATGCCGGGAACAACGCCTATTGCAATGACACCTTATCGAATGACGCCAAAAGAATTGAATGAATTAAAGACTCAGTTACAAGAATTATTGGACAAATGATTTATCAAACCAAGTGTGTCACTTGGGGAGCTCCGATGTTGTTTGTTAAGAAGAAAGATGATTCGATGCGTCTCAGCATTAATTATCAACAACTCAACAATGTGACTATAAAGAACAAATATCCCCTCCCAAGAATTGATGATTTGTTTGATCAGTTAAAGCGAGCTTCAATATTCTCAAAGATCGATTTGCGTTCTGGTTATCATCAATTGAAGATTAAGGAAAAATATATTCTGAAAACAACTTTTAGAACGAGATATGGTCATTATGAGTTTATTGTGATGCCGTTTGGGGTAACCAATGCACCTGTTGCTTTTATGGATCTGATGAATAGAATATATCAACCTTATCTGGATCAGTTTGTAGTTATTTTCATTAATGATATACCGGTGTACTCGAAGTCAAATTAGGAACATGGTACACATCTAAGAGTAGTTTTACAAACACTAAGTGGTGAGAAACTATATGACAAATTGTCTAAATGTTAGTTTTGGTATAATGAAGTGGCTTTTCTTGGGCATATGATTTCTATAGAAGGGATTCGGGTTTGTCCTCAAAAGATAAATGCCATTTTAGAATGGGAAATTCCCAAAAACGCGTCTGAAGTGCGAAATTTTCTGGGGCTTGCGAGTTATTATCGAAGATTCATTAAGAATTTTTTGATGATAGCTTTTCCTTTGACGCAGTTGATGAGGAAAAATATACCATTTGTTTGGACCCTTGAATGTCAAGAAAGTTTTGAAGAGTTAAAAAGAATTTTGACAGAAGCTCCAGTGTTGCTCTAACCTGAGTCTGGAAAGAACTACGTAGTCTACAGTGACGCGTCCTATAACGTCTTGGGATGTGTTCTAATGCAAGAGGGAAAAGTGGTAGCCTATGCATCTAGACAATTGAAACCACATGAGAAGAACCATCCAATGCATGATTTGGAATTGGTTGCAGTAGTGTTTTGCATCATTACTTATATGGGGAGTGTTGTTATCTCTATACGAATCATAAGAGCTTAAAGTATCTGATGACTCAGAAAGAATTAAACTCGAGGCAAAGAAGATGGGTTGAGTTCCTAAAGGATTATGATGTGATAATTGATTTTCATCCTGTAAAAACAAATGTGGTGGCGGATGCCTTAAATCGAAAAATGTTTGTAGCCCTACGAACTTTAGATGCAAGGTTGTCATTAAATGGAGAGATGGGTCTATGTGTAGAATTAAAGCTTAAGCCAACATGGTTGGATCAAATTAAGGAATTATAAAACAAAGATGAAAAGTGTTTGAAGAGATTGGAACAAGTAAAGAATGAAGAAAATGAGGATTTTAAGTTTAAGACTGATGGGAATTTTTATTATCGAGGAAGGGTGGTGATTCAAGATGATGAGGAATTAAAAAATGATCTATTGATAGAAGCTCATTGTAGTCTATTGACGATGCACCCGGGTGGAAACAAGATATATATGGATCTCAAGAGTCGGTACTGGTGGCTGGGAATGAAAAGAAGTATCACTGAATTTGTGTTTAAATGTTTGACATGTTAACAAGTCAAAGCCAAGCATCAAGTTCCTTCAGGATTATTACAACCACTCTCCATTCCTCAATGGAAATGGGAGAATATGATGATGGATTTTGTTACGAGGTTACCTCAGGCTCCGAATAAAAGAGATTCTATTTTGATAATAGTTGATCATTTGACCAAGCCAACATATTTCCTTCCTGTCAGAATTGATTTCTCTATGGAAAAGTATGTTGAGTTGTACATTAGAGAAATTATTAGATTGCATGGAGTGTCTGTTTCAATAATTTCTGACCGAGATCCTCGATTCAACTTGAGATTTTGAAAATCTTTACATGGAGCGTTGGGAACTCGACTGAACTTTAGTACAACTTTTCACCCTCGGACGGACGAACAATCTGAGAGGACTATTCAAATATTGGAAGATATGTTGAGAGCATGTATAATTGAGTTCAAAGGGTCATGGGAGAAGTATTTACCACTTACTGAATTTTCTTAAAACAATAGTTATTAGTCAAGCATTAAGATGGCACCCTATGAGGCTTTATATGAGAGGAAATGTCGTAGGCCACTAAATTAGTATGAGCTTAAAGATCGAAGTGTTCTTGGTCCAGATTTGATTCAAGATGTGGAAGAAAAAGTTTGGGAAATTCAGCATAATCTCAAAGTGGCATTCAACCGACATAAATCATATTCTGATCTTAAGAGGAAATAAATTGAATTCGAAGTTGGAGATAAATTTTTTCTGAAGGTCTCTCCCTGGAAGAATGTATTAAGATTTGGACGGAAAGGAAAGCTATGTCCTAGGTTTATCGGGCCATATAAGATTGTGAAGTGAGTGAGACCAATGGCATATCAACTAGCCTTGCCACTCGAAATGGAAAAGATTCATAATGTTTTCCATGTTTTCATGCTTCGGAGGTATAGATCTGATCCCTCCCATATTGTTGTACCGAAAAAGATAGAAGTTCAGATTGATTTGACTTATGAAGAGGAACCAATACAAATATTGGCATATGAAGTCAAGCAGTTGAGAAATAAAACAATTCCATTATTCAAGGTTTTTTTTGGATGAATCACAAAGTGTAAGAAGCAACGTAAGAATGTGAAGAAGATATGCGAAATCAATACCCACATCTCTTTATACAATGAAAATTCGAGGATGAATATTCGTAAGGGGGAGATTTGTAACATCCCAAACACTAGGTTAGTGACCTAATTGTAAAAGTTTAAGATTTAGTGACCAAAATAGATAAATTGAAAATTTTAGGGACTTATCTGGAAAATTAATTATGTAGGATGGAATAGAAAAGAAAGGAAAGATGGAAGGGTAAAAAGGTCTTTTAAAAGGTAAATGAATTAAAAATTCATTTATGGTGTTTTTATAACACGTAGAAAAGGATTTTTAAGGGAAGCATATCGAGAGAGTTATCTTGTTCTTCATCATTCCTTTCTTCTTCTTCCCCGTGAGCTACTTAGTTAAGGTAAGAAAATCTTTAGTTAATTAATTTTTGTAAATTAGATTTGATTTTGATTCTTGATGAGTTAGGAAAACTTAAAGAAGGTTTAAAATAGTCTAAAACTCAAAGGATAATAAGTTATGAATGATTGAATATAAGAGGTTTATAAGTGAAATTGTGAATAAGAGGAAATAAATAGATTTGGAAGTTGGAATTGACTTGTTATTAGTTAGAATATAGAGTATAAAGTCTTAAAAATGGAATTTGAACATGTTGAAAATTAAGTAAGATTCTTGGTTTCCAAAGTTAGGGTGAGATATTGATGATATTGATGAGTTGCTATGAAATATGATGTGTTATGGATGCATAGATGAGGTTTCGGGTGAAAAATATGAGTAAAAGAAAGAACTTAGTAAGTTTTTGGTATATTTTTCGGGTTGAAAAAATGTAATCTAGGTTTGTAGTATCATTACTGAATGAACAATACCGATACAACTCATCATTTAGAGGTGATATTTTCGTATAGATATTGATACTAGATGAACAGTATCGATACCATCGACCAAACAAGGATAAAATCTTTATAAGTTATTGATACCGAAGTGGTAGTATCTATACCATGGGTATCAATACCAATTTAAAGGTATCGGTACCATTTTTAGAATGAAAATCCAGAATCTAGAATAGGTATCGGTATCGAAGTAGAGTATCGATACCACTATAAGAGAAGTGTAACACCCCAACCCGTATCTGACCCGAATACAAGTCCGAGATGTCACATTGACTTTTTGAAACCATATTCTTGTAAGATAGAAAAATATTTGAACTTATATTAAGAAAATATAATAATATATTTTTGAATCATGTTTGTTATAAATAATTTAAGAAAATATACATTTTTATGAACAGTAAAATATGGTATGAACAATATCGTGAATAGTAATGAACAATATCATGAACAGTAGTGAGCAGTACCGAATGTTAAAATTTTCCCAGATTGTTTCAGGGGTATCAATTACCCTGCTACAGGGAATCGATTCCCCTGCTACAGTGTCACTACAATGCTGCTACAATACCGCTACAGTACTGCTACAGTACCTCAGCAAAATATGTATAAAACTCATAAAATACTAATCTTTCATTTGTATAAAATTTCCATGTACAAATATACATTTAAAACATTACAAAATTCAATCATATGATTTACAAAACCGATTAGAGCATATCAGATTCAAATCTTTATTTACATGTCAACCACTATTATTATTACAAAATACATACTATTCAATTCTTTTCTGATCTGATCTTTGGAAAGGAGAAACTGACATGTCTTGCATAACTTTTACCAATCTTCATCTTCTCGGAACCTACGCGTGAAATAATCACACGCTAAGTCGTTGACTTAGTGAGGCATGAAAACATATGATATTACTCTACTCATATCAATACATAACAATTACTATTATCATATCATATAAAAGCATATCTCCCATTTTATAACCAATGCACACATATACATATATCATTAACATACTTATCACTACTCATATTACTATCACTAATTCCTTTTTATCATGTAATCATATACTGTACCTTTTTATACTCACCATCGGGCATCCATGTCATTTCACAACAGAGCACACATAGTATCATATCAAGTTATTTATTATCTTTAAAGATTATGTATTAGCCCATGTATACTTTCGAGAACTTAAGGTATGTGATTACATTGAGGTTGTGCACCACTATGCTGTCACCACAACTCGTATAAATATCCCAAATGACCTATCCAGAGGTTATAAAGAACCTCGACAACTGTCCATAGGTCCCGAAGAACCTAGGTAAACTGTCCATATGTTCCTTAGAACATAGGTATATTGTCTATATGTCTCAAAAGACATAGGTAATTCTGTCCATATGTCTCGAAAGACATAGGTAATTATGTCCATATTTTCCGTAGAACATAGGTAAACCCTCGACTCTTGGCATGCCAACTATACCACTAGCTCTCATATTACATAACATGGTCATTATCATTTATAACATTTCATATCTCTTGTTCTTTCTCTTCTGTCACATACCACATGTATACATAACCATATATTTTATATCATATCATATGTATCACGTATTGAATATTCATATATCACATAGTTCATATCAATTTGCATGGAATCACATAGATTGTTTCATATGACTTATATCATTTCTCCTTTGTTCATATACATATGTCATATCTTATTCAAATATGTTCATATATACCTCACATAACACATAAAATAATATATAAACTTATACATAAATCATTTCCATGTGATTCACATGCCACCTATCTCATTGATTATATCTCTTAAGCACTTAATCACTTGTCTCATAATTTCATATAATCACATATCACTTATCACATGGTTTATATCTTATTATCATGTAATCATACCAAACATATTCACACATACATGTATTCACATAAATCACATATAGAAATGCACTTACTCCATAGACATATACATGTATTCATTTTATTGCTCTTATGATCACATATAATAACATATACCTATTTTCATGTACTCATGCACATATAAGAATTCCATCAATTATATAACATTTTAGGAGTCACTTCTTACCATACTAACTCCGTCACTGGCTCATCGCATGCCAATGTATGTTCAATAACATACATACAATTAAATTGCACTCACCTTTGCCTTGATTTGATTCAATCCTAATTCTTTGATTATTCTGGAACTTGTTTAGGCTCAATATCTACATAAACATAATTTCTGGAATGATTATTAGAAGCCTAAACCTTATAACTTATGTTAACAACTTAAGCTAGTTTAATGAATCAACATTCCATTTTTTTTCTTTAGGGGGAATCGATAACCCCCAGGGGGTATCTGTACCCTCTGCATAATCTGAAAAACCCAGAATTTTACTGTTTAAACTCGAAAATCATTAACTCTTCACTCAATTCTTATGTTTTAAGCCCCTATCATACCATTAAACTCAACTACCATTACTTAAACCAACTTATATCAATATAAACCATCTTTATCTTCCATATCTCATTATGATCCTTAAAAGTAAGAATCATACCAAATTTTTCACATGTTCTACATTTAATTCTAACACTTCATACTTGAGCTTTCACGTGGAGAAGAGAAGAAAATGAAGAAGAGAATTGTCAGGAAACTTATCTCTTCAATCATGCTCCACATAGGTATTATAATACCCATTAATTATTATTTAATTATTTTCCTTGTTCAATGACTCATTTGCCCCCTTTATCTCAATATTTACTAACAACTTTTAGGAAATATCTCCACATAAATCATTAAACTATTAAACTATTCTACTTTTATGCCCAAATTTTAAAATTTTATAATTTAGTCACTAACCCGGTATTGAGGATGTTACAAGAAGTATCGATACTGTACCTTGAGTACCGATACTAGTCTAATGGAAATAAAGAATCAAGTGTCTTTTTGAGATTTAGCCTTGATGATTGGTTAGTAATAATTAAAATCATGATATTTATAAGTATTTATATTCGTGTAGATCTCGAGCGAAAGCAAAATCCATATAAGTCAAGAAAGTAAGAGTTACCTAGAGAGGTAGATAAAAGATTGGTGTTGACTAGTGAGACCAAGGTGATTACATACTATGAGATATATGATGTTTACGGAAATAAGACTTGTGATAAGTCTATTTCCTATATGTATTTCATGATTGCATAAATACATTCATGTGATTGATATGATCAGTATGAATAAATGGGTATATGCATAAGTTATATGTGCTAATATGAGGTCATATATGTTGTATGATATATATATATATATATAAACATAAGAGAACAAATATAAGTTATATAATATGATCTATGTGATATATGCTATGAGCCATGATCTATGTGACCATTTGATTACATGAATATAAGAGCATAAATGATATACATGGTAAAGCCCATAGTATGTGAGATGAGAGATAAGGGTATAATTGGCATGCCAAGAGTCGAGGGTTCTACGCGGTCCTTCGGGACATATATGTGATCCTTGGGAACTTATATGTGATCCTTCGGGATATATGTTTTGTCCTTTTGAACATATATATGGTCCTACGGGACAATTCTTTGTGATCCTTTGGGACATATATGTGGTCCTTCGGGACATTCTATGTGTCACTTCGATGCATATTCTATGCGGCACTTCGGTGCATTTTAGACGAGCTGTGGTGACATCATTTGTGCACAACCTCAATGCAATCACATATATTTAATTCTCTGTAATGTACATGGGCTATTACAATATATAACATGAATTAATATTTCATGATGAGTTGTATTTTTATTGTTATATGCTTGATCATATATGTTATTGTGATAGAAAATATGAATATCTTTGGAAAGTGATAAAAGTATGTAATTTGCATATTCATTTTTTATTATATATATGCCTCACTAAGTCGATGACTTAGCGTGTGAGTGTTTCATATGTAGGATCAAAGAAGTCAGAGGGGCTCGAGTAGGCAGCCGGGACAACATAACTTCTTCAGGTATCAGATCAGAAACAACTTAATAGTAGGTTCTTTCTGTTATATTAACCAATGTTAGCATGCAATTAAAGGTTTAAGTTGTATATGTTATGATCATTTTGTAAACCTTTTGTATTGAATTTCTGTAAATTATTCAATTTATTTAATATAAGTTTAAATTTTCTACTATTTTGTATAAGTACATTGCTTTAAAAAATCTATATGACATCTCGGACTCGTTTCCAAGTCGGGTATGGGTTGGGGTGTTATAGTAATACCAAGATCGTTCATTCATACTACTTCCTCATCATCATGAACAAATAATGGAAACAATGGAGCAATATCATGAGGAAACACAAGATCGGTTCAAGAGTAGTTGACCTGGGTTACAATAAGATATGAGAAATCAAGCATCTAGTTCTATACAAGATGTATCGAACCAAATGATCCAGGAGATGGAAACCAAGACTGCTGATAGGAAATAGTTGGTAAAGGATATCAGTGTAGTCAAACTAATGCATCGAGAATGACAACCTACCCTAGAGTATCCCACTCAAACCTAGGGAAGAGCCTCATTAATCATAAGTAATTTAAAGATAAATTCAAGCGGTTGAAGAAAGCAATTGGAGCTATGAAAAGTGTTAATGCCTCCTATAAAGAACTAGAAGTGAGAGAACTCAGCCTGGTCCCTGATTTGGTCATCCCACATGAATTTAAGGTGCCTAATTTTGAGAAATATAATGGCACCAGTTGTCCCCTGATTTATCTGAAAAATGTTATTATAAAGATATAAGGGTATTTAAATGATGATAATCAGTTGACTCATTACTTCCATGATAGTTTTGTTGGGCCAGCTGTAGTATGGTATAACTGTTTGAACATAGAGTAGATCAAGACATGGGTCGATTTAGCTGATGCCTTTTTAGGGTAATATCAATATGTTAAAGGTTTAGCCCCAAAACGTTAAGATCTTTAAAGAATAAGGAAGAAAACTACTGAAAGCTTTAAAGAATATGTCATAAGATGAAGGGGTGGTAGCACAAGTTTAGCCTATCATGTTGGAAGAAGAAATATCATACATATTTCATAATTCTCTTCCAGTTCCTTTCTTCGACTTAATATTGGAAAATTCAACAAAGAGCTTCAAGGATTTTATGAAAAATGGAGATTTAATTGAAAATGCAATCAACAAAGGAAACTTGAAAGTCACTTCTAAAAGCCCAACTGATAAAAAAAGATAAAGTTGAAGAAGTGAATGAATGTCACGTCTAGAGCCCCTACAGTCGTAAAAAATGAGCATCTAGTCGTTCGAATCGACCAAAGAAAGTCTCACGATCAAGAAGTACTTTGAAGGTGTTTCAAACTTCTATCTCAGATATGTACCCCATTTGATTAAGTCAATACCTCACACTAAGGCCAACGAAAGTTCCACTAAACCCTTTTTCCTACGATTATGATCAAGATAGTGTTTGTGATTTTCACTTGGGGGCATCTGGGCATTCTATGAGGAATTGTAGGCCGCTGTTAAAGGAGATAAAAATGATTGTTGAAAATGGAACGTTGACACAAGAATTGGTAGAGCAGTGGATAACGAACTCAAGTGGGGAATCAAAGCAAAATATGTAGCATCCGATCAAATCAAGTGCCACTGCATTAGATGAGTAATGAGGCATCCTAATTAGGAATATATAATTTAATCCATCATGAAGTTTAATTTCACTTGCATTATCTTGTTTGTGTTTGTTTCTGCTCTTTCTTTCTTCATTTACCCAAATATTTTGTAAAAATGTTTGGTGATTGGACTTATGCTACTTTTTGAGGTTATGAGTAATAAATCAAATTTTTAATATGTTAGTTCTTTGAGTATCAAATGAATTAAAGATTATTTTTATTTTTCAAGAATTATATATCTTGGGCAAGTGGAAAAATTAGACCTTTCATATCCTGTCCAAAGCCAAAAGCACAATTATTCAATTTTTTACCTAAAATAATTCATGGTCACTACCAAAACCAAATTTTGACATTACATTTATCTGAGTCACCAAAGTCATACCATTACATCTCTTTGAGGCACTCAAAATCATACCCTTACCTCTCTTTGAGGCAATAAAGTCATATAATCGTATTGTCAGACACAAAACTCTCATTTTTATGCCAATAAAACTTGAAATCCTTAAGTGCAACACTTTAATTTGTCCGTGAATCGTCATGAAAAAAGAAGCGAAATTGGCATCCTAGATTAAGTTTTTTGAAGATTATCTCGAATAATTAGAGCATACCATGCTCGAAGCAAGAAGAAGAAGAAGAAGAAATAAAGGGAATGATTTAAATAAAGGGAATGATTTAAATACTTATATCATGTATTAATTACATTATTTTCATGTAAATAAAAGTTAAGCAAGAATATTCACCCCCCTAAGGATACCTTTTTTTCGCAAGGACTTCTGTGTATGAAATGATGAACGACATTTTTTTATTTATCCTTTCACAAAAGAAGAAAAAATATATCCTTGTTGTCCTCATTTGAGTCTGAATTATTTTTCTTCAGATTCAACCCTAACCAAGGATCACCCTTCACACTGGGGGACAAAAGTGAAGGAAATCTGCTTGTATGAGTGAATACCATAAATTCAGGTTTCATTACTAGGGCAAGTCTCCGTGAAATAAAGAGGAATAATAAGAAAACGCAAGGTAGATTAGATACAAACTGCTCGGAGATCAAATTTAGTCGAGAATAATGAAAGAAGTTTCAAACACAAGAAATAAAGAGGACAAGAAGATGCTCAAAGTGATTGAAGTCCTAAACTCATCCAATAAACTCATATTCAAGACAAAAAAAAGAGAAAATATAGAAAAAGAAGAAAGAAATTAGATCAAGTATTTCAAGATGAGTGACTCATTGAGCCTCAAGCCATAAGGTTGATCAAGTACAAACGGTTCAAAGACCAGATTCAACAAGAAGAGCAAGAAAATTCGAAAATATAGGAAGATAAAGATGAATATTAGGGTGAAAATCCAAAAATGGGCAGTCTAGAGGGATCCAGAAAAAGAATTAAAATAAAAGACAAGTGAAAAGCAGATTTAAATTTGATAAGACAATATTGAAGGTATCAGAATAAATTGATCCTTGGTTCGACCACCTTTAAACACTTGTTTGGGCCTACTATCCATTTCTTTTGTAACCGTGAATCATAGTCTATATTATGTGCCTAAAAAGTCTCTTCTAATCATACATGGAGTTATAAGCAGAAGAGACTATCTTCAGATTTAATTCTGCCTCTCAGGATTAATTTTTTTTTGTAAAATGTTTTCTAAAATCTTTAATGCATGATAATAAAAATGAAAAAGGGGGTTCAAGACGTAAAATTATGAAAGACGTATTGAATCCAAAGGAGGATTCGAGTTGAAAACTTGAAAGGGAGACTCAAATATTAAATTGAGCAAATACGACATAAGAGGCAATATTACAAATCTCTTGATGAAGCACCCCACATTCCAAATGTTCTCATGAGAGTTTGGAACTGATGAATATATCTAGAAGATGAACATAGCAACCACTTCCTCAAGTCAGTGGACACTAAAGAACCAAATATGCTATAATAAAAAGGTCAACCTGAGAGACCTTATGTCCGCGTGTGTGAGTACTATAAAATATACGCAAATAATGTGCAAGAATACAATGAAAATATCGTCTCCACAGGGATTGAGTGAAATTACAAAAGTCTAACCAAAGCTAAGCACTAATCTATCTATGTATTATTAGTCTTTATATATACAAATATCATGGCAAATGAAAATATGTATGAAGGTGGGTGTAGATGAATGGTCTGATGGTGTAGCAGATGGAAATGTAGTGGCAAGATAAGATGTTTAGTGTTGAAAATGGTGTAATGTCGATGCCATGGAAGATGGTAAATAAACAGTAAATAAACAACAAATAAAATGAAATGAAGATAATCCTCACGTGACAAACTTCCAACGGAATGAATGATAGAGATTGATTTAAGGATGCTAAACTTATTTCTCAGGCATATTTAAGCTATCTAATCTTTACTTGCTCGACAGGGCTTTCCTAAAATGTTCTCAAAGAAACCTAACAGAATAGGATGCCAAGGCATCTGCTCTCACTCAATGATGTTGGCCAGCCTACCCTATTGATAAAGACACCCTTTTTAGTCATTAAAATCCTATCCTAGTCTCTCCCGAGATCTAAGGAATTAGGTTATAATATCCCTAGGCCAGTTCAAAGCCCCTTGAAAATACTATAACCCATTGCATATGAGGATCTTGTCTTGCGGTTCTCTTGAATACTTACAAGTATTTTTAGCTTAGGTTTCTCCCGAATACCTAAACTTCATCTAAGAAATGGACATTTCCATGCCTCTTACAAGCCTAGATGGTGAAGCATTCATAAACAAAGTAAATAAAGAACCAAAATAAACTTAAATATACCATTAAAATAAAGTCTAAACATCCATTAAACCAACACCACCAAATAAGTTAGTTCATGGTGGGGTTCGAAATATCCAAACACGAAGTCATGCAAATATTCGTTCCAACAACCCACAAATAAATATAAAAATAGTAGCAAAAAGGAAAGTGAGAAGTAGCCTTCGACGTGCCACCGGAGGTCTCCTCGGCCACCACGAATCATATTAGCTTGCTAGCTCCTCTCGGCACTTAGCTCGCCACTCCTTAGAGCTTTATCAATGGAGGAAAACCCAAGGAAGAAGAAAAGGAAATAAAAATCTAATTTTTTTTGCTCTATGCGTGTGCCTCTTCACATGTTGTGTATTGTCTCCCTTGAGGTGTAATATATAATAAAATATCTAGGGGTAATGATGAGGTTGCTGGGTGCAAAATACCCCTTATACCCCTATAATCACATGTAGTGCGTGAACCTTATCCTCTAGGTGGCAGTGGTCCCATAGCAGCTCTGGCAGGCGGTTACATCAATCATTTCATGTGCAGAGCCAGTTGTCCTCGTACAACTGTATCTTTTTGTCATTTTTTGCTCCAAAAATGACAAGGCATTTCAATCTGCTTCAGCAACTTGTGATGCCACGACATTACTTCCCATCTAGTACTTTTTGCTTGCTATTCCCTGCACACCACATACAAACTGCACCTTTCTTTCAAGCGGCATCATTAAGAAATAAAATAGCACTACTACCACAAATGCAACTATATGCAACTATATGATCCTAAAATGCCTAAAAAAGCTTTTAAACAAACAATAACTTAAGTGAAAAAGGCCTTAAAAGTAGCCTTTTTAGGAAGTTAACACACCCTCAAACTTAAGCTATTGCTTGTCCTCAAGCAATGGATAGCAGTTACATAAGCAAATTGTCATGACAATGTTCGACAATAAGACAGTAGGACAAAATTGGATTTCAACCCTCAACAAAATAGGCTTCAACATGCTAGACTTATTAGGAATTCAAGTACTTTTCCCTAGGTCAAGATCCTTTGTGGTAATGTGTGTGCGTGATTGTATCCAATCTATACTTAGCAAACTTAGACAATTTCTACTCAAGTCCCCTAGTTTTTGTCAATGCATTTACTTATTCATTAAGCACATTTTCTTTACTCATTTTTTTAACTGTTGTTACGAATGGAGTCAGCTCATCACACCTACTCTCCCACATTCTAGGTGAAAGGGAGCATACCTTCCACCCCTGAGCTAGTTAAGTAGAGTCATCCCATGACTTCTTTCATTCTTTTATATGTACATGGCTACCATTTATTAAAGAGAGTTCCAGGCAATGCCACAACAAAGAGGAGTGTCCCTTTACAGCTATGCCTAAGTATTTATTCACAGTTTCATATATAAGGGAGTTGTTTTTTATTTTTCTTTTAAGTTTAATACCATATTTCAATGCCAAAACTAACTAGAGTTCCTTCATAAATTTTTTTCTAAATTTTCTACGTATAGAGAACATACAAATCGTGTAAAAAAATTTTCACAAAGCACCAAGCCCTAGAGTGAGTTCTATCATTCTCAACAGTCATTTACATTCAGATTCTAGCCTAACAAGATCATCATCATCGGGTATCCTCAAAACATTCTATCTAACTATCCTACCATTTACTGATGCCATGGCATAATACTACGCTAATGTTATCATGCATATATCCTACCGAGAACACTACCTCCCCCAAACTTAAGAGATGCATTGTCCTTAATGCTTAAAGAGAACTAAACTAAAAATAAACTAAATGTCATGCAATGAAATGCAAACTAAATGAAAATGAATGCAAGTGAGGTACCTCAATGTTTGCGTGGTGTTATTGCCTTGGTGGTGCTAGCAGCTCCTCGCCTAGTGCGCTTGCAAAGGGGTGCTGCGCTGGACTCTGAGGAACTAGAGTAATAATTTGCAATATTCTTACGCCCAGCCGTGGTCTTGGTGCGACGGCCACTACGTGGTGCAGGCGAGGGATCGGGTACACGAATGGGACTGGGTGTTTCTTCGACAGGGATAGTAGGCGGATATTCAGGGGTGTCAGAACGGTGCTGATCAGGAGTCGGGTCATCAACTGGAGTATCTTCTTCATCTTGTTCGGGCTCTGGACATGCCTCAACATTAAATGCCGATAGAATTTCGTCTGGGAAGCCAGGAAAATTCCATTGACCGTGGGGAATAATTGCGGATGTCACCGTGTAAAGCATGCAGATGAGTCTAAGTCTGCAGCACAACTTCCTATAGAGTAAGTAACTTTGCCTCGGCATTAGTTCTTGCAGATTTCTTATGAACAAGGTCTTTAGATTTGGTATTTTCAATTCCTAACAGCAGTGGTAGTCTGGCCCTAGTTATGCCCGATAATCCAGGTAAAATTTCATCAAAAGCATTTTCCTCGACTTTTTTCTTACGACACAAAGCAATAATTAAGTTAGGAAACACCAAAGCACTTGCCTTTTTACTCAAACAGTCATTTACTTGCTGAACAATAATGTGACCAACATCAATATGACGGGATACAATTATCGAATGTAAGAGAAGTAAGCGTG
The DNA here is from genome assembly GCF_006381635.1 of Hibiscus syriacus. NCBI lineage: Eukaryota > Viridiplantae > Streptophyta > Magnoliopsida > Malvales > Malvaceae > Hibiscus > Hibiscus syriacus. The sequence goes on from NW_024062765.1 coordinate 2,040,077, forward strand.
AAAGTGATACCGTCGTATTGTGAGAAGTAGGCATGAGTTTGTGCTTAAGGAAGTGATTCCATAATTTAGCGCATGGCTGAAGGCGCTCTCTGTTGACCGAGTATCTACTTGTTTGGTGCCCATTCCACTCAGTGTTTTTGAAGCATAAGTCCTCAAGGATTTCATCGTAGGTGGTGTTATCGGCTTCATCCTCGAACTGGGCATGTCGGTCCACCATATCCTACAAATGATAATATCGATTAATCACTGTGGGTGTAAAACTAATTTGTTAACCTTGCACGAAAATGGCATGTTGGTTTGGCTTGGAAATATTTGCGTAAAATTCCTTAACCAACGAGGCATTGACTGAACCCGGATGGCGTGCGAACTTCTTCCACTTGAGCGGCGTAACAATGTCCATTAAATTGGGTCCCAAACCACCATCAGTATCCTCGGTAAAAATAAAACCTAACTCAAAGAAGAGTTTTTGGTTCTTGAAGTTTTGGAACCGAGCCTTGGTCTCCTCGTTCTCAAATTGTTGGAACTTGGAACCTTCGGGTGCAGCCGGTCTTGTGCGCACCATTTTCAACAGTTGTGAAGTAAGAAAAATGGAAAATGAAGTATCTTTCAAAAGATTTGTGAAGTTTTGGCTATGGAGAGAAGAGTGAAGAAGATGAAGAATATGAGAGATAAAAAGTAAAAGTTAAAAATGAAATAGAAAAGTTAAGGAAGAAAGAGAAGAAAAAATTAAAATTTTAAGAGTGAAAAGGGGTGATAAGACGGCTAAGAGAGAAATTAGTGGGTGGGGGGTTATGCGTGTATGGGGAAGGAAAATTGCCAAAAGAAATGATGATGATGGGACAAAACTGTGGAGAGAGAAAAGAAATGTCAGAAATAAAATAAATTAAAAAGAAATAAAATCAAAGAATATCTCTCCCATTAATGCGATGTCCTTTCCTCCATTTGGGCAACCGCTCACTGCACGGTTTGCAGCACTGTGGTCTCTACAAATCATATAAAAAATTAATTACAAAATAAAATAAAATAAAATGAAAGAAAAGATTAAATTTTAAATTTTATTTATGCACAGACACAAATTCAATGTCATGGCATTGAATTTTGGTTTTCTTCTAGGCACGCTTCAGCATCCTGCAGACGTAACACGCCCTTGTTGTACGGTGGTGGAACTCCATTGTAGGCTTTCAGATGCTGGCCATTGACCTTGAAGATCATCCCATTGTCTATTCTCTTGATGTCAACAGCTTCATGGGGGTAGACATAATGCACCTCAAATGGCCCTGACCATCGAGATTTGAGCTTCCCAGGAAAGAGTTTAAGTTTGGAGTTGTGAAGAAAAACTTGTTGCCCCACATGAAAATGTTGTGGCATCAGTTTTTGGTCATGCTACTTCTTGGTTTTCTCCTTGTATATTCGAGCATTCTCATATGCTTGTGCTCTAAACTCTTCCATTACATTAAGTTCCAGTAATCTTTGTTCCCCAGCTAGTTTATCATCAAAATTCAATCGCTTGATGGCTCAATACGCCTTATGTTCAAGTTCAACCGGGAGATGACAAGCTTTACCATACACTAGATTAAATGGTGATATTCCCAAGGGAGTTTTGAACACTGTTCTGTATGCCCAAAGTGATTCATCCAACCTTGGTTACCAATCCTTACGCCTTGGGTTCACCACTTTCTCTAAAATCTTCTTGATCTCTCGATTGGATATCTCTGCTTGGCCATTTGTCTGCGGATGATATGTCGTGGCAATCTTGTGTCGAACTCCATATCTCTTCAATGCCTTGGCAATCAACTTGTTATCAAAGTGAGTTCTTTCATCACTAATAATAGCACGAGGTACTCCAAACCGAGTGAAAATATACTTATGCAAAAACTTAAGTACGATCTTGGAGTCACTCCTTGATGTCGTTATTTCTTCTACCCACTTTGACACATAATCCACAGCAAGCAAGTTATATAATTTTCCTTCGGAAGATGGGAATGGTCCCATGAAATCGATGCCCCATAGATCAAATAACTCTATCTCCAAGATGTTTTGCAGTGGCATTTCATGTCGTCTGGAGATGTTTCCAGTCCGTTGGCATCGATCACAAGCCTTGTAAAATGCTTGTGCATCTTTAAACAGAGTTGGCCAGTAAAAGCCTGATTGCAGGACCTAAGCAGCAGTCCTTGCTCCACCAAAATGGCCTCCACATGTGGTCGAATGACAATGGTACAAAATATCATGTTGTTCTTCTTCGGGTACACATCGTCTAATGAGTTGATCGGCACAATGCTTGAATAAATATGGCTTATCCCAAAAATAGTGCCTTGCATCATGCTTGAATTTCTTTTTAGCCTGACTATCTAAATCAAAAGGCATAATTCCACTAACAAGAAAATTAACAAGGTCCACCTAATAAGTCTAGGCTTGGCATCCTTTTTGTTCACTAAGTATTTTATAGTCGAATGATAAGTGTGAACAATGACTTTTGTACATATTAGGTAAGGTCTAGATTTATCAAAAGCAAATAGCACAGCAAGTAATTCTTTCTCAGTGGTGGTGTAGTTCAATTGTGCTTCATTTAAAGTGCGGCTAGAGTAATAAATAACATGAAAAATTTTACCTCGGCGTTGCCCCAAAACAGCTCCTACTGCATAATCGCTTGCATCACAAATCAGCTCAAATAGTGATGTCCAATCGGGAGGAACTATAATGGGTGCTGAGATCAGTTGTCGTTTTAGCTCAGTGAATGCGCCGAGGCATAACTCGTCAAACACAAAGGGTTGGTTTTGTTGAAGCAATGTGCACAAGGGCTTAGAAATCTTGGAGAAGTCTTTGATAAACCTTCTATAAAATCCCGCATGTACAAGAAAACTTCTTATACCCTTGACCGAAGTTGGTGGTGGAAACTTTTCAATTACTTCAATCTTCACCTTGTCCACCTCAATACCTTGTGTGAAATTTATAGCCTAATACAATGCCTTCAGTCACCATGAAGTGACATTTTTCCCAATTTAAGACCAACTCAGCCTCCTCACATCTTTTTAGAACTTTTGCTAAATTGTCGAGGCATCGTTCAAAATCGTCCCCACAAACAGAAAAATCATCCATGAAGATCTCTAAAAAATCCTCAACCATGTCTGAAAATATGGCTTGCATACAACGCTGAAACGTTACCGGGGCATTGCAGAGTCCAAAAGGCATCCTCCTAAAGGAAAAAGTGCCATAGGGATAAGTGAATGTAGTCTTTTCTTGGTCCTCTGGTGCGATGGAAATTTGATTATACCCTGAGTACCCATCCAAAAAGCAATAGAATGCTTTGCGGCCAATCGATCCAACATTTGGTCGATGAAAGGTAGAGGAAAATGATCCTTCTTCGTAGCTTTATTGAGCTTTCTATAGTCCATGCATATCCTCCATCCGGTAATAGTGTGAGTGGGTAATATCTCATTCTCCTCATTAGTAACCATAATTGTGCCTCTTTTCTTCGGAACACACTGGACATGACTCACCCATGAACTATTGGAGATAGGGTAAATCACTCCAGCATCAAGCCATTTCAGAATTTCTTTCATTATCATTTGCTTCATAATAGGGTTGAGTCTTCTTTTTGGTTCAATTGAATTACCGTGGTAATCTTCTAGCAAAATCTTATGCATGCAGATCGTGGGTTAGCGGAAATAATCACCGGTAAAGTCTCATTGTTACCTAAGTAAACATATTTAAGATGCCCTGGCAAAGTTTTAAGTTCTAAAGTAGGTGCATGCAATAATGAAGGCTTAGGAGGAATAAATTCATCAAAATTCAGAGGTTCAAAATTCATTCCTGATCTAGCTTGTAGTAAGCTAGATTGCTCCTCCAAAATTGGAAAATCGTCGGACTCCATTAAGCTTTCATCATCCACCAAATATCCATTTTCTACTAGCTGAATGAAATTGTTTTGGCAAAGATGTTCAGTCTCTTCTTCAATCACTGAGTTCAATTCAGAAATGCCTTGGCATTCTTCAGTGTCATCAACATATTTGAGCGTTCGAAACACATTGACAGTCACACATTGATCAGCCACTCTCATGGTGAGTTCACATTTTTCACAGTCTATCAATATACGTCCAGTGGCTAGGAAAGGTCTTCCCAGAATAATTGGTGCCTTAGCATTAACTTCGCAGTCCAAAATTAAGAGTCGACTGGAAACACAAACTTATCCACCCATACTATAACATCATCGACTCTCCCTTCATGTTTAACATGGGATCTGTCGGCAAGTTATAAAATAACCGAGGTGGGTCTTGCATCTCCTATGCCAAGCTTCAAGAATATTGACTTTGGCATTAAGTTGACACTTGAGCCAAGATCACACAGTGCCTTTCCAATGAAATTAGCTCCAATCGAACAAGGAATAATGAAGCTGCCCAGATCATTTCGCTTTGGCGACAACTTACTCAATGAAGAATAAAATTCTGTTGTCGTGGCAATAGTCTCTACTTTCCTCTTCTTGGTATACATTTCCTTAAGAAATTTGGCATACATCGACATCTGTTTAATAGCTTCCAAGAGAGGTACATTGATATAGAGCTGATCAAGAATGTCTACGAACTTCTTGAACTGAACTTCATCATTATGCTTCTTTAATCTTTGCGGAAAGGGTGGTGGATGTCTATCTTCCTTAACTCCAGTAGTAGGAATTGCTTTTGCCTTGGCATCAGAATCTGGTACCTTAGAAGAATCCTCCTCCTTGTCCTTCTCAGAAATACTACCATCATGTAATTCAGCTTTACCTTTGTCATTAGTGGGAATAGAGTCATCATGTTGTGCCCCACTAGCTTTGACTTTTTGATTGATTTGTGTTCCACTCCTAAGAGTTAACATATTGCAATGCTCCTTTCCATACCCTTTAGTGACTTCAGTATCACTTGGCAATCGTCCTTGCTGACACTCTTGCAATGCCGTAGCAAGCTGACCATCTTGACCTTCTAAAGCTCTCAGAGACGAGCTATGGCTTTGAAGTAAGGCGCCTTGACTTTGAAGTAAAGCTCATTGATTCTTAATTGAAGTAGAATGGTCTTGCATCATTGTCTTCGTAGTATATATGAATTCTTGAATTGTACCTTCCAAGGAACTCATGCTTGCTGAAGTTGAAGCTCCCTTGTTGGAATTATACCATGGCATAGCATTCTGGTAACCTTGAGGCTCATTATTGTGATTCTGCAGCCGAGTAGGTTGACTAGAATTGTGGGCTCATTGATTTCCCCATGATAAATTGGGGTGCTGACGCCATCCATCATTATAAGTGTTAGAGTAAGGATTGTTGTTGCCTCGATTAAAATTACTCACAAAGTTGATGGACTCATGGTTGCTCGGGCATTCGCTCTCATGATGATTACCTTGGCATAACAGACATGCCAAGCTAGTTGCTTTCACTTCATTCACCTCAGTAGAATGTTATAAGTTTTTCAGCATATTGGTGATAGTTGAGAGTTGAACGGACACCGAATCTTTGGTATCTAACTCAAATGCTCCAGGTGCTCTCCTTCCAATCCCAAGTCTTGAGGAAGGAAACTGATAATCATTGTTAGCAATTCTGTCCAAGATAGCAAACACCTCAGTAGGTGATTTATCCAACAATGTCCCATTTGCCGAGGCATCAAGTAACATCCTCGTGGGTGCATTGACTCCATTATAAAACATGACTACTTGAGTCCAATCGTGAAAACCATGATTTGAACACTTTCTAAGCAAACTCTTGTAACGATCCCAAAACTCATACATAGATTCGTTGTCGCCCTGGCGAAAAGATGATATTTCATTCCTTAGTTGCGTATTCATGTTCGGTGGTTTATACCTCAATAAGAAACTCTTGCAAAGATCAGCCCATGATTTCATCGAACCAGCTGGTACACCACTCAACCAAGCCCTTGCTTGGTTACGCAATGAATACGGGAACAACTTCAATTTTAGAAAATCCTCATGCACTCCTTTTGGCGAAAAGAATCACAAACTTCCAGAAAATTTCGAATGTGCTGCCTGGCATCTTCATTTGGCATACCCCCAAACTGCCCAATAGAATTCAACATGTTGAACATGACTGGTTTCAGCTCGAAATGTTTAGCTTGAATATCGGGTGCCACAATCCCAAGATTTTGATCATCCAACATCGGATTTAAGTGATCTCGAATAACACGCGGCCTTCCAGCAGGTTCAGTATTGTTTAATGCCACGATATTCTGATTTCCATCATCCTGACCAATGCCTTGGTTTCCAATCTGATACATATTTCCTCGAGCGCATTGAGCACGTCTCCTTTGTCTAAAGAGTCTTTTAATCTCAGGTTCTATCGGTTCTAAAGACTCTTCATAATTTCTTCTAAGTGTACACTAAATAAACCTGAAAAATGATAAAACAAAAATATAAAGTAAACTATACACAAATAAAAATGCAAAACAAAATAAAATGTTCTGGCAAAACTAAATAACTTCAGTTTGCCAATCCCCGGCAATGGCGCCAAAAACTTGTCCGCGTGTGTAAGTACTATAAAATATATGTAATTAATGTGCAAGTATACACAATCGCTCAACTAATACAATGATGAGTGAGTATCGTCTCCACAGGGATTGGGTAAAATTACAAAAGTCTAACCAAAGCTAAGTACTAATCTATCTATGTATAGTTAGTCTTTATATATACAAATGTCACGGCAAATGAAAATGTGTATGAAGGTGGATGTAGATGAATGGTCTGATGGTGTAGCAGATGGAAATGTAGTGGCAAGATAAGATGTTTAGTGTTGAAAATGCTGTAATGTCGAGGCAATGGAAGATGGTAAATAAACAGTAAATAAACAACAAATAAAATGAAAAGAAGATAATCCTCACGTGACAAGCTTCCAATGGAATGAATGATAGGGATTGATTTAAGGATGTTAAACTTATTTCTCATGCATATTTAAGCTATCTAATCTTTACTTGCTCGATAGGGCTTTCCTAAAATGTTCTCAAAGAAACCTAACAGAATAGGATGCCAAGACATTTGCTCTCACTCAACGATGGCCAGCCTACCCTATTGATAAATACACCCTTTGTAGTCATTGAAATCCTATCCTAGTCTCTCCCGAGATCTAAGGGATTAGGTTATAATATCCCTAGGCCGGTTCAAAGCCCCTTGAAAATACTATAACCCATTGCATATGAGGATCATGGCTTACGGTTTTCTTGAATACTTACAAGTATTTTTAGCTTAGGTTTCTCCCGAATACCTAAACTTCATCTAAGAAATGGACATTTCCATGCCTCTTACAAGCCTAGATGGTGAAGCATTCATAAGCAAAGTAAATAAAGAACCAAAATAAACTTAAATATACCATTAAAATAAAGTCTAAACATCCATTAAACCAACCACCACCAAATAAGTTAGTTCATGGTGGGGTTCGAAATATTCAAACACGAAGTCATGCAAATATTCGTTCCAACAACCCATAAATAAATATAAAAATAGTAGCAAAAAGGGAAGTGAGAAGTAGCCTTCGACGTGCCACCAGAGGTCTCATCGACCACCACGAATCATCTTAGCTCGCTAGCTCCTCTCGGCACTTAGCTCGCCACTCCTTAGAGCTTTATCAATGGAGGAAACCCCAAGGAAGAAGAAAAAGAAATAAAAATCTGATTTTTTTGCTCTATGCGTGTGCCTCTTCACGTGTTGTGTATCTAGGGGTAATAATGAGGTTGTTGGGTGGATAATACCCCTCATACCCCTAGAATCACATATAGTGCGTGAACCTTATCCTCCAGGTGGCAGTGGTCCTATAGCAGCTCTGGCAGGCGGTTACAACAATCATTTCACGTGCAGAGCCAGTTGTCCCCATACAATTGTATCTTTTTGTCGTTTTCTGTGCCAGAAATACCAAGGCATTTTAATCTGCTTCAGCAACGTGTGATGCCGCAACATTACTTCCCATCTAGTCCTTTTTGCTTGTTATTCCCTGCACACCATAGATAAACTGCACCTTTCTTTTAAGCAGCATCATTAAGAAATAAAACAGCACTACCACCACAAATGCAACTACATGATCCTAAAATGCCTAAAATGAGCTTTTAAACAAACAATAACTTAAGTGAAAAAGACCATAAAAGTAGCCTTTTTAGGAAGTTAACACCTTACATTTTCAGAATCAACATATACCTCAAATTTGCCATTAATATTGACATTTGTCAAAGGGCTATAATTCTTGAAGAATCAAAAGAGTAATTGATTTGTTTGATACTCAATAAACTCTTGTTTTATAATTTATTTCAATTACGAGCCCATTGTATGGGTCACTAATTTTAAAAAATTCTTCATCAAATGTTTTCACATTTTGAAAAATTGAAAGAGAAAGAAAAACACTTTCAAATAGGACAATCTCTCGAGAAAGAAGGATGTCCTTGAAGATGATGAGACTTATTCTGCCTCAAATGAAGAAGTGAGATGAAAGAATAAGAGCCAAAGTAAGAATAATAAATGACATAGGAGAAATGAAAACATTCTTTGTTTTCTTTCAAAGCAATGAAGTTTGAAAGATCAAGAGACTAAAGAACAAATCTTCTCATAATTAGCATCAAAATTAGTAATAGATCATGAAGCAAACAATCACCTTAATAAGAAGGGCTTATGATTTTTGATAAATGATGCAAGACTGAGAGAAGTCAAGGATAAAATTTTGGCACCCAAATAAGGATGAGTCGTGAGAGTACCCATATTGGGGCATGACCAAATACCAATATCATGTTGAGATAACAAGTTTCAGACTGAAAAGACATTGAGAATGAGCCTTACAAATTGGAGTGTTAAGGGCAGAACATGAATTTGAGAAGAGATTACCTTGTAGAGCAAACCAGTCGAGCATCAATTAACTATAGAGTCATGGAAAAATAACTCTGATAGCGCAATTGAGTCAATGACAGAGAGAGACATCAAGGTCATATTTCTGACCGTAGGAAGAATTCAAGAAATGAAACATTTTTCTGAGACTTTAATTCATATAAGAGGCAAAGAAGACACAAATACATAAGATGATCAGATTGCTTTCAAAAACGCAAGTTTAAATTATAAGTTGCTTTGATATATGAGTAAACCTCAAAACCGGGTTAGTGACTAAATTATAAAGTTGCAGAATTTGGTGTTTAAAGCATAATAATTGAATAGTATTGTAATTTGGTATATGATTAAATTACAAGGAAGATGGAATTGAAGGACACAATGGTCATTTTCAAGGTAAATAATTAAGATTGGTTATATATATTAGCTACACGTGGAAGGGGAGGAAGCAAAACACAAGGTTTTCAGACTTCTCTTCTCCTCATTTCTCCTTCATGCGTGTGAGCCAAGGTAAAGGTAAGAATTCTTATTAGTTATTTATCAGCTGAGATTTAAGTTTGGTTTTGATCATTATATGCTAATTAAGCTTAAGGAAAGATTAATATGCTTTAAAACAAAAATATGAAAGGGTGTAGGAAGAATTAAAGATTAGGAGTTCTTGAATGGAATTTTGAAATAGAGCTCATAATTAGAATTGGAAGTTGAATTTGACTTGTCATCAACTTAATTAAGACATACGAAGTGTTAGAATTAAATTTAGAACATGTTGGAATTTGAGTGAGATTCTTGAATTCTATGTGGAGGATTGGATTTTAAAGTTTAAGAGGTATTGAATGGGTATTAATTAGTTTAAGTAGGTGTATAAAAGTTAAGAATATAAAAGGAGGTGAAATATGAAGTGTTGAGCTGAAAATGAAGTGATTTTCATGCTCAAAGTGAAAATTCTGGGATGTGTGCATCGGTACATCTTTAATGTATATCGATGCACTCTCAAATAAATAAACATCGAATGCAATGAGTCCATCGATCCACATGTAGTGCATTGATACACCCCCCTTAAGAAGAAAACATCGAATGTAATTTGTGTACCGATGCACATGTAGTGTATCGAATACACACGTTAAGGGATGCATCAATACACTGTAGAGTGTATCGATACATACCTTCATTAAAAGATGAAATTAGCCTTTCTTTTAGTCTAAGAAGTGATACTTTAGCATATATCAATTAGTATACTGATATGTATCAATGTATTACTATGTACATATAGAACGTAATCTTGTTCTAGAACAATCGAAGGATTAGGATTGAATCAAAGCAAGCAAGGCTAAGGTGAGTGTATATCCTAGATAGAGTTGTATAGAGATAAGACTTTGCGATAAGTCTATCTCTTATAGTTGAATTTATGACTTTACATTCATTTACATGCATATATATATATATATATATATATATATTAATGTTATAGTGATTTTATGCATAATTCATCTATGCTTTAATATGAAATTATATGAATGAATTCAATGATACGAGAATCAATTCAGGTAAGTGAAATAATGGAAGTGATCATATGTATGCATGTGAAGTGAATTATGTATTTATATGAAAAGTGATGAAAAAGATATGAAATGAGAAATGTATTCATATTTAAGCCCATGTTATTTAATATGAAAGCTGTAGGTATAATTGGCATACCAAGAGTCGAGGGATTAACAGTGGTCCTTCGGGACATAGTGGTCATTCGGGACAAATATTCAGTGCCCCTAGTGGGATTTTATTTGAGCTGTGGTGACAGCATTGTGCACAACCTCAGTGTACTCATGTACCTTCTGTTCTCAATAATGTGCATGGGCATCCGAAGATAAATTAAATGAAAATTATTATAATAAGTGAAAGTTCATTTGTGCATATCATATCTATATATGTTATAGTGTAGTGCATACATTAACATTGCAATGATACAATAGATTTATGATAGTACATGTTCATGATTTATTTGTTAAGTATTTATTATTATGCCTCACTAAGCCTATGACTTAGTGTGTAAGTGATTTACACGTAGGTACCAAGAATCAAGAAGAGCCGAAATAGGAGTGGCAAAGACAACATCACCGCTAGAAGATCAGATCAGAAGTAACTGATAAAATATGTATTTTGGTTGTTTATAGCGTGTTGGCATGTAATAAAGGTGTTAGTTATGAATGCTCTGGTCGATTTTGTTTTCTTTTGGTCAACATATATCGATTAACAACTTTTATTTTAATGAAAGTTTAAAATTTCCTTGATTTTCATCAAGAGTCAAAGTTTGAAAAATCAATGTGACACCTCGGACTCGTATCCGGGTCGGGTACGGGTTGGGGGTGTTATATTTAATGGTATCAGAGTCAGGTTTAGTCGATTCTAGGAATAAACCGAAGTCTAGAGTGACCCATAAGGTATACATACCAACAAAATAGTGAAAACTTCTGGTATGATATACTAGTAATTATGTTGTTTTTCTAATAGAGCATAATGTTTATGTTTTTATAGATGTCCGGATATAGTAGTTCTAGAAGTGAAGCGGGAGACGATAGCCCACTGAAAGCAGTAATTCACCTGCCCTGGCCAGGCAGAGTGAAGAACAGGTACCCTTCGGAGTGCCTGTGAGTGATCAAGATGTGTTCTTTAGGACATTGGACGCGGTATTGACGCGTTTCCAACCTCATGCTACTTCAACTCTGAGAATGAATGTTGCAAAGGAGTTGAAGGGTTTAGGAGCACCAAATTTTAGAGGTGAAGCCGAAGAAGGTCCTGTTGCTGCGGACCTTTGGCTTAATGATGTGAAAATTATGCTTGAGGGTATTCATTGCTCTGATTCAGAGAAACTAGATGGAGTGGTTTCCTTGCTTAGGGGGCAAGCAAGGATTTGGTGGACTAATGTTACATTTAGAATGTCTGGTGATCAAGTAACTTGGTCCTTATTTTTAGAAGAGTTTAAGCATAAATACATCGGAGATCAATTTATCCGACAGATAAAGCAAGAGTTTATAAATCTGAAGCAATGGAACCGTACAGTGTATGAGTATGAATGTGAATTCAACAAGTTAAGCCGATTTGCTGCTAAGTTAATTCCTACAGAGAATTATGCTTGTGAGTGGTTTATAGAGGGATTGCATCCTCGGTTGAAAGAGATGCCTATTGTGTTGAACTTATCTTTATTTCAAGAAGTGGTGAATCGTGCTAAAGCTCTGGAAAGGGCTCAGAACGAAAGATTTAGAGATTCCTGAGCTCAGACATCGGAAAGAACGGGTGCTTCTTTGATTTTTGCACCATCAAAAAGGGGCTAAAATGTTGGTTCTCGACCTCAAGTTAGATCGAAGTCAGTAGCCTCCTCAGCGAGAGGAGCAAATCCGATGAGGGGTCGACAGACACATTCAGTGGGATCTGGAGCTGGGAGATATAACCCGAGTCAAGTCAGACAATGTCCACATTGTGGAAAGAATCACTCAGGGATATACAGAATAATTTCTGGAGCCTATTTTAAATGTGGGGCACCAAGCATTTTGTTTGAGATTATCCCATGACAGCTGGTGAATCTACACAATCAGAGAGGTCTATTTCTATAGCTCAGAGGGGAAGATGTAGAGGCAGATGAATATTCAGTAAGTTAGTAAGTTATGTATTTCCTGCAGAGTTACCGGGTTTACCTCCAGATAGAGAGGTAGAATTTCAGATTGAAGTAATATCGGAAATAACACCCATTGCAATGACACCATACAAAATGGCCCCAAAAGAGTTACAAGAATTACTGGACAAAGGGTTTATCAGACTGAGTGTCTCACCATGGGGGGCTCCAGTTTTTTTCGTCAAAAAGAATAATGGATCCATGCGTCTTTGCATTGACTATAGAAAACTCAATAAAGTGACCATCAAGAACAAATATCCTCTCCCCTAAATTCAAGATTTATTTAATCAATTAAAGGGAGCTTCAGTGTTTTTGAAGATTGATTTACGTTTTGGATACCATCAATTGAAGATTCAAGATAAAGATATTCCAAAGACAGCATTCAGAATGAGATATGGATACTATGAGTTTATTGTGATGCCATTTGGAGTTACGAATGCACCGGCTACTTTCATGGATCTCATGAACAAAATATTTCAACCTTATTTTGATCGATTCGTAGTGGTGTTCATTGACGATATTTTAGTGTATTCAAAGTCAGAAGAATAACATAGTTCACATTTGAAGATTGTTCTATAGATTTTGAGAGAAAAGAAGCTTTATGCTAAACTCTCTAAATGTGAATTCTGGCTGAATGAAATGACGTTCCTTGGACATGTAATTTCTGCAGAAGGAATTAGAGTTAATCCTCAAAAGATTAAAGTCATTTTAGAGTGGGAAGTTCCAAAGAATGTGTCAGAAGTTCAGAGTTTTCTGTGGTTAGCTGGTTATTACCGAAGGTTCGTCCAGAACTTTTCAATAATAGAATTACCCCTAACTAAGTTATTGAGGAAAGAGGTAAAATTTGCTTGGACTACGCAATGCCAGGAAAGTTTTGAAAAGTTAAAGAAGATTTTGATAGAAGCTCCAGTGCTAGTTCAACCTGAGTCTGGCAAGAACTTTGTAGTGTATAGTGATGCATCCCATAATGGCTTGGGATGCGCATTGATACAAGAGGGAAAAGTGGTAGAGTATGCATCGAGGCAATTAAAACCGCATGAAAAGAATTATCCAACGCACGATCTGGAGATGGCTGCAGTAGTGTTCGCTCTTAAGATCTGGCGTCACTACTTGTATGGTGAACGATGCTACTTGTATACAGACCATAAGAGTTTGAAATATTTGATGACTCAGAAGGAGTTAAATTTAAGACAGAGAAGATGGGTGGAATTTCTCAAGGATTATGATGTTGTGATTGATTTCCATCCGGGAAAAGCAAATGTGGTAGCGGATGCCTTAATCCGAAAGACGTTTGCAACCTTACGAGCTATGGATGCTAGACTATCGTTAAGTGGAGATGGGGAAATATGTGCAAAGTTAACTATCAAGCCATCATGGCTAGATCAAATTAAAGAATTACAAGATAGAGATGAAAAGTGTTCAAAGAAGCTACAACAAATAAGGAATTGAGAGGTTATGGATTATGAAATGAATATTGATGGGAACCTATATTATCAAGGGAGGCTAATGATTCCAGATGATGATGAGTTGAAGAAAGAGTTGTTAACGAAACCTCATTGTAGTCCATTGACCATGCATCATGGAGGGAACAAAATGTATATAGACCTCAAGAGTCGATATTGGTGGCCTAGGATGAAGAAAGACATTACAGAATTCGTATCTAAGTGTTTGACTTGTCAGCAAGTCAAGGCTGAGCATCAAGTTCCGTCGGAACAATTTCAACCAATGTCGATTCCTCAGTGGAAATGGGAGAATGTAACAATGGATTTTGTAACAGGGTTACCTTTAACTCCGAATAAAAGAGATTCAATCTAGGTGATTGTAGACAGATTGACTAAGCCAGCTCATTTTATTCCGGTACGAGTTGACTTTTCCATGGATAAGTATGTCGAGTTGTATATCAGGGAGATTATACGTCTACATGGTGTACCTGTTTCCATTGTTTCGGATCGAGATCCTAGATTCACCTCACGATTTTGGAAGTCATTACATAGAGTGTTGGGAACTCGATTAAACTTTAGTACAACGTTTCATCCTCAAACCGATGGATAATCCGAGTGAACTATTCAAATCTTTGAGGATATGCTAAGAGCCTATGTTATAGAATTCAAAGGATCGTGGGAAAGATACTTACCACTTGTTGAGATTGCTTACAACAATAGTTATCAAACAAGCATAAAAATGGCTCCCTATGAAGCTCTTTATGGAAGAATATGTCGTACGCCCCTAAATTGGTTTAAGCTTAAAGATATATAAGTTCTTGGTCCTGAGTTGATTCAGGAAGTGGAAGAAAAGGTCCAAGTAATTCAAAGTAATCTCAAAGCAGTAGCTGATAGACATAAATCATACACGGAAATTGAGTTTCAAGTCGGAGATAAAGTGTTTTTAAAAGTGTCTCCATGGAAGAAGGCTTTGACGTTTGGCCGAAAAGGAAAGTTGAGTCCTCGGTTCATTGGACCCTATGAGATCGTAAAAAGAGTAGGACCAGTGGCATATCAACTGGTGTTGCCACCTAAAATGGAAAAGATTCACGATGTCTTTCATATTTCAATATTTCGAAAGTATCGATATGATCCCTCTCATATTGTAACACCAGAAGAGATCGAGGTTCAACCAGATTTAACGTATGAGGAAGAACCAATTCAAATCTTAGCTCACGAGATTAAGCAACTAAGGAACAAGACTATTCCATTAGTTAAAGTCTTGTGGAGGAATTACAAGGTAGAGGAAGCAACGTGGAACGTGAAGAGGACATGAGGATTCAATACGCCCATCTCTTTGTGCAATGAAAATAAGAGGAAAAATTTTCTTAAAGGGAGAGATTTGTAACATCCTTAAAACCGGGTTAGTGACTAAATTGTAAAGTTACAGAATTTGGGTTTAAAGAAGAATAATTGAATAGTATTGTAATTTGGTATAGGATTAAATTGTAAGGAAGATGGAATTGAAGGATACAATGGTCATTTGCAAGGTAAATAATTAAGATTGGTTATATATATTAGTTATACGTGGAAGGGGAGGAAGCAAAACACAAGGTTTCCAGACTTCTCTTCTCCTCCTTTCTTCTTCATGCGTGTGAGCCAAGGTAAATGTAAGAATTCTTATTAGTTGTTTATCAGCTGAGATTTAAGTTTGGTTTTGATCATTAGATGCTAATTAAGCTTAAGGAAAGCTTAATTTGCTTTAAAACAACAAGATGAATGGTGTAGGAAGAATTAAAGATTATGATTTCTTGAATGGAATTTTGAAATAGAGCTCATAATTAGAATTGGAAGTTGAATTTGACTCGTCATCGACTTAATTAAGACATACGAAGTGTTAGAATTAAATTTAGAACATGTTGGAATTTGAGTGAGATTCTTGAATTTTATGTGGAGGATTGTATTTTAAAGTTTAAGAGGTATTGAATAGGTATTAATTAGTTTAAGTAGGTGTATAAAAGTTAAGAATATAAAAGGAGGTGAAATATGAAGTGTTAAGCTAAAAATAAAGTGATTTTCGTGCTCAAAGTGAAAATTATGGGCTGTGTGCATCGGTACATCTTCAATGTGTACTGATGCACTCTTAAATAAATAAACATCAAATGCAATGAGTCCATCAATGCACAGGTAATGCATTGATACACCCCTTTAAGAAGAAAACATCAAATGTAATTTGTGTACCGATGCACAGGTAGTGCATCGAATACACACGTTAAGGGATGCTTCGATACATTGTAGAGTGCATCGATACATACCTTCATTAAAAGATGAAATTAGCCTTTCTTTTAGTCTAAGAAGTGATAGTTTAGCATATATCAATTAGTATACTTATATGTATCAATGTATTACTATATAGATATAGAACAAAATCTTATTCTGGAACAATCGAAGGATTAGGATCGAGTCAAAGCAAGCAAGGCTAAGGTGAGTATATATCCTAGATAAAGTTGTATGGAGATAAGACTTGCGATAAATCTATCTCTTATAGTTGAATTTATGACTTTACATTCATTTACATGCATATATATATATATATTATTAGAGAAAATCGCCTCAGTGACCAAAAATGCCTTATAATATACGATATTAACCAACTTTTTCCGGATTTGCCAAAATGACCAACAAAATCGTAATGCGATCGCTAATTCGCAACGCGATCTCCATTATCGCAAATTCGCGTTGCATTTCGCTTTTGCGATAGTTGGAAATCACGTTGCGATAGTTGGAAATCGCGTTGCGATGGTCTACAGTGTCGTTGCAATTTTCCCAATTCGCAATGCGAATAAGTAAATCGCAACACGAATTGGTAAAATTGCAATGCGATACTGACTATCGCAACGCGATAATACAAAATCGCAACGCGATACTGACTTTCGTAACGCGATTCTGACTTTCGCAACGAGATAATACAGAATCGCAATGCGATTTTCAAAGTTCGCAACAGGTTTTAGTTTAACAACACAAATTTTTTGGGTATATATCTACGTAGCAGCAACAACTCAAAACCTAAATCCCTAAATCGCAACTCATTCCATCTCCATCTTTCACTCTCTCTGGCGACATCCGTTCCTATATCCGTTCCTACATCCTTCCCCATCCGGCAACAGGTCTTAGTTTCGCAGCTCGTTTGTTTAGTAAATTAATTTACAACCATGAAATCATCTAATGTTGATCATGTTTGGATAGATTTGTGTTTTGGAGGGTCATGGGAGAATGTTCATGGTGTTAGACATTCATTTGACTATCGCAATGCGAAAATGGCTATCGTAACGCGAAAATGGCTATCGCAACACAAAAATGGCTATCGCAACGCGAAAATGGCTATCGCAACACGAAAATGGCTATCGCAACGAGAAAATCGCAATGCGAAATGAAAATCGCATTGCGATTTTCTCGTTGCGATTTTCATTTCGCATTGCGATTTTTATTTCGCATTGCGATTCTCTCGTTGCGATAGTCAGTTTCGTGTTGCGATAGTCTGTTTTGCCTTCAACATAATGCAGATTGAAAATCAACAAATCAACTATTACATTTCAATCAATTAAACAAGCACAAATAAAAATTATGTACACATCAATTAAACAAATCAACATTTACAAATCATCTTTTACAAATCAATTAAACAATCAAAAAATAATAATAATTCTTATTTCTTCATAAATAATTGAATCAATGAATCAACAACTTTGTGACCCCGTACATCCATTTCACGCAGCTCACTTAAGGATTAACCTGCAGAAACCAAACATTTGCTCAAACAAGACTTCCTACACATCTAAAACCTACAAACAGCAAATTATTGAATTCTAGGTACTTAACCAAACATTTTCAAACCAAAAGGAGTATATATGTTAACAAAACTTGCATTTGACTTACCAATTAACAATGGACACTTTCATAAGGCGGATGCAGGTAGGCAGCGTCTCGAATATATTGCTCTAGCCATATAATGCCGAAACCACAAGCCTACTGCAGCTCTATCTCTATCGGTGGGAGGTAGAAACTCTGTGCTTCCCGTCGTCAAACGCGCCAAGCACAAGCATACGAGAGGACCACAATCCCTTCTGGCTCCCGTCGATTGTTGTGGCGCGGTCTCGTCTCTGACAACTGTGACATTGAACTTCTTTGGCTTCTTGTGTCCAGAATGAGTCCAATAATTAATCCCATCCAAGAATTTAGCCAAATGAGAGCTCCATCCCTTGATCATATCTCTCAAATCAGACAGTGATATGTAATTTATCATGCTGTCATACACTATTATCTTCAGGGATGGGAGCTGAAGTTGGACGAGAAGCCAATGACGACGTTCCAAAACAGGGATAAACACCTGCAATCATAAGTAATAATTCATTTATTTGCGCACTTATTTATGAACACCTTTAAAAAATTTTAAAAATAAACACTAACCTTATCGACCTCCCACCATGCAGGATAAAGTTTAGCTTGTCCATTGCCCAACGAAAATGATTCATCTCGTTGATTCTTCAAGTGAACTGCGTGAAAAGCCGCCGGCATTTTTGTATATCGCGATTTTTTTTTATTTTTCCTAAGCTTCCTTATTATTAGTAGACGTGACACCCACGCATCGATATGCTGTTTTACAAAAAAATACATATATTAGTGAATTACATTAATTTTTAAAAAAATTAATCAAAATCATATATAAGACAAATATAAGACTTACCTCCCCATCGAAATAGCCACTGTCTTCAACCCCTAATAGCACACCCCACCAAGACCGATCAAGCAACAAAAACATTTCATCGTTGAGTTTACTTATGTCAGTGTAACACCCTTGGCTCCGCTCATGTAGATAAAAATCAACTGCGGTCTTAGCCCAAAGGGTATTATCCACAATTGTTTCCGGTAGTTGTCTTCTCTCCACTTCAGATACCGGAAGGGTACTAGCCGGTAACTCATACGAGAGCCAACTCTCATCCATCATGTCCGGAACCGGTGGGGGTTTTTCAATACTTCGATATATTACCCCATGTGAATCGGACTCTGGAATGGTGGGAGGGACCTCTTCAACGATGACAGTGGCCTCTTGAACGGTGGGGGGGGACTCTTGAGGGAGGATAGGGGCCTCTTGAACGATTGGAGGGGACTCTTGAGGGATAACAGGTGAGTCGGGCTTCTTCTTGCGGAGTCTTCGCACCATTGGGGTGAACGGAGACGTAATAGCACGTCCACGCCGTCTGATGCGTGAACTCCGTCGTGCAAGAAAAACCCGACGTAAAGCATCCACCTTATCGGGCCGCTAAAAAAAATTAATACATAAATCAGTAAATAAACAGACATGATATTAAACAAAGACAAATATGTTTCAAACTAGCATTGTATTCACCCAAGTCATTATTCTATCATAGTTCACAAAATGCTCAGATAACATTCCAGAAGTAAGCACTTATATAAACATTTAAAAGGACAACATATATAAACATTCCAAAAGAAGAATAGTTTACTTTCGCAACACGAAACATAAAACCGCAACGCGAAAATGACTATCGCAACGCGGAAATGGCTATCGCAATGCGAAATGAAAATCGCAACGACAAAATCGCAATGCGATTTCATTTCGCATTGCGATTTTGTCGTTGCGATTTTCATTTCGCATTGCGATAGCCATTTCCGCGTTGCGATAGTCATTTTCGTGTTGCGAAAGTAAACTATTCTTCTTCTGCAAATTGAAACTTGAATGGATTGCATTACTTCAACCAAAAGACAAAAACAAAACCAAAAACAAATACTAACAAAAACAGTTTAGCAGTATTGGCAGCAACCGAATGAATTACGAGTATGAAAAATTTTAAACTTACCTCGTTGCGTAGAGTATGAACCTCATTCTGCAACGATGCTACCATCTCACGTAGAGCGGCTACCTCTCCGCGTAATGTAGACACCTCAACACGCCATGCACCATCGTCTTTGCGTAAAGTACCGACCTCCTCACGTAAGGCATTGACCTCATCACGTAACTCCCCTAACTCATCCCGTTGAGGTGAAGGTGGAGAACATGGAGATAAACGTCGTGGCATCTTTTCCGGTCGCCTATCTTGCGGTGATGGTGGAGAAGAGGCTCGATGATGTGACAGAATAGGTGATGGCTGTCGTTGTGGAGGTGTATAGTCAGGTCGATCAGATGATGGCTCTGGGTGAGGTGATAGCTCTGGGCGAGGTGATGGCTCCCAAAGTGGAGGCTGCTCAACAACCGTTCCATCAAAAAAATGCTTACTAGCTTGCCACCAATCAGTGGCAAGCTCAGCTTCCGTGGGTGTCAGCCTCTGTAGAGGAGTGTTGGCCTCCTAACAATATAAAAGCTCAAACAAAGTTAAATGTGTACTAGTAATAACTTGTTTATAAACATATGGTAGTATTTATGTTAACTTACATTATTTATTGTCATATACCGTAGTAAATCTTCCCATTGCAAGGTCTGTTTCCTCTTCCAGGAAATAGCCCTGGGAATATCATTTGAAGTTTTTATTGCATATGTCTTCATGGCGGGAAAGGCCTCAAATATCCAAATCTACAAACAATATAATAACAAACATTAGTAATTGTTAAATAATTACTTATAATTTTGGAAACATTATATAAAAATTCTTACCTTAAAGGCCCAAATAAAGCCTGTCAAAGTGTATTTGGAACCATCGCCATGCAAACTTTTTCGATCATCCAAGGCAGACGATAACTTATTCCATGTAGCTTTCCATAAATACGAGCCCCACGGAAACAGGTTCCACTCATTTAGGTCTTCTACCAATTTGATTAGATCATTTGGAATAAGTTGTCTGGCCTCTCTGCCTAAAAAGCCGGCATACAAAAGAATTAGAAGGCATACTCGGACAACGTCGACGTCATCCATCCGAGTAAAACCATCTTTCTTATTCAACAATCTTGTCAGGTCTTCTACATGTAGATTCGGCCTCTCCAGCTCAAGAAAAACCCGGGATAGCCATGATGGGCGGGTAATGTGTCTAGTGTACCGACCTACATCATCGTGTCCGAAGCGTAGACCGGTGATTAAGCAAAACTCCTCCCGCCCAAAACACGTATACGCCGGTGAAAAATCAAACCATATCTCTTCATCACGACGTTGTATAGTCTCTGGTAGATCGCTAGTCATGGTTTGAAGAAACAGGTGTGTCAACATCGCATCTCCACCGGGATGTTGTACTTTCAGCCATGGCCCGAAGCATGTATCCTCAAACATTTTTCTTTATGCAGGTGAAAGCTTCGACGCAATTGTTTTAGCCAGGCTGACTTTATTTCTTAAGGTCAATTGAGCCGAATAAAAGTTCTACAAAAACAATAAACATACTAAGTTAGATATACCAAAAACTACACTGTGAAGATATACCAAAAACAATAATAAACATAAAGAGTAGTAGTTTATTCTTTAAACTTAAATTTGTAACACTGTGAATTTCGTATTTGTCTTTGTTTATTGGTTGAAGTAATGCAATTCATTCAAGTTTCAATTTGTAGAAGAAGAATAGCTTCTGAAAATGAAAATCGCAACACGAAAATGACTATCGCAACGCGAATTTGACTATCGCAACGAGAGAATCGCAACGCGAAACTAAAATCGCGTTGCGATTTTCATTTCGCGTTGCGATTCTCGGTTGATTTAATAAGCAATCTAAGTGAAATGGTTAATCTATTATTGAAATTACCAGTAAACTTATCATCAATTTCAATATGAAAAACCTAATAATAATGCAAAAATTTCAAAAAGAAAATAATTAAAAAAACTAACCCTCGTTGGTTGATTTGGTTGATTTTCCATTTCTGATTGTGAGGGTGGCTCTGAGAGATGGAGATAGACGGATTTTGCCGGAGATGGGGACGGATTTCATCGGAGATGGGTGAGAGAGTGAGAGATGGAGATGGGACTGAGTTGTGATTTTAGGTTTTAGGTTATGAGTTGCGATTACGGGATATACTGTGGACGGTTCAGTGTTCTAATATATTAATATTCGTGTTTGGAATTTAAAAATAAAATACTTGGCCAGGATACTAATGGCGATTAGAAAATCGCATTGCGATTATGTATTATCGCGTTGCGAAAGTCAGAATCGCGTTGTGAAAGTCAGTATCTCGTTGCGATTTTGTATTATCGCATTGCGATAGTAAGTATCGCATTGCGATAGTCAGTATCGCATTGCGATTTTCCCAATTCACGTTGCGATTTACTTATTCGCATTACGAATTGGGAAAATCGCAACGACACTGTAGACCATCGCAATGCGATTTTCAACTATCGCAACGCGAAATGCAACGCGAATTTGCGATAATGGAGATCGCGTTGCGAATTAGCGATCGCATTGCGATTTTGTTGGTCATTTTGGCAAATCCGGAAAAAGTTGGTTAAAATTATATATTATATGGGATTTTTGGTCACTGAGGCGATTTTCTCTATATATTATTATTATTATAGTGATTTTATGCACAATTCATTTATGCTTTAATATGAAATTATATGAATGAATTCAATGATACGAGAATCAATTCAGGTAAGTGAAATAATGGAAGTGATCATATGTATGCATGTGAAGTGAATTACGTATTTATATGAAAAGTGATGAAAGATATCTGAAAGAAGAAATGTGTTCATATTTAAGCCCATGTTATTTAATATGAGAGCTGTTGGTATAATTGGCATGCCAAGAGTCGAGGGATTAACAGTGGTCCTTCGGGACATAGCGGTGCTTCGGGACATAGTGGTCATTCGGGATAAATATTCAGTGCCCCTAGTGGGATTTTATTCGAGTTGTGGTGACAGCATTGTGCACAACCTCAGTGTACTCATGTACATTTCGTTCTCAATAATGTATATGGGCATCCAAAGATAAATTAAATGAAAATTATTATAAGAAGTGAAAGTTCATTTGTGCATATCATATCTATATATGTTATAGTGTAGTTCATACATGTACATTGCAATGATACAATAGATTTATGATAGTACATGTTCATGATTTACTTGTTAAGTATTTATTATTATGCCTCACTAAGTCTATGACTTAGCGTGTAAGTGATTTACACGTAGGTACCAAGAATCAAGAAGAGCCGAAATAAGAGTGGCAAAGACAACATCACTGCTAGAAGATCAGATCAGAAGTAACTGATAAAGTATGTATTTTGGCTGTGTATAGCGTGTTGGCATGTAAGAAAGGTGTTAGTTATGAATGCTCTGATCGATTTTGTTTTGTTTTGGTCAACTTATGTGGATTAACAACTTTTATTTTAATGAAAGTTTAAAATTTCTTGATTTTTTTCAAGAGTCAAAGGTTGAAAAGTCAATGTGACACCTCAGACTCGTATCCGGGTCGGATACGGGTTGGGGGTGTTACAGACTAAAGAACAAAACTTCTCATACTTTACATTAACATTAGTAATAGATCATGAAGTAGACAATCGCCTTAATAAGAAGGGCTTGTGATTTTTGATAAATGATGCAAGAGTGAGATAAGTCAAGGATGAAATTTTGGCACCCAAATAAGGATGAGTCGTGAAAGTAACCATATTGGGGCATGACCAAAGACCAATATCATGTTGAGATAACAAGTTTCAGACCAAAAAGACATTGAGAATGAGCCTCACAAATTGGAGTGTAAGGGGCAGAACATGAATTTGAGAAGAGATTACCTTGTAGAGAAAACCAGTCGAGCATCAATTAACTGTAGAGTCCTGGAAAAATAACTCTGATAGCGTAATTGAGTCAATGACAGAAAGAGGCATCAAGGTCATATTTCTGACCGTAGCAAGAATTTAAGAAATAAAACATTTTTTCTGAGACTTTAATACATATAAGAGGCAAAGAAGACACAAAGACATAAAATGATCAGATGGCTCTTAAAAAATGTAAGTTTAAATTATAAGTTGCTCTGATATATAAGTAAACCTTAGAGAATAGTGATCAAGTGGAAGAAAGACTGAGTTTTCCACTTTAGAGTCAAAGGAAAATTGAATCAACATTTATGCATTAATGAGAACATCATTTTGCATAAAAGAAAATACATTACAATGATACATTTAATTGTATTCGTGTTTCACATATAAACGCATGATTTTACAGATCTTCCAATAAAAAGAGAAAATTCATGATGTCAAAATCCCAATAAGTAAAAGCTAGAATTCAAACCTCAAATACAGGGAATCATGTTTAGAAAGATAAAACCTAAAGAACAGAGGGCCCCCGAGCCATAGAAGTAACATTACTTTGAAGTAGAGCATGTTACTTGACCATTAAGTTGTCTTTATGATAATTTAAAAAATGAAAAACGAATTTTCAAAGTTTCTCATTTAGTATTTTCAGAAAATGAAATTTTTGAAAAGTAAGAAAGTGATTTCCAAAGTTTATTACCTAGTAAACTATTTCCAAAATTAGTAAGTCTTACGGGCTATCAGTAAGTCTTTCCAGCATGATGATTAAATCCTTCGGGTTATCTGTCAGTCTTTCGAGCAAGATGATAATTCCTTCAGACCATCTATAAGACCTTTGGGCAAGATGTTTTCATGTGATAATTTGAAAAATGAGAAAGCGATTTTCAAAGTTTCTCATTTAGTATTTTCAGAAAATGAAATTTTGAAAAGCAAGAAAGTAATTTCCAAAGTTTCTTACCTAGTAAACTATTTCCAAAATTGGTAAGTCCTTCGGGCCCTCGGTAAGTCTTTTGAGCATGATGATTAAATCCTTCGGGTAATCTGTCAGTCTTTCGAGCAAGATGATAAATCATTCGGGTCATCTATAAGACCTTTGGGCAAGATGTTTTCATGTGATAATTTGAAAAATGAGAAAGCGATTTTCAAAGTTTCTCATTTATTATTTTCAAAAAACTAAATTTTTGAAAAGTAATAAAGCGATTTCCAAAGTTTCTTACCTAATAAACTATTTCCAAAAGTGGTAAGTCATTCTAGCTATCAGTAAGTCTTTCGAGCATGACGATTAAATCCTTTGGGTCATCTG
The DNA here is from genome assembly GCF_006381635.1 of Hibiscus syriacus. Classification (NCBI taxonomy): domain Eukaryota; kingdom Viridiplantae; phylum Streptophyta; class Magnoliopsida; order Malvales; family Malvaceae; genus Hibiscus; species Hibiscus syriacus. Next base: position 2,065,029 of record NW_024062765.1, read on the forward strand.
TCAGTCTTTCGAGCAAGATGATAAGTCCTTCGGGCCATTTATAAAACCTTCGGTCAAGATGCTTTCATATGATAATTTGAAAAACGAGAAAGCGATTTTCAAAGTTTCTCATTTAATATTTTCAGAAAATGAAATTTTTGAAAAGTAAGAAAGTGATTTCCAAAGTTTCTTACCTAGTAAATTATTTCCGAAATTGGTAAATCCCTCGACTATCAATAAGCCTTTCGAGCATGATGATTAAATCCTTTGGGTCATCTTTTAGTCTTTCGAGCTAGATAATAAGTCCTTCGGGCCATCTATAAGACCTTTGGGCACGATGCTCTCATATGATAATTTGAAAAATGAGAAAGTGATTTTCAAAGTTTCTCATTTAGTATATTCAGAAAAATGAAATTTTTGATAAGTAAGAAAGCGATTTCAAAAGTTTCTTACCTAGTAAACTATTTCCAAAAATAGTAAGTTCTTCGGGCCATCAGTAAGTCTTTTGAGCATGATGATTAGATTCTTCGGGTCATCTTTCAGTCTCACTTGAGACAACATTAGGATGGAACCGGACAAAGATGTGTTATCTTTTTTATCTTTGCCTTATTCTTGTTAACACAAGCATGGGTAAAGAGGGGCAGTTGTAGACAGTCGTTTTCTCCTCGATCTTTTATTATTATTACTAATATTATTATTTATTATTGTTTTTTTACTTTTACTTTTTTTTATTACATGCCTTTACAAATCCAAATTGGGCCCAAGTACAAAGAGGCCAATAGACCCAACCTAATGGCCCAATTACATAACCCGATAGCCCGAAGCCCAACACAGTAAGCCCAAGTGTTTTGAAACCCTAAGGTTTCCATTAGTTGTCTACTGTCGAAGAGCCAAGCCGAGACTCCAACCACCACCACTGTTCCAACAATAAGAAAAAAAAGTGGAAATTAGCAACAAATCAAATCCAACCAAAGCCCTTAAAAAATAAGTTAAATCCTGAGAAATCTGGGATATTAACTATTCGACTTAGGGAAAATATTGCCCCCATGAAAGATCCATCACCAAACATGCAAAGGATGAAAAATATAACATGCAATAGAGGCTTTTGGGAGATGGGGTTCGATTCAAAAGAGGATGATGAGGTTTTAAGAGTTCGAAAAAGAAAAAAAGAAAAGAAGATAAGCAAATCGGAGAGGAAAATAGATTCAAACAAAGAAAAATCAACAAATAATAATAGAGAAGTAAAAAAAGAAGAAAAGAAGGAAGAAGAGTAAGAAGACTCATTGTATCTGCCACGTGCCCTCCGTTTGACCATCGAAAATAGGAAGAATCCATTCATAAAGGTATATTTCAGACATTTTCTTTTAAATCTAGATAACTAGGGTGCTCTTTTGGAAAAATGAGGTTTGTTTTCATGATTAAGAGAGTGAGAGGGTTCTTTTCGAGCTGGTGGTTATGATCTCCGACCATCATAGGTAGCCGTGAAGGCCACCAGGGAAGGGGGTTATTGGGATTTGGGATTTGGGAGAAAGTTTTCTTCCTTTCTTTTTTGAGCGGCTGAGATGATAAAACAAATGTGACTAGGGTTTTTCTTTAAGTTATAATAGGATATTTAAAGGGTCTTAAATGATGTCGTTTCACCTTAGCCCTTACTCGTGTCTTTCAACATTTAGGGGTTAGTAGCACCTTAGGTCCTTCATGCTTGTAACTTCTTTATCTCGGTCATGAAATGAAGATGGGTTAATGTCGTGTTTAATCCTGTTTATTTCGCCATATTTATATTTTAGTCACAACCTACTATGTTAATATTCTGGGTAAATGCTTAATTTAGTTTATTAATTTGACATTACTTACATTTTAGTCTATATTTGCAATGATGCTTGAAATTGTTTTATTTATGTATTAAGTCCCTATTATTTTATTTTTACACGTTTTTATAATTGTTTTAGCTTACTTATTTCATGAAATAATATTGGATTACTGCTTTAGTGACCCTTTATATTTTTAATTATTCTAATTTGATCCCTGCACTTTTCACTGTTTTGATTTAGTCTTTTATATGTGCATATCCATATATTTATGAAATACCTTATACCTTATGTATATTTACTTCATTTACTTTATCTTTATATATATATGTGTGTGTTTCGCATTTTCTAGATATAATATAATTATTTTTATCCTAAGTTAGAAATTATTTATATGTAAATAGATAGAAAATATAGAAATTTTATTTTTGATGTAATACATTTTTATGAATTTTAAATTTATACATATGTGCTATATTATTACTCTTTGCATACTAAGTATAATATAGTATAATGGTGAATAATTTTATATATATATATTAATTGTATTATTTTTTATGCATGCTATGTATGTATATAGGGTTGTTTAAAATTCAGTTTTAACCGAATTAACCGACCGAACTAAATTAGTTCGGTTAATTCGGTCGGGGAACGGTTAAGGATTTTTTTGGAATTCGGTTAACGGTTAATTCAGTTCGAAATCGGTTAATTAACCGAATTAATCGAATTAACCTTTAAATATAATTATATTAAGAGGCCCAATCCATTTAAAATCCATTTAAAACCCAAATCAATATTAATTAATTAAAATACTATCAAAACTAAATGCAAAATGTTTGAATCAAATTAATTAGATATTATTTATAATTAGATATTATTTAAATTAATTGTAAATTGTTTTTTTTAATTAAAAAATATTAAATTCTAAAATTCTAAAAAATGTCAGTTAATTCAAAAATTAACCGAATTAACCGAAATATATTCGGTTCGGTTAATATTTTCGAAAAAAGAGTTTGGTTCGGGTAACGGTTAAAGAAAAAAAAGTTTGGTTAATTCGAAAATGATAGTTCGGTCGGTTCGGCCACCGAATTAACCGAATGAACACCCCTATATGTAAATGTGTAATTTGATACATATAATTCTAAGTTTAATTTTAAGTAATTCGTATGATATCCTCATAAGCACTACTTGACTCGAATCAAAATAATTTGACTAAGGGTAATATCCGTTCATTTTAGAATTGTTGTGAATTGACTGTTTTAACGTATAAGAAAATTGCTTTTGATAATTTTAAAATGAAATTGTATCACATTAAGTGAAACCCTAAAAATTGACTACACATAAAAATTGGGAATGAGAAAAAGAAATGCACGTCTATTTAAATTCATTGAGAAAAGATCTTTAAAACTTATAAAAGGTCTGATCTCGATGTCTTTAAACAATCGAACATCCTTCTTCTTTCTAAAAGGATTGGTAATTCATATTTAATTAATTTTTATTTTTATCATCATTCATACCTTCGAATTAATAACGAATTTTAGAATGGAATTATAATATTTCTTTATTTCGATTGGAGCAAGAATTGATTGCTTTAAGGCATGAGAGGTCTTTTCTTCTCAATAAAAAATAATTAAATATTGCAGTTTTTCACCCTAAATTTCAAGGGTGTTTGAAAAGAAATTTTAAATTATATTAAATTCAAACTAGTAAATTTCATTGCAAAGACAACTAATTAATCGACTAGGTATCGATTTAAGGCGCTGTGGGGGTGCTAATCCTTCCCCACGCGTAACATACTCCCGAACTCAAATTTTTGGAAACTCAAACTGTAAAATTGTTGTTTTAATTAAAATTAATATTTTTATTAAAATGACAAATATGTTTTTGGCCAGTTACATCCTACTTAAAGATTGGTGACGACTCCTCAAACCATATTTTATTTTAAAAGGAAACACCAAATTATTCAAAACGAGATTTTTTAAATCACTTAATTAAAAATTAAATTTGTTTTAAGAAATCGTTTCGATAGCTTGGCGACTCCGCTGGGGACATTAGAGAGGACAACCATTAATGAATTAATTTTCTTTGCAATAAAAATTGTAAATTCGTCGTAATTTAATTTGAGATCAATCGGGTGTTTTGATTTGTTTTATGTTTATAATTTGATCAACCACTAAATAGTTGTACTGATCTGCTTGCTAATGTTTTCAGATTAAATAAATGTTCAAGAAGTTGAGAACTTTGTTTTGTGTTGTTTGTATTGTTTTCGCTTTTCCTCACACACTGCATAGCTACATTGCATAACATGAGCTAAAACTCCGCTCCATCCAATTTAAGTAGGAGTGAGAAACTACCCCTCGTGTGGTTTTCACCTCCGCATGGGATAGTGGATCGCTTCTGGGGCTCACGCCTTATGGTCCTCGTGATGGTTTTCACCTTTATATTGATATAGGGAGGTGTGCCCCTTCGAATTAAACTTGACCCAAAGACTATGATAGGCCAGGATTGAGGGTCTGGCAACCCAAAGGGGCACCGACAATGATAATTCGAGAACCTTTTACTTTAGAGTCGAACCCAACATATAGTGAACCTAGAACCCAAACCTAGGTATAGCCTAACCCAAACCTTAAGAATCCCGTGAGGAAAGTACACAAGGAAAAACTCTTTTGAGTCTTTTAATTTTTGCAGTTTAATTTTGTTATTTTTTTTGAATAAATGTATGAGAACTAGAGATCATGCAGTTAGGTTCATTTTTTTCAAATGAGCATGTGAACTCGATGGCATGAGGTTATGATTTATATGTTGAACAAAGCATGGGGGTAGAAAACATGTATGGGTAGAACTGTTATAAAAGCGTGTCAGGGTAGATACTATGTTGGGTAGGATCTTTTCTTTTCATAAATATTTTTATGCTTTTTTGGTTAAGTGGTATTAATAATTTCTTTTGTTTTATCTTATTTTTCTCTGTCTCTTGTTTGCATTTGCATTTTCACATCATAACCAAACAATGTGTTAATTCTCAAGTGATTTACCAAATTAGAAGGTTTTCATATCGACCAAGTAATGCAAATGCATCATACGTATACATAGATAAGATTCACTTATACAATGTAAAATTATTTTAATTTTATATAGATTTAGAACCCTTTGATAAGTAAAAATAGATGATAATTTAAAGAAGAAATTCATGTTTCCCATATATATATATATGTTGTGACGGATCGATCCATAAATATTTTTTAGGGTTAATCCATAAATTTGGATTTTAGGACGAGCATATGCCCGCTCTGGGCAAGCCCTGTGTTCGCCAATGTATGTATGATTGTATGTATGTATCCATGTATTTGGTTAGTATACCACGTGTTGGGACTAAAGCAATAAGAAAGGGGTGAAAATGATCACCGACACTTGTAGTTTCCAAGTCTAAGCAGCTGCTCAATTCGTGACCTAAAAGAAACTCCTAATTTGCGGCTACAGTAGAAACTATATTCTTCAAAATTCAACTAAAATTTGAAAGATACTAATCTCCTACACTTTTAAGTTAAATTGATGTATACTTATTACCAATTAATTTATTTTAAATTTTATGTGAATCAAATTTAATTCAATAGATATTATTATCAATAAAATATATAAAAATATAAAACTAAATATATCTAGATGTTTAATATCTTTTGATTTTAAAAAAATTAAATAATAAATTTTAAATTTCATAAATATTATTTATATTTTAGCTATAATAATATATAAAAGAATTAAAAATAACTGAAGGGTTGTTGGGTGATGAAATTTGTTTATGTTATTTATTTTTTTGAATATAATATAGCATCGGTTTATAATTTTTCTAAATCAGTAATAGCGTACATATATCTTATAAATATAATTATACGAACTCAAAATCTCTAAAAAGAATAATACTTTGTTTTACTACCAAGATGAGTTTAAATTTATTTATGCTATTTATATTATTATTTTATAAATATTAAAAATAAAGAAAAGAAAAATATAAATACATGACAGAGTGTCGTACATATGTAAAGAAATTACGAGAGGTTAATGATGCGAGCCGTAACGACAAGGACAACACAATTATAACTAGGACTAGCAAGGAGTTAATCTTAAAGAAAAAAACAGTGTACGTGAATGTCGGCCATTCATTTTTTATGGTAATAAACACTCTCTTTCTTTCATATACTTAAGAAATCATCGGTGGTATCTCACAAACATTTATGGAAATACGTACAATTAATTCTAAATAATTACCATATCTTCAAGAATATGACATTTTGTCAAATTTGGTAAAGCTATTACCGCTATATAACCATTATGAACAGGAATTAAACATTTACCCTAAACAATTGAATCTAAATCAAATTTAAAACTTAAACTAATTTACACATTAAAGGAAACCCTTAAGCCTTTGAACCTAACCAGTGACATTGGTATATAATATAAGTTTTAAAATATTATTTTAAATATGATTATTACATGTTAAACAAAACTGCAGACAATGGCAATTGTTCTTGTATCATATTATCCATATGCAGCACGTATCGCGTTCCATTTATGCTGATGCTATATCCAGGCAAACGTAAATGCATGAGATTGCGATATTATGGTTGTTGTGCTTCATCCTGCAAATTTCAATCGTATAAGCCATCTTGACGCTGAAATTTCACCATATAGATTAAGAGCAGTCACTTTTGTTCAAATACCCTAAACTGTGTGGCCATGATTTTAGAGTATATTTCATAATGGTCTTGTATTATCAGTAATAGATTCAGAAATATTTTTGAGAGCGAATATATATATATTAACTATACAAAATTATTATACGATATGAACATAAACAAAATAAATCACTAATTAGAAAAAAATCAGATTTCAGTGTCTACCCTAACTTAAGGTGCATCCGCCACTTTGCATGGCCCATTGCCATTGCCATTGGCTTTGGTTTCTTATATTATCCCTTCTTTCATTTTCTTCCAGAAGTTGATTCAATATGTAGGGTTTGATTATTTTTTTTGGCTAAATTTTAATATGAGACAGATGAAAATTTAATTATTCGAATAAATAAGAAAATAAAAATAAATGGCATTTGGTTAGCTAACGAAGCCGCGGATGGTCCATCACTGTCACTGAAAACGAATCATAATTAACTACAAATATATTACGGAGAGAGAAGCTTTTTAAAACAAATAATAATTCTAAGAAGAGCACGATTTGAATCTTCTTGATTTTTTTTTAATTTTGAATTTTTTAAATTAATCACTTGTATCCGATCTATTGACGACTAATCCAGATCGGATACTGCAGAGGCGAGGATGACCCTCCAACCCAATTTGCTCAATTCTCAAACGTCAGAATTCGAACCCCTAATCTTACTTAAAAGACCTAGTATCTTATCCCACTAGACCAATTGATTATTGACTTTAAATTTTGATTTCTAATAAGTTGGAATGTTAACATCATGTGCAAACTAGCTGATGATAAATCAATAATACGACCTTGACTATTATTTTAATAACAATGATAATAATGGACCAACCGTGTATTATTTAATTAATACAAAAATAAATATAAATCTTTTCTCTTTCTTTTTGTTAGAGGAAACGCAAGACAGTGGACAAAAACAAAATTAATAACTCTTAGTAGTTAGTAGTACCTAACCTAATCTTAAAAAGAATGGTAAATTATGTGTTTAGTACCTAGAATATTAGTTTTGATCTATTTTAGTATCTATATTTTTAATTTTTCAAAATCATACCTAACATTTAATTTTTATTTCATTTTAGTATCCATTAAAAAATTAACGTTAAGTACAATTTTTTAAAAATTGAAAGTTTAAGTACTAAAATAGACCAAAAATGATAATTTAAGCACTAAACGTCTTAAGTTTTTAACGATGGGGTATTAGAATGAAAAAATTAAAATTTTAGGTACTAAAAAAACCAAAACTGATAATTTAAGTATTAAATGTTAGGTATAATTTAAAAAAAATAGAAGTTTAAGTATAAAAACAAATTAAAACTGATAATTTAAGTACTAAACATGTAGTTTATCCTAAAAAGAATTAAGTAATGAGTAGAATGATGTTATAACTCACGCAAATGGTCTGGCAATGACTCCCCCTCTTTAACAAACTTTAACCTATAATTACAAAATTCTTTTTTATTTGAAAATGTTCTAAAAATTCGTTAATGTTCTCTTAAATCATTAGTAATTTTCTCAGATTATTATTATATCTTCTTAGTCAACTACAATTTGGCCCTTCTTCAACAAGCAATCATTAGATCTACTTTAATTATTTATCAATTAAAAGAATGGTACAAGCTAGTGGGTAAATTGTTTAATTACCCCCCGAATAAAATTAATTATATTGAGAAATAAAATGTATATCCAAGACTGTCTCTTTGTTGCAATTTAATTAAAAAATATTTGTTTCAAATTAATTTAAGAGTTTCTTTTATATATAAAAAGAATTGTTGACTAATTACTTTTTTTTAATACGTAAACATAGCCGATGCAGCTCTGCCGACACTAACAGAATCAATAAACGGAATATGCTTTTGGCGTTATTCCATGAACAATACAGTAAGTTAAGTGTATCCGAGTACACCGGAACGGATTGCAAGTTGGTCCATTTTTTATAGGAAGAGTTAATTGTATTAAATGTCCTTAAATCATGATTCACATTCTAAATTAGTCCCTAAACTTTGAAATATTTTAATTTCATCCTTAAATTATGACTATCATTCTAAATTAATCCTCAAACTTTTGAACATTTCAATTCCATACCCAAACTATGACCTTCATTCTAAACTAGTCCCCAAACTTTTTGAACATTTCAATTTCATCCAAACTATATGTATATACTAATCACATCCCTTGTTAATAAAATTGTTAGGTCAAGTTATATTATTATATATTTTTAAAAATAAAATTTAGGTTAAATTATTATTGAAACTAATTACATATTTGGATGAATTTGAGGATGAAATTGGAAGAGTCAAATGTCTGGGGACCAATTTAAAATAAAGGTCATAGTTTGAGGATGAAATTAGAATGTTAAAAAATTTAAGGACTAATTTAAAATTAAAGTTATAGTTTATGGATAAAAATAAATTATTTAAAAATGTAAAAACTAATTTAAATAAAAATCATAATTCAAAAACATATGATACAATTAACTCAATTGAAAGGTTCTTCAAATCAATACAAATATAAACCTTAAGAGGCTGTTTGGTTCGGAAAATGTGGGATTCCCATGGGAATAGAATGCACCCCGTTTGGTTGGCCGGGAATCTCATTCCCGATAATATAAGATTACCAATAGTGGATTTTTTGGGGTATATTACCGGGAATGTCATTACCCATTCTCTTAGGTATTGTTGGATTTACCGGCGTTTTGGACTAAAATGCCCTTAAAATTTTTTCACTCAAAAATATAATTCTTCTGTCAGTGAATAATAAAATTTCTACGAATGTTAAATTACAAAATTATCCTTAAACTATTTTAGATTTACAAAAAAAAGTCTATAATTAAAATTTTATATGAAGTTCAGGGGTTAAAATAAAATTTTACCATTTCATTAAACCTTTTTATATTTTCAATTTTATAAAATATATATATATATATATAAATAAATTTTATGAATTTAATTTTTTAAATAAAATATATAAATATTTTTCAATTTGTTAAAAAAATAAATATATAATAAAGATAATTTGGTTAAATATACATTCCAATAATCTTTTATTCTTTTAACCAAACACGATAATCTTACATTCCTGCTAAACCAACTAAACATAAAATACAACATTTTCAGTAATCTTATTCATTGGTAATCTTTTATTCTCACTGATAATATTACATTCCGTGAACTAAACACACCCTAATAACTAACCCAAATTGGTGAAGTCCCCAATCGACTGCCACTTCCCGTTAACTGGTCATCCAATTCAACACCTCCCTTCTTTTTTAATTTATATATATATATATATATATATATATATATATATATTTAATTCACAAAAAGAAGTCAAAACATCTCTCATTTCCAAAAAAATCCAAATAAATTAAATGCTCGTAAAATTTCCAAAACATAGTAAATTACAAACATACCCTTCATCACCCTCATCGTGGCACGGTGGGGCAACCCCGTTGGACCCACCACGGATCCCACAATTATAAGTACCGTTGTAAGAGGTTTTGATTTACAGTTGAGCAGCTTTACGTATGGGAAGTATCAACAAGCTTTCTGCTTCCAAAAATAAAAAAATTGAGATGAAATCATAAATGAAATGTATGTGTTTAACGTTGAATTTTATTGTTAAGAGGCTTTTGATTCCAAAGCTTTTCACTTTTTTGTTTACTGATTTAATTTATTTATAACAGAGGCTCATTTTTTTGGGCAAAATTGGGTCTCTCTCTGCCTTTCTCTGTCAAGGAAAGAATCAATCGTTAAACACAGTCACACAAAAACAAAAGGGTACTATTTATTTATCTGTATTATTATAATAATAATAATAATAAAAATAATAATAACATTTGTTTTATATTTTATAATAATTGGCATCACATTTTTTTTATTTCTATCTGTATTTCTATATTTGCTTCTCTATCTTTCTCTGATTATCTCTCTAAAAGCTGTGTGCTTTTGTGCATTCTATAATGTGGGTTTCTTCTTCCATGTAATTGGTGCCTGAGAGAAACAGAGAGACAGAGGAGGTAAGGTTAGGGTCTTTATGAGTTTTGAGTGATGAAGGGGGCAGAGAGAGAGAGAGAGAGAGAGAGAGAGCTCCATTGCAGTGTGTTTCTCTTGCTTTTAAAGCTTTTATTTAACCTGGGGTTGTTTTTATTGTTGGGGTTTGGGAGCTAGATGGACACCAAAGGAAGACTCATTGCTGGTTCTCACAACAGGAATGAGTTTGTTCTCATCAATGCTGATGAGGTTGCAAGAGTAAGTACCCTCAAAACTTTGTTGCTTTTTGCCATTTTCTTATGGTGTGCGTGTTCTATTTTTTGTATGGTGTTTAGATACAGTTCAGTAAACATACCTTGCTGTCCCAGCTCAGTAAATTCTTCGGTAGTCATTAGATCTCTACTGATAAATGCATCCAATTCAAACAATTAGCAGCTCTGAATTTGCATAAAATTTCATTACGTCTATTAGAAAAGTTTGTCAGTTGTGAGTTGGGACTTTGGGTAGCCTAAAGTCTTCTGTCTGTTGTTTAAAAAAGCAGTTTTTATGATCTGCTGGCGGTTGACATTGTTAATTGTGCAACTATGACTTGCAGGTGACATGTGTTAAAGAATTAAGTGGGCAGATTTGCCAGATCTGTGGTGATGAGATAGAGCTTTCTGTTGATGGGGAGCCATTTGTTGCCTGCAATGAGTGTGCATTCCCAGTATGCAGGCCTTGCTATGAATATGAAAGAAGGGAGGGCAATCAAGCCTGCCCACAATGCAAAACTAGATACAAGCGCCTTAAAGGTGACCCTTGTTAACTTGATGCTTTGGTAAAACCCCATTAGAGAGCAATTTGGTAATAGCTTGTCTTTTAGAAATTAAGCTAACAATGTGACCTATATATTTCAGGTTGCCCTCGTGTAGATGGGGATGAGGAAGAGGATGGCGATGATGATTTGGAGAATGAGTTTGATATCCCAAGCCATGATAGAAGAGATCCTTACCATATTGCTGCAGCCATGCTCTCTGCTCGATACGATAGCAATCATGGTTCCCGATCTCATGTTTCAGGGTTGAGCACCCCAGCAGAGTTCGATGCTGCATCTGTTGATTCAAAGGTCCCTCTCCTGACATATGGCGAGGTGAATCGGTTTTACCATAAAAAATTATTCATTTGAGTTTGGTATTGCACTTGTGGCTTACATCTGATTGATTATTAATGAAGGATGTTGAGATTTCGTCTGATAAGCATGCTCTTATCGTTCCTCCCTTTATGAGTCGTGGAAAACGTGTCCATCCAATGCCAACTTCTGATCCTTCCATGACTTGTGAGTTATTTTATACTATTAGTAGAAATGTATGGAACTTGTAATTTAATTTCGAATGATAATTGAAGTACATCTGAATTTGTCTGTTAAACATCATTCTATTTTGAGCACTTAACATAGTTCATGTTGTTGATATGACAGTACCACCTAGACCAATGGATCCTAAAAAAGATTTGACAATTTACGGGATTGGGACTGTTGCATGGAAGAGAAGAATGGAAGATTGGAAGAATAAACAGAATGAGAAACTCCAGGTGGTTAGGCATGAAGGAAACAATGGAGATGAGTTTGAGGATTCTGATTTGCCGATGTGCGTGCATTTACTCTGAAATTCTTTTTGGTTGTCTGAGCATGTTTAAGTCTAGAATCTTGTTTTTGCAACTGTTTGTTCAGTAGATTCCTCGCCTTTTTTGGATTGAAAAAATGTAGAAATTGTCAAGTGATTTGGAAGAAGACCTGGCTGCTCCAGCTAGAGCTTGAATTGCTAATCGTTAAGAGTATTTACAGTTAATGACATATGCATAGTTGTTGCTTTTCTCTACGACCAATACTCTTTCGTTGCTTTCTTTTCTAATGAGAAATGACATTTTTTAAAGGATTGCATTATTTTGTTTCTGTAGGCTCTACAGTTCATATCCTTTTTGCATATATGCTACTTCCATGTTGTGATGGGAGCAAATGAATGCACCGTTTTTCTATGTTGAAAAAGTTTTTTCATACACTGTAGGCTAACTTTTATGGATTCATTAACACCTGCTTTCACATTCACGACTAAAAAAAGTAAATTTATGTGTTGTTATAGGATGGATGAAGGCAGGCAACCACTTTCAAGGAAACTACCAATACCCTCTAGCAAGATAAATCCATACAGAATAATAATCCTTCTCCGGCTTGCCATCCTGATGCTGTTTTTTCACTACAGAATTCTGCATCCCGTGAATGATGCTTATGTTCTCTGGCTTATTTCAGTCATTTGTGAAATATGGTTTGCTGTATCATGGATATTGGATCAGTTCCCGAAATGGTACCCAATTGAACGGGAAACATACCTTGATCGTTTAGCATTGAGGTGATTTCATCTTCCTTTCTCCTCTTTACTTCCCCATTCTTTTTCTCTTTGCATCTGGTTTCCTCTCTCTCATTACCTCTGTACTCGCACTAAACTTCTGTGCATATCAGAGGGGGAATTCAATTTGAGTTGTTATTAATTTTATTTATATTTTGGTTTTTTCCCCATTTTTTAAGGTATGAGAAAGAAGGGAAGCCATCTGAGCTAGCTTCTGTAGATGTATTTGTGAGTACAGTTGATCCGATGAAGGAGCCACCGCTTATCACTGCAAATACAGTTCTGTCTATCCTTGCGGTAGATTATCCAGTTGATAAAGTAGCCTGCTATGTCTCTGATGATGGTGCTGCCATGCTCACGTTTGAGGCTCTATCTGAGACATCTGAATTTGCAAGAAAATGGGTACCATTTTGTAAGAAGTTCAGCATTGAACCTCGAGCACCAGAATGGTATTTTGCTCAGAAAGTTGACTACTTGAGAGACAAAGTAGATCCAACATTTGTCAGGGAACGCCGGGCCATGAAGGTTTGTAACCCCCCCACCCAAATGTTAATCTGCTGCTAAGAATCTGTCATTTGACTAGCTTACCTGCATAGTGCATGAAGCATAAAATTTTAGCAGGCAGAGAGGCTGTCTATATGCCTCTGGAAAAACAAAACATCAACTTATATAATTGCTATTTCTTTATTCTTATGCATGACATTTTTGTTCTTAAAACGGATTATCCACTGGTTTCAAGACATGGTGTTGCTAATTTGTTGATACAGAGGGAATATGAAGAGTTCAAAGTTAGAATAAATGGCTTGGTTGCAATGGCACAAAAGGTTCCAGAAGATGGTTGGACTATGCAGGATGGGACTCCATGGCCAGGAAACAATGTCAGAGACCATCCTGGAATGATCCAAGTGCGCTGTTTTTCTTTAAATGCTGTTTGGGATTCAGTTTAAATGCTATCCAGCCCCCATATTATTTGCAGCATGCATTAACATAGTAAACATTTATTCTTTGTTTTAGGTTTTCCTTGGTCATGATGGTGTTCGTGATCTTGAAGGGAATGAATTACCTCGTCTAATTTATGTTTCTCGTGAAAAGAGACCAGGATTTGATCACCACAAGAAAGCTGGGGCCATGAATGCTTTGGTATTTCCCTTTCTTTCTCTCTATCTCAAGCATGCAACTGTGCACTCACAAAATAGAGTCTCAGCTTGGCATGTCCTTTGATCTGTCAGTTGTCTGGTTTTATCTGATTGTAATAAATTTTGGCTGATTTATGAAGGTGCGCGTTTCTGCTGTCATCTCCAATGCTCCTTTCCTACTAAATGTTGATTGTGATCACTACATAAACAACAGCAAGGCTCTTCGTGAAGCCATGTGCTTCATGATGGACCCTATTTCGGGAAAGAAAATCTGCTATGTCCAGTTTCCTCAAAGATTCGATGGCATTGACCGACATGATAGATACTCAAACCGAAATGTTGTCTTTTTTGATGCAAGTATGATTTGTCGAACTTTAATTTTGTGGATACAGTTCTTTGTAAAAGGAGATGACATTGTTATTTTTTGTTTTTCCAAAAACAGATCAACATGAAAGGCCTGGATGGGATTCAAGGACCTATTTATGTTGGAACTGGATGTGTCTTCAGGAGGCAGGCTCTCTACGGATACGATGCGCCTGTCAAGAAAAAGCCTCCAAGAAGGACATGCAATTGTTTGCCAAAATGGTGCTGCTGCTGCTGCTGTTGCCGATCTAAAAAGAAGAACAGGAAATCGAAGTCCATCGATAAGAAGACAAATGAGGTTCCAAAGCACAAACATGCTCTAGAGAATATCGAAGAGGGAATTGAAGGTAATTATTGTTCTTCTATTCGCTTCCAGTATGCATCTGCAAAATCTTGAAATATTCTTCCTTCAGACATTTTGTCCCTGTCAAAGTTTGGTCTTTGATATTTACATATATACTTTTGCAAACCTAGAATCATTCAACTATTTTAGAGCCTTATCATTTATAGTGCTATCATATGTATTGCAGGTATAGATAATGAGAAGTCGACCCTTATGCCACAAACCAAATTTGAGAAGAAATTTGGTCAGTCACCTGTTTTCATTGCTTCAACACTTATGGAGGATGGGGGAATCCCAAAAGGGGCAACTACTGCATCACTCTTGAAAGAAGCAATTCATGTCATCAGCTGTGGTTATGAAGATAAAACAGATTGGGGGAAGGAAGTACGTCGAAACTGTCCCGAACTTAATAAATTAATGATACTCATCAAAAGGAAGTACCTTTTGAAGTTGTTTTCTTTGAATGATTGAATTTTGATAATGATACTCATCAATTCCTATCATCACCCAGGTGGGATGGATATATGGCTCAGTTACTGAGGATATATTAACAGGCTTCAAGATGCACTGCCATGGCTGGCGATCAGTGTACTGCATGCCGAAAAGGCCAGCATTTAAAGGTTCAGCTCCTATTAACCT
This sequence comes from Hibiscus syriacus, assembly GCF_006381635.1. Lineage (NCBI taxonomy): Eukaryota > Viridiplantae > Streptophyta > Magnoliopsida > Malvales > Malvaceae > Hibiscus > Hibiscus syriacus. The sequence goes on from NW_024062765.1 coordinate 2,080,383, forward strand.
CTCAGATCGTCTGCACCAGGTTTTACGTTGGGCTTTGGGATCTGTTGAAATTTTCTTGAGCAGGCATTGCCCATTATGGTATGGGTATGGTTGTGGATTGAAATCCTTGGAGCGCTTTTCATATATAGCTTCTGTTGTGTACCCTTTGACGTCAATTCCACTGCTCGTATATTGTACACTACCGGCTATCTGTCTTCTTACTGGAAAGTTTATTGTTCCTGAGGTAATTCTGAATTTCTGCGTAGCATATCTTTCTAACATGGATACGTCGGAATTATTTTGGGATCAATTACTTAAAAACAATCAGATAGGACTAGTCATTTTCAAACTGTTTGTAGGTGATAGTATGGCTGCCTTTGTCAACACTCAACATCGTAGGACAGCTCATATGATGTTGGATTATATATATATATATACATATTGAGGGGTTATTTAGAAGGCAAGCAATAGATGATTTTGTAGTTGTTATTACGATATTCTTTTTATTCTATGAACAGGCCTGAGACCTGACAGAAATTCATCTTAGCTATTCAAAAATGATTTAAGAATTGGATGGAGCGTCATTAGAACATGATCTGATGCTGTAATTATAGTCATTAATCATCTTCTGCTGGAAAATTTGTGGTACTAAAATCCTTCTAGTGATGAATTTCATGTAGTCTGGAAGCATACTAATAAGCCTTCTCCTATGCAATCTATATGAACAATGCCCCTATTTCGGTTGTAACTATAATATTGTCAAAGTATTGCTTGATATACCGAGGCAATTACCAAACCTGGATACTGCATTTTATCTGGCTTTGTCAGAATTTTCAGCTAATACTGATTTTTCAATTTGCAGATTAGTAATTATGCCAGTCTCCTTTTCATGTCTCTCTTCGTAATCATTGCTGTGACTAGTATCCTAGAAATGCAGTGGGGAGGTGTCGGAATACATGACTGGTGGAGAAATGAGCAGTTCTGGGTGATCGGTGGCGTCTCATCGCACCTATTTGCGCTCTTCCAGGGCCTGCTTAAGGTTTTAGCAGGTGTTAACACAAACTTCACTGTTACATCAAAAGGAGGAGATGATGGGGAATTTTCGGAGTTGTACCTATTCAAGTGGACATCTTTATTGATTCCTCCCATGACATTGTTGATCATCAACATAATTGGAGTCATAGTTGGGATTTCGGATGCCATCTCAAATGGATACGACTCATGGGGACCACTATTTGGTAGACTGTTCTTTGCGCTCTGGGTAATCGTTCATCTTTACCCCTTCCTCAAGGGGTTGATGGGGAAACAAGACAGGCTTCCCACCATTATTGTGGTTTGGTCAATACTTTTAGCATCAATTTTCTCTCTTTTGTGGGCTCGAGTAAACCCGTTTATATCGAAAGGAGGCATTGTTTTAGAAGTGTGTGGGTTGAACTGTGACTAAAAATACAATAAAAGAACGAAGGAGTAAAATTAGATGTCTTGTGTTCAATGAAGAAAGGATTTGGGAAAATCGCATAAGTCGGCTGTGTTTTTGGTCTAAGATGAAGACAACATCCCTCAATTTAACACGGTTTTCCTCAAGTATGACGTAAAAGGTGAGCAAAAGAGGAAATCATGTTGGAAGGCGCTTGTAGATACATATATAGAACTGTGATCTTATTTGGTGTTGAGTTTTACTCCATTTTGATTCTTTATGTACTTTGTGGGTTAGAAGGTATTGATTTCATAAAGTCCTTTATAATCTCTAAGAGAAGATACTTAATAAAAGCTATAGTTTTTATCCATTATGTATATTATCCCTTTGTTAGTAAGGGACTTCACATAAATCGATGTTCACAAACATTACATCAACTTCTCACAATTCTACAAACAAGTAATGCACGAGATATGCCTATATTGTACATAGCACGTTGTATTAATGCCTACCTATTGTCATGGAAATGTTACTGTTCTAACTAAACAATCATAAAGAAACTGTTAGGTCTAATACTTTCGGTTTCAGATATGCCGAAGTGGCGGCCTCAGCTTGGATGTCATTTTTAGCGTTGTTCGGTTGCCAATGTGCTCCCTTTTGCTGCTACATTCGTTCTCCTTCATGTCACGGAGTATCGGTAGCCTTGGTGTTCTTTGAACCAAACCAAGCTTGCTCTTGCTTTTCATTACTGAAGAAATCAATTGCTTAACCGGCACACTCTTGCTCCTCTCCTTTTCTGCAGTTGCATTTAGCAAATTTAGTTCGGTTCTGAAGGCTGCTGCGTTTTCACCGTCCTCGCCTGCAACAGTTAAACATAAACTCATTTAACACCTATGCTTAAATTAGCTGTATTTTTTTTATTATCAGCCCTCAATGCAAACAACGAAATTATGCGCCAAAAAAATTAATGTTTTCTGTATGTCACTGCTGAACATAATGTTTTTTTTGTGTCTGGTGATAATGTCCTAAATTAACCTATCTAACCTTTGTCAATTTCTGAACCCTTTAAAAGGGGCGATTTATGTGCCATTGCTGCATCCAGCCCTGACAAGTTGTTACTCAACTCCATTGTTTCTTCTGTATATTCAGGATCATCCTTCCTCACCATGAAATATGTATCCTCAATATCCTCTTTGATGTGGCTTGAATTGCATTCTGTGACGGACATGTCTAAAGCAACATTATTACTATAACGGGCCTTTGCATCCGAATATTTAACTTCATCTTCAGCCCCGAAAAACAATTTCATCTCCATGTTGGTAAAGATGTTTGATTCATCGGGATTCTCTAGGTGTTTACGTTCTATTGCATTTTAATATAATCAGTGGACACAAATTTTGCTGTATTTACCAATCAGTAATTGAAATGAAGGGAATGAATGAGTACTTACCATCCGAAGCGCAATCTACCACCATCTCAGGTTTCATTGAAGAAACAATGTTTAGTTTACTGCAGCTATCAACTTCCCAGGAATCATCATTTTTGGTTTCAGGAAAACGTGAGGCATTTGGTTCCCCTGTCTCTAGGTTACAATTCTTCCTTTCATCCAAACATGGAGACTGGTTCACATCTGAATTGTCAATGCCATCCAGGTCTATGTCAGTTCTCATGGACCCTTCACAATCATCAGACTTTGCTCCAACAATTTCTTCCAAGGTACCATCAGTTACATGATTAAAACCTCCGGAATTGGTTTGGCACCATCTCTTTCCTCCCTTGTAACTGTATCATGATCATGAAAAAGTAAACACAGTAATTAGTCACCTCTCCTCAAAGATGAAAGGTTTTCAACCTTAGTGTATAAAAGATGTTCTTTTTCTGCTTTGCCACAGGAAAAAGAAAAAGTTGAGTCATATAGTTTGAAACAAAAGGAGAGAGAGAGGTGATGTACAGTTAGTTAAAAAAACGCAAATGCATCCATCCAAAACTTTCAGTATTTGAAATAAAGCATGAAATATTTGAATCACCAATACTGATTTCAAGCTTGCTACAAGGTGTATCAGCAGATGATGAGATGTCTTCTTCTTCACCACCATGTAAAGATCTCTGATGAGAAACAATTTCTTTTTCACCATCCTCGACCCCAGCTTCTTCAATGGTGAAGGTTGCTTTCTCAGCATCCTTGACCCCAGCTTCTTCAATGGTGAAGGTTGCTTTCTCAGCATCCTCGACCCCAGCTTCTTCAATGGTGAAGGTTGCTTTTGCACCATCCTCAACCCCAGCTTCTTCAATGGTGAAGGCAGTATCTAATTGTTTTGTTGCAACACTATCCTCCCTGTCTGGATCATCTTTTGTTCCAGATTGAGGATAGCTACTGTTTGAAGTGCTCTCCAATGTGCCAAGTCCAACCACCGAAGTGCTAACCAAAGTTAGGCCAACCGTTGACGTTAAAGCATCTACTTCAAAGGAAAAGCAATGATTATGTTCAAGTCTAACCTCTTCACCTTGATCATCAAGATCACCATTGTTCTCAGCTTCCATAGCTACAGGTTCATTTGCTATGTCTTCTGTATATTCAGTGCTGGGAACCCCAGAAGCATCAGTTTCTTGAAATATTGGATCTGTGACATTCATATCGGGGTCATACAACTCTGCATCCACATTGCAACGAGTGTAGTCAGTAAGCTCAACTTTCAGGGGCGATATCGCTATTTTCTCTGCGATGTTATCTTCCTGTACATTTGTTTCACCGCTCACATTGATTCCATTGCTATCCATGGTTGCAGCAAAGACATTAATGAAAGGATGATCCACACCTCTTTCACCACTAGCATTTGTCTCTCCATCCACAGACACATAATAAAAAGGGCTCGTTGAAAAAGATTCTGAAGTGATAGGTGCAGTTAATTCCTCAGCTGGAAAAGCTTGAGTGGCAGTACTAAAAGCTCTAGCATTTCTCTGATTTCAGCACCTTGATTCAGAGTTTGAATTTCATCATCCAACTGCACCATTGCAAGATGAGGCAAGGCATTTGCTGGAATGTCATTTCTCGTATCCATGCGAATTGCCTCGTATTTTTCTTGCATGTCATTGATGGCATGCAGACAGCTGTTGTCGGGCAATATCTCATTACAAACTCCTGACAATCAGAAAGAAGAAAAGTCATTGATAGATAATCAGAGGAAAAAGCCTGATGTAATTAAAGTTCTATCATTTTTTTCATCTACCAAAGGATCAAGCAATAGTAAGATGTATTTTAACAAAAAAAAAATGGAAAATCCTATTGCAAGTGGCATTGATAAACATCAGCGTGAGCACTTTCTAACATATTGTTACCATTTTCTTCTGGTGAAATAGGATATGCTCCTTCATCTAATATATGTTTCTCCTGTGTTTCACCAGAAACATCTTCAAAGCTTCCATGTGATACGTCCAATTTTTCATCTTTTGCACATTGACGACCAATACTTTCCAAGAGTGGATGATAAATGCCATTTGCCCCATATTTTCCTTCTGAACTCTGATCAGTAACCTTTTTTCCACTGACAAACTTTTCAGTATTTATTGTGTCTTCATTTTCCACCATTTTCATATTTTCTTCATTGTTTAGCTTACCTGGCACTGCACATCCTGCATTAGTCAAATCAGTCACCTCCAAGTGTATTGTAAAAAAATTCAATCAGACATCTGCCTTGATCTTAATATAAATAAAACACTCGTATCAGAATTCAATATTCTGAAAAGAAGTGATAAAAAGTGAAATGTACAGGTACTTTGGACATCTTTGCTGCCTACTTGAGGTCTAAGGGGGCTTATCAAATCTTTATCGTGACTGCTTAAGCTCCATTGCATTGCCGTTAATGGCTTTTGTACTGTTCCAATTCCAGAGGATTCATCAGTTTCTGTTTCTTCTGCTTTCTTCGAGGAAACTTCAGATTCCTCTGTACCACCATGTTATGTGCGTGGAGAAAAAGGGGGAAATGTTAGGGATTTCTGTGGAGAAGCTAGGGATTGATTGTGGCAAATTTGGGGGAAATGAGATATTACTTGGAGCATGAGAATTGAATGGCCATTTGGAGCAGAGGACCGAGTGGTGATACCCACAGAGAAACGGCTGGAACTGAAGCATAGTGGCCCAACAAGCAGTGATCCACCGTTATGATATGTTGAAGATGAACCAAGCACGTGACCACAATTAGTTAGGAAATGCCAGCTTTATAGAATAAGTTGTTAGACTTTTGTACTGAAGAATATAATGAGCAAATGTAACCGAGAGATCTATTATGGCAATTTTAATGAATAGTCATCTTTTCTCTTAAATCTATCTTCTCAAATTTCTCTAAATCCCTAATTCTTTTCTTGAATTCTATACGGTTCATAACAATTGGTATCAGAGTTTAGCAAAGATTCAACGTCAAGCTGGGTAAACAGAAGAAAATCTAACAGATGGGTGATAAAGTGGAATCAGTAGCCATAACAAGCAGTAATGAGGAGACTAAGAATGAAGTTCGGATTCCTAGAGGATGGGAAGAACAAAAAGAAGAATGGGAAAATAGAATGAAGGTGCTGGAAAGCAGGATGGATGAGACCTAAGGATATTTGCAGAAGATATTGAGTTGTGTGTCTAAAGTAAGTGAAGAACCTGAGCAGAATACTCCTGAAAAGGATGACTAGGTAATTGTTGTATCTTTACCTAAATCTAAAGGAAAGTGATAAATGAGCATGAGAAATATTCCTTTTATCCGGAGGGTCCTGGAGTATTAGCTCCTAAACCAGAAGGTTACAAATCATCTACTTTCCAAACACAAAACCAGAAATTGAACTTAAGAGGGAATAATCATCAATCTGGAAGTACTTTACTCTCTAAAGATCCCTATTTGTATGAGAAAAGTGTATCAAATCAGTCCTTTACCCTAAGACCTAAGATAGAATTACAGATGTTTGATGGTGATAATCCAAGGAGTTGGGTCAAAAAATGCCAAAAGTATTTTACCATTTTTGTAATTCCTGATGAACAAAAAATGGAAATAGCAGCAATGTATCTGACAGGTAAGGCTGAAAATTGGTATGATGGGTATATTATGCAGAAAGGTCAAGTAAGTTGGTAGGAATTTATAGAGGATTTATATAGCAGGTTCTATGACAAGAACTACATTAATGTGATTGAAGAATTTAGTAAGCTTTTGCAGAAATCTACAGTGGAGACTTATCAAGAGAAGTTTGAGGAGCTCAAGCCATTTATGCTACAACACAATTCTCATCTGGGAGAAGAATATTTTGTATCTATGTTTTTTAGTGGATAAAAGGAGGGAATTAAGCATAGAGTGAGGATGCATGAACCTAAAGTCTGGATGAAGCTTACAAGAAGGCCATATTGTGTGAATTAGCATTGGAAATTGAAGGGAAGAAGAAGATGTCAGTGCTCAAAGGTAATTATCAGGGAACACATTCTCAATCACAAAAGTTTGTAGGTACATCAAATATTCAGAAGAATTCAGCAACCAATTTTCCAAGTAAACATACTTTAATAGAGTATACAAGAGCACATACTTTGTGTTTTAAGTGTGGAGAAAAATTTACTGCTGGTCATCAATGTAAACTTAAACAGCTTAATATGATGGAAGAGGAAGAAAATATAGAGAGAGATGAGGAAGGAGACAGGGAGGAAGAAGCTAATGATAAGGGACAAGGAACTTTGGAGATTTCCATTAATGCTCTTACTGGAAGTGTGGGACATAATACTCTAAGACTTCAGGGAATTATTAAAGGAAAATCACTGAATATTTTGGTGGATAGTGGAAGCACACACAGTTTCATCACTCCTAGATGGGCAAAGGAAGGAGTGGAAGTGGAAAAAACTCATCCTTTAGCTATTACAGTTGCTAATGGAGAGAAATTATTCAACAATGCTAAGAGTAACAAGCTGAGTTGGAAAATGCAAGGAAATGCATTTGAGTATGATTTTAGAGTTTTGAATATGGGGGGAAGTGATATGGTGTTAGGAGTGGATTGGATGAGTCAATATAGTCCAATTCTTATGGATTTTAAAGAGATGACTATGGTTTTTAAAGTGGGAGAAAAGGAGATTAAATTGGAAGGAAAACAAATAGGTTCTTATATGAAATTGATTTCAGAGTCTAAGCTGAAACAAATTACTGTTAAAGAACCAGAAGTGATAGGATAAGCCTATTTTCTGAGTATGGAGGTAGTTGAATCCAAATTTCCAGAAGAATTACAAACCTTTCTAGAGGAGTATCAAGATGTTTTTAAAGAACCTAAGAAAATGCCCCCTGCTAGAAGTCATGATCATGCAATGATTCTTAAGGAAGGAACTCAACCAGTAAATCTTAGACCATACAGATTTCCACACCCACAAAAGGCAGAAATTGAAAAAACAGATTAAAGAGATCTTGTCTGCTTCAATTATTGAAACCAGTAAGAGTCCTTTTGCTTCCCCTTATTTATTGGTAAAGAAGAAGGATGGAACATAGAGAATGTGTGTGGACTATAGACAATTAAATACTGTGACAGTTAAGAATAAATTTCCAATTCCAGTAGTAGAAGACTTGTTGGATGAATTGGCAGGGGCTTCTTATTTTTCTAAAATAGATATGAGATAAGGATATTGACAAATAAGAGTCAAAGAAGAGGACATTCCCAAAACAGCATTCAAGACACATCATGGACATTATGAGTTCAAGGTAATGCCCTTTGGTTTAACCAATGCACCTGCTACTTTTCAAGCACTAATGAATGACTTATTTGGTCCATATTTGATGAAGTTTGTGTTAGTAATTTTTGATGATATTTTGGTGTACAGTCCTAATCATAAGCAACACTTGAAGGTGGTCTTGGAGATCTTGAGGAAAAATCAATTATATGCAAAAAGAAGTAAGTATTTCTTTGGACAGAATAAGGTGGAGTATTTGGGGTATGTAATAACAGCAGATGGAATTTCTACTGATCCTACCAAGGTGGAGGCAATGCAAAAATGGCCAGTTCCAAAGAATCTCAAATCTTTGAGAGGCTTCCTAGGACTTACAGGATATTATAGGAAGTTTATTAAGGGATATGGAGAACTCAGTAAACCACTGACAAGTTTACTAAAAAAGGGAGCTTTTAATTGGAATGATGAAGTAGAAGCAACTTTTAAGAAATTGAAGCAGTCTATGTGTGAAACTCCTGTATTGGCTCTTCCAAAATTCAGTAAGAAATTCTGTTTGGAGACTGATGCAAGTCAACAAGGAATTGGGGTTGTTTTGACACAGGAAGGCAAGCCATTAGCTTATTTGAGTAAGGCTTTGGGACCAAGGCATATAGAACTGTCTATTTATGAGAAGGAATATATATCCATACTCATGGATGTATCTAAATTGAGACACTACCTAGAAAATGGTCTTTTTATAATCAAAACATACCATGAACCTTTAAAACATTTAATAGAGCATAAATTGACCAATACAATTCAGAAAAAATGATTATCTAATTTGATGGGTTTGGATTATGTTATACATTATAGGAAAGACAGATTGAATGTAGTGAAAGATGCTTTGTCAAGAAGATTTGAAGATGATAAGGAGGTTGAAAAGGTTGAAGAAACAGGAGAGTGTATGCAAATGACTACCACTATACTGATTCCTGAGTGGGTAAAAGAAATTGAGGACAATTATAAGGGAGATATATTAGCTCATAAATTTATTACAGGCTTAACCATTAACTCTAATATAGAGTCTGATTTGAAGTTGGTTAAAGGAGTGCTAAGGTAAAAGAATAAGGTTTACATTGGGGAACATGGAAATTTAAGGAAGAAAATCATGGAGTGTTTGCATAATTCCCCTCAAGGGGGACATTATGGAGTACAAGCAACATACTACAAAATTAAACTTTATTTCTATTGGAAAGGCTTGAAAATTCAAGTTAAGTCTTATGTGAAGAAGTGTGAAGTATGCCAAAGAACAAAAGGGGAGAATATGGCAATTCCAGGTCTGTTACAACCTATTGCTATTCCTAATAAGGCATGAGAAGTTATTACCATGGATTTTATTGAAGGACTGCCACAGTCAATGAAATCCAATTGCATCTTGGTGATAGTGGATAAGTACTCTAAATATGGCCATTTTTTAGCCATAGTTCATCTATACACAGCGACTGAGATAGCTAGGATCTATTTAGATCAAGTATATAAATTGCATGGACCACCTAAGATAGCTATATCAGACAGAGAAAAAACATTTACAAGCTTATTTTGGAAGGAATTGATGAAGCAGCTTGGAACTACAACTTTTTTCAGTACAGCCTACCATCCAGAGACAGATGGACAGACTGAAAGGTTAAACCAGTGTTTGGAACAATACTTGAGAAGTATGTGTTTTCTTAAACCTGGTAATTGGGCAAAATATTTACCACTGGCTGAATTGTGGTATAATACTAATTATCATACAGCCCTAGGAGTTACACCTTTTGAAGCCTTGTATGGATATAAGCCTCCTATGATTAACTGGCAGACTGATACCAGTGTCAATGCAGTACAAGAGATAATGGGGGAAAGAGAACACCTAAACAAACTACTTAAGGAGAACTTAGCTAAGGCTCAAAATCGAATGAAACAAAATGCATATAAACACAGAAGTGATCGGGAATTTCAGGAAGGAGAGGATGTTTACCTTAAATTGCAACCCTACAAGCAATCATCCGTAGCTGTTAGAAGAAACTTGAAACTTGCAGCAAAATTTTATGGACCTTACAAAATCCAGAAAAGAATTGGGTCAGTAACGTATCAACTGGAATATCCAATACATTCAAAAATCCACCCAGTTTTTCATGTGAGTTTACTGAAGAAGAAAGTGGGTGAAGGAACAATTACCTCAAAGAATCCTCCTAAACTTAGTGAGGATGGGCAGATGAAGGTTTATCTTGCCATCGTGCTTAACAAAAGGATAGTGAAGAAACAAAACAAGGCAATCATACAACTTCTGATCCAGTGGTCGAATTTGGGAGAAGAAAACACTACTTGGGAGGATTATGCTGTGTTAAAATCCTAGTTTCCAGATTTTGATCCTTGGGGACAAAAATCAGGTGAAAGGGAGGGAAATGTTATGTGCATGGAGAAAAAGGGGGAAATGTTAGGGATTTCTGTGGAGAAGCTAGGGATTGATTGTGGCAAATTTGGGGGAAATGAGATATTACCTGGAGCAAGAGAATTGAATGGACATTTGGAGCAGAGGACCGAGTGGTGATACCCACAGAGAAAAGGCTGGAACTGAAGCATAATGGCCTAACAAGCAGTGATCCACCGTTCCAATATGTTGAAGAGGAACCAAGCACGTGGCCACAATTAGTTAGGAAATGCCAGCTATACAGAATAAGTTGTTAGATTTTTGTACTGAAGAATATAATGAGCAAATGTAATCGAGAGATCTATTCTGGCAATTTTAATGAAAATTCATCTTTTCTCTTAATATCTATCTTCTCAAATTTCTCTGAATCCCTAATTGTTTTCTTGAATTCTATACGGTTCATAACACACCACTTTCACAGACTTCATTCTTGTGATCCCTAAAAATTACCTCCTGAACTAGTTCAGCAAAAGTTATGATGATATCTTCTAATTGCATTGAATTTTGATCCTCTAGTGCATCACTTGTGTCCTCTTTAACTTCATTTTTGTCACTTTCCCATAAAACTTGCTCCTGAGCTGGTTCAACAGCAGTTATGTCGGTATCTTCTAAGTGTATTGAACTGTGGTTTTCTTGAGCAAGAATCGTATCCTCTTTAACTTCTAATGGCAGTGAACTCTGATCCTCTTTAACAAGATGTGAGTCCTCCTTAACTTCTAGGTGCATTAAACTATGATCCTCTGCAGCAAGACTTTTATCCTCTTTAACTTCCATTTTGTCACTTTCCAGATACCTAACTCCTGAACTGGTCCAGCAGCAGTCATGTTGGTATCTTCTATGTGCATTTAACTCTGATCCTCTACAGCAAGATTTGTGTCCTCTTTAACTTTCATTTTTCCACTTTCCCGAATAAGTAACTCCTGAACTGAGCCAGCAACAATTATGTTGGTATCTTCTAAGTGAAAGGAACTCTGATCCTTTTGAGCAGGACTTGTAACCTCTTTAACATCCATTTTATCACTTTCCCGGATAACTACCTTCTGAAATGGTTCGGTTGCAGTTTTATATTCTTTCTTTTCAGCTTCCATGAACTCTTTGAAACATCTTCCATACAGGGTTAGTGACTAAATTATAAAACTTTAGAATTTGGTGACAAAAACATAATAATTAAATAGTTCAAGGACTTATATGAGAATGTTGTATAGGATCAAATTACAAAGAAGAAGGAATTGAAGGACAAAATGGTCTTTAGAGTAAGGAAATAATTAAAATTTGGATGGGTTTATATTAACCCACGTGGAAGAGGAAATGAAGGCAAAAAGTTGTTCTAGAGTTCTCTTCTCTTTCTTCCTTCCTTTATACGTGAGAGCCAAACAAAGGTGAGATTTCTCATTAGTTGATAATTAGTTGAAATTTAAGTTTGGTTTTGATTATGAAGTGATACTTAAGCTTAAGGAAAGCTTAATTTGTCTTAAAACAACAAGATGAAAGGTATAGGAAGGATTAAAGAAAGGAAGTTAATAAGTGAAATCTTGATAGAAAAGTATTAATTAGATTTCAAGACTAAATTTGACTTGTTATTAGTGTAATTAAGGATTAGGAAGTGTTAGAATTGAAATTAGAACATGTTGGAAATTGAGTGTGATTCTTGAATTCCATGTAAATGATACGATTTGAGGTTAAAGAAGTGATAAATGAGTATTAATGAGTTTAAGCATGTGTATGTAAGTTAAGAATATGAAAGGAGATGAAATAGGAAGTGTTTAAGTTGGAATAAAGTGATTTTTGTGCTTAAAATGTGATTTATGGGCTAGGGGTATCGGTACCCATTCAACAGAAACCGATACCTCAAGAGTAAATTTTAAGGAAGGAATTCAAAGGGTACCGATACCTTGAAGAACAGTATCGGTACCAAGGGTACTGATACCTTAAGGATGGTATCGATACCACTTTTGAACGAAAATTTTACAGAATGCAACATGGGTATCGATACCTAAGCATGGTACCGATACCTCAATTAAGGGATGTATCGATACCCTATAGGGGGTACCGATACCAGTTTAAATAGAAAATGAAGTTTTGCCTTTCCTTTAGTCTAAGAAATGAAATTTTAGAGTATGCCAATTAGAAAACTGATATGGATCAATGTATGTTTATGTAGATACTGACCGTAATCTCGTTACGGAATAATCAAAGGATTAGAAACGGTCGAGAGAGAGATAAAGTGCTAGTATTGATTCAAATAAAGTGTGGCTAAGGTGAGTGCATCCTATAGATAAGTTCAATGAAAGTAAGACTTGCGACAAGTCTATTTCCTATATTAGATGTTATGATTTCCTTTTTATATACATGCATATGTTATGGTTATAATAAGTATTTGCATATATTTTAAATGCTTTAATATAATATATATTGAATGTATGCAATTATAAGAGAACAAATCCATGTATGAATTATAAGCAAAGTGATAATATGTGTTCATGTAAAGTGAATTGTATGTTTATATGAGAAGTGAGTAATGTGTATATGAAAATGTGTAATGTAATCATATTTAAGCCCATGTTATATAATATTAGAGTTGTAGGTATAATTGGCTTGCCAAGAGTCGAGGGATTATCAGTGGTCCTTCGGGACTTAGTGGTCCTTCGGGACAAGTTTTCAGTGCCCATAGTGGGAATTTATTCGAGCTGTGGTGACAACATTTGTGCTCAATCTCAGTGTACTCACGTACCTTTTGTTCTCAATAATATACATGGGCATCCAAAGATAAATTGAATAAAAATTATTATAAGAAGTTAAAGTTCACTTGTGCACATCATAATTATATATGTCATAGTTTAGTAAATACATGTACATTGCAATGTCATTATGGATTGATAGTAGTGCATGTTCATGAATTTATTGTTATATGTTCATTTTATGCCTCACTAAGTCTGTGACTTAGCGTGTAAGTGATTTACACGTAGGTAGCAAGAAACAAAAAGACCAGAATTAGGAGTGGCAAGGATAACATCACTACTAGAAGATCGGATCAGAAGTAATCGACAAAGTATGTGTTTTGTTGTATTTAGTGTGTTGGCATATAAACAATTTGTTAATTACGAATGCTCTGATTGATTTTGTATTGTTTTGGTCAATACAATTTTTATTTTAATGAAAGTTCAAAATTTCCTTGATTTTCTTTAAGAGTCAAAGTTTGAAAAGTCAATGTGACACATCAGACTCGTATCCAAGTCGGGTACAGGTTGGGGGTATTACATTTAATGGTATCAGAGCTACGGTTTAGTTGATTATCGGTATAAACCGGAGTCTAGAGTGTCTTATAGCGTGTACATGCCAACATGGTAGTGAGAACTTCTGATCTGATAGAATAGTAAGTATGTTGTTTTGCTAATAGAATGATATGATTATGTCTTAACAGATGTCCAAACATGATAGTTCTAGAAGTGAAGCGAGAGATGATAGCCCCACTGAGAGCAGTAATTCACCTGCCCTGGTCAAGCAAGGTGAAGAACATGCACCTTCTGGAGTGCCTATGAGTGATCAAGATACGTTCTTCCGGACGTTAGATGTTGTATTGGCGCGTTTCCAACCTCATGCTACTTCAACTCCGAGAATGAATGTTGCGAAGGAGTTAAAGAGTTTAGGAGCACCAGAGTTTAAAGGTGAAGTCGAAAAAGGTCCTGTTGCTGTGGACTTTTGGCTCATAGACGTGAAAATCATGCTTAAGGGACTTCATTATTCCGATTTGGAGAAGTTAGATAGAGTGGTTTCCTTACTTAGAGGGCATGCAAGGATTTGGTGGACTAATGTTACACTGAGAGTGACTAGTGATCAAGTAACTTGGTCCTTGTTTTTAGAGGAATTCAAGCATAAGTACATAGAAGATCAGTCCATCCAATAGATGAAGCAAGAGTTTATGAATCTGAAGCAATGAAATCGCATAGTATATGAATACGAGTATGAGTTTAACAAGATGAGCCTCTTTGCTATCGAGCTTATTCCAACTGAGAATGATGCTTGTGACTGGTTCGTGGAAGGACTGCATCCAAGACTAAAAGAAATATTGATTGTATTGAATATGTCTTCGTTTCAGGAAGTAGTGAACTGTGCCAAAGCTCTGGAAAGAGCTCAGAACGAGAGGTTTGGATATCCGAGAGTTTAGACATCGAAAAGAGCGGGTGCTTCTTCGAGTTTTGCACTAGCAAAAAGGGGCAGAGATGTTGGTTCTCTACCCTAAGCTAGATCGAAATCAGTGACATCTTCCGCTAGAGGATCAAATCCGATGAGGGGCAGACAGACTCAGTCAGTGGGATCAGGAGCTGGGAGATCTAACCAGAGCCAAGTCAGACAATGTCCACATTGTGGAAGGAATCACTCGGGGATATGCAGGATGGTTTTTGGAGCCTGCTTCAAATGTGGGGACACCAGACATTTAATTCGGAATTGTCCTATGATAGCTGGTAAATTTGCATAGCCAGAGAGGTCTACTTCTACGACTCATAGGGAAAAAAGTAGAGGTTGAGGAAGAAGTCAGCTAGAGTCCTCTACTCAACATGAGATAAGCTCAACAGCCTGAGTATAAAATCTCAAGACTAATGAGGACCGAGATGATCAGAATATAATAGCAGATATTTTTCAATTGTATGACAAGAGTTTTTTGGTACTGATTGATTCTGGGTATACCTATTCTTACATTAGTAGTAGGCTAGTGAGGGAATTAAACATTCAGTTAGAAGCTACTAACAGTGAGGTGATAGTAACAAATCCGTTAGGGTATAGTGCTTAAGTAAATATGGTGTGTCGAGGGTATCCCATAAAGATTTAGGGAATTGGATTCCTTGCAAATCTGATGGAATTACCCTTCGACGAATTTGAAGTAATACTGAGAATGGATTGGTTATATCATTACTATGCTAACATTGACTATAGACTGAAAAGGGTCACATAAAGAAATTCAGAAGGTGTGAAAGTTATTGTATTTAGTGAAGGATGAAATCTATTAGCAAATGTGATATCAGTGATGTCAACAAAGAAGTTACTGCTTCAGGGATGTCAGGGGTTCATTGCTAATGTGTTGGATGTTAGAGCTAAAGACAAGGGGATAGAAGAAACTCCCATAGTTAGAGAGTTCCCCGATGTATTTCCTGCATAATTACCTTGTTTACCTCTGGACAGAGAGGTAGAATTTCAAATTGAGATAATGCCAGGAACAACGCCCATTGCAATGGCACCATACAGAATGGTCCCAAAAGAGTTGCAGGAATTAAAGATTCAATTACAAGAACTGTTGGACAAAGGGTTTATTAGACCAAGTGTATCACTGTGGGGAGCTCCAATTTTGTTTGTCAAGAAGAAAGATGGTTCAATGCGTCTCTGTATTGATTATAGGTAGCTCCATAAGGTGACCATCAAGAATAAGTATACACTCCCCCGAATTGATGATTCGTTCGATCAGTTAAAAGGAGCTTCAGTGTTCTCAAAGATTGATTTACGTTCCGGTTATCATTAATTGAAGATTCAAGAGAAAAATATTTCGAAGACAGCTTTTCGATCGAGATATGAACATTATGAATTCAATGCGATGCCATTCAGAGTAACCAATGCACCTGCTGCTTTCATAGATCTCATGAACATTATATTTTAACCATATTTGGATCAGTTTGTAGTGGTGTTCATTGACGATATTTTGGTGTATTCAAAGTCCGAGGAAGAGCATAGTTCACACTTGAATATAGTTTTACAGATTTTGCGAGATAAAAATCTATATGCTAAGCTATCCAAATGTGAATTCTGGTTGAACGAAGTGACATTCCTTGGATATGTAATTTATACAGAAGGAATTCGAGTTGATCCCCAAAAGATTAAAGCTATTTTGGAGTGGGAAGTTCTAAAGAATGTATCGAAAGTTCAAAGTTTTATGGGGTTAACTGGTTATTATCGAAGGTTTGTTAAAAACTTTTCGATGATAGCTTCACCCCTAACTAAGTTGTTAAGGAAAGAGGTATAATTTGCTTGGACTTCAGAGTGTCAATAGAGTTTTAAAATGTTAAAGAATATTTTAACAGAAGCTCTAGTATTAGTGCAACCCGAGTTTGACAAGAACTTTGTAGTTTATAGTGATGCGTCCCATAATGGATTGGGATGTGTGTTAATGCAATAAGGAAAAGTGGTAACTTATGCATCGAGATAGCTAAAACCGCATGAGAAGAATTATCTGACGTACGATCTGGAGATAGCTGCAGTAGTGCTCGCTCTTAATATTTGGCGTCACTACTTATACGATGAATGTTGCTACTTGTATATTGATCATAAGAGTTTAAAGTACCTGATGACTCAGAAGGAGTTGAATTTATGACAGAGAATATGGGTGGAATTTATCAAGGATTACGATGTGATAATTGATTTCTATCTGAAAAAAGTAAATGTAGTAGTTGATGCCTTAAGTCAGAAAACGTTTGTAGCCTTGCGAGCTTTAGATGCCCGACTATCATTAAGTAGGGACAATGCAATATGTGCGGAATTGACTATCAATCCATCATGGCTAGATCGAATTAAAAAATTGCAAACAAAAGATGAAAAGTGTCTGAAGAAGCTGCAACAAGTAAATATCGAGGAGATAAAAGATTATGAGATCAAGTCTGATGGAAACTTGTATTATCAAGGGAGATTGGTAATTACGGATGATGATGAGTTAAAGGAAGAATTATTATCGGAAGCTCAATTAAGTCCATTGACTATGTATCCTGGAGGAAACAAAATGTATATGGATCTCAAGAGTCAATATTGGTGGCCTGGAATGAAGAAGAACATTACGAAATTTGTATCTAAGTGTTTGACTTGCTAGCAAGTCAAAGCTGAGCATCAGGTTCCGTCAGGACTGCTGCAACCAATGTATATTCCTCAGTGGAAATGGGAGAATGTAACAATGGATTTTGTGAAGGGGTTGCCTTTAACTCTGAACAAAAGAGATTTAATCTGGGCGATCATAGATAGATTGACTAAGTCAGCCTGTTTTATTTCGGTACGAGCTGATTTCTCCATGGATAAATATGACAAATTTTATATTAGGGAGATTATACGATTGCATGGTGTACCTATTTCCATAGTTTCTGATTGAGACCCTCGATTTACTTTGAGATTCTAGAAGACCTTGCATAGAGTGTTAGGCACTCGATTGAAATTCAACACATCATTTCATCCTTAGATAGATGGACAATCTGAGCGAACTATCCAAATCCTGGAGGGCATATTGAGAGCTTGTCTTATCGAGTTCAAAGGATCATGGGAAAAATTCTTACCGCTTGCCGAATTTGTGTACAACAATTGTAATCAATCAAGTATCAAAATGGCTTCATATTAAGCTCTTTATGGAAGAAGATGTTGTACGCCCTTGAATTGGTTCAAGCTTAAAGATAGAGAAATCCTCAGTCCTGAGTTGATTTAGGAAGTGGAAGAAAAAGTCCAAGTGATTCAAAGTAACCTCAAAGCAGCAACTGATAAACATAAATCATATACAGACCTAAAGAGGAAGGAGATAGAATATCAAATTAGAGATAAAGTGTTTCTAAAAGTATCTCATTGGAAGAAGGTTTGGAGATTTGGACGTAAGGGAAAGCTCAGTCTCAGGTTCATTAGACCCTATGAGATTGTTAAAAGAGTGAGACCAGTGACATATAAACTAGCTTTGCCACCTGAAATGGAGAAGATCCATGATGCCTTTCATGTTTCTATGCTTCGGAAGTATCGATCTGATCCCTCCCATATAGTGACACCAAAAGAGATCGAAATGCAACCTGACTTAACTTATGAGGAAAAACCGGTCCAAATCTTAGTTCAAGAGGTTAAACAACTAAGGAATAAGAATATTTCATTGGTCAAAGTGTTGTGGAGGAATTATAAGATAGAGGAACCAACGTGGGAGCGTGAAGAGGACATGAGGAATCAGTATCCCCATCTCTTTACCCATTAAAAAATTCGAGGATGAATTTTCTTAAGGGGAGATTTGTAACATCCTCCATACCAGGTTAGTGACTAAATTATAAAACTTTAGAATTTGGTGACTAAAGCATAATAATTAAATAGTTCAATGACTTATATAGGAATGCTGTGTAGGATCAAATTACAAAAAGAATAAATTGAAGGATAAAATAGTCTTTAGAGTATGAAAATAATTAAAATTTGGATGGGTTTATATTAACCCACGTGGAAGAGGAAAGGAAGGCAAAAAGTTGTTCCAGAGTTCTGTTCTCCTTCTTCCTTTCTTTATATGTTATATCCAAGCAAAGGTGAGATTTCTCATTAGTTGATAATTAGTTGAAATTAAAGTTTGGTTTTGATTATGAAGTGATACTTAAGCTTAAGTAAAGCTTAATTTGTCTTAAAACAACAAGAAGAAAGATATAAGAAGGATTAAAGAAAGGAGGTGAATAAATGAAATCTTGATAGAACATATTGGAAATTGAGTGTGATTCTTGAATTCCATGTAAATGATAGGATTTTAAGGTTAAAGATGTGATAAATGAGTATTAATGAGTTTAAGCATGTGTAAGTAAGTTAAGAATATAAAAGGAGATGATATAGGAAGTGTTTGAGCTGGAATGAAGTGATTTTCGTGCTTAAAATGTGATTTATGGGCTAGGGGTATCGACACCCATTCAACAGTTACCGATACCTCAAGAGTAAATTTTAAGGAAGGAATTCAAAGGGTACCGATACCTTGAAGAATAGTAACGATACCAAGGGTATTGATACCTTAAGGATGGTATCAATGCCACTTTTGAACGAAAATTTTACAGAATGCAACATGGGTATCGATACCTAAGTATGGTACCGATACCTCAGTTAAGGGATGTATCGATACCATATAGGGGTACCGATACCAGTTTAAATAGAAAATGAAGTTTTGTCTTTCCTTTAGTCTAAGAAATAAAATTTTAGAGTATGCCAATTAGAATACTGATATGGATCAATGTATGTTTATGTAGATACTGAACGTAATCTCGTTACGGAACAATCAAAGGATTAGAAACGGTCGAGAGAGAGATAAAGTGCTAGTACTGATTCGAATCAAGTGTGGCTAAGGTGAGTGCATCATATAGATAAAGTTCAATGGAAATAAGACTTGCGACAAGTCTATTTCCTATATTAGATGTTATAATTTCCTTTTTATATACATGCATGTGTTATGGTTATAATAAGTATTTGCATATCTTTTAAATGCTTTAATATAATATATATTGAATGTATGCAATTATAAGAGAACAAATCCATGTATGAATAATAAGCAAAGTGATAATATGTGTTCATGTGAAGTGAATGGTTTGCTTATATGAGAAGTGAGTAATGTGTATATGGCAATGTGTAATGTAATCATATTTAAGCCCATGTTATATAATATGAGAGCTGTAGGTATAATTGGCATGCCAAGAGTCGAGGGATTATCAATGGTCCTTCGGGACATAGTGGTCATTCGAGACAAGTTTTCAGTGCCCCTAGTGGGAATTTATTTGAGATGTGGTGACAACATTTGTCCACAACCTCATTGTACTCACGTACCTTCTGTTCTCAATAATGTACATGGGCATCCAAATATAAATTGATTGAAAATTATTATAAGAAGTTAAAGTTCACTTGTGCACATCATAATTATATATGTCATAGTTTAGTAAATACATGTACATTGCAATGTCGTTATGGATTGATAGTAGTGCATGTTCATGAATTTATTTTTATATGTTCATTTTATGCCTCACTAAGTCTGTGACTTAGCGTGTAAGTGATTTACACGTAGGTAGCAAGAAACAAGAAGATTAGAATTAGGAGTGGCAAGGACAACATCATTATTATAAGATCATATTAGAAGTAATTGGAAAAGTATGTGTTTTGTTGTATTTATTGTGTTGGGATGTAAACAATTTGTTAATTACGAATGCTCTGATTGATTTTGTATTGTTATGGTCATACTTTTGTAAGTTAACAATTTTTATTTTAATGAAAGTTTAAAATTTCCATTATTTTCTTTAAGAGTCAAAGTTTAAAAAGTCGATGTGATACCTCGGACTCGTATCCGGGTCGGGTACGGGTTGGGTGTTACATTTAATGGTATCAGAGCTACGGTTTAGTCGATTCTTGGCATAAACCGGAGTCTAGAGTGTCTTATAGTGTGTACATGCCAATATGATAGTGAGAACTTCTGATCTGATAGAATAGTAAATATGTTGTTTTGCTAATAGAATGATATGGTTATGTCTTTATAGATGTTCGGACATGATAGTTCTAGAAATGAAGCGAGAGATGATAGGCCCGCTGAGAACAGTAATTCACCTGCCCTGGCCAGGTAAGGTGAAGAACAACCACCTTCTGGAGTGCCTGCGAGTGATCAAGATACGTTCTTCCGGAAGTTAGACATTGTATTGATGCGTTTCCAACCTCCTGCTACTTCAACTCCGAGAATGAATGTTGTGAAGGAGTTGAAGGGTTTAGGAGCACCAGAGTTTAGAGGTGAAGCCGAAAAAAGTCCTGTTGCTGCGGACCTTTGGCTCAACGATGTGAAAATCTTGCTTAAGGGACTTCATTGTTCCGATTTGGAGAATTTAAATGGAGTTGTTTCCTTACTTAGAGGGCAAGCAAGGTTTTGGTGGACTAATATTACACTGAGAATAACTAGTGATCAAGTAACTTGGTCCTTGTTTTTTAGAGGAATTCAAGCATAAGTACATCGAAGATCAGTTCATCCGAAAGATAAAGCAAGAGTTTATGAATATGAAACAATGGAATCGCACAGTATATGAATATGAGTGTGAGTTTAACAAGTTGACCCACTTTGCTGCCGAGCTTATTCCAATTGAGAATGATGCTTGTGACTGGTTCGTGGAAGGACTGCGTCCAAGACTAAAAGAAGTGATGATTGTGTTGAATATGTCTTCGTTTTAAGAATTAGTGAACTGTTCCAAAGCTCTGGAAAGAGCTCAGAACGAGAGGTTTGGATATCTGAGAGTTCAAACATCGAAAAGAACGGGTGCTTCTTCGAGTTCTGCACCAGCAAAAAAGGGCAGAGATGTTGGTTCTCTACCCCAAGTTAGATCAAAATCAGTGGCATCCTCCACTAGAGGATCAAATCCGATGAGGGGCAGACATACTCAATCAATGGGATCTGGAGCTGAGAGATCTAACCAGAGCCAAGTCAGACAATGTCGACATTGTGGAAGGAATCACTCGGGGATATGTAGGATGGTGTCTGAAGCCTGCTTCAAATGTGGGGACACCGGACATTTTATCTGGGATTGTCCTATGATAGTTGGTGAATCTGTATAGCCAGAGAGGTCTGCTTCTAGGACACAGAGGGAAAGAAGTAAAGGTAGAGGAAGTAGTCAGCCAGAGCCCTCTGCTCAACAGGAGATACGCTCAATAGCTCGAGTATATAATCTAAAGACTAATGAGGACCGACATGACCCGGAGATAATAACAAATATCTTTCAATTGTATGACAAGAGTGTTTTAGTACTGATTGATTCTGGGTATACCTATTCTTACAATAGTAGTAGGCTAGTGAGGGAATTTAACATTCAGTTAGAAGCTACTAGCAGTGAGGTGACAGTAACGAATCCGTTAGGGCACAGTGCTTGAGTAAATATGGTGTGTTGAGGGTGTCCCATACATGTTCAGGGAATTAAATTCCCTGCTAATCTGATGGAATTACACTTCGACGAATTTGAAGTAATATTGGGAATGAATTGGTTATATCGTTACTATGCTAACGTTGACTATAGACTGAAAATGGTTACATTGAGAAATTCAGAATATATGGAAGTTATTGCATTTAGTGAAGGATGGAATCCATTAGCAAATGTGATATCAGTAATGTCAGTAAGGAAGTTATTGCTTCAGGGATGTCAGGGGTTCATTGCTAATGTGTTGGATGTTAGATCTAAAGAGAATGAGATTGAAGAGATTCCCATAGTTAGAGAGTTATCCGATGTATTTCCTGCAGAATTACCTGGTTTACCTCCGGACAGAGAGGTAGAATTTTAAATTCAGATAATGCCGGGAACAACGCCCATTGCAACGGTGCCATACAGAATATATGCTAAACTATTGAACGAAGTGACATTCCTTAGACATGTAATTTTTACAAAAATAATTCGAGTGGATCCCAAAAAGATTAAAGTTATTCTGGAGTGGGAAGTTCTAAAGAATGTATCGGAAGTTTGAAGTTTTTTGGGGTTAGTTGGTTATTATCCAAGGTTTGTTAAAAACTTTTCGATGATAGTTTTACCCCTAACTAAGTTGTTAAGGAAAGAGGTAAAATTTGCTAGGACTCCGGAGTGTCAAGAGAGTTTTGAAATGTTAAAGAAGATTTTAACTGAAGCTCCAGTATTAGTTCAACCCGAGTCTAGCAAGAACTTCGTAGTTTATAGTGATGCGTCCCATAATGGATTAGGATGTGTGTTAATGCAACTTATACATCGAGACAACTAAAACCGCATGAGAAGAATTATTCGACGTACGATCTGGAGATGGCTGCAGTAGTGTTCGATCTTAAGATTTGGTGTCACTACTCATACGATGAATGTTGTTATTTGTATGCTGATCATAAGAGTTTAAATTACTTGAAGACTGGAGTTGAATCTAAGACAGAGAAGATGGGTGAAATTTTTCAAGGATTATGATGTGGTTATTGATTTCCATCCGGGAAAAGCAAAAGTAGTAGTGGATGCCTTAAGTCGGAAAACATTTACAGCCTTATGATTTTTAGATGCCCGACTATTATTAAGTAGAGATGGTGCAATATGTGCATAATTGACTCTTAAGCCATCATACCTAGATCGAATTAAAGAATTGCAAGCAAAAGATGAAAAGTGTCTGAAGAAGATGCAACAAGTAAAGAATGAGGAGATAAAATATTATGAGATCAAGTATGATGGAAACTTGTATTATCAAGGGAGATTGGTAATTCCGGATGATGATGATTTAAAGAAAGAATTGTTATCAGAAGCTCATTGTAGTCCATAGACTACGTATCCTCGAGGAAACAAAATGTATATAGATCTCAAGAGTCGATATTGGTGGCCTGGAATGAAGAATAACATTACGAAATTCGTATCTAAGTGTTTGACTTGCCAGCAAGTCAAATATGAGCATCAGGTTCTGTCAGGACTGCTGCAACCAATGTTCATTCCTCAGTGGAAATGGGATAATGTAATGATAGATTTTGTGATGGGGTTTCCTTTAACTCCGAACAAAAGAGATTCAATCTGGGCGATTGTAGATAGATTGACTAAGTCAGCCCATTTTATTTCGGTACGAGCTGATTTCTCCATGGATAAATATGCCAAATTGTATATTAGGGAGATTATACGATTGCATGGTGTACCTGTTTCTATAGTTTCTGATCGAGACCCTCAATTTACTTTGAGATTCTGGAAGACCTTACATGAAGCGTTAGACACTCGATTGAATTTCAGCACATCATTTCATCCTTAGACAGAAGGACAGTCTGAGCGAACTATCCAAATCCTGGGGGACATGTTGAGAGCTTGTGTTATCGAGTTCAAATGATAGTGGGAAAGATACTTACCACTTGCTGAATTTGCGTACAACAATAGTTATTAGTCAAGCATCAAAATGGCTCCATATAAAGCTCTTTATGGAAGAAGATGTCGTACGCCCTTGAATTGGTTCGAGATTAAAGATAGAGAAGTTCTCATTCTTGAGTTGATTCAGAAAGTGGAAGAAAAAGTCCAAGTGATTCAAAGTAACCACAAAGCAGCAACTGATAGACAGAAATCATATGCAGACCTAAAGAGGAAGGAGATAGAATATCAAATTAGAGATAAAATGTTTCTAAAAGTATCTCATTGGAAGAAGGTTTTGAGATTTAGACGTAAGGGAAAGCTTAGTCCCAGGTTCATTTGACCCTATGAGATTGTTAAAAGAGTGAGACTTGTGGCATATAAACTAGCTTTGCCACCTGAAATGGAGAATATCCTTGATGTCTTTCATGTTTCAATTATTCGAAAGTATCGATCTGATCCCTCCCATATAGTGACACCAGAAGATATCGAAGTGCAACCGGACTTAACTTATGAGGAAGAACCGGTCCAAATTTTAGATCACAAGGTTAAACAACTAAGGAATAAGACTATTCCATTGGTCAAAGTGTTGTGGAGGAATTATAAGATAGAGGAAGCAAAATGGGAGCGTGCAGAGGACATGAGGAATCAGTACGACCATCTCTTTGCCCATTGAAAATTTGAGGATGAATTTTCTTAAGGGGAGATTTATAACATCCTCTATACCAGATTAGTGACTAAATTATAAAACTTTAGAATTCGGTGACTAAAGCATAATAATTAAATATTTAAAGGACTTATATGGGAATGTTGTGTAGGATCAAATTACAAAGAAAAGGATTAAAGGACAAAATGGTTATTAGAGTAAGGAAATAATTAAAATTTTGATGGGTTTATATTAAAACACGTGGAAGAGGAAAGAAAGGTAAAAAGTTGTTCCAGAGTTCTCTTCTCTTTCTTCCTTCCTTCATACGTGAGAGCCAAACAAAGGTGAAATTTCTCATTATTTGATAATTAGTTGAAATTTAAGTTTGGTTTTGATTATGAAGTGATACTTAAGCTTCAGGAAAGCTTAATTTGTCTTAAAACAACAAGATGAAAGGTATAAGAATGATTAAAGAAATGAAGTGAATAAGTGAAATATTGATAGAAAAGCATCAATTAGATTTCAAGACTAAATATGACTTTTCATTAGTGGAATTAAGGAATATGAAGTGTAGAATTGGAATTAGAACATGTTGGAAATTGAGTGTGATTCTCGAATTCCATGTAAATGATAGGATTTTAAGGTTAAAGATGTGATAAATGAGTATTAATGAGTTTAAGCATGTGTATGTACGTTAAGAATATGAAAGGAGATGATATAGGAAGTGTTTGAGCTTTAATGAAGTGATTTTCGTGATTAAAATGTGATTTATGGGCTAGGGGTATCGGTAACCATTCAACAGGTATCGATACCTCAAGAGTTTAAGGAAGAAATTCAAGAGTACCGATACCTTGAAGAACAGTATCGATACCAAGGGTACCGATACTTTAAGGAGGGTATCGATACCACTTTTGAATGAAAATTTTACAGAATGCAACATGGGTATCGATACCTAGGCATGGTACCGATGCCTCAGTTAAGGGATGTATTGATACCCTATAGGGGTACCGATACCAGTTTAAATAGAAAATGAAGTTTTGTCTTTCCTTTAGTCTAAGAAATGAAATTTTAGAGTATGTCAATTAGAATACTGATATGGATCATTTTATATTTATGTAGATACTGAACGTAATCTTGTTATGGAACAATCGAAGGATTAGAAACGGTCGAGAGAGAGATAAAGTGCTAGTGTTGATACGAATCAAGTATGGCTAAGGTAAGTGCATCCTATAGATAGAGTTCAATGGAAATAAGACTTGCGACAAGTCTATTTCCTATATTAGATGTTATGATTTCCTTCTTATATACATGCATATGTCATGGTTATAATAAGTATTTGCATATCTTTTAAATGCTTTAATATAATATATATTGAATGTATGCAATTATAAGAGAACAAATCCAGGTATGAATAATAAGCAAAGTGATCATATGTGTTAATGTGAAGTGAATGGTATGTTTATATGAGAAGTGAGTAATGTGTTTATGAAAATGTGTAATGTAATCATATTTAAGCCCATGTTATATAATATGAGAGCTGTAGGTATAATTGGCTTGCCAAGAGTCGAGGGATTATCAGTGGTCGTTCGGGACATAGTAGTTATTCGGGACAAGTTTTCAGTGCCCCTAGTAGGAATTTTTATTGAGCTGTGGTGACAGCATTTGTGCACTACCTCAGTGTGCTTACGTACATTCTGTTCTCAATAATGTACATGGGAATCCAAAGATAAATTGAATGAAAATTATTATATGAAGTTAAAGTTCACTTGTGCACATCATAATTATATATGTCATAGTTTAGTAAATATATGTACATTGCAATGTCATTATGGATTAATAGTAGTGTATGTTCATGAATTTAATGTTATATGTTCATTTTATGCCTCACTAAGTCTGTGACATAGCGTGTAAGTGATTTACACGTAGCTACCAAGAAATAAGAAGATCAGAATTAGGAGTGGCAAGGACAACATCACTACTAGAAGATCAGATCACATGTAATTGGCAAAGTATGTGTTTTGTTGTATTTAGTGTGTTGGCATGTAAATAATTTGTTAATTAATAATGCTCTTATTGATTTTGTATTGTTCTGGTCAAACTTTTGTAAGTTAACAATTTTTAATTTAATGAAAGTTCAAAATTTCCTTGATTTTCTTTAAGAGTCAAAGTTTAAAAAGTCAATGTGACACCTCAGACTCGTATCCGGGCCGGGTACGGGTTGGAGGTTTTATATTTAATGGTATCAGAGCTACGGTTTAGTCGATTCTTGGCAAAAATCGAAGTCTAGAGTGTCTTATAATGTGTACATGCCAACATGATGGTGAGAACTTCTGATCTGATATAATAGTAAATATGTTTTTTTGCTAATAGAATGATATTGTTATGTTTTAATAGATGTTCGGACATGATAATTCTAGAAATGAAGTGAGAGATGATAAGGCCGTTGAGAGTAGTAATTCTCCAGCCCTGGCCATGCAAGGTGAAGAACAAACATCTTCTGGAGTGTCTGTGAGTGATCAAGATACGTTCTTCCGGATATTGGATGATGTATTGGCATGTTTCTAACCTCCTGCTACTTCAACTCTGAGAATGAATGTTGCGAAGGGGTTAAAGGGTTTATGAGCACAAGAGTTTAGAGGTGAAGCTGAAGAATGTTCTATTGCTGTGGACCTTTGGTTCAATGACGTGAAAATCATGTTTAAGGGACTTCATTCTTTCGATTTGGAGAAGTTAGATGGAGTGGTTTTCTTACTTAGAGGGCAAGCAAGGATTTGGGGGACTAATGTTACACTGAGAATGACTAGTGATCAAGTAACTTTGTCCTTGTTTTTAGTGAAATTCAAGCATAAGTACATCGGAGATCAGTTTATCCGATAGATGAAGCAAGAGTTTATGAATCTGAAGTAATTGATTTGCACAGTATATGAGTACTAGTGTGAGTTTGACAAGTTGATCCACTTTGCTGCCGAGCTTATTCAACTGAGAATGATGCTTGTGATTGGTTCGTAGAAGGACTGCATCCAAGACTAAAAGAAATGCTGAATGTGTTGAACCTATCTTTGTTTCTAGAAGAAGTTAACCATGACAAAGCTCTGGAAAGAGCTCAGAATGAGAGGTTTGGAGATCCGAGAGTTCAGACATCGAAAAGAACGGGTGCTTCTTGGTGACACCGGATATTTTATCCGGGATTGTCTTATTATAGATGGTGAATCTACATAGCCAGAGAGGTCTTCTTCTACGACTCAGAGTGTAAGAAGTAGAGGTAGAGGAAGAAGTCAGCTAGAGTCCTCTGCTTAACAGGAGATATGCTCAACAGCTCGAGTATATAATCTCAAGACTATTGAGGACTGAGATGACCTGGAGATAATAATAGATATCTTTTAGTTGTATGACAAGAGTGTTTTAGTACTAATTAATTCTGGGTATACCTATTCTTACATTAGTAGTAGGCTAGTGAGGGAATTGAACATTCAGTTAGAAGCTATTAGCAGTGAGGTGACATTAATGAATCCGTTAGGGCACAGTGCTCGAGTAAATATGGTATGTCGAGGGTGTACCATATAGATTCAGGGAATTAAAGTCCCTTCTAATCTGATGGAATTACATTTCGTCGAATTTGAAGTAATATGGGAATAGATTGGTTATATCATTACTATGCTAACGTTAACTATAGACTGAAATGGGTCATATTGAGAAATTTAGAAGGTGTGGAAGTTATTGTATTTAGTGAATGATGGAATCCATTAGTAAATGCGATATTAGTATTGTTAGCAAAGAAGTTACTGCTTGAGGGATGTCAGGGGTTCATTACTAATGTGTTGGATGTTAGAGCTAAAGAGAAGAATCCATAGTAAATGCGATATTAGTATTGTTAGCAAAGAAGTTACTGCTTGAGGGATGTCAGGGGTTCATTACTAATGTGTTGGATGTTAGAGCTAAAGAGAAGGGGATTGAAGAAATTCTCATAGTTAGAGAGTTCCCTAATGTATTTCCTGCAGAATTACCTGGTTTACCTCCGGACAGAGACGTAGAATTTCAAATTGAGATAATGTCTGGAACAGCGCCCATTGCAATGGCACCATATAGAATGGCCCCAAAAAAGTTACAAGAATTAAAGATTTAATTACAAGAACTGTTGGATAAAGGGTTTATTAGACAAAGTGTATCACTGCGGGGAACTCCAGTTTTGTTTGTCAAGAAGAAAGATGGTTCAATGCGTCTTTGCATTGATTATATGTAGCTCAATAAGGTGATCATCAAGAATAAGTATACACTCCCCCTAATTGATGATTTGTTCGATCAGTTAAAATGAGCTTCGGTGTTCTCAAAGATTGATCTATGTTCCGGTTATCATCAATTGAAGATTCATGTGAAAGATATTCCGAAGACAACTTTTTGAACGAGATATGGACATTATGAATTCAATGTGATGCCATTCGGAGTAACCATTTCACGTGCTGCTTTCATGGATCTCATGAGCATGATATTTCAACCCTATTTTGATCAGTTCATAGTGATGTTCATTGACGATATTTTGGTGTACTCGAAGTCCGAGAAAGATCATAATTCGCACTTGAAGATAGTTTTATAGATTTTGCGAGGTAAGCAAATATATGCTAAACTATCCAAATGTGAATTCTGGTTGAACGAAGTGATATTCCTTGGACGTGTAATTTCTGCAGAAGGAATTCGAGTGGATCCCCAAAAGATTAAAGTTATTCTGGAGTGGGAAGTTCCAAAGAATATATCAGAAGTTTGAAGTTTTTTGGGGTTAGCTGGTTATTATCGAAGGTTTGTTAAAAACTTTTCGATGATAGTGTTACCCCTAATTATGTTGTTAAGGAAATAGGTAAAATTTGCTTGGATTACGGAGTGTCAAGGGAGTTTTGAAATGTTAAAGAATATTTTAACAGAATGTCAAGTATTAGTTCAACCCGAGTCTGTCAAGAACTTCGTAGTTTATAGTGATGGTCCCATAATGGATTTGGCATCACTACTTATACGGTGAATTTTGTTATTTGTATACTGATTATAAGAGTTTAAAGTACCTGATGACTTAGAAGGAGTTAAATTTAATACATAGAAGATGGGTGGAATTTCTCAAGGATTACGATGTGGTAATTGATTTCCATCAGGGGAAAAACAAATGTTGTAGTGGATTCCTTAAGTCGAAAAATGTTTGTAGCCTTGCGAGCTTTAGATGCCCGACTATCATTAACTAGAGACGGTGCAATATGTGTGGAATTGACTCTCAAGCCATCATGGCTAGATCGAATTAAATAATTGCAAGAAAAAGATGAAAAGTGTCTGAAGAAGCTGCAGCAAGTAAAGAACGATGAGATAAAAGATTATGAGATCAAGTATGATGGAAACTTGTATTATCAAGGGAGATTAGTAATTCCAAATGATGATGAGTTAAAGGAATAATTGTTATTGGAAGCTCATTGTAGTCCATTGACTATGTATCCTGGAGGAAACAAAATGTATATGGATCTCAAGAGTCGATATTGGTGGCCTGGAATGAAGAAGAACATTACGAAATTCGTATCTAAGTGCTTGACTTGCCAGCAAGTTAAATCTGAGCATTAGGTTATGTCAGGACTGTTGCAACCAATGTCCATTCCTCAGTGGAAATGGGAGAATGTAAAGATGGATTTTGTGACGGGGTTGCCTTTAACTCCAAACAAAAGAGATTCAATCTGGGCGATCGTAGGTAGATTTGGACGTAAGGGAAATCTTAGTCTCAGGTTCATTGGACCCTATGAGATTGTTAAAAGAGTGGGACCAGTGGCATATCAACTAGCTTTGCCACCTGAAATGGAGAAGATCCATGATGCCTTTCATGTTTCAATGCTTCGGAAGTATCGATCTCATCCCTCCCATACAGTGACACCAGAAGAGTTCAAAGTGCAACCGAACTTAACTTATGAGGAAGAATCAGTCCAAATCTTAGCCCATGAGGTTAAACAACTAAGGAATAAGACTATTCCATTGGTCAAAGTGTTGTGGAGGAATCATAAGATAGAGGAAGCAACGTGGGAGCGTGAAGAGGATATAAGGAATCAGTACCCCCATCTCTTTGCCCATTAAAAATTCGATGACGAATTTTCTTAAGGGGGAGATTTGTAACATCCTCCATACCGAGTTAGTGACTGTTGAGTTAATCGATCGACGAAATAGCCAAGAGGGGGTGAATTGACAATTAAAATCTTGGTGGAAGTTTTTGTAGAAAATAGAAAATAATTGCACAGCGATTTAGAGTGGTTCGACT
The DNA here is from genome assembly GCF_006381635.1 of Hibiscus syriacus. NCBI lineage: Eukaryota > Viridiplantae > Streptophyta > Magnoliopsida > Malvales > Malvaceae > Hibiscus > Hibiscus syriacus. The sequence goes on from NW_024062765.1 coordinate 2,111,386, forward strand.
TTCTCAACCAAAGTCTATGTCCACTACCTTAGCTATCCACACTAAGGATTTTCCACAAATTCACTAATTTGTCTTTCTTTTGAGGACAAAGAGTAACCTTACAAATCTCTCAAGAATTATACCCCAAATTCTTGAAAACACTCTCCCAAAGAGAACAATACAAATTTTGTAAACTTTCAGAAAACTCTCACAAGGCAATGTGTTTGCACAATTCTAGAACAATAAAAGAACACTCAAAGATGATTACAAATGAGCACAATATGTGTTCTTCAAAGCAAAATGAATATTGAAGGAAAATTAGCTTGAAATACACAAACTTAATGTTTAATGCTTTCTCTCTTGTTTCTCAATCAATTATTGTTGATCAATGGCTTCAGAACTTGTTTAAATTCAACTTGGATTGATTCTAGTCGTTTTAAATCATTTGGGTGATGTTAGAGCCGTTGTAGTGTGAAAACCCTCTAGAAAAAGGCTGCTGAGAGCGTGGGGTATCAATACCTACAGTGTAAAATTTAAATATTTCGAGCGTTAAATGACTAGGGGTATCAGTACCTACAAGGGGGTATCGGTACGCATAGAGCATTTTGTTTTTCTTGGAGCCAAAACTTGCATAGGGGAGTAATATTTTGATATTCGAATAATTTAATCGAATATACTTAAAATGATTATAAAATCTTAAAATTCAATAACACTTAATTTTTTATATCGAAACATCAAAATGTTTTCAACAATCTACTCCTTTTTGATATAACAAAACATTTAAGTAATTTTAATTTTTTCTTTGAAATCATTTTTAAAACCAATTTTGAAAATTAAAAATTACTCCCCCTTTTTGTTAAATCAAAAAGACTCTAAAACTTTTTAAACCAGGTTTGTGAAAAAAATTAGCCAATTGATATTTATAGATATAGCTTTAAGCTGCTAAGATCACAATTAAGAGAAAGGTTAATCATTAGTTCTATAAATCAATATTCATAGATAATGTGTAATGGTAATTGGTCAAATGTGTCTAAATGATGCAAAATAAAAAAATAATTAAAATGAAGCTCAAATAACTAGTAACCATTTATATATCATTCAAACCAAAATAAACATCCAAACAAACAATTCAAACATCCAAAATCCAAAAACACAAATTCAAACAAATCCAAATATTCAAAATGTTTTAAAGACAATGTTAGGATCCATTATGATTCAACCTAAGAAAACTAGCAAGTGAAGTTCAAGCATCCGCAGGAGGATCGGGATGAGATAGATGTGCCCATATATTACCCACATCTCGTGTAAGCGTATCGAGTCTATCATTCACAACATTGAATTGATTATTCATTGTTTCGCGGGTAGCTCGAATCTCTTATTGAATCTCCAAATATTGAGTCCCCATGGCAGTCAAGTAGGACTCTAAAGATACAAACCTCATATCCAATGTCTCCATAAACAATTGGAAGTATGGAGATATTTGACTTTCTTATTGTGTCGGCTCATCGTCGATATCGTCGATATCTTGTATAAGTTGTTAAAGCTCTGGATCATCGTCCGCATCCGGTGCAGGTGGAGCTCGTGAAGAACTAGCTCCCTGTGTTTTCTCAGGGGATCGAACCCCTTGATCATTATCCTTCTTCCATCATGATTTCTTTAAAGATGTAAGATTGGTTTCATTTTTTTAGAGGGATGTCTACATCAAGCCGAACTCTAAGCTGGGCTTTGATAAATAGGTTACTCAGAAGATAACCGTAAACTAGAGTTTCACAAACTTTCTTATTAAGGACAAGGTTTACGGTTTCAACGAGTTCAGAAAAGATAATTTAAGGTAGTTTTATTTTCTTATTATTTTGGATACAATGTATCCACCAAAGGTCTAAAGCTCTAAAACTGGAGTATTTACCTCCGGATGGTCTAAACCACCAAGAGATTATCAGATGGAGAAAATGATCATCATGCTGATCTAACACACTCGCACTCGACTTGACCTTGTAAGGAGTACCTCTTACTTCCTTTTCATTATCTAAACCGATATTATCTAAACCAAATGCGTTAGTTATGTAATCCGAGTCAATATAAAGGAATTGACCTAGAAGATAGGATCAAATTCCTATTGTTTCGGTTCTAGCTTGGTTTTGGATATAAACAACATTTGAATAGAAAATTCGATCAAGTTGTTGGTAAACTACTGGTTCGAGTTGAAAAAGTTTATCAAATTTCCAAGCTTGAAGGGTAGGAAGATATCTAAAGTTCATTTTTACCATAGCTCGAAGAGAAGTAATATGTTCTTCCAGAATTTTATAAGACTCGAAAAGATAAACAAACATATGGTAAAGGTTATCCCTACGGCCAAGTTCGTTGAAGCACAAGTTTCGAATTGTCATTTCAGAATCATCAGGATTAGGATTTTGTGGTTGGATTGGAGATGGATTTGGAGGTCGATTTGGTGGTCAGTTTGAACGACTAAATGATGTCCTAGGGCGTTTATGAGACATGGTTCAAGAAATCGGAATATGATATATATCTGCAATTTTAAAACATATGTATGCAATACAATCAATTCCCAAAACTCAAATAAGTACTCAATATTTCAAGGTTCTCTAAAATAATCCTAATAGGCAATTTTGAAAACTATGTTTGAAAATCAATATGTAGTTTTCAAAAACAACATAATTAAATCAATAACAACAATTTTAAAATCAAAACAATTTTTTTATTTCAAAATTTTTGATCAAATCTTGTGTTTTTGATGAAATTGGTTTTAGAATCTAGTTTAGAAACATCATATAATCAATGCCCGATATATAGTTCAACCTAGAACTAATCAAAACTAGTCCTAAGTTCAAAAAATAATAAACTAGTGGTTTTAGGAAAATACCTTGAAAATTTTCAGATTGAGAGGAATGTGATGATTTTTGCACGATTTTGATGATGCTAGCAGGATTAGGAGATGAAAAATGAATCAAATCTGACTTGAAACCATTGATTTTGGGCAAAGTAGAGATGAGAGTGAGAAAGGGAGTGAACGGCGAGAGAGAGATGAGGAGAAGGTTTTGCAAAAATGTTAATTTTGGGGATTTAAGAGACTAGTCCCGACAGGGGGTATCGGTACCCTCATAGGTGGTATCGATACACATTCAAAGGGGGTATCGATACACGTTGAAGGGGTATCGCTACCTAGTGCACAGAAAAGTTAAAAATCTGTATTTAAACACTCAAAATGCTAAATTAATTTACTCTAGTGGTATTGACAACTCATATTACGAAAATTAACTATGTTCAATCAATCAAATCTATCCTTAAATATTATTTGAACATACAATTAATTTTCTCCAAAGATCATAAACTCCCCCAACTATTAGCAACGAATGCAATCAAAAATATTATTTTTATAAGCATTTTTCAATTTTAATTTAAAAGTGCTAAAATTATTTTAAACACTAAATCAAGGTAGGTTGGTCAAACCTAATTCTCTCCTAAGTGTCCAAAATCTTTCTTTATCTAAAGGTTTTGTAAAAATATCAGCTAATTGGTGCAAAGTATCAACAAATTCTAGAACTTTATCTTCTTTAGCAACATGATCTCTAATGAAATAATGTCTAATTTCAATGTGCTTAGTTCTAGAGTGTTGGATGAGATTCTTAGTAAGACAAATAGCACTAGTATTGTCACTCTTGATAGGTATGGTACTAACTTCAATTCCATAATCTAAAAGTTATTGTTTTATCCATAAATCTTGTGCAGAACAACTACCGGCTGAAATGTATTCTGCTTTAGTGGTAGATAATGCAACACAATTTTGTTTCTTTGAAACTATGAAATCAACATATTTCCTAGGAATTGACAAGTACCGGAGGTGCTTTTCTTATCTATTTTGCATCCTCCATAATCTACATCAGAGAAGGCATGCAAGCTAAAGCTAGAGTCTCTAGGATACCAAAGTCCTAAACTAGGAGTGTCCTTAAGGTATCTAAAGATTCTCTTAACATCTAGTAAATGTGATTCCTTAGGGCATGATTGAAATCTAGCATATAAGCAAACACTAAACATAATGTCTGGTCTACTTGCGGTTAGATAAAGCAAAGAGCCAATCATTGAGCTATACAATTTAACATCCACACATTTACCTCTTTGATCTTTGTCAAGCTTTGTAAATGAGCTCATTGGAATGGCATGAGGTTTCTTATTTTCTAATCCAAACTTCTTGAGTATATCCTTGACGTATTTTGCTTGATTGATGAATATGCCATCTTTTTTTGCTTGATTTGGAGTCTCAAGAAAAATGAGAGCTCTCACATCATGCTCATCTCGAATTCACTCTACATTAGCTTAGAAAATTCTTGGAAAAGAGTATCATTAGTGGAACCAAATATAATATCATTAACATAAATTTGAATTACTAATAAATCTTTACATTTATGATTTAAAAATAATGTAGTGTCAACCTTCCCTTTTGAAAAACCTTTTTCAATTAAAAAATTTGACAATCTTTCATACCAAGATCTAGGAGCTTGCTTTAAACCATAAAGCGCTTTTTTCAATTTAAAAACATAATCTGGAAATTTTGAATCTTCAAAACCATGAGGTTGTTCCACATACACTTCTTCTTTTATAAAACCATTTAAAAATGCACTTTTAACATCCATTTGATATAATTTAAATTTATTAAAAAATACAAATGCTAATAATATTTTAATTGCTTCCATCCTAGCTACGGGAGCGTATGTTTAATCATAGTCTATGCCCTCTTCTTGAGTATAGCCTTGAGCAACAAGTCTAGCCTTATTTCTCACTATATTACCACTTTCATCAAGTTTATTCCTAAATACCCATCTAGTACCTATAGTAGATTTATTACTAGGCCTTTCAACTAATGTCCATACTTTACTTCTCTCAAATTGATTTAATTCTTCTTGCATAGCCAAAATTCAATTTTCATCATCTAATGCTTCTTTGATATTCTTAGTCTCTATGCATGAAATAAATACAACATAATTACATATATTTCTAAGAGAAGATCGAGTTGTTACCCCTTTGGATGAATCACCTATTATCTCACCATCCTTAACATAGTTGTATTTTCTTGCGTAAGAGACTTCCCTTTCTTCAATGGTTGAATTCTCGAGAACATCATGCGTTTCCTCATCTTTTGTTTCTTCCTTTGATGATGGTTCTCCAACATCATGTCTAATGTCATTTGTTTTTACAATACCTACGTCATAATCAACACAAGAATCCTTCCTCGGAAGGGGATTATCATCGAAAACAACATGTATAGACTCTTCTACCACAAAAGTTCTTTTATTAAATACTCGATAAGCTTTAGAATTTAAGGAATAACCCAGAAAAATTCCTTTATCACTTTTAGCAACAAATTTTCCAAGATTTTCTTTACCGTTGTTTAAAATAAAACATTTACATCCAAAAGGATGAAAATAACTAATGTTAGGATTTTTATTTTTGAAAAGTTCATATGTAGTTTTCTTTAAAATTGGCCTAATCATTACTCGGTTTATAACATAACAAGCGGTATTTGTGGCTTTTGCCCAAAAATATTTTGGCAAATTATTTTCACAAAGCATGGTTCTAACCATTTCTTCTAAAGTTCAATTTTTCCTCTCAACAACTCTATTTTGTTGAGGGGTTCTCGGAGCTAAAAAATTATGACTAATACCATTAGAATTACAAAAATCAGTAAATCCAAGATTTTCAAATTCAGTACCATGATCACTCCTAGCACTAGTTATGGAGTAACCTTTTTCATTTTGGATTACTTTTGAAAACGTGATGAATTTTTATAATGCTTCATCTTTAGTACTTAAAAATAGAACCCAAGTATATCTAGAATAGTCATCTATCAATACAAAGTAATATTGTTTTCCACCCAAGCTAATAGTTCTAATTGGCTCAAAAAGATCTATATGGATCAATTGTATTACTCGGTTTATAACATAACAAGCGGTATTTGTGGCTTTTGCCCAAAAATATTTTGGCAAATTGTTTTCACAAAGCATTGTTCTAACCATTTCTTCTAAAGTTCGATTTTTCCTCTCAACAACTCTATTTTGTTGAGGGGTTCTCGGAGCTAAAAAATTATGACTAATACCATTAGAATTATAAAAATCAGTAAATCCAAGATTTTCAAATTCAGTACCATGATCACTCCTAGCACTAGTTATGGAGTAAACTTTTTCATTTTGGATTACTTTTGAAAACGTGATGAATTTTTATAATGCTTCATCTTTAGTACTTAAAAATAGAACCCAAGTATATCTATAATAGTCATCTATCAATACAAAGTAATATTGTTTTCCACCCAAGCTAATAGTTCTAATTGGCTCAAAAAGATCTATATGGATCAATTGTAATACTCTACTAGTTGATACGTCATTAATGGACTTAAAGGAAGCTCTTTGATGTTTTCCTTTAGAACAAGCATTTCATATTTTATTTTTATCAAATTTTATCTTTGACAACCCTCTTACTAAATCTCCTTGAATTATTCTTTGTAAAACACTCATGCTAGTATGTCCTAGTCTCCTATGCCATAACCAACTATCATGTTCATCCTTAACAACTAGGCATAAATTAGTCATATTAATAGAATCTAAATGCACCATGTAAATGTTTCATATTCTATGACCAACAAGCATAATCCGATTAGATGCAATGTCAATAACTTTACAACCATTTGTTTAAAATAAAACATTGTATCCTTTATCGCAAAATTGACTAATACTCAATAGATTATGCTTTAACCCATTCACATATAAAACATCTTTAATTTGTATGGAAGATGTATTACCTATAGTACATATACCTTCAATGTTACCTTTTGAATTATCACAAAAAGTCACCTCTCCTCCATTTTTATTGTTAAGCTCGATGAACCGGCTCTTGTGTCCGGTCATGTGTCTTGAGTATCCACTATCAAGGTACCATGAGTTTGAACTTGTTTCACATGCCTTAGCAATGCTTATTTCCCTACAAACATAGATTAATTTTTATTTTTGGTACCCAATTTCTTTTGGGTCCATATTAATTAGTTTCTAAAATTCTAGTCCCCTTGGGTATCCATTTGTGTAGGATATTCTTATCTTTAATAGTAATGAGTTCTTTAGGAACTCATATACTTCTAACGATTTTTCCATTAGAGGTTCTTCAGGGACCTCTATGATTGTAGTTTTTAAAACTTTTTCTAATAAAGTTAGATTTTGAACTTTCTCCATTTTCAAAATGTTTTGTTTATCAAAATAAGCTTTAAGATCATCAATTTTCTTTTGATGATCATCATTCACTCTTGAAAATAGTTATGTAAATCAGTATTTTCTTTTTAAATTCATCTAATTTGATTTGCAATTCTTTGACCTTACTTTCAAGATCAATGTTGGTTTTAAATATGAGATTATTTTCGTTTTTCAATTTTGAAATATCATTTTTGTATTTTAAAAATAATCTCATAATCCGAAGCCAACCCAGTATATTCCTCTAATAGCTCATCAAAAGAATAATCTTCGTAATTAAATGAGCTAGAGGTTACCTGAGAATCCTCCCCGAAAGCCAACGAGCACAAGTTTGCTACTTCTTGTTCCTCTTCATCGGAAGCTTCATAATCGCTCCATGTAGCCACGTGTACCTTATGTTTCTTCTTGGATTGACCATTTTTCTTTAATTATGGGCAATCGTATTTGACATGCCCCGGCTTTTTGTATTCGTAGCAAATGATCGGGTCTTTCTCTTTTAGTTCATTTTTGAAGCCTTCATTACGTTTGAATTTTCTTCCTCGGTTAGGCTTCATCAGTTTTCTGAACTGTTTGGAAAATAATGCCATTTCCTCGTCATCATCATCTTCATCCAAAACACTTTCATTTTTCGTGGATTTGAGCGTAATTCCAGAATTTTTCTTCTTCTCCTCTCCTTCTTTGGCTCATATCTTTTCTCGAGGTCTACCTCATCTTGAAGCATCATTTCATGCGGGAGGAGAGAACCAATAAGCTCATCGAGGGTCAAGGATTTAAAGTTTTTAGCCTCGATGATCGTCGTCTTTTTTTATTGCCAAGATTTTGGAAGAGAGTAAACTAACTTCTTCACAGGTTTCTCGTTTGGAATGAACTTTCCATATGATTTGAGACCATTGACAATCGTTGAAAATCTATCTGTCATAGCCTTGATATCTTCATCTGGGTTCATCCTGAAATTTTCATAGCTATGAGTTAGAAGACTAATTTTAGATTTTTTTACCTTGTTTGTGCCTTCATGAGTGGCTTGTATTTTATCTCATATCTTATTGGTGGTTGTACAAGATGAAACTCTTTTGTATTCATCTGGTCCAAGAGTACAAAAAATAATATGGATAGCCTTTGAGTTGAGCTGGAACATTCTTATCTCTGCTTCACTCCACAATCTTGAATGAGTGGAATGAATGAAGTATTCGTCTTCTATGATATTTCATGCTCTCATATCACTTTCTTGAATGAAGTATCTCATTCTATTATTCCAATAAGCATAATTAGCTCTATTAAAGAAATGAGGCTTGTTGATGGGCATTGAATCAAGACCAAGGTCGAAGTTTGATGACTTGAATATCGATATAACTCTTCCCGAATCGACTCAAGAGGCGATTAAACCTTTAAATGAGTGAGGCTCTGATACTAATTGTTGAGTTAATCGATCGACGAAATAGCCAAGAGGAGGTGAATTGCCAATTAAAATTTTGGTAGAAGCTTTTGCAGAAAATAGAAAATAATTGCACATCCATTTAAAGTGGTTCGACTTTCTCAACCAAGGTCTACGTCCACTACCTTAGCTATCCACATTAAGGATTTTCCACAATAAGCATTTTCCACAAATTCACTAATTTGTCTTTCTTTTAAGGACAAAGAGTAACCTTATAAATCCCTCAAGAATTATACCCCAAATTCTTGAGAACACTCTCTCCCAAAGAGAGCAATACAAATTTTGCAAACTTACAGAAAAACCTTACAATACAATGTGTTTGCACAATTCTAGAACAAGAAAAGAAAACTCAAAGATGATTACAAATGAGCACAATATGTGTTCTTGAAAACGAAATGAATATTGAAGGAAAATTGGCTTGAAATGCACAAACTTGATGTTTAATGCTTTCTCTCTTGTTTCTCAATGAATTCTTATTGATCAATGGCTTCAAAACTTGTTTAAATACACCTTGGATTGATTCTAGCCGTTGTGAATCATTTGGGTGATGTTAGAACCGTTATAGTGTGAAAACCCTCTAGAAAAAGGCTGCTGGGAGCATGGGGTATGGGTACCTCTTCAATGGGTATCGGTACCTGCAGTGTAAAATTCAAATATTTCTATCGTTAAATGACTAGGGGTATCGGTACCCATAGAGCATTTTGTTTTTCTCGGAGCTAAAACTTGTATAGGGGTATCGATACCCTATGAGGGGTATCGGTACCCTCTGGGCAATCTGTTTTTCTCGAAGCCCTTCTATCTAAAAATTGTTTTTGGCTCGATCAAGGCTAGAAATACTTTGTAAAATTAGTTTTGAAAAATATTTTAAGATTAAAGCACAATTTTACACTTAAGTAAGGATTGAAATTGACATTTGAAAGACTTGGAGTAATATTTTGATATTCGAATAATTTAATCGAATATACTTAAAATGATTATAAAATCTTAAAATTCAATAACACTTAATTTGTTATATCGAAACATCAAAATGTTTTCAACGGTGACTAAATTATAAAAATTTTAGAATTGAAGGATAAATTACAAAGAAGAATGAATTAAAGGACAAAATGGTATTTAGAGTAAGGAAATAATTAAAATTTGGATGGGTTTATATTAACCCACGTGGAAGAGGAAAAGAAGGCAAAAAGTTGTTTCAAAGTTCTCTGCTCCTTCTTCCTTCCATCATACATGAGAGCCAAGCAAAGGTGAGATTTCTCATTAGTTGATAATTAGTTGAAATTTAAGTTTGGTTTTGATTATGAAGAGATATTTAAGCTTAAGGAAAGCTTAAATTTGTCTCAAAACAACAAGATGAAAGGTATAGGAAGGATTAAAGAAATGAAGTTAATAAGTGAAATCTTGATAGAAAAGTATTAATTAGATTTCAAGACTAAATTTGACTTTTCATTGGTGAAATTAAGGAATAAGAAGTGTTAGAATTGGAATTAGAACATGTTGGAAATTGAGTTTGATTCTTGAATTCTATGTAAATGATAGGATTTTGAGGTTAAAGATGTGATAAATGAGTATTAATAAGTTTAAGCATGTGTATGTAAGTTAAGAATATGAAAGTAGATGATATAGGAAGTGTTTGAGCTGGAATGAAATGATTTTCGTGCTTAAAATGTGATTTTTGGGCTAGGGGTATCGGTGCCCATTCAACAGGTACCGATACCTCAAGAGTAAATTTTAAGGAATGAATTCAAAGGGTACTGATACCTTGAAGAATAGTATCGATATCAAGGGTACCAATACCTTAAGGAGGGTATCAATACTACTTTTGAACGAAAATTTTAAAGAATGCAACATGGGTATCGATATCTAAGCATGGTACTGATACCTCAGTTAAGGGATGTATCGATACCCTATAGGGGGTACCGATACCAGTTTAAATAGAAAATGAAGTTTTGCCTTTCCTTTAGTCTAAGAAATGAAATTTTAGAGTATGTCAATTAGAATATTTATATGGATCAATGTATGTTTATATAGATATTGAACGTAATCTCGTTACGGAACAATCGAAGGATTAGAAACGGTCGAGAGCGAGATAAAGTGCTAGTATTGATACGAATCAAGTGTGGCTAAGGTGAGTACATCCTATAGATAGAGTTCAATGGAAATAAGACTTGCGACAAGTTTATTTCCTATATTAGATGTTATGATTTCCTTTTTATATACTTGCATATGTTATGGTTATAATAAGTATTTGCATATCTTTTAAATGCTTTAATATAATATATATTGAATGTATGCAATTATAAGAGAACAAATTCAGGTATGAATAATAAGCAAAGTGATCATATGTGTTCATGTGAAGTGAATGGTATGTTTATATGAGAAGTGAGCAATGTGTATATGAAAATGTGTAATGTAATCATATTTAAGCCCATGTTATATAATATAAGAGTTGTAGGTATATAATTGGCATGCCAAGAGTCGAGGGATTATCAGTGGTCCTTCGAGACATAGTGGTTCTTTGGGACAAGTTTTCAGTGCCCTAGTAGGAATTTATTCGAGCTATGGTGACAGCATTTGTGCACAATCTCAGTGTAATCATGTACCTTCTGTTCTCAATAATGTACATGGGCATCCAAAGATATATTGAATGAAAATTATTATAAGAAGTTAAAGTTCACTTGTGCACATCATAATTATATATTTCATAGTTTAGTAAATACATGTACATTGCAATGTCATTATGGATTAATAGTAGTGCATGTTAATGAATTTATTGTTATATGTTCATTTTATGTCTCACTAAGTCTGTGACTTAGCGTGTAAATGGTTTACACGTAGGTACCAAGAAACAAGAAGATCAGAATTAAGAGTGGCAAGGACAACATCACTACTAGAAGATTAGATCAGAAGTAATTGGCAAAGTATGTGTTTTGTTGTATTTAGTATGTTGGTATGTAAACAATTTGTTAATTACGAATACTCTAATCGATTTTGTATTATTCTGGTCAAACTTTTGTAAGTTAACAGCTTTTATTTTAATGAAAGTACAAAATTTCCTTGATTTTCTTTAAGAGTCAAAGTTTGAAAAGTCAATGTGACATTTCGAACTCGTATCTGGGTCGGGTACGAATTAGGGTGTTACACTCTCTGTGAGTATAATTCGTTCTCCATTAGAAAACATAGTAGCACTCAATTTTTCAGATGTCTTCAAGGGAATTTCTGATCATCTCTTCAAACCAATACTTTTACCAAGTTCATTCAGGAGATCATTGAAAATTACCTCCTCAACTGAGTCAGAAATAGTCATGTTGCCATTTTCTAATTTCTCTTTTATTTGATCCTCAACGACTAGATTATTGATTCCTTCAGCATCCATATTATAGTTTATAGAGTTCATGTTTCCTGAAGGTTCTTGCATCTCCAATACCTTCTTAAGCTCCATACGACTTGAAGTTTTACCTGTAAATTATCAAGTACCGAGTAACTACGAAATTTGAGTTTTTACAGTTTATTTATAACATCAAAAGCACATCAAGTCACTCACCAGCATGGCTAGCAGAAGAAAAAACATCAGCTAGAGAAGCTATCTCAGAACAAACGGCTTTGCTACCTCTGCTTTCAGAACCCAGCATTCCAGATTCAACCAAGTTAGAATCATCAACATCACCTGTTCTATTTGAGGACGGGGAAGACTCATTTTCAAAATAATCATCATGTATCCTTTTCTCTTCAGCATTTTTCACCAATCCAGTATTCTCCTTACGTACTAATACAGATTCATGAATACAGGGTGTATTTCCTGGATTTGGATCTTCACTCTTTTCTTGATCATACATACATCCCTCTTCTTGCTGCATCAGCAGCTTCAACCCTATACGTATCTTCGACTGCAATGAAGAAAAAGAAGACTAAAAAAGCAACCCGTGAAAATTATGCATTCTATAGAACTTATACCTATAGAAGGAAAGTAAAGAATTTTCACACACATTGGTTTCCTGGTGTAGGTCCAAATGAATTTCCTGGGGTAACAATGTTGCTATAAGAGCTCTGCTGGATTTCAAGTACCTTTTGAGCATCGGTTTCAGCAATAGCATAATGAGATTGTGCACTACTCTCTTTGTTTTCAGCAGCCTCAACTGAACACTCTATGTGTGGAATCCCTTCTCTATGTGAGACATAAATAGCATTCATTTTTCAGCTTTCTTCAGGAAATTTTCTAATTCACTCTTCAAACGAGTAATTTCACTAGTTCTATTAATGTCAAAACCTTCCTTCTTGACGGATTCAGCAACAGTGACATTGGTATCTTTTAATTCCAGTATGGTCCTAGTCTCTCCCAAAGGAATTCTACTTATAGCAGCAGTGGCGTCATCACTCACGAAGTTAGTGTTTTCACCACCTAATAGCTCTGTCTCCAATTCTTTCTCCAATTGAAGGAAGGCATAGATCAAAACGAAATTCACTCACCACCCACCTATAAGATCTCTTTGATCAGCCAATGAATGACCATTGTCTCCAGAAGTTATCTCATCCATGTTGATAACATTACTTTCAAACTCTACCAGCCTAGATTTAACCCCATTAGAGTCTATAACAGCTCCCATTTCACTGTCATCAGCATCAACCTGGACCTCACTTTCCACAAGGGCTCTATCCTCCTTGTAAACAACCAAAGATTCATGTGAAAAATGTGCGTCCAGTAAATTTATATCTTCCTTCATTTCTTGATCAGACACTTCATTTCCTGAAACACAGCATTTTAAAGTTCTAGCTATTTTATTTTCAAGATAGTCAAACAAATGAATTCAAGAATAGAAAAAATGTCATTAAGGATTAAATTTTTGAAAACAGAACAGAGGAGGGAAAGTTGGGAATTTGGCCCACCATGACTTTCAACTGGAAAGGTTATCAGAGAATAATCCACCCCTTGACTACCCTCGCTTTCATATTTCAAGTGTTTGAGGTCCGACCCGTTAACATCACCCAATACACATGTTTTATTGACAGTCTGACTTGACATGCAATGCACTTCACTCTCAATATTGTTGCCACTGACTAAATTCTCTACGACATCTTTTACTAAGTTGTCTTCCTTCTCATAGACCACCACAGATTTGTGAGCAGACTGCTTCATTTCTTAGTCTTTAGAAGAGCCTACCAACTTCACAGGTGATGCAGTAATATTTTCCTCCATATTTTCAGTAGAATCCTTGTCTTCCTCCATGTTAAGAAATATAGGAGAGGCCTCTGTAAACCCATACTGCTTTGCTCCAGAATTCATTCTCAATTCCTTTCTCCTTTTGTTAGAGCATGCATCACCGCTGTTGACAACCTTTTTGCTAACGTCCAAATCAAGATTATTTTTATCTCGTGCACATTCTGACACAACAAATTGTCCATCCTTTCCAGCTGGTAATTCTTTAGGAGATGGAAGACTCTCAGTAGGTGCAACTTCCTCTTCTACAATCTCCATTCTAGACTTGCTTTGCCGTTTCTTCTTGACGCCTTTAGCTGTTGAATTAGGAGGTGCAATAGAGGCAATTTTAGAAGTAATATGTCTGGATCTTCTTTGGGGTTTCTGCTTCATTGGATGATGCTCACGAGCAGAAGTTTCTTATTCTTCCAAAATAGGCTCTTGCACTTGCTGCTTAACTCCCCGGTCACTTTCGGCAACAGCAATTTGATCTTCCTTATTTGCCAACTCAGCAGCTGGAGCAATAAGAATCCCGGTCTTGCGCCTGCCCCTCCTCAAGAGGGCTTGATGTTGTGAAGTCACGGCATACTTGGCCCTATTAACCTCACTACCATCTTCCTCAATAACATCCAATTCTTTGGTCGTGCCTTTCTCTAGAAGCGGTGTTATTAAGTGCTCCATTTCACCAATATCTTCCTTATTTGCCAACTTGGCAGCTGGAGGAGTAATAATCACAGTCTTGCGCCTGCTCCTCCTCAAGGGAGCTTGCTGTTGTGAAGTAACCGAATACTTGTCCCTCTCAACCTCACTACTATCTTCCAGAATAGCTTCCAATTCAGCAGTCCTGCTTCGTTTTCTGGCCTCCTCTTTTGGAAATTCCCCCTTATTTCCCCCCTTACCACTTTGAGATACACCAGATTTTTGCCTGGAAGAATGTCTCCTTAAACATTCTGGAGGTTCCACGAGTGCAACATCTCTTTCAGATTATTCTTGAACCTTTGTTACCAGAGCATCACTTTTCACAGATGCAACACTTCTATCACTAACTTTTTCTGAATTACGTTTTGTTCATCTCAAAGGCTTCTCTGTTTCATTCCCATCCTTTACCTCAACTATTTTAACTTCATTTTTAACCATAGAAACTTCATCTTTAGATTGTGCCCTAGACTGTCGAGTCACCCTAGAAACAACTTCAACCTTTCCCACGTCACTGTTGACTGCCACACCCTGATCTCGTTTTCTAGTATTCCTCGTTGACTGCTTTGGGCAATTTTTGCCTTCAGAACTTTCATCCAACAGATGAGCCTCGTCACTTCCTCTGTCGTTCCTTATCTTCTTTGAATCTTCCTGAGTCACATTCTTCTTACTTCTTAACTGTCTCCCGCTTAACCCACCAGTAACCTTATAAAGACCGTTCTTGACATCTTCTTTTTGACCCAATTCTAAACCCTCCAAATCACCGATATTAGCCACCACCTCGGCATCTTTAATCTTCTTGCCTCCTTTCCCTTTCTTTCTCCCATAAGGAGGCGAAGAAGCCATGGATTATTCTGATAACCTTTTAATATCTTCACTTACAGTATTTTCAATTACCTGGTCAGGATTATTGGACAACGTTTGCCTCCTAGACCTTCTAGGCTGCCGATAGACAGAAACCTCGTACTCGATGGTTTGATTGTCAAGACTAAACCCAAGGAAGCACGGGGACGGCAAACTTGTGCCGTTTGAAGTACCTGATACGTCCCCGGTACGGGGACGACACGGGGACGGCTGGGGTACGTACCGAGAACGTTCCATGGTAGCGGGTACGGCTGAACGACGCCGGGAACGTTTCACAGAATCTTGGAGACGTTTCGGGGACGGCATGTGACTTTCACATGCGTCCCCGGGATATTTCCGTCATTTTACAATAAAAAAAAAAGAAAAGCATAACCTAATTGAAGGCTGGAGCTTTCGGCAACAATTGCTTCTGCTTCTTGAGCTTTTCGACAGCAATCGCCAGCAACTGTTTCTAGCTGTATCTTTTTTGTGCCAATATCTACAGTCTCCGATGACAAATGGTTCTCCATTTCTCGAGTGATCAATCGCCTAGGTAGGGTGAAATTAAACAAGCTTCAAAATTGCTGATATTTAACTAAAAAACAAGTAATATGGAAGTTTAGCTTACGGGAAAGCCGTTATGTTTATTGCTTTGCAAAATGGAAACCAAATCTGAAACCTTTACAACGCGAGGAAGTGAAAGAACCTGTGAAGGCATAAATATAAGATGTTTAAGTTGTACTGTTTTAAGAACATAATTGTGCACATATTTCTGAAATTTATTGATTATGTTGGCTGACTTGCTATTGCAGACTTCAGGCTTCACTTGGGAATTCATAATTTTTTCTTTTTTTTAATATTTTAGTTTCAAGGAGATTTAGAATTTAGTAATATTCTGTTTCGTTTTCACTTTAACAACATGCGTGTTCTGAAGGTATAAAACTATGGATAGAATTTATAAATATTCACAACTCACGAGTCTAAAAAAGAGTTGTTCACCACACTATTGTGTCTTAAACAACTGAACCATGGAGCATATATATAATTATAAATACGTGTGTATGTATTGGAACTATCAAGATTCTTTTTTTTTGTAACTTTTGATGCAATGTCTTGTATACCTTCAAGGTTACATGACTACTCAATACACATTAGTTGCTTTCTATATTGGTTTTCATTTTTCTAGTACATACGGCTGAACATAGCTTTTGATCATGGAAGCACATGGTTATCATTTTATAATGTACTTAGAACATATTATATAAAATATTATTATTCGCCTTTTACTTGAGTTATTCTAAAATATTATTATTTAATACATAAATTATATAAAATAAATTTTACATGAGTTATTCTAAAATATATATTTATAATTTTAAAATTATTTTATATGTCGTACCCTTGCCGTCTTCGTACCCTGTAATTTTAAAAATTACCGTTTTCCGTCCCCATCCCCGTATCCGTCCCCGTATTCGTATCCGTGCAACATAGACTAAACCTGACTTTCTTTATCTGTTTTTTGACAGCAATAGCTTTATCTTCACTCAATATTTCTTCTGGATTAGAGCTCAACTCCGCTGACGAAACAGGATCTTCGCTTTCCTGTTTGAAACAGGGATGAACATACAAAATAATTGAGTCACTTAAATATAATTATTGAATTAAACCTTTGAACCACAAATATTTATTGTGCAACTTGCTTCTATTTTTTATCTCCAAAGTAAATCAATTAACGAAAAAGAGACATAATTGTTTAAAGTTAACGAAATGTAATACCAAAGCAAGTGTATTGTTTTTGTTCATAAAATTTAAATAGGCAGTTTAGTCGAGCGGTTCAAAAACATTGTTTACTTTTTCTATTCGGGTTTTATTTTTCTGTTGCTTCAATGAAGGCCAGTAGTAGAAAATAATAATAATAATCGTGTTTAAACTTCTAACTTGTAATCCTTAAGAGCAATAAAGCATTGAAAATCAAATTCCATCACCAAAAGTTAGAATTCAATGCTTCCCGTTTGAAATTACTTTAAGATCTATTGATATAAAGAAAAGCATTGGAGAAACTCAAAACAGTCCGTCTCTACATAATCTAAACTAGTTACATGAAATTCTTCACATGATCGAGATTTAGCCTTAATTCATAGATTCGGTTCCCAATTGACAGTCAATGAATTTTTTTAGAAAAATATATGACAGAGACGGTACCTTAAATATGGAGGCCGAACGATCCGCCATTTCACGGTTGGTTAAATTCGCGGGGACGCCGTGCTTTTTACACAACGCCGGCAGTTCCTTTCTCTTCATGCCATGAAAATCCATCTCTTAACAATAATTAAGAAAAGAAAATCAAAGGGAAATATTACTAGAAATCCATTTTTTAGTTAAAAACAAAATACTAATTTGTTTTCCATGGAGGAAAGCTGCTGAAGTAGAACTGTAGCAACAGATTTTCAACGTTTACGAATGTTGTTCGTTTTGTGGTAAAATAGTGGCTTGGAAATCGACGGTTTGAACTCAAATGTTCAAGGGCCAGTTCTGGCGCGATTTGAATTCAAATTTTCAAACGGCCAGTTTTGGCGATTCTTTGAAAACTTAAACGAGTCAGGCTACTCGCTGTATTTCATTGAATTGCTGTCTACTCACCAGTAGTGCTCGACAGACGGTATGTTTACGGAGCGTATAGTGGTAAGCTCGGTCCAAGCAGACAAGTACGGTAGGCGAGTAAAACTAGATTTGACTTAAAATATTAAAAATTAATTTGTTTAACTGATTTGAATTGACTCCGAGTTGTAATTGTACAAACTCAACTAAAAAAATTCAAGTTTAAATCGAGTTATAAAATACAACTCGAATAACTCAAAATTTTTAGTAATTAATGGAATGGTTTTAAGTTTGAGTCGAATCCCTCTTCTTATTCGACTCTGTATGATATATGTATATTACATATGAAAAAATATATATATATGGTTATAAAAAAATATTTAAATTAGAATCAGATAATATCATAATATTATAAATATTTACAATTAAATTTAAACAGAAACTCGAAAACTTGAATCAAATTTTATAAACTTGACCTGACTTAAAAAAGTGTAAATGAAGTTCAAATTATAAAATAAGATTCATCAACCTAAATAATTTAATTTTTTTAACTCGACTCAATCGAACATTAAACCGATAAAGGTCGGTGATCCAAGTATTTTGGAGTTGCGAGTGGGCTCTGAATTTGTCGTATTACATTTCATTAATAGATAAGGTTCTGTCTTTATTGAATATCGCCGCGTGGAGGAATATCTTAGCTTGGGAAGCGGTAAAACTGGGGTAGATCTCATGGATTAAGGTTTGTTCATTGCTTTTGCTTTAATAATATATCAATTTGATAGTGTTTTAAAATAAAGGAGACATATGGGGAGAGAAAATAAAGATAAATGTATTAATATTTTTCTTATTTTGATGAGTATATGAACTATATATATATATATATATATATATATATATATATGGGTGAGGAATGTTATCTAATAATTATAATACATGTGAAGAGTCAAATCCTTTAGCATTTCATCTTCTCAATTCATTGAAAAATGCTAAAAGTTACATTAACTAATAGGAGTAATAATGACATCCACATAATATATTCATAACATTTCCCTTTGGATGTCCACTATCTAATTGTACCTCGTTAAAACTTTACTAAGAAAAATCTAGTAAGACAAAAACCTAGTGAAAGAAAGAAAATAAAAAGTACATAATTATACACTTGACATGATGCCTCATTAAAAACCTTACTTGGAAACCCAGAGAGAAAAATCAAAGTTAAGGGAAAAAGTGTACAACTTGTATTTACTCCCCCTAATGGCTACATCACTTGAGATCTCTAAGGTAATACATTCCAATGTAGTGTAATAACTTTTTGAAACATAGATGTAGGAAGTGCCTTATTGAATAAATCTTCTAAATTATCACTTCAACTGATGTGATTAACTTTTATCTCTTTAAGCTTCTGAAGGTCACGAGTGAATAATAATTTAGATACAATGTGTTTTGTTCTATCACCTTTGATGTACCCACTCTTGAGTTGTTCAATGCATGTTGTATTATCTTCAAACAAGACAATATCAATTTCTTTTCCAAATAATAAACCACAGTTATTCCGTATGTACTGATTGAATCATAAATCTTAGCCATACACATTCATGACTAGCTTCATGGATTGCTAAGATTTCTGCATGATTAGAAGAAGTTGATGCAATCGTTTGCTTCATGGAGCACCAATAGATTGTTGTACCACCATATGTAAAAACATATCCAGTATGTGATTTACCATTATGATGATCTAAAATAAATTCTGCATCTGCAAAACCAATCAACTCAGTTTTGGATTTATTATGGAAAAACAGACTTATATCTTTTGTGCCTTGTAGATAATGAAATACTTGCTTAACTCTTGTAGTCCAATGTCTTCAAGTTGGGCATGAGCTAAATCTTGCCAGTAAATTTACAGAAAATGATATATCAAGTCAGGTATGACTAGCTAGATACATCAATGCCCCAATTGCATTGAGGCGGAAATAATCTTTACTCTGTTCAAATGATCTTACAACCATTGAGGTAGTCATTGGATATGTCTTATCCATATAAAATCAATTTAGCACTTTTTCTATATTCATTGATTGATGCACAAGGATTCCATCTTTTAGGTCCTCAATTTGTAACCCCAAACAAAATTTCATTTTTTTTTAAGGTCTTTTATCTCGAATTATTTCTTCAAACAATCAACTGCAGTTTGAATCTCTTCATGAGTTCTAATGATATTTAAATCATCATCATATATTGCAATAATAACGTATCTAGTTCCAGACTTCTTAATAAAAATACATGGGCAAAGTGGATCATTCTTATAATCATTTTTAACAAAAACTCGCTTAGGTGATTATACCACATGCGTCCAAATTGTTTCAGTCCATAGAGGGATCTATTCAATTTGATTGAATAATGTTCTCGAGAACCTGAATTCACTGCTTCTGGCAGTTTAAATTCCTCAGGGAGTTTCATGTAAATGTTAGTATCTAGTGGGCCATACAAATAAGATGTTATTATATCCATTATACATAAATCAAGGCCTTCTCTTATAGCCAAACTTATCAAAAAATCTAAATGTAGTTGCATCCACCACAGGAGAATATGTCTCCTCATAATGAATTCCAGGTCTTTGTGTGAATCCTTGTGCAAACAAACGTGTTTTATATCTCACAATTTCTCTTTTTTCATTTCTTTTGCTCACAAAGATCTATTTGTATCTCACTGATTTCACTCCTACAGGTGTACGAATTACTGGTCCAAACACTTCTCTTTTCGCTAGCGATTTCAATTCACTTCAATTGTTTCTTTCCATTTTGGCCAATCATCTATTTGCCTACATTTCTTAATTGATTTTATTTCATGATCCTCTTTGTTGTTCATAGCATCTAGTGCTACATTGCATGCAAAAACATCATCAACGTCGATTTGATTTTGCTTCCATTTAATACCAGACACGACAAATAGAGATCCCTTCATTTTTAGGTACTTGAGTTTTATTTTCCGAGTCATGTCTAAATTCTCTTCTGAAAATCTTGGTAAAACCATTGTTTCCTCGATTTGACCATCATTCTTCTTTGCTCTTTTTATTTTTCGAGAATTCTTATCCTTGGAACCAATTGGTCTACCACGCTTCAGGCATGCATTAAACCTATTAGCAACTAGAATTTGTCCTTCTAGGATGTCAAGTGTTATTGAGGGAATTCACAGCTAGTATATGTGACTTAGTAACTCTCTTTGGGTCTAAATGCATCTGACAATTCATTAGTTAAATTTTGCACATTAATAATCTTTTAAACTTCCAATTCACATTGCTTAGTACGAGGATCAAAATGAGACAATGAATTTTTTTCCAATTAATTACCTTTACTGGTTGTTTGATCTCTGCCCTTAATGTTGGAAAACTGACTCGTCAAAACGAAAATAAGCAAAACGAGCAGTAAATAAATTCCTATTAGATGGTTCTAGATATTTAATTATCGATGGGGATTCAAATCCAACATATATACCCAACCTTCTCTGAGGACCCATCTTAGTTCTGTATAGTGAAGCTATTGGAACATATACAACACATCCAAAAGTTATTAGATGTGATATATTTGGTTCCTGACCATGAACCATTTGTAATATAGGGAGATTTTATGATAACTTATTGGCCTGATGTGAATCAGTGTCATCACATGTAAAATTCCATGCCTCCAAGCAGTGATTGGGAGTTTAGACTTCATGAGTAATGGTCTTGCTATCAATTGAAGTCGCTTAATTAAAGATTCTGCAAAACCATTCCGTGTATGAGCATGAGCTACAAAATGTTCAACACTTATTTTAATAGACATACAATAGCCATTAAAAGACTGAGAAGTAAATTCTCTCGCATTGTCAAAATGAATTATCTTAATAGAAAAATATGGAAAATGGGCTTGCAATCGAATCAATTGAGCAAGTAACCTCACAAATGCCAGATTGCGAGTGGATAACAAAGATACATAAGACCTTCTAGTCGATGCATCAATTAAAACCATAAAGTACCTAAATGGTCCGCATGGGATATGTATATGTCCACATATATCCCCTTGAATTCGTTCCAGAAAAGTAATTGATTCATAATTCATCTTAGTAGGTGATGACCTAATTATCAACTTACCTAGTGAACATGCGGCACATCAAAAATTATTTTGAAGAATCTATTAGCTCTTCAATGAATGTATACATGGACTTTCGATTATTTTTCGCATCATAATTGAACCGGATGTCCTAACCAGTCATGTCAAATAATAAAGTTATCAGTAAACTTCTGGTTTACTATAGCATGTATTTCTATTGAATTGACCTTTGTGTAGTACAAACCAGTAGAGAATGTAGGCAACTTCTCAAGAACTTGTTTATTGCCTTGAGTAATTCTCATAATTTGAAGAAATTCATTATTTCCTTCACTTATATTCTCAATATGATATTCATTTTGGTGAATATCTTTAAAACTCAATAAATTTCTTTGAGACTTAGGGGGATATAACACATCAATGATTTCAAACTTTGTTCATCTTGGCAATATTATATTTGCTCTTCTGGAACCTTCTACAATATTTGTAGTACTAGACATAGTGCTCACACTTCCTTCTTTTATTATTAAGTGAGAAAATTATCTCTTATCTTTGAGTATGTATGAGTAGTTGCACAATCTGCTAGGCAAAAATCTTCACCATTAAATGCTAATTGCCTTTTAAGGGTATTCATAATTTTCTTCAAAGAAGAAAAAATAGTCACAAAAACAATTATAATGTCCAAAACATATATCTAAATCCAAATAGTTAAAATATTCAATAATAAAATGTCTCATAAAAGTAATAATAAACCTATATAATTAAAAATAAGCATAAGTTGATAGAGTTTAGTACGATCAATGAAAATTTGTGGGCTTAATTATTTTCTTCAGAGGTAAAATAAAAATCAACAGTTTCCAAGTGATTTGTATTGCTAGCATCAAAATCACCTTTTCTATCTTCATACACAAGATTTATCTCTACTTTATTTCCCTTCTGTTTTAGTGACTGTTGATAAAGATCAACTAGGTGTTTTTGAGTACGACATAGACGTGACCAATGGCATTTTCCTCCACAACGATAGCATTTATTGATCACATTGTTTTTCTTTTCTTTCTCATGCTTGCTTTCATCTTTACAACCTCACTTTTGGTGGGAATATGTGTTTCTAAAATGATAATCTTGATCATATCTATATCCATGTCCATGTCCGCGACTATAACCACGACCACGGTCGCGTTCATTACCATTGTCATTGGCATGGTTTGTTTCTTTCAATTCTTGCCAATTTTTAGTTGTCACGTTCACTTCAGGGAATGGAACAGATCCAGTTAGGCGTAATTCATGATTTTTCATTAGTAGTCCGTTGTTTTTCTCAGCCACTAGGAGACAGTAAATTAATTCAGAATATTTCTTGAATCTCTTTTCATGATATTGTGTTTGCAATACAATATTATTTGCGTGGAAAGTGGAGAATGTTTTTTCTAGCATTTATGCATCAATAATTTCCTCTCCACATAAATTTAAATGTGAAATGATTCTAAACATGGTGAGTTATAATCACTAACAGATTTAAAATCTTGTAATCTTAAATTCATAACTAGCTTTAGGTAAAATTACAATTTTTTGCGGTCCTACCTTTCTTTTAGATTGATCCAATGGATTTGAGGGTCTTTAATAGTCAAGTATTCAATCTTAAGGCCTTCATGAAGGTAATGGTGAATGAATATCATGGTTTTAGCCTTATCTTGAGTTGTTGTTTTATTTCCTTCCTTAATGGTCTCACCAAGACCTTTTGCATCCAAGTGAATTTCAGCTCTAGTACCCACGATAAATAGTTCTTTCCAGAGATGTCCAAGGCAATAAATTCAAGCTTTGTAAGATTTGACATTATCACTATTATAGTTAAAAAAAACAATTGGGTGAATGTCGCTTACTCATATACATACAAAAAATGTTATAAACATGAAAACAAAATCTAAAAAATGACTAAATTATAATTAAAATGACTAGGCATGGATAAATTCTAATCCTAGTGATAGATGATAAGAAAGTCAAACAAAAAAACTTGTTTTACAAGTTGAACTAATATATATGAGATATCTAGATTAAATCATTATTACAAGAGACTTAAGCAAAGTCATAGATCTCTTTACAAAGTAAGTGTCACTTATATAGTAATTTTAATAAATGAAGTCATGTCATGTGTCCTTTTAACAATGATAGTAGATTATACATTAATAGATGCTAGATTATGGATATCTATACACCTGAGTGAAATTGTAACACCCCCATCCCGTACCCGATCCGGATACGAGTCCGAGATGTCACATTGACTTTGAAAACAATATTCTTACAAAATATCATAACATTTAGACTTATATTAAGAAAATACGATAATATACTATTGAATTATATTTTGTTATAACAAATTTAAGGGAAAAAAGGTTTTTATGAATAATACTATACTGTAATTTCGGCAAAACATGTATAAAACTCATAAAAATTTAAACTTTCATCACTATAAGTTACCATTTACATAAATACGTTTAAAACATTACAAAACTCAATCATATAATTTTACAAAACTGATTAGAGCATATTGGATTCAAATATTTATTTACATGACAACCACAATCAATATTACAAAATACTAACTATTCAATTCTTTTCTGATCTGATCTTTGGAAATGAGAAACTGACATGTCTTGCATAACTTTTATCAATCTTCCTCTTCTCAGAACCTATGTGTGAAACAATCACATGCTAAGTTGTTGACTTAGTGAGGCATAAATAAAATTATGATATAACTGTAACTTTTACAATGCATGAACATTTAATACTACCATATCATACCAAAGCATAGATTCTTCCCTGTAACACATATACACACATTTACTTATCATATAACATAACATCATACGTATATACATACTTAAACCCGTTATTAACATGCTTATCATTACTAATTTCTTTTTATACCATATCAGTATATATGTAAACTCTAAATCACACCAATGCATAAATCATTACCAATCTCATATCATATACAAACACATATCATCTCATATAACAAATACACCTATACAATTATATTATTATCTTCATTTTTATTATCCTATGATCCTGAACTTATTATTTATGCATGTCATATATCACATATACCATTTCACGAAGGAACACACAAAATATTATATCAAGTTCTTTATTATCTTTAACGCCCATGTACACTATTGAGAACTCAAGGTACACGAGTACTATGAGGTTGTGCACACTTATGCTGTCACCACAGCTCATATAATAATATGTTCATATGTCCTAAAGAACATAGGTAATCTATCCATATGTTCCGAAGAACATAGATAAATTGACCATATGTCCCGAAGAATATAGGTAATTATGTTTATATGTTCTGAAGAACATAGGTAATCATGTCTATATGTTCCGAAGAACATAGGTAACCCTTGACTCTTGGCATGCCAACTATACTTATAGCTCTCATATCACATAACATGGGCATTTTCTTTCATATCATTTCACATATTCACATGCACATTTCACTTTTCATATGATTTCATAATCATATGTCACTTAGATTATAACACTTCTCTTGTGTTTATATGATATGTAAATCATTGTCATCTCTTGTTCTCATATGTTTCCCATACATCACATATATCACATTCATATCACATATTCATATAGCCTCACGGTTTTTATCACATATCATGTCCTTTCACATATACACTTTTATAACACATAAACCCATATTTTTTATCACATGGCTTCTTATTATATCATTCACATCATATAACTTATTATCACATAATCTCATATTGTAATATCCCAAAATCGAGGTTAGTGTCTAAATTGAAAGATTCTAAAATTTAGTGACCAATCTCAGAAAAGATTAAAAGTTTAGGGATTTAAATGAAAAGTGTTGATATTGGATTTAATAACAAAGTTTGAAAGTAATAAGGGTAAAATGGTATTTTCTAAGGAAGGATTTTATTTCTCCCTTTATATAGGAGAGCAACACGTGGTAATAGAGAGAAAGGAAAGAAAATTCTGGAGATTGTTTTATCTTTTTCCTTTTCTCTTCTCGTAAGCTCCATGGCAAAGGTAAGTTGGTTCCAAGTTGATTAATTCTTTTGTTTTAAAGTTAGTTTTGATTCTTAGAGTGATAGAAAAGATTAAGGAAAACTTAAGATGGATTAAAACTCAAAGATTATCAAGTTATGAAAGATTGAAAATAAGAGGTTTCAAATTGAAATCTTGGAAAAGAGTTAGTAATTGAAGTTGGAGGTTAAATTTGACTTGTCAAAGGGTTAATTAAAAAGTTAGAGGTGATAGAATTGAATTAAGAACACATGGAAAATTTGATGAAATTCTTTGATTCAAGAATTATAGTGAATTATGAGGGATAGTGAAGTGTTATAATGTTATAAGAAGGTTTACATATGTATAGATAAGTTTTATGGTATAAGAAGGGGTTAATAAGTAGAATTTGAGGACAAAGTAAGAATTTTCGGGCTCAAAATGTAATTTCTGGGTTGTGTTCATCGATGCATCTTTAATATGTATCGATGCACTCTCAAATAAATGAACATCGAATGCAATTAGTGCATCGATGCATAAGGAGTGCATCGATGCACCCCCTTAAGATTAGAACATCGAAGGTGAATTGTGTACCGATGCATTGATAGTGCATCGGTGCACATGTTAAAGAATGCATCGATACACTGTAGAATGCACCGATGCACTTCAAGGGAAATAGAATTATACCTTTCTTTTGGTCTAAGAAATGATAGATTAGAATATATCAATTGGATACTGATATGTATCAATGTATGATTATATAGATATCGAGCACGAACAAGTTCCGGAATGATTATCAAGTTAAGATTCGATCGAAAGAGAGGAAATCATAAAAGTGGATTGGAACTTAGTGAGGCCAAGGTGAGTGCAATTTTAATTGTACTTATATTATTGAACAAACATTGGTGTGCGATGAGCCAATGACGGAGTTACTATGGTAAAAAGTAATTTCTAAAATGTTATGTGATTATTATGTGTGCATTAGTACATAGAAATGGATGTATGTTCTTATAGGTTACATAATATGACATGCGAGTTTACATGAACAAATGAGAAATGATATAAGCTATATGAAACGATCTACGTGAATACATACACTTGTGATATATGTGATATTAATATAAGTAATTATAGGAATCTGTAATATAAGTATTATATGAAATGTAGCTATGTGATATGAATGTGATATGTGAACATAAGTGACTAATCGACATGAGCTATGTGACTATATGAAAGCAAAAACATGTGACATGAAATACATGATAAGAAGATATGATACTATGTAAGGATATTACATGATATAAAAAGAGTTATGAGTTATATGCATATGTGATATATGTTTACACATACATATGATATGTGACAGGAAAGAAAAAAATATATGATCATATGAAATGTGATAAAGAGCTATGTGAAAAAACAAGTGATATGAAATGTATAAATGACAATGCCCATGTTATGTGATATGAGAGCTAGGGGTATAGTTGGCATGCCAAGAGTCGAGGGTTTACCTATGTTCTATGGAACATATGGACAGAATTACCTATGTCTTTCGAGACATATGGACAGTATACCTATGTTCTAAGGAACATATGAACAGTTTACCTAGGTTCTTCAGGACCTATGGACAGTTGTCGAGGTTCTTTATGACCTCTGGATAGGTCTTTCGGGACATTTATACGAGCTGTGGTGACAACATAGTGGTTAAAAACCTCAATGAACTCACATACCTTAAGTTATCAAAATTATACATGGGCTAATACATAGACTTTAAAGAGAGTAAATAAATCAATTGATATGATATGATGTGTGTTCGGTTGTGAACTGATATATGTGTACTATGATGTGTATAAATGTTTAGTATATGTTTATACGATACAAAGAATTAGTGACATGTGTACATAGGCTAATAAGAGATAACATTGAATACAATGTATGTGATATATATATGTTTTTGTGATATGAATTCTATGATATGATATATTTGTGTTAGTGATTATTGTATATGTTATAAGATATATGATATGAACAAAATGGATCATATAAACAAGATAATAGAAATATGAATGGTAATAATATGATAATGATATGAAAGAAGATAATTATATGCATGTGCAGATTTGATATATGAATGGATATATGTTTGGGTA
Source organism: Hibiscus syriacus (assembly GCF_006381635.1). Taxonomy (NCBI): domain Eukaryota; kingdom Viridiplantae; phylum Streptophyta; class Magnoliopsida; order Malvales; family Malvaceae; genus Hibiscus; species Hibiscus syriacus. Next base: position 2,139,639 of record NW_024062765.1, read on the forward strand.
TGATGTGATAGCAATAATTGTTCATGCATGATTACAAGTTATAGTTTACATTATATGTTTATTGCCTCACTAAGTCATACACTTAGCGTGTGATTGTTTCACACGTAGGTTACAGAAATGAGAAGAAGAGTAAAGAGCAATGTGGATCAAGACAGGTCAGTTCTCCTTACTGAATGTCAGATCAGAAGAGAGGTGAATAATATGTATTTTAATATATAAAGTTCTAGTTGGAATGTACTCAAAATAATATAGTGTATAAGCTCTGAATAGTTATGTAAACGTTTTGAATAAGTTATATGTTATAAAAGTTTTAAATTACTCACTATTTTATATAAGTAAATGTTTTAAAAAGTCAATGTGACACCTTAGACTCGGATCTGGGTCGGATACGGGTTGAGGGTGTTACATTTAATGGTATCAGAGCTAAGGTTTAGCCGATTCTAGGCTTAAACCGAATGCAAAAGAGTTTTTAAAATGTGTACATGCCAACATAGAGTGAAAAGTTCTGATATGATAATGTAATGAGTATGTTGTCTTGCTAATAGAATAAGATTTGTATGATATAGTACAAATTGATTATAGAAATTGTTGAAGTGAATCGATAGCTGACAAATCTGATGGTGATAGTAATTCACCTGCCCTGGCCAGGCAGGATGAAGAGCGAAAACCTCAGAAAGTGTCTTATAAGATTAAAGGTTGATTTCAGAAAGTTGAAATCATATCTGAATAATGATAGAAAGTTTTCATTGTTTTGAATCGGAAAGGTGATATGGATTCGTTTTGTTATTTTGTGGATAAGATAGAATATGGTGAACAAGTGTCACCAAAGCTTAAAAAGATCAAATGATGCACTGAGAATTGATAGAAGAGTTCAAGAATAAGTGTATCAGTGACAAGCGTATAAGATGTATAAAGTCAGAGCTAATGAGTTTGAAAAAAAGGGGATAGTATTGTGTATAAGTAAAAGTGTGTATGTGATAAGGGTTTACAGCTAAGATAGAAAGAGTTAGTGTTGGCTAACCAGAGTATGTGATAAAATGTACCAGAATTATAAGATTATAAGATATTGTCAGGTTATGATAACCAAATATGATGTAGATTTGGATATGGTGGTGTATTCTGAGTATGAAAATGTAATGTAGTAAAAGAGATAAGGATTCGTATGATTGAGGAAAATACAAGTATAAGAGATTGTAAAGAATGAGGTTTGTATAAGTGAAATTGATTATCAAAGTTATGAAAAGGTGATAAAGATCGGTAATCAGAGATGAGTATAGGTGATAGGAAAAGAGTATGCGAACATGAAAAGAAAGATATGATTTATGTATAAGGAGATTTTAATTTTGAATGAATAAAGGAATAATGGAATAAAGAATGAAAAGGATTGAGTTTAAAGGATCAAATATAATAAAGGTTATATGGAAATGTATATGATAAGTTCGATATAGAAGTACGAAAAATGTGTAGGGTAATGTGAAAAGATTGTTTGATTCCGTAAAGTATACGTTTAATAACATTTGAAGAGATTTAAGGTTGTGTTATGAGTTAAAGAATGATGGAATAAGAGATTGGTTATTGTTATAAGATAATTAAAGATGGATTTATTATGTTGAGTGATGAAAATAGATGTTGTTTACGTAATGAGTAACATTATATGGATTTTAGAAATGTCAAAGGAAATATAAAATTAAAGGAGAGAAAAGACATGAATGGATTGAGGTTACTGGTTACTATGTATATGATAAGTGACAATAGATTAATGTATAAAGGAAAAAAGAATTTGAAAAACTAAAGGAAGAAAATGTTAAGTAAAGGAGGCAATATGAGAACATTAGAAGGTATGTTCTTATTGGTATGTGCAATCAAAATTCGACGATGAATTTTCTTTAAAGGAGGGGAGATTTGTAATATCCCAAAATCGGGGTTAGTGTCTAAATTAAAAGATTATAAAATTTAGTGACCAATATAAGAAAAGATTAAAAGTTTAGGGATTTAAATGAAAAGTGTTGATGTTGGATTTAATAACAAAGTTCGAAAGTAATAAGGGTAAAATGGTATTTTCTAAGGAAGGATTTTATTTCTCCCTTTATATATTAGAGCAACACGTGGTAATAGAGAGAAAGGAAAGAAAATTCTGGAGATTGTTTTATCTTCTTCCTTTTCTCTTCTCGTAAGCTCCATGGCAAAGGTAAGTTGGTTCCAAGTTGATTAATTCTTTTGTTTTAAAGTTGGTTTTGATTCTTAGAGTGATAGAAAAGATTAAGGAAAACTTAAGATGGATTAAAACTCAAAGATTATCAAGTTATGAGAGATTGAAAATAAGAGGTTTCAAATTGAAATCTTGGAAAAGAGTTAGTAATTGAAGTTGAAGGTTAAATTTGACTTGTCAAAGAGTTAATTAAGAAGTTAGAGGTGATAGAATTGAATTAAGAACACATGGAAAATTTGATGAAATTCTTTGATTCAAGAATTATAGTGAATTATGAGGGATAGTGAAGTGTTATAATGTTATAAGAAGGTTTACATATGTATAGATAAGTTTTATGGTATAATGAGGGGTTAATAAGTAGAATTTGAGGACAAAGTAAGAATTTTCGGTCTCAAAATGTAATTTCTGGGTTGTTTGCATCGATGCATCTTCAATGTGTATCAGTGTACTCTCAAATAAATGAACATCGAATGCAATTAGTGCATCGATGCATAAGGAGTGCATCGATGCACCCCCTTAAGATTAGAACATCAAAGGTGAATTATGTACCGATGCATAGATAGTGCATCGATGCACATGTTAAAGAATGCATCGATACACTGTAGAATATATCGATGCACTTCAAGGGAAAATAGAACTATACTTTTCTTTTGGTCTAAGAAATGATAGATTAGAATATATCAATTGGATACTGATATGTATCAATGTATGATTATATAGATATCGAGCACAAACAAGTTCCGGAATGATTATCAAGTTAAGATTCGATCGAAAGAGAGAAAATCATAAAAGTGGATTGGAACTTAGTGAGGCCAAGGTGAGTGCAATTTTAATTGTACTTATATTATTGAACGAACATTGGCTTGCGATGAGCCAGTGACAGAGTTACTATAGTAAGAAGTAACTTCTAAAATGTTATGTGATTATTATGTGTGCATTAGTACATAGAAATGGATGTATGTTCTTATAGGTTACATAATATGACATGCGAGTTTACATGAACATATGAGAAATGATATAAGCCATATGAAATGATCTACGTGAATACATACACTTGTGATATATGTGATATTAATATAAGTAATTATAGGAATATGTAATATAAGTGTTATATGAAATGTGACTATGTGATATGAATGTGATATGTGAACATAAATGACTAATCGACATGAGCTATGTGACTATATGTAAGCAAGAACATGTGACATGAAATACATGATAAGAAGATATGATATTATGTAAGGATATTACATGATATAAAATAAAAGATTATGAGTTATATGCATATGTGATATATGTTTATACATACGGAACATATGGACAGAATTACCTATGTCTTTCGAGACATATGGACATTATGCCTATGTTCTAAGGAACATATGGACAGTTTACCTAGGTTCTTTGGGACCTATGGACAGTTGTCGAGGTTCTTTATGACCTCTGGATAGATTCTTCGGGACATTTATACGAGCTGTGGTGACAGTATAGTGGCGCACAACCTCAATGAACTCACATACCTTAAGTTCTCAAAAGTATACATGGGCTAATACATAGACTTTAAAGAGAGTAAATAAATCAATTGATATGATACGATGTGTGTTCGGTTGTGAACTGATATATATGTACCATGATGTGTATAAATGTTTAGTGTATGTTTATACGATAAAAAGAATTAATGACATGTATACATGGGCTAATAAGAGATAACATTGAATACAATGTATGTGATATATATATATATATATGTTTTGTGATATGAATTCTATGATATGATATATGTGTGTTAGTGATTATTGTATATGTTATAAGATATATGATATGAACATAATGGATCATATAAACAAGAGAATAGAAATATGAATAGTAATACTATGATAATGATAGGAAAGAAGATAATTATATGCATGTGCGGATTTGATATATGAATGGATATATGTTTGGGTATGATGTGATAGCAATAATTGTTCATTCATGATTACAAGTTATAGTTTAAATTATATGTTTATTTCCTCACTAAGTCATACACTTAGCGTATGAATGTTTCACACGTAGGTTACAGAAACGAGAAGAAGAGTAAAGAGCAATGTGGAGCAAGACAGGTCAGTTCTCCTTACTGAAGGTCAGATCAGAAGAGAGGTGAATAATATGTATTTTAATATATAAAGTTCTAGTTGGCATGTACTCAAAAGAATATAATGTATAAGCTCTGAATAGTTCTGTAAATGTTTTGAATAAGTTATATGTTATAAAAGTTTTAAATTACTCACTATTTTATACAAGTAAATGTTTTAAAATGTCAATGTGACACCTTAGACTCGGATCTGGGTCAGATACGAGTTGAGGGTGTTACACATATCACATATACTATATTCACATACTTCAATATCATTGGACTTATTTCACTTTATTACATTAAAAGATAGACATATAGTCTTATGTGCCCTATCAATACTATCTGTTCATATAATCTCCTTTTACCTTATAAGTAAATACTACTTATTTTATATCACCTTTCCATTTATTCTCCTAATTATTTATATCAATTTACATGGTTTATTACACAACTTATATCACCTTTTCATGTATTACACATGTCCCGTCACATATCTTATATCTTGTCATCATATCATTACATACAAGAACATATCAACACATATAACTTATGCATGCATTGTAAATCAAATAACATTTTAGGAGTCACTTCTTATCATAGTAACTCCGTCACTGGCTCATCGCAAGCCAATGTTTGTTCGATAACATAAGTACAAATTAAATTGCACTCACCTATATCTCTTTGCCTTTCCCTCGATCGATCTTACTGGTCAATTGTTCCGGAACTTGTTTAGGCTCAATATCTACATAAATAATTTTCAAGATGATTATCAGATGCCTAAACCTTGTAATTTGATACTAATAATTAAAACAAATTTAATAAATAAATATTCAATTTTTCCTTTAGGGGTATCGATACACTCCTTAAGGTATCGTTACCTTGTTGTATTATGTGATTTTTTGTTTAAGAGGGTATCGGTACACATACATAGGGTATCGATACACTCTGCCCAAAACAAGCTTTTTCACCCGAAAATTCATCAACTCTTCACTGAATTTCCTCATATAAAGCTCATTTCATACCACTAAACTTACATATACATGCTTAAACTCATTTATATCCATTTATCTCATATTTAACCTAATATCCTCTCCTCTTTATGAACTTCAAGAATCATACCCAATTTTTAACATGTTTTAAATCCAATTCTAATACTCCATATTCCTTAATTAGGTTGATGACAAGTCAAATCCAACTTTCAATTCTTATTATAAACTCTATTTCAAGATTTCACTCAAGAAATCCAAATCTTTAATCTTTCCTAACTCCTTTATCTTTTGATTTTAAGACAACTTAAGCTTTCCTTAAGCTTAGTTATCATCTAATGATCAAAACCCAAACTTTAAATCAACAAATAATTAACTAACCAGAAAACTCACCTTTAATGGAGGCTTACGGGGAGAAGAAGAAGGAGAAGAAGGCAAGGAGATAAGCTTCCAAATACTCCTTCACCCCATGCTTATCTCTTAAATAAGAGATAAATATCTTTTACATGAAAAGACCACCTTACCCTTCATACTTTCATTCCTCATAATTTAATCCAATACCATAATATATCACTTTAAATTTCTAAACTTTTTAATAAATTTTACTTTAATCACTAACTTTTGAACTTTTATAATTTAGTCGCTAACTCATAGTTTGGGATGTTACAGAAATTGGTAACATTGGGTGCATTTTTGTTCAGCCTTGCCCAACAATATTTTCAGATCGTGCTGATAACGTCTTTTAAAATAAAGGAGAGATATATGAGAGAAAATATAGATATAGATATTTATATTTTTCTTATTTTGATGAGTACATGAACCCCATATATATAGGGGTAAGAACCAATGTTATTAAAATCAGACCGGACCGACCGGTTCAACCGGTTGAACCGTGAACCGGTGGCCTGTCCGGTACGGTTAACTCCTAAAACCAGATGAGCACAGAACCGATAGAACCGACTGAGAACCGGTAAAACCGGGGTGAACCGGCTAAAAACCGGTGTGAACCGCCGGTTCTCTTTTTTTCTTTAAAAAAAATTAAACCAAACGACGTTATTTGTTAAACACGTCGAGTCGAACTCGAATACTGCTGAGCTCGACTCGAACTCGAAAACTTTAAAAGTAAGCTCAACTCGACTCAAAAACTCACGAGCTAAAAATTATCAAGTTCAACTCGAACTCAAAATATAATATTGAAACTTGAACTCGGAAAGGCTCAAACTCAAAAAAAAAATTAGAAGCTTGATTAAAGCCTGAATTTCGAGCTTAATTGAAGCGAAAGAATAGTTCACTCTGTGCTCACCAAAAGGCTCCATGATTTTGAATGTCAAATTACCTCTAGTATTTATAGAAGTAAGTTGGGATGCTCTTCTATGTTTCTTAGCCATGTGGGATTGTTTTGTTCACATATTTTTACTCTTTAGACTTTTGGGATGCTCTTCTATGTTTTTTAGCCATGTGGGATTATTTTTAAAAAAAATTAAACCAAACGACATCGTTTGTTATGATTTTTTTTCAGCCCCAAATTTATTTTTTTATTATAGTTATATAATTATATTTATTATTTAATATGTTTTACCTTAAATATTATGTTGTAGTTGATTTGAATCATTTTGTTTCACTTGATTTTATGTTTTTAACTTATATATGTTATGACTTGTGATATTTTTATACCTTTTAATATTGTAAACTTAAAAAAAAGTGTTATATATATATTAATATTACTTTGAATATTATGTAAAATTAAAAAAATATTATTTTATATAAATTCCGGTTGAACCGCGGTTGAACCAGTGAACCAATACCTTCACCGTTTCAAGGTCCGGTCCGATTTTAAAAACATTGGTGAGAACTGCTCTCTAATAATTATAATACATGTGAAGAGTCAAGTCCTTTGGCATTTCATCTTCTCAATTCATTGAAGAATGCTAAAGGCCACATAAACTAATAGGAGTAATATTGACATCCACATAATATATTCATAACATATTAAGATTTTTCTAGTATTTAAAAAATATTTTGAATAAAATATTCTAGAGTTGATTAATGAGAACAAAAATAGTAAAAATAAATGAGTTATAATGAACATAAAAGTTTTTGATATAAATGGAAAATCACATATAATGATTTTTTTAAAATTGCAAAAATAAATGAATCATAATGATTAAAATTATCGATCAAATTCAAAATATTATGTCTTTAAAAGAAAATAGAAAAAACATAAATAAGAGAGAAGTGATTTTATTCCTTCTCTCGATCTTAATCAAAAGACCTTAATTTTTTTATTTGTTATTAGATTTAGATAATTATTTAGAGTTAGACTTGGATACTATACGTGAATATTGGTTAATTACTTTTAAAATTGGTTAATTGACTTTTAGATTTTAGAATCGAAGCTAAATTAACTTTTTTTTAATAATAAAATGGATTTCATTAATTAGCCATGAATGGCATCAGACATAACAGAAGCTGCAATAAAAATAGGGTATTCATAATCGAAAGACAAGGCAACCTGGTTAGAGGAAGCACCATGGGCAAGAGTATCAACTACAGTATTAGCTGAGCGTCGGACATAGGCTACACTAATATGGGGATGGCTATCAAGGGGACGGCAGACATCAGTGAGATGAAAATAAGTCATGGATAGATCCACACGTCGATTATAGAGTTGGCAGACAAGGTTGAGGGAGTCACTTTCCACCACCACACGCACAGCAAACAATGTGCAAGCATAGCGAATACCAGCCGTGATCGCTATAGCTTTTACCACAGGAACGTCCCTGCAAAAATCGAACAGTTGAGCAAAACCATCCCTATTCCGCACAATTCTTGTCTTTTATTGAACTAAAATATCATGAGTCATAACTCTCTACATAAACTAAGTACACTTTGGATGGAATTTTTTTTGGTCCACTATGCATGGGATAGGGAAAGTATGTTGGACTTTGAACCTAACTTCAATGCTACTTAAGCTAGGATGAATATGTTGGTAAATTATATATCCTTTACCATCACATAATTACACTTTTCTCATTTATTTGGAAGATGGTTGATTGGTTAGATGAACTTGTAGAGGAATTTCTCATCGCTTGGGATCAAGACTCCAAGTGATAAAGATAAGTTATTAATAAAGTTTTTTCCCTGGTTGGAATGACCAATAGGGATGGTAAACGACTGGGACGAGTGCATATATCTCTTCTTTCATCTCCATACTCACCTAATATTTCCGTATTCACCACCTACCCACCTCCCACAACGAGTAAAATTTTTGAATCCATACCCGTATATGCAGTTATATTCTCAAATCAATCCCCACACCCACTACCCAACTAGATACCCACCACCCATCCCGTACCCACTTGTATCCACCCATTCCCGCCAGACAACAACCTTACAGATTACATAAGATAAATAGTCTATGAAATTATATCTAAATTCATATTGGTCTAAAATTTATGCGGTGGGTAGTTAGTGTACGGGCGGATGTGAGGCAGGCGGATATGGGGCCGGAAAGATCTCAAATCCATCGCATACTCACTACCCACAACAGATATGACTCTTTACATTCACACCCACCTACTACCCATTAAACTTATACACATCTCAACCCCAATTGAAACGGATACGATGCGAAATCTACGAAATTGTACATATCTACCATCCTTAACAACCAAAATGAAAAATGATTTTATCACTTTTCAACATTATTAATAGAAAATTTTACGTAAGACATGAAAGAAATTTAAAGACGTGTAAAATAATAATATGAGATTGTCAAAATAAGAAATAATATTATCAATGGAATATCTAATAAATAAATGTATACAAATGAATGAAAAGCTATATTTTTTTACATTTGATTTTATTTGATTAAAAGAGCAAAGTAGAAATGAATAACCTTGTTGAATCTTCGAGAGTAAAAGAGAAAGAGGAGGAGTTGATTGATGGATTCTAGCGTGAAAGTGAAATTTTATTTGAACAATGTACGGAGATGAGATTTTAAGAAGTGAGGAAAAAGATTAATTATAAATTTTTATTGAAAAAGAAAATTATTTTTTTATATTTTTAAAGAAATTAAATTAAAAGATTAAAAGGTATTAAGATAGATAAAAATGTGTCACATTATATTTTCGTTATTTAGTTAATGAACATAAATGGATGAATAATTTATTATAAATTAATAATATTAATATTTTTAAAATTTTATTAATGAAAATAAAAATTAGGTTTAATATAAAAATAAGTGTCCAAACTATATATTTTTTCTCATTTAGATGTCTAAATTATTTTTCGGTCAATCTAAGTACCTAAAGTTACAAAAGTTACTATTTTAAATGTCACATGCCACATTTTAGTAATTTAGAAAATTTTTATTTAAAATAAAAAACTTAAAATTATATTTTCTTAAAAAACCAACTTTTTTTTTTAAATTTTCTTTTAAAAAAATCCAAACTTTGAAAATCTTTATTTTAATTTCTATATTTATGCCGGCCACCGAGTAAAGAGAGGGGAGGAAGAGGGTACAGGAGAGAGAGGATGGGGGAAGGGGACAACGGGAGGGGGTGGGAGACGGGGCGACAGAGGTAGAGATGATATTTTTTAAAATATAATAATTTATTTTTAAGTTTTTTTCTAAAATAAAATCTTTAAAATAACTAGATTATGACATGTGTCATTTGATGAGATTTTTTAATGGGCGTTACAGTCGAGGTATTTAAAATAGTAATATTTGTAACGTTAGGCACTTAGGTTGACCGAAAAATAGTTTAGGCATTTAAATAGGAAAACGATATAGTTTGAACACTTATTTTTATATTAAGCCTAGAATTAACCCAAAATTATGTTTGTGTAACTAAGATTAGGGTTGTAAATGAAACGATATAGAGTTTGAGTTACTCGAGTTTGATTTGGGCAAAGTTTGATTAGTATTTGAATCGAATGAACTCGACTCGGGCTCGACTCGAGTTTTTAACAATTTAAAGCTAGTTACTTGATATCCTACTTGAAAAAGTTCTTGAGCAACTCGAAAAATTAATATATTAAAATTTTAATTTTTTAAAATTAATTTATTAATAATATTAAATTTTGTATTTTGTTATTTTAAATATAACATAAAATTTTCATGTATTTAAGGTTCATGTTTAAACTTGAGTCTAGCTTAACTTTGAGCTTTAATCAAACTAATATTAAGAATGTTTCGAGTTCAAATTTTTTCAAATTCAATTTAAGTTTCAATTTTTAATTTCGAATTGAGTTGAAAAATTTAAACTCACAAACTTTGAATCAAACTTCAATTTTTAATTTTAAGTTCGAATAAAATGTGATAATTTTAAACTTATGAATTTTTAAATCAAGTCAAACTTAATTTAAAACTTTTAATTCAAATTCAATAATATTCGACTTACTCGAATAACTCCTTCACACACCCCTAACAAAGACAACACCGTTAGGTTAAAGAAGAAAAAGACAAACAAGAACCCAATGTTATGACCTTTAAACCGTCGGATCAAATCTTAACAATCCAAGGGCCGAGATAAAAGCTCTAAAGAAATAAACACTGGATGCGAACCTGTCTTCCTGGGTTCTAAAAAAACCAAAACCCTCATCTCTCAACCTTCCATTGCAATCGCGGCGTATCTGTTCTTAACCAATAAAAGGTTAATCTTTTGTTATTTGATTTATCAGTTATTTATCGCTAACATTCTATAAAAGAAAGCTTTTAGTTTCGTCTGATTTTTGCCACTCTTATTTCATCTCACGTTCCCGTCTTTTCTTTAATACTGCTTCTGGTTGAGATTTACATCTTTTTTTTATATAGGTTTGAAGATGGTTTTCATGTTTGCATGCGTTGCTTTTAGCTATCTCAACTTTTATTCTTTTAGCTTTCAGGCTTAATAACATTGGGCAACTCACAATTTAGTATCTTGTTGAGCTTATGTTTTGTTCTCAAGTTCTTATCCTCTCTGCAAATATCTGATGATATTGTTATCTTTTGTGATTCCACATTCTCGGTTTGTTTTTCACCATTTTTCATTGGCTTTCCCTTCTACTTAATATATTATTGTAGGCATGAGAAGTGAAAGGGTGTGAGGGCAGGTTCTTATTTTAATCTAATTGTTGTCATATTACTGTATGATTGTTTCTTATATTTGATCTATAGTTTCTTTTTATTTATTTAATTTATTCTGATCCGAGTTCTCATGAGCTTATTAACTTTACTTGTTTACTGTTGGAAGCAGATGAATGTGGAGAGGCTCACAAAGATGGCTGGTGCGGTTCGCACTGGTGGAAAGGGTAGCATGAGAAGGTATGATAATTTCCATAGATAAGCTAGCTATATGAAGTTTGTTGATTGCCCATCTGCAAAAATCTGGACATAACTGCTGAAGAGCACTTTAGGAGAGACTCTTGAATCAAGTTCTTGCCTGCTTATTAATTGTTAAGTAGAATCTTTTATCTGTGCTCGTCATCTTTCCAAACTTCAATTTTCTGAATTCTATGCCATTTGGATAAAGTGCTTGAATTTCAGTGTATTTTTATAGTTTGCATATCCTTATCGTGTTACTTTTACTCATGTTGACAGAAAGAAGAAGGCTGTACACAAGACAACTTCCACCGATGACAAACGGCTACAGAGCACCCTCAAGAGAATAGGAGTGAATGCTATTCCGGCAATCGAGGAAGTGAACATATTCAAGGATGATGTTGTTATCCAGTTTATTAACCCAAAAGGTAGATATTGCTTTTCTGAAGTGGACCACATACTTTTTTCAAATGTTTTGCATAGTAACTAATACATGATGGTTTATATTTCAATCCAGGCTTCTATTGCCGCCAACACTTGGGTTGTTAGTGGTTCCCCTCAGACAAAGAGTATGCCACTCTTAACTTTATAGCCTCTGAAAGTTGATCAAATCTTAATTCTTTTTACCCTTTGAAGATTTGCTATCATTAACTCCAGATACATATAGGATGTTGTTTTCTCTCAGCCGTTATGCTGCTTCCCATTGTATTTTATGCTTTGTTTTCTTGACATGTGCTTTTCCCCTATTCCAGAATTGCAGGATATTCTCCCCGGAATCATCAACCAATTGGGTATTGTACTACACTGTTTCATTTTTTTTATTGTTTCCTGATTGCAAATTCATGTAAAAATTTGACCCTTATCGTCAAACTTTAGGGCCGGATAACTTGGATAACTTGAGGAAATTGGCAGAGCAATTCCAGAAGCAGGCACCTGCTGCTGATGGTGGTGCAGCCGCCGCTCAGGAAGATGATGATAATGAGGTACCGGTACTTGTGCCCGGTGAGACCTTTGAAGCTGCAGCAGAAGAAGGCGAAGTTGCTAAATAGTGCTTTTAGAGAGATTTTTGTTGTGATATTTAACATATTTCTCTTTCCTCTTTTACTCTGTTGTTTTGGTTGGTGCACTCCCTTTGTAGTCCTAATGTTTTGGTTCATGTTTCTGGAATTCCTGCTATTGCAGACTTGGTATCAATAGACTGGCAATTGGTAGGGCAGTGGAATTGTCTTTTATGTTTTGGTTGCTATTAGATATGTTGAAAGTATTGATTCCATTTAAATAAATATTGACACTTTTGGAATTAAAAAAAAGCAGTAATAGTGCCTATAAAGTATCGATACTTTATAAAAATGTATCGATACATAATAATATAACAGTTAAAAATATGGCAAAACCAGTTTCATTATGAAAAACCGGTAAAGAGCTACCGGATATGTTGAAAGTATCGATATTTTTTGTACATGTATCGATGTTGAAAGTTATGTAATTTATGTTTCAAAATTTTTAATAGTACTTTATGTTTTCTACCTACAATATTATTTAATAATTTCATTTACACAAAAATTATTGATTGTTTAGATATTTTATAAAATATTATTTAGAATTTAAATTTAACAATTTTAACCAAAGATAATAATAAATATGTAATATCTATGTTTATTATTTTTAATTTAATAATAATATACCGAAACATAAAAATAAATCATTAGACGCGTATAATTAATAATTACTAAATTAATATTTTAAAACTCACTCAAAAGATAACTTTAAATTAATGTTTTTCACAGTGAAATAAGTATGAACACTTATATATATATGTATCGATACCTATATATAATCAAAGTTTACCGGTTATCAAATTTTTTAATAGTTTTTGATGTTTTCTACCTACAACATTATGAGTCTGCCAACATAATAGGTAGCGCTTTACCGAATTTATTAATTATCTTATTAAATTTTCAATCACGTTATTTTTTAGCCATATATCTGTCTTTCTTGAGATAACCCCGGTTTCTGCTGTTCTGTTGAGCATACTAATTCAAGGGGAGGCTGGTTAATCATTGCTTTGTTTAACCAAATTGGGGAGGCAAAACACATGTTTTGCTTCAAATTTTATGATTAATAACTGATCCAATTCTGTCAATGATTCATGTATTCCCCTTAGTCGTACACGTGTGAATAATATTTATTTATATAAAATTTAAATATTCATGATTTAGGGAATTACTATTAAATAATTATAGATTTAGATTTGTAATAAAAATTTAAAATTTTATAAAATAAAAGAACTAAAAATGATTACATTTAGATGCATAAACTAAATTTATAATCTATACACAATATAGGAGTGAATAGGTGAGATACGATGGTCGTTTGAGATTATAAAATTATATTTTATTATTTTTTAGTCAACAAGTTAACTTTTAATTTTATATGCCGTCAATTTTTTAACGAAAAAGGAAGATTTTGAAACACAATGAATAGTTAGCTGACAATTTTATAACTTTTAATAGTCGAAGGATTTAATAAAACAATACTCTATAGTCGATGAATCATCTTATAATTTTAATAATCGAGAGACTCAATAAAGTAAAATCTTATAATCGGTGATTATTTGTGTAATTTACCCAAAAAGAAAGGCCAACGAAATCTGGTCTTAATTCTAGTTATAAGAAATACCAGCTAGGGTTTTTAGTCACTCTGTGGGAGTGAGGACAACCGCATCCAGAAAGCAACCGTAGCAGCCGCAGGTGATTCACTTTATGTATTAATTAATTTTCCATAGAAAATGGTGGTAGTAAAAGATAAATAATCTGTCTCCCGCCTCTATCTCTCTCTTTGTATTTGCTCTGTAAATCATTATAAATTCTTTATTGGGTTGTAGGTAATGAACACTTTCTGTTTGCGTCTTTTATTCTTTGTTAATTCTATAGATCTATAGGAAGAGCATTGCTTTGTTTTTAGATTTTTAATATTTTTGTTTTTGTATTGTTTATATTATGGGGTGAAGAAGCGGAAGAATGTCTCACAGGAAATTTGAGCACCCAAGGCATGGTTCCCTTGGATTTCTTCCTAGGAAGCGAGCTTCTCGTCACAGAGGAAAAGGTATTCCCTTCCATTTTTTTTTTTATTAACAATAATGGCATGTTGATGATGTAGCTGTAGAAATTCTAGTATTGCAACTGATTTGTAGCTACTGTGTTTTATCTGATGTTGTTTTGTGTTGGTGCAGTGAAGGCATTCCCAAAGGATGACCCTAGCAAACCTTCTCACTGCCTTTTGGGGTACAAGGCTGGTATGAGTCACATTGTCAGAGAGGTTGAAAAGCCCGGATCTAGTAAGTTGGTTTTCATCAACTACTCCCCCAATTATTCTTATTGTTTGCTTGTGATGCAGTTATCTTTTTTCCGAGCTATGTAAACATTCACCTGAAAATGCATTGAGCTTCTTTGATTGAGTTACATTTGTGTATCGGTTTATGCATCTTTTAATTTAAAATTGAATTTTACTTCATGTGATATTCTTTATTTCTTTATAGAGCTTCACAAGGAGACATGTGAAGCTGTTACAATCATTGAAACCCCTCCTATGGTGATTGTTGGGGTTGTTGGATATGTGAAGACACCTCGTGATCTCCGCTCATTAAACACCGTCTGTGTAATATCCCAAATTTTGTTTAGTAAAAAAATGTAAGTTTTGAAAAATTTAGTAACTAAAATGAAATTTTGAAAAATTGAAGGGTCAAAAAGAAAAAATGAGAGATGAGAATTTTACAGCTAATTTAATAATATTAAAATAGAGATGGAGTGACATGGAGGTAATTATGAGAATTTATTAAGGGTAATTTGAGTTTTTGATCCAAAATGAATATAAAATTCATTTTTTTAATTATATATTAAAGAAGGAGAGAGATTTTTCTCAAGAAATCTCACAAACTCTCTCTCCATCTTCAGCTACTGCCAAGCCTATACAACAAGGTAAGATTTTTATTTTTGATTTTTGAAGCTATTTTCTTGAAAATTAGACTTCGGTGTAGTTAGGAAAAATGTTCTACATTCAATTCGCTACGTTTGACATGGATATCACTAGGGTTTATGTTCAAGTTCATCTTGAGTTGATGAAGGAAATGTTGATTTCTTGTGTTTTGGGGTTATGAAGAGTTAAGTGATTTTAAAAAATTGGTTGTAAGAATTGATGAATAACCTAAGGATGAAGTTAATGAAAACAGTTTAGATTTTGAATCAGGTAGTGAGTTTGAAAATTCACCAGAAATTCTATAAAAATTATTTGGAGGTGATTTTTATATATTGTGTTCGTATATCAATCTAGTTAACATCAACTTGAAAACATTTACTGAACTGAAATTTCTCTAAAAATTTGTTTCCTTTGAAAACACTTTATTCTAACTTTAGAAATCTATTTTAAAGTATATCTCAACTTATAATTTATTTCTTTGTTATATGAAAATAAAATTATTTGTTAATCAGTAATTTTACTAAACTATGTCTTTTCGTAAAATCTTTTAAAACATAATAATGCAAAAAATTATTGTCATGCATAGATACCGATAAAACTAAACTAAATGGTGTTGATTAAGTCGGTCATTTTCTCCTTAACAATATACTTCATGTCGATTTTTAGATTACCGAGGTGTGTACTGAAGTGGCTTAGCTCAATTATGGCAAATTTTCTATGGGGAAAATTGAGTATTAAAAATAAATTCATTGGGTTAATTGGAGATTGCCTGCAAGCCTAAGGCGTTGGAAGGGATCGGGGTTCCAAATCTTGAGCTTATGAATAGAGCTTTATTAGGAAAGTGGACCTGGAAGTTTGCCAACGAGAAAAACTCCTGGTGAAAAAGGATAATTTGTTGCAAAAAATAATATTAATCCAAATACTATGGAGGTGGATAGTTCGACCTCGTACAAAGCTTCTTGGATATGGAAAGGGGTTGTGAAGAATTGTTGTTTCGATGACGAGTTTGGGGAATGTTTACGAAGTAACTTTGTTGTTGAAGGCGGGCAATGGGGACTCAATAAGATTCTGGCATGACGCTTAACTGCATGGAGTTTCATTGAGGGTACGTTTTCCTCGCTTGTTTGCATTATCAATCGATAAGGAGGGGAAAATCGCCGATTTCAGGAAAATTAATTCGTCAGGTTGTTTTTGGGATATTGTCATGAGAAGAAATCTTGTCAATTAGGAGTTGATGCAATGGAATTAGCTTATGACATTGTTGTATAATTTAAATCTTTCGTCATCGATGGATTATAGTCTTGTATGGGTGGGAGAAAGAGATGGGAGGTTTTCAGTGAAATCTTGTCTTGAAATTTTTCTTGGAACCTCGTTCGATAGTTTTCCTTGGGAAAGAAATGTCTGGGTCGGTGTAGCTCCTCCTAGGGTTGAATATTTTATTTGGCAAGTGGTGCACAAGAAGGTTGCAGTCAAGGTAGAGCTAATAAAACGTGGGGAGCAGGGTATAGGAGATCCTTATTGTCTGTTATGTGGGTTGGTTCAAGAAACGGTTTCTCATCTATTCTTTTCTTGCAAAGTGTTTTGGGGGTTATGGGCTAGCTTTTTGCGCTGGGGGGAGGTTTCCTTTGTAATTCTGGAGTGCCCTGTAGCCTTATTTTCAGTTTGGTTTTATCTTGTGCCACTCTCATGCGTTTGGACCATCATCCCAGGAGCGGTTTTGTGGTCAATTTAGAAAATGATGAATGATATTATTTTTAATAATGGGAAATTAGATTGCACTTTATTATCTTTTCTATCAAGGTACAGAGTGACATCATGGTTTTCTTCAAAATTCCCTAAATTGATGGTCTCTTTTGATAGTCTTGTGGGGGATCTAGTGCTAGCTAATCGACTTATGTTCGATGAAAAAATATCACAAAAGCTAGTCAGTTGGTCTCCTCCACCTACTGATTTTGTTAAAGTGAATGTAAACGGTGCTATGGACAGGTGGTGGTCGAAGGGAGGAATTGGTGGGCTTATCAGAGATGAGAAATGAGTTATGTTGGGTTCGTTCTCAAAAAAAGTGGGATCTGGTCCTTCTATTATGGCAGAATTGATGGCAGCGAGGAGATGTTTGAATCTATTCCTGGATTCGGATTTGTTAGTGAATCGAAGGCTAATTTTGGAGTCCAATAGTGTGGTGGCAGTGGAGTGGATAAAAAATCCATCTAGCTCCACTCAAATGTTTCTATCTATTGTTAAAAATATTGCAGATATTGTGGTCAATAAAGGGGTCATTGTCTGTCATGTGACAAGAGTAGCTAATTGTGAAGCGGATGAATTTGCCAAACAAGGGATTGGTTAAATGATGGGGATTTAATTGGGTTGTTGTTTTTCTATTATAGGTAAATCGGGAACATTAGGGATTGATATTTGTTTGTAATTGTTTGATTAACCTACGAGGTAGTTTTGTTGTAAGGTATAAACATATTCATGTAGGTAGTATTGTTTTGCACTGTGTTGAGTGGGCTGCCATCGTTTTTGGGTGGTAGTCTGATCTTATTGTACTTGGTTCTTATGCAATAAAATACCTAAGGCACTCTTTTCCTCCTTCCAATGTCCGTTGAGTCTTTGTTGCTTGACGGTTATGAAGGGGTTTTTAACGAGGCCTTCCTTTTTATCAAAAAAAAAAAAAATTATACATGCCACTATAATTTAAAAGAAACATCATAGATGTCTTACTGATACTGATGATACATATGTTTTTCCAAAAAGAGATGCTTCGATAGCTTCTTACTAATCGTACTTATCCTTATTAGAACCTACGCATGAAAATTATCACGCGCTAAGTATAACTTAGTGATGCAGTAATAATCTAAGGTGAGAAAATTCTAAAAATATCATAAATCATTAAATGGCAAACCAACTTATCCAAGTCGATTTCTTCACTGAGACCTGAAATTTTGTTTTAAATCATGAACTCATGAAAATTTTGATAAATCATATCTGATAAAATAAGCATACCATGCTTTCTGTCAACTGGAAATCTTTCACAACTTGCATATTCATTTTCATAGCTCAATGCATATTTATGAGAACATAAGATACGTGAGTAAGTTGCGCACTATGCACAATACGGTGCAAATCGTAACTGATACTGAGATATGATGCACTTCAGTGCCATCATAACCTGAATAAGGACCAACAGTGTTGGGCATTGATACACGAATGTACCAAAGCTGATATGATAACATTGATACACGATTGTATCAAAGCTGATAATAGATAAATACTCAACTAATGGCATGCCAAGTGTACTAACAATTATCACTATAGCACAATGGGCTGATGTATCATAATAAATCTATCATAAAAATATCGTGTTTGGTAGTTCATACTCTAAATCATTCATAAAACTGATATAGAATATTATAAAAATATTCTTTATAAACTTTATAAATCATACTGTAAATTGGAATAAGGTTGACTTATCGTAAGTCGTCATCGATCAAAATAATTAAATAAATAACTACATTCACCTTTGCCTCACTACAGAACTTGTATATAATAATCCTAGTCACGAGCTTTTTCATTTCCTTTCGAATCGTTCGGATTGCTAAATTTAACATAGTCTGACAATACCAAATTATAACGCAAAAATTGTTCGAACTACATATTAGTATCGTACTAATATAAGCTCATTTTAACATTTAAAAATCTATAAAATAAAATCGATAACTAAATCGATATCAACCAAACTCATAACTCCGTTATAACTTCAAACTTATCGAAACACTTATGCAATTCCATAAATAATTATTCCCAACATGATTCTTCAACTTTAACCAATTATAAAATTAAACCACATGTTTTAAATTCTTTTTAGAATTCAACTCAACTTTTCCTTTAATTCATAATGGCCCTTCACCATTATGATAATTGTACATTAATTACTAAAATTCCAGCACTTGAATAAAATACCCAAATAATACTTCTTCATTTAAGAACTTGCAAACAAGTCCCCAAAGTTTTGGAACTTTTCGAATTCTACCATCTAACCATTAAAATGAATTCTTTTAGAATTCTTCTCAACTTTCCAATTTATTCAAAATGGTCTCTTACCATTTAACTTCAATTCCAAGCATCCAAAAATATACTCAACGTTTAAACATTACTCTTCATCTTCTAGTCCATTTTAGCTTAAATTCTAAAATTTCCATATTCAGACAACTTGCACTACCTTTAAAGAATCAATATTCTGTATTGATATACACACTGGAATTTAATTTCGTTTCTTCCGTTGAAAACTATACTCGAACACGAATCTATCCACATAAAGAACTCCTGCTAATTCATTCTGTACAATTTATGGTGAATTTTCAAAGTTGACCGACATAATCTGTTTTGTGCAGAATCTGCTGTCCGTTTTTCTGACCTTTCCTCAGTTAAAATTCATATCTTTTTTTATACACATTAAAATTGATACCCGTTTTTTAAACAAAACTATATTGATATACGAACACAATATATAAAAATCACCTCCAAATAATTTTTATAGAATTTCTGCGAATTTTCAAACTCACTACCAGATTCAAAATTTAAATTGTTTTCATTAACTTCATCCTTAGGTTCTTCATCAATTCTTACAATCAATTCTTTAAAATCACTTAACTCTTCATAACCTCTAAAAGACAAGAAATCAATATTCCCTTCATCAACTCAAGTTGAATTTGAACATAAACCCTAGTGATATTCATGTTAAAACGTAGTGAATTGAACGTAGAATATTTTTCCTAACTACATCGAAGTCTAATTCTCAAGAAAATAGCTTCAAAAATAAAAAATAAAAATCTTACCTTGTTGTGTAGACTTGGCAGTAGCTGAAGATGGAGAGAGAGTTCATGAGATTTCTTGAGAAAAATCTCTCCCTTCTTTAATATATAATTTAAAAAAAATTTTATATTCATTTTGGGCCAAAAACCCAAATTACCCTTAATAAATTCCCATAATTACCTCCATGTCACTCATTCATCTCTATTTTAATATTATTAAAATAACTGTAAAATTCTAATCTCTCAAAAAATTTTAACCCTTCACTTTTCTAAATTTTCATTTTAGTCATTAAATTTTTCAAAACTTGCATTTTAGTCACTAAACAAATTTGGGTATTACAGTCTGGCCTCAGCATCTGAGCGAGGAAGTCAAACGTCGGTTCTACAAGCACTGGTGCAAGTCCAAGAAGAAGGCTTTTGTCAAGTACTCAAAGCAGTATGAAAGGGAAGAAGAGCGTTCAGGCTCAGTTGGAAAAAATGAAGAAATATGCAACTGTTATCAGGGTCTTGGCCCACATGCAGGTTATAACAATATTCGACTTAATCTTGTTTTCTTATTTTGCACTCTTTAAGTTTTTGTTTCTTGTGTATGTTTTCAGATTGTAATTCTTTATTAAAACCTGTTTCAAGGTGGGCAGAATTTTCTGACCAAGTACATTACAGATAAGGAAAATGAAGGGATTGAAGCAGAAGAAGGCACACCTTATGGAGATCCAAGTCAATGGTGGAACAATTGCTGACAAGGTTGATTTTGCTTACAAGTTCTTCGAGAAGCAAGTCCCCATTGATGCTGTTTTCCAGAAGGATGAAATAATTGATATCATTGGTGTCACAAAGGGTAAAGGTTATGAAGGTGTTGTCACTCGTTGGGGTGTTACACGTCTGCCCCGTAAGACCCACAGAGGTCTGCGTAAGGTTTCTTGTATTGGTGCCTGGCATCCTGCTAGGGTCTCCTTTACTCTTGCCAGGGCAGGTCAGAACGGATACCACCATCGTACTGAGATGAACAAGGTCTACAGAGTTGGCAAGGTTGGTGATGAGACCCGCTCTGCCATAACCGATTACGACAGGTTAGTCCATTTGTCTGTTTAACTCTGATTATACCCGAGTTATACCTCCAGCAGATTGGAGTGGTTTTGAAGGTCCTGTATAGAGTTCTACAATGTTTTGTGTTTGATTTTTGCTTAATATCATTGATGAATGTGTGGCCTTTTGTTCAGGACCGGGAAAGATGTTTCCCCTATGGGTGGCTTCCCTCATTATGGTGTTGTGAAGAGTGACTACCTGATGATCAAAGGAGGATGTGTCGGACCTAAGAAGAGGGTGGTTACACTTCGCCAGTCTTTTATTAACCAGACATCTCGTGTGGCTCTGGAAGAAATCAAACTCAAGTTCATCGGCACCTCCTCAAAGTTTGGGCACGGACGTTTCCAAACAACACATGAAAAACAGAAATTCTATGGTCGAGTTAAGGCATAAGTTTTCAAACTGGTCAGGAATTTTGGGCTATCATATGTGTACGTTCTGTTTTACCCCAAGCTTAGTTTATCTTATTCTCTTCCTTTATGAAATGAAACAGCTGCGTGTTGTTTTTGTTTTGTCAATCCGGATTGGAACTATGAACTGCTGAGGATTTTCAACAGATTTTGCACTATATATTGGTCTTTTAAACCAACACCCAAATCCGAGGAATGCACCTTTTTTATGTTTTATTTGCCTTTATTATTTGCTATGGTTGCAAGTTGATCATATTCACGGAGTTTGATCTTAGGATGGAAAAACAGTGGATCGTGTTGATTTAGTCTTTGAAGCTGGAAGTCGTGTTCCTTTGAAACTGTAGCATTCCTCACATTTTATTAGTTATCAATTGGCTTCAACAAGTTTATCCCCAGTGTGAGCTGATGTCGTATCGGTATCAGACACAAACATGCCACCGGCTACAATCTATTTTGGATCCCATAGGGATAGGAAAAGAGTGGACAAGTTTAGGACACGGTCAATGAAATGATCGAATGGCAAGTGGTAACTGAGAAAATGAAAGCGGCCAAGAAGAAAAATGCCCTAATTAAATTATATACTATCTTGACTATTATTTGAGTTGGATTAAAAAATAAAATAAAAGTTATTGCTTGAAATAGTGTACTGAAGAATTTTTGAGTTATATACACATCATATAAATTCCTATATTTTTATCCTGTCGTGTTTTTTAAAAATATAATATCAAGATGTTGTGTGGAATTTTAACCGTATTTCATGTCCGTGTCTGGCTTCAACGACGTGAGTCCCTTGATATATTCAAGTGAGTTAGGATATGGTTGATTTATTGTTCCCACCACTTGATTTAGGCTTTGTCAATTGTCTGCTTTTTCAAGCACTGTTGCAGATGAGTTTGACCTTCATCTGTTTCAAGTTCAAAATTTTGACTGAATCTACTGGATTCATAAACCAAAAGCCCTCATATTTGAAAATCCATCAACATGTACTAGGTTTTATTTCCACAAGTCAACTACAAAGAATAGTCCTAAGTTGAACTTTGGAGTCTGTTTAGCCTTTAGGTATCATCGTCT
Organism: Hibiscus syriacus; assembly: GCF_006381635.1. Lineage (NCBI taxonomy): Eukaryota > Viridiplantae > Streptophyta > Magnoliopsida > Malvales > Malvaceae > Hibiscus > Hibiscus syriacus. Next base: position 2,162,604 of record NW_024062765.1, read on the forward strand.
TGAAATGGTTTGAAAATTTCCCTTGTACCAGTTGCAACTTGTATTCATGGAGGCTGCCTTAGTATCTTCCTTTCACTTTTTTGTTTTCCTATATTTGGTTTGATTTTTTGCAGTGAACCATGTTTATGCTTATCCTAATGATTGAACATGTATATCCCGCCCGTGGACAGATATGGCTCTTCATATTTGTGTGCGGAGAATATTTTGATAGCGACAGCATCTGTCAGCAGATCATTGACAATGCGTCTCTGACAACAGCAGCAGCCGTATGATACTTCACATAAAGTAATCGAGTTTGATGTGAATATGACCCTATAACGCATCAATTGGCACATATCAATTTGCTAAACTCTCCAAGTTCGAGTTACATTATCTTAATTTGCAAGTTGCAGAAAAGACTTTTGGTTCAGCTAATGATCTGGGAGTTTGTCACATCTGTCACAGTAATGTAGGACCTTGCAATCTGCCATTTGTGTTGTTATTTGTTCTCGATCGCCATCATTTTTCTAGTGTAAAATGGAATAGAAACTACCATCCCTCTTTTTCACTCCTAGTAAGATTCGTTTGTCCAAGTGCAATGCATCCAGGACAAAACACGAAATAAAATGGTCGACTGTCTGGTTAGAGCACATGTTACTCGTTTCTCTACTTTCGGGGACCCTGCAACAATTTCGGCGTTACGTGGCAAGCTATCGGCACGGACAGCCCCAAAGATGAGGACAGAGCTTTGAAGAGAAAAAAGAGAGACTAAAAATGGTTTAATTACAAGTCATTTTCATTCAGGATAATCAAGTATCTCACCATATCTTGCCAATTATCTTGATTTCGTTCGTTTCTTCGTCCGGGCGTAAATACAACGTTTAAACCAACGTGTGCGTGCTTGCTTGCGCTTAAGTATTAACATTGCAAGGAAAATAAAAGGCGAAATAAGATGTCACCCCCCGTAGTTATTTTTTTTTTCTAAACAGTACGATGTAATTATAAGATATATATTTAAAATTTTTTAATCAGTGTTAATGTATATACATCTTACACATAATTATTTAAATTTAAAATTTTAAAAAAGAATATCTTTTCTTTTAAGCATTAAGTCACTTAATAGGTAAATGATTTCGCAATGAAATTTGAACCAGCTATAAATGGAAGTGGGGCACTGCCGTAATCATATATTTATATATTAAAAATGATATTCTTATTTTCCCAATTATTTCAAATGTTTTATTAACATATATTTCAATAGAGAAAGTGTTAGGCCTGGGAAGCATCTCTCACCAAAAAGGAGAAAAAGGACCACGTGTTGATGAACAATGTGATTTAAAATTAAAATAGTAAAGACAAACTGGTAGGCCAAGAAAGTGGGTGGCCAGTGACAGTCTCCAGATGCAATGAACTTCAACACAAAAAACAAATACATGCAATTCGAAAACAAAATCAAACGTTGCTTCAAGTTTGGACGGGTGTTGTAACAATTATTAAATTGCTGGATGAAAATTGATTTATACGAGATATTAGAAAAATATTTATTTTTAAGTAAGGTGAAATAAATAATACAAAAAGAAAAGTTGATCAGTCGATATAACATCTTTAGAAAATCGATAAGAACACTTGACGTCTTCAGCAACTGTAGCAATAGATTGATTTGTCAAAAAAAAAAAAAAAGACTAATAGTTTGTTGGCGGAGATGAAGAGTTTGAAACCATCAAGTGATTTAATAGACTTCTCAAGAATATCAGATGTCACAGACCACTTCTTCCTACGTTATGGAAAAATAATTTTTTAATATCCATGTAAACCCTTTTTTTTCAACCCATTATCTTAAAATTGTTGCCGTAAAATTCCATATGTTACGGCGTATCAATCGTTTTGAAGATAAATATTAATTTTATATTTTGTATGTTTTAGGGAAGTATCTTGATCGAAGAGGGTGATTGTTTATGTGTCATAGTTCAATCATCCTTGATTGACCTAATAAGATTTATTATTATAACAGTAATATTAAAAATCAATGATAAGTATCCATTTGGATGTAAAATTAATGGCAAGCCATAATATAAAGAAGAAGAATCATTAAGAAGACGGAATTAAATACATAATAAATAGTTACAAAAATCATTTATATATGAATATTTTTCAGTTTGAAATTGTAAATGGATAACGAATATATTGGAAATTCATAGTTGAGTAATTACGTAGGTAGCAAGTTTCTTGGCCCTGGGTTTCACATTACTTTGTTTTAATCGAAGAAATTAAAATCCAAAAAGCTATAAAATCAACAGAATATTGGAATGTCACTTTTGGAAACTATTTCGTTTGGAAAACAATCACTCATCAAGCGTTTCCTTTGTCAAAAATATTAAGCATTTTACATACTTTTTAAATTGTAATCGAAGCTAAGCACGAGCGGTTTAGTCCACCTCATCAATAGCAAAAGTTTTGTCAAAAATCTTTGCCGAAAAACTCACCCACCAAAATCAGGTGTGCGACACGGGTCGGTTGGAATTAGTCAAGATGAAACTTTAAAATCGAGAAGGTAATAAAAATATAATAATAAAAGCTTTAATTATTTACTTATTTTTAAAACCATTCGTCGTGCTGTGTGGTTGGGCCATTTTTTATTTGATTTGATGTTGGAAACTCGTCTAATACTTCTCACTTCTTCCTTCGCCGACAAATCCAACCCTAAATTTGCCTGTTCGAACCCACTCAGGGATGGACGAGGGGCAGTGAGAGATGCAGTTACCCCTTTAGAAATTTTAAATCTTTATAGAATTTAAATACTTCTTATTTTCATCTGTCGGAACCGTCTTTCAGGTGAGTCGGGAATTGGGCTTCGACTTAGAAAAATGAGTTAGGAGTCACCACCGATAATTTATTTTAAAAAGAAAGGTTGATCGGATACCTTATTTCTTACCTGATTTGTGTTTTATCAAAGACATATCGGATTCGGGAGTCGGTTACAGTCAAGGAAGGGTTAGCACCCTTGAACTGCCCTTTCGGTACTATGTAATTTTCAGTTGTCTTTAGTTATGAAAATTGTAGCTTTAAATTAAAAGGTAAAATAACGATCACAATTACTTACAATTAATTAATTTGAAAGCGTACCATTAAAAAGTCAGGAAACATGTTAGATAAAAAAATGTGATAAAAATAACAAAATAGAAAATAAATGAAATATAGAAGATAAAATAAAACAAATAAAAGAAAGAAAAAGAAAAGAATAATAATAATAATAAAATAAAGATAGCAAGTAAATAAAATAAAACAAAATAAAAATAAAGAAACGAAAAGAAAAATAAATAAATAAATAAAATAAACGGCATAAAAAAAATAAAGCCCATAAAAACAAATGAAATAAATAAAATACTAGAAATAATAGTGAAATAATATACATAGTAAATAAATAAATGCAAGAGAAAAAAATAAAATAAAATTAGATAAATAAAATATATATTAGATAAACAAAATAATAAGATATAATATCTAAAATAGAAAAAATGAATGAATATATATATATAATAGTAATAACGATAATAAGACTAAAAAAAGGTGAAATATATATATAATAAAACTAATGAAATAATAGTAATGAATAAAACCCAAGAAAATAAAATTATATATATATAAAATAGGGGATTAAATTAAAATAAAAGTAAAATTATGGAGTAAATTTCAAAGAGAATTGAGCCTTAAAATAGATTCAGGGGGCGAACGATAGAGTTAAAACAATAGAGGACCAAAACCGCGGTTTACCCTTTAACTAACAAAAACATATGGATCCTTCCCCGGGTCGGGTTGACACGCGGGTCACCGCACGGGCTGGGTATAATGTCCAATAATTTTTTTAACTTTCATTTCTCTTCTCTCACGCCAAACACCCCTTCCCCGAAATCTTTAAATACTCTCACTTGTTCTTCAAGAACCCAGAAAACGCTGCCTCCCCACCTCTCATCGGCGACAAAAAAATTTATTTTATTTTTTAAAACACTTTGAAAGCTTTTCAAAACCCCCTTTTCAAAAATCATTTTTTTTAAAAAAAGAATGAGCCTCAGGGTAGATATAGGTTCGAAGATCTCGACCGCTACCCCCTGTTCATCGGTGTTTCAACACACGTAAAAAGAAAGAAAATCACCATGCATGCGAGCCACGATCCGAGGTAAAACAAAATGATACCTTTTATTCTCTCTTTCGAAATGCTCTACAAGTGCTCAGACCTTCTTTGTGTTTACTATTGTAAATTTATGTGTGTTTTGCCTCGTGGTAATCTCTATGATATTTTGTGAAAATTGTGTGTACAATGGATTCGATTACATAGTATTTTATAGGGGGAAACCCTATTTTTAGACTCCTAATCATTCTAGAAATCTAATGCTTGTTGGTTGCTTTGGAGTCCTGCTAACACACGTCCTTTATATTTGTTGAACGTGCGAGGAACGACCATGAAAAACGACGTGCAGTTGACCAAGCGATGCTGGATGAGAGGGGGCTACAGTAGTTAGGGTTTCCAAGCTAACCCTAAGTGGCATCGGGTCGTGGGCTGGTTTGCGGGTCGCTCCAAGTGCTGTTGCAAGTGGGCCACGTGGCCATTTCTGTTGGGCCATATGTTTTGTAAACGTTTGTTGGGCCTGCAAATGTAACAAATAAATGAATGAATATGTATATATATTATATAATAAAGTTTATAATAAAAAAATATATCATATAAAATGGTATCCATGGACGAAATTTAATGTCTTCACCTGTCCCTCTTTAATTGTTATAGTGTAACTAAAATAGAGCAAACATTAAAACATAAATTTCGGCCATATCGAATATCTCTGTCGTAGAGTTGAAATCCGATATTTGGATTAAATCACGAAATGACTCCCTTGTCGTAAGGTTGAGTTGAAAAATCTTAGCACGATATCTTTCGTTGTGAAGTTGAAATCGAACTCAGAGTATTAAGAAGTGACTCATGGATCATCTTCTGGCCCAATATACTTCATCGTGAAGGTGAACCTTGTCCTGAAGACTTCGATGTTGTTATATTACAGATAACTCCTTCGTCGTGAAGTTGGGTTAGCTTTGGGATACGATACCCTTCGTTGTGAAGTTGGAATCGTATATGGCCCTTTCGTCGTGAAGTTGAGCCTAGGAATTGGATATCATTCGTTGTGAAGTTGAAATCCAATGTAAGTTGCGTGTCTCGAGGCCAATATCCTTCGCTGTGAAGTTGAAATTGACTCTGAAACTAAAAAGTTTATTGACAGACACTCATTCTTTGAGTTGGATATCCTTCGTCGTGAAGTTGAAATCCAATCTAGAGATGGATGATGCTTGTGTGCACGATTCCCTTCGTCGTGAAGTTGAAACTGTGGGTGGCCCCTTCGTCGTGAAGTTGAGCCTTGACTTGAATATCCTTCGTCGTGAAGTTGAAATCCTAGCTTGTACTGTTTCGAGTCCAATATCCTTCATCGTGAAGTTGAAATTGGCTCTAAATGAAACTGAGAAGCCCTTTCGTCATGAAGTTGAGCCTCGAATTGGATATCGTTCGCCGTGAAGTTGAAATCCAATGTAGAGTTGACATGATATCATTTGTTGTGAAGTTGAAATCGTGGATGTGGGCATGATATCCTCCGTCGTGGAGTTGAAATCATGAATTGTGGGTACAATATCCTCCGTCGTGGAGTTGAAATCGTGGATGACCCATTCGTCGTGAAGTTGAGCCTTGATTTGGATATCCTTCATCGTGAAGCTGAAATCCAAGTATTGTTTGGCTTCAAGTTATATATCATTCATCGTGAAGTTGAAATATACTCTCGAGCAAATTGTGTTGTTTTGAGTCCAATATCCTTCGCTGCGAAGTTGAAATTGGCTCTAGCTAAAACCTACAAAGTTATGCATATATGTGATGTTATGGATGCAATGCTCTTAGGTATGCCTAACATGCATATGTTATTTTGGGTTCTGGAGAGAAATATCGATCTCTGGTTGCCTATCTGGAATCTTGATTCTAGAATCTTGAAGTTCTGATTCCCGATCTTGAATTCTTAACGTTCAAATCTGATGTGCACATTCTATTTTTGCTTGATTTGGGAAATGCTTCTTGACCATCTCAAGTATGTACATGAGCCTTGATCGGCTTCCGGGTACCTGTACTTTTCAACGAATCTTTATATAATAATATGCAATTATCTTTTTCAGAAGTAAACAAATCATTAGGTTTAAATTCAATCTAAGATGCTCAAAGGGAATTGATTTAGAGAAAAGATTGTTTTTATTCATTAGGGAAAAAGAACAAATAATACATGACAAACATTCTGGAAAATGAAAATGAATGGATGTCTTAGATCTCAATAATGCGGGCACTTCTGAGCTGAAAAGCCATTAGGTAACCTTGACGCAACCTTTGTCAAGGAATCTTCGAAAATATGACAATGTTCTTGAGCGTGCAACCTTTCTCCGACTCGTTGAGTTTGTAGAAGGTTCAGATGCCGGGATGTTTCCACTATCTGGATCTCTTGATCAATATCAAAATTGCCCTTCCGGGTTTTTAACTTGGACCCATCCTTGGTTGCAAGACACCCTTTGCTGGTTTTCATCTTGAACCCACCTTATTTTTTATTTTCTCTTTTGTTCTTTTGTTTTTTTTTTCAATTTAGGGCGCCCTTTCGGGTTTTCACCCTAAACGTTTCTAATTTTGTTCCTTTTATTCTTATTCTTCAACTTAGGACGCCCTCTCGGGTTTTCATCCTAAGTGAAGTATTTCTTGACTTCATCCGAATTGATGGATGTGGCAGTTCAGGTCCGTCCATTTCAGTCAGGACAATGGCTCTTCCGGAAAGGTCTTTTTCACATAAGGTCCTTCCTATTTGGCGTTCATTTTCCTCGGAAATCTTTCTGAACGGTAAAATTCTTTTTAACACCATATCTCCTTCACAGAATATTCTCGGCGCACCTTCTTGTCATGTGCTCGAATCATTCCTTCTGATAGATTTGACCATGGTGAATGGCTTTCAGTCTCTTTTCATCTATCAGGTTCAGTTGATCATATCGGGATTGCACCCATTCTGCATCATCCAGTTTGACTTCGGTCAAGACCCGAAGTGATGGGATCTCTACTTCAATGGGCAACACTGCTTCCATTCCATAAGCGAGTGAAAATGGAGTTTCCCCAGTCGAGGTTTGTACCGAGGTTCGGTAGGCGAACAAAGCAAAATGCAACTTCTCATGCTAGTCTTTGTAAGTCTCGGTTATTTTCTCCACTATCTTCTTAATGTTTTTGTTTGCTGCCTCTACTGCTCCGTTCATCTTTGGTCTGTAAGTAGTAGAATTGTGATGCTTTATGTTGAATTGTTCACAAGCAGCGTCTATCATCTTGTTGTTCAAGTTTGTAGCATTATCGGTAATGATCCTTTCAGGTAGACCATACCGACATATAATTTCTTCTTTCAGAAACTTACAAATAGTGTATTGAGTGACACTGGCATACGGCGTAGCCTCTACCTATTTCGTGAAGTAATCGATGGCCACAAGAATGAATCGGTGACCATTTGAAGCCTTCGGATGGATTTGTCCGATAACATCCATGCCCCACACAGAGAAAGACCATGGTGACGTCATTACATGAAGTGAATGAGGTGGAACATTGATTTTATCTTCGTAAATTTGACATTTATGACATCTTCTAGCATAATTGATTCAATCACTTTCCAGTGTGGACCAAAAATATTTGCATATCATTATTTGTCTTGACATCATATGTCCATTTGCATGTGTTCCACAAACTTCGTCATGTACTTCTTCCACTATTATTTTTGCCTCTTCAGCATCGAGGCACCTTAACAGGACTTTATTATGGCTTTTCTTGTACAAGACCTCCCCGTCAAGGACGTATCCAGCTGTCATCCTTCTGATGGTTCGGTTTCGGTGGCTTCCTCTGGATAATTCCAATGCTTGATATACTGCATAATGTTGTGGTACCAAGGCTTAGTGTCTTTCACTTCTTCAATTTGGTAACAATAAGCTGGGTACTCATACGATTGTATGTCAATTGACATCATTTTAGACTCCCCGCCAGCCTTGAATGCGGCTACCAAGGTAGCCAAGGCATCAACCATTTGATTTTATTCTCTTGGCACATAGTGGAAGGTGACTTCATCGAATTCTTCGACCAGATCCAGTATTAGCTTTCGGTATTCCATCAGCTTTGTATCCCTGGTTTCCCATTCTCCACGGAGCTGATAGATTACTAATACCGAATCTCCGTATATCTGCAAGGTCTTTATGTTTTGCCCCAGTGCAGCTCGAATTCCCAAGACACATGCTTCATATTCTGCCATGTTATTGGTGCAATCGAAGTTTAGTCTGCTGGTAAATGGGTAGTGATTCCCTTCCGGAGAGATCAGGATTGCCCCGATACCATGTCCTAATGCATTTGATGTACCATCTAAATACATTCTCCAGGAACTGTCTACTGGAGCACTTATTTCTTCTAAGGTTATAGCCATCAGGTCTTCGTATGGGAAATCAAAGTCCAATGGCTTGTAATTCTCATCGATTCTACTTGCCAATAACTCTGATATGACACTTCCTTTTATTTCTTTCTGGCTCACGTACTCGATGTCAAATTCAGACAAGAGCATCTGCCATCGGGCTAACCTTCCAAATAGAGCAGGTACACCCATCATGTACTTTAAAGGATCTAACTTGGAAATCAGCCAAGTAGTGTGATACAACATGTATTGCTTGAGTCTCTTTGTAGCCCAGAGTAGAGCATAACAAACTTTTTCGATAGGAGGATATTTGACCTCACAATCGGTTAATTTCTTGCTCAAGTAGTAGATGGCTCTTTCCTTCCTTCCGGACTCATCATGTTGACCCAGGACACACCCTATTGAGTTCTCGAATATGGAGAGATACAAGAACAGAGGTTTACCTGGGATATGGGACATTAGGACAGGAGTGTGAGACAAATACTCCTTTACTTTCTCGAATGCAATTTGACAGCTTTCATCCCAAGCTCCAGAGTTGTTTTTTCGGAGAAGGCGAAAGATTGGATCACACTTATCGGTTAACTGAGATATGAACTGTACTATGTAATTCAATCTACCCAGAAAACCTCAAACTTCCTTCTATATTCGTGGGGGAAGATTTTGGATAGCCTTAACTTTATCGGGATCAACCTCAATGTCTTTCCTGCTGACTACGAAGCCTAATAGTTTCCAGATATTACCCCGGAGGTGCACTTGCTAGGGTTCAGTCGTAGTTGTAACTTTCTCAATCTCTGGAAGATCTTTCTTAGGTTCTCAACATGTTATTCACGGTTTGTACCTTGATAATCATGTCGTCGACATAAACCTCAATTTCTTTATGCATTATGTCGTGGAACAAGGTCACCATAGCTCTCTGATATGTTACCTCAGTATTTTTCAATCCGAAAGGCATTACTTTATAACAGAAAGTTCCCCATATTGTGAAAAACGTGATCTTCTCCATGTCTTCAGGATGCATCTTAATCTGGTTGTATCATGAGAATCCATCCATGAATGAAAAGAAAGTGTTCCCGGCTGTGTTGTCCACCAAAGTGTCAATATAAGGTAGAGGGAAGTTGTCTTTAGGGCTCGCCTTGTTAAAGTTCTGATAATCGACACACATGCATACTTTCCCTTTTTCTTCGGAACATGCACTATGTTGGTCACCCACTCCGGATACTTGGCTACCTGGAGAAAACTAGCATCGAATTGCTTCTTGACATCTTCTTTGATCTAGCATTTCTGGTCGCATTCTCCGTAGCTTTTGCTGCACGGGTTTGTATTCTGGTTTGATTGGCAGTTTGTGGACTACTATATCTGTGTCTAACCCCGGCATGTCTTGATACGACCAGGCGAACACATCTTTGTATTCATGAAGTAAGACTATCAAGTTTTATCTTGCTTCAACTGAAAGAGTTGTGTCGATTTTAACCTCCTTTCTATCTTCTTCAGTACCCATATTCATGACTTCGATCGTCTCCTCATGTGGCAATATTTGTTTATCTTCTCTTTCTATCATTCTCAACAATTCGGTAGGCAAGTTGCACTCCTCTTCATTGTCGAATTCATCAAATTCCTCGAGACAAATGGCCGATTCAAAATCCACTTTCGGATTAGGATCATCAGTGCATGTATTATCGTTATTTGGGGTCTTGAAGGATCAACGAATATATGTATGCGTGAGAGGAAATATCCCACACAAAACAATTAAATAATTAAATTCGAAAGAGAATGAGATGGCATACTGAAATGAAGGAAATATAAAATGAATTCAAGGAAAATGAAATAAAATAATTGTTTGTCATGAAGAAAATCCGCATCTTTTATTGAATTAAAATCAAAATGTTTATTCACCCTTACAAAAGATCACCATTGGCCCGGGTATAGGCAAATAGGGATATTTCGAATATTACTCTGAAAGATTCTTGTAAACCACAAGTAATTCTTCCACCGACTAACTGCTAGGCACGAACCCAGGTGGCAAAGGGCATATTTCGGATCTGTCTTCGTTGTCAACATCTTCTGCGGTCATGACATTGATGCTCAAATTTTCCAGAGCCGCTTCTAAATCAGATGAGGTGGTCTCAAACACATAACCACCTATCTTTAATGTGTTATAAAGAGGCAGGAATAGCATGGGCTCCTATTGAAGTTTATTTCCAGTCAACCTAGCTAATCTTCTCTCCCGGTTCTTCTGGATCTCCTTATTCTTTTCATGATAACTGGGCTAAAAACCGAGCCCAAACTGATCTAGTTTCGAAATAGAAAGGACTGGATTAATCATTCCTTGCATCAGCTTCCTAAACCCCCTTTCAGTCTTAGCGCCTCTTCCTAAAGTCTACATGATCTTTATTCTGGTACACTTGGAAAATCAGGGTTTAAGAATCCTTCTTCCTTCCGCCACGAATATGACATTCACAAATTCCAGGGAGCAGAATGAGCACTCCATCGCTTCCTCATCTACTTGGATGTATGGGGCCTCCGTGGTAACACTTGCCACGATATCTTCCTCAGTATTGATAATTACTAAGGCCCCGTCAATAACAAATTTAACTTTTTTGGTAAAGTGTGGAAGGTACTGTACCTGCTTGATGAATCCATGGCCTTCCTAAAAGACAGTTATAGGACGATATGATATCCATCACTAGGAACTCAACATCATAGGTGGTAGGTCCAATGGTTAGTGGCACCTTGATCTTGCCAATTACCTCTCTTTTGGTCCCATCAAATGCTCGGACCACGTTCTGATAGGTTCTCATATGAGAGGTATCTATTGGCAGCCTCTTCAATGTAACCAAAGGCATTACATTCAGGGCTGAGCCGTTATCGATTAAAACACTTGGTAACTCATGCCCCTTACAATAGGTACTAATGTGTAACGCCTTTGTTCGGCCTCTTCCTTCAGATGGGATCTCATCATCTGAGAATAAGATGAGATTATCAGCTTGAATATTATTCACTAGTCGATCCATCTTGCTGACTAGTATGTTTTTCGGCACGAACGTTTGATTTAGGACTTTTAACAGTGCTTCTCGGTGTACCTCTGAGTTCAATAATAGTGCTAGCATTGAAGTACGCGTAGGTAAGCTGTGGAGCTGTTCAACAAAAATGTACTCACTGTGCTTCAGGAATTTGAGGAATTCTTTAGCTTTTTCCTCCTTTATAGGTTCGTTTCTAGCTAACACATCTTCCTTAAAGGCCTCTAGTGATCTCTGCCCCATTCTGTTATCACCTTCTTTGGAAGTACTCACCTGCATTTGTACTTCCACAGCACTTGTCGACTATCCTTATATTGAAAAGGTCGAGGTGCTATGATAACCACCTTGGCTTGAGTTGTTGCTGTCATTTTTGCCTTAGGGGTAATTATTAAAGGACTACCCCTGCCGTATTTCTTGTCTGATTCTCTAGTAGCATAAACGCTTGCCTCTGGGGAATCCTGAATTTCTTCATAAAAATTCAGATTTTTCTTGTCCATCATGAGTTGGACTAATGACTTGAATTCTGGGCATTCTTGTACTTTATGCCCTTCTTCGTTGTGGTAACATCAATGGTTACCATCTTCAATCTTTGTTGCACGTGACCGGGGTGCAAGAAGCCCTGCCTTCACCATTTGGCTCCATATCCAAGCCAAAGGAGCTTTAACTTCTGAAACACTGGTTTTAACTCTCTTGCCATTCTCGATGGTAACTACATTGATTCCAGTCTCCGGATGATTAGGCAAGGGATTCTGGGCGACGTTCGGTGTTCCAGAGTTAAAATGGATTCAATTCTTATTCTGCATTCGTAGTACAAACCTCTTGAATGCGAGACAGTTTTCGATTGAATGACCCTGTATACCGCCATGATATTCACAGTGGGCATTTTCGTCAAACCATCTCGGATAGGGGGCTTTATTGGATCCATAGGGTAGGGTGACACCGCGTGAGTGTCGAAGAGCTGTTGGTACAACTCTTTGTATGTCATGGGAATGGGATCGAACTATTCCCTCTCCATTTCCTTTTTTGGTTCTCTATGAGTTTTGTTAGAAGTATCGGATGGTACAACTGCAGTGGTTTTTGAACTTGAGATCGTAACACCTTTGTTAGTGTTGTAGGTATTGACATTGTTGATCTCTCGCTCTTTGTTCTTCATAAGAGGCTTCTTGCTGGAGTCTCATCCCTTAATTTTCCTTTGTTTTATAGCTAACTCGATCATCTCACTAGTCATAACTAGATTTTAGAAACTTCCCGATATGATTGCCACTAGGTGCTCAAAGTAAGGTGTCTTCAGGGTTTGTACAAACAACTTTCTAGTTTCCTTTTCATCTAAGGGTGGATGAACTTGCACAGCCAAATCCCTCCATCGTTGTGCGTATTGTCGGAAACTTTCATTATGCTTTTTCTCCATGCTTTGTAGCATAACCCGGTCTGGTCTCATATCATTGATATGCTTGTACTGTTCTAAGAAAGATTTGACTAAGTCTTTCCATGTCTTGATATGAGTTCGGCTGAGCTGGTTGTACTACCGGATAGCTAAGCCGAATAAGCTCTTCTAGAAGCAATAGACCAGGAGTTGGCCATTTCCCCCATATCCTGTCATATTCTAACAGAACATAGTGATATGGGCTGAGGGCCAGCTGTTCCCGTCGAACTTCTTGAACTTCGGGACTTTGAATTTTGGTGGAGTACCAGATGAGGAACTAGGCTCAGCTCTAATACAACCATTCCATAATAATCATGGTCCCCTTGGACCATCTTCATATTATCTTCTCTTCCATCTTCTTTGCCTTATCCTCTTCGTCAAAATCCGGGATAGGGCAGTCGTCCGGATGACTGTCAAGGTTGGTTGCAGAAGTTTGTATGTTTTCAACCGATACAACTTTCTATTTTGTGGCAGAAGAGTCACCTACAGTCCGAGTAAGATCTCGGATGAGACAACCACTTGTGGGGTAGGTGATATAGCTACCATCTCGGATGAATCTACCCTAGGTGCACTGGCCTACTGTAAACTCGACAACTTAGCCACGATTTGGTCAACCAAAGATTATTGACTTTTCGTGATGGAATCCAGGGTACTCTGACTATTTTGGATTATCTTATCTTCGAGTTCTTTCTGCAATTTTGCCATGTTCTCCTCAATTTTCTCGATTCTAGCTTCTATTTGTCTCTTCTTTGCTCAAGTATTATGCAGATGATGCGTATCTAATGCTTGTGGTGGTAAACTTGGTGTTTGATCTTTCTCTTTCTAAGACATGTTCTGTTAGTTAATATGAATGTAAAAACATGGAAAAAAATAAAACATAAACATGAAATATAAAATATAAAATGCAAGGTATGCAATGCATGATATATGTAATTTAGAGGTATTGATCCAGAAAAGTGTCCATTATTATAAATAATCCTTGTTTAGAAAAAAATTGTTTTATCTTTTAAGAGACATAAAAACAATCAAAGGTACATCCAGACTATATCCTCTAGACCCCGAACATCTTGTAGTAGGTTGACAAGTCTTCTGCCTTCATCTATCACTGGTTGAATGCCTTGCGAACCACTCCAGCTTCCCTTGTCAGGCCGTGTAGATGACGGGCTGCCTTCTGCACTTGATCCAGGAAATCTCAGATGACTACGTCTCTAGCCTTCACCCTTTGTTGTGCTTGCTCCCAACGGAAACGCCAATGTAAACCTCCGCCAAAGGGCAATATTTGAAGCTCGCTCGCTTTCTTCTTGAACCCATCTACAATAACTTCTAACTCAACTATTGTCTTGCCATATCTCTCATGTTGTTTCTCTAGATCAACCACCCAGATTCTCAAGCGCTGGTTATGATGTTGACTATCTGCTAAGCACCTTTGAGTAGTCTTCAGCTGTTCCTTCCAAGCTCTCTCATCAGGCTCTTCGAACTTCCTTTTCAGGTTGTGAGCTTCGTCTTTCCAGTACTCATAAGTTATTTTCAAAGTGGAGTTATCTTTAACTTTATCTTGATACCCCTTTCTCAAGTCTTCGAGCTCGAAACGAACTTTCTTATATTCTTTCTCCAGTTTGTCTACCCGATCTTTCTGAGTGTTGGTATTTAGCTTCCACTGATAGCGTTCAGCTTCAAGTTCCCTTACCCTCTGCTTCAGCTCGTTATTCACAGCTTCAAATTCTACCTTTGCTATCTCAAGTTCAGAAGGGACATGCCTAAGATATTCATCCATGGTCTGGGTATCTTCATAGTCCGGCACCGGGGTGTTGTCGTTTTTCCTCAATCTTCGCTACTCCACATAATCCAGAGTAAGCATATCTTTGGCAGCTACGACATCCATCTGGAGCACTTTCTTTCATGACTCGGTTGCATCTTTAATCATCTTCTTATAGCCGTCACCATGATACATAAACTATGATCTAGCTAGTCTGCTTATTGTTGGGATAAACTGACGTGCCCCATACTGTCTAAGTGCTAATAACGGAGCATACCCAACTGCACCCCATAGTCCAAGTAGGGTCATAGTAACAGAATCCCCACACCGGAAAAGAATGTCACTGAGGAACAACCAGGGGGCTCTCCAGGCAATATCTCAATCTTGAAGATGAGTGGAGACTTTTATCCACTTTTCCTTTAAAGTGCCTTCATGCCATTTCATAGTGATGAACTCTCCCAAAGGTGAATAAGTGGTGTTGAATCGGCGGTAGGTGACCCCGTTAATCTTCTAGAAGTGGCTGTGAATCCAGACTTGAAGGAGCTAAGCACACCCAATAAACCTTCCTCCGCCAGTTCTTCTGCAATGGTTGAGAGATCGAAAGGTTTCGGCTAAGATAGCCGGTGCTGGGTTGACTAGCCTCGGAAGTTGTTCAAATAGCTCCACCACAGTAGCATCAATGTATCCCAAATTCTTTGGGAATATAATCAGACCATACAGACCCAGTGCGAACAGATCAATTGTCTTCCACTCATCGGCGTGGTTCTTCATCAGTTGCTTGATATGAAGTCAAGCAATTTCTTCCACGCTGGCTTTACATCGAGCCCGGTCAGTTACCCATTTTTCGTCAACCCCGACAACCTTGTCCAGTGCATTTTTAATGGCTGACTTTTTATGTGTTTAATGTAGGCTCGCTCCAGTTTGATGCTTTTACAGTGTATCAGTGTACTGCACTCCTCGATTGTGGGCACCATGTCCTCCTGGTTAAAAGTGAAGCAATTGTATCCCGGGTTCCATAATTGAACCAAGGCTCTAATTAAGGGCTCATCAGTCTTGACATGAAGAAAAAGTGCAATGTCACCGTACCGCTGGCTGAACCTTTGTTTCTGGTCACTCTTTCAACTGTCCCAGATGTCCCGAAGTTCTTCCACATCGTTCTGCTTTAGGCTGATAGAGGCGTAGCTAATCAGCTCTGACACATAGCTTCCTTGAAGACTGTCTCCCTTTTCCTTCTGAGTCTTCTCAGACCATAGTAGTACCTTGGGGTTTTTTATCTCTTGTATTGCAACACCTTTGTCCATTAACTCAAATTATTTTGTGTGTAACAAACACTTTTTTAGGGATCAATAGCCTCTTGTTATGATGCAAATGCTAAAAAAAATAAACACAAAGGCAAAAAGTTAGTAAAATAAAAAAAATGATGAAAGAAAGAACTAAAAGTAAAAGATAAAAAAACAGCATGATTAGGGTAAAAATATCCTAGGTTTTAGAATGCGGTTTCGGGGTAGGCTCTAATTCTCCATAGTCTCCCAGTTTAGGTTCTAAAAAAAGTACCTGAATTCTCCTTGCCATTGCCCCCTTAGGCTTGCCAGACCCTTTATCCTAAACCCATCACAGGCTTATGTGGACTAAGTTAAACTCTAGAGAACACATTCCCTTATGTCTGTGAGGTGAATAAATTCACACGAAGACATAAGGTATATGAATCCCGAAGGCTACTTGTTATGCCTGTGCGGTGAATAAATTCACACGAAGGCGTCGCTTTTACCCCCCACTTAAATAGGGTTCAGAGCTCATATTTAGAGCCTTAAGTGAAAAACAAGTTTGGAATGCTGAAATCATTAGAAAACGGTTAGTATAACTATTTACTCGAAAATATAATCGAAAGTAAGCAATAATGATCGAAATATTACCTTAAAATTTAAACTTACCCTTTGCGTTAAAAGAAAACTGAAAATTACCTTAGCATGACTCACTTACCTGTCCCTAGTGGAGTCGCCAAGCTGTCAGAACCGTCTTTCGGGTGGGCTCGGAATTGGGCTTCGACTTAGAAAAATGAGTTAGGAGTCACCACCGATCATTTATTTTAAAAAGAAAGGTTGATCGGATACCTTATTTTTTACCTGATCTACGTTTTACCAAAGACGTGTCGGATTCGGGAGTCGGTTACAGTCAAGGAAAGGTTAGCACCCTTGAACTGCCATTTCGGTAGTATGTAATTTCCTGTTGTCTATAGTTAAGAAAATTGTAACTTTAAATTAAAAGGTAAAATAGCTATCCCAATTACTTACAATTAATTAATTTGAAAGCGTACCCTTAAAAAAGTCAGGAAACGTGTTAAATAAAAAAACATGATAAAAACTAAAAAAATAGAAAACAGATGAAATATAGAAGATAAAATAAAATAAATAAAAGAAAGACAAAGAAAAGAATAATAATAAAATAAAGATAACAAGTAAATAAAACAAAATAAAAATAAATAAACGAAAAGAAAAATAAATAAAATAAAATAAACGACATAAAAATAAATAAATGAAGTAAAAAAAACAAATGAAATAAATAAAATACTGGAAAATAATAGTGAAAATAATATATACATAGTAAATAATAAATAAATGCAAGAAAAAAAATAAAATTAGATAAATAAAATAGATATAAGATAAACAAAATAATAAGATATATATAAAAATAATAATATTAATAAAATAGATAAAGGGAAAGAATATATATATATATATACAAAATAATAAGATATAATATCTAAAATAGAAAAAATAAATAAAAATGAATGAATATATATATATATATATATATATATATAATAAAACTAATGAAAATAATAGTAATGAATAAAACCCAAGAATATATATATATATATAAATAGGGGATATTAAAATAAAAGAAAAATTACGGAGTAAATTTCAAAGAGAATTGAGGCTTAAAATAGATTCAGGGGGCGAATCGATAGAGTTAAAACAATTGAGGACCAAAACCGCAGTTTACCCTTTAACTAACAGAAACATGCGGATCCTTCCCCGGGTCGGATTGACACGCTGGTCACCGCACGGGCTTAGTATAAAGCCCAACAATTTTTTTTAACTTTCATTTCTCTTCTCTCACGCCAAACACCCCTTCCCCCAAATCTTCAAATGCTCTCACATGTTCTTCATAAATGAAGAACAGGGTCGTGGTTCTTCAAGAACCCAAAAAACGCCGCCTTGCCGCTACCGTTGTACGGCGTCGACTGCCGTTCATCGGTGGAAAAAAATTAATTTTATTTTTTAAAACACTTCGAAAGCTTTTCAAAACCCCCTTTTAAAAAATAAAAAAAAATCAAAAAAGAATGAGCCTCGGGATAGATCTAGGTCCGAAGATCTCGACCGCTACCCCCGTTCATCGGTGTTTCAACACACGAAAAAGGAAAGAAAATCACCATGCATGTGAGCCACGATCTGAGATAAAACAAAATTATACATTTTTATTCTCTCTTTCGAAATGCTCTACAAGTGCTCGGACCTTCTTTGTGTTTGCTATTGTAAATTTATGTGTGTGTTTGCCTCGTGGTAATCTCTCTGATATTGTGTGAAAATTATGTGTACAATGGATTTGATTACATATCATTTTATAGGGGGGAAACTCTATTTTTATACTCCTAATCATACTAGAAATCTAATGCTTGTTGGTTGCTTTGGAGTCCTGCTAACACACGTCCTTTATATTTGTTGAGAGTGCGAGGAACGACCATGAAAAGCGGCGTGCAGTTGACCAAGCGACGCTGGATGAGATGGGGCTACAGCAGCTAGGGTTTCCAAGCTAACCCTAAGTGGCATCGAGTCGTGGGGCTGATTTGCGGGTCGCTCCAAGTGCTGTTGCAAGTGGGTCACGTGTGCCATTTCTGTTGGGCCATATGTTTTGTAAACATTTGTTGGGCATGCAAATGTAACAAATAAATGAATGGATATGTATATATATTATATTATATAATAATGTTTATAAAAAAATATATATCATATAAAATGGTATCCATGGACGAAATTTTATGTCTTCATCATCGAAAACCAGAAAACCAGTTGGTCTAATGGGATGAGGTACTAGGCCTCTTAAGTAAGGTTTGGGGTTTGAATCTTGGCGTTTGTGAATGAAGCAAAATGGGTTGGGAGGGTTGCCCTCGCCTCTGCAGTACCCGATCTTTATTAGTCGATCAATAGATCGAATACCAATGATTAATTCAAAAATATTTTTTATTTTCTATTAATTACTTAATTTTATATTTTCTAAAATTTAATAATTTCGAATCCCCTAAAATTTTAATATAACTTTCTAAGTTTACATTCTCTAATATAAATTTCTGCATTCGTCCCTAATTAGAAGTTTTTTCAATTTTGAGTAGGCTTCGTGAAAAATTAATCTTAGGAGAAAAAGAGAAGTGAAATACAAATATTTTGGTACTAACCTTGTTACGAAAGATGACCGATAGTAGTGGGTGATTAATTGTTAGCGGCGACAAAAAAAGAACAATGGCAAAAAGTGAAATGTTTAAAAGTTTAGTGACAAAATCGATACATCTCTAGAGTGCAGTGTCTAATATGATGTCGTTTTAGACATCAATATCCGCACCAAAACGATGTCTTTTTGTCCATGTCATCACACCGTTTGAATTTTGACAACTCAGTGGTATAATTACAGTTAAAATAAAAATTTAATGCTATAAGTGAAGAAATTAAAAGTTTAATGATATAAACAATACACAAACCTAAAACTAAGGGTCTTTAATTAATAATATGTAGTGATTATAAGATAATAAATGTTCATAATCTTTTTTTAACTATTAACAATGTACTCATCTTCAAACTCATGATCTCTAGGGAAAACAACACTCCATTGACCATAAAATTCATTCAATAAATTTACCACCTAAAATTAAGTTATATCTTATGCAAGTTACTCTAAAACATATATTGATGTTTGACCCACCAAAGAGAAAAAGAACATATACATTAAAGCCTTGTCTATTTCGTGTCTGCATGTTTTGATTTTTATTTTAATTCGCATCCTTTGGAGAATAAGCCTATAGCGAGGACGATGACCTCTTTACGTAAGAATAAACAACTGAAACTTTTTTATTATTAAAAGGAAGAGAAACATAACGACTCGATGCTGACATAAACTAGCATTTATAATAAATATTTTACTAATTAAACGTGTGCATTTCAACATAAAACAAAAACTTTCTGGGCCGTTAGATAATTATGTTAATGGTCAGATCCGGTCAAACTTTGGACAATAAGATATATTTTTACTTTAATTTATCATACTTGACAAATTAAATTTATTATTTAAATTATATTTATATTAATATAAAAATCTTGATTAATTAAAGAAAGTAAAAGACGAGTTGGTCATAATGGCGCCACGATTGTGTAATCCACCTTTCGATAATAGATTTTAAACATATTGGAATTATTCAAAACTTTGTTCTTATAAATAAGAAAACGTATTTTTATAATATCTAATTTAAATTGTTCGATCAATAAATCAAATACAATTAACTATAAAAAATATTTGGTAATCAATTTATCTTAGAAAATACGAGTGATGTAATGTACGGAAATATAAATGGCTGAGGATTTGCTGTCTGCTGACTAGGACTTCTTCCGGGTCGATGACCCATAATTAATATTTTAGCATAATTTATTAAATTCGAGAATCGTGTCAAATTTGGCCTAAAATTCATTAAAAATTGAACCATTCAATCAGATTATAAATATTCGCTCCATTGAATATTTTATCGTTTCTAAATATTTTATTATTATTTTCAAAATGTAAAAAGAAAAAAGAAAACGTTTAAAAACTACAATTACTTTTAAAAAGTTAAAAAAAATAAAAATATCATTAATTCGTCCGCAATCTAAAGCACGCTTCAACAATGTTCATACTTATCATATTATCTTCATAAGATCTTAACACGTGCAATGTAAATATTAACCATTATCATATTATCTTTTCAAAGAAATAAAGTCATTACCTTTATATAAAATACTTTTTTTGTTTTGTTTTGTTTTGTTTATATATATATATAATGTGGAAATAATGAAGATAATAAAATTAAAGTAATACTTATCTCTTAATCTATCTTAATTTTAAAATTCAAATAAAAGAATGTTTATTATTTTCTTGCATATAAAGTTTAATTTTTTCAAAAAATATATAAATGAGAGTATTTTTTCATATGAATATAATTAATATTTTAAATATATATATTTAGACCATATATCATGCAACTCGAAGAAATGTGCACTCTTGTTGAGGGAGTATCGAGGTGTTTTTTCAATTACACTTTTAGGTGTCTAACGTTAATTTTAAGTATTTAAATATTTTTTCGTTAAAGTTAGGTGCTAAATATTTTCTCATTTACATTTTTAGGTGTCTAACGTTTTCTCTGTTACACTTTTAGGCGCACACATAGTAACGACAGTTAAAAACCTGTTAAGTGACATGTTTCATGTTTATATTTTGGCTTAATACAAAAATAAATATCCAAACTATAACCTAGGTTAACTTTAGGTGCCTAATTTTTTTTTACTGAGAATACGTGTTTTATCTTGAGATTATTAAATGAGTTCAATATTTGTGAGAGGCATTTGATTGGTGTTTTTTCAATTATAATATATTAAAATTATTTTTATTTTTTCATTAAAATGATTTAAAATATTAACAAAATACATTCACATATTCATCAGTTATAATATTTGTGTATATATATCATATTATTGTATTATTCAATTATTCCATGTTGGAGTTCTTATTAGGTCATTTTACTTTTTTATTATCATTAACTATATATATTATGTCGTGATAGATTTATTATTTGAATAGTGTAGCCTAGTGGATGGGGGTTTGCTTTCTCTCCTCATGTCTCTTGAGTTCAAACCTTACAAGCAGTGGTTATTGATTCAATTTATTTTTTATTCATTCAATCAGTGACACGTGTCACCATTTGATTGGATGGAAATTTATTAAATTAAATGAAAATATTAAAAAATCCAATCACATGGTGACAGATGTCACCATCTGATTGAGGATTGAATTTATTGAATTAATTAAAAGTTATGACCAAATTAATAGAATGAGTAAATAATGAGGACTAAATGTGTAATTATACAAATTTATTAACTGCCACATCATCTCCTCCATTAATATTTAACGGCAGGTGGCTTGATTGACAAGATTTAAATAGTTAGCTCCTCCATTAATATTTAACGGCAGGTGGCTTGATTGACAAAATTTAAATAGTTAGGTGACCGGATTGATAAAATTGAAAATCGGTGGTTAAAGTAAAAATGGTAAATAGTTAGGTGGTCAATGGTATAGTTTGCCCTAAAAACTAATGTTTTATAAATATTGTAGTTAATTAAATTACATTTAGATCTTTAACTACTTTATAATTATATGTTTAGTACTTTATAATTTAACGTTTTATTAATTAATTTAATGTTGCTCATCGTTAATCGTGCCCATCTATGCTCGATGAGCATTGTAGAATTTTGCTTAGCTAAATTAATATGCTCTCTTAAAATAAATTAATGTAGAATCAAACCTTAGATTCGATAAGAAAATTTAGCTGAGGTTAGATTTATGGAATACCTATCACATGCAACTAACTCTTAGATGATGAGAGAAATTTATAGGGAAAATTCCAAGATGATTATAGTTTACGTAAAAAGTAATAGATTTTAATTAGTTTAACTGTTAAAAATGAAACTAAATTACACTTCGAAGTTAATTATAAAGTTTGATAACAAAATTTTACTTATTTTTTCTTCTAAAAATTATATTAAGTAAAATATTATTATAGACATATCACTATTTTGTTAAATATTTAATAAGATAGTGACGTAATTTGATATAATAATAATTTTAGTCTTGAAAACTTATAGAACTCATCAATTTAATATTAATATGAAATAATGTATAATTAACTATTTATATTTAAAACTTTTATTATTTAACACAAATAAAATATTAAATGTTAACCACTAATTAACTGATCTAGTATGATAAAATTTTAAATTCTTTAGCTGTCTAAAGTTAGTTTAGTTGTAATTTGAGTACTTATTTTTATATTAAGCCAAAATATAAACATGAGGCGTGTCATTTAACGATTTTTTTTAATTTTTGTTATTGTATAGACACCTAAAAGTATAACATCAAAAATTTTAGGCACCTAAAAGTATAATGAAAAAACATTAGACATCTATTTTAACGAAAAATTCTTTATATATCTAAAGTTAATATAATATAATTTAGACACTTATTTTTATGTTAATATTTAAAAAAAACTAACTGCCCTTTTATGATACTAATTGCTTGCTAGTTTTATTTTTATCGTGTTAATATGAGAATGTCTCATGTACGACAGTCTTAATATACGGTTAAGGAAATGTGACATCGAAACATTATTTTTTTAACATTTTCGGTAAAATACTACCTAAAACATTATTTTTTTTCCAAAAAATGTTAATATTAAGTTCTACTGGAAATTAGTTAGTGAAAATAATATTTTTAATAAAAAATAATATTTTAGATAACATTTTATCAAAAATATTAAAAAAATAATAATATTTATGATAAAATATTTTATTAGTCGTATATTAAAATCGTGTCAAAGTATAACTACCCAATATGTTAAAAGAAAAAAATATATATAAGTAAAAAGCTTCCTTTAACCAAAATCTGCTGTCATCCTTGCCCATGCAAATTGGACCCCACAAATCTACCCTCTGATTATATTTTACTTTAACCAAAGATCCTATACAAATACCAACTATTTCTTCCCACACTTAACCTTCCCTTAAAGCTCGAACAAGAGGCAGTTCAGCCAATTTCCTAACACCCCTTTATTTCAAGATTAATCATATTAAGAATTAAAATAGTAGCAAAAAAATGTATATATTATCAAATAGTCTAAAGTAATTACAAAATAATATATATGAAGAATAATATATTAAAAGTTAAAATACTATCATTCAACTAATGAATCTAATTGTTGAATTGTAACATAAAATAAAATAATAAAATAATGTTCTAATATAGGTTGAATTCATAAAAGAAAAATGTCAATACAATCTTCTTTGACTGAACCACAGTAAATTGGATGGTATATTTTTTTATATAAAATAATTTTAGAAACGATATAATTATAGAATATATGTGATATAAAAGGTTCTTTTTATTGAAAATAATTAAAATAGATATGGAGTATAATATAAATATATTCAATTTTATATAATACAAATTATTCTTCTAAAATTAGGTGAATATATAATATATAAATATGTAATTTTCTCTTCCTGCTCTTGAGTTTATGGTAGCATATGCCATGGTGTGCTGTTGAGCAGATGGAACTTATTTGAGAGAAACGTGTTTTGACCATGCACCTATAAATATATACAATTAATAACTTGAATTTTATTAAATATACCCATTAATGAAATATATGAGAAAAATACTTTATTTAAAAAAAAGAGATTTTAATGCATATATTCAAACTAATGAAGATGGAAATAAATGATGATTGATGTGCAAATTTGATTTTTAAAAAACAAATATATTAAAATAATTTTTAGGATAAACTACGTATTTGGTCATCTAGATATTTATATGAATATATTTTGGTCATTTAACTTTTATTTTGAATCATCACTAAACTTATAGTTTTGTTTTCAAGTCATACATCATTAAAAATAAACAGAACTGATGACAAAGTAATTTCTTTTATTTTTTTTATTGATGACATGACATTATTTTATGGTAATACGTTAATATAGTCGTTAATTTTTTTAATATCAGATGATCAAACAAAATAACAACGTAAATTTAGTGATGATTTAAGAAAATAATTGAATAATCAAAATTGAATCACATATATAATTAAATGACTAAATACATAATTTATCATAATTTTTATCGTAAATAACGATGCATTTGATTTGGCCAAGATAAATGGCGATATAATTGATGAGACCTTATTGAGACAAAATATTGCACCAAAAAAGCTCATTTAAAGGATTGTGAGATAATAACTAATGAGATTGGGTTAAGTGATAAGCAGTTTGATATTACTTAAACAGGTTTCGAGTTCGAGTTATTATATATGTAAAAAATCTTTATTGGGAGACTCACTCACCAAAATTAGGTGTACAACCCGAGTTGGTTCAAATTAGTCAAGACAAAACCACGAAAACCGAAAGGGCAATTAAAAAAAGGATTGTGAGGTCATAAACTTTCAAAATATATTTAAATTAAACAAGATTTCAGCGATAATTTCTCTTATGGTAATAAATTTCAAATTTTGAAAGTAATAAGAATGATTTACGTGAGGTAATAAACTTATCAGTTAACATGTGATTAATTTTATGAAAAATAATTAACATGTGAATGATATTGTGATTATTTTTGTATTTTTATGTTTACATATTTACTATTCTATCTATATCAAAATGGGTTTGCCCTTTTCCTCACAATCTAATTATTAAATTAGACAAAAGCATAAAAAAAGGGCAAGAAGCAAACATAGTTAACTTACACCATGTTCAAACCTCACATCAAATAGGATTAGGATCAGTGTAAGTATGGGCTTAATCATTAATTAATCAAGTTGCTAATTATGCTCATAAATTTTACATTTTTAATGTCGGTATGATGAAACTCAATTCAAACATGGATTCTTTTATCTTTTATATATATTTGTTTTCTCTTGGTTTTTGTTTTTTCCTCTTTCCTCAATAAAATCTTCGTCGTTGGTTCTTTGTAAACCACTCGATGAAACAGTCAAATTACACGGTGTGAACATCCATTTAGCCGGCATCTACCCATGTTTTTTTTTTGCAATCGAATCATTTTAATTAAAATGTTGCCAAACCATTTAGTCGTTGGTACTTTAACTTTTATCTCGAAAAGATCATGATGATGGAAGAATGATAAGATACTTGGTATGTTAACTATTATTTTTTAGTTTTTTTTTAAATATAGTTTCACATTAATAAACATAGTTTATACTTATGATACCAAATACAATGATTCCCTTAAAAATAGGATAAACCACATATTTAGTCATCAGATTGTCACTTTAATATTATTTTGGTCACTTGACTATTTTTTAATTATCATCAAAAATTATATTTTAATCACCCATCACTTAAAATAATACTAATATGTTATTATAAAATAATATCACATCATCATTAAAAAATAAAAAATATATCAGTAGTTCTGTTAATTTTTTAACTATAATTGATTAAAATGAAACTAAAACATAACATTAATGATGATTAAAAAAAGTTGGATGACCAATATAGAATCAAAGTGGTAATTGGGTGACTAAATATGTCTTTTACCCAAAACAATATATATAAAATTTATATCTAACCTCTATCTATATCAAACATTCATCCCACACGTGTCGTGTAACATTTTTTTTGTATGGTGGTAAATTTGAGGAGTGGCGGCGCTTGATCAAACCTTATGATTCTTTGAATTCCTCGATCCATATATAAATACCACCTCGCTTCATTTCAAACTAAAGGTTCTCTTTCAACTTCTACCATTTTCTCTTTTCAACCTTCCAAAAAAATAAAAATAAAATTGGTTTTCATGTGCTTGCTCAACAAGGTGGCGCATCAAAGAGGTTCAAGTGAGTACGCCAGGTCTCCACCCACCGGAGATGGTGGCGGTGCTGAAGATGAACAAGAAGAAAATCTCCGGTTGTCTCAAATCCAACAACTGAACCATCCAATGATGCAACACAGGAACCAAGCTGAATGTTTTTCGGACAACAGGGTCAATCAACCGAGATGTCGGCAATGGTGTCTGCTCTCGCGCATGTTGTGTCCGGGCAAAGGGTAGCTGCTGATTGGGGTCACGGTGCTTACATAGCAGCAGGCAAGGTATCGTCTGGTTTTGCAAACAGCAGCTCCTCGGCTGATTCACCCTCCGGTTCTGGTTCGAGTTCTGGTGTATGGGTTGGTCAAAAACGAGGGCGTGGAGATGAGACTAGTGCTCAATTGATCGAGTCTGCACCAAGAGGGGTTCAAAGAACCTTTGCTGATTTTAGAGCCGATACATCATCACCTGCAACATCCGGTACATATTATTACATAATCTATTTATGAATTACTAATAAGTATGTAATATTGCATTTTTTTTAAAGTTTCCATTAGTCAGCTTAAGAGAAACTTATTTAAATCTCAAAGGTGCAGCTTTCTCAATAATCCATATCTCCATATTTTTTTGAAAAACAGTTGCTGAAGAAACTACGAGCATTGTTGCACCGGTAGCAGAAACAACAGCAGCAGCATCCAATGAAGAAACCGGCGAGCGAAGAAGAAAATATAGAGGCGTAAGGCAAAGGCCATGGGGAAATGGGCCGCAGAAATACGGGATCCTCACAAAGCAGCAAGAGTTTGGCTTGGCACCTTTGATACAGCGGAAGCAGCCGCTAGAGCCTACGATGAAGCCGCTTTGAGATTCAGGGGAAATAAGGCCAAATTAAATTTTCCCGAACTTGTCAGGGCTGTTCCTCAACCAACGCATAATTTTCCCGCGACCCAAACACTAGTTTCGAGTTCTCTACCAACCCATTTTCAATCATCTCATCCTACGCCATTTCCGTCGCTTTACCAACCCCAAGCTCTTCCGAGCTCCACCGCTGATATGTTGAGGGATTACTGGCAGTACTCTCAGCTGTTGCAGAGTTCGGCTGGTGTCCATGGACAACAACAAGATACGTGCTTGATGGAACAGATGATCCAATCCTCTCAATTACCAATTATTCAACAGCCATTGTTATCTTCTTCTTTATCACCTTTCCCTTCATCATTTGTACCTTCCTCTTCTTCTGCTTCTGCTGCTTCATCTTCTTCCTCTGCTTATTTTCCTCTGCCTTTCGCCGAGCATCAACAAATGAGCATTTCCAGACAGCCATCCAATCAAACTCAGGCAAGTGGTCAGATTTTTCAGTGCCACCGTGGTCTCATCCTGGTCATGATCCTTCATCCACCGGTTCATAACAATCCCATTGTCTTCTAACATTAAAAAATGATTTTTTTGAAATCTCATCCCTTTTTATTTTATTGTTTTGTCGAACATGTTTTTTTTAAAAGTTTAGATTCGATTAGAAGTATTGTCATCATTGGTATTGTAAAAGAAGAAGACAAAAGCTGAAGAGGGGGATAAAAACAAAGAGACATTTAGGCATATTAGTCTGGTTCTCATATGGATTTGATGTATACTTTCTCACAATTATCGAACAAAAGATGTAGAAAGAAACCGAACACCCTTTTTTTTTTTTGCAACCCGTCTGTTGTTTACTTTACGGCCAAACCTTCATTAGGAATGTAATTTGTTTTTTCTTTCTCTACATTTTATTGTTATGTTTATGAACGATGAATACAGATGAACATTGTTAATTATGAATATCATTAAATTAGTTTATAAAATATTAAATTGTTAATTATGAATATCATTAAATTAATGTATAAAATATTAAATCGTTAATTATAAATATTATTAAATTAATTTATAATTATAAATTTAATATTTTATAATTTAATATTTTATAAATTAATAATATTTATCGTTAATCGTGTTCATCCACCCTCGATGACATTGTAAAATTTTTCTCTGTTTATTCATAATTTATCTTTTGCTTACCGTCCCAAT
This sequence comes from Hibiscus syriacus, assembly GCF_006381635.1. Classification (NCBI taxonomy): domain Eukaryota; kingdom Viridiplantae; phylum Streptophyta; class Magnoliopsida; order Malvales; family Malvaceae; genus Hibiscus; species Hibiscus syriacus. The sequence continues at coordinate 2,190,990 of NW_024062765.1, forward strand.
TTTGTGCTCGTTACTACCAATTATCTTTTAAGAATATTTTCTCCCGAATTGGGAATAAAGCTAATATAATCGAATATGATGATGTAATCGATTATCCTTTGGATTTGAACGAATATACACATGAACATATAATGGAGTATTAATTTATTTTAACTTTAGTTAAACAGTTAATTTCGTCATATTATTAGTTAGGATAAAATATATAAATAATCTCTGATTATAAAACTGTTTTGTTGAGTCCCCAATATTAAAATTATGAATGATCTATTGAATAAGTATTGTTTTGTTGAATCTCCCATATTATTTCAGTTATTTTATGTCAATAATTATCAATAACTGATTTATAAAATATTTAAATTAAAAAATAACTTGGAATTTTATTTAAAGAAAGAATAACAAAAAATTATATAGAATAAATTCATTTTATATAAAATATAATTTTATTATTTTTATCATATTAATTAATTTACTATTTTTAGCTAGTAAAATAAAATAATGATAAAATTCATCAAATTCTTTCTATAAAGTATTTTAAATTAAATTTAAAATTTATTTTAATTAAAATAGCCTGACAAAATTTAATATATAGATTTAAAGTATAGTGGTAAATTTATCTTTAGTTCAAAAGTGCAATTGTAACTACCAATCAAGATAAAGTAAAAGGGTAAATTTCAGCTTTCATTTAGGGTTTGTTTGTTTCATGTAAAATATTTTTTGAAAAATATTTTCTGAAAAACGTTTTCTTCATTTTTCATTGTTTGGTCGAAGGAAAACAGGTGGGTCAATGTAAAATATTTTCATAGTCAACTGAATTTCTTTTACTTTTTTTAAAAAATGACTTACGGTTTGATTTTCCGTAAGTCATTTTCTGAACTTTTCACTTCAAAGCATAAATACTTAAAATAATATTATTTTATATATTTAATGTTAATATGATATTTTAATATATATTAATAAAAACATTAATTATTAACGTATTTAAAATATGTTTATTAATATTTTTAACAATATAATATTATTATATAGTTAGTTATATTATAATAATATATGATATTATTATATTTTATTTTAATAATATAATAAATTATTAATAAAATTTATATTATTTATTAACTTCTTAAAAATATTATTAAAATTATTAATAATATATATTAATTATGTATTTAATATTAATATAATAGTCTAATAATATTTTAATAAAAATACTTAAATATATTTATTAATAATTTTAAAAATATAATATACTATTCTTATTTTAATAAATCTTTATATAATTTATAATATTTTTATTTTAATAGAATATACTAGTCTTAACATTTTTATTTATAAAATTTTAGAAATAAAATTTTAATAATAATATTAGCATAAATAATATTAAATAAATTATTCTAATATTTTTAAAATATCAATATTAAGTTTTTATAATAAATAATATAATTTATTATATTTCATATTTGTAATAAATAATTTCTACAAAAATTATCAACTAGTGGAAAATGGTTTACATAACATCTTCCAAACATCGTAAAATATTTTCCAGAAATATTTTTCAAAAGATGTAACTCATTTTACGGAAAATGTTTCCAAAAAATATTTTCAGTGAAACAAACGAACCCTTAATATACTTGGCAAATTTACACACTAACACTCTTTCTTATAATTTCTAGAAGTACTCGTGATCCTGAATTTGTTTTTAATAATCTAGATGATTTTATGGGTAGTATTCAACTTTTTTTTAATTATTGATATTGTACGCACGTTCTAAAGATGTAGTTCTTTAAATCTATGATTTCAGAAGAAAATAATACTCTTTTTATTCACTGATGTCATTATATTGTTCCTTAAATATTTAAATGGAAGATTAATACATACATCATTTATCAAAGTCATTCTTCATTTCATTCCATTGGAATTCAGCCCAACATTAATCAGATTAACATTGTGCATTTTCAAATTCCTACTAAAAAAAAATAAAACTGTATACAGGTCAATTGCTGTAATATATATAGATAAATAAAAGTTATCCCCGACCAATGACAGTGGTCAATTTCAATTTTAGAACATTTTAGTTTTGACAACTAATTATTGGTATTAAATGAGTTTAAGAGGCTACTAGGGAATAACAATATATTACCTTTTGTGTAGTTTGCTGGAAAAAAAAGGAAAAAATGAGAACGAATGACGTATAATAAAAAAAAAGTGCTTTTTGTTATTATTATTGTAACACTTGGGTCCGGTTACGATCGAATTTTAAAGGACACATTAATTATCGAAGTAATCTAGAATTCAATTCAAAAAATTTATGATATATAATTTGAATTCAATTAAGTTATTATCGAAGTAAGCTTCTAACTACTTAACCGCTAAGTTTCATAGGATGAGTTCTCTATAATCCATAATCAATCAAACGTCAAACAAGATGCGACAAATTGCATAAACATGAGTGGTGACTGTTAAAATTGCGTCATGAATACACCACTAGGAACAATAACTACTAAAACATGAACGACGGACCACTAAACTTCCTTCTTAACATCTCAATCCATGAAGTACTGAAGCGCGCAAGGAGTCTTTTTGGTGAACCGGAGCTAGGGGATTTATTTGGTGAAATGGATGAAGAGCTTCTCCATATACAGTTTAAAAGATCAACGTTTCTCATTTTCCTTTCTAAGCTCCTATCTAGATTTTAATTGAAAGTAAAAGACCCTAGACTAAATTCTAGAGAACAATGTCAAACTACATTACATTTAATTTTAATGTTTATAAATTTTAATTTATTTTGCTGTTAAGTATTTTTCTGCATAACTTGTGTTGTTAATTAGATAAAGCTACATGATATTAAATTTAGGTGATGTAGAGCAGAAATGAAATATGCAAAATCAATTAATCTTAGCTAAAAAAGGTAATTAGCGACGTTTGTATAAAAAAATGCCGCTATAGATATGACATTTTACGGAGTTTGTTCAAAAAAATGTTGCTATAGATATGACCTTTTGCGGCGTTTGTTCCAAAAATGCCGCTATAGATGACTTTTTTCGACGTTTGTTACAAAAACACAGCTATAGATATGACCTTTTGCTGCGTTTGTTCCAAAAACGCCGCAAAAGATCTCGATGTTTTACGACATTTGTTCCAAAAATGTCGCTATAGATATCGACTTTTTGCGGCGTTTGTTCCAAAAACGCCGTGAACTTTGGTGGCGTTGGTGTGGTCGGCGCTTCTTGCGACGTTTTTCCTATCGCCGCAAGTGCTTTTAGTGGCGCTTAACAACGCCGCTATAGGACTAAAAAAACACCACTAAATCTCTGTTTTGCTGTAGTAGATATTGTTTGTCTCCAAGAATGGGGGAAATAATAATCTACTATGCATGTAGAGATCACAAAGAGTACAAATACATAAAATTCTCTTGTATCTTAAAATATGATATATCCCTAAAACCCTTCCACCATCACTAGAAAATCCATCTATCCAACTGACACTCAAAAGATGCAGAGATCACGAAAATGATTATATCTCTCTAAAATAATTTTCTCATGATTAATAAGACATGCAGAAGAGACAAAATTAACGTGGTTTGATCTAAATTACCTCCAGAAATAAGAGAAACAATAGTTCACTATAAACGTAGCGATCAAAAAGAGTACAAATACATGTTATTTGCTTTGTATCTCACAATCTAGTTTATAATATTAAAATCCGTTGTATCCTAAAAACTCTTTCACCTTCCGTACAAAACCAATCTATGCAACCTATATCCAAAAGTTATATAGATCACAAAAAAGATTAAATCTCTTCAAAATAATTCACTTTCATAATTTTTAAGAAGTTAAATCTATTTTATATGTATAGGAAATATAATTCTTCCACGTCATCTTCAATTCTTCACTAACTTGAACCGAAATTCTTAGCCCTTAAACTGTAGGGTTTCAACAACAAAACCTATCCAAAGTCATCATCAACGTATAAACCACAAAAGAAACACATCACCAATTTCAAGTCGAATTATAATATATTTTAATAAATATTTAAACAAAAAAATGATATCTTTTATGTATTCATTTTAAATTAAACTATATAAAAAAGGCAATTTACATTTCTCTTACGAAAGCACGCATTGTTTACACTAACAACAACGAGATTTATAGGGAAAGACGGTAAATATGTCTTAGAGAATGAATTTATATGTACATATCAAAATATTCAATAACTGCGAATGTATAATCTGATTGTTTTTTTACACAAAATGAAAGGGTCACATGAGAGCAATAAGTTTTATATTGCAAATTATAATCTTGATGAAAAAACAAAAATATTGTTTATACCATCTAATTTAAAGTTTACAAAATTTGAAGTTATTGCTAAATCCATATATGAGAATGAACATAAGATTATTGAATTAGATATTGTTCGGTAAACTGAAAAATAAAAAAAAAACAATAAAAATATATCTTATTAATATAAGTAATATTGGCTAAAATCCTTGAATTAAATCATAGTATTAAGGACCCTGAATTTGATTCATAATTCAAATTAGTTCAAATAAATCATTCATCATAAATATTAATTTAAATCAATAAATAAAGTTCACATTCCTAAATAGAAAAAAAAATTAAATATCAAATTAAACCTTAAAAACGGTAAGCTAATTCTTATGATATTTCTTATTTATCCTCCTTTTAATAATAATGATATTTATTATTTTTCTTAATTTTCATTTGAATACGACTCAGTTGATTATACCACTTAGAAGCGGGTCCAGTCAAACTGTCTTGAAAGCAGTGGATCAACATCTGATCATTGTTCGTGTATCTAGTCATCCTTCGAATAAACATCGTGAGATGGACAATATGGTAACTGGTCCCATTGCACTTTTCAAAATCGAGCATTTTGAATTTGGGTAGGAGTACCAAGTCAGGAACTAAGACTAGTTCCCTTGCATCCATTTCATTATGAGGGCTTTGACCTCTCGTTCCTTTGAATGTCTCTCTGCACCAATTTTTAAGTTCTCATGGATCTCATTCTTGGCTTTTTCCATCTCATCAGGATCGGACATGTTGTGATCAGTAGGGTTATCATGAGGATCTAACACAGTTGCTTGAGTCTTAGTGGCGGAGAAGCCTACTTGGTGGCTTGGAAGCCTCTCGGGTGAAATGAGTAGTTGTGGATTAGTCTGTTGATCGCTTGTAAATGTATATGCTAAGGCAAACAAATCTGTGCAAGTATACACAATCGATGCAAGTAATATAGTAGTGAGTGAGTATCGTCTCCACAGGGATTGGATTAGAAATATATTTTCACCACAACTAGAACTAATGTCACAAGCTAAGTCCTACTAAGTATTATCCCAAGAACTAATATTAAGGAACTAAAACAATGATTCAATGATTTCAGAAAAGTTTGGTCGAGGCAAAATTAATATGCAAACTGATAAAACAAAACAAGTGATGCAAACAACCTCACATATTCAGACGTGTTACAAGAGCACTTATGCTAAACTATTCTCTTGACAACAATTATTCTCAGTTTAGAATGAATTATTATGACTAACTAAAGCTGCCCGACAAGATTACTAGGTATTCTTAGACGATTGCTATGGCAATACCTCTCGACGTTAACTATAGACGTAGTCTCTCCTACTCTAGCATCTATCTCTTTTAGTCGTTTGAAACTCACTCCTTATCTCTAAGGGTAGACAAGTTAGAACTTCACCATCCCGGATTCGATCCATTGCTCACGTTGATCTATCTTAATTCTCTCGAATTTAAGAATCACTTATCTAGACAAAAGGTTATCTCTCGATGCTCTTACAGTGCCAAGACATGTTTTACCAAAACCCAAGGCTATTTCTTGACGCTAAGGTAAAATATTTAAACTATGAGCAAAACAGTCATAAGCGAAACATAATTCGTCATTCATAAACATAAAAATATTGTTCAGGCAAAACAAAGTTTAACACCAAGTAAAGCATTCATGGTGCTATCAAAGATAATCCAAGATTCAATGTTTAATACAACCCCAAATAAAATAAGAGTTAAAAACAAAGGAAGAACGACTCTCAAAACCGGGGGCTCTGTCGCGACAATCCTGATCAGCACCGCGCTTGCCTTGGTGATCACCCTCTCTCGAGGCCTGATCACCGCTTTGCTATCGTCTGGCTATGGAGGACACCAAGGAAGGTTGGTAGATAGACGGTGGGAAAGCACTGCAGTTGCTTGCTCACGCCTTAAGTAAAGTTTTTCTCTCTTCTTTCTTGCTTCGTCTTTTTGGCGGCTATAGCTGGTTATTTATAAGGATATATCTCCTAGGTATTTGTCTACTTTTGGAGTTTCCTTAACTAGCCGTTATTAATTGCCCAGACTTAAAAAGAAAAGGCGACTGGCAGAATAATTGAGGCTTGCTTGCACGTGAAGTAGGTCATCCAGCTGGCGAGTGACAATAGGCGGTTTCGCCACACCTGCTTCAGACTTCCTCAAATAAATCTTGCCTCGGCGAGATAAATCTGCTCTTCATGTTCTCATCTGTTATGCTGGACTTTGCACTTTTTCATTGTCACGACTGAAATGTTATTCCTCTGTAGGATTCCTGCACAAACACAACCCAAAAAACCCTTTCTCTTCAGCAGCATCAGTCAAACCAAATAAATCTTGCCTACGCAAAACTTATCCATCACAGGCTAATATAACCTATATGCAATTAAAAATGTAGTGCATACTTTGTTTAGACGAGCAATAACTTAAGTGAAAAGACTAGGAATTAAGTTTTTTTACGGAGTTATCACCCCCCCAAACTTAAGCTATTACTTATCCTCAAGCAATGGATAATAACTAGAAGGGAATTAAAATTGTCATGGCAAAACAATATTAAGAAAATCATATGGTTTGAGATTTCAGCCCTCAGCAAAAATTGTTTGGCCTCAACATGTTGACAGTCATATCAGTCAAGTTCCTTTCCTAGTCAGGATCCCTTGCTATTGTGTGTGCATGATTGTAACCAGTCTATGCATAAAGGTAATTAGAAAACTTAAACTAAGCACTCCTGGTTTGTCAAGGCAACAAATTATTCATCAGGCTTAGTTTATACTCCTAGTTATTTATCAACTTTTATTCTCTTTATTCATTTTTTATAGGGGAGTCAACTCATCACACCTACCGTTCCACACTCTAGGTGAAAGAGAGCATACCTTCCACCCCAAGCTAGTCGGGCAGAGTCATCATGTGACTACTTTCATTCACTCATATGCCTTGGCTACTCTTAATTTCTTTTGGAGTTTTTTTTGTTCATGCCTTTGCACAGAGGAGTGTCCCTTTGTATTTTCGAGTTTTTCAAGTTTTTAAACACTAGAGAGTTTCCACTTTACCCTTAGAATATTTTTGAAGTCTCGGCAAATAGAAAGATATTTCCTAAAATTTTTACAGATTACCTAGAGAAAAAATAGCCTACAATCGTGTTTATACATTTCAAGGAATCAAGCCTAGGGTTGGTTCTCTTCTTTAGACAGTCTTAACAATAATTTTGGCCCTAGGTAATAAAATTTTGCATTCATCATTGGGCATCCCTAATTCATTCCTAACAATAATCTCAACCTGCTTATGTCATGACAACAAAAATTTTCAATCAATTATCATCAACTGCTTCCTAACAAAGTATGGCATAATATGGTACAATACCTCCACCAAACTTGAAGGATGCATTGTCCTCAATGCATGAAATTAAAATACATGATGTTATGTGCATATGCGAAAAAGAAAAATAAAAATAAAAAAGAACTAAAGTAAAGACTCACTGTGGTGGGGTGGCTTGACTGGATACCCTCGTTCGGCTTCGTTTGGGAAGAGAGGGACTCTCGGATCCAGAGTCTACTGCTGCTGGCGAAGGAGATGGCTGAAGTATACGGCCTGCGGTTCTCTTGTAGCGCTTCTTGATGGACGAGGCTCGTGCTGGACTAGATTGCTCGGTCGTAGGAGTTGGTTGTGCTGGGACTGGTGCTGGACTAGTAGTTGCTACTGGGACTGGCGATGTTGGTTGAACAAGGGATTAAATAGGATCATGCTCGGGTTGCTTCGGTGTTGGTGTGAAATCTTCATCAGTGAAGAAGTGGGGTGGAGTATCATCACTTCTTTCGGTGGTCGAGAAGGATGAGGAGCTGAGGAATTCTTCTGTGTCGCCTTGGCCTTCCTCTGGTACAGGTGGTACTTGAGTTGCTAGTGGTGGCACATCAATGGGTACTTCTGGAGGTGCATGTGATGTCGAGGCATGGAATATGCTCCCTCCTGCATTGTATTTGAGGATAACAGCGGGGAAGTTTGGTAGTCTAATGTTTGTGTTCGGGAGCAACTCCTTGAAGAAGGCGTTGAGTTATATTTCCCTAGCCTTGGCATACTCGAAGTAAATTTTCATGTGGTCCTCCAGGAGACCGATCTTTTCACGCATTTCTCGAGTGTGCGTGACCACAACGGCCATTCTAGCCACGACAATCAATTTTGCTCCTCGCTCTAAACCTTCATGTGGGTCGTCGTCATTGAAACTCATCAGCTCGGGGAACTTTTTCTTAGTAATACCCTCTTTTGGTTTAATGTAATCCTCAAAGTGATCCTCATGAACCTTCTTATTCTTGTACAATGCGGTTATCAGATTTGGAAACAATAAATTTGTAACACCCCAACCCGTACCCGAACCCGAATACGAGTCCGAGATGTCAAATTGACTTTTAAAACAATATTCTTATAAAATATCAAAATATTTGAACTTGTTTTAAGAAAATACAATAATATTCTATTAAAATTATACTTCATTATAAAATCTAGAAAAAATACGTATCTATGAACAGTACTATACGGTATGAACAGTACCATGAACAGTGAAAAATTTCGAATATCAATTGTGTATCGATGCACTGCTATAGTAACTTTCGTAAAACGTTCATAAAACTCGTAAAAAATTAACTGTTCATTATTATACGTTTTCCATTCACATATTTACTTTAAAATATTACAAAATTCAATTATATGATTTTAACAAACCGATTAAAATATATCGTATTCAAACCTTTATTTACATGCCAACCACTATCATTATTACAAAATGCATACTATTCAATTCAATTCTCTTCTGATCTGATCTTTGGAAAGGAGAAATTGACCTGTCTTGCATAACTTTTATAAATCTTCCTCTTCTCGAAACCTACGTGTGAAACAATCACACGCTAAGTCGTTGACTTAGTGAGGCATATAAAACATATAAATAAAATAATGTATTTCATATCCATATGAACATATCATCTACTCATTCAATCATGTCACATATGATTCCATGTAAATAATAATAGCATGATAACATGTAATAATGCAAACACTTTTATAACTTTTTGTAAGCCTATGTACATTACTGAGAACTTAAGGTATTTGAGTACATTGAGGTTGTGCACCACTATGCTATTACCACAGCTCGTATAAATGTCCCGAATGACCTATCCAGAGGTCATAAAGAACCTCAGCAACTGTTCATAGGTCCCGAAGAACCTAGGTAAACTGTTCATATGTTCCTTAGAACATAGGTATACTGTCCATATGTCCCGAAAGACATAGGTAATTATGTACATATGTTCCATAGAACATATGTAAACCCTCGACTCTTTGCATGCCAACTATACCACTAGCTCTCGTATCATATACTATGGGCATTTATTTTTATGTTTCATATGCTCATGTACTCATGTCATTTCTCTTTTGATCACATATACTTTTTCTTCTGTCACATACCACATGTATGTGTAACTATATATCTCTTATCATATCACTTATATCACAAGTGCATGTATTCACATAGATCGTTTAATATGGCTTATACCATTTCTCATTTGTTCATGTAAACTCGCATGTCATATCATGTAACCTATAAGAACATACATCCATTTTTATGCACTAATGCACACATAATAATCACATAACATTTTAGAAGTTACTTCTTAGCATAGTAACTCTGTCACTGGCTCATCGCAAGCCAATGTTCGTTCAATAATATAAGTACAATTAAAATTTCACTCACCTTGACACTTTATATATCCAATCCACTTCTATGATTTATCTCTTTGGATTGATCCTAACTTTGCAGTCGTTTCAGAACTTGCTTGTGCTCGATGTCTACACAATCATATATTTATACATATCAGTATTCCCAATAGCATACTCTAGTTTTCATTTCTTAAACTAAAGGAAAGATCTATTCCATTTTCCTTTTCAGTGTATCGATACACTAACTATGTGAATGTTGCACTTTAATCACCAATCTTTGCAAACTTCCTCAATGATCATATTTCACATCTAAATGCTCATTTTAACTCCAAAACATCAATTTCCAGCATAATACATCAACTATTAGACAATTATACAACCATTTACAACTTTTCAAAAAATTATGAATGGGTCCCCTAACTTTTCAAAATTTATAGAATGGTCCCTAAATTTTCTAAAGCTTGTAAAATACTTCCAACATCATTTCTAGACCTTATATAATTTTTCCATAATTTTCTCACTCAATTTCATCATGTTTAAATTTTCAAAGAATAATTTCTAGAAAAATTGAACATGTTCTAACCATGAATCAAGCTTGAAAATGAATCTGCAACCTCTAAATCATCAAGATTTATCATCAATTTCATGAATCCTATCATGAGAATAAATCCTTAGATTTGAGATCTTTGAAATCCAACAAGAATAGAAAGAAATATTGGTACCAAATGATAGCGTTGTTCATATAGATCACTTTCCTATTTCACGACATAACTCTAATTCCAAAGGAATTAGCTCAAAAATTGAAAACAAATGTTTCCTTACCTTTGGAGAGAAGCTCACGTTGGTGCTGGAGAAGATGAATGAATTCATCTCATAATTCTTCATCTTTCTTTAATTAATAATGAATATAAAATTCATTAAATGTCAAATGACCACTTTACCCTTAAAATCAAAATATCTATACTAATTTACCCTTAATGAACTTGATATTTATATTAATACCTAGCTACAGTAACCTTATCATCTTCCAATAGTCAAAGATAGACAAACTATTTTCCCTCTTTACCATTTTGCCCTTGAAATTTCCAAAACTTACAATTCAGTCACTTTAATCCAACAATCCAAACTAAATATGGAATTAGACCATTAAATATTATTTTCCAACATTTGAAAAATAGAAAATAATATATTTATTTCCTTATTTTCGTGACCCATTTGTAACTTTTTAAAATTATATTTTGGTCCCTAAACTTTTTAAAGTTTATACTTTGGTTACCAATCTTTACCAAATTTATAATTTGGTCACTAAATAAATACATTTATGGAATAAAATCCTTTTTGGGAAAATACCACTTATATCTTTAAAATTTTCCCAAATTCTCTACTTTGACCATCAAACTTTCAAAATTTGCATTTTGGTCACTAGCACGTTTTTTGGGATTACAATCTCCCCTCCTTTTAAGAAAATTCGTCCTCGAATTTTCATTGTATATACCAATAAAAACATATCTTTTAATCTTCTTACGTTGCTTTCACAACTTTATCCCTTCGAAATTTATAATAAATGATTTGCCTTCAATTTCTAAAGAACCCAATCCATTTATGTCTTTTCTTTCCTTCAATTCTGCATTTTCCTTTGACCTTTCTAAAATCCATATAATGTTACTCATCACGTAGACAATAATATCCATTTTCATCACTCAACATCATAAATCCATCTTTAATTATCTTATAACAATAACCAAACTCTTATTCCATCATCATTTGACCGAGAACACCACCTTAAATCTTCTTCGTTTGTGATTAACCATATCGTTTATGGAATCAAACAATCTTTTCACATTACCCTACACATTATTTGTAATTCTATATCGAACTTATCATTTACACTTCCATATAACATTTATCATACTTAACCCTTTAATTTCCTTTTTCATTTAATTTCCTTATCCCTTTACTTATCCACAATTCAAAATCTCCTTGTAACATATATCATATCTTTTATTTAGACTCTCATACTTTTTTCATATCGCTTATACTTATCCCTGATTATCGATCTTCTTCTCATCTTCGTAACTCTTATTCTCCATCTAAGTTGTCCAAAAATCCTTATCTTCTTTTACATTCCTACTTATACACAATATTATCCCTTTGTTTCATATTTATAACTCTGATTTCATTCATCTTATAAGCGTATCACTGATGCACTTATTCTTGAACTCTTCTATAATTCTACCACATCATTTGATCTTTTAACGTTCTTATGGTGACATTTTTTTACCATATTCTATCTTATCCACGTAGTAACGAAACTTCTCAATTTAATTTCTCCACTTTGGAGAAATGAACACCTTCTAACATTATCTTCATATAATTTATCCAAAGGTCTGTAACAACAGAACCTTCCTCAAATTCACCCTTGAATTCAGTTGCTCTTAACCTTTTTAACTATTTCGATACATTCATTCTATGAGTTAAAGAAGTATACAATTGAAAACATACCAAAATGTCATTCCACATTATAAAATATTCTCTAATCTTATACAGGCACTCCCTGAGGTATTAGCTCTTCCCCCTGCCTGGCCAGGGCAAGTGAATGCTATTACCTTCAGGTCTATCGCCTTGTGCTTCACTTTGGAAGCTCTCATATATTCATGTGATCATATCATTTCTTCTATCACATATCACATGTGCATATGATCATCCAATTCATATCATATAACATATGTCATTTGCATATGTTCACATATCATCTATCATAACATATAAACATATATATCTCATAAATCATTCTCAGGTATTCACTTATCTTATATAACATAACAATTTAACTCTATTAACAAGACAACACACTCCTTACCCTATCAGATCAGAAAATTTTTCACTTTGTGTTGACATGTATACTTTTTAAAACACTTTTGATTTCATTTTTAGCCTAGAATTGGCTAAACCGTAGCTCTGATACCATTAAATGTAACAGCCCAACCCGTACCAGACCCGAATACGAGTCCGAGATGTCACATTGACTTTTAAAATGATATTCTTATAAAATATCAAAATATTTAAACTTGTTTTAAGAAAATACAATAATATTCTATTAAAATTATACTTCATTATAAAATCTGGAAAAAATATATATCTATGAACAGTACTATACTGTATGAACAATATCGTGAACAGTGAAAAATTTCGAATATCAATTGTGCATCGATGCACTGCTACAGTAACTTTCGTAAAACATTCATAAAACTCGTAAAAATTTAACCGTTCATTATTATACATTTTTCATTCACATATTTACTTTAAAACATTACAAAATTCAATCATATGATTTTAACAAAACCAATTAAAACATATCGTATTCAAACCTTTATTTACATGCCAACCACTACCATTATTACAAAATGCATACTATTTAATTCTCTTCTGATCTGATCTTTGGAAAAGAGAAACTGACCTGTCTTGCATAACTTTTATCAATCTTCCTCTTCTCGAAACCTACGTGTGAAACAATCACACGCTAAGTTGTTGACTTAGTGAGGCATATAAAACATATAAATAAAATAATGCATTTCATATCCATATGAACATATCATCTACTCATTCAATCATGTCACATATGATTCCATGTAAATAATAATAGCATGATAACATGTAATAATGCAAACACTTTTATACCTTTTTGTAAGCCCATGTACATTACTGAGAACTTAAGGTATTTGAGTACATTGAGGTTGTGCACCACTATGCTGTTGCCACAGCTCATATAAATGTCCCGAATGACCTATCTAGAGGTCATAAAGAACCTCAGCAACTGTCCATAGGTCCCGAAGAACCTAGGTAAATTGTCCATATGTTCCTTAGAACATAGGTATAATGTCCATATGTCCCGAAAGACATACGTAATTCTGTTCATATATCCCGAAAGACATAGGTAATTCTGTCCATATGTTCCGTAGAACATATGTAAACCCTCGACTCTTGGCATGCCAACTATACCACTAACTCTCGTATCATATACTATGGGCATTTATTTTTATGTTTCATTTGCTAATGTACTAATGTCATTTCCCTTGTGATTATATATACTTTTTCTTCTTTCACATACCACTTGTATTGTAACCATATATCTCATATCATATCACATGTATCACAAGTGCATGTATTCACATAGATCGTTTCATATTACTTATACCATTTCTCATTTGTTCATGTAAACTCGCATGTCATATCATGTAACCTATAAGAACGTACATACATTTCTATGCACTAACGCACACATAATAATCACATAACATTTTAGAAGTTACTTCTTAGCATAGTAACTCAGTCACTGGCTCATTGCAATCCAATGTTCGTTCAATAATATAAGTACAATTAAAATTTCACTCACCTTGACACTTTATATATCCAATCCACTTCTATGATTTATCTCTTTGGATTGATCCTAACTTTGCAGTCGTTTCAGAACTTGCTTGTGCTCGATGTCTAAACAATCATACATTTATACATATCAGTATTCCCAATAGCATACTCTAGTTTTCATTTCTTAAACTAAAGGAAAGATCTATTCCATTTTCCTTTTCAGTGTATCGATACACTAACTATGTGAATGTTGCACTTTAATCACCAATCTTTGCAAACTTCCTCAATGGTCATATTTCATATCTAAATGCTCATTTTAACTCCAAAACAATAATTTCCAGCATAATACATCAACTATTAGACAATTATACAACCATTTACAACTTTTCCAAAAATTATAAATTGATCCTCTAACTTTTAAAAATTTACAAAATGGTCCTTGAATTTTTCTAAAGCCTGTAAAATACTTCCAACATCATTTCCAGGCCTTAAATAATTTTTCCATAATTTTTTTCACTCAAATTCATCATGTTCAAATTTTCAAAGAATAATTTCTAGAAAGATTGAACATGTTCTAACCATGAATTAAGCCTGAAAATGAATCTACAACCTCTAAATCGTCATGATTTATCATCAATTTCATGAATCCTATCATGAACATAAACCCTTAGATTTGGGATCTTTGAAATCCAACAAGAATAGAAAGATATATTGGTACCAAATGATAGCGATTTTCATATAGATCACTTTCCTATTTCACGACAAAACTCTAATTCCAAAGGAATTAGCTTAAAAATTGAAAACAAATGTTTCCTTACCTTTGGAGAGAAGCTCACGTTGGTGCTGGAGAAGATTAATGAATTCATCTCATAATTCTTCATCTTTCTTTAATTAATAATGAATATAAAATTCATTAAATGTCAAATGACCACTTTACCCTTAAAATCAAAATATCTATACTAATTTACCCTTAATGAACTTGATATTTACATTAATACCTAGCTACAATAACCTTATCATCTTCCAATAGTCAAAGATAGACAAACTATTTTCCTCTTTACCATTTTGCCCTTGAAATTTCCAAAACTTACAATTCAGTCACTTTAATCCAACAATCCAAACTAAATATGGAATTAGACCATTAAATATTATTTTCCAACATTTGAAAAATGGAAAATAATATATTTATTTCCTTATTTTCAAGACCCATTTGTAACTTTTTAAAATTACATTTTGGTCCTTAAACTTTTCAAAGTTCATACTTTGGTCATCAATCTTTACCAAATTTATAATTTGTCACTAAATAAATCCATTTATGGAATAAAATCCTTTTTGGGAAAATACCACTTATATCTTTCAAATTTTCCCAAATTTTCTACTTTGATCATCAAACTTTCAAAATTTGCATTTTGGTCACTAGCCCACTTTTTGGGATGTTACAAGATTGCCTCGGCTCCTCTTGGCACATTCATGGATATGCTCGAAGATGATTTTACCCATGTTGATCTTCCTCTGTAAATGATCGAGTGCGGGAACATCAATCTCTCCACGAGGAGAGTGGTGTTGTTAGACGTGGGCATGAGCTTGCCCTTGAGGAAGTGGTTCCACAACTTCACATTTGGTTTTGGGGCTCGACGATCAACTCTCTTCCTCGTGGGGGTATTTTCTTTAAACTTGGCCCACCCGAAGCATAGATATTGCAGTACGCCACCGTATGTTTCTTGATCGGCCTCTACCATAAATCGCTTGTGCTGCTCCTCCACTTTTCCCAACTTAAAGTATCAGTTGAGTGTAGAGGGGGAAAATCGAATTAGTTTTCCTTGAACATAAACTGTGTGGTTAGACGGATCCTTGAGATGAGCATAGAATTCTCGTACCATCGTCGATGCTACAGCTTTGGGATTGCGAGCAAACTTCTCCCAGTTGTGTTTCTTTATCACGTCCTTCACCTCCGGTACAAATGGCTCATCTTCTTCGACGGGAAAGACGAATCCATCTTCCAAATAGACTTGACATTTCTAAAAGAATTTGAAGCGTGATTCTACTTCGGCTGTTTGGAAACGTTTGAAACTCTGTGTTGGGGCTAGGGCTTTCCTTGTTCTTACCATTTTTCTTGGTTGATATCAATGGTCACAATGGGGAGAGAATAAAAATTTTTCTTGCTTAGTGATGAGAGGTTGAGGCAGGATGAAGAAGGAGAAGTTATTGAAAAATTTGTTTCTTTGGAAAGTAATAGGTGGTTTCGGGGTAATTTAGTCCTTTCATGGTGGGGAAAGATTTCTCATTAAATGAGAAATATATGATTGGACATAAAGGGGGAGAAAAGATTTCTTTCCCTCTTTATTCTGCCGCCAAAACCATGTACCCTAGGGTTTTTTCTTTCATGCATGCTTCAACTCCCCATGCTGCCACGTGTTCTTTGCTTGCCTACAATAAGAAAAAAGAAAATAATAAAATAAAACGGATTAAAGCAGAAAATAACTTAACTTATTTATGTACATAATTCAAATTTTCATTGCCTAGGCAACGAAATTTTGTTCAAGAAAGTAGAGAAAATTCTTGGGCATCATGTACCAACGATGCCAGTTTGTCACGCATGATTGGGGCTCCTTTGTACTCCTTGAGTCTCTACCCATTCATCTTGAATATGGAACCATCGTTTTAGTTTTGAATTTCAATTGCTCCATTGTCATAGACTTGGTGAACGATAAACGGTTCTGACCATCTTGATTTCAGCTTGTCTGGGAATAACTTAAGGCGTGAATTGTAGAGCAGTACTTGTTGTCCAAAATAAAATTGCCTCGGCAATATTTTTCTGTCATGCCATCGTTTTTTTTCCCTTGTATAGGCGGGCATTCTTGTATGTATGTGCTCTGAATCCATCTATCTCGTTAAGCTCTAAAAGTATTATTTCTCTAGCAAGCTAAGCATCCATGTTTAGCTTCTTGATGGCCCAGTAGGCTTTATGTTTGAGTTCAACCGCCAAATGACATTCCTTTCTATAGATCAGTTTGAATGGTGACATTCCCAACGGTGTCTTGAATGTTGTGCAATAAGCCCATAGTGCTTCATCTAGCTTTGGCGACCAGTCTTTTCGACTTGGGTTGACCACTTTCTCAAGGATCTGTTTAATTTCCCAGTTAGGCACTTCAACTTTTCCATTCGTTTTAGGGTGATACGCCATATCAATCCTATGTCGTATTCCATATCACTTTAGTGCCTTGGCAATAAATTTATTATCAAAATGAGTGCCTTCATCGCTGATGATAGCTCGTGGTGTTCCAAATTGGGTGAATATATTTTTGTGCAAATATTTTAACATCGTCTTGGAATCATTTTTAGGTGTAGCAATGGCTTCAACCCACTTTGATACATAATCTACTGCCAAGAGGATGCACAAATCCCCAAAAGATGTGGAAAAGGGTCCCGTGAAGTCTATTCTCCATATGTCGAATAGTTTGATTTACAGAATATTTTGCCATAGCATTTCATGCCGTTTCGAGATGTTTCCTGTTCGTTGACATCTATCACATGACTTATAGAATTCATGCGCATCTTTGAATAGGGTTGGACAATAAAATCCAGATTGAAGCACTTTTGTTACTGTTCTCATTCCACCAAAATGCCCTCCATATGGAGACGAGTGGCATTGGTGTAGGATATCTTGTTGCTCTTCTTCTAGAATGCATCTTCGAGTTATTTGGTCTCCATATTGCCTGAATAGAAACGGTTCATCCCAGTAGTAATGTCGCACATCATGTCGAAACCTCTTTCTGCCCTGGCTATATAAATCAGGAAGAACAATACCAGTAACAAGAAAGTTAACAATGTCAACATACTACGGAGCAGCCATGAAAAAATAATATTTTCTCGTCAGGGAAATCTTCATTAATTTATGTGATGTCAGGACAATCAGGTTTGTTATCTAGCCCAGACAAATGGTCTGCCACTTGATTTTCTATACCTTTTCTATCATTGATCTCTAAATCAAATTCTTGCAGTAGTAATATACACTGAATTAGTATAGGCCTTGCATCTTTTTTATTAATCAGATATTTAATGGCAGAGTGATCTGTGTGCACAATTACCTTAGTGCCTATAAGATATGGCCTAAACTTATCGATTGCAAATACTACTGCTAAGAGTTCTTTTTCAGTGGTGGTATAGTTAACATGCACATCATTAAGAGTATGGCTTGTATAGTAGAAAACGTGAAAGATTTTATTTTTTCGTTGCCCTAGCACTGCTCCGACTGCATAGTCACTAGCGTCGCACATGAGCTCAAATGGTTCATGTAACACCCCAACCCGAATCCGACCTGGATCCCAGTCTAAGCTGTCACATTGACTTTTTAAAACATTTACTTGTATAAAATAGTGAGTAATTTAAAATTTTATAACATATAACTTATTCAAAATGTTTACAGAAGTATTCAGAGCTTATACAATTCAAATCTTTTAAATACATGCCAACTAGACTTTTATACCATAAAATACATTTAAATCATCTATTTTCTGATCTGAAACCTTGTAAGGAAAAATGATGACCTCACTTGTACCTCAACAATCCATAAGCTTGTAAGAACTTGCGTGTGAAACACTATACGCTAAGTCTATGACTTAGTGAGGCGAATAAATATATAATGTAAACTCTAACTTGTAATCATCTAGGAACAACTATTATTATCACATCATACACATCATATCCAATCATCTCACTTATATGCTTTTCATATAACAATTACATACATATCATCATTTATGTTTTTATCCTGCTCCTATACTATTATACTTCATATCTCTTATTTTTATTTATATGATCCCTTACATTCATATTCTATAACTTATAACAAATTCTTATATCATCATATATAAGTCATTTATACTCACTCACATATACATCAACATATATTCATGTAACAGATACAATAACCCATATCACACATATATCCTATCATGCAATTCATATACATTTATCACATATATTGATTTCACAATTATCTCTTTATTAGCCCATGTACACATGTGAGAACTGTAGATATGTGAGTCTATTGAGGTTGTGCACTATGTTGTCACCACAGCTCTTATAATTCCCACTAAGGGCGCGTAGAAATTATCCCGAAGGACCACGTAGATGTCCCAAAGGACTACATATAACACATATGTCCCGAAGGACCACTATGTCCCAAAGCACCACTATATCCCGAAAGACCGCGTAGACCCTCGACTCTTGGCATGCCAACTATACCTCTAGCTCTCCAAACACTTACATGGGTATTCTCTTTTATATCGTTTCACATAGTCATATCTCATATGCTCATAGCTTTTATCATATCATTTCTCATATTCATATAATAATATGATTCACTTTCAAGTATCACATATACACATTCATATCACATGTTCTTATAAACTCATAACTTCTTTCACATGTACCTGTAATCAGGTAGCTTCTTTTCACGTAGTTCATGTCACTTTTCATATCATTCATTTATCACATACATAATCTCTATCATATATACATTTCTTCACTTATCTCATAGTTATGTATCATATTACATAATTTAACTTATATCATATTATGATGTGTGCATATATCATGGACAATTAACATGTATCATATAAACATTTATTCACTCATATCATTAACATATGTAACAATCAATAACACACACATAACATGTCAAACATAAGCTCATATTAATGAATTCATGAAATCTACTATAGGAAATAGACTTGTCACAAGTCTTATTTCCATTAATATATAATACACTATCTAATGTGCACTCACCTTGGCCTCACTACGTTCCAATACACTTTATGATTTTCCTCTCTTTCGATCGAATCTTAACTTGCCAATCGACCCAGACTTGATCGTGCTCAATATCTATATAATCATACATTGATACCTATCAGTATCCAATTGATATACACTAATCTATCATTTCTTAGACCAAAATAAATGTCTATTTCAATTTCCCCTTGAAGTGCATTGATGCATTCTACAGTGCATCGATGCATTCTTTAACATGTGCATCGATGCACTACCCATGCATCGATACACAAATTACCTTCGATGTTTTCATTTTTAAAGGGATGCATCGATGCACTCCTCATGCATCGATGCACCAATTGCATTCGATGTTTCTTCTTTAAAGAGTGCATCGATGTCGATACACCTTGCCCAAAATTTGCATTTTAAGCCCGAAAATCCATTTAATTCAACTCAAATGCTTTATATTTCATCCCTTTCATATTCCTAACTTACATATACATATTTGCACTCATTTCTACTCAATAATCACTTCTTTAACCTCCATATCCTATTCTACTTAAGAAATTCAAGAATCATACCCAAATTTTAACATGTTATAAATCCAATTATAACACTTCATATATGTTAATTAGATTGATGACAAGTCAAATTCACTCTAAAACCTCATTAAAGAACCCTCTTTCAAGATTTCACTTATTCCTCTCTTTTCTTTAATTCTCTCTATTCTTTTCATCTTATTGTTTCAAAATAATTTAAGCTATTCTTATGCTTAATTATCACCTAATAATCAAAACTCAACCTTAAATTTCAGCTAATAATCAACAACAATAAATCTTACCTTTGCTTGAGCTCTCACGTGGAGGAGGAAGAGAAGGGAGAAGAGTTTTCCAGATAACTCACCCCACAAGCTTCTCTCTTAATAAAGAGATAAAATAATTACCTTTAGATAAAAAAGACAATTTTTCCCTTAATCTTCTTTAATAATTATTAATAACTTTCAAGAAATATCTACACATAAATGATTGAACTATTCAACTTTTATCCCCAAATTCTAAAATTTTACAATTTAGTCACTAACCCAGTATTGAGGATGTTACAAATCTCCCATCCTTTTAAGAAAATTTGTCCTCGAATTTTCATTTTACATACCAATAAAAACATATCTTTTAATGTTCTTATGTTGCTTTCACAACTTTATCCCATCTTTATAACTTTAAAAATCAATTTTACTTATACAGAACCTTATTCTTCACCATCTCTTGCACTAATATTTTTCTTCCTTAAAGCTCTCTTTAAAACATATAAATACTCTTCTCTTTGTCTTCATCATATCTATATAATCCAAATACATAACCATATTCAAATCCATATCATACTTAATTAACTCACTTTATCTTTTCTTCCAATCTTTTTAGCTCAATCACCATTACTCTTATGGCTAGTCAATACCAACTGTTCAATCTAGAGCACAAGCCCTAATTAACTAACCATATACCTCCAACCTTTCATCATTTCTCAATTCTTATATGTACTTTAAAGCACATGATTTTTTCATATTACTTTATACTTCTCTTTCAATTCTTACTTTCCCTCAAACATAAGAATCGTTATTTCCTTCACTATATCAAATCTATATGATCAACATATTTTTCATCGTGTAACCTTGTTAGCCAACACTAACTCTTTCTTCTAGAGTGTAAACCCTTATTATTTCCACACTCTTGCTTATACACAGTACTACCCCTTGGTTTCATATCCATAACTCTGATTTTATTCATCTTATAAACGTATCACTGATGCAATTATTCTTGAATCCTTTTTCAAATTCTAACCACATCACTTGATCTTTTAACGTTCTTATGTGACATTTGTTCACCATATTCTATATTAACCACGTAATAACGAACTTCTCAATTTAATTTCTCCACTTTGGAGAAATGAACACCTTCTAGCATTATCTTAATATCATTTATCCAAAGGTCTATAACAACAGAACCTTCCTCAAATTCACCCTTGAGCTCGGGTGCTAATAACACTTTTAACTATTTCGATACATTCATTCTATGAGTTAACGAAGTATATAATTGAAAACACATTGGAACATCTTTCAACATCATAATTCATTCTCTAATCATATACAGGCATTCCCTGAGGTTTTTCGCTCTTCTCCCTGCCTGGTCAGGGCAGGTGAATGCTATTACCTTCAGGTCTATCGCCTTGTGCTTCACTTTGGAAGCTCTCATAGATTCATGTGCTCATATCATTTCTTCAATCACATATCACGTGTGCATATGATCATCCAATTCATATCATATAACATATGTCATTTGCATATGTTCACATATCATATAAACATATATATCTCATAAATCATTCTCAAGTATTCACTTATCTTATATAACATAACAATTTAACTTATTAACAAGACATCACACTCCTTACCCTATCAGATCAGAAAATTTCCCACTTTGTGTTGGCATGTGTACTTTTTAAAACCGTACCTCTGATACCATTAAATTTAACACCCCCAACCCGAATCCGAGTCTGAGGTGTCACATTAACCTTTTAAAACATTTACTTGTATAAAATAGTGAGTAATTTAAAAGCTTTTATAACATATAACTTATTTAAACGTTTACAGAACTATTCAGAGCTTATACAATTCAAATCTTTTAAATACATGCCAACTAGACTTTTATACCATAAAATACATTTAAATCATCTATTTTCTGATATGAAACTTTGTAAGGAAAAATACTGACCTGACTTGTACCTCAACAATCCATAAGCTTGTAAGAACCTGCGTGTGAAACACTCACGCGCTAAGTCTATGACTTAGTGAGGCGAATAAATATATAATGTACTCTAACTTGTAATCATGCAGGAACAACTATTATTATCACATCATACACATCATATCAAATCATCTCACTCATATGTTTTTCATATAATAATTACATATATATTATCATTTATGTTTTTATCCTGCTCCTATACTATTATACTTCATATCTCTTATTTTTTATTTATATGATCTCTTACATTCATATTCTATAACTTATAACAAATTCTTATATCATATATAAGTCATTTATACTCACTCACATATACATCAACATATATTCATGTAACAGATACAATAACCCATATCACACATATATCATATCATGCAATTCATATACATATATCACATACATTGATTTCACAATTATCTCTTTTTTAGCCCAGTACACATATGAGAACTGTAGATATGTGAGTCTATTGAGGTTGTGCACTATGCTGTAACCACAGCTCGTATAATTCTCACTAGAGGCGCGTAGAATTTGTCCCGAAGGACCACGTAGATGTCCCAAAGGACTACATATAACACATATGTCTCGAAGGACCACTATGTCCCAAATGACCACTATGTCCCGAAGGACCGCGTAGATGTCCCAAAGGACTACATATAACACATATGTCCCGAAGGACCACTATGTCCCAAATGACCACTATGTCCCGAAGGACCACGTAGACCCTCGACTCTTGGTATGCCAACTATACCTCTAGCTCTCTTAACACTTACATGGACATTCTCTTTTATATCGTTTCACATAGTCATATCTCATATGCTCATAGCTTTTATCATATCATTTCTCATATTCATATAATAATATGATTCACTTTCAAGTATCACATATACACATTCATATCACATGTTCTTATAAACTCATAACTTCTTTCACATATACCTATAATCAGGTAGCTTCTTTTCACGTAGTTCATGTCACTTTTCATATCATTCATTTATCACATACATATCTCTATCATATACATTTCTTCACTTATCTCATAGTTATGTATCATATTACATAATTTAACTTATATCATATTATGATGTGTGCATATATCATGGACAATTAACATGTATCATATAAACATTTATTCACTCATATCATTAACATATGTAACAATCAATAACACACACATAACATGTCAAACATATGCTCATATTAATGAATTCATGCAATCTACTATAGGAAATAGACTTGTCACAAGTCTTATTTCCATTAATACATAATACACTATCTAATGTGCACTCACCTTGGCCTCACTACGTTCCAATACACTTTATGATTTTCCTCTCTTTTGATCGAATCTTAACTTGCCAATCGACCCAGACTTGTTCGTGCTCGATATCTATATAATCATACATTGATACCTATCAGTATCCAATTGATATACACTAATCTATCATTTCATTGACCAAAAGAAATGTCTATTTCAGTTTCCCCTTGAAGTGCATCGATGCATTCTACAGTGCATCGATACATTCTTTAACATGTGCATCGATGCACTACCCATGCATCGATACACAAATTACCTTTGATGTTTTCATTTTTAAAGAGATGCATCGATGCACTCCTTATGCATCGATGAACCAATTGCATTCGATGTTTCTTCTTTAAAGAGTGCATCGATGCACATTCAATGTGCATAGATACACCTTGCCCAAAATTTGCATTTTAAGCCCGAAAATCCATTTAATTCAACTCAAATGCTTTATATTTCATCCCCTTTCATATTCTTAACTTACATATACATATTTGCACTCATTTCTACTCAATAATCACTTCTTTAACCTCCATATCCTATTCTCCTTAAGGAATTCAAGAATCATACCCAAAATTTAACATGTTATAAATCCAATTATAACACTTCATACATGTTAATTAGATTGATGACAAGTCAAATTTACTTTAAAACCTCATTAATGAACCCTCTTTCAAGATTTCACTTATTCCTCTCTTTTCTTTAATTCTCTGTATTCTCTTCATCTTATTGTTTCATGATAGTTTAAGCTCT
The DNA here is from genome assembly GCF_006381635.1 of Hibiscus syriacus. NCBI lineage: Eukaryota > Viridiplantae > Streptophyta > Magnoliopsida > Malvales > Malvaceae > Hibiscus > Hibiscus syriacus. The sequence continues at coordinate 2,215,985 of NW_024062765.1, forward strand.
TCTTATGCTTAATTATCACCTAATAATCAAAACTCAACCTTAAATTTCAGCTAATAATCAACAATAAGAAATCTTACCTTTGCTTGAGCTCTCACGTGGAGGAGGAAGAAGAAGGGAGAAGAGTTTTCCAGATAACTCACCCCACAAGCTTCTCTCTTAATAAAGAGATAAGATAATTACCTTTAGATAAAAAAGACAATTTTCCCTTAATCTTCTTTAATAATTATTAATAACTTTCAAGAAATATCTACACATAAATGATTGAACTATTCAACTTTATCCCCAAATTCTAAAATTTTACAATTTAGTCACTAACCCAGTATTGAGGATGTTACAAATCTCCCCTCCTTTTAAGAAAATTTGTCCTCAAATTTTCATTTTACATACCAATAAAAACATATCTTTTAATGTTCTTATGTTGCTTTCACAACTTTATCCCATCTTTATAACTTTAATAATCAGTTTTACTTATACATAACCTTATTCTTCACCATCTCTTGCACTTATATTTTTCTTCCTCAAAGCTCTCTTTAAAACTTGTAAATACTCTTCTCTTTGTCTTCATCATATCTATATAATCCAAATACATAACCATATTCAAATCCATATCATACTTAATTAACTCACTTTATCTTTTCTTCCAATCTTTTTAACTCTATCACTATTACTCTTATGGCTAGTCAATACCAACTGTTCAATCTAGAGCACAAGCCCTAATTAACCAATCATATACCTCCAACCTTTAATCATTTCTTAATTCTTATTTGTACTTTAAGGCACATGATTTTTTCATATTACTTTATACTTCTCTTTCAGTTCTTACTTTCCCTCAAACATAAGAATCGTTATTTACTTCACTATATCACATCCATATGATCAACACATTTTTCATCGTGTAACTTTGTTAGCCAACACTAACTCTTTCTTCTAGAGTACAAACCCTTATTATTTCCACACTCTTGCTTATACACAGTACTAACCCTTGGTTTTATATCCATAACTCTGATTTTATTCATCTTATAAACGTATCACTGATGCAATTATTCTTGAATCCTTTTTCAAATTCTAACCACATCACTTGATCTTTTAACGTTATTATGGTGACATTTGTTCACCATATTCTATATTATCCACGTAATAACGAACTTCTCAGTTTAATTTCTCCACTTTGGAGAAATAAAAACCTTCTAGCATTATCTTAATATCATTTATCCAAAGGTCTGTAACAACAGAACCTTCCTCAAATTCACCCTTGAGCTCGGGTGCTCATAACTCTTTTAACTATTTCGATACATTATATGAGTTAACAAAGTATATAATTGAAAACACATTGGAACATCTTTCAACATCAAGATTCATTCTCTAATCATATACATGCATTCCCTGAGGTTTTTCGCTCTTCTCCCTTCCTGGCCAGGGCAGGTGAATGTTATTACCTTCAGATCTATCACCTTGTGCTTCACTTTGGAAGCTCTCATAGATTCATGTGCTCATATCATTTCTTCTATCACATATCACGTGTGCATATGATCATCCAATTCATATCATATAACATATGTTATTTGCATATGTTCACATATCTTCTATCATATCATATAAACATATATATCTCATAAATCTTTCTCAAGTACTCACTTATCTTATATAACATAACAATTTAACTTATTAACAAGACATCACACTCCTTACCCTATTAGATCAGAAAATTTCCCACTTTGTGTTGGCATGTGTACTTTTTAAAACACTTTTTGACTTCATTTTAGCCTAGAATCGGCTAAACCGTAGCTCTGATACCATTAAATGTAACACCCCTAACCCGAATCCGAGCTTTTATAACATATAACATATTCAAAACATTTACAGAACTATTCAGAGCTTATACAATTCAAGTCTTTTAAATACATGCCAACTAGACTTTTATACCATAAAATACAGTTAAATCATCTATTTTCTGATCTAAAACTTTGTAAGGAAAAATGCTGACCTGACTTGTACCTTAACAATCCATAAGCTTGTACTTAACATCCATAAGCTTGTAAGAACTTGCGTGTGAAACACCCACACGCTAAGTCTATGACTTAGTGAGGCGAATAAATATATAATGTAAACTCTAACTTGTAATCATGCAGGAACAACTATTTTATCACATCATACATCATATCAAATCATCTCACTCATATGCTTTTCATATAACAATTACATACATATCATCATTATGTTTTTTCATGCTCCTATACTATTACTTCATATCTCTATTTTTTTTATTTATATGATCTCTTACATTCATATTCTAAACTTATAACAAATTCTTATATCTCATATATAAGTCATTTATACTCACTCACATATACTCAACATATATTCATGTAACAGATACATAACCCATATCACACATAATCTATCAGCAATTCATATACATATATCACATACATTGATTTCATAATTATCTCTTTATTAGCCCAGTACACATGTGAGAACTGTAGATATGTGAGTCTATTGAGGTTGTGCACTATGCTGAACCACAACTCATATAATTCTCACTAAGGGCACGTAGAATTTGTCCCGAATGACCACGTAGATGTCCCAAAGGACTACATATAACACATATGTCCCGAAGAACCACTATGTCCCAAATGACCACTATGTCCCGAAGAACCGCATAGACCCTCGACTCTTGGCATGCTAACTATACCTCTAGCTCTCCTAACACTTACATGAACATTCTCTTTTATATCGTTTCACATAGTCATATCTCATATGCTCATAGCTTTTATCATATCATTTCTCATATTCATATAATAATATGATTCACTTTCAAGTATCACATATACACATTCATATCACATGTTCTTATAAACTCATAACTTCTTTCACATGTGCCTGTAATCAGGTAGCTTCTTTTCACGTAGTTCATGTCACTTTTCATATAATTCATTTATCACATACATGATCTTTATCATATATACATTTCTTCACTTATCTCATAGTTATGTATCATATTACATAATTTAACTTATATCATATTATCATCTGTGCATATATCATGGACAATTAACATGTATCATATAAACATCTATTCACTCATATCATTAACATATGTAACAACCAATAACACACACATAACATGTCAAACATATGCTCATATTAATGAATTCATGCAATCTACTATAGGAAATAGACTTGTCACAAGTCTTATTTCCATTAATACATAATACACTATCTAATGTGCACTCACATTGGCCTCACTACGTTCCAATACACTTTATGATTTTCTTCTCTTTCGATCGAATCTTATCTTGCCAATCGACCCGGGACTTGATCATGCTCGATATCTATATAATCATACATTGATACCTATCAGTATTCAATTGATATACACTTATCTATCATTTCTTAGACCAAAAGAAATGTCTATTTCAATTTCCCCTTGAAGTGCATCGATGCATTCTACAGTGCATCGATGAATTCTTTAACATGTGCATCGATGCATTACCCATGCATCGATACACAAATTACCTTTGATGTTTTCATTTTTAAAGGGATGCATCGATGCACTCTTTATGCATCGATGCACCAATTGCATTCGATGTTTCTTCTTTAAAGAGTGTATCGATGCACATTGATGCACATTCAATGTTCATTGATACACCTTTCCCAAAATTTGCATTTTAAGCCCGAAAATCCATTTAATTCAACTCAAATGCTTTATATTTCATCCCCTTTCATATTCCTAACTTACATATACATATTTGCACTCATTTCTACTTAATAATCACTTTTTTAACCTCCATATCCTATTCTCCTTAAGGAATTCAAGAATCATACCTAAATTTTAACATGTTACAAATCCAATTATAATACTTCATATATGTTAATTTGATTGATGACAAGTCAAATTCACACTAAAACCTCATTAAAGAACCATCTTTCAAGATTTCACTTATTCTTCTCTTTTCTTTAATTCCCTCTATTCTCTTCATCTTATTTTTTCAAGATAAATTAAGCTATTCTTATGCTTAATTATCACCTAATAATCAAAACTCAACCTTAAATCTTAGCTAATAATCAACAACAAGAAATATTATCTTTGCTTGAGCTCTTACATGGAGGAAGAAGAAGAAGGGAGAAGAGTTTTGCAGATAACTCTCCCCACAAGCTTATCTCTTAATAAAGAGATAAGATAATTATCTTAATAAAGAGTTTTCCAGATAAATATCTACACATAAATCATTGAACTATTCAACTTTTCTACTTTTATCCCCAAATTCTAAAATTTTACAATTAAGTCACTAACCCGGTATTGAGGATGTTACAGTTCATTCTATTCTGGTTTGATAACAATTGGTGCTGCCGAAAGCTTCTTCTTCAAATCTGTGAAGACATGCAAACAATCATTAGTAAATTCAAATGGATGATTTTGTTGAAGCAAAAGACATAACGGTTTAGAAATTTGTGAAAAGTCTTTTATGAACCGCCTGTAGAAGCTTACATATCCAAGGAAACTGCGTACACCTCGCACATTAGTAGGCGAGGTAATATTTGCAATTGCATCCACCTTGGCTTTGTTGAGTTCAATGCCATGGCATGAAATTTTGTGACCCAACACTATTCCTTCTGTTACCATAAAGTGACATTTTTCCCAGTTCAGTACTAGGTTGGCTTCTTCACAGCGTTTCAACACCTTAGATAAATTGTCGAGACATCGGTCAAAATCATCACCCAAGATGGAGAAGTTGTCCATAAATATTTCCATGCACTCTTCCACCATATCTGAAAAGATTGCCATCATGCATCTTTGGAATGTAGCTAGAGCGTTACACAGTCCAAACGACATTCGTTTAAATGCATAGGTACCATACGTGCACGTGAAAATTATTTTTTCTAGGTCCTCGGGTGTTATGGCAATTTGGTTATACCCCGAGTATCCATCGAAGAAGTAGTAAAATGATTTTCCCGTTAATCTATCCAACATTTGGTCGATAAAAGGGAGGGGAAAATGATCATTCTTTGTGGCTTTGTTGAGCTTCCTGTAATCCATGCATATGCATCATCCCGTGACTGTTCTTGTGGTAAGGAGCTCGTCATGCTCGCTTTTAACTATGGCCACACCACCTTTCTTTGGTACGTATTACACCGAGCTAACCTATGAACTATCGGATATAGGATAAAGTACTCCAGCATCCAGCCATTTTATAATTTTCTTCATGACTACCTTTTTTATGATCGGGTTGAGCAGTTTTTGGGGTTATACTGAGGTACTGTGGCTCTCTTCAAGATTGATTTTGTGCATGGATATGGTCAGACTGATTCATTTTAAGTCTGTCATCGTCCATCATATAGCTTTCATGTGCTGTGACAAAACATTCAACAAACTACTCTCCTGTTCGGAGGTTAGGTTGGCATAAATTATCACTGGTAGGGTTTTAAATGTGATGGTAAAGTTTTAAGTTCCAATTTTGGTGCATGTTGTGAAGATGACTCATGAGATTTAACTTCCTTATATTCTAAGGGTTCAAATTTCATACCTGATATGTTATGAAGAAGTCTCGATTGGTCCCTTGTCTTTCCTCCGCATCTTGCATTGGTATCATTTTCTGGGTGTTCATTGCTCAGATTTCTGTGGTCAAGGCCATGATTTTCAGGATCATCTTCTGAAAATAGTTCGTCTGGGCTAAAGTATTATGCTTCATGTATCTCGATTGTGGGTTCATGGTACAAAGTACTGTATTCATCGAGCCTTAGGGATTCACCTCGTTCAATGATTGCCTTTTTTCAATCTTGTTAATGCATTGGCATTCCTCTGAATCGTCCACGTATTTCATAGAGTTTAATACATTGATAGTGACGCTTTGCTCACCTACTCTCACGGTGAATTCTCCTTTTTCACAATCTATGAGGATTTTCCCGGTACCTAAGAAGGGGCGTCCCAGAATGATTGGTGCGTTTTCATCGGCTTCGCAATCCAGGATGAGATAATATACTGGAAATATGAATTTATCCACCTTTACTATGACATCTTCTATTATACTATCGGGTCACACATAAGACCGATCAGCCAACTATAGGATGACTGAGGTGGGATGGGTGTGATACCCGTCCAACTTCATAAATATGGATTTTGGTATCAAGTTTACACTTGATCCCAAATCAATAAGAGCTCGTCCTATGAAGTCATTACCAATGGAACATGGTATTATAAAACTGCCAGGGTCTTTTTGTTTTATTGAGAGTTTGCTTATTGCTAAATAGATTTCTATTTCCGTGGTGACATGTTCTACCTTCCTTTTCTTTGTAATAATTTCCTTAAGATACTTGGCGTAGGAAGACATTTTATCAATGGCTTCAAGTAAGGAAACATTAATATAAAACTGATCCAAAACATCAACAAATTTCTTGAACTGGATTTCATCATCATACTTCTTCAAACGTTGAGGGAACGGTGGTGGAGGTCTCACATCGACTGCTGATGGTGCTAAGTAATCGTTGGCCTTGACCATGATTTTTTTGTTATCCGGTCGATACTCTTATGAGCCTTCATTTATTTCCTTCTCTTCAAGCACTTTCTCTCAATCAACATTCTCAGATTGATCATCCAGTTGTGTTATGCCTTGGCGAGGATTGTTCAGGTATTCTCCCCCAAACTTGTCATCTTAGTCGATTTGTTTTCCACTCCTTAGCGTAAGTACATTGCATTGCTCCTTCCCATGATGCTTAGTGACTTCAGTATCACTAAGGAGATTTCAATGTGGGTGAGAATGTAATACCGTAGCAATTTATCCCACTTGATTCTCCAACGCTCTGAGAGATGAACTATGGCTTTGCAAAAGCGTTGCTTGGCTTTGTAGCAAATTTCCTTGATTTTTAATTGTTGCATAATGTTCGTACATCAAGGTTTTTGTGGAATCCATGAAATCTTTTGTCGAGGCCATGAATTCATGCAATGAAAACTCCAAGGAATTAGTATTCGAATTAGTGTTAGAGGAAGAAGTTATACCTTTATTGTTCTGCCAGGGCTACTGATGATGCTAATTCTAAAATGTTGAAGATCATAATTAGTTTGCTATGGCCTTTAATTTGCGGCTTGATTGTTACTATCCCCTTGATTACTCCATGAAATATTTGGGAGTTATCTCCAACCAGGATTGTACATGTTCGAATAACGGTTATTATTGTTCTGATTGTAGTTGCCCACAAAATTGGTTGACTCATGGTTTTCAGGACATTCACTCTCATGATGATGGCCGTGACAAAATAGGCATAAATTATTGGTCACCTTGACTTCTCTTACCTCATTAGGACGTTGCAAATTTTTCAACATATTGGTTATGGCCGAAAGTTGAGCTGCTACCGAATCCTTACCTTCTAATTCATATGCTCCTGATGTTTTTCTGCCAGTTCCCAATCTTGCACTTAGAAATTAATAATCATTATTTGCTATCTTGTCGAGGATGTCAAAAGCTTCCTCGGGTGATTTGTCTAGTAAGGTGCCATTCGCTGAGGCATCTATCATCATTCGAGTTGGTAAGTTGACTCCATTGTAAAACATCACCACTTACTTCCAATCATGAAATCCATGGTTAACACATTTGCGAAGTAGACTTTTGTACCAATCCCAACATTCTTACATTGATTCATCATCTCCTTGGCGAAAACTCGCGATGTCGTTCTGAAGTTGTGTATTCATATTGGGCGGATTATATCGGAGTAGGAAACTCTTGAATAAATCTGCCCATGACTCCATTGAGCCGGAAGGAACTTCGTTGAGCCAAGCTCTTGCTCTATCGCGTAAGGAGTAAGGAAAAAGCTTCAGTTTGAGCACGTCTTCATGTACTCGTTGTTGTCGAAATGAATCGCATACTTCAAGGAAAGCACACACATGCTGCCTAGCATCTTCATTGGGTGTACCATCAAATTGGACAATAGATTTCAGCATATTAAACATCACCGGTTTAAGTTCAAAATGAGTGGCTTGTATCTCCGGTGCCACTATTCATGGATTGAGGTCATCAAGAATAGGGTTCAAATGATCTTGTATCGCTCTTGGTCTTGCAACTTAAAGATTAATTGATGCATCTGGATCTCCTAGATCTCCCATGTTGTGTTGCATTTGCAGTTGATTTGATTGTTCTCTGGTTCTTTGGGTACGCAATCTTTGTCTGAGTGATTGCTCAATTTTAGGATCGAATGGTTCCAAAGGCTTACCAGAAGATCTCAGGGTGATGCAATAATAAAAACCTACAAAAGAAAATAAAAACTACGTTAGACTAAGTAAATATAAAGTGACCAAAAAGAACTTGTTATGGCTAAAAATTTCGTCAGTTGCCAATCCCCGGCAACGACGCCAAAAACTTGATCGCTTGTAAATGTATATGCTAAGGCAAGCAAATCTGTGAAAGTATACACAATCGATGCAAGTAATATAGTAGTGAGTGAGTATCGTCTCCATAGGGATTGTATTAGAAATATATTTTCACCACAACTAGAACTAATGTCACAAGCCAAGTCCTACTAAGTATTATCCCAAGAACTAATATTAAGGAACTAAAAAAATGATTCAATGATTTCAGAAAAGTTTGGTCGAGGCAAAATTAATAAGCAAATTGATAAAACAAAACAAGTGATGCAAACAACCTCACATATTCAGATGTGTTACATAGAACTTATGCTAAACTATTGTCTTGACAACAATTATTCTCAGTTTAGAATGAATTATTATGACTCACTAAAGCTGCTCGATAGGATTACTAGGTATTCTTAGACGATTGCTACGGCAATACCTCTCGGCGTTAACTATAGACGTAGTCTCTCCTACTCTAGCATCTATCCCTTTTAGTCATTTGAAACTCACTCCTTATCTCTAAGGTAGACAAGTTAGAACTTCACCATTCTAGATTCATTCCATTGCTCACGTTGATCTATCTTAATTATCTCAAATTTAAGAATCACTTATCTAGAAAAAAGACTATCTCTCGATGCTCTTACAGTGCTAAGGTAAAATATTTAAACTATGAGCAAAACAGTCATAAGTGAAACATAATTCGTCGTTCATAAACATAAAAATATTGTTCAGGCAAAATAAAGTTTAACACCAAGTAAAGCATTCATGGTACTATCAAAGATCATCCAAGATTCAACGTTTAATACAACCCCAAATAAAATAAGAGTTAAAAATAAAGGAAGAATGACTCTCAAAACCGGGGGTTGTGGCGACAATCCTAATAAGTACCGCGCCAGCCTTGGTGATCACCCTCTCTTGAGGCCTGATCACCACTCTGCTATCGTCTGGCTATGGAGGACACCAAGGAAGGTTGGTGGGTAGACGGTGTGAAAGCACTGCATTTGCTTGCTCACGCCTTAGGTAAAGCACTTCTCTCTTCTTCCTTGCCTTCTCTTTTTGGCAGCTAAGGCTTATTATTTATAAGGAAAGAACTCCTAGGTCTTTGTCTACTTTTAGAGTTTTCTCAACTAGCTATTATTAATTGCCCAGACTTAAAAAGGAAAGGCGGCTGGTGGCTGGCAGAATATTGAGGCTTGCTTGCACGTGAAGTAGGTCATCCAACTGGCGAGTGACATAGGCAGTTTCGTCCACACATGCTTCAGACTTCATCAAATAAATCTTACCTCGGTGAGATAAATTTCTCTTCACTTTCTCATCTGTTCTGTTGGCCTTTGCACTTTTTCATTGTCAGGACTGAAATATTCTTCCTCTGTAGGATTCCTGCACAAACACAACCCAAACAACCCTTTCTCTTCAGCAGCATCAGTCAAACCAAATAAATCTTGCCTAAGCAAAACTTATCCACCATAGGCTAAGATAACCTATATGTAACTAAATGCGGCTAAAAATGCAGTGCATACTGTGTTTAGACGAGCAATAACTTAAGTGAAAAGACTAGGAATTAAGTCTTTTTACAGAGTTATCACTTGTGCCATCACACATTCAGAGGTTTTCATGGTCGAGAAAATCTTCTCTTTGCCTCTTTCTTGGTTGAGCCCATCCAATTTTGCTACGATTTGGTCAACCAGGTTGTCTTAGTTTTGCAAGATGAAACCCACAGTGACCTTTTATGCTGCTCCATTTTTGATTCCCAATCTGTTTGCATCATTTGAAAATTCTCTTCCAGTTCTTTCTTCAGTTTCTCAAATTTTGCTTCCATTCTTAATACTGTGTGAATGAAGTTGTGCAGTTAGAAACACCTCCTCTGAGTCCTCCACGAAATAAATCTATGTATCCATGATTAATGCATGTAAAAATGCCTAAATAAATGCCATGCAGAATGCAAAGATGCGAATGCAAAAAGTATTGGTCTCAAAGATGAATATCATACAACAAGTTTAATTAGAGACAAAAGTCTTAACTATCACAATATAGTCAATCTTTACAGACATCCTCTCGCTTAGTCTAAAGTAGGTTGATACTTTATCTTTGTTCTCTCTGGACTTCCTTAAGCAATCGGTGCACGTCTGTGTATGCAATTATTTGATTGAAACTTTTTTTGTCCCTTTTATGAAACATTTCTATTCGATAGTCAATTACGGATCAACACCTTTCCATTTTGTCATGACAATGCAATGCAAAAAAAGCATTAAATGACACAAAAATGAGAAGAAATGAGTTAGAACATGCAAGATAATCAGTAGAGTTAAAAGATGCTATTTAAAGATAAATATAACACCTACCCAATCATGATATCTACCCAAACATGCTTTTATTAAACATCAATCCTATCTGGACATGCTTTCTGTCTAAAATGATTTATTTCAAGAAATTAATCCTATCTGCATGGTATCTAGTTCACAACTTTCATTCGAAAAGAAATCTATTCTATGAATTTAAAGCAAATTGTAAAGGTTTAGAATCGTTTCTCCTTTGTGTACACTTATTTTGGTACCTACTAAACGGACAAAGGTTCTATATGGATCTACCTAGGGTGACCATTCTATGGTTCACTATATGTATAGTTTCGACTCTAACAGGGAAATGTATTGGAATTATCCTTGTTGTCGGTTCCCCATTAGGTTGCCAAGCCCTCAAAGCTCACCCATTATAGGCTTAAACGGATCAAGTTCAATTCGAGGGAATTTACTTCCTTATACCTATATGAGGAATAAATCCCTATGAAGGTATAAGGTATGTGTACCCCAGAGGTTATTTGCTAAGGCTCATATGAAGAATAAATTCTTACGAGAGCAAAACGTTCACCCATACTTAATTGGGACAGAGCTCGGGTGTAGAGCTTATGTCATGTAAATGCATATGAAGTGTGTGAGGAGGAACATACAAACCTTCGACCAAACTAAACAAAAAAAAATAAAAGGAGTACTTTCAAGATAAATTTTAGTGAAGCTGAAAACATGAATTTGAACATTAGTACAACTATTTACATAAAGAAATAATGCAAAATTTAATAAAATCATCATAAGCTAACTATAGACTCAAACTCGTAATTTCCACCATTATGATAATGTATAAGCGACTTGCAGCTTGACTCTCTAAAATGTCCTCAGTGAAGTCACCAAGCTGTCGTAACGTCTTTTTTGATAAACAAATAAGTTTTCGATGAAAACCTCGAATTTACGACTTATTTGAAAAAAATAAAATTTTGTGTTTATTTTGATTAAATTGATTTGGAGTCGCCATCGACCTTTGGGTTAGGTAAGTTGAACACCTAAAAACGTCTTTTAAATAATTTTAAGAAAAAACATTTTTAAGACAAAAAGATGATATGTGCTTGTCAAAGATTCCTTTTTAGGTTCGCGGGTCGATTACTAGCAGGGAAGGGTTAACACCCCTACAACACCCAAAAATTGGTACCTAATTACTTGTATGTTGTCGTGGTGGTGGAATTAATAAGCTCGAGTCACAAATTAAAATACGATTCTTTTTATTGAATATTATTAAATTAATATTCGACTCACTTCAAGTTCACTTTTTGCTCGAATGTCGTATTGAATTGCACCTTTTTTGTTTACAAAAGAATGAACAAAACGGTCCCTTTAAACCTCTATACAAACTGACCCCAAACCTATATCTAAGGGTTAAGGGTTTACCATCGAATGCTTTAAAGGTTATTTCCTTATCCGGTGAAGCAAATGGCTACCCTTTATGTAGAAAATGTAAGGTTTTTTGTTGGGTTTTTTTTTGTATTTTTTCTTTTGATGAAGAAAATAGTTTTTGGTTTTTCTCTCTTTTTATGTTGTTCCCCTTCTATTTTTCTTTTCGTTCTCCCCCTTTTTTTCTGTTTTTCTTTTCTTATATGGCTTGCTGAGGATGCGTGTTGATTTGGATGATGAACTCATGGGCATGGGGTGCATGCGTAAAGTGTTGAGGATGGTAGGGTATGGTGGCTGATGCTGCTGTTGGCGTGGCTGGATGGCTAGGGATGGTGTGGTGGTAGGGCATAATGAAAAATGGGTGGATTATGCCATAACAAATTTTTTTGCCATAACAAATTTTTTTGCAGAAGCCTACCCATGACATTATCGAGTTAGAGGTACTCTATTAAGCCATGCCCTGGCGTGATCTTTCAAAGAATATGGAAATAACTTCAATTTTAGCACATCTTCATGCATACCTTATTGTCAAAATGAGTCACATACCTCCACAAATGCCCAAACATGTTGCCTTGCATCCACATGAGGAGCACTACCAAACTGTCCAACATGTTGCCTGAATCTTAGGTGTCACAATTACAGGATTTAGGTAGTCTAGGTTAGGGTTTGAGTGATATCAAATAGTACAAGGCCTAGATGCATTCCCAACATTTAGAATTACCTCATCATTTTGATATTCCTCTTGACCAATACCTTGATTTCCAATTTGATACATGTTTACTTGATCACGTTGATTACGTCTCATTTGTTTAAAAAGTCATTCAATCTCAGGTTCAATTGGATGTAGTGGTCTTTGGGATGTTCTCAGGTCATACACTAATAAAAACCTGAAAAAGACAAGGAAAATAACAAGTAAAACTATACAAAAAAATGAACAAGTAAAATAAAAATGCTATGACAAAACTAATTAACTTTCAGTTGCCAATCCCAGGCAACGGTACCAAAAACTTGTTTGCATTTTGTGAGTACTTAATATGGACGCGAAATATGTGCAAGTATACACAATTGAACAAGTAATACAGTGATGAGTAAGTATCGTATCCACAGAGATTGGAGGAAATTTATCAATTAAATTAAAGAAAAGAACTACTTTATTAAGTATAGTTAATGCTGGCATGTGTAACATCCTCAATACAAGATTAGTGATAAATTGTAAAGTTTCAGAATTTGGTGATTAAAGTATAATAATTGAATAATTAAGGACTTATATGAAAAATGCGGTGTTTGATCAAATTGAAAAGAATAATGAATAGAATGACAAAATGGTCATTGACAAGGGAAATAATTTAATTGTTATGGTTATACATATGTTTCCACGTGGAGTGAAGAGAGAAACACATAAGCTTCCAGAGTTCTCTTCTTCTCTTCTATTCACCACATGTGAAGACTCATATCAAAGGTGAGATTTCTCATAAGCTGATTGTTAGTTGAAATTTAAGTTTGGTTTTGATCATTAAATGTTAATTAAGCTTAAGGAAAGTTTAATTTGCTTTAAAACAACAAGATGAAAGGTATAGGAAGAATTAAAGGTTAGGAGTTCTTGAATGAAATTTTGAAATAAAGTTCATAATGAGAATTGAAAGTTGAATTTGACCTGTCACCAACTTGATTGAGGGATATGAAGTGTTAGAATTAGATTTAGAGCATGTCGAAATTTGAGTGAGATTCTTGAATTTTATATGAAAGATTGAATTTTTAAGTTTTAGAGGTATTGAATGGATAATAATTAGTTTAAGTAGGTGTATGCAAGTTAGAGACATAAAAGGAGGTGAAATAGGAAGTGTTAAGAGGATTATGAAGGGATTTTCGTGCTCAAAATAATATTTATGGGCTGTGCATCCATACACATTCAATGTGTATCAATGCACTCTCAAATAAATGAACATCGAATACAATTAGTGCATCGATGCACCCCCTTAAAATACAAACATATAATTGGATTTGTGTACCGATGCATAGATAGTGCATCGATGCACACGTTAAGGGATGCATCGATACACTGTGTAGTGTATCGATGCATACCTTCATTAAAAGATGAAAATAGTTTTTTTTAGCCTAAGGAGTGATAGTTTAGAATATATCAATTATTATATTGATATGTACCAATGTATTACTATGTAGATATAGAACGTAATCTTGTTCTGGAATAATCAAAGGATTAGAATCGAGTCAAAGCAAGGCTAAGGTGAGTGCATATCTTATATGAAATTGAATTGAGATAAGACTTGTAATGAGTCTATCTCTTATAGTTAAACTTATGGTTTCACATTCATGTACATGCATATTTATATATGTATTAATGTTATAGTGCTTTCATGCATAATTTATTCCTACTTTAATATGAACTTATTAAAATGAATGCAATTATATGGGAATCCATTCAGGTATGGGAAATAATGAAAATGATCATATGTACTCATATGAAGTGAATAATGTGTTTATGTGAAAAGTGATAGAAGAGATATAAAAATGAGAATTGTATTATAATTAAGCCCATGTTACTTAATGTGAGAGTTGTATGTATAAATGGCATGCCAAGAGTCGAGGGATTATCAGTGGACCTTCGAGACATAGTGGTCCTTCGGGATATTGTGGTCTTTCGGGACAAATATTCAGTGGTTCTTGGGGACAAATATTCAATGCCCCTAGTGCGATTTTATTCAAGTTGTGGTGACAGCATTGTGCACAACCTCAGTGTACTCGCATACCTTTTGTTCTCAATAATGTACATGGGGGATCCAAAGATAAATTAAAGTGAAACTAGCATAAGAATACAAGTTTTATATATGTGCATTATCATCATATATGTTATAGTGTAATAGATACATGCAAGTTGAAATGTCATGATAAATGGTAAGAATGCATGTTCATGAATTCATTGTTATATATGTATATACATATATTTATGTTATGTCTCACTAAGTCTGTGACTTAGCGTGTAAGTGATTTACACGTAGGTACCAAGAATCGAGAAGAACAAAATAGGAGTGGCAAGAACAACAACACTGCTAGAAGATCAAATCAGAAGTAACTGATAAAGTATGTATTTTGTTGTGTATAGTGTTTTGGCATGTAAGAAAAGTATCAGTTTTGGTTATTTTGGTCAATTTATGTAAATAAATTACTTTTATTTTAATGAAAGTTTTAAATTTTCCTTGAATTTCAAGAGTCAAAGTTTGAAAAGTCAATGTGACACCTTAGACTCGTATTCGGGTCGGGTACGGGTTGGGGGTGTTACATTTAATGGTATCACAGCTACGGTTTAGTTGATTCTCGGTATAAACCGGAGTCTATAGTGTCCTATAAAGTATACATGCCAACAAAATAGTGAAAACTTATGATATGATATAATAGAAAGTATGATGTTTTGCTAATAGAACAATATGATTAATTTTTATATAGATGTCTGGACATAGTAGTTATAGAAGTGAAGCGGGAGACGATAGGTCTGCTGAAAGCAGTAATTCACCTGCCCTGGCCAGGCAGAGTAAAGATCAAGCACCCTTTAGAGTGCCTGTGAGTGATCAAGACATGTTCTTCATAACACTGGATGCGGTATTGGCGCGTTTTCAACCTTCTGTTACTTCAACTCCGAGAATGAATGTTGCAAAGGAGTTGAAGGGTTTAGGAGCACCAGAGTTTAGAGATGAAGCCGAAGAATGTCCTGTTGATGCGGACCTTTGGCTTAATGATGTGAAATTTTTGCTTGAAGGACTTCATTGTTCTGATGTTGACAAGTTGGATGAAGTGGTCTCTTTGCTCCGAGGGAAAGCCAGGATTTGGTGGACCAATGTTACATTGAGAATGTATGGTGATCAGGTAACTTGGTCCTTGTTTTTGGAATAGTTCAAGCATAAATACATCAGAGATCAATTTATCCGACAGATGAAACAAGATTTCATGAATCTGAAGAAATGGAACCGTATAGTTTATGAATACGAGTGTGAATTCAACAAGCTGAGCCGCTTCGCTACTGAGTTAATTCCTACAGAGAAGGATTTTTGTGAGTGGTTTGTAGAGGGATTGCGTCCTTGTTTAAAAGAGATGCTTATTGTGTTGAACGTATCTTCATTTCAAGAAGTGGTGAATCGTGCTAAAGCTCTGGAAAGAACTCAAAATGAGAGGTTCAGATATTCCCGAGCTCAGACTTTAAAAAAATCGGGTGCATCATCGAGTGTTGCACCATCAAAAAGGGGCAGAGATGTGAGTTCTCGACCCCAAGCGAGATCAGATTCATTTGCATCTTCTGTGAGGGGATCAAATCAGATGAAGGGTCGACAGACACAGTCAGTAGGATCTGGAGTTGGGAGATCTAACTTAAGTTAAGTCAGACAATGTCCACATTGTGGAAAGAATCACTCGGGGATATGTAGGATGATTTCTAGAGCCTACTTTAAATGTGGGGACATCGGACATTTTGTTCGGGATTGTCCCATGTTAGTTGGTGAATCTGCTCAGCCAGAAAGATCTGCCTCGGCTACCCAGAGGGGAAGAGGTAGAGGTAGAGAAAGAAGTCAGTCAGAGTCCTCAGCTTCAAAAGAGATACGTTCTACAGCTCGTATGTATAATCTCAAGACTAGTGAGGATCGAGATGGCCCAGAGATTATCGCATGTATTTTTCAGTTGTATGACAAGAATATGTTTGTACTGATCGATTTGGGGTCTACTTATTCTTACATTTACAGTAAGTTAGTAAAAGAATTGAATATTCTGTTAGAAGCTATTAGCAGTGAGGTGGTAGTGACTAATCCGTTAGGGCACAGTGCTCGAGTCAATATGATGTGTCGAGGGTGTCCCATACGGATTTAGGGAATTGAATTCCCTACTAATCTAATGGAATTACCTTTTGACGAATTTAAGGTGATATTGGGAATGGATTGGTTATATCATTATTACACTAATGTTGATTGTAGACTGAAAAGGGTAACGTTGAGAAGTTCAAAAGGTATAGAAGTTATTGTATTTAGTGAATGATGGAACTCATTGGCTAATGTAATATCAATGATGTCGGCAAATAAGTTATTGTTACATGGATGTCAAGGGTTTATTACTAGTGTGTTGGATGTTAGAGCTAAAGAGAAGGGGATTGAAGAAATTTCTATAGTTAGAGAGTTTCCCGACGTTTTTCCTGCAGAATTACCGGGTTTTCCTCCAGATAGAGAGGTAGAATTTCAGATTGAGGTAATGCCAGGAACTACACAATTTGCCATGGCACCATACTGAATTACCCCAAAAGAATTAAAAGAATTACTGGACAAAAGGTTTATCAGACCGAGTGTCTCACCATGGGGAGCTCCAGTTTTGTTCGTCAAAGAAGGATGGATCCATGCATCTTTGCATTGATTATAGACAACTCAATAAAGTGACCATCAAGAACAAGTACCCCCTCCCCCGAATTGACGATTTATTTGATCAGTTAAAGGCTGCTTCAGTATTTTAAAAAATTGATTTACGTTCTGGTTACCATCAATTGAAGATTCAAGATAAAGATATTCCGAATACAGCTTTTCGAACGAGATATGGTTATTATGAGTTCATAGTAATGCCCTTCGGGGTAACCAATGCACCTACTACTTTCATGGATCTCATGAACCTAATATTTGAACCCTATTTGGATCGATTCGTATTGGTGATCATCGATGATATTTTAGTGTATTCAAAGTCAGAAAAGAGAACAATTCATATTTAAAGATTGTTCTACAGATTTTGAGAGAAAAGAAGTTTTATGCTAAACTCTCTAAATGTAAATTCTGGTTGAAGGAAGTGACGTTCCTTGAACATGTGATTTCTGCAGAAGGAATTCGAGTGGATCCCCAAAAGATTAAGCCATTTTAGAGTGGGAAGTTCCAAAGAATGTGTCATAAGTCTGGAGTTTTTTGGGTTTAGCAGGCTATTACTGAAGGTTTATTAAAAACTTTTCGATAATAGCATTACCCCTAACTAAATTATTGAGGAAGGAGATAAAATTTGTGTGGACTCTAAGTGCCAAGAGAGTTTTGAAAGGTTAAAGAAGATTTTGACAGAAGCTCCCGTGTTGGTTCAACCCGAGTCTGGCAAGAACTTTGTAGTGTATAGTGATGCGTCTCATAATGGCTTGGGATGCGTGTTAATGCAAGAAGGTAAAGTGGTGGCTTATGCATCGAGATAATTAAAACCGCACGAAAAGAACTATCCAACGCACGATCTGGAGATGGTTGCAATAGCATTCGCTCTTAAGATCTGGCGTCACTACTTGTATGGTGAACGATGCTACTTGTATACAGACCATAAGAGTTTGAAATATTTGATGATTCATAAGGAGTTAAATTTAAGACAGAGGAGATTGGTGGAATTCCTGAAAGATTACGATGTAGTCATCGATTTCCATCCGGGGAAAGCAAATGTGGTAGCAGATACCTTAAGTCGAAAGACGTTTGCAGCCTTACGAGCTATGGATGCCAGACTATCGTTAAGCGGAGATGGTGCAATATGTACAGAGTTAACACTCAAGCCATCATGGCTAGATCAAATTAAAGAATTACAAGCTAGAGATGAAAAGTGTTCAAAGAAGCTACAACAGATAAGGAATTGAGAGGTTACGGATTATGAATTGAAGACTGATGGGAACCTATATTATCAAGGGAGGCTAGTGATTCCTGATAATGTTGAATTGAATAAAGACTTGTTAACGGAAGCTCAATGTAGCCCATTGACTATACATCTGGGAGGAAACAAAATGTATATAGATCTCACGAGTCGATATTGGTGGCCTTGAATGAAGAGGGACATTACAGAATTTGTATCCAAATGTTTGATGTGTCAGCAAGTCAAAGCTGAGCATCAGGTTCTGTCAGGACTGTTGCAACCTATGTTTATTCCTCAATGGAAATGGGAGAATGTAACAATGGATTTTGTAACGAGGTTACCTTTGACTCCGAATAAAAGACATTCAGTCTGGGTGATTGTAGACAAATTGACTAAATCAGCTCATTTTATTCCGGTACGAGTTGACTTTTCTATGGATAAGTATGTCGAGTTATATATCAGGGAGATTATATGTCTACATGGTATACATGTTTCTATTGTTTCAGATCAAGATCCTAGGTTTACTTCACGATTTTGGAAATCATTACATAGAGTATTGGGAACTCGGTTGAACTTTAGTACAGCGTTTCATCCTCAAACCGATGGGCAATCCGAGCGAACAATCCAAATTTTGGAGGATATGCTGAGAGCATGTGTTATAGAATTCAAAGGATCGTGGGAGAAATACTTGCCATTTGCTGAATTTGCGTACAATAATAGTTATCAATCAAGCATTAAAATGGCTCCCTATAAAGCTCTTTATGGAAGAAGATGTCGTACGCCTCTAAATTGGTTTGAGCTTAAAGATAAAGAATTTCTTGGTTCTGAGTTGATCTAGGAAGTGAAAGAAAAAGTCCAAGCGATACAGAATAACCTCAAAGCTGCAGCTGATAAACAGAAATCTTATGCAGACTTAAAAAGAAAAGAAATTGAGTTTCAAGTAGAAGATAAAGTGTTTTTAAAAGTGTCTCCATGGAAGAAAGTTTTAAGGTTTGGAAGTAAGGGAAAACTTAGTCCTAGATTCATCGGACCGTATGAGATCGTTAAGAGAGTTGGACCAGTGGCATATCAACTGGCTTTACCACCTGAGATGGAAAAGATTCATGATGTCTTTCATGTCTCAATGCTTCGAAAGTATCGATCTGATCCCTCCCATATTGTGACTCCAGAAGAGATCAAGATTCAACCGGATTTGACGTATGAAGAAGAATCGGTTCAAATCTTATCTCATGAGATTAAGCAACTAAGGAACAAGACTATTCCATTAGTCAAAGTATTATGGAGGAATCACAAGGTAGAGGAAGAAACATGGGAGCATGAAGAGGATATGAAGAATCAGTACCCCCATCTCTTCGTGTAATAAAAATTCGAGGACAAATTTTCTTAAGGGGGAGATTTGTAACATCCTCAATATGGGTTAGTGATTAAATTGTAAAGTTTCAGAATTTGGTGATTAAAGTATAATAATTGAATAGTTAAGGACTTATATGAAAAATGCAGTGTATGATCAAATTGAAAAGAATAATGAATAGAATGACAAAATGGTCATTGACAAGGGAAATAATTTAATTGTTATGGTTATATATATGTTTCCACGTGGAGTGAAGAGAGAAACACATAAGCTTCTAGAGTTCTCTTCTTCTCTTCTATTCACCACACGTGAAGACTCATATCAAAGGTGAGATTTCTCATAAGCTGATTCTTAGTTGAAATTTAAGTTTGGTTTTGATCATTAAATGCTAATTAAGCTTAAGGAAAGTTTAATTTGCTTTAAAACAACAAGATGAAAGGTGTAGGAAGAATTAAAGGTTAGGAGTTTTTGAATGAAATTTTGAAATAAAGTTCATAATGAGAATTGGAAGTTGAATTTGACCTGTCACCAACTTGATTGAGGGATATGAAGTGTTAGAATTAGATTTAAAACATGTTGGAATTTGAGTGAGATTCTTGAATTTTATATAGAGGGTTGGATTTTTAAGTTTTAGAGGTATTTAATGAATAATAATTAGTTTAAGTAGTTGTATGCAAGTTAGAGACATAAAAGGAGTTGAAATATGAAGTGTTGAGAGGATTATAAAGGGATTTTCATACTTAAAATAACATTTTTGGGTTGTGTGCTTTGATACACATTCAATGTGTACCGATGCACTCTAAATAAACGAACATCGAATGCAATCAGTGCATCGATGCAGGAGGAGTGCATCGATGCACCCCCTTAAAATACAAACATCGAATGAGATTTATGTACCAATGCATAGATAGTGCATCGATGCACACGTTAAGGGATGCATCGATACACTGTGTAGTGCATCGATGCATACCTTCATTAAAAGATAAAAATATCTTTCTTTTTAGCCTAAGAAGTGATAGTTTAGAATATATCAATTAGTATACTGATATGTACCAATGTATTACTATGTAGATATAGAACGTAATCTTGTTCCAGAATAATCGAAGGATTAGAATCGAGTCAAAGCAAGGCTAAGGTGAGTGCATATCTCATATGAAATTGTATTGAGATAAGACTTGCGATGAGTCTATCTCTTATAGTTAAACTTATGATTTCACATTCATGTAAATGCATATTTATATATGTATTAATGCTATAGTGATTTCATGCATAATTTATTCCTGCTTTAATATGAACTTATTAAAATGAATGCAATTATATGAGAATCCATTCAGGTACGGGAAATAATGAAAATGATCATGTATACTCATATGAAGTGAATTATGTGTTTATATGAAAAGTGATAGAAGAGATATGAAATGATAATTGTATTATAATTAAGCCCATGTTACTTAATGTGAGAGTTGTAGGTATAATTGGCATGCCAAGAGTCGAGGGATTATTAGTGGTCCTTCGGGACATAGTGGTCCTTCGGGATAAATATTCAGTGCCCCTAGTGCGATTTTATTCGAGCTGTGGTGACAGCATTGTGCACAACCTTAGTGTACTCGCGTATCTTTTGTTCTCAATAATGTACATGGGCTATCCAAAGATAAATTAAAGTGAAACTAGCATAAGAATACAAGTTTTATATATGTGCATGTTATCATCATATATGTTATAGTGTAATAGATACATGCAAGTTGAAATGTCATGATCAATGGTAAGAATGCATGTTCATGAATTCATTGTTATATATGTATATATATATATTTATGTTATGCCTCACTAAGTCTGCGACTTAGCGTGTAAGTGATTTACATGTAGGTACCAAGAATCGGGAAGAACATAAATAGGAGTGGCAAGAACAGCAACACTGCTAGAAGATCAGATCAGAAGTAACTGATAAAGTATGTATTTTGTTGTGTATAGTGTGTTGGCATGAAAGAAAAGTGTCAGTTATGAATGCTCTGGTCGATTTTGGTTATTTTGGTCAATTTATGTAAATAAATTACTTTTATTTTAATGAAAGTTTTAAATTTTCCTTGAATTTTATCAAGAGTCAAAGTTTGAAAAGTCAATGTGACATCTTAGACTCGTATTCGGGTCGGGTACAGGTTGAGGGTGTTACAATATGTACTAATGTAAATGTCGAGGCAAGGTTAAATGTATGTTGGTGGGGATGGAATGATAGTGTGATGCGACAGCAAATGGAGATGTCGTGACAAAATAGATTGTGTGTAGTGTAATCAAATGAGAATGTAAAGGCAAAACAAAATGTAAACACTGGATTTGAATAAAATAACTTGATAATCCTCGCACAACAAGCTACTATGGGAATGAATTATAGGAGTCACTTAGGAAACTTAAGTCTATCTTCTCATAATTGTCTTACTTCTATGTCTTACTTTCCCGACAGAGTTTACTAAAGGTGTTATACTATCTCTAGTTAAGGGACTCGACAGGTTGAGAATGCAATGGAAATACCTCTCAGTGTTAGCAGATGTAGGATCCCATCAGTTCAACAAAATATTTCACGGTAATACCACTCCACGTCAGCACTAGCATCTAGCCTCTCGACCGAGCACTACTCCTTTTAGTCGATTGAAATCCTAGCCTTATGTCTAATGGTGGATTAGGTCTAGTTATTATCTAAAACCCATTGCTTATGTTGATCCTCCTTAGTTTCTCTTAAACACTAAAGATAAACTACTTAGTTTCTCTCGAACACTAAGTATTTTCCTAAGGAATGACAACTTTCATAGCTCCTACAACCTTAAGTCATTAAGTGTCATAAACAAAACAAATAAAAACATAAAGAAAAATAACCATCCATTAAAGAAAAAACTTAAGCATCCATAGTGACTTCCCACCAAATAAAACTAGTTCATTGTGGGGTTCGAATAACCCAAAAAATAAATCATAAAATTCATTCATTCCTTACAACCCGAATATGATAAGTGAGAAAGAACAACAAAGGGATGGAGGAAAATCCTTCAACGCCCGCTGTCGGAGCTTTCCTCAGCCACCACGAACCACCTTAGCTTGCTAGCTCCTCTTGGATACCTAGCTCGCCACTCCCTCGAGCTTGCTAATAGAGGAACACCAATAAAAATGGAAGAAGAAACTGTTGTGGATGTGGAGAAAAATGGAGAAGATGATGATGTATATTTTTTCTCTCTTGTGAGGTGTCATTTTATAATAAAAATATATAAGGGTATTCTTGGGAATTTTGCACTCAAAATACCCATCATACCACCAAATTCATTCCTTGGGCGTGAAACTTATCTCTACAGGTGGCAGTAGACCCCTTCAGGCGGTTACAAGCAGCAACACGTGCTTTGACAGCTGTCCTCTTGTGAAAATATCTCTTTGTGCTTTTCTGTGCTAGAAATGCCAAGGCATTGCAGTTTGCTTCAGGAACATGTGATGCCACGACATTCTTCTCAACTCACCCTATGCTCCTTATTTCCTGTACATCACAAACCAATTACACATTTCCCATCATATAACTCCTTAACAAAGAAAAAATAACATAAACACCGCAAATGCAACTACATGCAACTATATGAATCTAAAATGACCTATATGAACCCTTAAACAAACAATAACTTAAGTGAAAACGACCTTAAAAGTAGTCTTTTTACGAAGTTATCAGCAGGCTAATGATGGTATTTCGAGGCTTGAGATTTTCAAGGTGTAGTGGTAGTTTTGTTCAATCTTGTTGGTCTCCTTTCTTTTGTGTTGGCTGTTCTGGTTGTTTGCGTAGTTCTGATTCAAGGTGAAAGTTTTGCCCAATTGTTAGGCGTGTTTTATCCATCGTTGGAAGCTGTTTGGTCTAATTTTGGTCCTATGGCTTCCTGGACCCTTTATTGGAGTTTGTATGTTGTGGGTTGTGGCTGCCTGATTCTTTCTTTTGGGGATGTGTTGGGTTTAGTTGTTGACTGATTCTATCGAATGTCAATCACTTTTTTTTTACTGTTGTTGGTTGCCTAATAGATCGTACTTAGGTAGTTGAGTAAAAAAGTTAGTAATTGGCTTAGTCGTAGTTTATTTTTCTTATATTTGCGTTTGGCATTTCGGGAGCTCTTCTCGATTGGTTCTTTCTTTGGTCTCTATTAGGTGATTGTTGTGATATTGGTGTAAGGGATTTTTGGTGTTTCATTCTTTGCATGGTTATATGTACTCTTTTTTTCTAATTGGGATTAGAGAAGTTTTTAACGAGGCATATAACCAAGTTCGTTGTATTTTGTTTTCTAATAAAATTGCTTTGCCAATAAAAAATACATGCAAAACAAGATCGAATGTGTCATGTCTGAAACATTACTGGTTTCCCAACTGGTGTCTGATAATACACAGTTGAGACACACTTCCGGTTCTAGTGTCTCATCACTAGGGATGGGCATGAGACCCGACGGGTTCCAACCTGACTCGATCTCGCCAATTTTTTAATAAAAATTTGGGTTCGGGTTGGGTCGAATTTTTTTAAAGGTTGTGTTCGGGACAGTTCAAGTTTGAGTTTAAGGTGAAAAATATCTGATCGGATATGACCCAACGCGAGAAAAACATATAATTTTACCTTTATATTTAGGGATAATTGAAATAACGTCCCTCTATATATTATTATTTTTCAATTAAATCCCTATTTTTATTAAATAACAATAATACTTTTAATAAATATATTATTTTGGGTCGGGTTAGATGGAGGGTGTATATTTTCGGGTTAGATCAGGTTCAGGTGGAGGATGTATAATTTTCGGATCGAGTCGGGTTGACCAGAAATCCGTTCTACTCTACCTATGCCCACCCCTACTCATCACATAGTTTTGTGACAATGGTTTAATTATAAATATAATATTTTTATTGAATTAGAAAAAAATGGTAAAATATGTATTTGAATGATAATTCGTTTAAAGTGTTCTAATAAAGATATTATATATTCAAAAATATTTTAATTTTAAATCACAAAATAAAAAATATTTGTATATTATAAAAATAAGCTATTTGTATATTGAATTTTAGTAATTTTGTTTTTCTTTGGATAGAAGAATTAAAATGATTTAGAAATTAATTTTATGACTTTAAAAAATTATTTAATTGGTTCCAAAGTAAAATATTAAATTAATGCATCATGATTTGTTCCTACAATAATAATGATCACATAAATTTAGAATAATTAATAATATTTTAAAGATTTTATTATATAATAAACATACCAATCATGATAATAATAGTTAAATAATCAAAATACCATATCCATACGATAGAAAAATTAAAATGATTTAAAAATTAATTTTATAACTTTAAAAAATCATTTAATTGTTATAAAGTGAAATATTAAATTAAATTAATAAATTATTATTGAATTAATGAAATTAAAATATTAAAATAGAAAATTAATTAAAGTTTCACCTAAATTTAAGACAGTAAGAATGTCTTAATCCTTCAATATTTTTAAATGAAATATATTAGTAAGGGAAATAGTAATAATAATTAATATAGCTAACGTGAATAGTTACAGTAAAATATAGGTACAAAGAAAATCAAAGTCTTAACGTCAATATAATCATGTTTTAGAAGTTAATATTGACATGAATGGATAGAGTTTTAGTTGTAGTATTATTAGGAGTAAGCGTGGAAATAGGATTACATATACATTATATATACAGATTAAACAGAGCCAAAGTTCCTATCATAATCTTTCTACTTACCTCACGCCTTTGGTGCCAGTGCGATTTCCTTTTTCTTCTCAGTTATTAGAATGGCCGTCGGTGGAGGTATCTCTTCCGGTGCCGGAAAACGCTACGATGGAAATTTTACTTCAAAGGTCTTTTTCGCTTGCTCTGTTGCGGCTTCGGGTGGATTAATCTTTGGTTATGATCTTGGGATTTCTGGTAAAAAAACATTCTCTCTTGGCTTTTTCTTTTATCATTAAAGATTGTTTGGAATAATATCGGCGAACTGATAAATTTTGCAGGTGGAGTTACATCCATGGATCCTTTTCTAGAAAAGTTCTTCCCGCATGTTTATAGGAAAGAAGTATCTGTCCAACCTTCGGACGATCAATACTGTAAGTTTGACAGCCAAATATTAACGTTGTTTACATCGTCGTTATATTTGGCTGCTCTTCTGTCATCCATGACAGCATCTCGGATAACCCGAGGGCTTGGGAGGAAGAAGACGATGATGTTCGGAGGTTTACTTTTCACAATCGGCGCTATTCTCAACGGCTTTGCTAAAAACGTACCCATGCTTATTATTGGCCGTGTGCTGCTGGGTTTTGGCATTGGATTTTCCAATCAGGTACTTATCACCATAGTTTTTGTTTTGTTTTGTTATGGATATCATATCTGTTTTTGTTTATATCTGAATTTTACTTGCAGTCCATTCCGATCTACTTATCTGAGATAGCTCCCTTCAAATACCGAGGAGCTTTGAACATTATGTTCCAATTGTCAATCACCATTGGTATATTAGTTGCAACTTGTTGAACTACTTCACAGCTAAGATCGATGGTGGATGGGGTTGGCGAGTAAGCTTGGGTGGAGCCGTCGTCCCTGGTTTGATATTTTCCCTTGGTTGTCTCTTCCTCTCGGACTCACCGAACTCGTTGCTCGAATGCAACAAATTGGAAGAGGCTAAAGATCTGCTGAGAAAGATCCGTGGCATCGAAAATGTTGATGAAGAGTTCAAAGATTTGGCAAAGGCCAGTGAGGCAGCCAAGTTGGTTCAAAGCCCTTGGAGAGATATTGTAAGCAGAAAGTACAGGCCTCAGCTCACCTTTGCAATCTTGATACCCTTATTCCAACAATTAACCGGGATGAACGTGTTCGTGTTTTACGCTCCTGTTTTGTTCAAGAGCATGGGGTTTGGAAACAACGTTTCCCTTATGTCCGCACTCATCACTAGCATTGTTAACTTTTGTGCAACACTTGTTTCCATTGCCACCGTCGACAAGTACTGAAGGAGGACTCTTTTCCTCTCCGGTGGCCTTCAAATGTTTCTTTTCCAGGTAATAATCACTATTTCCATTCACCAACACTTAAGTATTTTGATTTTGCTTACGAAATTCATTCTTTTTCACTTCTCTGCGGCTTGTGATGACTATTTCAATCGCTTCCAAATTCGGTACGAGTGGAAATCCGGGTCAACTTCCACTTTGATTCTCAGTTGTGGTTGTGGTAGCAATGTGTTTCTACATAGCCGGTTTTGCATATTCATGGGGTCCTTTGGGCTGGTTAGTTCCTAGTGAGATATTCTCACTTGAAATCCGTCCCGCTGCTCAAAGTATTACGGTGGCAGTCAACATGATCTTCACATTCGCCATTGCTCAAGTCTTTACGGCTATGCTTTGCAACTTGAAGTTTTGACTGTTTATATTCTTTGCATTCTGTGTGGTGGGTATGAGCATTTTCATCTATAAGTTATCGCCCGAGACAAAGGGAGTCCCCATTGAAGAAATGTTCATTGTTTGGAAGAACCACCCTTATTGGGGCAAGTATGTAGACGACGACAATGCTTTCCCAAGCCATGAAATGGACGAAAAAGTTTGATCTTCTTTTAGAATACCTAGATTAGATTATGATCAACTTCTTTCGGTTAATTGTTGATTTTTATTTGATATTAGTTATAACAATTCTCTTTTTTTGTTTCTTTCAATAAGATATTCTCATTAATTTTATTTATTACAAATAATGCATTTATATCTAGCCCATTCAAAACTTAATAGAAATTCAATAAAAAATTATAAAGAAATGTTAAAATATGTAGAGAAGACTTGATAGAAATTCAATTAAAATTTGTAAAAAATATTAAAGAGACACAATTCAATTATTTTCAAGAAATTTAATTTAATTGTAACCTACGCAATCCAATAAATGCATAACGTCAATACTTCAATATCATTTTTAGCAAAATGTTTAAAGATCAGTCCAACAGAAAAGAGATCAGAAATAAATGATTTCATCATTAATCTTGTAAATTGATTTAAAATCAATTAGTAACCAAGTGCATTTTATCTTAAAATAGTTCAAAATCAATAATAAACGTAACTTTTAAAAATTGAATTGACTCGTAAAATACAATTAACATTATAACTATTAAATTTGATGATTCATAATTTTATTTAGATAAATAAAATAAAGTATAGTTACAATTCAAATGAATAATTCATACAATAACAATTGAATTTTGGCAAGTCCACGAGTTTAAACATTAATCTAGTCTATTCATCTTACCAACCTACAAATAATCATCATGTCCGTAGGTCTGACACTAGCATTAAATGTCACTATAACCTAATTATGAGTTTTTTTTTTCTTTTGATCACCTAATTATAAAAAATTATAAAATTATAAACTTATCACTAATGTTCTCAGTTTTTTTTTTCATCCTCCGTTAAATGAATAAGCACAACTCACCAACCATAGATAAAGCTGAATAAGGAGGTAAAAGTTAATTTACTATAATCTTACCTTTGAAGGCTATAATAATTTACTATCATTAAAGGATTAATTCATATTAAAGTTAACTAATACAATAAAAATTAATTAAACTTCAATAATTAAATAAAAGTATGAATTATATATGCATAAATATTCAAATAATTCATTTTCAATTGATGATAAGATGATTACAAATTAAAGTTATTGTGTTAGCTTATTTATTAGGATTATGATATTCAAATTACAACATGAATTATTTTTTCTAATATCTCATTTTCATATTTGTGAGATTGTTTTTCTTTAAAATATTTGTGTGCTAATTTGAAATATCATAATAAAATATTTAAGAATTTCAACACCAAAATTTGAGGTATTATAATTAGCGACAGATTCAACTATGCTTTCGCATTTAATTTATTGTTAATGATGGTTTGATATGACAATTACTGAGTTTAGATTTATATCAGATTTGTTTTGGTTATATCAAATGGCATTAGAGTTTCATGACGTTGAATCATTTTAGAATTAATTAAATTCTAATATTATTTTTAAATTGATCCAATCTTAACTTTTTTTTAAAAAAAAAATATCTCAATATAGTACTTCGATTATAAATTTCTGTTGATTCTTTTTAGGTTTTGATTATTATAGATTTATTTTTTTAAGATTTTATAATTTGTAAAATTAATATTGTTTATAATTTAATATTAAATTTATTTTTAAAAATTTAAAATAGCATGTAGATTAGTTAAAAAGATTCAACTAATAAACAACAACAACAACAACAACAAAACCCTATTTCTATATGTAATGAGGTAAGAGGGAAGTAGGGTAGTAGGGTATTCCCAACGTATGGTTGAGAGCAGCTTTCGTGGAAGACTTCCGACAGTCAAAAAATTTTAAAATAAAGATAAAATGTAATGCAAGTATAAATTAATAAAGAAATAGAGTATAAAAAACAAATATTGTTATTAGTAAAATAGGAAAGGTGGGCGTTAAAACTTGAACATGACCAAAACGGCAACGAACCGCTATTGTAAAACGATGTCGTTTACATTGGAGCGGGCGGGCACTCGAGGAAGTCTTATAAATTGCTTTTCAAACTTTCGCTCTCCTCGTTGAGTGATAAAGGTCAAGAATTGGAGGAAAAGAAGAGAGGGAACGATGCCAGTGGCAAAACCAGAAGTTTCTGTTTCCAGGGTGATTGCTCATGTCAACATGGACTGCTTCTATGTTCAAGGTTTTTTTTTTGTTTTATGCGATTTTATTTATTTCATCTTTATGTTACTTAGGTTTTCGACCAATTCTGTATTTTCCGTTTCGTTATATTCTGTCCCAATTTCTCAAAATCTTTAAGTTCAGGCGTAACTTATGTCTTTATTCATTACACTCTGTAGTGGAGCAAAGAAAGCAGCCACAATTGCGGGGCTTACCTACTGTTGTTGTACAGTACAATGAATGAAAAAGAGGGGCTTTGATTGCAGTCAGCTATGAGGCTCGTAAATTCGAGGTTAAGCGGTAGTTACAATCTTTTAATGTATTCATTTTTGGGATTCTCAATTGGTGATCTATGTTTCCTTATTTTTTCCATTTCTATCTCGTGTGTGGTTTTTAGTTCAATGCGTGGTGCTGAAGCGAAGGAGGTTTGCCCCGAAATTCAGTTGGTTCAAGTGTCTGTATTCCGTGGTAAAGCTGATTTGAATGGATACCGGAATGCAGGTTCTGAGGTGGTTGACATTTGACAACATTAATACTGTTTCAAGTGTATATTGTTAGTAACTCATTAGAAGACCATCTTATTACTGAATTTTTAACTAAATTTGCAGGTGGTATCTATTCTTTCAAGGAGTGGCAGATGTGAAAGGGCTTCCATCGATGAAGTGTATTTTGATCTTATTGATGCAGCTGAAACTATGCTAGCTGAAAATCCTCCTCAAAGCTTGGAAACAATAGATGAAGAAGCTCTTAAGTCACATATTATAGGGCTAAATTATGAGGTTTGTAGCCATGCTTTGGATAGTCTAGTGTAAGATTCAATAATGCTGTGAATTGGAGTTAATCTTGAATGAATTAGCAGTATCGCATCTCTGTTGATAGACATATGCCAAAATATGTGATCTTAGCTTGAGTGCAAAGTTCTTGGAACTTGGAAGCCTTTATTGCTACTTAGACAACAAAACCAATAGACTTATATCATGCCTTTGATTTTGCTCTCTACTGGGATCATCTTGTACTTTTTTTTTTGCATTTTTGCAGCAGTAAGATTTTGCATCTAAGATGTTATACTATATATGCGACAATGCAGGATGGGAGTGGTGTTAAAGAAAATGTTAGGAAGTGGATAAATAGGCACAACGCTGATCACCATGATAAATTGCTAGCTTGTGGGATCCTCATTGTTGCTGAACTCAGGATGCGGGTTTTTAAGGAGACAAAATTCACTTTGACATTCAGAGCATTAGGCAGAAATGATATTGCGTGAGCATCCGCAGGGACCATCGCAATGCTTTGTTTTAATTAAACAGTCGGATTCCCCTTGTCTGTACCAGTTTTGAGTCGACTGTTCGTCGCCCGGGGAAGGCCCCCGTAGGAGCCGTTCCCAGTCCGTCCCCCGGCCGACACGCGGCGACCTACTCTCGCCGCGGGAGCAGCTCGAGCAGTGCACCGGCAGTCGACGGGTTCGAGACTGGGACCCCGTGCCGAGCCCTCAAAGCCAATCTTTTTCCCGAGGTTACGGATCCATTTTGCCGACTTCCCTTGCCTACATTATTCCATCGACCAGAGGCTGTAGAGAGTGGGAGAGAGAGAGAGGGCCTCAGGCGATCAGTCCTCCGGCGAGGATTGGACGATATTTGTGGACAATTTAAGTAAAAGGGTAACTTGGAGAACAGTAAAGGAAATTTTTCAACAACAGGGGAGTGTTCTGCGCGTTTACATTCCGAGTAGTTCTAACAAGCCAAATTATCATACATTTGCTTTCGTTCAGTTTGCAAAGGAAGATGGGTTGAAGAAGGCGATAGCAAATGTCAATGGTATTTGGATAGATGGAAAGAAAGTATCGGTAGGAGTAGCTAAATATCAGAAGTAGAGGCTCAGGCAAGCTGTTAGTAGTAATGTCAGAAGGGAAGAAGATAAGTTGAAGAAGGGAATGACTTGGAGAAGAATAGGTGGATCTGAGTCTTTCAATCGATTGAGGGATGACAGATCATATAAGGATGCATTAGTATCTTATGATGGGCAGAGGGAAGTTCCAGTGCGTAAAGAGACAAGGGAGGGTCATCCAGGAAAGGAAGCAGGTCTAAGGAATGTGTGGGAGATGCATATTCCCTCAGATGAATATGACTGGGTGAAAAGATCATTAACAGGGATTATCAAATCCCATTTTGAATTGGAGCTAGTAGTGAAGGGGCTGGCTAGTGATGGGATCAAGGTCAAGGGAGCTAAATGGGGTTATTCATGGAACTCTTGTATCTTAACCTTTGGTTCGAAGGAAAAGTTCGAGGAGGCGTGGTCGAACAGAAGGGAGGAACTGTTCTTTCGGTTTGATTGGTTTGATCCACTTATGAGTATGGATGGTGTCCCGATGGCTTTTTGTTCGGTGGAATTGGTTGGAGTCCCCTTGCTATGTTGGAATGTTCCTTTTCTGGAAAAGCTTGTTTCAAGGTGGGGGAAACTGGTGTGTTTTCATGAGTCGACGGTCAGAAGAGAGGATCTGGTGGTGGCAAGGGCACTGTTGAGGGTGACCAGTCCTTATGATATACAGGAAACTGTTACATTGGGCTCGTATGGGAGATCCTTTAAGGTAAAAATTAATGTGGGATCGGTTAGTACAAAACATGATAGCTCTTCAGTAGCAAATTTTACGGTGGCCGGTGATGGTGAGTCCAGAGATGAAGCTTCATCGGAGGAGAAAGAAGATAGGTTTTCAGGCGGGGTAGGTAGCTCAAAGTTGCTAGCTGAGGATTCTAGGGACACAGTAGACAGATGGTTGGTAGGGGATGACCGTACAACAGTGGTAGACTGCAGTGAAAGTCAGCATTTAATGTTGCAGGATGGAGAAGGTCAACTTAGTGGTGGAAAGATGTCAGATTTTTCAAAAGAAGATTTGAATTTTAAAGGGGATTATCGGGGTCTTGGTTTAAGGAATGATATCATCAATGAAAGGGATAAAGCCCAATTAGGGGAGTTGAGTGAGCCCAATTCAAAAAACACTGAAATTTCCCCTTCTGGGCCAGCTGTTAATTTATTTAAATTGGGCTATGGTAATTATAAGGAGTCTCAGGTGGAAATATTAGGAGATCAGCAACATCATGGTTCGGTTGAAACAAATACACAGAATGTGGCTAATGTTCCGTTAGACTTAATCTCAATTTCGATTCTGGTGGAGCCATTGACAGAGGGGCTCCAAAAGTCAAAGGAGGAAAGGTTAGAGGAAGTAACAGTCCAGGATAATGAAGATAGTAGAGCGGAAGCAACAGAGGTGGTAAGGGAAGCAAGGCAAGTTCATATGGGTAGTAACCAAGGGTTAGGATTATATAAGGAGTCTCTTGTAAATGGTCTAAGGAGTTGGAGTCCTTTAGATCATTTGTCTAGAAGTCTACATATAAGGAATGCATCGATAGGAAGGTGGAATAGCGGCTCTATCTCTAGATTGTATAAAAGAACTAGAGACAGAAAGGTGTGGTTTAACCCGAGCAGAGAAGAAGGAGCATTGTAATCTTTGGAGATGACTGATCATAACAGGACTATAATTGAGCCTATGTTGAGTAATCAATCTCTTCCTGTTATCGTGGAGGGAAGATCCATGGGAGTGGTGGAGGAAGGTGGTTCAAGGCACATTTTTGTAGTGGCTAGGAGTGTAAAAGATGTTGTAACAGATTATCAGTCTGGTCCAGTGGCTAGGATGGAGAAAAGAAGAAAGAGAAGGCTTCTGATCAGGGAAGCTCTGGATGTGGTCAGTCTCTATACTGCATCTTTTTCAAATTTCTTGGTATTTTTGAAGGAGGTTTTGGTAACATGGGAAGTCAGTAAAATTTTGGGGATTATATTCAAAGAGGGAAGGAAGGCCTTCTTGGAAAAATTATAAATTTTGAGGAAGGTTTGGATGAAAGTAGGGTAAGGTTGGACTCGGGGGAAAAAACTTTTGTATGCTTTGTTGCTCTGAGGCTTTGGTTTAACAACAGTCTTCATGATAAAGATTAAGATTATTTCATGGAATGTAAGGGGTATTGGTAAGAAGGAAAAATCAAGAGCTTTAGCAAGTATGGTCAAGAAGTACAAACCGTGCATTCTCCTCATTCAAGAAACAAAGTTAGAAAATTGTTCTCAGGCTCTTAGAAGAAGGATAGGTGAAAGTATTCTGAATGGAGGAATTTTTGTTCTAGCAGTGGGGTTTGCAGGTGGTTTAATGGTTTTGTGGAATGATAAGGATTTTGAAGTTCTCAATAGTCACCTAAGTGGTAGATTCATAGCAGTTTTTGGGAAGTTTAAGAACTCAAGTGAAGAGTGTGTGATTATTAATGTGTATGGTCCTTCCATTGATTCTGAAAAGGCTGAATTTTTCAGGGAATTGTTGGAATTTGTTGCTGCTCAAACCGTGTCAGTCTGTATTGGGGGGATTTTAATGTGTACCTTGATCCGGTAGAGACGTTGGGAAAGTCTCAAAATTGGCTCTCTATTGATATTCTGAGAAATTTCTTGAACCAAACTAACTTGATTGATCTTCCTATGGTAAGGGGAAAGTTTACATGGTGTAATAATAGAGAAGCTTCTACTTGGGTCAGACTTGATAGGCTTCTAATTTCTAGGAATTTTCTTATATGTTTTCTGAATATTATGTAGAGCATGTTACCTAGGTCTTTATCTGATCACAATCCCATTGCATTGGAGGAAACATCTGTAGATTGGGGTCCTAAATCGTTCAGATTTTTTAATTATCTTTTAGAGGAGGAAGGTTTTGAGGACTTGGTTAAATCGTTCTTGGATAATTTGCGGGTGAGTAAGAGGAGAAGAGGTATCTTCAGTTTTTTACAAAGAACCAAAAAATCTATCAGAAACTAGTATGGAAGAAAGTTTGATGGGATTTCTGAGTCAATTACAGATTTAGAATTGAAGATTAATGATCTTGAAATTAAAGCACAAAGTGGTGTTATCTCCCAACAGGCGTGGGATCAGCTGATACAGTTCAGATCGAATCTTTTGAGGCTGTATAGAATTGAAGAATGTATTTGGTTCCAGAAATCAAGGGCTAGATGGATCAAAGATGGGGACAGAAACACAAGATTCTTTCATTTGTCTGTGTTAAACAAGAGTAAAAGAAATGAAATTACAAGTTTGAAGTTTAATGGCTCTGTTGTATCTGATCCGAAATCGATTAAGTTGCATATTGCAGATTATTTTAAGGAAGCCTATAATTCTAAGTTAACTCTGGAAGTGGCTGATTTATCTCTGGATTTTGCAAAGCTGACAAGGGACCAATCTTCAAAACTAGAGGAGCAGTTTTCAGAAAATGAAATATGGTAAGCGATAGCTTCATCGGACAGTTCTAAAGCACCAGGCCCGGATGGCTTCACCATGGGTTTTTTCAAGAAATGTTGGCCTAGCTTAAAGGAGCATGTAATGAAATTTTTTCAGTATTTCTACTATGGTAGGTTGTGGGAACATGGGGTTAATCATGCGTTTATTACGCTCATTCCGAAGAAGCTTAATCCGGATAATGTGGAGGACTTTAGACCAATTAGTCTTGTGAGCAGTCTATATAAGATCTTATCTAAATTGTTATCCAAGAGATTGAGTTGTTGTGTTGGAGATATCATAAGTCAGTCCCAATATGCTTTCATACCGGGGAGACAACTGTTGGATTGCGCTTTTATTGCGAATGAAGGAATTGATTATTGGAGAAAACAGGGGTTGCAAGGGGTTGTTATAAAAGTCGATTTTCGTAGAGCTTATGATACTGTAGAATGGCCAATTTTATTTTGAGCAATGTCAGAGATGGGTTTTGGTTATAGATGGTCCTTGTGGATTTCTCAGTGCCTTTCGGCAGCCTCGGTTTCGATTCTTGTTAATGGGTCTCCTTCGGAAGAGTTCTTATGGCCAAGGGTTTAAGACAAGGTTGTAGTCTCTCGCCACCCTTGTTTAACATTGTTGGTGAGATACTTTATTTGATGCTATCCAAAGCAGTCGAAAAGGGATTGTTTCAAGGTTTTGTTATTGGGAAAGCTGAAAATTCTACTAGATTGTCTCACCTGCAGTTTGCTGACGACCTAATCATTTTTTGCCAAGCAAATCTTACTCAGATCAAGAATGTCATAAGAATGCTGAGGATTTTTAGTGTTATGGCAGGTTTGCATCTAAATTTGGTGAAGAGCAAGCTGTTTGGAATTAATATAGAGGATGAAGTATTAGCAGATTGGGCATCACAAGTGGGTTGTTCAGTAGGTTATTTTCCAACAGAGTATTTGGGTCTTCCTCTGGGTGCTAAGAGAAATTCAGAGGCTTTATGGGATCCATTTTTTAGGAATTTTAGTGCCAAACTTGCTGGTTGGAAAGCTTCCTATCTGTCATTGGCCTGTAGGACAGTATTATTGAAGTCAGTGCTAACTTCTTTACCAATTTTTTTCTTATCTTTGTTTAAAATGCTTTGCAAAGTTGGTAAGAAGTTAAATTCGTTAATGGCCAATTTTCTATGGGGCGATAAAGAGGAAAAGATGAGAATTCATTGGGTGAATTGGAGTACGGTTTGTAGGCCATGAATGAAGGCGGTCTAGGTGTCCAAGATTTGAGTCTCACCAATCGGGCTCTATTGGGTAAGTAGGTGTGAAAATTTACCAATGATAAAAATTTCCTATGGAAAAGTGTGTTGTGCAGTAAACACAAGGTTAGTTGCAATAATATGTCTATTAGGGAGGTCATTTATCCGCAATCTTCTTGGATTTTGAGAGGAATTGCTAATAATTAATTAAAGAATGATTCAGTAGGAGATTGTCTTAGATCAAACTCGAAGTTGAAAGTGGGAAATAGAAAGTCCATTTCTTTTTGGAATGATGCATGGGCTGATGAGAGTTCTTTAAAATTTCTTTTCCCTAGAATTTTTGTGCTCTCTCCTAATAAATAGGGGAAGGTTGTAGAGTTTGGAAGCTTTGAACCGAGCGGTTGGGTGTGGAATGTCCAAACTAGAAGGAATTTGTATGATTGGGAATTGGTTCAATGGATGGATTTGATGTCTAAACTGAAGGATATTCAACTATCAGAGCTGGTGGAAGATTTTTTATCGTGGTCTGCTAGTAGAGATGGTTTATATTCGGTCAAATCTTGCAGAAATACTCTTGCCAGTGAGTTTGGGGGTAGTGTTTTGTGGATACAAGGGGTTTGGATGGGTCTTGCTCCACCTCGGGTGGAAGCTTTCCTTTGGCAGCTTGCACATCAGAAAGTAGCAGTCAAAGTTGAGTTGGTTAAGAGAGGTATACCCCTAAGAGATGATATTTTGTGTCCTTTGTGTAAGAAACAGGAGGAATCAGTGCAACATTTATTTATTTCTTGTAATGTTGTTTGGGAATTATGGAACAAAATAGCTAGTTTCTGGGACATATCGTTGGTGTTACCACATGATCCTCCTTCGCTTCTTAGTTCATTGGGTAATTTGGAAATTTATTCCGGGAGTCATCTTTTGGTCAATCTGGAAAGTTAGGAATGCAATGGTTTTTGAAGGATCTCTTCTTGACAGAATGTCGTTGTTCTTCATTATTAGATTCAGGCTTACTAAATGGTTCCTAGCCAAATTTCCTAAGATAACTATTCAGGAGGATGTATTGATTGGTAATCCATCCCTTGAATATGGAGTATCACTATTTAAAGCTAAAGATCGTCATGTCTTACGATGGATCCCCCCCGATAGATTTCCTAAAGATGAATGTCGACGGAGCTGTTAGGCTTGATGGTTCGGGTGGAGGAATATTAAGAGATTGTAATTGTTGTACCCTTTTGACTTTTTCAGAGAATGTTGGTCAAGGAACTCCTCCACTTGTTGA
Organism: Hibiscus syriacus; assembly: GCF_006381635.1. NCBI lineage: Eukaryota > Viridiplantae > Streptophyta > Magnoliopsida > Malvales > Malvaceae > Hibiscus > Hibiscus syriacus. The sequence continues at coordinate 2,253,526 of NW_024062765.1, forward strand.
ATTAAAAGCTATTAAAAGAGGCATTGAAATTTTTTTGTCGTCACGTTAGGAGTCTGTTGGTAGGTTGATCGTTGAGAGTGATTGTTCGTCTGCAGTGGAATGGATTCAGTCCCCGATTTTGGCTCTAGTTTTTTTATCGCATCTAGTTTATCAGATTTCTACCTTATCACGGGAAAGGTTCATTCAGTGAGGTTAATTCCAAGGGCGTGCAATGGAGAGGCAGACAGTTTAGCAAAGAAAGGGATAAGTTGATTGTATAGGTTCAACTGTGGTTTTTTTGGTCCAGTGAGAAGAATTTTATGGCAGTTGGAGTGTTTAAGTTTTATGTACTGAATTTTAGTGTAATTGTTAAATCTTATGTAATTTTTCAGTATCAATAAAAGTTCAAGGCACTCTTTTCCTCCTTCCGCTGATTAAGGAGCTTAATTTAAAGCTCCATTAATCAAGAAAGGGTTTTTTAACAAGGACTTCCATTCTTATAAAAAAAAAAGGAGACAGAATTCACTTGTTCTGCTGGCATTGCTCATAATAAGGTAGCTAGAAAGTTTTTTTCTCTCCTCTGTACTCTTTCAGCAGTTACTGTAAGGTTTTGTCTAAAACTAGCTTTTACCAACCTATGTCATCATCCTAACACTGACTTTATTACCAGATGTTGGCAAAACTTGCTAGCGGTATGAATAAACCTGCACAACAAACTGTTGTGCCTTCCTCATCTGTAAATGCATTGATCAATACATTGCCAATAAGGAAAATGTACATTTCTAAAATTTCTGGATTTAATTGAAATGTTAAGTGAGAATTAGTTACATGCCTTGAGGAATGATAGGTAAACATCATCAGCAGAGCAGTATATACCTTGTCAGCTTCTCTCCTAACATGTGGCACATTACTTTGACAAAAAAACTTTCTTTCCAGGAAACAGCTTGGAGGCAAGCTGGGGATTTCCTTACAAAATGACATGGGTGTGAACACTGGGGGAGATCTATTGCAGTTTCCAGAGGAGAAGCTACAAGAATGTTATGGCGTAAATACTGGGTCAATAACTTTTATTAATAGTGCTTTTGCACTTGTCTTATATTACTCTGATCATTTTTGCAGCTTCTCCTCTTAAAGTTTATGACTTATGCTACATAAAATAAAGGGTTGTTACCTAGCAGGCTAGCATTTTCCAAATTTATTTTTATTTGTTGTTTTCTTGTTTTAATCTTAATGTGATAAAGATCCACCAGAAGAAAGTGCCATTTCTAGATGTGTTTTAACATTTGCTGATTCATTGAACAATTATCTAAGTATGGTTCCTGAATACACATGTTTTGTTTGGGATCTAGTACTTGGATGTGGAACATTGCAAGAGGAATCCGTGGAGAAGCAGTTGAGGGACGCCTTCTCCCCAAAAGCCATCGTTCTGGAAAGACATTTCCTGGCCCTCGGGCATTAAAGACAATTCCTGCTGTAAGAGTTTTGTCTTAATAAAAATGCACTATGATCTTTCCATGTCATGAAGTCATTGTGTTAATATCCTGTGTGATCATCTTAGCGTGTAGATTTTTTGCAAGTGTTTGAACTTATAAATGATGGTACAAATTGCAACACAGTGCTTTCTAATTATTCAATGCCTGCACAAGATTGTGGCATACGATAATGGTGCATGCCAAACATGCTAAAGTTGTTGAAAACATTCCAATTATCGTAAAGGCTGTTAAGAAATGATAGTTGTAGATCTATTGTGCAATGACCATAGCTTTATCAACATCAATGCCTGTGCTGACTTAATGCTAAGTTGGTTCTTTATGCGAGTCACGATCGTTGTTTAGAGGGATGTTTGAAAGGGGTGATTAATGGAAAGTTTGGCAGCAAAAACAGGTGCTGATGTTGGAGCGACAGTTTTTCTCTATAATGAATTTGTGTAAAAACAAATTATCATATTGCTTTGATGCTTTTGTTTCTCAATTTATTTTGCATCTGCATTTGTTATCTCGCTCTTATATCAATTGTTTACTTGCTTCGATCATGTAGTCTTCCCTAGAAGCATTTTTGGGACATTTAGCAACTCTGTCACTGAAGTTCATTTTCTTTTGTAACTTGCCTCTTTATATGTTTGTACTAGGTGCAACACTGGCTTAATCAGCTTTGTGAATAACTTAGTGAAAGACTTTGCTCTGACTTGGACCAAAACAAAAGGATGGCGCACACTTTTAAGTCTACATGCTAGAGCATACAAAGTATCTTTTTTCTTTTATTCAACAATTTTATGTGCCTGTGACAGCTTCTTTCTATTAAGAAATCCATATTCTTCCTATAGGATGTGCTAACTCCAGCATTCTAGTTTTGCTGATTACGAGTATTTCTGCAGTCCAGTGACTCAGATTCACAGAAAAAGTTCCCGTCAAAATCTTATCCAATAAGGTATGGGACTGCCAAGATCCAGGAAGATGCCTTCAACCTATTTCAAGCTGGATTACGTGAATATATTGGAAGTTATGGTGTTAAGACTCAAGGAAGTCTTTGTAGTGGATGGGGAATAACATCATTTTCTGTTTTAGCCAGTAAAATTGTTCCCATACCATCTGTAAGTTCTAGTGTACATTGTTTGTAGTAAATGATGACCTTGACATGGTTTTTGGACAACCGAACATTTTGTATTATGTGTTTACTTTAGATATTTTTGACAGGGAACATGTTTAATTGATAAGTATTTTCATGGCCAATCTACATCCCACTTTTCTTCAATGCAACCGTTGGATAACTTTAATGCTGAAGCAACAGTTTCACTACCTCCAGGTCTTCTTGCTTTTCTGATCATTTTCTGACCTTGCTTATGATTGTAATGCATTTTCACCATAAGAATGGGGCTTGGTTTTCATTCAGGTAGTAAATGCTACTCAGAGGTGAATTCACCCAAAGCAGAAGTTCATTTTCCCAAGGAAAGCTGGATCGAGGATAGAGTGCCTGATTTGGAACTTCAAGAACAGAGTAAATTTATTGAAAGATGATGTTCTTACTGTTTAGTTTTTGCAAATTCTTTTCTGAGTTGCAGTTCTAAGATGACTAGGTTATCAAAAGAATGAAAACACTCAAAGGTTCTAGGGCTTATGTAGAATATTTAGGAGTTTCTCGTTGAGGTTTCGCTGCTAATTTTGAATTGTATTTAAAATTTGCAATTTGACGAGTGATTTGGTTTTGCAATTTGGAATATGATTATGTGATGCAAGGAACATAGACCTCTATACTATTGTTATTTTCCCTTCATTTTAGAAAGCGAGATATTAGAGTTTCTACATATATAAACCGTAAGCCACATGATATGAGTATAATGTGTGTTCTGTGAGAAGTACCAACCTGTTTACAGTAAACACTATCTTTTTTTATAGGAATAGAAGGCCTCATTAAAAACCTCCCTCATAGTTGTCTCTTGTAAAGAGACAAATAAAGGAAGGAGGAAAAGAGTGCCTTAATATATTAATAACCCATAATTACATAAGATTACCAACCATTACATAAAATTACCTAACATAGAAACATAACCAAAATAAAACACCATAACCACTACTCAAAACAACAAACTCCTCACTCTCTAACCAATTCCTGACTTAGCTAGACAATCAACTTCCACATTAATACATCTACTGATATGCTTAATAATAATATTAGACTGAACAATTGTCTTCTGAATTTCTGAGATCAAATCAACAAGGTGAACCGAACAAATTTCCGGGCTATTGATCCAATTCACAGCAAGGAATGAGTCACTTTCCAAAATCAGAATACCTTTATCCCTCCAAACTGACTCAAAAAACATTGCTAACCCCACTTTAATAGCAAAAATCTCAGCAAGAATAGGAGAACAAGGTCCTAATGCTCTAGAGAAGGAAACCAACTTGTTTTTATCAGCATCTTTAAGAACTCCACCAATACCACTTCTTCTCCAATCAAAGTTAACAGCCCCATCAACATTCATCTTAAAATACCCTGTAGGAGGAGGACACCATTTTAATCTTGACAATCGAAAGTTGGAGGGGGACTTATGAAAATCCGCCAAAGAAATATCTCCCACAAGGTTGTCCACTTGGATAGACACATCCTTGTTTTTAGCTAAAAACCATGATGCCACCCTATACCTCACCAAGAAAAACAAATTAGCTTTATCGAACTTGCCTTTCTCGAAAACAATCTGGTTCCTACACAACCAGACAGACCACAAAATAGCTCATGGAATAAATCTCCAAATACCCGAGTTAGGTCTTAACTGCACCCATGAAAGTAAGAAGCCCTTCGGATTATTAGGAAGAACTGAGATAATTTTCCACAGACGGAGGATTTTGACCCAAATCTGCCAAACCTGGACGCACAAAAAAAATAAATGACTGACCGATTCTGGTTCCACACCACAGAACACACATAGGGGGAATCGATAATTTTGACTTCCCTACTCATTAAAATAGTTTTGACATCCAGCTTCTGATTAATAATTTGCCAAAGGAAAATCTCCACTTTTGGTGTAACTAAACCCCTCCACACAATCTCCAACCATGAATTATCTGAGTCTGATAAACTTGACACCAATCTAGAGCAAGATTGAACCGAGAACACATCATCCCCACTACCTTTCCACGCCAAACAGTCTCCACCCTTCAACAGAGGTTGAAAATTATCCAACAATACCATCATTTCCATCCAATGTTCAAACTCACTATCCATTAAGTTCCTCCTAAGTTGTAAATCCCACGTCAACTTCCCATTAGACATACACCCAAAATCAGCCACAACCCCTTCCTTAGGTGCAAAGATTCTTGGAAACATACTCTTCAAAGAATAGTTAGAAATCAATGAATCATGCCAAAATGTAATTGAATCTCCTTTTCCCACCTGAAGCACAAGATTATTCCGAAAGCATAACTCAAAATAATCATTAGTCCGAAAGTTATTAACAACACCTTTCCAAATCCAAGACACATTAGAGGGCAGATTATCATCTAGAACAATAGAACTCATCCCCACATTATACTTGGAACATATCATTGTCTTCCACCAAGAATCCTTCTCTGAACCAAACTTTCATACCCATTTGCCCAATAAAGCTCTATTTCTTAGCTTCAGATCCGAAATTCCCAATTCCCCCAGCTCTTTATTTTTGCAAATAGTATTCCAATTAACCCAGTGAAACCTCTTCTTCTCAGCCGAAGAACCCCACAAAAAGTTGGCCATAATAGATTTCAGTTTCTTCCTCACAACCACTGGCAATTTGAAAAGTGACATATAATAATTAGGGAGTGCATTCAGGACAGATTTTATCAAAACTGTCCTACCTGCTATGGATAGAGTAGATAATTTACAGCCTGCCAATTTCTGATAGAATTTATTCATAATCGGATCCCATAATTAAATAGAATTTCTCTTTGCTCCCAATGGTAATCCCAAATATTCTGTCGAAAAGGAGTCTCTTAAGCAACCAATAGATTTTGCCCACTCCCCAATAATCTGATCTTGTAAATTGATACCAAAAATTCTGCTATTCACTAAATTCAGCTGTAGCCCTGTGCACATCTCAAAAACAACTAGAACCCTCTTCAAATTTGCCAATTGTCCTTTAGATGCTTTGCAAAAAATAATCAAGTCATCTGCAAATTGTAAGCGAGTCAGCATTAAAGAAACATTATCAGAACCTATTTGAAAACCCTTGAACAACCCCAACCCTGTTGCTTTAGACAACAACAGATTCAAAAATTCGCCTACTAGATTAAATAGGAGCATAAAGAACACCCTTGTCTCAGCCCCTTAGATGTTTTAAAACTTTCAGTAGGAGAACCATTAACAAGAACTGAAATAGAAGTTAAACTTAAGCAATTATAAATCCACGACCTCCATCTTCTGTTAAACCCCATACACTCCATAATTTGAATTAAAAAATTCCAATCAACAGTGTCATAAGCCCTCTTAAAATCCACTTTAAAGACGAGACCTTCCCTTTCTTTCCTCCTCCAAAAATCAATGGCTTCATTAGCAATTTAGGAGCAGTCACAAATCTGTCTTCCCGGGATGAAAGCAAACTGAGATTGACCAATTAGCCCTCCTATGCACAGCCTTAGCGTACTAGACAGAAATTTAGACAGTATTTTGTAAAGACCCCCTACTAAACTGATTGGTCTGTAATCCTCAATACCAATCGGATTCTGCTTTTTCAGAATTAAAGTAATGAAAGAATGATTGACACCTTTCCCTAACTTCTTTCCATCATAAAAATCCTCGAAAAACTTATGGGTATCTCCTTTCAATACCGGCCAAAATTTCTTGAAAAATCCCATATCCAATCCATCCGAACTCGGAGCTTTGTTACTATCCGAAGACTCTATTGCCTCCCAAACTTCCCCCTCCGAAAAATTCTCCTCCAAATGTACAACTTGATCGTCCGAGAGCCTATTGAAATTCAATTCCAGCTTCTCAAATTCAACCGTCGCAATGGCATTATAAGCGTTCTTGAAATAAATAAAAAAACAACAGCTTTTATCTTCCTCGGCTCCTCAATCAAATTACCACTCGTATCCAAAGAATTAAGAGCATTAATCCTCCCTCTATTTGTAGCACATTGATGAAAATATCTTAAATTTCGATATCCATCCATAATCCACTGTGCCCTTGATTTTTGGAACCAAACTAATTCTTCTTTTTTATACAATGACCATAATTCACTTTTTTCTTTTGCAATATCCACCATAGAAACGAATGAATTCCTTTGTTGTAGTTGAATTTCTTGATTCGAGAATAGCCTCTCTTTGTTGTCTATCAATCTTTGTAGTTGCATTCTTCTTTCATTAGACCAATTCCTGATTTTCATCTTTGTTTCTCTAAGTATCTGCTCAATGCTCAGCCCCTTCCTACTCTTAACTTCAGAAATTTTCTTTTCCACTGTTTCCTTGAATCTCTCCTCCTCCATGATATAATTAAACAGTCTGAAGGGTTTAGGACCCCAATTTAACTTACTGGATTCCAAAGCCATAGCATTATGGTCTGAAATTGATTTAGGTAATAACAACTGAACAACATCCGGGAATAATCCTAAAAAGTCGTCCGAAACAAGAAACCTATCCAGCCTCACGAACGTAGGGTCTTCCCTATTATTACCCCAATTGAAACTCCCTCCCACCAAAGACAGATCCATCAGACTTGCTTGAAACAGAAATTCCCTGAACCACGCAATTGAATTTTCATTCATATATTTTCCCAACTTCTCTTCCTGTGATAAATGAGCATTAAAATCTCCAGCAACACATAATGGGAATCCCAATGTAGAAATAAAACAGGTTAACTCCTCAAAAAAAGCCTATTTATCAACTTCAACAGAAGGCCCGTAGACATTAATAAAACATCACAACTCTTGTTTGTCATTTACTATACCCTTCAACGCTATAAACCTTGGAGAAATCTTCACCAACTGAGGTAAAAACCAGTCCTCATCCCAAAGAGTATACAATCCCCCTTATGCTCCCACTGTTGAAGACTCCACCATCCCACCTAGATATTTACCCCCCAACTTCCTCCTCGTACCTATATTAACCACCTCCAATTTCGTTTCTTGCAGAAAAAGAAACGATGGTTTCTTATCTACAACTATCTTCCTCACTGCCCTAGCCTTTTTCTTCCTACCTAAACCCCTAATATTCCAAGTGACATAAGATACTCGACCCATAAAAAATAGTTAAAAACCTTCAATCAACTAAGGGTCAATACCCACCGCTCTCCCTCCTAGCCGAATTGGACTCCGAAAACTTCTCAGCAAAATCCTTCTTTCCCCCCTTAAAGTTAACACCTAACATTTGACTGACCTGCCAAGTTAATTCCATTTCGTCTTTATCCATTGAAAATTCAACTGCTGAGAAACCCTTCTCCGATTCACCTCTCTTATTCTTCTTATTAGATTTGCTATAAACTCTATCACAGAAGATGGTATCAGCACTATGAGACCAAACACGATTTGTTAGAGGGGAAGAATAACACCTCCTTGTAGGAACTTTACTAACTTGTACCCCATTAGATCCAAATTGAACTGCTGCAAAATCCATCTTTGAACCCTCCAAAACAGTCTTCTGAGGATCTCTACATTCCCCCTATTATTAACTAACTCATCAGGCTTGTAACCACCCCTATTTGAATTTGGACTTCCCTGAACGGGCTCATTATCTTCTTCCCTACCCATAGTACCATTAAGCCCATTAACATGGTCAGCATTATCATGCCCCAAGGAGACCTCAACCCTGTTAACCACCCATTCTCTCTCTTCTATACCAGCCCCCAACCTTCTCTATTGTCCCTGAACATCACCCAGAACTGTCTCCTCTGCACATAAGTCAACTGCCACTAATTTTGAAAAACCCATTTTCTTTCCAACCGCCCATCGAAAATTGTGCGCTCCCCTTGTGATGAGTACAAGACCTATGCTTGAACACTATTTTGAATATCTGACAACGCATGCTTACCCACCCTCCCTTCTTGCACTTCGATATCTTTTTATTCTTATGTTTCTGGTTATAAACGTATCAGATTACAAGTTTATTCTGTCTGCAGGATCTACCTAGCTCTCCATCAAAGATGTAAGATGGGTTCGCCCAGGATAGTTCACCATCCTTACTCTTAGGTGATATCTTCTGGTACTTGTTGTTTCCATTGGCTCCGTAACTGCCCTTCCTAGTTCTGATTTTGTAATTGTGTTTATTGAGGAAATGAAGGGTGCTTGGAACAGAACCAGAATAAACAACAAAGAGATATAACTAAGGATGAAGGTCAGTTTAAGTTAGAATACAAGGAGCGAAAAGGAAAAAGATTGAAAGACAAGGTTCAAATTATGAACTTTCATTTATCTCTTCCTGTATTTTTGCTACTTAATGTTCTACACTGCTATCCTGAGAATACTTATCACGATCTGTTTTGCTTTGATTGAGAAAACGGGTTTAATGTCTTGAAGGTGTTATTAGACGGCTTTTCAGTTTCACATTAATCGTTGATATATAATATTCAAATTTGTTCATTCTCGTATTCTGGAGACAGTCTTAGCTTCCGTCAACATGTTGTCACTTGACAGGGAATTCATTCAATTTTAGAACTTTTTAAGAGTTACAATCCCAACCCCTTCGGCTCCTCTTTGTACCAAGAGCTCAAGAAAACTATCGAAGGCAGTGATACCTGACTGACCATTGGTAAATCTTGAGACTCCACTTTTAGGGTTTATATAATTACCAATCATTTAGTTCTCTGAATTTTTAAAACTTGGGTGCAGGTTTCGAGTCAAAAGATCGTAACCTTGCAGAACAGAAAAAGTGGGAAATGAGCAGCCAGTGAATAGTAGTGGTAGCAGTTACAGTAAGAGAAGGGTGATGGAAGAAGAGAAGCATGGAGTTACAAAATTGATGAAATTGATCTATTGGTGGTTGATGAATTACCACCGGAGATTCGAGATGAGATTAAAGCATGGGTGCATCCCCATAAGTGGCGGCCTAATAATACAGTCAAGCAAGGTTGTAAAATCCCTCATTATTTTTCACCCACCAAAAAGTCTTAACTATGAGAACAATGATAATATGTTAGAACATGGTCAGTGTTAAACCATATTCGGTTAAGTAGTTAAGTGTAAAAGGTTAAGAGGTTAATTGGTTGTAACCAACTTTGTAACAACTAGATCCTTTCTCTTGATGTCTCTTTGGAGACTTTAAATAGTTGCTTAACTTGTGTACTTAAGATCGTCAATACATTTGTAGTTGATTACTCTTTTCTTTGCTATTCTTTCTAAGTTTCTTCCATAGTTAACATTGTATCTGTAACATCCTCAATACCGGGTTAGTGACTAAATTGTAAAGTCTCAGAATTTGGTGGTTAAAATAAAATGAATGAATAGTATAAAGATTTACATGTAAATTATTGTGTAGGATGTAATTGAGAGGAATAAGGAATGGAAGGACAATAGAGTAATTGCAAGGAAAAATAATTAAAGAAAGGATAAGTATATCTATATAAGGATACACGTGGGTGGAAGGGGAGAAAACACACAAGGCTTCCAAAGTTCTTTTCTTCTTCTTTCTTCCTTGTGCGTGTGAACCAAAGTAGAGGTAAGATTTATGATTATTGAGTTTCTTGTTAAATTTAAGATTGGTTTTTGATTATTTGATGATAACTAAGCTTAAGGAAAGCTTAACTTATCTTAACATCAAAGGATGATGGAGTTAGGAGAGATTTAAGATTTGAAGTTCTTAAATGAAATCTTGGAATAGAGTTCATAACTAGAATTGAAAGTTAAATTTGACTTGTCATCAATCTAGTTAAGATATACGAAGTGTTAAAAGTGGAATTCAAACATGTTGAATTATTGATGTAATTCTTGAATTACATATGAAAGATAGGATTTGGAGGTTTAAGATGAAATGAGTATAAATTGGTTTAAGGATGTATACTAGAGTAAGAATGAAAAAGGGAATTAAACATGAAGGATTTAATCCAAAATGAATGAATTTTCGGGTTCAAAAAGAGGATTCTGGGCAGAGTGCATCGATGCATATTCATAGTGCATCGATTCATCAAGGTTAAAACCCAGAAATTGTTTGAAGGTGTATCGATGCACAGGTAGTGCATCGATGCATTCTTTTAAAATAAAGAGATCGAATGCAATTAGTGCATCGATGCATAAGGCATGCATCGATGCATTACAATAATAATAAAACATCGAATGCATTTTATGCACCGATGCACAAGTAGTGCATCGATGCATACCTTCATTAAAAGAGGAAATTGGCATTTATCTTAATCTAAAGAGTGAACCATTAGAGTATATTAGTTATAATATTGACATAGATCCATGTGTGATTATAGATATTAAAAGTAAGCTTATTCTGGAACGATCAAAGGATTAGAATCGAATCAAAGCAAAGCTAAGGTGATTGCATACTATATGTATAGTATAATGGAATAAGACTTGTGATAAGTCTAATCCCTATATTGATTTTCATAGTACAATAGTTGTGAACATGCATACATGATAATTATTGTAATACATGCATAAGACATATATATGTTCATGTGATTGGATAAATGATGTATATATATGAATAGATTCAAATATACATGTGATATGATATGTGATGTGATGTGAGAACATGACATGAAGTAGTGACATGAGCTACATGATCACAAGAGAAATGAAATGAGTACATGAACATATGAAATATAAGAATAATGCCCATAGTATACGATATGAGAGTTATAGGTGTAATTGGCATGCCAAGATTTGAGGGTATAATAGTCATTCGGGACGTAGTCCTTCGGGATGTAGTATTCCTACGGGATATATATGACAGTCCTTCGGGACGAATAATGAACTAAGGTTCGGTGCCCCATGAGGGAATTGATACGAGCTGTGGTGACAGTATTAGTGCACAACCTCCATGTACTCACATACCTCTATTCTCAATAATATACATGGGCAATTGAAATACAAAGTAAAGTGAAAGTGGTACAATAAGGTAAGTTTCGTACATGCATGATATGATTATATATGTTATTGTGTAATAGATACATGCATATTGAAATGTCATGAAGGAAATGGTAAGAATGCATATTCATGAAGATATTGTTACATATTCATTTATTGCCTCACTATGTCTATGACTTAACGTGTAAGTGATTTACACGTAGGTACCAAGAAATAAGAAGATTCAGAATAGAAGTGACACGGACAGCAACATTACTAATAAATCAGATCAGAAGTAATTGACAAAGTAGGTATTTTGTTGTGTATAGAGTGTTGGTATGTAATAAGTGGTTAATTACGAATGTTCTGATCGATTTTGTATTAAGTGGTCTCTTTTATGTAAATTAAAGTATTGTGTTTTAATGAAAGTTTTAAATTCCCGGGGTTTTTTCTTTAAGAATCAAAGTTTGAAAAGTCAATTGAACATCTCAGACTTGTATTTGGGTCGAATATGAGTTAGGGGTGTTACATTTAATGGTATCAGAGCTACGGTTTAGTCGATTCTCGGTATAAACCGGAGTCTAGAGTGTTTGATAATGTATACATACCAACAAAATAGTGGAAACTTCTGATCTGATGGGATAGTAAGTATGTTATTTTGCTAATAGAACTATATGGTTGTATTTTTATAGATGTCCGGATGAGGTAGTTCTAGGAATGAAGCGGGAGATGATAGACCCGCTGAAAGCAGTAATTCACCTGCCCTGGCCAGGCAGAGTGAATAACAGACATCCTCTGGAATGCCTGTAAATGATCAAGATATATTCTTTAGAACGTTAGACGCGGTATTGACGCGTTTCCAACCTCCTGTTACTTCAACTCCAAAAATGAATGTTGTGAAAGAGTTGAAGGGATTAGGAGCTCCAGAGTTTAGAGGGGAAGCCGATGAAGGTTCTGTTACTGCGGACCTTTGGCTTAATGACGTGAAGGTCATGCTTACGGGACTTCATTGTTGTGATGTTGAGAAGCTGGATGGAGTAATTTCCTTATTGAGAGGAAAAGCAAGGATCTGGTGGATCAATGTTACATTGAGGATGTCTAACGCCCAAGTAACTTGGTCATTGCTTTTAGAAGAATTCAAGCATAAGTACATCGGAGATCAATTTGTTCGTCAAATGAAGCAAGAGTTCATAAATCTGAAGTAATGGAATCACACTGTATATGAGTACGAGTGTGAATTCAATAAGTTGAGCTGCTTTGCTGCCGAGCTAGTTCCTACAGAGAATGATACTTGTGAGTGGTTTGTAGAGGGGTTACGTCCTCGGTTGAAGGAAATGTTAATTGTCTTGAATTTATCCTCGTTTCAAGAGGTAGTCAACCGTGCTAAGGCTCTGGAAAGAGCTCATAACGAAAGGTTTGAAAATTCGAGAGCTCAGACAGCCAAAAGAACGGGTGCTTCTTCGAGTTTCGCACCATTAAAAAGGGATAGAGATGCTGGTTTTTGACCCTAAGTTAGATCAGAGCCAGTGGCATCCTCCGCTAGAGGATCAAATCAGATGAGAGGTAGACAAACTCAGTCAGTGGGATCTGGAGCTGGGAGATCTAATCAGAGTCAAGCCAGACAATGCCCACATTGTGGAAAGAATCATTCAGGGATATGCCGGATGATTTCTAGAGTCTGCTTTAGATGTGAGGACGCTGGGCATTTTGTTCGGGATTGTCCAATGTTAACCAGTGAATCTACACATCCAGAAAGATCTATTTCTGCAGGCCAGAGAGGAAGAGGTAGAGGCAGAGGAAGAAGTCAATCGGATTCCTCTGCTCAACAGGAGATACACTCCACTGCTCGAGTGTACAACCTCAAGACCAATGAGGATTGTGATGACTCAGATATTATAACAGGTACCTTTCTATTGTTTGACAAAGGTGTTATTGTATTGATTGATACGGGGTCTACATATTCATACATTACAAGTAATTTAGTGGGAGAATTGAACATTCTGTTAGAAACTACTAGCAATGAGATGATAGTGACGAATCCGTTAGAACACAGTGCTCGGGTAAATATGGTGAGTCATTCAGGGAATTGAATTCCCTGCTAATCTGATGAAATTACCTTTCGACGAATTTGAAGTAATATTGAGAATGGATTGGTTATATCGTTATTACGCTAATGTCGATTGTAGGTTGAAAAGAGTAACGTTGAGAAGTCCAGAAGGGGTAGATGTGGTGGTATTTAGTGAATGATGGAATCCATTGGGAAATGAAATTTCAGTAATGTCGGCGAAGAAGTTATTGCTACAAGGATGTTAAGGGTTCATTGCTAATGTGCTGGATGTTAGAACCAAAGAGAAAGGGATTGAAGGAATTCCTATAGTCAGAGAATTTCCCGATGTATTTCCTGCAGAGTTGCCAGGTTTACCTCCGGACAGAGAGGTAGAATTCCAGATTGAGATAATACCGGGAACAGCGCCCATTGCAATGGCACCATACAGGATGACTCAGAAAGAGTTGAATTTAAGACAAAGAAGTTGGGTGGAATTTCTCAAGGATTATGATGTTGTGATTGATTTTCATCCCGGAAAGGCAAATGTGGTAGTTGATGCCTTGAGTATAAAGACGTTTGCAGCTTTGCGAGATCTTGATGCTAGATTATCGTTAAGAGAAGATGGTGAAATCTGTGCAGAACTGACTGTCAAGCCAGCATGGCTAGATCGAATTAAAGAATTGCAAGCTAAAGATGGAAAGTGTTTAAAGAAGATACAACAGATAAAGAATGGAGAGGGTACGGATTATGAGATTAAGTCTGCTGAGAACTTGTATTATAGAGAAAGATTGGTAATTTCGGGTGATGATGAATTAAAGAATGATTTATTAACGGAAGCTCATTGTAGTCCATTGACAATGCATCCGGGAGGAAACAAAATGTATATGGATCTCAAGAGTCGATATTGATGGCCGGGAATGAAGAAAGATGTAACACCCCCAACCCGTACCCGACCCGGATATGAGTCAGAGATATTACATTGACTTTTAAAACATAACTCTTAACCAATAATAGCAAAATATTTGAACTTATATTAAGAAAATACGATAATATACATATTGTAATATAAGTTTACCAAAATATTCAGAGCATACACAACTTAACCCTTTAATTACATGCCAATTTGCCATTTACATAACAAAATGACCTACTGATTAAGTTGCTTCTGATCTGGTGGTTGCAGGAGTAATGCTGTCAAGCTACTTCACCTGTCTCGTCTACTTTCTCGGATCCTACGTGTGAAACACTCACACGCTAAGTCATCGACTTAGTGAGGCAATGTAATAATAATAACAAGGCAATGTAATGAAAATGTCATAATCATATGAAATGAGATGGAAGCATGTACTTAATCAATGTAGTCTACATCATCAATATCCATACCTGTAAGCATATTACTTTAACATTCATGAATTTGTATTAATAAGTTTATTGGCCCATGATATCATATTGAGAACCTAAGGTATCTGAGTAATGTGAGGTTGTGCACTATGCTGTCACCACAGCTCGTATAAATGCACCGAAGTGCCGCGTAGAATTGCACCGTTGTGCCATATAATAATGTCCATAAGGACCACATAGAATTCCTTAAGAATCATATACATATGCTAGGGATCACATATGTGTCTCACCAGACTTCACACATGTTCCAAAGAATATATATATATATATCCCGAAGGACCGCGTAGAATATTGTCCCGAAGGACCGCGTAGAATATTGTCCCGAAGGACCGCGTAGACCCTCTACCCTTGGCATGCCAACTATACCTATAGTTCTCATCTACATAACATGGGATTTTACATTTCACGTAGTCTATATCGCGTAGACATGTAAATTCTTACCTTTTCACATAGCTCATAACTTTTCCCGCGTATTCATGTCATATAATGCATTTTTATATGAACTCATGTCATGTCTCATAATACAGAATATGCTCATGTACCAAGATATAACATCTAGACTTATCACAAGTCTAGAATTGAGTATATTTCTATAATTATGCTATGCATATGCACTCACCTATATTTCTTTGTCTTTTCCTCGATCGATCCTACTTGTAGATTGTTCCCGAACTCGTGTAGGCTCAGTATCTACATAAACATAATTTTCAAGATGATTATCAGATGTCTATGTCTTGAAATTAATCTTTAATAGCCTACCAATTTAAGGAATTAATAGTTTAGTCTTTCTCTTTTTTTTATATGGGGGAATCGGTTCCCCCCTAGGGGTATCGATTCCCCTCTAGCATTCTGGAAATTCATATACGTTGAGGGGGTATCGATTCCCCTTGAATGGGTACCGATTCCCCTAGCCCAGAAATCCTATTTTGAGCTCGAAAATCATCTCATTTCAGCTCAAACATTCATATTTCACTCCCTTTAATACTCTTAGCTTTCATACACTTACTTAAACTAATTATTATCCATTCAATACCTCTAAAACTAAAAAAACTAATCATCCATATAGAATTTAAGAATCTTACTCAAATTCCAACTTGTTCTAATTTTAATTCTATCACTTCATACTTCTTAATTAACTTATTGACAAGTCAAAAATCTTGTTCAAACTTCAAAAACTCATCAATATCAAAATTTCATCTAAAAACTCATTTTCCAAATCTATCTCTAAAACACTTATCTTGTTGTCTTAATGCCATATAAGCTTTCCTTTAGCTTATATAACATCCAAACTTCAATTTCCAAGCTAAAAATCAAAGAAACTACCAAGGTTCATATTCTTACCTTATACTTGGGTCTTCACGTTTGGAAGAAGAGAAGAGAGAAATCTGGAAACATTTGTTTCCTACTCAAGCCCCACGTGGGTTATAATATAACCCCATAAAATTTTTAATTATTATTTTTCCTTGAAATGACCATTTTGTCCTTAAATTCATTTCACATTTACTAACAATTATTTTTAAACTATATAATTATTCTACTTTAATCACCAAATTCTGAATTTTTACAATTTAGTCACTAACCCGTTACATAGGATGTTACAAAAGACATTACGAAATTTGTATCAAAGTGTTTGACTTGTCAACAAGTCAAAGCTGAGCATCAGGTTCCGTCAGGATTGTTACAACCAATTTTAATTCCTCAACGGAAATGGGAAAACATAACGATGGATTTTGTGACGGGGTTGCCTTTAACTCCGAACAAAAAGGATTCAATCTGGGTGATCATAGATATATTGACTAAGTCAGCCCATTTTATTCCGGTACGAACTGATTTCTCCATAGATAAGTATGCGGAACTGTATATTAGAGAGATTATACATTTGCATGGTGTACCTATTTTCATAGTTTCTGATCGAGATCCTAGATTCACATCACGGTTTTTGAAGTCATTACATGGAGCATTGGGAACTCGGTTGAACTTCAGTACATCATTTCATCCTCAAACCGATGGTCAATCCGAGCGAACTATTCAAATTCTGGAGGATATGCTAAGAGCTTGTGTCATTGAATTCAAATGATCGTGGGAAAGGTATTTACCACTTGCTGAATTTGCGTACAACAATAGTTATCATTCAAGCATCAAAATGGCTCCCTATGAAGCTCTATACGGAAGAAGATGTCGAACGCCCTTGAACTGGTATGAACTTAAGGATCGAGAAGTTATTGGTCCTGAGTTGATTCAGAATACGGAAGAAAAAGTTCAAGTAATTCTGAATAATTTGAAAGTTGCAGCTGATAGACAGAAATCGTATGCTAATTTAAAAAGAAAAGAGATTGAATTTCAAGTCGGAGAAAAAGTGTTCTTGAAAGTGTCTCCGTGGAAGAAAGTATTGAGGTTTGGACGGAAAGGAAAGTTGAGTCCTCAGTTCATTTGACCTTACGAGATTACTAAGAGAGTAGGACCAGTAGCATATCAGCTAATTTTGCCACTTGAAATGAAAAAGATACACAATGTCTTTCATGTCTCAATGCTTAGGAAATATTGATCTAATCTATCCCACATTGTGACTATAGAAGAAATTGAAGTTCGACCATATTTAACTTATGAGGAAGAACCTGTTCAAATATTAGGTCACGAAGTCAAGCAACTAAGGAACAAGACTATTCCATTGGTTAAAGTCTTGTGGATGAATCACAAAGTAGAGGAAGCAACATTGGAACGTGAAGAGGACATGAGGATTAAGTACCCTACCTCTTTGCATAATGAAAATTCGAGGACGAATTTTCTTAAGGGGGGGAGTTGTAACATCCTCAATACCGGGTTAGTGACTAAATTGTAAAGTCTCAGAATTTGGTGGTTAAAATAAAATGAATGAATAGTATAAAGATTTACATGTAAATTATTGTGTATGATGAAATTGAAAGGAATAAGGAATGGAAGGACAATAGAGTAATTGCAAGGAAAAATAATTAAAAAAATGATAAGTATATTTATATAAGGATACACATGGGTGGAAGGGGAGAAAACACCCAATGCTTCCAGAGTTCTCTTCTTCTTCTTTCTTCCTTGTGCGTGTGAACCAAAGCAAAGGTAAGATTTCTGATTATTGAGTTTCTTGTTAAATTTAAGATTGGTTTTTGATTATTTGATGATAACTAAGCTTAAGGAAAGCTTAAGTTATCTTAACATCAAAGGATGATAGAGTTAAGAGAGATTTAAGATTTGAAGTTCTTAAATGAAATCTTGAAATAGAGTTCATAACTAGAATTGAAAGTTAAATTTGACTTGTCATCAATCTAGTTAAGATATACGAAGTGTTAAAAGTGGAATTCAAACATGTTGAATTATTGATGTAATTCTTGAATTACATATGAATGATAGGATTTGGAGGTTTAAGATGAAATAAATGAGTATAAATTGGTTTAAGGATGTGTACTAGAGTTAAGAATGAAAAAGGGAATTAAACATGAAGGATTTAATCCAAAATGAATGAATTTTCGGGTTCAAAAAGAGGATTCTGGGCAGAGTGCATCGATGCATATTCATAGTGCATCGATTCATCAAGGTTAAAACCCAGAAATTGTTTGAAGGTGTATTGATGCACAGGTAGTGCATCGATGCACTCTTTTCAAATAAAGATATCGAATGCAATTAGTGCATCGATGCATAAGGCATGCATCGATGCATTCTATTAATAATAAAACATCGAATGCATTTTATGCACCGATGCACAAGTAGTGCATCGATGCATACCTTCATTAAAAGAGGAAATTGACATTTATCTTAATCTAAAGAGTGAACCATTAGAGTATATTAGCTATAATACTGATATAGATCCATGTGTGATTATGTAGATATTAAAAGTAAGCTTATTCTGGAACGATCAAAGGATTAGAATCGAATCAAAGCAAAGCTAAGGTGAGTGCATACTACATGTATAGTATAATGGAATAAGACTTGTGATAAGTCTAATCCCTATATTGATTTTCATAGTACAATAGTTGTGACCATGCATACATGATAATTATTATAATACATGCATAAGACATATATATGTTCATGTGATTGGATAAATGATGTATATATATGAATAGATTCAAATACACATGTGATATGATATGTGATGTGAGAACATGACATGAAGTAAGTGACATGAGCTACATGATCACAAGGGAAATGACATGAGTACATGAACATATGAAATATAAGAATAATGCCCATAGTATACGATATGAGAGCTATAGGTGTAATTGGCATGCCAAGAGTCGAGGGTATAATAGTCCTTCGGGATGTAGTGGTCCTACGGGACATATATGACAGTCTTTCGGGATGAATACTGAACTAAGGTTCGGTGCCCCATAAGGGAATTGATACGAGCTGTGGTGACAGCATTAGTGCACAACCTCCATGTACTCACATACCTCTATTCTCAATAATATACATGGGCAATTGAAATACAAAGTAAAGTGAAAGTGGTACAAGAAGGTAAGTTTCGTACATGCATGATATGATTATATATGTTATTGTGTAATAGATACATACATATTGAAATGTCATGAAGGAAATGGTAAGAATGCATATTCATGAAGATATTGTTGCATATTCATTTATTGCCTCACTAAGTCTATGACTTAGCGTGTAAGTGATTTACACGTAGGTACCAAGAAATAAGAAGATTCAGAATAGAAGTGGCACGGACATCAACATTACTAAGAAATCAGATCAGAAGTAATTGACAAAGTAGGTATTTTGTTGTGTATAGAGTGTTGGTATGTAATAAGTGGTTAATTATGAATGCTCTGATCGATTTTGTATTAAGTAGTCTCTTTTATGTAAATTAAAGTATTGTGTTTTAATGAAAGTTTTAAATTCACGGGGTTTTTTCTTTAAGAATCAAAGTTTGAAAAGTCAATATGACATCTCGGACTTGTATTCGGGTCGAATATGAGTTAGGGGTGTTACAGTATCATTCGCCATTAGATCTTGAAACAGTTTCGCTGTGTGTTTCTCTTTCTTTTATTTCTCTCTTCTTTCTTGACTATTGGGTCTCAGTTCTCTTGTTTCTTTGAGATTAATCATGGTTCAAGGTGTGTCGATGTCAGAAATAGCTGAGGATGAGCAGTTTACAGATGTTAGCTCGCATACTTTTGCTAATAAAAGAATCAATGTGTGCTTAATAGATTCGAACTCTCTCTTATGGAAGCAGCAAGTGATTCTCACGATCTGAGGGCTTGGACTTGAAGGCTTTCTTGATGAATCCATGGTGGTTCCGGTGAAGCTGGTTCTTAACGATGCTGGTGAGCAGGTTATCAATCCAGCTTATTTGCGTTATGTCAAGCAAGATAACTCTTTGGCTTCTTGGCTTCTTTCTACTGTCAGTACCAACATTCTACCTCAGTTAATTGGTGTTGAATCCACAGATGCAGTCTGGAATGCTATCACCATGTTGTACTCCAAGCTGTCTACTAAAAAAATTATGGCCTTGTATTGTCACCTTAGGTCAATGAAGAAAGGCTCTCACTCTATGAGAGACTACACCATGGTTATTAAAGAAATATGTGATCTTTTAGGCACGTGTAGTAGCCCTATTTCGGATATTGATCACATCGCCATCATTCTTAATGGTCTACCAGTTGAATATGAGCCAACTGTTGCTGTGATCACTACAAGCAAAGAGCCATTTGCCCTCGACAATGTGTTATCGGATCTTATTGATGTTGAGTCACGTCTTGATGACTCATCGAGGTTTCCAATAGGGGTAAATTTCACACGCTATAGTACCAATCAGGTCTCTGATGCTCAGCACTACAAGAATCGTGGGGCTTCTAAACCTAACAATATTGCATGTAACAAGTATAAGGGGAGGCCTAAGCAGCAGTGTCAACTTTGTGGGAAGATAGGTCATCTAGTTGACAGGTGCTGGCATAGGTTTGATCAAAACTTTAAAGGTGTAACTGCTCAACAAAGTTCCTCGACTAATGAAATACAGACAAACGTTTGTTCATGCTTTCCTCATACATCTGACTGTCATTACAGTCCTTTTGTAAGTGCAAGTGCAGGAGATGAAGATTCATCTGTCATCGAGCTAAGTGGTAATGTACAAGTTAATGCATTAATGGGTAATGGTCCTTTGACCTATGCTAAATGGTTCTCTGATTCATGAGCCACGCATCATGTGACTGGTACCACCTCTACTATCTCAAACAAACAAGCTTACACTGGCAGTGGTACGTTCATCTAGGAGATGGTTACACTGTTTCAATTACTCATATTGGTAGAAACGTTTTAAAAACTGCCTCTAGAGATATTTTGCTTGATCAGATGTTATATGTTCCAAAAATTAATAAGAATCTCTTGTCAGTTTCAAAATTTACTCAAGATAATTAGGTTTATTTTGAGTTTCATGCAAGTGTTTGTTATGTTAAGGATAAAAGAACATGAGTCGTGCTGGTGGAAAGAAAGCTTGATGGAGGACTGTATAGTTTTGATTGCCAAGCTCTGCAAGAAACAACATCAGTTCACAACACTGTCATTAAAGATACCAATGAGTATTGGTTGTAGCATAAAAGGTTAGGTCATCCTGCAGCTGATGTGGTGATGACAACTCTTAATAAAAGACTAAATGTAGACAGAACTGAAGTATGTGCAGTCTGTCAGATCGGAAAAAGTAAAGTTCAGCCTTTTTATGTATCACAAACCGTGTATAAACAACCATTTGAGTTAGAAGTTGATGTATGGGGTTATGCTCATATTGTTTCTAGTGGTTTTAGATATTTTATGAGTTTTATAGATTTGTATTCAAGGAATAGTTGGGTATATCTGTTAAGAAATAAAAGTGAGGTTGTTGTTTCCTTCAAAATGTTTGTTGTTTTAGTTTCAAATCAATTTAAGACAACTATTCTTGCATTACAAAAAGACAATGGAGGAAAGTTTCGATTCTGGAAGCTGTCTCACATTGACTTGGTGTTAAGCTCAGGAAATCATGTCCACATACTTCACAACAAAATGGGGTAGTGGAAAGAAAACACAGACATATAGTAGAAAATTGCTTTAGCTTTACTAGAACAAACATCAATGCCTTTAACATTCTGGTCTAATGCAGTTCTCAGTGTAGTGTATCTTATCAACAAGATGCCCACCAATATCCTTGGTAATATCTACCCTTATCAAAAGTTGTATGGTAAGTCTCCTGGCTATAGTTTTTCAAAATATTTGGATATCAGTGTTTTCCTTATCTCAGGGTGTTCAATACACATAAGTTGGATTTTCGATCCAAGGCATGTGTCTTCCTGAGCTATTCTCCAATGCATCATGGTTATCAGTGCATGAATGACAATGGCAGGATCTATGTATCAAGGAGTGTGGTATATAATGAAAATGTTTTTCCCTTTTCTCACAAAACAACATCCCATAGTAGAGGTGCTAATGAGGTGGTTCGATCGAGAGTCATACCAGTTGTTTTCAGTCAACACAAGCATGTTAGGTCTGTGCAAAGATCAAGTGTCAATACTGATCAAATGCTAAAGGCAAATAATATTGGTCAACCTACAACCACATGCAATGAACCAAATGTGCAATCTGTAGAGCAAACAACAAATAATGTACCTGGTAATGCTTTTAGTTCTCCTGATCTTGAATCTACTAGTGAGGCTGATGTGCTTCTCATGGTCATGAATCTGTTGGTTATGCTTTTTCTGATCCTGAACAGTCTGCTTCTAGTGAGCAAATTCAAAATCAAGAAAATGCTCAAGGTACTAGAATGAGCAATACTCATACTATGATAACTCGAAGCAAGCATGGGATCTTTAAGCCAAAAATTTTCTCCATTCAATGCAAAGATGTGCCTGGAGATATTCAAGTTGCACTCAAAGATGATGACTAGAGGATGGTTGTTATGGCTGAATACAATGCACTTCTCAATAATAACACATGGGATATTGTGGAGCTTACAGCTGATAGAAAAGTCATTGGTTGCAAATGGCTCTTCAAGGTGAAGAAGAATGCTGATGGATCAGTAGAAAGGTTGAAAGTTAGACTGGTTTCCAAGTGGTACTCTCATATACCAGGTTATGATTTTTTGGATACATTTAGTCATGTGGTTTAGTTTTTTACAGTAAACATATTGATCTCATTAGTTGTTTCATGTCAATGGAAAATAAGGCAAGTGAATTGAATAATGCCTTTCTAAAAGGTGACTTAAGTGAGGATGTCTACATGCAACATATTCATGGCTTTGAAGAACAATCCACTGATGAAGTTGCCTTGGTGTGCAAGTTAAAAAAGGCATTGTATGGGTTAAGGCAAGCTCTAAGGAACTGATTTCTTAAGTTAAGAGAATTCTTGCTTGGCTTGGGGTTCAATTCTTCAAGGGTATATTCTTCATTGTTTATCGCCAAGAGGAACATGAAGTGGTATACATGGTTGTGTATATGGATGACATTCTCATCACAGGGAGTTCCCAGCTGGAAATTGACCAAATAATTCATGCATTGCATGAGAAGTTCTCTTTAAAGGATCTTGGGCAGCTTAAGTATTTTCTTGGTATAGAGGTGCAAGTTCATATAGTGGCTTATTTCTTAGTCAAAAGAAATTTGTCACTGAGTTGCTGCAAAAGAATCAAATGATGGATGTGAATTCACTCTCCACTCCCATGGCAATGACAACCAAGCTTAGTAAGAATGATGGGGAAGTGCTAAGCAATCCACAACAGTATAGGAGTGTAGTTAGGGCACTGAAGTATATTTATCATACGAGGCCAGATATTTCGTTTGCAGTTAACAAAGCTGCACAGTTTTTGCAATAGCCCACTGAGGTACATTGGCTTGTTGTCAAGCGTATCTAAAGGTATTTATGAGGAACACTAGAAATTGGGCTTTGGTTTTCAGCTCAAGCACAAAAACTGGTAGTGCTTAATGCTTTCTCGGACTCTGATTGGGGTGGAGATGTTGATGACAGAAGATCAATTTTTGGGTACTATGTTTACAATGGAAACCATATGCTGGCATGGTTCTCGATAAAACAACGTGTAGTATCCAGATCCATTGCAGAAGCTGAGTACAGGAGTCTTGCATATGCCACTTCTAAAGTTGTATGGATAAAGGCTGTGCTGCATGAAATGAAGATTGCACTGCCTGAAAAACCTAAGGTGTGATGTGATAATACCAGTGCAGTAGCTATGGCTGCAGACCTCATATTGCATGCAGAAAGCAAGCATATCAAGCTAGACTTACACTTTATGCGAGAAAATGTTGCATCACATGAAGTTCAAATCAACTATGTTCCAACTAATAGTCAAGTTGCAGATATCCTAACAAAACCTCTTCCTTTGATCAAGTTTGAATTGTTCACAAACAAGTTGTGTTTTTGAGCTTAAAGAAGTTTGTAAGAAGCAGGGTGAATGTTAAACCATATTCGGTTAAGTAGTTAAGTGTAAAAGGTTAAGAGATAATTGGTTGTAATCAGTTGTAACCAACTTTGCTACAACTAGATCCTCTCTCTTGCTATCTCTTCGGAGACTTTAAATAATTGCTTAACTTGTGTACTTGAGATCGTCAATACATTTGTAGTTGATTACTCTTTTCTTTGTTATTCTTTCTAAGTTTCTTCATTAGTTAACAGTCAATATTTATACACAACCCTCATGAATCTTCTTTCCCCAAGTATATATTTAACAAGTTTCATGAGCCAAATTTTAATCCTATCTACTACGTAAACAAGACCTAATGCTAGCTTGTTGAAGGTGTGTATGTGCATGAATATAGTTAGAATAATTTGATGCAATTACTTCTCAAATCTATAAATTTTAGAAATAAATAAATTGGTTTTCTAAAAATATCACAAAATTTTAAAATAATCTTTAAATTATAAAAATTTCAGAAAATGCTAAAAAAACATATAAAAGAAATGTAATAATTAAATTCAGTTTTCTAAAAAAGAAAATCCAATCAAAATGTAGTCAAATCAAGATTTGAGTGAACAAAAAAAAAAGTAGTATTAAAGGTTAAAGAAGGCTTTAAGCTTTAATCTGCTAAGGCTAAAATCACCCACACTGTATCCCTTCCTTCTCCTTCGTTGACTCGTCCTTTCCACGACTCTGCTACCATTGACGTTTCCCACCATTTTCTATTGGCTGCCTTCTTATTCACTCTCTGCTTCCTCCTCCCCCTTCTTCTTCTTCTTTTAATCTAATTAATTTTCTTTTTTTTTTAATTAGAATTTTGGGTTTTTTTATCCTCAATGGATCAAGTTATTACCCTGGTTGTTTCAGCAATTTTAAGCTTCCTTTTAGTATGTTCAATCTTAATTTGCATCATACTAATTTGCAGTTCAACCAAAAAACCCAGCCGCCCTGATCCTCCTCAAACCCGCTCCTTATACCGAACCCGACCCACCCCTAACCCCGCCGCCCTCTCCGCATGCGACAGCGCCGCCTTCGACCCCTCCCTCACCCATCTCGACATGGAGGAACTCGCCGCCGCCACCAAAAACTTCTCCTCCGATCTCATCATCGGCGAAGGCAGCTTCGGATACGTCTACAAAGCTACCCTCTCCAACGGAGTCACCGTAGCGATTAAAAAGCTCGACCCCAATGCCTTTCAGGGCCTCCGAGAGTTCCGAGCTGAGATGGAAACACTAGGTAAGCTTCGTCACGACAACATCGTTAAGATCCTCGGGTTTTGCTCGTCGGGTCTCGATCGGGTTTTGATTTATGAGTTCATCGAGAGAGGGAGTCTTGACCAATTGATGTACGATGAAGGTCAAGAAAACTCGGTCGACGGGTTACTTAATTGGCATACGAGGAAGAAGATAGTTCGTGGGATAGCTAATGGCCTGGCTTATTTGCACGGACTCGATACGCCCATCATCCATAGAGATATTAAGGCCAGCAATGTCTTGTTAGATCAAAATTTCAATGCCCATATTTCTGATTTCGGTTTAGCACGGCAAATCCAAGAGTCCCGCTCACACGTTTCCACGCAGGTCGCCGGAACGATGGGTTACATGCCGCCGGAGTACCGTGAGGGGAACACGGCGGCGACGGTTGTAGCTGATGTTTATAGCTTCGGGATATTGATGATCGAGATCGCCACCCAAAACCGGCCCAGTTGGCCGGTGAAGTTGGAGGGGAAAGCTATAGGGCTAGTGGAGTGGGCTCGGCGAATGGGGATCTAAACCGAGAAATAGAAATGGTATATGAAAAGATCCACAGGGATGGATTAATCGAAGATGAGGTTAAAGAGTATTTTAGAATCGCTTGTATGTGTAGTAGCGAGGGGTCGAAAGAAAGGCCCGCCATGAAAGAGGTTGTTGAGCTTTTGAATCAAATTCCGACATGATGATAGACTGTAATTTTCTTTCTTCTTGTTCTTCCATGAGAATGTTGTAGTACACCGCCATATCTTGAATGGGGGTTAAGATCATTTGAATTTTGTAAATAGCTTATCACCATTTAGGCAAATGCCTATAAAACTGGTGAGGGAAGATTTAAATCTAGACCTATTTATGAGTAGTGAGATCAATGAGTGGGAGATTACATTTGTTTAGTCCTAATTCTCCACGAGGATAGTGAAACAACTGGGCGTGAATCAACAAAGTATTTGGCCAACTATTCATAAATTTATAACTTTTGTTTGTTAAGCTAAATAAAAGAGTATGAATAAATTTTTTATATTAATTTAATAAACGAATGAACACGAACATAAGTATGTTTGATTCGTTTATGTTCACGAATATTCGTTTATAAGTTTATTTAAGAGCATGTTTATCGCGTTTATGGACTCATTCATTTATGTTCATGATCAATCTCATTTAATGACTCGTTTATAGACTCGTTTACTTTTTATTTTTTATATTTTAAATATTGGTGAATAAGAGACTAAATTGAATACATGATGAATTTAGAGTTTAAACATGAAGCTTAAAGAATTTAAATACTATATATGTAATTTTACCATTTTTAGCTTACAATAATCATTAAACAAACGAATACACAGATTTTCAAAAATAAATAAACGAACACGAATTAACTGAACATTTTTAAAAATAAAAAACTAATATGAATATGACCTCATTCGTCAATCTCGGGTTTTCAGCTACGCCATAGTAAAACACTCTGATGAGTTTCAAGTACAAAGAGATCACTAATTGGTTGAAACTGCATGCTTCATATATCCAGAAAAGGCTACAAAGATGAGAATGAAGAACTTGAAAACCACGCAAATTGTTGAGATACAGCTTGTTACGTAATTGATTGATGAAGCAACAAGAATAGTAAACAACTTGCTCAAGGAGAGTTGCATACAAAAACATTAGATATATAACTTACAGAAATCACAAACTATGAATAGAAGAAACATTGTTGGTATACAAGAGAAACGATCAGAAGAGTCATTCCAAATCAATTATCCCGAAATTGGAGAGCATAATCTTTACTTGATCCACGAAATCAGAGCCCGTTGCATACTCCGTTAACATCCCAACAGCAAAGCCAAACATTGCCCATCTACAAGTAGCAGGGACAAGGATTTTACAAGTTTAATGCAATATAAAATTAATACAACTGCCTGCAACCTTGGTAAAACAGTCAAACATGAGTAAAAATAGAATAAAGGGCATATTTATTCATCCATTTACCTTCCATTAGCAATCTCATTCTTCCCGAGGAACCCAAAGAAAGGTCCTTGACTAGACTCCTCAAGCTGCTTCTTCTTAAAGTATTCTTGCAGCTCCTTTGCCCTCTGTCTCTGAAACTCCAGAGTGATCACATTCTGGTCCCCAACAGCTGCCATTGAAGGTGGCGGCGGAGGAGAGGAAGAAGAAGGAGGTTTCGGTTGCGGTGGAGGAGGAGAAGAAGGCGGGACCGGTTTCAAAGGAGCCACGGGTCTTCTCAAAGGACCTTCAGTTTGAGAACTCCTTATCGTCACAACATAAGGCTTGGGTGTTGAAGACAATCTGCAACTGGTGGAAGATGATGGTAAAGTAGAAGATGATGAGGAACATGGAGGTGAACAAGGGTTTGGGACTTTCAGACATGTGATTGAGGTTGCCATAGACATATTAGTATTGTTTTTTTCTTTTGTTTATCTAATTTCTGGGGATTGTTTTTCTTGAGATTGTGTACATTTTTTTATGTTCTTACAAGCTCAAGATTGTGTTAGAAAGTAGAAGTGGGGTGTGTGGATAAGGCATCGCCAAGTTTCAACAGACAGACGGCTTCAACGAATACCTGTCGATTTCGATACGACGCCACTAAACTAGAATAAAAGGCAAAAGCATGACAATACGAGATAAAAGATAAAAATAATAATGGAAAAACTACATTAAATGTTATTGAATTTTAAATCTAATATTAGTTTAAAATTTTGATTAGTCATCCTAAAAAATGATTAGCCAAATTTGATGTTATCCCTCAGTTATTTTAATTTATTCAGAAATAAATTAATACACACAATTAATGAGTTTTTTTTAATGTTAATTGGATTATCTTAATTTATCGAAAGAATTAATAAATCTTGAACCAATTTAAGCACAGTTACGATTAGAAGTTTTGAAATACCAAGTAATGGCATGAGATGGTTTTTTAACTCAACCATACCTGAGTTTGTAAACAAAATCAAATTGATCATCTTCTCAACTAATACATGTATTAATCTGTAAGCCAAAGGAATCAATCAATCAATTAAGATGCCATCCGAGGCCGGTGTGAGGTCGCAATTATTGTTATGTTTTCAGTAAAGAAAACAATCGGGTATTCGGTATTCCATCAAAATCAAAGGCAAAAATAGAGAAACTGCTGTTGTAGATTTATTTTCTTCTTCTTCTGTTATATATAAATATAAAAACAAAAACAAATCAAGATTTTGCATAACAATACCATACATATGCTATACGTATCGTGTTTAAACATGTCGTGATGTGCCCTTTACAACATTTTTTAGTAGACATCCCAAATGTCGGCTCTTTTTTGTATATATTTAAACTGTTACAAACTTTATAACAATTTATGTTGTAATGTTACAATGTTGTAACACACTTACGTATCTTTTGATAACATTTTTGGTAGTTTGCTCTCTTTTTACCTTAAATTAAGGTTCTTTTTGTAGAATTTCTTCTACTAAGGGGCCCAGAAAGAAAGTTGCCCTCTATTGGTTGCATTCCATTTCCAAGTAGAATCAAGAAAACAAAACAACATTTGCTTCTTCTTTGCCCAAAAATCAATTGAACGTTACCAATATAACAAGATTAAGCTCTTTTACCCGATATGCATCATTTAGCTCAAGAAATTACCCCAAATTACATAATTGTACAGGAACGAGTTCTTTCATTTCCGCTATCAAATTCATCGTCTGGTCCACCTGTTTCACTGATATTGGACAAAATGGTACAATTTCATCAGCATAATCCAAGGAAATTTGGGAAAATAAAAAAGGAAAAAGGGAGGAAGAGTGAATGCAAACAGAAAGAGCAATGAGTTGGCCCGCAAAAAATGAAAATAAAAGTAATTAGGAGGCTATTTGAACAGTTAAATAACAATAAACAAGAAATCTAGGATCCTCACCATCCGAAAAGAGACACCTAGCAAGAAAAATACTACAAAATCAATCAAATGAACACTATTGATGACATATTTAACAGTTTTGGTATAAGGAATTGAAAGGAAAACTAACGGGTTACTAATTAAATAACCATGCACACATATCTTGCAAGTCTTCTGACAGAATACATGGAAAAAATTAAGGATGGAGAAAAACCCCTAAATGGTGATCTATCTAGTGCTATATAAGAAGACGATATTAACATTCTGGAAAATACATGCTGACATGACATGCATCTAAAAACAAAACCACATATTCAACAGCTCAACTATGCAGGATGGGGTCTCACTGAAACTGATCAAAGAGGTGCGCACACAAACATGTCTTAGGGCAAGCACTCATAAATTTTCAGTTCACTTTTCTGAACAGAATAGGCTTCTCCATATGATCAGTCTTATTGTTTCCTTCACAGAGAAAGGTGTTGGGTACAAGAATATCGAGGCACCATAAAAACCAAGACACGAACTTCAGAGAAACACCAAAACCCAATGTTAAAAATATATCTATGTACATTTTACTAGTGCATACCTTAAAAGTCTAAATAAAAGTGCAATCAACGAGGAAAAGTTCCTCAAAAAACACAAATATGATAAGCCTGATATCTTCTCTACAAATGAAGCTGAAATATGAAGAAGTAACCCCACACCGTTGGCATTTCTCATAAAATATTTTGGTCCGAAGGAACTTTATTTCCATCTACATGATCTCGTAGGGCAATTAAAATAACTCATAGTAGTAACACATATTATCGCTACTAGGAAATAATGATTCTGCTCAATTCATTCAAATAATAACTTAAATAGGAGTTAGGCATATCAATCACATCCCCTTCTGATATTGTTGCCTAATCACATTTTTATGGAGTATAAAAATAATTTGCGAAAACAATTTTCTTAATAACAACGCCTCAAGTTTCAAAACTCGAGAGCCATTGCTCTAAAATCAGATCTATGCAATCATGAACCATAACCAAGCACCAGTGGCAAAGCTTCCTATAAATGTATAACCAAGAAACCAACCAAAAGTTTGACAAAATATAACATTAACAGAGAAATCCAGTTCATATCTAAGTGGCATGCTGTCACATCACTCGAATCAAATTTCAAGTTTTCAAGCCCTTACTACATGTTCTTTTACTGTTCTAAGAAGGAAATACCTCAATTTTTCCTATGGTTACCATTCGTTGAGGAAACCAATGTATCAGACTAGGATTGCACCAACCTTTTCTATTAACGTCATGACACATTGCAAGGGTGTCATCAGCGCTTGCATAAAAGTTTTAGTATTTTATTAAGCAAGGAAACATATTATTCGAATAATAACACTACTTTTACAACCTATGAGGTATGAGTGTCCACAGAGTCATGGGAGATTCTATTCAATATTCAAAACCCCTTTACATAACAACCTTTAGGACAAGAAGGAAGTGTGACAAACTTACCAGCATTGTTGGACACATAATATTACATAACTTCATGATACACATAATCTAATACAAACAAAACATATCACAATAGCATATAAACTTAAAACAAATATGTTACTGCATCAACGTCACTCAGAACATTAGTTTAGAGCAGAAATTTCTTGTACCTGGGCTCAAATGCCCTGATTTCAGCTAGCTCACTACCACAAGCATCCGTCCACCGTACCTTTCTGCGTTCTGCATGACTAGGAATATCACCATCCTTTTCCCCTGTTGCCTCACGGTCTTTAACATCCTCAGGAGGAACGGGAGTGTTAATTGGTCGCTTCTTCAAACTACTTTTAAGGGCAATCTCTCTTACATTACCATTTCCATCATCAAGTTGAGTAGTGTGATCATTAGTTTTATCCAAGAAAAGAGCCTCGGGCAAGACATCCTGCAGTTGAACAGGGCCAACTTTCAAAGTCGATGGGGCATCAATGCCAGCGGAAGTGCGGCCAAAGCAGACAAAAGAGGCACACCCACGGGAAAGCCGGTTCTTGATGGAAGCCAGCTGATTCAGGTCGGGGTCAGATTCTTGGTCCAACTGGTAATGATTCCACGGCGAAACTCTCATGGGACTGTCCTCGAGCTTCTGACCCAAGAGAAGAAGGGTCAAGCCCTTGCTATACCCAGACACCGAAGAACTGAAAAACCCTCCTCCTTCTACTCTCAATAACATCAGTTCTTTTCATCTGGGCACCCAGAAACACCTTTGTTTTTCTTGTCAACAACCTTCAAGTTACAATAAATTGAAACAAACATGACCTAACTCCTGCATCAAACCATATTTCCCAGTCATTGAAGTTTTCAAACCTTCCCAAATAATCAAATTTAACAGGCAAGCTCTAAAATTCCATCTATAGTTTCTAATAAAGTGCTATCCTAATTCCTAAGTAACCAAAAGTTATTGCAGACACAACAGCTATTGAATTCCCTAAACACTCTAATTATTATCAACATGGTCAACCCTCATTAAAGGTTTTACTACCACCGCGCACAGTTAGTAGTCATAGATTTATTAATTAAATAATTTAAATTCAATAGATAAATATTTTATTATTTTTAAAACACAAACAAAAGGGAAAAAGAGTTTGTATTTATACACTCGACCAGCTCACAGTAATTAATACTCAAAAAAGAAACTATTAAGAACATCGATGGCGAAGAGAAAACAATTAAATTTAAGATTGATTTAAGATCTGTTTTCTTTTAAGGTAACAAGGACCAGCTCAAAACAGTGATGTCTGTTTGATTGAAGTTAAAGCATTAAAAATGTAATAAACAGAGTGACAGTGAACATCTAAAATCAAAAGAACACCAAAAAAAATTGCTTCGATTTCCTTTCACTTTCTCGAGAAACAACCAGGAACACAGATCACAAAAGGAGTTTTAGAATTGACCTGAAGGTGATTAAACTGATCTCATAACTAGAAGAAACTTAAAGACAAAATTGCGGGCGCCGGACTGTTCGATCGTTGCTAACGTAAGAATTAATCGGCGAGGACCTGGAAAATGGAGAGGTAAAATGGGAAATACAAATAAAAGTTGAAGAAAATAAGAAATATTAGAGTATGGGAAAATAAAAGGAACGGATTTGTGCGAATTCTATGTTTAGTTGCTAATCCTTGTAAATATATGGTATTAAATATATATTAATTTTTTAAATAAAAATATAGTATATTTATTATATTATTATAAACAATCAAATTTGTATATTATATTTCATATTAAATAGAGAACGATTAAATAATCCAAATGAATGATAAGGATAGTGACATCGGCAGATGGGTCCCATCAAAATTATTTATAAATTATTTTTTGGATATTTTAAGAAAAACAAAATAAAAGTAAGATATGTTAGGAAATTGTGTGTTGGAAAGGTAAACAAACATATAAATAAAAAGAGGAAAGCTTGGTTTTGGTTGTTTTGAGTTTTAGTCTGTAATTAAACTATACCTTTCATTTATTGATTATACTTAATTTTTAAATGTGAGATAAATAATTTTTTATTTTTATACTTTTCTTAAATTTTTATAAATAATTAAACAAATAAATGTCTTGGGTAAAGTACACAAATAGTCCCTTGACTAGAGAACGCTACTTTATTGAATCTCCTTACTATTAAAAGTTATAAAATAGTCCCCCGGTTATAAGGTATTGCTTTGTTGAGTCCATCGCCTATTAAAAGTTACAAAATAGTCATCTGACTATTCATTATGTTCCAAACTCGTCATTTTTCATCAAAAAAGTTGACGGCAGTCTAAGTTGGACGTTAACATCTTGAATGAGATATGATAATATCTTATCTTATAATCTCAAACGATCATCATATCTCAATCAACATGTTAACGTCCAGTTCAGACGATCGTTAATTTGTTTTTAACAAAAACTGACTAGTTTGGAACATAATGAATAGTTGAATGACCATTTTGTAACTTTTAATAGTTGAGGGACTCAACAAAGCAACTCCCTATAGTTGAAGGATCATTTTATAACTTAAATAATCGGGGATCATTTGCGTACTTTACCCAAAGTTTTTTTTTGTATTGCTTTTAAAAGTATATTAAAATTTTGAGTGTAATATTTCATATTAATATATGAAAGTAGTGCTTATGAAACTTTTAAGGGATACGATTAAAATATTATAAAAAATTACGAAAATATAAAATAATTTAAGACATAATTAAAATATGTAAACTAATTAAAATATACAGTATCATAAAAATGATATTTACAGGACACACATATTGAAATGTATTAAAATTTACATCAAATAAATTATTAATATAAAAATTAATTTATTTAAATTTATAATACTTCTGATACTCGAAAAGATAGTGTGAATATTATATAAACATTTGTAAAATGATTTAATAAAAAATATATACAAAATATAAGATAATTTAAGATATGATGCATAATAAAAAAAAATTCCGAATTGCACCACCATGATAAGCTAAATATAATATAATATAATAATAATTCACAAATGCATACGCAACTCCAAACTGTCATATAAAAATTATTAATATAAAATTAATTTATTTAAATTTATAATACTTCTGATACTCGAAAAGATAGTGTGAATATTATATAAACATTTGTAAAATGATTTAATAAAAAATATATACAAAATATAAGATAATTTAAGATATGATGCATAATAAAAAAAATTCTGAATTGCACCACCATGATAAGCTAAATATAATATAATATAATAATAATTCACAAATGCATATGCAACTCCAAACTGTCATATAACAATTTCTTAATATGTAAAAATTATATATTAATTTATAGTATTCTAATACTTTTAACTTAATGATATAACATAAATATAAACATGATACAAACGATTGGATATATTTTTATATAAATTTTACCTGGATGGCGACCTGACAAAATAAATAAATAATAATATAAATACATCATATATATCTATTCAAATATAAGTAAAATTAATTATTAAGGTGTAAACTTTAAATATAAAAAAACCAATACAAAAACTTTAACTACTTCGATCCCAATTTGTTCGATAAACTACAAATTTCATCACTCAGCTTTTACTTTATTCTTATATAGGTCACTAAAATTTAAAATTTTTAATTTATTCATTAAATTTTTAATTTACTCATATTTTGATCACTTCATTAAATACTTAATGATATAAATATGTGACATTTTTTTAAAAAATTATGAAATAACTCTAAAATTTTCTTTATTTGTTTGTGAAAAAAATTCATAGTTTCAAATCCTGTTGATATTTCATGATGAAGCATCCAAAGACGAAATTATGCTTTGTATTGCCCAAATATTTTGGTATAATAGCATTTTAGGTATTTTTACTTAAATATTAATCAAATAAGACATTTGTCTCTCCAAATTTTTTTATTTAAATATTTAATAGACCTTTGCCCCTCTCAATGTTAGATGCTAGCTCCATCCCTAAAATCATATTAAGAGTCTAAGGTTGAATTTTATGAGTCTTAAAATAATTTAGGTAAAATCTAAACTAATATAGTTGTAGGAGAGAATAAAATAAATCTGTTGATATCACAAGTGATAGATATCATAAATCATAATGGTTTGGGATTTCACAAAATTTAAGTTAAGGTTGAATTTTATGAGTCTTAAAATAATTTAGGTAAAATCTAAACTAATATAGTTGTTGAAGACACTAAATTTCGTCCTTATATTATATAATATATATTTATATTATAAATTATATTATATATTTATTCATATTCTTTTTTTCCTTTTCAGGGCCCAACAGTGGACCAAACCCAAGTCCCACGTGACCCAGTGAAGAAGCCCTAATCTCTCCAAGCCTCACCAGCGCCGTTTACCCCCTGAGACCCCTCATGCTCCACGCTTCTCATCTTTGCCGCTTTTCATGGCCATTTCTCGCAAAGTTCAACAAGCACGAAGGATGTGTGTTAGCAGGACTCCAAAGCAACCAACTATCATTAGATTTCTAGTACGATTAGGAGTCTAAAATAGAGTTTTTTTGTACTATAAATTAATGCTAGCAACACACGAATATGGGGGGATTGACAGGAAATACGCACATAAATTCACCATAGCAAACACAAAGGTCCAAGCACTTATAGAGCATTTCAAAAAAGAAATAAAAGAGGTATATTTTCCTTTTTTTTCTTTACCTTCGTTTCGGTTGGCTTTTGTTGCATGCATTCTATTTTCTTTGTTTCAAACCCCCAAAAAAATGAGTTTTGGACCGATGAACGGATGGGCGTCCTC
Source organism: Hibiscus syriacus (assembly GCF_006381635.1). NCBI lineage: Eukaryota > Viridiplantae > Streptophyta > Magnoliopsida > Malvales > Malvaceae > Hibiscus > Hibiscus syriacus. Next base: position 2,289,243 of record NW_024062765.1, read on the forward strand.
GAGATCTTTATTTGTAGATCTATCCCCGAGGTCTATAATCTTGAAAAATGTTTGGATTTTCGAAACGGGGGTTCAAAGAGCTTTAAAAAATGATTTTTTTTGGTATTTGTCGCCGATGAATGGCGGCAGCGAGGCGGCTTGGGGTGGCCAACGGCCAGAATCTGGAAACCAGACGGCGGTGTGTTCATCTTGGATGAACAAAGGGAGGAAAACATGAACAATGGGGGGCTCTTTTGTTTTCAAGTGAAGAGAATGAAAGTTTTAAATAATTTTTTAACATATATACTCGGCCCGTTGACCTAATTCGACCCGTGCGCGACCCGACCCTGGTGCTAAAGACCGCGTGTTTTCGTTTTAAATGGGGTAAACTTCACTTTTAGTCCCTCTGATTTTAAAACGCCCCCTTTTGACCCCCAAAATCGATTTTCAAACTCCAATTCCCTTTTAATTTGGCCACTCGATTTGCCTTTCCTTTCAATTTAACCCCTTTTTCGTTTCAAGATCTAAATTTAATTTTAAACTGCCCTTTGAATTTATTTTTTTTCTTTCGATTTAATCATTTTTAGTATTTTTAAATACTTATTATTACTATTGTTTTATATACCTTGTTTATAAGTCATTATATATGTTTATAACTAATATCATTATTATTTTTTTTACTATTTACGTATAAATATATTATCATTATTTTTTTCTTTTTTTTCCTCTTTTTATTACTATTAACGTATATATATATATTCTTTTGTTTTTTATTGGTTTTCCTCATGATTAATTATATGTATATATATATATATATATTCTTTATTTCTTTTAATTATTAAATATTATATTATAGGGGGCCTTTTTTTTGTTTGGTTTCTACTAAAGTCCCCCCAATTTTCGGTGAAGTGATGGGGCTAGGTTTTCTTTTAAATATTTATTATATATATATATATATATATATATATATATATATAGTTTACATGTTTCATTAGTATTTTGATGTATATACATATTTTCCTTTTCAAATAGTTTTATATGTACATATTATTTCGTTACTTTTTTCCTTACCTTATTTATTTATTTATTTTTCATCTCTTTATTTTTTTATTTCCTTTACCTTTGATTTATTTACTCATTTTTATTTATTCATTTATTTATGTATATATTGTCTTTGCTCTTTCTTATCTCGTTTTATTCTTTTCCCTTTTATTTTATTTTATTTATATTATTTGTTTTCTTTACTCTAACACATTCACTTTTAAAGGGTACAAATTTCAAATCAATCTATGGTAAGTAATTAGGATCAGAGTTTTACCTTTCAATTTTTCTTAATTTAAGACAACTGGAAATTATATAGTACCGAAAGGGCAGTTCAAGGGTGCTAATCCTTCCTTGACTGTAACCGACTCCGAATCCGACATATCACTGGTAAGACGCAGATCAGGTAAGAAGTAAGGTATTCGGTCAACCTATTTACTTTTAAATAAATGATCGGTGGCGACTCCTAATCATTTAATCCAAGTTGAAGCCCAATTTTGGTGCCCACTGAAAGACGGTTCCGACAGCTTGGCGACTCTACTGGGGAGAAGGTAAGTGAGTCAGGCTAAGGTAATTTTCATTTGTCTTTTTAATGAAAAGGTAAGTTTAAATTTTAAGGTAACATTTCGATCCTTTTTACTTTTGATTATATTTTCGAATAAATAGTTGTACTAATCGTTTTCTTCAGTCATCAAAGTTCATTTTTCACTTAAGGCTCTAAACCTGAGCCCGAACCCATTTTAAGTGAGGGTGAAAGTGACGCCTTCGTGTGAATTTATTCACCGTGTGGGCCTAGCAAGTAGCCTTCGGGATTCATATACCTTATGTCTTCGTGTGAATTTATTCACCGTGCGGGCATAAGGGAATGTGTCCTCTCAAGTTTAACTTAGTCCACACAAGCCTGTGATGGGTTTAAGACTAAGGGTCTGGCAAGCCCAAGGGGGCCCCAACAAGAAGAACTCGGGTATCGTTTTTAGAACCTAAACCGGGAGACCATGGAGAAATAGAGCCTACCCTAAAACCCCATTTCAAATCCTAGGATATTTTTTCCCTAACCATGTTTTTACTTCTTAATCTTCTTATTTTTCTTTCCTCATTTTTTATTCATTTATTTATTTTATTTTACTGACTTGTTTGCCTTTGTATTTGTTTTTTAGCATTTGCATCATTACGAGAGGCTATTGATCCCTAAAAAAGCGTTTGTTATACACAAAATAATTCAAATTAATGGACAAAGGTCTTGTAACACAAGAGATTAAAAACGCTGAGGCACGACTATGGTCCGAGAAGACTCAGAAGAAAAAAGGAGATAGTCTTCAAGGAAGTTATGTGTCAGAGCTGGTGAACTACGCCTCTATCAGCCTAAAACAAAATAATGTGCAAGAGCTTCGAGACATCTGGGAAGTTGAAAGAATGACCGGAAATAGAAGTTCAACCAACGATATGGTGACATTGCACTTTTACTTCATGTTAAGACTGATGAGCCCTTAATCAGAGCCCTGGTTTAATTATAGAACCCGGGATACAGTTGCTTCACCTTTAACTGGGAGGACATGGTGCCCACTATCGAAGAGTACACTATACTACTGCACTGTGAAAACATCAGACTAGAGAGGGCATATATCAAACACATCAAGAGTCAGTCTTTCAAGAATGGACTGGCCAAGATTGCAGGAGTTGATGAAAAATGGGTGACTGATCGACTCCGACACAAAGGTAGCAGGGATGAAATCGAGTGGATCCACATAAGGCAACTAATGAAGAACCACCCTGATGAATGGAAGACTATAGACCTTTTTGCACTAGGTCTGTACGGTTTGGTAATCTTTCCAAAGACTTTGGGGTGCATCGATGCAACCGTGGTGGAACTATTTGAACAACTTCCAAGGCGAGTCAACCCAGCACCGGCCATCTTAGCCGAGACCTTTCGGTCTCTCAATCATTGCAGAAGAGTTGGTGGAGGAAGGTTCATTGGATGTGTTCAGCTCCTTCAAGTCTGGATTCACAATCACTTCTGGAAAACTAACGGGGTTGCCTACCACCGATTCAGCACTACTTATTCACCTTTGGGAGAATTCATAACTAGGAAATGGCATGTAGATGCTTCAAAAGAAAAATGGATGAAAGTCTTTACACTTCTTCAGGATCGAGATATTACCTGGAGAGCCCCTTGGTTGTTCCTCGGTGACGTTCTTTTTCGGTGCAAGGATTCTGACACTATGACCTTACTTGGACTTTGGGGTACAGTTGGGTATGCTCCGCTGTTAGCACTTAGACAGTATGGGGTACGTCAGTTTGTCCCAGCAACAAGTGGACTAGCTAGATTAGAGTTTGTATATCACGGTGACAGCTATAAGAAAATGATCAAGGAAGCATCCGATTCATGGAAGAAAGTATTCCGGATGGATGTTGTAGCTGCCAGAGACATGCTTACTCCGGATTATGTGGAGTGGCGAAGATTGAAAAAAAATGACAACATCCCTGTGCCATACTGTGAAGACACCCGGACCATGGAGGAACATCTCAGGTCTGTCCCTTCTGAACTTGAGATAGTCAAGGCAGAGTTTGAAGCTGTGAATAACGAGCTGAAGCAGAAGGTTAAAGAACTTGAAGCTGAACGTTATCAGTGGAAGCTAGATGCCGACTCTCATAAAGATAAAGTAGACAAATTAGAAAGAGAGCAGAAAAGAGCAGACAAACTGGAAAGAGAGCAGAAAAGAGTTCGTTTTGAGCTCGAAGACTTGAGAAAGGGGTATCAAGATAAAGTCAATGATAACTCCAAGTTAAAGGTAACCTCTGAATACTAGAAAGACGAAGCTCACAGTCTAAAAAAGAAAACTCGAGGGACCGGATGAAAGAGCTTGGAATGAATAGTTGAAGACCGCTCAAAGACGCTTGACAGATAGTCAACATCAAAACCAATGCTTGAGAATCCGAGTAGCTGACTTAGAGAAACAACATGAAAATGATGAAAAGATAATAACTGAGTTAGAAGCTATTATAGATGGGTTCAAGAGGCAGGCAAACGAGTTTCATATAGTGCCTTTCGACGGAGGCTTACAGTGGCGTTTCCGTTGGGAGTAAGCACAGCGAAGGGTGAGGGCCAGAGACGCAACCATCCGAGATTTCCTAGATCAAGTACAGAAGGCAGCCCGTCGTCTTCATGACCTGGAAAGGGAAGCAGGAGTGGTTCGACAAGGCATTCAACCAGTGACAGATGAAGGCAGAAGACTTGTCAACTTACTAGAATCTATTCGGGGTCTAGAGGATTTAGTCTAGATGTACCTTTAATTTGTTTTTATGTCTCTTAAAAGAAAAAACATTTTTGTCTGAATAAGGATTATTTATAATAATGAACACTTTTCTGGATCAATGCCTCCAAATTACATACATCATACATTGCATTTTACACTTCATGTTTGTTTTTTTATTTTATATTTTCCATGTTTTTACATTTGTATTAACTAACAAAACATGTCTCAAACACCAAGCTTACCACCGCAATATTAGATATGCATCACCCGCACAATACTCGAGCGAGAAAGAGATAAAAGGCTAGAATAGAAAGATCGAAGAGAACATGGCAAGACTGTAGAAAGAAGTGGATGACAAAATGGCTCAGAACAGTCAAAGTACCATGGAGTCCATCAAGAAAAGCCAAGAATCCTTAGTTGACCAAATCGTTGCTAAGTTATTTGGTTTACAACCACAAGCAAGTGCACCCAGAGTAGGTGCTTCTGAGGGGGTAACCATTTCTCTGACCCCACAGCTGGTTATTTCACCTGGAATCTTGCCTGGACTACTACAAGAAAACTCTTCCGCTACTAAAGGGAAAGCATCATCTGCTACGAAGGTGCAAACTTCCACAACATGTCCTGAAACCATCCGGACGATTACAATGTCCCGGATTTGATGAAGAGGACAAAGCAAAGAAAATAGAAGAAAAGATTAAGTTGTTGGAAGACCAGATGAAGATGTTCCAAGGAGACCATGATTATTATAGAGTGGACGCAATGGAACTAAGCCTAATTCCAGATTTGGTGCTCCCACCAAAGTTTAAGGTCCTTGAGTTTGAGAAGTTCGATGGGAATAGCTGCCCCTCAACACATCACTATGTTCTGTCGGAAGATGACGGGATATAGGGGAAATGACCAACTCCTGATCCATTGCTTTCAGGAGAGCCTGTCCGGTTCAGCTATCCGGTGGCACAACCAGCTCAACCGAACTCATATCAAGACGTGGAAAGACTTAGCCAAGTCTTTCTTAGAGCAGTACAAACATATCAATGATATGAGACCAGACCGAGTTATGTTGCAGAGTCTGGAAAAGAAGCACAATGAAAGTTCTGACAATACGCACAGCGATGGAGGGATTTATCTGTGCAAGTTCATCCACCCTTGGATGAAAAGGAAACTAGAAAGCTTTTTGTACAGACCCTGAAGACACCTTACTCGGGCACTGGTGGCAATCACATCGGGAAGTTTCTCAGACCTGGTCATGGCCGGTCAGCAAGATGGATCGACTAGTGAACAATATTCAAGCTGATAATCTCATCTCGTTTTCAGATGATGAGATTCCATCCGGAGGAAGAGGCCGAACTAAGGCATTACACATCACTACCTACTGCAAGGGGCATGCCTTACCCAGTGTGTTGATCGACAACGGCTCAGCCCTGAACGTGATACCTTTGGTGACATTGAAGAGACTGCCAATAGATACCTCTCATATGAGAGCCTGTCAGAACGTGGTCGAGAATTTGACGGGACCAAACGAGAGGTAGTCGGTAAGATCGAGGTACATTTTACCATCGGACCAGCCACCTATGATGTTGAGTTCCTTGTGATGGATATCATGCCATCCTATAGTTTTCTTTTGGGAAGGCCATGAATTCATCAAGCAGGTGCAGTACCCTCCACGCTGCACAAAAAAGTTAAATTTATTATTGACGGGGCCTTATTAATTATCAATGCTGAGGAAGATATTATGGTAAGTGTGACCATGTAGGCCCCGTATATCGAAGTAGGCGAGAAGCAGTGAAATGCTCCTTCCGCTCCCTAGAGTTTGTAAATGCCACATTCGTGGCAGAAGGAAGAAGAATCCCTAAACCCCAACTTTCCAAGTATACCAGAATGGAGATCGTGCAGACTTTGAGAAAGGCGCCAGGACCGGGAGAGGTTTTGGGAAATATTTGCAAGGAGTGATTAGTCCAGTCTTTCCTATTTCAAAATTAGACCAGTTTGGTCTCGGTTTTTAGCCCAGTTATCATAAAAAGAGGAAGGAAGTCCAGAAGAACGGATAAAAGGATAGTCAGGTTGACTGGAAATGAAATTCAATGGAAGCCTATGAAATTCCGCCTCTTTACCATACATTCAAGTCAGGTGGTTATGTGTTCGAGACCACCTCATCCGATTTAGAAGTGGCTCTGGAAGATCTAAACATTAATGCCGTGACCACTGAAGATGTTGACAACGAAGACAGATCCGGGATATACCCCCTGCCACCTAGGTTCGTGCCTAGCAGTTGGTCGGTGGAAGAACTACTTGGTTTACAAGAACCTTTCAGAGTAATATTTGAACTATCCCTATTTGCCTATACCTGGGGCAATAGGTGATCTTTTGTAAGGGTGAATAAACATTTGGATTAATTTTAATAAAATATGCATTTTTTCCTATGTCCATGCAAACAAATTTTATTTCTTTTTGGATTCATTGTCTATTTTCTATATTTCAGCACTTCATTACCATTTTTCTTTCGAATTTGATTCTTGATTGCTCCGTGTGGGATATTTCCTCTCACACACACATATATTCTTTGTTCTTCAGACCCCAGATAACGATAATGTAGGTATTGATGATCTTGATCCGAAAGTGGATTTTGAATCGGCCATTTGTCTCGGGGAATTTGATGAATGCGACACTGAAGAGGAGTGTAACTTGCCTACTCAATTATTGAGAATGGTAGAAAGAGAAGAGAAGAAAATACTACCACATGAGGAGGCAATCGAAATCCTGAATCTGGGCACTGAAGATGATAGAAAGGATTAAAATCGGTACAACTCTATCAGCTGAAGCAAGACAAAATCTGATAGTCTTACTTCAGGAGTACAGAGATGTGTTCGCTTGGTCGTATCAAGACATGTCGGGACTAGACAGATATGGTAGTTCATAAACTGCCAATTAAGCCAGAGTGCAAACCCGTGCAACAGAAACTGAGAATGATGCGACCAGAAATGCTCCTTAAGATCAAAGAAGAAGTCCATAAGCAATTTGATGCGGTTTTCTTCAAGTAGCTAAGTATCCAGAGTGGGTGGCCAATATAGTGCCAGTTCCGAAGAAAGACGGAAGGTTCGTATGTGCGTCGATCACCGAGACCTTAACGAGCGAGCCCTAAAGATAATTTTCCTCTACCTCACATTGACACGTTGGTAGACAATACAGCCGAGAACGCTTTATTTTCATTCATGGATGGATTTTGGGATATAACAAGATCAAGATGCATCTTGAAGACATGGAGAAAACTACGTTCGTCACAATGTGGGAACCTTCTGCTACAAGGTGATGCCCTTCGGACTGAAGAATGCTGGGGCAACATATCAGAGAGCTATGGTGACCCTATTCCACGACATGATACATAAAGAAATCGAAGTTTATGTCGATAACATGATTGTCAAGGCACAAACTGAGAATGAACATGTCGAGAATTTGAGGAAGGTCTTCCAGAGATTGAAAAAGTTCCAACTAAGATTGAACCCTAGCAAGTGCACCTTCGGGGTAACATCCGGGAAACTATTAGGCTTCGTGGTCAGCAGAAAAGACATCAAAGTCGATCCCGATAAAGTCAAGGCTATCCAAAATCTGCCTTCCCCACGAACACAGAAGGAGGTTTGAAGTTTTATAGGTAGATTGAATTACATAGCACGATTCATATCTCAGTTAACTGACAAGTGTGATCCAATCTTCCGTTTTCTCCGAAAGAACAACCCTGGAGCGTGGGATGAAAAATGTCAGATTGTATTCGAGAAAATAAAGGAGTATTTGTCTCACTCTCCTGTCCTGATGTCCCCTATCCCGGGCAAACCTCTGTTCTTGTATCTTTCCACATTCTTGTATCCGGGAAGAAGGAAAGAGCCATCTACTATTTAAGCAAGAAGTTCACCGATTGCGAGGTCAGATATTCTCCTATCGAGAAGTTTGTATTGATTTAGTCTAGACTACAAAAAGACTCCGACAATACATGTTGTATCATACCACTTGGCTGATTTCCAAGTTAGATCCCCTTAAGTACATGATGGGTGTACCTGCTCTATCTGGAAGGTTAGCCCGATGGCAGATGCTCTTGTCTGAATTTGACATCAAGTATGTGAGCCAGAAAGCAGTCAAAGGAAGTGCCATATCGGAGTTCTTGGCAAGTAGAACCGATGAGAGTTACGAGCCTTTGGACTTTGACTTCCCAGACGAAGAATTGATGGCTATATCCTTAGAATAAACAAGTACTTCAACGGACAGTTCCTGGAGAATGCATTTTGATGGTGCATCAAATGCATTAGGACATGGCATCGGGGCAATCCTGATTTCTCCAAAGGAAATCACTACCTATTTACCAGTAGATTGAACTTTGATTGCACCAATAAAATGAAGAGTATGAAGCTGTGTCTTGGGAATCCGAGCTGCACTGGGACAAAGCATAAAGACCTTGCGGATATACGGGATTCAACGTTAGTAATCTATCAGCTTCACGGAGAATGGGAAACCAAGGATACAAAGCTGATGGAATACCAGAGGCTTATACTGGGTCTGTTTGAAGAATTCGATGAAGTCACTTTCCACTACGTGCCTAGAGAAGAAAATCAAATAGCTGCGCTTTAACTACCTTGGCAGCCACATTCAAGGCTGGCGGGGAGTCTGAAATGATGTCAATCAACATGCAGTCGTATGAGTACCGGCTCATTGTTACCAAATTGAAGAAGTGAAAGACACTAAGCCTTGGTACTACGACATTCTGCAATATATTAAGCATCGGAGTTATCCAGAAGAAGCCATCGAAACGATAAGAAAACCCTTAGAAGGATGGCAGCTAGATACGTCCTTGACGGAGAGGTCTTATACAAGAAGATCCATAATCAAGTCCTTTTAAGGTGCGTCGATGCTGAAGAGGAAAAAATGATAGTGGAAGAAGTATATGATGGAGTTTGTGGAGCACATGCAAATGGGCATATGATGTCAAGACAAATAATGAGATGCGGATATTTTTGGTCCACACTGGAAAGTGATTGCATCAACTAAGCGAGAATATGTCATAAATGTCAGATTTACGGAGATAAAATCAATGTTCCACCTCATCCACTTCATGTAATGACGTCGCCCTGGCCTTTCTCAGTGTGGGGAATGGACCTTATCGGGCAAATTCATCCAAAGGCTTCGAATGGTCACCGTTTCATTCTCGTGGCAATTGATTACTTCACAAAATGGGTAGAGGTTGCATCATATGCCAGTGTCACTCAGTCCACTATTTGCAAGTTTCTGAAAAAAGAGATTATATGTAACACCTTTAACCCGTATATGTCTCAATATACTAGTCAAAGATGTCACATCAACTTGAAAACATTTACTGAATTAAAATTTCCGTAAAAATTTGTTTCTTTTGAAAACACTCTAGTTCTAACTTTAAAAATATATTTTAAAGTATATTTCAACTTATAATTTATTTCTTTATTTTAGGAAAATAAATTCATTATTTATTCAGTAATTTTACTAAACCATATCTTTTCGTAAAATCTTTTAAAAACATAATAATGTAATAAATTATTGTCATGCATAGATACCGATAAAACTAAACTAAGTAAAATAAACTAAAATAGTTGTAGTTTATTATTACAATTTATTTAAAATAAATACGATAATTAGAAACTACTAACATAATTATACATGCCACTATAAGTCAAAAGAAACATCATAGATGTCTTACTGATACTGATGATATGTATGTCTTTCCAGAAAGATGTTCCGATAGCTCCTTACTGATCGTACTTATCCTTATTAGAACCTACGCATGAAAATCATCACGCTAAGTATAACTTAGTGAGGCAGTAATAATCTAGGGTGAGTAAAATCTGAATTTATCATAAACATAAATAAAATAATTCAACTTAAAACATTAAACTGACAAACCAACTTATCCAAGTCGATTTCTTCACTGAGACTGAAATTTCTTTTTAAATCATGAACTCATAACTCCATTATAACTTCAAACTTATCGAGACACTTATTCAATTCCATAAATAATTATTTCCAATATGATTCTTCAACTTTTACGAATTATAAAATCTAACCACATATTTTAAATTCTTCCTAGAATTCAACTCAACTTTTCCTTTAATTCATAATGGTCCTTCACCATTATGATAATTGTACATTAATTACTAAAGTTCCAGCACTTGAATAAAATACCCAAATAATACTTCTTCATTTAAGAACTTGCAAACAAGTCCCCAAAGTTTTGGAACCTTTCGAATTCCATCATCTAACCATTAAAATGAATTCTTTTAGAATTCTTCTCAACATTACCAATTTATTCAAAATGGTCTCTTGCCATTTAACTTCAATTCCAAGTATTAAAAAATATACTCAACATTTAAACATTATTCTTCATCTTCTACTCCATTTCAACTTAAATTCTAAATTTTACATATTCAAACAACTTGCACTACCTTTAAAGAATCAGTATTCTGTGTTGATATACACACTGGAATTTAATTCCGTTTCTTCCATTGAAAACTATACTCGAATATGAATCTATCCATATAAATAACTCTTCTAATTCATTATGTACAATTTATGGTGAATTTTCAAAGTTGACCAACAGAATCTGTTTTGTGCAGAATATACTGCCCGTTTTTCTGACCTTTCCTCAGTTAAAAATTCATATCTTTTTGTATACACATTGAAATTAATCCCTGTTTATTTTAAACAAAACTAGATTGATATATGAACAGAATATATAAAAATAACCTCCAAATAATTTTTATAGAATTTCTGGTAAATTTTCAAACTCACTGCCAAATTCGAAAATCTAAACTGTTTTCATTAATTTGCATCATTGGTTCTTCTTCAATTCTTACAACACTTCTAATATCAAGAATTGATCTTTAATCATAAAAATCACACTTCCCCTTCATCCACCATAAATACCCATCTTCACATTTAAGCATGAAACCAAGAAATAATTATACCTTCTTGTAGAGAAAATAGGATAGAACAATTTCATATTTCACAATTTAATCCCAAAACTCACTAAATTTGATCAAAAATAGAAGAAAACAAATTGACTCACCTTGTCTATGGGTTTCAGCAACTAGCTGGAGAAGAGAGAAGAGTTTCACGATGTTTCTCAAAAAATATCTCTAATTATTAACCTTTAAAACTAATTAAATAAATTTTTTATTCCTTTTTGGACCAAATACCAAAATTGCTCTTAATAAATCTTGAAAATTACTAAATGCCATTGTATTATCTTCCATTAAAATATTCATTGGTCAAAGATGATACAACTTGACTCTGACTTTCGAAATTGACCATGCAATTTTCAAAAATTGCATTTTAGTCACTAAAATTCCATTGTTCGGTCAAATCTGAAAAATTACACTGTTCTGAGCCAAATTTCTCTGATCGAAAATATGAAAATAATATTTCCAACCATTTTATAACATCCTTCAAATTTTTGTAAAATTCGGGTTCGATCCGATTATCTGATTTCAATACTGAAATTTACTGCTTTATAGCTTTTATCACAATTCCCGTACCAAAAATATGATCCCCACTAAAATCTCTGTTTTAATCCAAACTTTTCGTTTACAGGCATAAAATATATATAACTTTTAAAAATTATAAATTTTGGTTCCTAAACTTTTCAAAGTTTATACTCTAGCCACTAAACTTTCTAAACTTATATTTTAATCACTGGTCCAAATTTGGGTATTACAATTCCTCCCCTCTTAAATAAAATTCGTCCTCGAATTTTCCATATGTATTTACATACCTGAATTAAATAGATGAGGAAAACTTTTTCTTCATGTCTTCTTCTTGTTCCCAAGTTGCTTCCTCGACTTTATGGTTCGCCAAAGAACTTTTACTAATGGAATCGTTTTATTTCTTAGTTCTTTGACTTCATGTGCTAAAATCTTTACTGGCTCCTCTTCATATGATAAATCTGGCTTAATCTCAATTTCCTCTCGTGTAACTACATGTGAATGATCTTATCGATATCTTCGAAGCATCGATACATGAAATACAGTATGAATCTTGTTCATCTCTGGAGGTAACGCCAACTGATAAGCTACTGGTCCAACTCTCTTTACAATCTCGTATGGCCCGATAAATCTTGGACTTAATTTCCCTTTTCGTCCAAATCTTAAAATCTTTTTCCAAGGTGACAACTTAAGAAATACCTTATCACCTATTTGATATTCAATCTCTTTTCTTTTTAAATCAGCATAAGATTTTTGTCTATCTGCTGCTATTTTGAGATTATCTTGGATTACTTTCACTTTGTCTTCCACCTCCTTAATTAGATCTGGACCAATTACATCTCGATCCTTTAATTCGTACCAATTCAGTGGCGTTCGACATTTTCTTCCATACAATGCCTCAAAAGGAGCAATTTTGATACTTGATTGATAACTGTTATTATAAGCAAACTCTGCTAAAGGAATATACTTTTCCTATGATCCTTTGAAATCAATAACACACGCCCTTAACATGTCTTCAAGTATCTGAATAGTTCTTTCAGATTGACCATCTGTCTGGGGATGATAAGATGTGCTGAAATTTAGTCTAGTTCCCAATGCCTCATGCAAAGACTTCCAAAATCTCGAAGTGAATCTCGGATCTCTATCGGAAACTATCGAAATGGGTACTCCATGAAGTTGTACTATTTCTCTAATATATAACTCAGCATACTTGTTCTTAGAATAATCTTCTCGAACTGTGATTAAGTGTGATGTCTTTGTCAATCTATCCACTATCACCCAGATCGAATCTTTCTTACTGGGTGTCAAAGGTAAACCTATCACAAAATCCATGGTAACTCATTCCCATTTCCATCGAGGAATTGAGATAGGTTACAACAACCCCGAAGGTACTTGGTGTTCTACTTTTACCTGCTGACAGGTTAGACATTTAGAAACAAACTCAGTGATAGCTCTTTTCATACCTGCCCACCAATACCGACTCTTTAAATCTTGATACATTTTGTTTCCTCCTGGATGCATAGTCAAAGGACTATAATGAGCTTCAAAAAGAATATATTTCTTCAGTTCTTCGTCATCAGGTATGCAAATTTGATTCCGATAATACAAACATCCATCAGGTTTAATTTCAAAATCTGTTATTTCTCCTTTCTTTGCTTGCTCCATTCTATCTAAACACTTCTTATCTTTATTCTGAAGATCCTTGATACGATCCAATAGGGCAGGTCTCAATCTTAATTCTGCAATTAATACACCATCATCTTCCATTGATAGTTGTGCATCTAATGCTCTCAAAGCAGTAAAGGTTTTTCGGCTAAGTGCGTCAGCTACCACATTAGCCTTCCCAGGATGATAATCAATAATCACATCATAGTCTTTGAGAAGCTCAATCCATCTCCTTTGTCTTAGATTTAATTCTTTCTGAGTGAGCAAATATTTTAAACTCTTATGATCTGTATAAATGTAGCATCGTTCACCATATAAGTAATGATACCATATCTTTAGAGCAAACACTACAGCTGCTAGTTCCAAATCATGTGTCGGATAATTCCGTTCGTGTGTCTTTAACTGCCTTGAAGCATAGGCTACCACTTTACCTTCTTGCATTAAAACACATCCCAAACCATTATGGGACGCGTCACTGTATATTACATAATTTTTTCCTGACTCTGGCTGTACTAATATCAGTGCCTTAGTCAGAATCTCTTTAAGCTTCTCAAAACTTTCTTAACACTTTTCATTCTAGACGAATGGTACATCATTTCGAAGTAGTTTGGTAAGTGGAGATGCAATTATTGAAAAATTCTTCACAAATCTCCAATAATATCCAGCTAACCCCAAGAAACTTCGGACTTCCGAAACATTTTGCGGAGGTTTCCACTTCACTATAGCTTGCACCTTCTTGGGATCTACTCTAATTCCTTCTGCTGAAATCACGTGACCCAGAAAGGCAACCTCTGACAGCCAAAATTCACATTTTGACAATTTAGCATATAACTTTTTATCTCTCAACGTCTGTAGTACAATACGGAGATGTGTGTCGTGCTCTTCCATAGTCTTGGAATACACCAAAATATCATAAATGAACACAACCACAAATTGATCCAAATACGACTAAAAGACTCGATTCATCAAATCCATAAATGCTGATTGAGCATTGGTTAGTCCAAACGGCATCACAACAAACTCATAATGACCATATCGAGTTTTGAAAGCCATCTTTGGAATATCTTCCTCTTTTATCTTTAGTTGATGATACCCTGATCGAAGATCAATTTTTGAAAATACTGAAGCACCCTTGAGCTGATCAAACAGATCATCGATCCTCGGAAGAGGGTATTTATTCTTCACCGTCACCTTATTCAGTTTACGATAATCTATACATAATCGCATCGAGCCATCTTTCTTTTTAACAAAAAGTACTGGTGCACCCCAAGGAGATACACTCGGTCTAATAAAACCTTGATCTAATAGCTCCTGTAATTGCGTATTTAGTTCTCTGAGTTCCGTTGGAGCCATCCTATATGGAGCCATTGAAATATGAGATGTACCCGGGAAAACTTCAATTTTAAACTCCACTTCTCGATTAGGAGGTAATCCGGGTAAATTATCAGGAAATACATCTAAAAATTCTCGAACTGTCGGAATATTCTCTAATCGAATTTCAGATGTCCGAGTATCGAACATTTGCTAAGAAAGTTGTGCAACCTTTTTCCATCATTTTCATTGCCGTAAAGGCTAATATTACATTAGGCAAAGATCCTGCTTTTTCTCCAATTACTATTATCTCGTTACCCTCTGTATCTTTTATAAGTAATCGCTTCATGCGACAATCTACCCAACCATAATGTTGAGATAACCAATCCATGCCCAATATAATCTCAAACTCTTCAAACGGTAACTCCAAAAGATTCGTTGGGAATATAACCCCTTGAATCTTTAGTAGATAATTTCTGCTAATCCTTGTGACTCTAGCACTATGACCCAATGGATTTATAGCTATCATATCACTATTGATGGGTTCTAATGGAATATTCTTATTTTTAACTAATTTTGAACTAACATAGGAACGCGTAAACCCGGATCAATCAAAACAAATGCAGGCTCATCATAAAGATAGAAAGTACCTGCTATGATCTCTGGATCGTCACGATCCTCATTAGTCTTGATGTTGTAAATTCTCGCTGGAGCACGAACATCAGACTGGGAGGCTGTCTCAGAATATCCCCTCCCTCTACCTCTACCTCTACCTCGACCACCTCTCGGAGGCATTGCCACTGATCGCTCATTTGAACAGATCTCTCTCCTGCCATTGGACAGTCTCTGATATAATGACCTGGGTCTCCACAACGAAAACAAACTCCTGATCCGCTCTACATTCACCAGAATGATACTTTCCACACCGTGGACATAATGGGTATTATCCCTGAGACTGAGCTGATCTGCCAGCTCCTGTAGCCATTGTCTGTACCTGACGCCCTTTTTCCTTAGCCTCGGATCCTCTACGACTAGGTGCACCAACTTCGGATTTACTATGGTGCTGATGACCTGAACCTCGACCTCTTTTAGATTGAGATGAGAATGATGCTCCTGATCTTTTAGATTGTTGTCTCCGCTCTATCAGAAAATTCTCATTTTGCGCCATTTCCAAATCTTTTGCTTTGTTCACCACTTCCTGAAAAGTGGTTAAGTTCGCAGCCAACAAAAGTTCTCTGAGTCTGGGACGGAGACCTCGAATAAATTTCTAACATATATCTCTCTCGGTGGGAACCATCTCTGAGGCATATCAAGCAAGTTTATTAAACTCACATTCATACTCGTAAACAGATTTACCACCCTGGATCAGATTAAAGAAATCATGCTTCATCTGAGTAATAAATTGCTCTCCGATATATTTCTTCTGAAATGCTTCTAAGAAAAATGCCATGTGATCTGATCTGGAGGAACACGTGTCGTCACGTTCGTCCACCATATACGAGCCTGACCTCGTAACAATGAAACTACTCCCCCAATCTCTCATCCTCCGAACAATGAAGATTGTCCAGCATTATTTTTACATCATTCAGCCACATGCCTGCCACTACTGGGTCTTCATTTGCTTCACCTTTAAATTCTGCAGCTCCTAAACTTTTTAATTCTTTCGAAACCGATATTCTTGGAACTGGAGGAGGAAGTGGTGGTGGAGGAAGGGAAGGTGTTGTTGCCGGCTGATATCGAGCTAAGATAGCCTCTAGAGCTTGTAAGAATATTCCTTGATCTGGAGCGGGTACTTCCTGAGGTACCTGCTCTCCCTGACGTTGGGGTACGTGCTCTACCTCGTTATTACTCCCACTACCGGTTCCCTCAGGAACCTCTTGGTCGGTGGCCTGTCTTATGCCTTCCGAACCCGACATCTAAACAAAAGCACAAATTTACGTTAATAAGGAGCAGCATCATAAATAAAATCATCAGACCATACCATATCAGTAATTTCGACATCCTAGTGGCATGTACATATTTCCGACATATTATAGGCTCGGTTTAGGCCGAGAATCGGCTAAATCTGTAGCTCTGATACCAATAAATGTAACACCTTTAACCCGTATATGTCTCAATATACTAGTCAAAGATGTCACATCAACTTGAAAACATTTACTGAATTAAAATTTCCGTAAAAATATGTTTCTTTTGAAAACATTCTGGTTCTAACTTTAAAAATATATTTTAAAGTATATTTCAACTTATAATTTATTTCTTTATTTTAGGAAAATAAATTCATTATTTATTCAGTAATTTTACTAAATCATATCTTTTCGTAAAATCTTTTAAAAACATAATAATGTAATAAATTATTGTCATTCATAGATACCGATAAAACTAAACTAAGTAAAATAAACTAAAATAGTTCTAGTTTATTATTACAATTTATTTAAAATAAATACGATAATTAGAAACTACTAACATAATTATACATGCCACTATAAGTCAAAAGAAACATCATAGATGTCTTACTGATACTGATGATATGTATGTCTTTCCAGAAAGATGCTCCGATAGCTCCTTACTGATCGTACTTATCCTTATTAGAACCTACGCATGAAAACCATCACGCGCTAAGTATAACTTAGTGAGGCAGTAATAATCTAGGGTGAGTAAAATCTGAATTTATCATAAACATAAATAAAATAATTCAACTTAAAACATTAAACTGACAAACCAACTTATCCAAGTCGATTTCTTCACTGAGACCTGAAATTTCTTTTTAAATCATGAACTCATAACTCCATTATAACTTCAAACTTATCGAGACACTTATTCAATTCCATAAATAATTATTTCCAATATGATTCTTCAACTTTTACGAATTATAAAATCTAACCACATATTTTAAATTCTTCCTAGAATTCAACTCAACTTTTCCTTTAATTCATAATGGTCCTTCACCATTATGATAATTGTACATTAATTACTAAAGTTCCAGCACTTGAATAAAATACCCAAATAATACTTCTTCATTTAAGAACTTGCAAACAAGTCCACCAAAGTTTTGGAACCTTTCGAATTCCACCATCTAACCATTAAAATGAATTCTTTTATAATTCTTCTCAACATTACCAATTTATTCAAAATGGTCTCTTGCCATTTAACTTCAATTCCAAGTATTAAAAAATATACTCAACCTTTAAACATTACTCTTCATCTTCTACTTCATTTCAACTTAAATTCTAAAATTTACATATTCAAACAACTTATACTATCTTTAAAGCATCAGTATTCTGTGTTGATATACACACTGGAATTTAATTTCGTTTCTTCCATTGCAAACTAGACTCGAATACGAATCTATCCATATAAATAACTCCTTCTAATTCATTCTGTACAATTTATGGTGAATTTTCAAAGTTGACCAACAGAATCTGTTTTGTGCAGAATATACTGCCTGTTTTTCTGACATTTCCTCAGTTAAAAATTCATATCTTTTTGTATACACATTGAAATTGATCCCCGTTTATTTTAAACAAAACTATATTGATATATGAACATAATATATAAAAATAATCTCCAAATAATTTTTATAGAATTTCTGGTAAACTTTCAAACTCACTGCCAAATTCGAAAATCTAAACTGTTTTCATTAATTTGCATCCTTGGTTCTTCTTCAATTCTTACAACACTTCTAATATCAAGAATTGATCTTTAATCATAAAAATCACACTTCCCCTTCATCCACCATAAATACCCATCTTCACATTAAAGCATGAAACCAAGAAATAATTATATCATCTTGTAGAGAAAATAGGATAGAACAATTTCCTATTTCACAATTTAATCCCAAAACTCACTAAATTTGATCAAAAATAGAAGAAAACAAATTGACTCACCTTGTCTATGGGTTTAGCAACTAGTTGGAGAAGATAGAAGAGTTTCACGATGTTTCTCAAAAAATATCTCTAATTATTAACCTTTAAAACTAATTAAATGAATTTTTTTATTCCTTTTTGGACCAAATACCAAAATTGCCCTTAATAAATCTTGAAAATTACTAAATGTCATTGTATTATCTTCCATTAAAATATTCCTTGTTCAAAGATGATACAACTTGACTCTGACTTTCGAAATTGACCATGCAATTTTCAAAAATTGCATTTTAGTCACTAAAATTCCATTGTTCGGTCAAATCTGAAAAATTACACTGTTCTGAGCCAAATTTCTCTGATCGAAAATATGAAAATAATATTTCCAACCATTTTATAACATCCTTCAAATTTTTGTAAAATTCGGTTCGATCCGATTATCTGATTTCAATACCGAAATTTACTGCTTTATAGCTTTTATCACAATTCCGTACCAAAAATATGATCCTCACTAAAATCTCTGTTTTAATCCAAACTTTTGTTTACAGACATAAAATATATATAACTTTTAAAAATTATAAATTTTGGGTCCTAAACTTTTCAAAGTTTATACTCTAGCCACTAAACTTTCTAAACTTATATTTTAATCACTGGTCCAAATTTGGGGTATTACATTATATGTCGGTATGGTCTACCTGAAAGGATCATTATCGATAATGCTACAAACTTGAACAACAAGATGATGAATGCTGCTTATGAGCAGTTCAACATAAAGCATCACAATTCTACTGATTACAGATCAAAGATGAACGGAGCAGTAGAAGCAGCAAACAAAAACATTAAGAAGATAGTGGAGAAAACGACTGAAACTTACAAAGTCTGGCAGGAGAAGTTGTCTTTTCTTTGTTCGCTTATCCAACCTCGGTACGAACCTCGACTGGGGCAACACCATTTTCACTAGCTTACGGAATGGAAGCAGTGCTACCCATTGAAGTAGAGATTCCGTCACTCCGGGTCTTGACAGAGGTCAAACTGGATGATGCAGAATAGGTACAATCCAGATATGATCAGCTTAACCTGATAGATGAAAAGAGACTGAAAGCCATTCATCATGGTCAAATCAATCAGAAACGAATGATCTGAGCACATAACAAAAAGGTGCACCCGAGAATATTCTGCGAAGGAGATCTGGTACTAAAAAGAATTTGGCCAGTCCAGAAAGATTTTCGAGGAAAATGGACGCCAAATTGGGAAGGACCTTATGTCGTGAAAAAGGCCTTCTTCGGAGGAGCCCTTGTCCTGGCTGAAATAGACGGGCCTGAACTGCCATATCCCATCAACTCGGATTCAATCAAAAAGTACTTCGCTTAGGATGAAAACCCGAGAGGGCGTTCTAAGTTGAAAAAAAAGAGAAAAAAAGAAAAAGATGTTTAGGGTGAAAACCCGAAAGGGCGCCCTAAATTGAAGAAAGAAAAAGAAAAAGAGAAAAAGAAAAAAGAACAAAAGAAAAAAGAAAAGAAAAATAAGGTGGGTTCAAGATGAAAACCCGCAAAAGGGCGTCTTGTAACCAAGGATGGGTCCAAATTGAAAACCCGAGAGGGCAATTTGGATGTCAGTTCAAGAAATCCAGACAGTGAATGCATCCCATCATCTGAATCTCCTACAAACTCAACAAGACGGAGAAAGGTTGCACTCTCTAGAACGTTGTCGCATTTTCAAAGATTCTTTGGCAAAGGCTGTGTTCAAAGTCACCTGACAACTTTTTCAGCTCAGAAGTGCCCACCTTATCGAGATCTCATACTTCATCATGAATTCATTTTCCAAAATGTTTGTCATGTATTATTTGTTCTTTTTCTCCCTTATGAATAAAGACAATCTTTTCTCTAAATCAATTCCTTTTGAGCATCTTGAATTGAACTTAAACTCAATGATTTATCTACTTATGCAAAAGATAATCGCATATTACTATACAAAGATTCATTGAAAAGTACAGGTACCCAGAAGCTGATCAAGGCTCATGCACATACTTGAGATGGTCGGGAAGTATTTCCCAAATCAAGAAACAAATAGAATGTGCACATAGATTTAAACATTTGAAGAATTCAAGATCAAGGATAAGAACTTCAAGATTTCAAAATTAAGAGTCAACAACGACAGGCAACCGGAGATCGAGATTTCTCTCCAAATCCCAAAATAATATATGTTGCATATGCATTTTAGGCACACCTAAGAGCATTGCATTCATAGCATCACATTTATGCATAACTTTTTCAGGTTTTAGCTAGAGTCAATTTCAACTTCACAGCGAAGGAGATTGGACTCGAAACGACACAATTTGCTCGAGAGTATATTTCAACTTCACGACGAAGGATATCTGACTCGAAGCCAAACTTTAAAACGAATGGGTCATCCATGGTTACAACTTCACGGCGAAGGGAATCGTGTCCACTCGCAACATACATTACTTGGATTTCAACTTCACGGCGAAAGATATTCAAGTCAAGGCTCAACTTCACGACGAAGGGGCCATCCGCGATTTCAACTCCACGACGGAGGATATCGTACCCACACATCCACGATTTCAACTCCACGACGGAGGATATCGTGCCGTTCGGGGCTCAACTTCACGAAGAATGAGCTTCCCAATTTCAAACCAATTTCAACTTCACAGTAAGGATATTGGAACCAAGCAACACAAGCTCAACTTCACGACGAAGGGGCGGCTGATTGTCAACAAACAACTTTCAGAGTCAATTTCAACTTCACAACGAAGGATATTAGACTCAAGACACACAAGCTCAACTTCACAGCGAAGGGGCGGCTGACTGTCAACAAATAATTTCCCAGTTCCAGAACCAATTTCAACTTCACGGCGGAGGATATTGAACTCAGAACAATACTTGGATTTCAACTTCACGACGAAGGATATCCAATTCTCAGGCTCAACTTCACGACGAAGGGGCCACCCACGATTTCAACTTCACGACGAAGGGAATCGTACACACAAGCAGCATCCATCTCTAGATTAGATTTCAACTTCACGACGAATGATATCCAACTCAAAGAAGGAATGTCTGTCAATAAACTTTTCAATTTCAGAGTCAATTTCAACTTCACGGTGGAGGATTTGGCCTCGAAACAACGCAGCCTATATTGGATTTCAACTTCACAACGAAGGATATCCAATTCCCAGGCTCAACTTCACGACGAAGGGGCCATATACAATTCCAAATTCACTAACAGATTGACTCAACTTCATGACGAAGGAGTCATCGTAACACAGCCACACCGAAGTCTTCAGGTCAAGTTTCACCTTCACGTCAAAGTATCTTGAGCAGAAGACGATCCAAAGACCACTCGCCAAGTGTTTTGAATCCTATTTCAACTTCACGACGAAGGATATGTGCTCAGAAGCTTTCAGTTTAACTTGACCTCACAACGAGGGAGTCATTTCATATTTCAGTTCAACCAATCGAATATCGAGTTTCAACTCTACGACAGATGATATTCGATATGACCGAAATTTGCGTCTTTTAATCTTTGCTCTATTTTCGTTACTCGATAATGAGCAAAGAGGGGCAGCTGAAGACACTAAATTTCATCCTTATATTATATAATATATATTTATATTATAAATTATATTATATATTTATTCACATTCTTTTTTTCCTTTTCAGGGCCCAACATGGACCAAACCCAAGTCCCACGTGACCAGTAAAGCAGCCCTAATCTCTCCAAGCCTCACCAGCACCGTTTACCCCCCGAGACCCCTCTTGCTCCACGCTTCTCATTGTGCTGCTTTTCACGGCCATTTCTCGCAAAGTTCAACAAGCACGAAGGATGTGTGTTAGCAGGACTCCAAAGCAACCAACTATCATTAGATTTCTAGTACGATTAGGAGTCTAAAAATAGAGTTTTTTTGTACTATAAATTAATGCTAGCAACACACGAATATGGGGGGATTGACAGGAAATACACATAAATTCACCATAGCAAACACAAAGGTCCAAGCACTTGTAGAGCATTTCGAAAAAGAAATAAAATAGGTATATTTTCCTTCTTTTTTTCTTTACCTTTGTTTCGGTTGGCTTTTGTTGCATGCATTCTATTTTCTTTGTTACAAACCCCCAAAAAAATGAGTTTTGGACCGATGAACGGATGGGCGTCCTCGAGATCTTCATTTGTAGATCTAGCCCCCGAGGTCTATAATCTTTGAAAAATGTTTGGATTTCGAAATGGGGGTTCAAAGAGCTTTAAAAAATGAATTTTTTTTGGGATTTGCCGCCGAAGAACGGCGGTGGCGAGACGGCTTGGGGTGGCCAACGGCCGGAATCTGGAAACCAGACGGCGGTGTGTTCATCCTGGATGAACTGAAGGGAGGAAAACATGAACAATGGGGGGACTCTTTTGTTTTCAAGTGAAGAGAATGAAAGTTTTAAATAATTTTTTAACATATATACTCGGCCTGTTGACCTAATTCGACCCGCACGCGACCCGGCCCTGGTGCTAAAGACCCGCGTGTTTTTTTTAAATGGGGTAAACTTCACTTTTAGTCCCTCTAATTTTAAAACGCCCCCTTTTGACCCCCAAAATCAATTTTTCAAACTCCAATTCCCTTTTAATTTGGCCACTCGATTTGCCTTTCCTTTCAATATAACCCCTTTTTCGTTTCAAGATCTAAATTTAATTTTAAAATGCCCTTTGAATTTATTTATTTTTTCTTTCGATTTAATCATTTTTAGTATTTTTAAATACTTATTATTACTATTATTTTATATACCTTATTTATAAGTCATTATATATGTTTATAACTAATATCATTATTATTATTATTATTATTTACTATTTACGTATAAATATATTATCATTATTTTTTTCTTTTTTTCCTCGTTTTTATTACTATTATCGTGTATATATATATATATATATATATTCTTTTGTTTTTTTCTTGGTTTTCCTCAACAACAAAACCCAATTCCCATATGCAATGGGGTAAGGGGGAGGTAGGGTAGTAGGCTGCCCCCAACGCCAGGTTGAGAGTAGCTTCCGTAGAAGACCTCCGGCAGTCAGAAAATTAAAAATATAGATAAAATGCAAAGCATGTATAAATAAATACATAAATACATAGTTGAACAATATTCATATGCAGTCATAAATATCATTAATATTATATGCGCGTTTGAAATGGGAAGTAATCCCTGCAAATAAATCCTGCGAAAAAATCTCTGCATATAGACAGAAACGTATGTGTGTGTATATATATATATTTTCTTTGTTTCTTTTAATTATTAAATATTATATTATAGAGGGTCCCTTTTTTTGTTTGGTTTCTACTAAAGTCCCCCCCCCTTTTTTTGTGAAGTGATGGGGTAGGTTTTCTTTTAAATATTTATTATATATATATATATATAGTTTACATGTTTTATTTGTATTTTGATGTATATACATATTTTCCTTTTCAAATAGTATTATATGTACATATTATTTTGTTACTTTTTTCTTATTTATTATTTATTTATTTATCTTCTCTTTATTTTTTTTATTTCCTTTATCTTTGATTTATTTACTCATTTTTATTTATTCATTTATTTATGTATATATTGTCTTTGCTCTTTCTTATCTCGTTTTATTCTTTTTCCTTTTATTTTATTTTATTTATATTATTTGTTTTCTTTACTCTAACACATTCACTTTTAAAGGGTATAAATTTCAAATCAATATATGGTAAGTAATTAGGATGAGAGTTTTACCTTTCAATTTAAACTTTCAATTTTTCTTAATTTAAGACAACTGTAAATTACATAGTACCGAAAGGACAGTTCAATGGTGCTAATCCTTCCTTGACTGTAACCGACTCCCGAATCCGACATATCATTGAAGACGCAAATTAAGTAAGAAGTAAGGTATTCGGTCAACCTATTTACTTTTAAATAAATTATCTGTGGCGACTCCTAATCATTTAATCCAAGTCGAAACCAATTCAGGAGCCCACCCGAAAGACTGTTCCGATGAGAGAATAAAATAAATCCGTTGATATCAAAAGTGATTAAAAATGACACCATAAAATAAATATTACAACTTTGTCGATAAACTGTAAAACTTATTAACTAAATTTAATTCAATAACGTCATTATTAATATATTTTATAAAAACTATAAAATAATTAAATATATTTAAACTTTTAATATTCTTCAATTCAAAGATAGAAAGGTTTAAATAATCTAAATGTTATATAAAAATGATTATTTTGATTTTATATTAGCAAAAAAATAAAAAACAAAATTATAGGTAAAGAAGATGTTTTTCTTCTAAGTTAATATTCTAGAACTTGATTTTCCAGAGTGATGCCAGATCCATGTTCCTGATTATATTGGTTTTAATAATGTGGTAGACAGAAATGGTATCAAGCAATAAAAGGAAGAAAGTATATTTTCTCTCTTTCACATACCATACGAGTGAGTCAAATGATGGGCAATCAAACCAGTCTATATAGATGCTGCAGCATAGAGCGAATCATTCAGAAACAATACGAACAAATCATAAGCAAGTCTTATATTTAGAGAATTTTAACAAGCCCTGTGAATTTTCTTTTTCCTTGAAAGTAAATTCTGATTGAACAAAAATCTTTGCCATGAAATCTAAGACCTCCAAGCAAATAGAACCGAACACACAAGCAGGCCACACACCACTATTCTTCTTCAAATGCGTTTTGGCTAGTCAGTCGCCTGTGCCATGGGCTTTATTTTAGTGTAATGCCATCTTTATGTTAGAGCTTTCTTTACCTCAGCAGCAGCGACAAACAATACGGTGATGCACCAACAGCCGTTCTGGACCTTTTAATTGTTGGGGTTCAAAAAGAGTTACCTTGCATTATCAGTAAGTAGATTCATGAGATGGAATATCGGAATGCATGTCCATCAAGGTGTCACTGGAGCTGAGAGGATTAGAATCTCTAGTTTGGTTCTGGAGAAAGCTAGTTTCATTATTCCTGGCTCCATTTCCTGAAGGAACACCACTGTTGGGACAGTAACCTTCTTGAGCAATATGGTAATGCTGGAGACTCCGACGGACGGGACTTGATAAAGCATTTGAGAAAACTAAATTCTTGGACTGCTGATCACACTGGTCAGGGCGAATTCCCTGCCCAGCAATTTGACCAGATGAACCTGAAGACACCATGAAACTTGTATTCATGAACTGCATCGTAGGTTGGGGATGCAGCTGTTGGATTGGTGCTCTAGGTGACATTGATGGCTCTTCACCATAGTCTAGTCATTCTACAAGAAGATTGCATGATGTTCAGGCAGAATATTATAAAGATAAATTATTCATTATCACAAAAAGAAAGGATCAGAAAGCACACAAAGGGTTAGTCATGCTAAAAGGTTCATAAGAAGATTCCCATATTCCAGAAAGGAGGAGCTATCCTTGCAATCTTTGCAACAAAAATACTAGCGGTTGCACAAACCTTTAAAGGCACTAGAAGACTCAAAAACTAACAATTGCCCTATTACAAGGCAAACATTACTTTTCACCATTATGATAAATTGATAATGATGTCACTCAAGGATAGTTGGCATCCAGTCGATTAGGTGCAGACTCAACTACTGAAGAACATAATCTATCTTGTAAAGCCTTTCACTCTTTCTGATGCAAAATATGAGAGCTAAACAAAAAAGATTTGTAATACGAGACATAACTAAGTAAATGTGTAGGTTTCTAACATATGAATAACATACTTTTTGTTATTTAATGTGCAGTAAATATATTAAAGTTTCTGTTCACAGCAGTGAACATTGTCTTGTTTATTTGTCTTATTTTATTTATATAAGCAGTTGAGAGACACTTGGACAACTTACACTGCCTACTAAATTTTAGGTTAATACAATCGCGTATACCATGTTGTAAAGGAGAGAGAATCAACAAGAACATATCAAAAGGTCCCTGCATGTCTATGTTCTGTGTTTGCAGCTGTAATGGCAACTCTTCATGAGAGTCATTGATCTATAAGTGTTCTTCTTAGTTTAAAAGAAGACCTTTAACCAGCCAACATTATCAACCTAAGTTAAGAAAAATTACTGAAAATCAGCATGCTGCATGTGACATATTCTAATATAAGTCCTATAAAGGATTTCAATGAGCAAGTTGGTTGAATTACTAAAGCAAAGTGAGATAAGGAAATCTTATTTGATGTGCTAAGAATCAAAAACAAAGAAAACAATGAATTCACCCAATTCCGAAGACCCGGGAACTCAACTGAAACTTATTATGAAGATACAGGGTCTTTTGTTTTATTTTAATCATATGCAGAAATATTCACATTTAACAAATCAATGAAATAAATTTGAAGGTTGTATCATTAATCAGAAAAAATATGCAAAACGGGATCCGAGGTTTTCAAAACTATACGGCTCCATGTTAGTACCCTATTGCAACAAGGAAGACTTTCATACTCTCAGAATTGACTAACTTAAATACAACTATATTAAAACACCTCCTCCGAGCAATGGAACCAAGAAACAAGTAAATATAGATAATTTCCTTTTTCCTTGTAAACAAGGAAAAAACCTATGCTCGGTACAATTCTCATCACACATTGCATCTCATCGCTTCCAAAAAAGTTAAATGTCTAAACAGCAGTACAGTGCAATGCACAAGGTCTAATTTCCAACTTTAAAGTATGTTTACTATTGGTCAAAACTCAAAATTATTTGCAAAATAATTTGGAAACAATGGAAAAAGCACGCAGGCATTAATTAATCCAAATGTTGTTTATATTCTGATAAGAGTCTTAGATACTAGATAGAATGATAACCAGATGGATCTAAATATCACAAGTTTGTACATGGTAAATACCGTAAAATGTATAATACACAGAGAAAGGAGGAAGAGCTATGTCATTAAAAAACAACCAAGAGAAAGGGATATTTCATTCAACCTTGAGATGAATACTTAGGATCAAATTTTCATGAGATACATTAAAACTAAAACAGCATTAGCTTACACACACTCATAGAGTAAAGATTAAAAAATATTCAAAGACGAACAAACCTGAAGGTAACTGACGATATCCAGTGTTGTTACTCTTGATCCTCCCTCTTGTTGTCTCCAGATCCACTGATAAATTTTTTCCTGAAATCAAGTCGGGATAAATGTATTAGCAGAACTCCTAAAATTTCACAGCTGAATTTAAAATTCGGTAGATTTTTTCCCCTTAAATCCAATGGACAAATAGAGGCTGGAATTCAGCCATATAGATACCAAAGAAAACTTTACAGTTGAAAATTTAAAATTCGGTAGATTTTACAGTCAATATTGTGTGAACTAAGCAAAGACCTTTTCTCTCTTAACAAAGGAATGAGTAACATTTACAAGACATCAAAAGTCCTCGTTTTACACTCGAATGCTGTGTGAACTAAGAAAGACCTTTACTCTTGACAAAGGAATAAGTAAAAATTTATAAGACATCAAAAGTCCTCGTTGGAAAAACTTCCAAATCGAATTATGATTCTAAAGCAGGCCTGAGCATATTCGAGTGAGTTGACTTCACCAAGATTTATTAGCTACTGTCAAGCTGGCAGTACACCCCTCCAATTTTCAATCACGTTCATTAACACTAGAAAAGTTTAACATCAATATCCCTAGTAAGGGTTTTAAGAAGTTGGTTGCATGATCAGTAGCTAACAAGTTTCAAGCGTTCAAAAGGAAAATGCTTAAGGAAGAAATATATTAGTTTCATTAGCTTCACTTTTATGCTGCCTACGGAAGAGAAAACTATAATCTTATCCTTCAACAAGGATGAAAACATGATCTGATTCGCACAATATGAATTTTCACAGCTGAGGCACTGCAATTAGCGAGTATTGAGCTGGAAATAAATAAATAAATCCTTTTGTCGATATTAATTTACCATGACTTACAAGCATCCTGTACCAATCACTTCCACTCTTTTATAAATGCACAACATAAGAAAACAATAGCATTTCTTCTTTATATATATATATCATTTAG
This sequence comes from Hibiscus syriacus, assembly GCF_006381635.1. Classification (NCBI taxonomy): domain Eukaryota; kingdom Viridiplantae; phylum Streptophyta; class Magnoliopsida; order Malvales; family Malvaceae; genus Hibiscus; species Hibiscus syriacus. Next base: position 2,317,851 of record NW_024062765.1, read on the forward strand.
GTTTTTCATCCAAACCAAAATGCACCACACTATGTTAAAAGGTAACACACACACACAAATGCTATACAGAACACACAAGCAAATAGTGAGCTAATAAATTTAATCCAAATCATTAAACCCCTAGGGACTGTTTGGTTCGGAGAATGTGGAATTCTCATAAGAATGGAATCCAAATTCCCCGTTTGGTTGGCCGGTAAGCTCATTCCCGGTAATGTTTTATTACCAATAATAGATTTTTTGGGCATATTATCGGGAATGTCATTACTCCTTCCCTTAGGTATTGTTGGATTACCTGCGTTTTGAACTAAAATGCCCTTAAAAAAAATTTATTCAAAAATATCATTTTATGTCATTGAATAATAAAAATTCTACAAAAGTTAAATTACAAATTTATCCTTAAACTATTTTAAATTTACAAAAAAAAATCTATAATTAAAATTTTATATGAAATCTAGGTGTTAAAATAAAATTTTAATTTTTCATTAAACCTTTTTATATTTTTAATTTTGTAAAAAAAATTATATAAATTTTATGAATTTAAATTTTTTAAAAAAATATATAAATATTTTCTAACTTGTTAAAAAAATAAATATATAATAAGGTTAATTTGATCAAATATGCATTCTAATAGTAATCTTAAATTTCTGCTAAACCATCCAAACACAAAATACAACATTATCAATTATCATATTGCCTTGCCTGCTAATTTTTTATTCTCTCTAATAATCTTAAGCGTGATTGATCAAAATCATTAACTTTGAGCCTCTCGAAGATAGATACGTAATAAGACGCAAAACCCAGATGCAAAAACGGATATAAAAAATTCATAAAGCTAAGGTTTCATGCAAATAAAAAAACCCAAAAATAAAGGAATATTTGTTATATGTGGGGGAGTGGAGATGTAGAGAGAGATTACAAGGCCATGGCGTTTGCCGGCTTGGAAGGAGAGTTTTTGTTGATTCATGGCCTGAGTATAAAGCTGAGACAAGGAATTAGCGCCGCTGGAAAACGAGGCGTATATAGTCCGATCCACCTCATCAAGGCTCGTAGCTATCGACTTCCTTTTCTTCCCCATATTTCCTGATTCCCTCTCTCCTGCGATCGACAACGTTTTCAGTTGGTTTAGGCGATCGATGAAAAGAGAGAATTTTCACCTTTTCATTTTTCTATAAATTTTCCAACTTTCAAGCTTCTGAAGAAGAATAGAGAGAAAGGTGGCTTCATTTATATATACTTGCTCTAAAGCGGAAGGTTGAAGAAGGGACACATCTTGGCATCGCAGTTGGGCCATTGATAGGAAAAAGCCCGTTTGGATCGCTTCATATTTTTTGTCTGTCATTGCAAACCGCCTATAAACTAACCTAATTTGGATTCAAGAAACTTCGAGTATTTAATTGTTTAAGCTCAAATCTGAGTACTTTGCGTTGTTCAGTGAATCCACAATTCTGTTTGTGCAAGGATTACCGATAAAAAAATTCTTTTTCCATTCCAGGAATATAATTTATATACAATTTTTTCATGCCTCTGTTCAACTACTTCAAAACCTTACATTCTATTGTAAGATTTAGGTCATGAGTTACTAGTTCAAATCAGTGTTCATCGAAGAGACAACATACAATGAGGTATCTTCGATCAAATTAAGCAGAATTTTTTTTGGTTTGAAAAGATGTATAGTTCATACTATTTGTGATATAACACAAATCTTCTTTGCATCAACAATGGTTATGATATCTTATTAGTTGCTTCCCCATAATTCTCCACCAAAGTTTATTTGATGTTTTTATTGGAAAATTACTTGAGCTGAACATATTGCAAACATAAACTACGAGCTAAAGGTTAACACAAATGCAAGGCACTGATTATTAAACAAAATTTGATTCAAACACTACTCTAATTGTCTTGAAACAAGGGAAAAACACACCCAAAATTTGTCCTCCTGCAGACAATGCTTACAAGCAAGGAAATAAACTGAGAGAGAATATATATTTTGTTTAAATATATATGAAGCCTTCAACGCTTCTTAGACACACCAACAGTCTTCCCTCTGCGACCAGTCGTCTTGGTGTGCTGACCACGGACACGAAGTCCCCAGTAGTGCCTCAGACCACGGTGGTTCCTGAAAGACAGTGTATAAATTGTTAGCTGCCATCTATTCTAGACTCATTCCCCAATAGACAGAAACTAACCATAAAACCAAACCAAATCAAACCAGGACAAATACTTCTCTCAAGAATTTCTTAATCATACAGCAAACGAAACAAGGACAAACAGAGGAAGGTACAGGAGAGTACTTTTAGCTAGGTAACGTTTATACAAACATCAAGATAATATAAAGACTAATTTTTCACATAACAACAATAACCTGCCTACCAACGAGCCTCGAAGCTGGTAAGAAACAGCCCAAATGTTGAGACATTCCAACAAACTTGCCTACTTACATAATAAATTAATAACCCAACGGAAAGACATCAAAACATGTATTATTCTGCCTCAAGTATGATGCTGCACAAGAGAATGCCTCAAATAAACAGCCCAAATTATTTTCTCACGTCAGAAAATGCTAATAGTGAAGGATATGTTATAACACTGAGACAAACATAAATCGAACACTAAAAGTCATGTTAGAAAGAGTTGGATTGATTGTATCTCTTAAAGCATCACATGGTTGGCACATACAAAAGAAGTTACAAGATCAACTCCAGCACAAACAGCAAGAAAAAAAGGAATTAACCTGATCTTCTTCAAGCGCTCCAAATCATCTCTCAACTTCATGTCAAGAGCATTAGACACAACTTGGGAATACTTTCCATCCTTATAATCCTTCTGCCTATTCAAAAACCAGTCGGGGATTTTAAACTGCCTCGGGTTTGCAACAATGGTCATGAGGTTGTCCAGCTCCTGTGCGGTCAATTCACCGGCCCTTATAACAAGAAATAAATCAATAACATGTCCTTGACAAACTACTCAAACTGAACATTTAAAAAAATCCCCATGCCCTCACAACTTATACTTTACTGTACATAATAGAAGCCTAGCAAATAAGTTAATCTAAAGTAAACTAATCACCATACAAATCTATGCATAATCATCTCAACAATAAACCCCTATAACCAAAACATTTATCATCCATCTAATCTTAGACGCCATAAAGCATCATATTCATCCCCATACTAAGCCTAAAATTGACATAAAATTGCATTGCATTGTACAAAAATTCCAGAAACAAAAAGCAAACCTCTTGTTCATGTCTACATCGGCCTTCTTGCAAACGATGTTAGCGAAACGCCTTCCAATACCCTTGATGGAAGTCATAGCGAACATAATTTTCTGCTTTCCATCAACGTTGGTGTTTAGCACACGCAAAATGTGCTGAAAATCTTCGTTGGCCACCAGAGACTACACAGGAAAACATTATTATTATTATTATTATTATTATTATTATTATTATTATTATTATTATTATTTAACACAGGAAAACATTAAAATGTTGTTAAAAGCAGCAATCTTTTGTTTAAAAAAATCTGAACTTAAATCAAGTAAAAGACATTTAATGAACGCTCATAAAAACCTCGTTCCACCCAAATATATATGAAGTAAATTTAGATCAGAAACTGAATTAGATAAAGCAAAATAAAAAGCTGCGAAAAGAAGAATTAATCAATTAATGGAGAGAATTGTAAAGATACGGATTGAGAAGAAAAGGAAAAAAAATACAAAATACCATTTCGTGAGGAATGAGATCTGAGGAGAGAGAATACAAGAGCCTCTGGAAGACTGGTTTGCTGAAGAGAGTAACGAAAGTAGGTAAAGTAGGGTTTTATATATTCACGATTCTTCGTTTTCAAGGGTCATTAGTTTTACGTTTTATTATTTGGATAAATTCTATATTAATACCTATTTTATATATAGACTATTTATTTAGTCCAAATACTTTAATTTGATCATTTTTAACTCCTGAAATTTGTTTCAGATTTTAAATTTTAGTCTTAATTTAAATAATAATTGTAAAATATGTCAAATTAAACTTTATTTTTAATACTTATATTTTATATAAACTGTTGATGATTTTAAATATTATAATTCAATAATATTACCAATGCACTAATTGAGTTAGGAATAGGATTTTAAATTTTGAAAAGTACATGATTCAAATTAATCAAATTAGAGTATAAGGATTAAATCTACAACATATGCATAGTATAAGAATTAACCATAAAGTTTGACCTATTATTTTCTTAAATTTTATAGTTTCTCATTCTTTTTCTTGGTTTAAAAATTAACTGTATTTTTTACTGAAAAATACTTTTAAAAATTAAGATAAAAATCTTTTTAGGTATTTAGGTACAATGTCATATTCAATATTTTTTTTATAATTAAGCACTTTATTTTTTTAAATGGTGTAATAATTTTAAAATTATACATTATGTATTCTTACTTATAATTTAGGGTTTTTTAATTGATAAAATCACAAATAAATACTCGAAATTTATTTCAATCTTTATCCATTTGCAAACAAGATCGCGTTAAATTAAAAAAAATAAAACACAACTAAATATTCGAATTACCTACCTACAACAAAACTGAGACAGTTGATCAATTAAATAAAGCAGGCAGAAAAAGAAAACTAAATATTTTATCAACTGATATGCTAAACGAAACTGAATCATACAGCCACTTCCATCATTGTAATGGAATAACCGTGCAAGTTAAACTGAAATTATATTTCATAATCCGACAAACAAATCGAAACCTGGGTCTAAATATCATACAAAGCTAAAGCTTAACGCAAAGTAAGATTAGACAAATGAAATGAAACTTCAGTGTGGCATCCTATCATATAGCACTACCCTGCTCGAACAGTTTCATGGCATCCTTCAGTGTGGCTCAAGCAATTTGAAGAGGGTCTAATTCTTCTTTGTAGTCTCAGTTTTTTAGAAAGAAAAGGGTATTTTATACTGATAATCCGTAAGTTAATCGATGTTATATAGATATATTACAGCCTAATTCTTTGGCGGCGGTGTCGAGAGATTGTATAGGCATTCCTCTTGCAAGCTGACCATAAGCTTCCCAAGTTAAGCACTTTTCGATATCAGTTTGCCAGTCAATGGCACCTATATTGAAGTATTGATAAGAAGTGCCATGCAAGCCATTTAGTTCCACCTTAGACTTAGAATCGATCGAACCTATGTGCAAAATATTGCGAAGGACTGATGTGCTGAGAGCTCGAACATGTGCACTTGTATGAGAAAGGCATCGAGTTGTAGCTGGTAGACGACACTGCATGGATACAGAGATTAAGGGCTTAAATCAGCTTACGAAAGGAGACCATTGTTTCCGTGTTAATGGACATTGGTATTTATAAATAACAAGTTCAAAGCATGTTTTAGACTTTAAGCTTAAGAATATGACGAATTGACTAAGCCAATAAAGGGCATTTTGCTCACCTTTAACAGGTTTGAAAGTCCATCTGCCACTGCCAGTCCAGATTCTCCCCACTCGAGTACTGGCTGGACTGCTCTAGCTGTTGCTTCCAGCAGCTGGATAAAAAAGATTGAAGACATTAACCAAGCTTTGAAACAAATTCAAATGCATTTGACTTGACTTATTTGCAAGATAAGACCCGTTAACACTCCAATATGTGTAGCTTTACAAGGGTCTTTACACAGAAGACCTTCGAAGGGGTAATAGGGAAGAAGAATATAATATACCCGAGTTCTAATACCATGTTAAGCGTCCAATCCAAAATCGATTGATGCAAGTGAAGAGGCTTAACTTGAATATAATTAGATTATACGAAACCCAAAAATTAACAAATGCGGGACAATAGCCATCGACTTCACACAAATGTTCAATAGAAAGATGCAGTGATTGGCAAATGACCATCTATAAGCAACAATAATCAGATAGAGTACCTCCAGTTGCGGTAAAGTACAAGCTTCCCCATCAACAAGCATCCCATCTGTAGCACGAAGAAGTAGATCAGAAGCACTTGCTACAATTACCAATGATTCTGGGCTATCATGGTTTCTCATCAGTTCCACGATCAACTTTACAATCCGCTGGTTGATTCTCCACATCTTCTGACCTTGATCATCATCTTTGGCAATCCAAGGTTGTAATTCCCTATCCGCCTGACAAGAACACAAGGCCATGAAAGTGACCAAACAGAGTAAATAAAGTTTAAAAAAACACAAAAGCTAAACAAGGAATTTTATGGCTGCTGGCTTGGACACGCAAGCTAAACCAAATGTTTTATCACAAATATTACCTTGATTACAAATTGATATCATCTTTTACAAAAGGCATTGTGTTCAAATCAGCAGACATAAAGAAAAGCACTAGAACCTGTTATTTTAAATATATATATATATATAGACTAAAATTCACAAGATGAACAAAGTTTGGACCTGAAGTACAACTGCTGTAGTTGCTTTTGTCGGTGAAGCTGATACAACATTGCACAATGCATCAACCACCTAATTCCATCCAAGTAGGCAAGTCAGACAAATATATTTCAATGAAAGAATTTACAGATGAAACATAGGACAATTACATGCATAACAGAACATTACTAATCCACACAAGTATCACAAACCATATCTTCTATTTAGAAATAATAAAAAATTCTAAGGAATCAGTTAAGGTGAATCTTTTTATATAAACAAGTGAAGAATACCTGTCTCCATCCTTGCTGGGCAGATGTGCTTTCAGCACTGAGCTGTGTTTCAGGGGCTGCTATCATCTTGTGCCACAGTAGTGAAACAACAGAGAAACATAACTCTTGTTTCTCCACAAGCACTGATCTCAGAAGAATTTGTGCACTGCAATTGAATCCTATGTGCCTGTCCCTTGTGAGAAAATTGGCCAAATCTGAGGCATCTATCGGGAAACTTGTGATACCTTTGCCCAAGGAATTTCCTGAGCCTTCATTTGATGCTAACAGCCTCTCACATCTGAGATTATTGTTTGAATGAGTTGAATCTTCAAATTCTGAAGTAGATGACTGTCCAGGATCAAAGCAAGTGGCACGCGAACACTTGTTTTGTTTTCTGTCATCTAAACAAGGGGAAGATTTCCTAACAGGTGCATATATCAGTTGTGCTTCTAATGGTTCAGCCTTGTTAACAATGGATGCGACAGCCTTGCTGTGAATATCAATGAGATTATATAATGATGATGCCCTGGAGTAGATTTCATTATCCCACTTGCATCGCATTAGGACAGAGAGTGCATACATGCAAGCCTTTGACCGTCTAAATAGTTCAGAAACATGAGCAGCAACCATAGCTGCAGCAACTATTTCATTTGAACTATAACCCCACGAGGTGCCAACAGAAGATGGCTTTAGCGAAAAAAGTGCCTCTAAAATTGCCAAGATTCTGTGAGTATGATGGATAGCTGAGTCAATACCATGTCCATACTCGATAGAAGATCCATTTACATTTACAGGGTTGACCGTAGCTTGAACATCTATAGAAGTTGATTGATTATTTCCTCTTGTAACCAAAGGGAACAACTGAAGCTCGCAGGCAAGAGCACAAACAGCAGCCAGCACATAAGAATCAAACGCAGCTACAGGGCCTTGTTTTTTTGCTTTTCTGGATTTTATGTTCTTCAGCTTTTCAGATTGTGCCTGTGATTCCTCAATGCCCTCATCAGGAGGAAAACTTTCTTCACCTCTTGGTCTCTTACTCCCCTTGAACTGAGCTTCATGGCTAACGCACACAGTCAAGACAACAAAAAGTAGGCGTGAAGCAAGCTCTATAGAAGCACATGATTCCAAAAAGAGGGAATGCACCATTGTACGAAGCTCCGCCACAGCAAGATTCTTTGAGGCAGACCCTATGCTGTATCTTGTTTTTCTGGTTTGCTCCCTGGAGGGTTCAGGTGGAAAAGTTCTCTGTAGAATTGCTTCAACAGTCGCCACAAATATCTTCATGAGACATGCTTCAGAAGGACTTCCACGTGGAAGGTATTCCAGGACCTTCAGAAGTGGTATGTATAGGTTCCACGATAATACAGGAGGTTGCAACGGGGTTGAAACAATAATTTCTGGAAGATCAACAGCCGAAGAGCTCAAGGGAATCAGGCCATAAGCAGCTTCCCATATGGTACATATTCTCCATTCCACCTCCGGTCCATGAGCACAAAGCATTGACGCGATCCCTTGGGCAGTAGCTTCAATAGTTGCTTCAGCCGCAGGAACCTCAATCTGATGAACAATGTTGAGATTTTTTTTCAGTATTTGTGAACAGGCATCATTGTATGTATAAATTCATGCATATTAACTACTTATATGCAAAGAGAAACAAAAAAGTTAAAGAATAGAAGATCACATGCAAAATTTTGAAGTTGACCAGCAATACCTGCTTTCTATAGCACGATATATAACAACCAGAAGGTTCATGTTGAACTTCTACTCCCTCAACTTGTCTTATTGGAGGAAAAAGCAATGCAGGCTGTGAAAGTATGCGAAAAAGTAAAGCTGCGGCAGTATCAGCAGCAATACCCGCTCTCATAGACATTGCAGTCCCAATTGCCCGCAAAAAATGCAAATGCATCCAATTTCGAGGAAGCTACAGCAACATCCATAAAAGCAATTTGCTAAGACAAATGGAATGATGATAATAGAAAGCGTTATTGCATCATTTTTGAAAAATATAATTATATGTTTTTTTTCTGAATGAACATTTGGTACCAGATCAGAATGCTTCCTCATAAACAACTTTATATTACGGCATATGCTCCACACTTTACTGACATTCACACAAGATTGCACTCCACCACATTGACCGATAGCACACCAAAAATACCATCAGATTAAAGTGTCTATGCCATAGGTGTTTAAGAACAATGGGCTTCACAACTGTCAACAGGAGCTAACACATATTGGGTACGTTAAAGAGTTTCTTGTAAGACAGATACTCATGGTAGTGTCTAAATCCACATCAAACAGCTTTTAAGTTGGATCCAAGCAACAGCCATATTTGACATCTTAAATTTAACTTCAATATATAATTATATGAATGAAGCCACCTCTAATGAGAACACTTTCATGAAGAATTGATGCACACAACGTAGCTCGCATGCATCTAGAAATACCTATTCAACCCATTTTCACAAGTGTTTTCATTAGAGACGAAAACCCATTTTCACGACTGAAATGTCAAGAATAAATATGGAGAAACTCTGATCTGCAAATATAAATTTTCCTTTCATATTTTAATGGCTGGGCTAACAGGGGGTCTCAATGGAAACCCCCAAAAACATTTAGAAAGACGATATTTAATTCTGAGTCCTTGATACAACCGCCAATTTTTGTTATTAAGGACCATATCCTTCTTATTCATATTAATCTCATAAGGATTAGCCAGCACCTTCACGTAATTCTGTTTAGCATGTGGTTGAAAAATCTATGTTGACAAACTTTGCACTGTCACTAATAAGCTAAATTCAGAACTTCCTTTAGTATCTCACAATTACGGATTGAAAAAATTCAAGATAATGAAGGTGAGGTCCACATGAAATTCAAGTTTGATGCCGGAAAGTGTCAATTTGTATTCAAATACAAGCAGTGAAAAGCATTTAACTCACCTTTATACCAGTTGCATAATCTTCAGCAGCCCGAAGGAGTTCCACAAGCTGCACGGCAGCATCAAGTGCATCTGGAGCCCACGATGGTGGTGCTTCTAAAAGTCCAAGAAGAAGTCTTTGGGTGGCACTTGGAGTTGCAATAGCATAATACCTGAGCAGGAGAAATGAAAAAATTGGAAAGAAAAAAAAAACATCAGACTTTTTCCATTGCATTTTGAAACATCCCAACAAATTCCTAACAAATTACTTTCAAACATATCATATTTTTCTACATCCATAATAGATATACTTTGTGGTACATATTTGCTTTAAGAATATCAGGACTTTGTATTACAGAAAATTCCTAAAATTTAAATGTTAAGAAGTCAAAAAGGATTTTTAAGAAACCATGTTGAAGGCAATTTGGGTCGAAGACATATACAACAGCATGCTAACACTGCAGTTTCCATGTAACCCACTCCTCCCCTCCTCAGAAGAACACAAAGAAACTATTACTCAAAAATCCACATTTCTGATATAAATTTGGAAGTGCTTTGCTTGGTTCACAGGGTACAAGGAAAAATGTGTAGTATAGAACGAAAACCTTTGAGCAATGTTGTTCAAGAGAAAAGGTTGAACAATTTACCGATGAAACAAACGTGCATATGGTTCAAGAGCTGGTAGCCCAGCAACTAGATGCTCATCCAAAGCTGTTGTTGGGGGAGGAAGTAGAAGAGCAGGGACCGCAGCAGCCGTTAAACTAGCAGTCTCATAGCGTGCAACCTCTTCATCACATACACTTAAAATGACACCAGCACCATTTGCAACAGCCCATCTTGGAGTTGATGGCATGAGCTGCGGATGCTTTCCAGATCCACGAGAAGAAGCTGTGGAAAATGGTGGTCAATTGATGAGTCCTCAGGTCTAAAATATCTTATTATTTGTGGTTAGGAAAAAAATCACTTATGGCCATTTCTATTTTCTTATCTTGATATACATACACAGGCGCATTCACTAATTACGGGCCTATTTCAGTATTTCCCTCATCAAATTATTAAATGGGAAACATCAAAACAAGACAGTAACTAGTAAGGCCACTATGACATTCCCATGATAATTTTACCACACAATGAACGCTTACTTATGCCTTAAGCCTCAAGGTGACAAAATAAGGCAGGAAATATACACGGTTCGCAAATAAAAATTAGCATAAACAAGATCCTACTAAGCAATAAGCACATCAAAATAAGCTTTCCTTGCACAAGTTTTTCTATTGGAATAAGAATATTTATTTCGAGTCAGTTTACAACAGAATGTTGCCCAGGCTTGGCATCAATGTATTTACTGCCAACAAAGAGAGAACAAAATTTTTCAACTTATCAACCGGTCACATGCAAATCAATCCTAATGAAAAAAGTGAATATAATCCCTTACTGCCTTGAAAGAATTTTCTAAACCACATCTTCTCTAGAAAACGGATTTCTTTCGATGAGCCCCTCCACAAATATAGTACATAAAATCAGTTGCAGTAAAGTAATATTAGATCGATTAAGAAGTGAGAGATATATCCTATCACTTGTACCCAAATTTTGATTGGCCATAGCTATTAAACATCCATATTCTTGTTCTTATTGATGATTTTCGCAACATATATATGTAATATGTATGATATGCAGAGAAGTGTGTATTACTTTTATGTTTTGCCTTAATCTGGTATTTCTCTCTGTTCTAATTATTCAATCTGTTAGAACTTTTTCAACTTAATAATTGAAGGCTCGACTTATTTACTGATACCTTCATCTATTGCTCATATATTTGTTTAGTCTATTATGATAAAATCTAGAAGATTTTAATATTTTAAAAACAAACTTGCATCTTACAGGTCACATCAGCGTTATAATCATGTCATATACTCGAGCACAAAATATCAAACTAACCAGTAGTAGGTGGCTTGAGGTCCCCAGCTGCATATTTTCCCATAACACCACTGCACCTGTTAACATTTAATCCCAGTCAGCTTCAGAAATAGGCACATAGAGTTCTAGGCGGTGAGGTCTACTCACAGGATGAATCACACAAGGGAACTTAAAGTCGATGACAGTTATATGATAAATTCAACTACTATGTAATTACTTAGGATTGACCTTAAAACTCATAAGCATATCTTCTGTAGATGAGCAAATAAAAGTCCTCAGCCCACTATTCAAGTCTAGGCAAAAAGCTTAGAGGAGAAAGTAGAAGACCTACAACCAGTCCTAAGAGAAATGCTCACATTTGGAACCAATCATAATGCTTGTGAAATGCAATGCATGCTATAGAATGTGAACAACCAGTAGCATCGACAAAAGGGAAAGATAGCCAAGGTAGACAATGGGAAATGTATCCAAGATGCTTATCTGTATATATGTATCTACCAGTAAACAAAAATTTAAATCAACAAGTCACCCAACATCCGTATTTTAAAATATAATAAACAAGTGGTTTGATTATATCCTGGTTGAAAAAATTATGAAAAGTGAAATTAGCAGCTCCTATCCACAAAAAAATGATACTTCTTTCTCAACAAATCCTTAGGATAATTCCAATGATTAACCTGTTTCAAGCATTTGTGACAGTGGAGTTGTTGTAATAATTGCAGACCAAGGATATACCAACAATTCTCATAAGAAATATTTTCAACTTTCAACATGCCTTTTTCAATTTTTTGGAGCATAAATCATCACAACAGAAATTTACCAGAATGAACTGCCAACTTATTGGCTATGTTTCATGGACTCTGGTACAGGTATCTCATATCAGTACGTATCTAACTGTCACACTTGCTATTTTCTGAAACTTTTGGATTCGCAGAGTTCGATAAAAAGTGTCCGAAAAAAGATACCGCCATGCAAATAGTCTTAAAAATTTTATAACATAATTTAGTTAAATATAATTTCTTTTATATTTTATCCTAAAAAAAAAGCAAATTTTCATACACTTTTCCTTACTTTTAATAACCTAAGAGGCTCAAACACACCCATCACTTGCACTATAAAATTAATAAAGAGTTCAAAAATATTTTCAAAAATCGAGAAGGCACTAACCAAAGGAAAAGACAATATAAAACTATAGTAAAGGCACTCACCAACGGAAGTAATCACTTCTGATACCCAAAGGTGCTGCAAGCAATATATCAGTAATCCAAGGAGACAAAGGTCTTAAAGGCTTCCTCTCCTGTTGCATCAAAGGTATATGAAAGGAAGGTTCCCCATCTATGGGTTCACTTGTCGTGGCTTGGCTGCTGCTATGGCTCCTATCTAGTTCACTATTTTGTGGTTCCATTTTATATATCGGGCGGTTGTAATGAGTCAGAATTCGCAAGATCTCTCCACATGCTAGAGCCCACTGTTCAGAATACTCATTCTGTGAAAAAAGACAAATGCAATAGATATGTTCTCGGTCAGCCTCAATGATTCCTTATTTGGTGGGGAGAAAAAAAAGTAGATAAAAAGAGCATTGCAAACCTAATATCTAAAAGGAAAAACAGGAGGAAAAAATAAAAAGCAGTTTGTGAAGCAAATATCTTCTTTGTTCAATGAAAAACTTAAGTATAATACCTCACTACTTGGGCAGACTAAGGAGATGAATGACGCAAAAGGAGAGGTACTTTTATCATACACCAGCGTACCATCAATGATGCCTGAAATTATTGGAAGAACAACCGCATGCCCATGTTCTGGATGATGAAGGACAAAAGTTGCTGCAAACCAATCGTTTTAAAGTATTGATCATTCTCAATCACATACCATAAGTAATATCTTTTCAGTATATTAATTTAAAGGTTTAATCATTATGGATTGAACAATAGCGCAGAAGAAGAAAGAGCCAGTACCAAGAACGTCATCAAAAAGGCGTTGCTCCTTCGATGGATAGCGGCTGCGAATAAGCTATTACAAGAACAACAAAATTCTGTTAGATATATAAATCCTTAACCATCAAACACTTTCCTCCGTTGAAAAATTGATACTAAACAAATTAGTTAAGCATATTTTCCTTCACAGTCTGCAAGGGTGAAATGGTTGTACAAAACAAACATACCTCAGCAATATCCTCAGGGAACTGTTCTGATGTAAATTGCCCGAAATACTCAACATAAGCAGTAATTTGAATCTAAGCAAGGGGGAACATAATAAAGCATATGAACTTATATTAGCAAGAGATAAACATGTAAATTGAAAGGAATAGAAAGACATGGATTGATCAACACAATTTAAAAACACATTCATGCTTGCTTTTCAAGTGATATGATTCAACCAAAATGACGTTTTATGTACATGAACTTTGTAATGATCCCTCAAGCACATTTCAAAAAAAACTTTATATAGCAAAAATATTCATAGATCGTCAACCTCTTCCAACTGTAAAGCCAATTCTATCATACTCTTTAAATACCACTAGCACAATCCTTCAATTCTATTTCAAGTTATATTCCTTGTTCGATAGATCACTATCTCCAAAATGAACTTTTTATCCTAGTTAAGAGGTCTACAAGAATCTTGATATGATAACATGATGTATGGCTTTTAGACATGTCCAACCAGAATAAACTTGTGAAGCCAATAACCTGGACACCAAATGACCCAAACTCAAACCACATCTGAATGCAAATACAATGTCTTACACGTGATGGATTTGTAAAATGACACGAGTATCTGCCTCAACCATGCCAGGAATTTTAAGCAGCAAACTTTCCTATGAATTAAAGTAGTAATAGACAGAGCTTATCTGCTCATTTCAGAATTCGATTCATATTAGTTCTAAATTGTATGCAATTTCACTTAAATATATCTTTTAAAAATCTAATAAGAATAAACGAGATTGCAAACTGGCTTTCTTCCTTGCAGTCATAGGAACTAATTTTCCTCTCTTTGCTTCAAATTGTACCATATCAGAACGCATGTTCCACTCAATATCTACTACGGCTAACATCCAGTAACATATTCAACTTCTGCACCCTATTTCACTAATTAAGTTTTCAGGTAAACCAAGGAGGCGATTAAAATGATTTAAAGATGCAAAAAGTATCTAATAATCCAGAAAGGTTCGTGCACAGGATGAGGACGACGCCGTACCTTTCGTTCTTGAGGGTCTTGTGGTGGTGACCAGAACAGTGATGAAAACCGAAGACCATCAATCCACCTCTTAGATGGATTAGCCATTTAGACTAAACAAGACGTAACCTCCAAAGGTACTCTTTTGAATCAATCTCCAGAACCTATGCTTTCCACTCTGCAACTGCTACCAGTCAAGAATCAAGATTTCGTAATTCAACATCAAAACCCTGTGCAACCCTCAGATTCCCCAAATATATATGTCAATATAAGAAAATAGAAAACAATTTAACTTGTAGAAAATTTCAACAAGAGAAACTATTGCATCTCTCTCTAAGAAGGACTGGAATTTTACAACAGTATATTAGTCTCCTGAAAGTTTCAGCTTTTAACTATCTAAAGCCTTGTAATACAACTATAGTTTAACTCATATTCAGATTTTGCAACTATACAGAACAAAGTGAAAAACAATAAACAGATTTTTAAAATATATACATAATATTTTATTTTGAAAATATGAAAAAAATAAAATCAATTGAACATGGATTAATACGAAAGCTAAGAACATCGTCTATACGATACACCTACCTAAAGATTCAGATAAAAACAAGAACTTGATGGTTAGTACTTAAAAAAAAGAGAATAAAATCCTCAAACTTACAAATAATAGAAGAAAATAAGGTAAAAGCCAATTGTTATTTTAAGATAAAAATGAAAAGATTAATGAAAAACACACTAAATCAACAAAAAGGAAAACTAAGATAGATCCCAAGATCAATTCTAAAAATATTGTAAAAATGCATAAACAGAACGAAAATTTCCAATTTTGGAAAGTCCGTAAATACCTGAGTTTCTTTTTTTCCCGGAATTAATTTAGATTTAACGCTCTGTTTTAGACAAATATGACAGTAAATTGAAAGGAGAAAATATCTAATTTTTTGGAAAATTTGAAAGAGTGGTACAGCTTTTGGTGTGTGTGTGTGTTTGAGAGAGAGAGAGAGAGAGAGATTTAGATGAGATCTTTACAAGGGCGTTCACTTAAGAATGCTGATGACTTGGCATGATATTTTCCTCTTGTCTCGCAGACTCCTATGTCATGTCACCATCCAAGCATGAGACATCATCATACATACATACATGCATATATATACATATATAATAACAATAACGATTAAAAAGAGGTTTAATTAAATTAAAAGAGAAGGGACAAGGCAGGCCCCGAGGTTTTGTTAGCCTTTCCACGTGTTGAAGTCGGAAGATTAAAAAATATAAAATAAAAAGATAATGGCGGTGGATTGTTCGACTTTAAATTATTATAATATTTTGGTTGAAAGCTTTGATTTTTAAAATAGTTTGGTCGGAAGATATTTTGGGAGGGTTTGGTGAGGTGTCTTGTTGTGCTGTACGTCTGCCATTGGAGCCCTACTTGTTTGTTTTCCTCTCAATTATTTTTTCTCTCCCGATTATAAAATCATTTTAATTAATTCGTTCTAATATTTCTCAATTATTTTGTTTATTTCTCCTCGTACTTATTTGATTAGTATTTGATTAAAAAAACTAAATAAAATATTATATTTTGATGAAAAATTAATTAATATAAAATTATATAAACGTTTAATTCTAAATATAATATCCATAAAATTCCAATTATCATAATAGATATCCTCTCGTTAAGTTTTATCAAATTAATATATTAAATCTGATATTAACAATTTTATATTTCTCGATAAATCTGTAAATCTCAATTACAATTTTATATTTTTACTCCTAAAATCTTTCAAAATTTACTAGTAAGTTACTAAGTTAGAAACGCACTAGTTGACTTTCTTCCAATGCTAAAAGCACGGGGAGAAAATGATCACTCCACTCATTAAGTGGGAAGTGCACCCAGATTATTTTATAACATCATAGCATATAAATTATAATAATTCAATATAATTACTATATTTCATCAGCTGAAAGGTGCATGAGACCATTATAAAATTTTATGTCAATGTCAATATATAAAATTTTAGGAGATACGAATTTATAAAATTTTATATAGTTAAAATAAATTATCGATTAAATTTATATTAAAAAATATAAAATATATGATAATTTAAAATTTATATCAATCACCCTCCCTCATCATCCCTATAAAGTATCCAAACCATTAAATTTCAAAAAAAATATTTATTCTATAATACAATTTTATTTTAAATATAAAATAATTGGTCAACTTTATTTTATCTTTTACACACTTCCCTAATTTTTAAATTTTACTTTACTTTTAGTAGAGATAGGCTAAAATTGATTTGAATTTGTTCTTTGACTTTTATAAAATTATTTCATTACATACATTTCTTAATCATCTAAGTGATTCGTTTAGGATTAGGGACATATTTTTGTTCATAAATTCTATACGTAATATGTTTTGTGATGAAGAGAAAGGATTTAAGGGTTAAAAAAATACTATTTTAAATTTAAAAATAAAAACGATTTACTTAAATTTTTTAAGTCATAAGTGAAACTAATAAATTCATATTATTATAGTCAGTTTCAATCAATATGATATATTATATTCCTTTATTAGGGTTAAGGGTTCTAACCCTTATGTTTGTGAATGAAACAAATCGATTAATCAATCAATAAATCGGATATCAATTATTAATTTAAAAAAATAATTACAATGTAAGAAACATGCTGATAATAAAAATTAAATTATAATACGTTTGAACTGATAATATATGCATAATATTTATACAATGTAAATTTCGAGCCTAAAACCTCAAAGTACCCATGCATTAAACTGATTTATCATTAACCATGATCATTTTAACTTTTTCAAACATGTAGTTGACCTTTGACAAATCAACAATAATTTAAGGGTTGAATAAAACATGTAGGTCAAAAGCATTTTTTAATCTCTAAGTAACGTTGAACATCTTCTAAAAGTAGTTCGAAATTTTTTATCAGAATTATTTTTTTTTAAAAATGCTTTTAAGCTTAAACCCAGAAGCTAAAATTTATAGCTTTTGCATTTAGAAAAGTAGTTTTTGGGGTCAAATTGCAATTTTAACATTCCTTTATCATATCATATGATGTGTTTATTTTTATAGTTTATAGACTTGTAACTTTTTATCAATACATAATTATAATAAATTATTTATGAATTTAAAATTTTATGTTTTTTCAAGTAAAAATTTCTTATAAAAAATTAAATTTTATATATTTTCATAGAATAACGTACAATTATTAAATTTTGTTTATTAATTAACGAGAAGATTTGTATATATTATCAAATTTAAGTTGATATATTTTATATATTATAATATTAAATAATTTAAAAAGTATTTAAAAGATATTTTTAATTTATAACATCATATCTAAAATAATCATTTACGTTTTCAAAAACTTTTAAACTCCATCAAATAATCCAAACGTACCTCTCAAAAAAGTACTTTTTAACCACACCTTTCAAAAGCATACTAAGCTGCTAAGAACAAGCCGAACCAAAACACGACTTAAAGAGCCTAAAACACTCTCTTACACCGTACTTGTCATGGAACATCATGACATTAGAGTATCGACATGCAATCGATGAGGAACTGTTAGAATCATAAAAACAAGAGGCAAACGGGAAAAAAGAGGAAAAAGTTAACAGCATAAAACCTCTACGAATAATCTTGTGTTACAATAATTTATAAATACTAAATTTTAAACCCTAAATCATAAAACATATACGAATAATCATGTGTTACAATCATTTATAAATTAATAAATTGTTAGATGGATCAATAATATAAATTTTCATCTAAGCAATAATTCTTAAACCAACTAGTTAATATGATAGGTACCACTTTTGGACTTTATTCCTCCTTTTGCTAATGAATTTAAAGCATTGCCCAATTGAATGCCCACTTGACACTGATCCATTGCATTCGCTTTATACGGTAATTTCACATTCATTATGATTTTATTTAAAAATATAAAATAATATATAAACTTTTATCAAATATGTAATGTTTTGTATAAATTTTATTTTAAATATTATATAATAAAGTTTTAATCTTATTTAACTTTTATTAAAATAATTATTTACATAACATCATTGTATAATTTATCCATGCACGTGTGTTGTTGTCGTTGTTTGGTTCGTGTTTGTGCAAATACGTGTATTTGACACATACTACATGTATTTTCTTTATATACATAATTCATATAATTTTTAATTTTTACCCTTTTTACATTTCTTTCATTTGGTTTAATCTTTAAAAACTTTAACTGATTTCATGTCACGTAAGTAAAAACGATAAAAAAACACATCTTATATGATACGCCTTTATCAAAAATATATCAATCTAAGAATTAATCTATAATGAGTATTAATTCAAAAAATGTTTTTTGATGATGATATTTCAATTAAAAAAAGCCTATTACAACTAATTTTTTATTTTATATTTGCATTATAATATTTCGTTTTCAAATATAAGTTCTTTGTTGTGGGAGTCGATCAACATGGAGGTAGAAAGATGCACTTTGTGCATTGCATCACTAGCTATAAAATGAAAAAGAAAACAATCAAGTTGAGTTGAGTAGAATAAAACCGAATTACCGAGTTGTATTCACTGATTTAGATAGATAAAAGATGAGGCAAAGGCCAAAGCAAATCAGATACTTCAGAATTCAGATTCCATCGAAGGTGGGGCCTCAAAATCAAACGCTCTCTAGTGTAGATACTGCCCGAAACCATCGGACCATTAGGAATAAGCCACGTGAATGTTTCGGTGGTGGAAAATTTAAGGGGCAGCTTCAACGGGCAGATCCGAAAATATCTGGCTGCCAGACGGACCAGCTCTAGATATTTTTGTGTTCCTCAATCAGATCAAACCAAACCCGAACCAGCCAATGAGGACAAAGCAATAGATCTATACACGTGGCAGAATAGCGTGCTCTTATTCCCACTCTGCCTTGCCCGCCTTCTTTTATCTTGTGGGTCCCAGCACATGTTATGATTGCCAAATGCCATTTTGTTTTATTCCCCCATTACCCATCCACGAATGCATACATGAATACATCGCATCCATGTGACAAGAGGAGCGGAGATTCGGTGAGAGCTTGTCTAGATACTTCGAAGCGCAGCTTTTTTTAATTGGCTTGTTTTTTTTTTCTTTCCTTCTATATATATATATATATTAAAGGTAAACAAACTACTATGTATTCATTTATTTATTTACATATGTATTGTATTTTATATTTATTTTTAATTTTTTTATTATCGGAGGTTTTCATAAAAGTTACTCTTAATCTGGTGTTAGAACAACCTATTATCTACCTCTCCTTATCCCATGACATACGAAAATAGATTTTACTGTTTTTGTATTAAAGGTAAACTACTGAAATCTAAATCCTAAAATGCTAAATTTTAAATCTCAAAACCTAAACACTAAACATGACACATATCGTTAAAATAAATAGATTTGTATAACAAATAAATTTTCTTATATAGAACCATAGGAGTATTTGCTATTACATATACCGAGATGGATATTTATTTATTTATTCTGTTATAAGATTTAAGGATTTTATTTTGGTATATTTGTATATCTCAAACTTTGTTTATATTTAATTATTTAAATTAAATTAGAAGAAACTAAAAAAGAAAAAAAAAACCAAATTTACGTCATAAGGGATCACCTATCAGGACGTGACACGCGTCCCTGAAAACCATCGACCAGACAACAGGAATGAGGGCTAAAGCATAGGTCACGTAAGCAATCATGGATGAGAACGAGAGGAGCAAAGCGCGTGAAAGGCAAGAAAACCCTAGTTTAAAAAGGTCAAGGTAGGATTCATCTTCTTTCTAAAAAGGTCAAGATAGAATTATATTACTCTAATCAAAATGACAATCAGAAGTGAAAAAGATAGGGTCACTGCATAGCACTTCAAAAAAAAATTAAGTGGAGCATTCTATAAAGTAAAAGATTAAAAATTTGGACAAATTTATCAACATACTATAGCAGTCACCTAGGCAACACAAAAATGATGCATATCCATCAGACGAAGTTATATCGCTAGAGTTAAAACGGCTTCTGATTTTCCGGGCGCTTTTTGGCCAGCATTTCCTTCGTTTTTTCAAGAACACCGAAGAAAATAGAACCACCAATCCCTATCCACAATACCCTTGGTCCCATACCCTGCACGAAACGAATGGCAGAACACAAGAAAGAAATAGAAGTGAATATGCTGCAGCTTTCATAATTCCGGTCGCCAAGACAATTATATTTTGACTCCAACATGATCTTTCAGTGTTTGTTAACGAAAAGATTGTTAGTTTTGTTAGGCGCAGCAGGGTGCAGGGACGAGAAAAGTAAAAGGAAAGATAAATGATTTAAAGGAATAAATAAATGTCAAACCTTAAAAAATGCATGCTTTCCTTCTTCTTGCATTATAGTCCTTACACAATCAAGAATCCCTTTATACTGCTTTGATGATCCCTGAAAGAATAAAAAAGAGAGGTGTAGATTTGAAGTAGAATGCAACTCGAATGCCTTTCACCAATCAAGAAGGAAAAGGTAATTGACCTGGACCATTAATCGAGTTTTTATAACATCAAGAGGGGTCGTCACAGCTCCAGTTATTGCACCTGAATACGGAATTATGATCAACATCATAATTCTAGCAATAAGAAAATAAGAATGTATGTTTTCTGGAATTATGATCAACATCTACTCCAAGCTGGCAGTAATAATATAGCCTACTACCAACTCTAAATGTAAGACAACTTAAAATATAAATATAATAAAATAGATATCTTCAACTGCTCTGCTAATACAATTTACCAGCAAAAGCACCAATTATGGCATTCTCAGGATCATTCAGGTCTCTTTGTGCCTGTAAAAGGTAAAGAGAATTTTTTTTCAAAATAGTTCACCACAAGTGAAAAACGACAAAGGATGCTTAATCGGGTAAACTAGTCAATGCTGATCAGAAACAAAATAATCAGAGTTGTAATGGCCGCAAGATCATAGGCGCTAGAATTGCCCAAATAAGGTGCAATATGTACAAGAGTTTGTGCGTATAAAATAAGCTCAGGATGTATAATATTTATGATAATGAACAAAACATGTAAATACTGAGAAGTAGAGAGTTTGATTTTGTCCCTTTTTTCACTATTGAAGTACAATTAATAATAAAAAATCATTGAAAAGAACTTCAATCAAACGAGGTTTTTCTAGCTGCGCCTATCGCTTAATATAAAAGGGAGCATAGGCACACTAGATGTGCACATGATACACGTGCCTTGTTTTAAATGATATGAGGTGCATTTGTTGTCTAAGGCACATTGCCTAAGCGCATCTAGATGCATGACTTGAACAACACCAAGAATGATAGAAATCAAAGAACATGAAGAGTAAAATGAAGTTGTTGAAGCTCTAAGAGTAAGAGTAATATTTCAGTGTCAGACTCAGAACAGCATTGGGGTTTCCCAGCTTCACCTTTAACCCTGCTTTGCAGAGAGATGGTGTCCTCAGTTACACAATAATGGAATTCCATTAAAACATGGATGCTCTTGCAAACTGTACTTACTTTGAGTGAGATTTAGAAGTATCCACTTTTTATAAGAATTTCTAAGAGAATAGTGCTCACCGCCAACTTATACCCTATCCGGAGTTGTTCATAGATGCAAAACTGGACTGCATCAAACGGCAAATCCCTCAATAAGAAGGATCCATATCCCTAAAATTTTAGAAAGCAAGGTCAGGACATACACACTAAGCTCAACCCACAGAATATTGTATGTACATCAGATTAACAACTAGATACCAGCAAGCAACCATCACATGCATAGAAGATACAAAAAACCTTAGAAACCAATAATTGCAATGCATCAAAACACAATATCAAACAACTCTTAGGAAACACTCTTCATAATAGATTTGCAACATCACAACCTTTGCATAGCTGAAACTTTAAGAATGACATTTCAAGTTGAATCTCAAGATCGATGCTTAATATGAGAAATAAGCTTCCATACCGCATATAGGCCTCTAAATCCCTCTTCGGCAACAATAAGACGTACAGCAGCAGGGGCAGAAGCAAATTGCCCAGTTTGCATCCTTTGCTTAACAACCTGGAAAACATCCAATGAGCTGGAGAGAGAGAGAGAGAACTGAATGGTGAGAAATAAGTGAAACTAATTACCTCTGTTGGAACTCGAACAAGAGAAGAAGCAGCACCTCCAAGAGCACCTGCAGTCTGAATAAATTCTCAACAATTTATGTACCAAAAAGGCACCATCAGTAGATCAAAATCTGATAACCCTCAATATTTAAATAGAAAGGGTCTAATATTGGGCAATGTGGGCTGGTTACATTCCATACCACCCATTAAGCAACTAGATGGAATATATTGGTACCGGGCAGACCAATTCATGAAGGTTAGTTAAAAAAAATTGCAAAGATGTTGGCAGCAGATGAGTTCAACATTGGACTAACAAAGTAGCTCATGAAGCCCAACCTCTGAATCTCTTTCTATTCTGATATTTCCAAATCCCCTTTTTGCATAAGAATAATGGACCCAATGCAGGTGTATACATTTCAAGTAAGGATATATATAACATGATAAGAAAAGTTAGCGGAGAAGATTTTGGAAAAGAAGAATAGTTCTATAGTACTTTTTTCTATAAAAACTAGAAAGAAGCTAAAAGAAATTACCTCAAAGGAACAAAAAAACAGTTTAAAATTGTGGAGTCAGTGAATCAAATTTTACTGGTACTCATCCACCAATTTGCTGTTTGTTAATAATAAAACTTACCAAATGAGCAAAAGCACTCAGGTTTTCAGGAAAGGTTTTTAACAATTTCTGCTTTGCAGGTTCATATACACCAAGAAATATAGCGGAAGCCCTGTGGATAAGAAAGTCTATCAGCCAAATGTCAGTCAACCAAAAATAAATTTGTGAGAACAGTTGAGAGCTAATAAGAGCTGCAAAATTGAGAGTGCAAAAGTGGCGAATCCATTAGGAGAAAAAAGATTTCTGGAATTGTAGAATCAAGGTTTGTTGAGTTGAAGTTACCTGACAAAGCATTTATTAGTTTCACAAGAAATGTAAACGGAACTACACTAGCAAAGTACATATGGTATGTGGAACATAAACAATCATTTTGTGCATGAAATAACAAGGATTATACAATTTGCAACAAAGATACTTACGGCAAAACGCCAGCAAGGTTTCCACCCAATCCAGAATAAAGACCCTTTAAAATAACTTTTCCTCCGCCACGGACTGCCTACCATAAGAACAGTGGATTACGGACACTTAATCACAGGTATTCAAAGAGGAAACAGGTGTTGTAAGTAAACGTTAAATAAGTAAGGCCAGATGTTAAAGAGAATACAGAAGGAAGGCTGACAAAAAACTAAGGAAAAACATCATGTAAGAACAGTCCTTAAATAAAAACCATTTTTGTCTTCTGCCCTTGATATTATTCTCTATCTAATCGATTCCAAAGAAAAAAATTAAAAATTTACAGTAAAGTAAAACCTAGAGTCATAGCAATAGACAGTCAAACAAAACAACTTTATGTAATAAAACAGTAAATATGGAAGACATGGTGCTTCACCATTCAAAATTATTAAGTAGAACATGTATTTAACAGCCAAGCATTAGCACTATAAGACATTTTGGATTGACTAAGATGTTAAAGAATGGCTAAGTTTCAAGAGTACCATCCCTATAACTTCATAATCAAGCGTTAAGATATAATTTTCCCCCTCAAAAGTTTATATAGTTTGAAAATATGAATGAGGATTTGTCTCACAACAAATGCAGGAAATGATTAAATAATGAACCATTAAGTCAACTTACCTGGAGTCGAGTTTTTATTGTATCAATTGGGTACAGAGCTGCTTCCACTACAACACCAGCAGTAGCTCCAGCTATGATACTTTCTGCAAAAATGCATAAAAAATCTTTAGAAAGATCTGCTTCCAACCATGCTAAAGTTCAAGAAAGATTTTTCTCTAAGAACAAATAAGGGTGTTTCCCACAACTGACCAAGAAGTTGGGGAAAATCCCGCAATGCAGGGACCAGATTCAATTCCATAGAAGGAATTCATGACACTAGCTCAAGATGTAGAACAAGCAATCGGCGATTTCTCAAAAACAGAAAACAAAATATTGACCAAATTTTCAAGAAAAATATTGCCAATGGGACAAATGAATGCCGTGCTTTTCCATTAAAACCAAAAATTGCATTGCAGATGATTTCTTTAACAATCTATATTTTCATGGAAACAGTTCGACCGCTTAGCAACGGCTAGCTATAAAGAAGCTGCATTATCATGAAAAATAAGCAAACTACAGTAACTTATTTGCAGAACTTCATTTAGACTTTCATTCTAAATAACTTAGAGCCAAAATGAGCAAATCATTCTAAATTACTAGCACGAAAAATAGCTTTTGTTTGATTAGACTATCATTTAGACTTCCCAAGAGCATTGTAAACAGCTAATAATTTTAGTTTCCATATACAGTAGTGTATTCAATCTAGTAATTCCATTCCCTTGTAGAAATGTAACCAGACAAAAACAAAGGATCGGAACTTTTAAATCAGTAGAGTTGCGACTACCAGGACAATATTTATGGATCTCAAAATCGCTTTCACTGGTTAGCATAGTCCTACGATTATCATCCATAGATGAAAAAAAACCATGCTTTTTATCTCCCACTTAAGAATATATCTGAATATTTCTATAGGACGAGAGAATTTACTAATCAAAATTCTATTTGCACTTAAATTTCAATCTCATAACTTTTTTTTGGTATTTCTGAACTAAATGCAAGTTGGTTTAATCAATTCAACATCTAATGTCAGTGGGAAGAAAGTTCTATAGCAAGCATTTTATATACAAAAAATTCCTTAGATTAATTGGCTTTAAAGTTTAGAAAGAAATTACATTCGTCCTCATTCATGTTTCAATTTTCGAACCACTTGAACAACTTTTCCTTACTTTCCTAATTATAAATTACAACACGTGTCTGAAAGAGCACCAATTACAGTTTGCTTTAAGACGAAGTTCTAACAGTAGCACACATTGATGAATCTCAAGCATTAAAAGAGACTGGGAACAACAACCAAAGAAAATATGAGTAATTATCGATCGGGATTACCATAAAAAACACGAACAATATCAAATGGATTCTCCTCTCTTGCGCGAACTGAATCCAACAACCTATTCTCTTCTTTCGGAAAATCACATTTCTTATATTTCAATCCATCTGCAAAACAATAACATTTGTTTCAAAACTAGCAAAACAACAAACAGCTTAAAAAGTCATAAAAACCAAATAGATTTTATGAAAAATTAACACATTTTAAGAAGAGAACAAGGTTCCCTGATCTGGGTTCTCTTAGAGGATTCAAATTTATCATTGATCAAATAGGAACTTACCCAGAATGAAAATTAAAACAAATAGTCAAAAGATAACAAAATTTCCTGATTTGAGTACTCTTAAAGTATCTGAACTTATCGTTGATAAATTAGAATCGAAATAGAAACGAAAAAACACAAATAACAAAACAATTCAGATTTAGAAGATAGTTAAAAAGAAAAGAGTAACCAGATGAGATTTTGTGAGAAGTTGACACGTTAGACGATAGAGATTGAGGATCCATTAGCTCAAATTGCTTTTATTTGACAACTTTTTCAGTGGCGGCGATAACAATGGATAGGTTTGCTTGTGTGTTTTGGACTGGGCAACCGGCAACGAGGGAGAAACGAAGCTACTGATCAGAGGGTTTTCCCTGGGGCTTATTACAAAATGAGTGAATTTATGGAATCGCCCTTGTTTTGTCTGGTTGTAGACACGTGTTTTATTCAGGATAATAATGAAAATTTCAAAATAAAAATTAATAAAATTCTGAAGTTACTGAATATTATAACCTCAATTAGAGACGGTAAAAAATACCGTAAACCAACGTGCCTCGAGCCGTTCGAAACTTCTAATTTTATACAGGTTATATTTTTTAAAATTAATTTTTTTATAAGATAAAAACTGTTTTTTAATATTAAAATATTTAAATTAAATTAGAAAAATGGTGCACGTTAAGTCTTCTCTCTCGGTTTATTAGCTGGGCTAATAGCGATTGAAGGCGATGTCATTTTTTATTCTTTCTTTGCATTTTTTCTGTTGATTTCTAGTGTGATTTTCTTGGGGATTTTTGCTAGGCTATGTCTGGTGAGGTAGTTGTTGATTGGAGGAAGTTGTTTGCGGAGGGGAATGAGCAGGAGCTTATTTTTTTTCCTCCGTCGGAGGTTGAAGGTTCTATTGTGGTGAAGCCACCACAATCTATGTTTGAGGAAGGGATTTCAGAGTGGAGATATGCGTTGGTTGGGCAATTCATTGGCTTGGCTCCGAATTTTGGATCTCTTCAGAAGATTATTGAGCTAATGTGGGGTAAGTCTTCTCCGGTTAAGGTCAGTTTAGCTGGTTCAAATTTGTTTGTTTTTTCATTTGTCAATTCAATTGCTCGGGACTGGGCATTAAAGAATTGTCCTTGGCATGTTCAGCATACACCAATTTTCATAAGGAAGTGGGAGCCAAATTTGAAGGAGTTACATTTTGATTTGGTTCGAATTCCAGTCTAGATTCAATTGTATAATGTTCATTTGGAGTTATTTCGAATAAATGACTTAGTTACATTGCAAGTGCCTTAGGTAGGCCTCTTCATATGGACTCGATCACAACTACACGAGAGCGACTTGAATATGCTCACATTTGCATTGAGGTTTTTGCAGGTTCTAAGATCCTGGATCATGTTGATATTCTTTTGTGTGATGGATCAGTGGTTCGAATTAAGGTTATTGTGCCTTGGATGCATGTTTTCTGTATTGATGTGGTTGATTTGGCCATATAGGGAAGTATTGTCCTCAGGGGAAAAAGGTTGAACAAGTCTGGAGGGTTAAGGGTGTTGTGAAGGAGGTCAATCTGGGTGCTCCTGCTAGTGGTTGTGAGGTTGTGCAAGATGTTCTAAGTAATGAATATGTTTCTACTATTGTAGTAGATGTTTCTGCTGTAGTGGTTTGCTCTGGTGGGGATGTGGGTTGTTCTGGTGGGGTGGCTGGTCATGATTTTGTTGAGGTGGTCACTTCGAATCCTGAGCAAGGAAGTAATCCTCCTCATAGGAGATGGAGAGAGACCTGCTAAATATGGTTGTAAAGTTGTTTTGGGTGGATCGACGAATAAGTTTGAGGTTTTTAATTCTGTCGATCCTTATAGTTTGGTGGTGATGCATACTGATAGTTCTGGTAGAAAGCATAGAGGCTCTTCTCTTGGAGTGGCAAAATTGGTCCAAGATATGAAATTGAAGAAGAATGAGCATGTTGATAAAGTTAAAAAGCTGGATGGTAGCCTGGGTATTGGGGGTGCATCTTCCTCTATTGTTTTGTCATGTTAGTTTGTTTTTGGAATGTTAGGGGATTTAATAGTTTGTTTTTGGAATGTTAAGGTATTTAATAATCATCTTAAATAGGCTAGGGTGCTATGTTGGGCTGTTAGTTGTCAAATAAATGTCTTGTGTCTTCTTGAAACAAGGGTTAAGGAGGGCAAATCAGGGGAGATTTTGAATAATAGGTTTAGTGATTGGGAATTTTGTTGCAATTATAGTCATGTTGTAAATGGTCATATTTGGGTCTTATGGCAGAAGGGTTTGAGCTTTTCTGCTTGTTTTGTGTATGACCAAAGTGTTTCTATCAAAGGCTTTTTTGGTGGAAAGGATGTTTGGATCATTGCGGTGTATGGTTCTAATAAGGGTTGTGCTCGTAGGAAGCTTTGGCATCAGTTGCGTTCTGTGGAAAGTGTGGTGGATATTTTGCCTTGGTTGATTGGGGGAGACTTCAATGTCAACTTGAATTCTGCTGAAAGTTCGGTC
This sequence comes from Hibiscus syriacus, assembly GCF_006381635.1. Taxonomy (NCBI): domain Eukaryota; kingdom Viridiplantae; phylum Streptophyta; class Magnoliopsida; order Malvales; family Malvaceae; genus Hibiscus; species Hibiscus syriacus. The sequence goes on from NW_024062765.1 coordinate 2,346,429, forward strand.
CCTGTTGGTGTTGGTGTAAATGCTGATATTCATGATTTTCAAAGTTGTGTGGAGGATCTATGTCTTTTTGATCATCTGTTTACTCATCCTCTTTTTACTTGGTTGAACAAGCAGCAAGTGTCTTATTTGGCTCATAAATTAGATCGTGTTCTTGTGAATTCGAATTGGATTGGAGCATTTCCTGATTCAGTTGTAGAGTTCCAAGCCCTAGGTGACTTAGATCATTGCCCTGCTTTAGTCTGGTTGCACAAAGAAGCTCTTGTGGCTAGACCTAAGCCGTTTAAATTCTTTAATTTCTGGATGTTGCATCTTGAGTTTATGTTTGTTGTTGAGGAGTCTTGGCAGGCCCCGACTATAGGTAATCCGACTTAAGTGTTATTTCAAAAGCTTAAAAGATTGAAGAGCTGTCTTAAGGAGCTTAATAGGGCTCAATTTAGTGATATTTTGGGTCAGGTTAAGTAAAAGAGAGGAGTTGGCTAATTTGGATTCAGATATTGCTGGTAGCAGTATTGATGTTGAGTTGCAAGTGCAATGTGACTTGAAAATTCTTGAAGATACAGAGTTGTTTTTCTATAAGCAAAAAAAGGTGAATTGGATTAGAGATGGTGATCAAAGACTCGTTTTTTTACTATATGGTGGCTAGTAAAAGGAAATATAACACTATTCGGGTTCTCTATGATAATTATGGTACTAGACTTGATTCTTTTGATGGCATGTCTAATGAGGTGGTTGATTTCTTTAGAAATTAGTTGGGTGTGGTTGATCTAGACGTGCAAGGTTGTGATGCTAGAAGACATTCTTCGTTATTCCTTGCCTATGGGTGTTGTTGATGCTTTATGCATGGATATTTCTGATGTTGAGATTAAAGAGGCCATTTAGGGGTAGGGGAATAACAAGTCTCCTAGACATGATGGTTATAACTCTATTTTTCAAAAGAGCTTAACCTAAAGTGGGTGATGATTTTAAGACTGCCATCAGGCTTTGTTTTGCCGATTCTTCTATTATCTCTACTTTTAATGCAACGACTGTAGTTCTTATGCCTAAGGTTCCTAACCCGAGTATGGTTAAGGATTTTAGGCCTATATCTTGTTGCTCTGTGATTTATAAGACTGTTACAAGAATTTTAGTGAGTCGATTGTCTATTGTATTTCCTGGTATGATCTCCATGAATCAGACTGCTTTTGTGAAAGGGCGGAGTATAGTAGACAACACTTTACTTGCTCAAGAGATTGTATGGGGTTATGCTAGGAATAATATTTCCCCGAGGCGTGCCTTAAAAATTGATTTGCAAAAAGCTTTTGATTCTCTTAATTGGGAGTTTGTGGGTGTCATTTTGCTTGCTTTGGGGTTGCCTGAGAAATTCATTGGATGGATTTGGTTTGCTTTACAAATCCCAGGTTTATGTGGTGTTTATTGGTAGTCTAGTTGGTTAGTTTAGGGGTGCTCGTGGTATAAGACAAGGGGATTCTCTCTCGCCTTATATTTTTGTTCTTGCTATGAACATTCTTTCTAGTCTGCTTAATGTGGCTATTGCAAAGGGGCTTTTTAAATTCCATCCTAACTATGAAGATTGGTCTCACGCATATATGTTTTGCTAATGATTTGCTCATTTTTTGCAAGGGTACTATTGATTCTATTATTAGGGTGCAATCCATTTTAGATATATTTTATTCATGTCGAGTTTGAGATTAAATGCTAGTAAATGTGAGATATTCATGGTTGGTGTCTCTGTTAATCAGTGCATTGCTATAAAGGAGTTTACTAGTTTTAAGTTGGGAAATCTCCCTATCAGATATCTGGGTGTTCCATTGGTGACTAGAAAACTTCTTGAAAAGGATTGCCAAAGTCTTATTGAAAAGATAAAGTTAAAGTTGAATTTATGGGCTAATCGTCATCTTAGTTTTGTTGGCAGATTGCAACTTGTTCGAGCTGTTTTATTCAGTATAACTAATTACTGGTGTAGCCAATTAATTTTGCCTCAATTGGTAATTAGGAAGATCGAACAATTATGCTCTCATTTTTTCTGGAAGGGTTCTAATTTGACTGCTAGGGGTGCTCGAGTCAACTAGAGACATGTCTGTTTATTAAGATCTGAATGAGGGCTGGGTGTAAAAGATATTGGCGACTGGAATAGAGATTGTATTGTGCAGTTAATTATAAGCATTTTGGCTAGTGAAGTTCCCTCTGGGTGGCTTGGATTCATTCATACGTAATCAGGAATGCAGATTTTTGGCAGATGGTTATTCATATTAATTCCAGTTGGAGTTTTAAGAGCATTTTGAAACTAAAGCCTGTTATTTCTCATCTATTTATTGTTCAGGTAGTGATCTTAAAACATGGCCGATTTGGGAGGATTTACGTGTTAAAGTTCCAAAGGTTCCATGGCATAGCCTGGTTTGGTTTCCAGGACGTATTCCCAAACACAATATCATTGTGTGGATGGTTATTTTAAATAGGCTTCCTACCCAAGTAAGACTTTTGAGAATGAGATTAAGCATTGAGAATGATAAGTGTGTGTTTTGTGGTGCTGAGGCTAAGACTAGGGATAACTTGGTCTTTGATTGTGGTTTTGTGAGGGAATTGTGGGGTGATATTCTTACTTTGTGTGGTGTAACTCGCAGGGTTAGTTGTTGGGATAGGGAGTTGGCATGGGCTGTTCACTGCTTTAAAGGGAAATATCTCTATGTGAGGGTGTTTAGCTTGCTTTAAAGGGAGTTGGCATTTGGAATGAGAGAACTATTAGATTTTTTTGGGGCAAAGCTAGATTGGTGGGTGATGTGTTGAAGGATATCAAGGAAGCTATCTAGATTCAGTTGAAAGGATGGGATATCAGCAAAGCTGATCCTAGGAACGATTTCCTTACTGTGGAGTGGGGTATTTCTTAAGGTTAGAAGGGTCCACTTGTAATGGTTGTTTCCTTTGTTGTTTGTAATGGATGGAGTTAAATTGTTGTTTATGTATCAGATTTCCTACTTTTCTTGGGTAATGAAATGGAATTATCTAAAAAAATATTTAAATTATAATGAAAGTTTACAATTATAATTGTAAATTAGAACAGATAATAAGAATATTTTTCTATAATCATTAACACGATAAATTAACTACTGAGGAGGTGTTTGGTTCACTTAAAAGATGATTACCAGAATGAATAATATTTTCCGGAATCACATAGCCACGTTTAGTTTAAGAGAATTCCCTCATGGGATAATGAAATATTCCCTACAATAGTAATTTTGGAGTATTTTCTCGGGAATATCATTTTCTTCCTTTTTTAAATATTAGTCAATTTCCTCCCTTAAGACAATAATACATATTTTATTGAAATTTTTAGATCTAGAGTTTGTGTATTATTAATTTCATCTATTTTATATTTATTAAAATATAGCTCTTTTTAAAGAATTTTAGAGATGTTAATTTTTTTTAAATTTTTTTTTAATTTTTTAAAATAATCTAACACTCATAAAATAGTATTTATTATGGAATGTTTTATTTTATTTACATAATATATATAGGTTCATGTGTTTTTCTTTCTTTCAAGACAATAGCATGGATACTTGTGCAAACTTTTGGGTTGGGCTAAAACATTTCTTAGATGGGTAAATTAGGCTGGTATCTGTTTAGAATAACAAAACCGAATGAAATTTACATTATTCCCCCCCCCCCAATTTTCAACAATGAAGTCATATAACTTAGGGATCTATAGTGGACCAAACATTGAATACAAATTTCAAAAGATGAACTTGAAGGAATCTTTGAACAAATCTAATTTGAATAAATTATAAGCCGCAAAAGGATCATATAATAGCAAAAAGTTACTACTATAAATACAAAAATATGATAAATAAATCATCAGAAAATATCGTGGGGTGCAAAATAAAGCTTTCCGTGTAAAAGCAGTGGATGCGGATGTAGTTGCAGTCGGTGATGGTGATTGACCATTCATGAACTTGGACCCATATTTCTTCTTCATTCAACACCTTTAATCAAATAATTAATGATTGGTTTAAATTGAGTCAGGCGGATTTATGTATATGTCAGGGTGGATAATTATCTATTCTGAAATCTTATTTTTTTACTTTACTTATTCATTTTATTAATAGTATCTATTATGTGATTTTAATTGTATCTTTTCTACATAAAATTTTATATTATTATTATATTTGTGTTTATTTTAAAAAATATTTTAAAATTCGTCATTGATTATAACGTAAAGATTCTCTTATTTCAAGTTTAGTTTAACGTGAGGATGTAATCTCTTTATTGTGTTGAAGGATTGAATGATTGTTTCGGCCATATTTTGTATATTGACAAGTTGTACAAGAAAACTTGGAATATATTTGAATAATTGAGAAAGGGACCTATGTGCAAAAAACAATATCAATCAATAATTCCAAAGGGCAGTGCATTTTCGGACAATGCTTCAACTTGAAACCAACTTGAGCTACATGCGGCTATAATACTACCGACCGACGTACGTAATCCTCAACAGCTACGACTTCAGCCAATGGTACACTTTTGTTGTTTCTTCTCATGACTGACGTAAGATTTTATATTATAAAATAATTTTAAAATTTTAGATATTTAGGGGTTTAAAGTAAATTATAAATAAAAAATAAAAAATATCTAAAATATATGATAATTTAAAATTTTCAAAGAATAATTATCTGACTCAGAGGCGAGGGTAGGCATGCGTAATGTACGCGATGGAACAGGGCCTCGGAATAACAAGGGCCTCAAAAAGTTCACAGGTATTACCGTAGATGATTAAATTATAAAAAATGAGCCCAAAAAGCTTTGTTCCAATGAATATATGAGAAATATCAATAATTAGTACTACGTTATAGCTGTAAAGCTTATCTCATTTTTTTGTCTAACTCACTTTACGAAAAAAAGACATCTTTTTAAGAATTTGCACATGACCTCTAATGTCTTATCCCAGAACCTCCAACGTCCTAATCCTGACCCTGATCTGACCATCCCCTCGATTTATCCCTGACAACCAGCTTTCCATCTTTATCTCTAATTAACAAGAGATATTTTTCTCTATCTAAGGTTTAATTTATGCGATAATTATAGTAGGTAATATGTTTCTTAATTAATTACCTTTTCGTCTCAAGTCAATAAATTTTAATAAATTATTTAAATTCCGGTTATCAATACTGAAAATATTAAATACCGATGCCTATGATCTCCGGTATTAATATTATTCTACAAGTTTTATGTGAATTTTGCATTTCTTCATCTATTAATTTTTAACGATTTAGATAACAATAAATTTATTAAATTAGATTAGATTATAAAATGATAAAAGTCTTTCATAAACATTTAATATTGTTATATTCTTAAAAATTTAATGCCTTAATTAAATTAAAACAATTAATACTAATTAATTTAAATGCTTGGTGTTAAAAATATTACTAACATGTGATGAATGTTGTTTTTAAAAAATATATATATATAAAGGTAAAGATTTTATGGACTTAAAAGAAAAGGAGTGAAGATCATGTATGCATTATTGAATTGCAGCAATAATTATAAAGCTAGTGTCGTAAGTAATGGGGACCATAACAGTCCTTGGAGAGGAGGTCACAACTGCTGCGAGGGAGCTTGAAAAGTATGTGGGGAGTCATCGGTGTTTGGGGTCATTTTAGCTGAGAAATCAGCAACGAAATTAGCTTCGCGTCGGATTAGGATGAAGTTCACCAACCTTGGAGGCTATTATATTGTTTGTTTTTAAATAATAATATTTATTATCACATATTTAACTATTTTATTTGTTATTGTACGTGTTTTGGAGTGTACTTTAATTAAATTATGATTCAACGTTCTATGTTTATTATGTGTAAATCATATTATATTGAGTAAAGTATGCAAATGATTCATGATTATAAGATACTGCTTTATCGAGTCCATCAACTATTAAAAGTTATAAAATGGTCTCCGACTATAGGGAGTTATTTTGTTGAGTCATCGACTATTAAAAGTAATAAAATGATCACTTGATTGTTCATTATGTTCCAAATTCATTCTTTTCAGTTAAAAAATTGACGACATTCTAAGTTGAACGTTAACTTCCTGTCTAGATATGATAAAATCTGATATAATAATCTCAAACGACTATCATATCTCAGTCAACAAGTTAACATCAAGCTCAAACGACTGATAAATTTTTAACGTAAAAGTTTGGAGCATAATGAATAGTCGAGTGATCATTTTGTAATTTTTAATAGTCAGGGGATTCAACAAAGCAACTCCCTATAGTTGAGGGACCATTTTATAACTTTTAATAGTCGACGAACTCAACAAAGCATTATCCTATAGTCGAGGGACCATTTGCATACTTTATCCTATTATATCATTATAAATTTAGTATTTATGTATATGACTTGAGTATTATATAAAATATTATTTTAAAAATATTCTTTTAAAGCAGCGGAGAACAACAGTCTTAGCTCATTTATTTATCTAACAATTTTTCTTAAAAATAGATAAATTTATCTAAGTAAAAATACCGAGAACGTGTTTTTGATTTATTAAGTTGACCTTTGAACCGAAAGAAAAAGGAGACTTTGACTTAGCCGTATTGCAGTAAAAAGGTGGATGAACTGACCATATTCCAGTTAGGGAGCAAAGGATAAAACCAACCGCCATGACGCTCGCAATTTATACCAGTTTTTCAAACACACGAGTAGAAAAGCGAGAGAAGACTAAACTGGTCAAATTCCAGCTGGTTGTTCCACGTGTCCACCGATAATTAGTCCGTGTAATTTCCGCATTTCAAGGGCGTGACAGATAGAAGACTGTTCTGAAGGGTCCCCATCCTGTGTAGATTCCGCGCAATCGCTTTCCAATACAGCACACAAAGAGAAAAAGTAAACGATTTTACGGTTTTCGCCGCAATAAAAAAAAACGCATACCATCGTTCCCAGTTTTCATTAGCTTTGTTTGCTTCCAAAGATTCTTGGAAAGTTTTGGAGTGTCTGTTTGCAGCTGTTTTTCTTGGAGGTTTATGTCAATTTGGTGGGTTTTTCTTATGTTTCTTTCTGGGAATTTCTGTGTTATTTTCTCGTCAATTGTTTTAAGGTTTTTCCCCTTGAAATGAGTTCTTTGATTATTGGTGGTCAATGAAAAACTCCATTAATTGTTTATGACGATGCTTAAAGATTTGATTTGATTGGATCTCTAAGGTTGTTTGGAAAACACTTCCATTAGATCATCTTTGCTTAGATCCCTGTAGCTTTTTTTACTTTTTCCGCTAGAGTTCTGTTCTAATATTTCTGGTCATATTCTGTTTTCTTTCTTGGTTGAATTGTTTGTTTGCTTTCTTTCCAATGAATATAATTCCATTATAATTTTTCTCTCAATTCTTGACTGAGTAGTAATCTTTGGTTACAGGTCAAGACTAGTCAATCTTGAGATCTTTCAATTGATACACAAACAAATGGCCATAAAGAAACACGGGTTCATCCCAAGCTCTGCACCAGAAGAACTGAAGGCAGTTTTGAAAGCAGTGGCATCCGAATGGGGAGACGTGATAAAAGATATGGAAGAATTTCATGTGGTTCCATTGAAGGGAGCGATGACTAACGAGGTTTATCAGATAAACTGGCCGACAACACACGGCGATCTTCATCAGAAAGTGTTGGTCCGGGTTTATGGTGAAGGCGTGGAAGTGTTTTTCGACAGGTATGATGAGAGATTAGGACCTTTGAGTGCATGTCCAAGAATGGTCAAGGACCTAAGCTTCTTGGTCGGTTTCCAGATGGAAGGATTGAGGAGTTCATTCATGCCAGGGTATGTCATAACTTCTCTTAACAAAGTCATTTTCTTTTATCATTTTGAGGTTTAATTTTTGCAATTTTTGATCTGTTTCTTTTTTCGGTCTTTACCAGACACTCTCCGCCGCAGACCTCCGTGACCCTGAAATATCTCCCCTTGTAGCAGCTAAATTGAGAGAGTTCCACAATCTTGACATGCCTGGTCCCAAGGATGTACTACTTTGGAAGCGATTGAGGTACTAATATGTATATTTAATATCAATGCTTTTATACTCTTGAGTTGAAAGATCTAAACCCTTTTTGTTCTTTACCAGGACCTGGCTTGGTCAAGCAAAGAAATTGTGTTCCCCGGAAGCTGCAAAAGAAGTCGGCTTGGATGCTCTTGGAGATGAAATCAACATCCTGGAGAAAGAGTTATCGCAGGGCTATCAGGAAATCCGGTTTTGTCACAATGATTTGCAATATGGTAACATAATGATGGATGAAGAAACAAGAGCGATCACCCTAATCGTGAGTATCTGATTAGGTTCTTATCTTTTGTGAATGCAACTTCTATACAGCACTTTCAGTTCTAGAGGTTACCATATCATTCTTTCGGTATCGACTTTCTTGCTGTTTGGCCTGTTGTCAAAAGGGAGAATGCTAAAACTTGCATATGAATTGAGTTTATAACCCACCACCTTTATGTCTGTACATTCTTTGGCAATATTTCTGCTTCGATTGATTGACATCTCTGAACTGGTCATTGTGTATACTGGTCAGCCAAGTTGAAATTAGTCAATTGAGCAGTTCTTCTTTCTTAACTTCATGTTTCAAAAACATCAAGTTAGTATCTATCTTAAAATCATGGTTTATTTTCTAGATTTTTGTAAACTGAAATTGCAGATGAGGTCTGCATGGGGTGATGCTTCAACTCCACTTAGTATATGAAGCAAAAAGAAAAGCAAAAGATGAGAAGCCAAGGGGGTGTGCTTTTATAGTACTGATTTTCTGATTCTCTCCTCTAATCTTTTCCCTTTTTTTGCTTCGCTCGAGACACGTTCTTTGCTGTTGATATATTTCACATAATTTTAGCTTATCTTGTTTCACTTCCATATTGTTATTTAAAAATGACATTTGCAGGATAGTTAAATGATTTTTCGCACTGACTATGCATGATCTAAGGAGTTATTTATTCCTTTCTTGTAGGACTATGAGTATGCAAGTTACAATCCTGTTGCCTATGATCTTGCAAATCACTTCTGTGAAATGGCAGCAAATTATCATTCTGACACACCCCATATTTTGGACTACACCTTATACCCTGGTCAGTAACTGTTTCAATGTAGAACCAACTCACGTTCATTGACTTTGAAACATCCGCCATTTTAGGGTCTAACCTTACCTCTTCCTTCTGCATTTTGTACAACAGATACAGAGGAGCGCCGAAGATTCATCCGTGCATATATAGCATCTCCAGGTTAATTATGTCAATCTCTGTGTATGGAAAAGAGCATTGGGTACAATTACATATTGTAACTGGTTTTAACATACTTGAATGCAGGGAATGAACCCAGTGATGCTGAAGTGGAGCAACTGCTTGGTGATGCGGAGAAATACACTCTTGCTAATCATCTGTTCTGGGGCTTATGGGGAATTATCTCGGTAAGTTTTCCAGCACCATCTTTTAGATTATCTTATTCCAGGTTTGAGAGTTTTTTGGTGGACTAATTTCGGCGGTGTTGTGTGCGCAGGGTCATGTGAACAAAATAGAGTTTGACTACCAGGAGTATGCAAGACAGAGGTTTAAGCAATACTGGTTCAAGAAAGCCCTTGCTCTTGAGTCCCTGAGTTGTTGAGGCCAGCCAAGGCATTGCACCTATCAACAAGCTGGGTTTATTCTGTGTATAGTTTATAAATCTAAAGGTTTATTCTATGTACATATAACAAACTATACATAGAATAAATGGTGGTGAAAAGCTTTTGTAAATAACTGTTGTTATTTGTTAACATGGGATGGGGGCTTGTTTGGTAATTTTTGAATCTTCTCAGTTTTGGGTTTTCATTTGTTTCGTCGCTTCTGCTAGATGATTTGGTTATGAAGGCACGTGAATTCAAATCACTTGATTTATGAATTGACAGGCACCATGTAACAGTATTATCAGAGACAAGTAAAGATGGGTGCAAAAATTTGCCGAAGAAGAATGCCATGTTCATCGGATTTTTATAATATTTTTATCCATATTTGTATTTTAACACACACACATATGTACAAATATAATTAACAATTGAATATTGTAGCGGAGTTATAAATGAATTAAGTCTGAACAAGTAAACACATGTTCATGTGTTTGTTAATTTATTTAAATATATATTTGTTTGTCTAATGCTCATGAACATATTTATTTAGTATTTAAGAACATGTTATATGATAATATTCATAAACATATAATTTAACATTATGTAAATAATTAAGAAATTTATTTATAAATAACAAACAAATAATAATTAATTTTTTTTTAATATGATATTCAAATATAAATATTGATTCACACGTCTTTTTTCGTTTAAGGTTCGATATTCTGGAGTCCTAGACTATCTGCTATTTGATGGACTAATCATTTATATTGCAATGTGTGAAGGCCTACGTTATGAGAGGTCTTCAAGACCGACTCAAAACTTCATGGTTCTTGTGTATCTAATTTAGTGAAATTACATCCAGTAAAACGAGAGAATTATAAATCTTTAAAATAATAGATAAAAATATCACAAATAAAGCCATTGTCACACCGTTTTTCGGTGTGGTTCATGTCGGAACCGTCTTTCGGGTGGGTCCGGAATTGGACTTCGACTTAGGAAAATGGATTAGGAGTCGCCACCGATCATTTATTTAAAAATAAATAGGTTGACATGATACCTTATTTGGTATGCGTTTTACCCTAAATGTGTCGGGTTCGGGAGTCGATTACAGTTAAGGAAGGATTAGTACCCTTGTACTGCCCTTTCGGTACCAATTAATTTGTCGGTTGTCTTAATTGCGAAAAATTAAATTTAAATTTAAAAATTTAACTCGAATTGCTTACCTTTGATTAATTGGATTCCCTTAAAAAAATAAGATGAATATTAAATGATGAAATATATAAATATAAAAAGGGAATAAAATAAATAAATAAATGAAGATAAACAAAATTAAGATCATAACAAAAAAAAACCTAGGGTCCCTAGGCCCTCATGTCGCCGCCTCTCTAGCAGCAAAACTGGTCTTCCACTTGGCTCCAGTGGAATCCATGGTGTAAATGAAGGGTTTGTCTTCATCTCCTAATCCAGCAATTACAGGTTGACAGAAGTATGGACCAAATCTTTTCTCGTAAAGAATAACAGAAACAAGGTGAGCAAAAGTCTCAGATTTCATGTCCCTTTCTTCTCTTTGCTGGTACTGCTTGTGCCGAAATACAAGCCTTTGATACAAGGTTTGAGCAACAGTGGCGAGGCCGGAGAGACCGAGAAAGAAGCGATCGTAGCGAAAGAATCCGATACTATCAAAGATCTCAACCAAAGACACGTTACCGATCGTTGCCATTGAAGAAACCGTAAACATCGGCCACATTGAGAATGAATTGCGGAGAGGAAAAGAAAACTCCCACTCAATACTAGATTGACCAATGACCCCATCAATGATAATATGAGCAACATGAACACCAAGAGACTGGAACTCTCTCGACAGACATTGAGATAAAGCTCTGAGGGCGAACTTTACACAACATAGTTAAGAGAAACCAACGATGCCATGGAGTGAAGTTGACCGACCAGTGAAAAGAATCCTTCCCCTTCGACTTTCCACCATCTCAGGAAGTACCTGTTGAGCGCAAATGAAAGCACCGAGGGAGGAAACAACGAGAGATTTCTGGAATGAATCGATTTTAACGTCGGTGAAGCTAGTGGTCACGACAATGATCTGGTTTAGGCACCACTGTCTCGAGTTATAGCACTGGATTTCGAAACAGGCTCCACAAGTTAAATCGTCGTTGAAGAGAGCAATACTTAATGTTGTCGTTGCTAGACCATAACCTTGTTGTATAAGATCACCATAACCACAAGCATCATACAGTGTTTCTGTCCCATTCATATAACCATAGAAAGTTGCATGGGTTGTTCTCCAATATTCATCATTTGACTGCGAACCAACAATCCCAAAGATCAAGAACAAGCTCAAGAACTTAACTATGAAGATGAACCCTAAAGTATAATTTGTAGTCATTTTATGTTCCTCGCCAGCTTTGTATGAGTGATTTGCAGGTGTTTGGATGGAGAAATCGAGGCTGTTATGCTGCAAAGGACTCTCAATTTGTTCTTTGAAACAACATGCCGAGACTCGACCTGTACAGTTTCCTCGACATTTTTAGATGTGTTGACGATGCAATTTGTAATTGTTTCAAAAGCAAAACATGTTGTGCGGTTGGTGAAGTCCCCGCATTTCCTGTTGGTGTCCCCGTGTCAGACAGTATATGGCTGAAGAGAAGATGGTGCATCATGTGATGTTGAATCTGCGGTAGCAGGAGGTTTTACATTAGAAGCTTCAGCAGGGGTGATCTCAAGAGGTCATCAGATCCATTATCCATTCCAACGTTCCAGAGGTCTCACGACTTGTATGGAAACTAGGCAAGAACCTGAACCGTGGGATTGCAAAAGTTAAAGCTAAGAAAATGATACGAGGAGAAATACAAGACTGGTGTTACGTAAGTTGAAGGTGTTTTTTGATAAAAGGGTTGGAAAATGAAATCCACCTGATTGCGAGGCGAAAACCTAATGAAGACGAGGGATAAAGTTGAGGAATTAAGGCTTCTCTTGGTGAGGTAATGGAGATGACAAGGTATCTTTGCTGGGAATTTTGTTACTTCCATTAAATGCTTCAGCAGGGTGATCTCAAGAGGTCATCAGATCCATTATCCATTCCAACGTTCCAGAGGTCTCACGACTTGTATGGAAACTAGGCAAGAACCTGAACCGTGGGATTGCAAAAGTTAAAGCTAAGAAAATGATACGAGGAGAAATACAAGACTGGTGTTACGTAAGTTGAAGGTGTTTTTTGATAAAAGGGTTGGAAAATGAAATCCACCTGATTGCGAGGCGAAAACCTAATGAAGACGAGGGATAAAGTTGAGGAATTAAGGCTTCTCTTGGTGAGGGTAAATGGAGATGACAAGGTATCTTTGCTGGGAATTTTGTTACTTCCATTAAAATGGTTTTTGAGAGCTTTTAGTATGGAAGAGGGAACTTTGGAGAGGAACGATGGCAATGGTTGCAGTTGTTGCAGCAATGTAATGGAGGAACCAAGGAGAATATGGAAGAACCGACCCCAGTGTTCCCCCTTTGTTTTTTATCTTCCAAAAAGAAGACCCCCCTTTTGTGTCCCTTTCTTTGTACAGATCCCCCCATTCACGTGCCCCCAACATTATTTAAAGTCCAGGCCAGATTCCCACTTTCCCTTTTTTTGAGAGAAAAGGAAGCAAACATACGTTCAAGGTGGTGATAGTGGTTTAGTGGGTATGTAATGTGGTTGAGATAACGGTGGGGTAGTGGAGTTGGTGGTTGGTTTTAAAAATAAATAATAATAATTATTTTTATAATAATAATAAATAAATATTTTTTTGTAGACCCAGATAAAAACGGGTGTCTACAGCTGCCCCTCTTTATACATTTTTGTGTTAATAAGAATAGGGAAAAGACGAAAAAGACAACCAGTTTTTGTCCGATCATTTTTTTGTTTTGAGACTTGATAGTGTTTGATTTGGAGGACGACACTGCTCATACGTGATGAAGAGTTCGGGTCGTCTAAGGAAGATAACACGATATCTACGTGATAAGAACAACCGGTTATCTTAAAAAATGATGACACGACTCATATGTGATGAGGATATCTGGTCGAGGGATGACATGGTTCCTACGTGATGAGGACGACAAGCCATCTTTAGGGATAATGGTTTCAAGAGAAATCGACTCACAGATGATGCTTCGAAAGAAGATGTCTCAAAAGAGACAAAATTCATTTCAAGGGAAGTGGTTTCAAAGATATTTGTTGTTTCATGAGAAACACTCTAAAAAATAATAGGATTTGTTTCAAGAGAAACATCTCAAAGTTTGGTTGTTGTTTCATGAGAACGATCTCGAGGGAGACAAAATTTGTTTCAAGAGAAACGATCTCAAGTGAGACAAAATATATTTCAAGGGAAACTGTCTCAAGAGAGACAAAATTTGTTTCAAGGGAACTGTCTCAAGAGAGTCAAAATTCGTTCCAAGGGAAACTATCTCAAGAGAGACAAAATTCATTTCAAGGGAAACATTTTCAAAGTTTATGTTTCAAAAGAAACTGTCTCAAGGGAGACAAAATTTTGTTTCAAGGGAAACTGTCTCAAGGGAGACAAAACTTTCTTTAAAAAATAATTTTGCGTGAAATGAAATGTCTTCTTTCGAGTAAAAACTGTGTCAAGTGAGACAAAGTTTGTTTTAAATGAGTATGTTTTAAGAAAAACAATCTCAAATGAGATAAATCCTCTGTATTAAATGAGATTGTATCAAGCGAGACAAAATATGTTTCAAGAAAAGTTATCTTTAGCGAGACGACACTTTGTTTCGAGAGAAACAATCTCAGAGGCGATCGAAGTATGCTCGTTCTTGCTTGTTAAAGAAATCATTTCAGAAGCTCTAATCATTGACTTAAAGAAGTCAAATCTGTGGATGACATGTTTGATGTGACACTAAATCACTTCATCGGGCACGATATCCTTCTTTGTGAAGTTAAAATTTGGATGGCTCATTCGCTGTGAAATTGAGCTTTTAATTGGATATCCTTCGTCATGAAATTGAAATCCAATCTCTAGTAAATGGCATCGTTTCGAGTCCAAAATCCTTCGTTGTGAAGTTGAAATTGACTCTGAATGAAACTGGAAAGTTGTTGGTTGAGTCCAATATCTTTCGCTCTGAAATTGAAATTGACTCTGAATAAAACTGAAATGTTGTTTGTTGAGTCCAATATCCTTCGTTGTGAAGTTGAAATTGACTCTAAAAGCTGAAGAAGATTATGTATGCAAAAATGATGAATGTGATTCTCTTAAATATGTCTAAGATGCATGCAATATGAATTAACTCTTGTTTTATCTCCTGGGTGGAGTCTCGTGCTTTGTCTTCTTGTTCCTGCATATGAATGAAAGACCTTCAGAAGATCTGATAATTCGTACCAGGATATTGAATTCCCAAATATGCCTCGATATTCGATGTTGAATCTCAAAAGATGCCCCAACATTTGATGATTCAAAAATGCCCTCATCGTTCCTCATCTATTGCTTCATCACTGATTCTAAGCATAAGTTTTATGTCTGAGAGTCACATGTCAAATACCAAGATCCACTCTAGAGAGATTGTCTTGTTTGAAAAGTAATTTTCTTCTTCTTTTATTTTCGAGATATGAAAATATCAATTAGAAGAGTTTTGAAAAATGTTTGATAAAAAAGTTTTGAAAATATTGCCCCTTTCTCGATTTCATATTTGAGACGAATCATAAAACTAGAGTTCATCAGATATTAAAGAATTAATTACACTGTTAATCCTTCAATAAATTATAGCTATTTGACAAGTGTCAAGACCAAAGCTATATTTGGGAAATGGTTAAGTAAGGAAAGGATAAAAAAGTCTCAGGTTATTGTGTTTGGTCAATGGTTTGGCCTTCTTATTTATTTGATGTTCAATGGTTTGATGGGGTAGCTTGTATGCTCCTCTACTGGAAGTGTTTTCCGACTCCCAGTTTTCATGGTCACGCTCGGATTGTGTGGTGCCTTATCAAGGAATTTGTGCGATCGTCTTAGCTGCACATTTTTTATATTCGAGCTGCCTTTTCAGGTTTTCAACTCGAATCCTCTTTTGGTTTCAAGGCGTAATCAGAATTTACGTCTTGAACCCCCCTTTGTTATTTTTCTCTATCATGTATTAAAGATTTTAGAAAGCTTTTTGCAAATAAAGATTAATCTTGATGGGCGGGATGAAATCTGAAGATAGTCTCTTATGTTCAGAAATCCATATATAATTAGAAGGGACTTTTAAGGTACGTAATGTAGGAAATGGTTCATGGTTATGAAAGAAAATGATAAATAGGCCCAAACAAGGGTTTTAGGGTATTAAACCAAGGATCAATTTATTCTGAAGCCTTCAATCTTGTCTTGATCAATTTGAATCTGCTCGTATGTGTTCCTCTTGATTTTCTCTGGATGCTCCATGATCTTCGAGTGAAGTGATTCTGGAATGATTGTGCTTGATCGATCTCATACTTTGAATCTCTACGCGTCATTTGAATGGAGAGAATCTTTGCATATGTGTCTCATTTTCTTTTTACTTCACTTTTTTCTTTGTTTTTTTTTCTCTTTTTGTTCTTATTGGATCTTCACACTTGGCATTTGGTTCACCTTTTGGTATCTCCTTGGATTGATGTCTTCACTCATATGAGCAGATTTCTTCCACCTTGCCCCCTCGTGTGGAGGGTGATCCTTGGTTAGGGTTGAATCAGAAGAAAAATATTATAGGCTCAATAGGGGACAACAAGGGACATATATACATATATGGATAAATGAAACAAAGTCGTTCATCATATCATACACAAAAGTCCTCATAGAAGAGGTATCCCCAGGGTATATATTTTCAAGATTAATTTTATTCACATGAAAACAGTGTAATTAATGCATGATAGAATTGTTTCGAATGAATTCTTCTTTCTGCTTCTTGTTCCCAACATGTCTCAATGTTCAGGCTCCTTGCGAGATGCCCCAAGTTGTGTGTTAGAAGAATGCTTAAATGAACAACTCAATGCCTTAGATTTTATTGGAAAAATGTCAATTTTGAGTTTAAAAATACAATTGTGTGACTTTATTGACACAAAGAAAGGCATGAGTATGACTCTTTGTGTATATAAAAGATAAAGACAATTTTTAAAAGTTTCAAAGGGAGGTAATGTCCAAATTTGGCATTTTGAGTAAAGAATCAAGGTATTTTATTTTGGGGTTTTTGACATGATACAAGAGGTATGATCTTGTCATATGTCAAAAATCTATAATTCTTGAAGAATTAAAAGAATATTTAATTCATTTAATATTCGAAGAACTAAAGATTAAAACTCATTCAAATATTCCTCTTAAGAAGGTAGCATAAATTCAGTCGTTTTAAAGATTAATCAATCATGAAAGATTAAAAACGCGTTCAAACAAAACAATACTCTTAGTGCAAATGGTAGGTGCAATGCCCCCTTTTTCGATTGTCCATGCCCCTGAAACCATCAGGTTATGGATAGTGCTCTTCAGTGTCTTACAGTTCTCATAGGAATGTCTGGAGCTTCCTATGTGGCAACTGCGCACAACTTCAACGTCGTAGCCCTTAGGATATGGATACTCTTTTCTCAGATCATACTGGTATGCTTAATCCTACAACCAGCTGATCAGGCTCTCACTGTACAAATTTCAGCTTTTCTTTAATTGCTAAAATCTTACTTTCATGTGGTGTCATGTGGTTAAGACCACTTCATTGAATCCTCCATGAAAAAAATTCATGTTTATGAAAATGAAATGTAGATGCAAAATGTAAAAAATGCATGAAATGTTCGAGGCATTGATCCGAAAACATATATGTTATTATAAAAAATCTTTATTGGGACAAAAGTGTTTTATCTTTTAAGAGACAAAAATATCAAAGGTATATTCTGACTAAATCCTCTAGACCTCGAACGACTTCTAACAGGTTGACTAGTCCTCTGCCTTTGTCTATCACTGATTGAATACCCTGTCGAACCGCTCCGGCCTCTCTGGCTGAACCGTGCAAGTGTTGAGTTGCTTTTTGTACTTGTTCCCAAAAGTATCGAATGACTACATCTATGGCTTTCATCATTTGCTGAACTTGTTCTCTGACAGAGACACAATTTAAGCCCTCCATTAAAGTTTATCTGCTTGTTTTTTGAATTCGTCAACAA
Source organism: Hibiscus syriacus (assembly GCF_006381635.1). Taxonomy (NCBI): domain Eukaryota; kingdom Viridiplantae; phylum Streptophyta; class Magnoliopsida; order Malvales; family Malvaceae; genus Hibiscus; species Hibiscus syriacus. The sequence goes on from NW_024062765.1 coordinate 2,364,189, forward strand.
TAGCCTCCATTTTAAGCTGTCGTTTTTTCATCCTACTCTTGTTGTCCTTGAAAGGACTCTCCAAGTCAGTAGCATTTTTCTCGTCTTGCCCCTGCAAATTTTACTAACTCAAAATGTCGACTTTTGATCTGAATCCTTTATAATGCATCAGAGTGGCATATACTTCGATTGCGGGTACCACGACTTCTTGGTTGAATTGTCTAGCAAATTGTCTCCCTGACCATAGTCAGACCTCTGTGTTTTTTTCACCTATTGTATTACAACCCCTTTATCAATTAATGCAAATTATTTTGGTTTAATAAACACGTTTTAGTAGATAAACACCTTTTTGAATGATGTAAATGATAAAACCACTTTGTTTTTTATCTTCCAAAAAGAAGACCCCCTTTTGTATCCTTTCTTTGTACAGGTCCCCCATTCACGCGGCCCCCCAACTTTATTTAAAGTCCAGGCCAGATTTTCACTTTCCCTTTTTTTGCGAGAAAAGGAAGCAAACATACGTGCGAGGTGGTGATAGTGGTTTAGTGGGTATGTAATGTGGTTGAGATAATGGTGGGGTAGTGGAGTTGGTGGTTGGTTTAAATAATAATAATAATAATAATAATAATATAATAATAATAAATAAATATTTTTGTGTAGACCCGGATAAAAAGGGGTGTCTACAGTTCACTTTTGGTTATACATGCATTTTTAGAAATAAATTGCACATAAATTTATTGTCTCGATAATTCAAATGTGGGAGAAGCCTGAATTTTTGTATTTTTCATTCAAATTTCTAATTTCTAATCCTAAAATAATAAATAAAAATAGAGTTATTATTTTTATTTCGAAAAGTCCCGTGATCTTTGAATACGGTTTAAACTATTGATTTATGTAATTAAAAATAACCAATTAGATTTACGAAGAAACCTATATTAAAAGTAAATAAACATAAACATATTTTCGATCTCGCCTTATAGTCTTTTTTTATTTAATCATAAATAATTAAAGTTTGTCATACATGTTTATTTTATTCAATGAATTTTGTCACATAGAGAAATTAGAATTGGGCAAAATATATCTTATAGTCCAAGTCAAACCCGTTAGCCCAATATGTAACAACTCCGCATCACCTCCTCTTTGTCATCCCAAACGCAAACATCCCGTCGTCTTTGTCATCTCGAACACAAACCCTAGATCAGGGTTTAAAGATTTCCTTTTCATCTAAAATTCCCTCTCTTGATTCTTCTTCGATTACACATTTGATTTTACCAAACAAGATCTTCTCTTTTGGTTGACAGGAAAGAAAAGTGAAAACTACACAGAAATGGCAGCCCAAGCAGCAGCTACCACTTTCAGTGGGAACTTAAAGGCTAGTTTTTTCTTCCATCTTTTCAAATTTACCCATTTCATATATTGGTTAATCCTTTCCTTTTCAATCTAATAACCCATCAACATGTAAAGGATAAATTAGTTTTCGATTGCAGTGCACACTAACTGTTTGTAGAATTTACTTAGTTATCATTTACTTTGGAAACATGATGTGCTTAGCTATTTCGAGTTATGGTTTGCAAAAGTTCCGACTTTATTGTGATTGTTTATATGTAAGTGGTGTATGGACGTGATGGATGGAAGAGAGGACCTTCACTGTCATGTTTTCAACTTAAATAGAGTGTGCTTAGTTGCGTAAATATGCTTCGAAGAGAAAACATGAAAAAATGTTTCAGGATTTAATGATATTTTGCACTGGTCCCATTAACTTCTCAACTATGCAAAAAGTTCTAGATGAATGAGTGGTTTTGTAATTTTGGGGACTTTTTATTTCAGGTTCTCGAGCTTTTTACCTCCTATCATGGAGTGAGGTTTACTCTAATCCAGTAGTCGTTAACTTTTATATGATAAACATATAAAAATGTCCTTACAAATTTCTGTATTCCTACATTCTAGATGAAGATTTCTGATTGAAGTCAATGCAAATTGATATACTGCACCATATCTGTTGTTACCTACACCTTTTATTTATAAATTTTGTTTTAACTTGTGCAGAAAGCACTTTCTGGTCTGAGGCGTATTAATCTAGAAGGTTTGAGATGGAGGGTTTTTGATGCTAAAGGCCAGGTATCTTAATCCGTTTCCAGATTATTTTAGAGATAATTAATCTAGAAGTCTTTCTTGTATCGCAAAGAGAGCACCTAGTTTGTGAAACTTGTTTTCTGGTAACCAGAGATGCGAGGCTTGGAAGCCCTCCATCCCTGAACCTCTCTTGTGAGAAGCTATAATGATAAAACAAACTCCGGGTTTTCAATACAATTCTCATTTACATATTTTATAGTAAAGTTGAACCCCTTATTTTAACAGTTTTTTTCTGCTTGAGGTTGAAAGTAACTAGAATAACTTGCGTATAAATTTTTACAGGTTCTTGGAAGATTAGCTTCCCAAATTTCTACTGTAATTCAGGGAAAGGACAAGCCTACTTACGCCCCAAATCATGATGATGGGGATATGTGCATTGTGATCAATGCGAAGGATGTATGTGTTACAGGGAGAAAACTTACAGACAAGGTTTATTACTGGCATACAGGGCAAGTAATACTGTTCTCAGCTGTTTTTTTTAATGATTTGAAGTTTGATTGCATAGTGCAATTACATGAAAATTACTGACCTTTTTGAGTTTAAGATTGTTATTATGAACTACAGTTATCAAAACACGCATACGCTTTGAGCTTCCATCTTTCTAGTTCTTTAGCAGTCCCTATATATTTGGTTTTTTAGATTGGATGCTTCAGTTGGTGATGTTCTAATATACTTCTATTTATGAATCATACTTCTCCTCCAGCTATATCGGCCACCTTAAAGAAAGAACTTTAAAGGACCAGATGGCAAAGGATCCTACAGAAGTCATACGCAAAGCTGTGCTACGCATGCTTCCTAGAAACAAACTGCGGGATGTAAGTATTTTGAACCTGATTAGACTATGACCTGTGTTTACCTGCAAAAACAAGCTGTGCTATGCATGCTTCCTAGAAACAGACTTCTGCTTTGTGATGTTCAGATTCTCATGTTAATTCAGTTAGTTCATTAAAAAAAATGGTTTGCCATGGTTTGGATTTCTGATTGCTTCTGATGAATGCAGGATAGAGATCGAAAATTGAGGATTTTTGCTGATAGTGAGCACCCCTTTGGTGATAGGCCCGTTGAACCGTATGTGATGCCTCCCCGAAAAGTACGAGAAATGAGGCCTCGTGCAAGAAGAGCCTTGATTCGAGCTCAAAAGAAAGCTGAGGAGCAAGAGCAAGGTGGCAGCCAAAGAAAAGGCAGGAAGAAGGAAGCCAAAACAGAAGTTGCAGCATGAAGGGTTATTGATCTCATCCCCTCGCCAGATATCCAGTGTTTTCCATGTTCAAAGGAAGAACAGGAACTGCAGATTTCATTACAATAATTGTCTTTGCTTACATGTTTGCAAAATTTCTTTCTCGCCCAAACATAGCTATTATAGTTTTGCTTTCTGAGGTTCTAATATTTAGGCGCAGCAAAATCCCCGTAGTACGAACTCCTTTTAATGTGTGTTAAGCTATTTCTTTGCTGTTAGTACCACTAGCTTAGCGTATGTTTTACATACTATTTGATTTGATATCCACTGCATTGGCATGTGTGATTTTGGAACTTCCTTGGCATCATTTTGCCTGCTTTATTTTGGTTAAAAACATCCGCGTGCTGTTTGAGCAATCGGGTGACAAAAATGAATGTGTCCTAATAGTTGGATTAGTTTACCCATGCTTTTTTCTTTTTCATTTCAAATTTATTACCTTGTAATGAACGTGTCCTAATAGTTGGGTGACTAATATATATATGAGAATGAGAATAAAGAGAAGAAGATAAGAGAGATCTAACCCGAGAATATAAGAATGGACTGGATTCCAAGTTGTATACTGATTCATAAATTCGGCGTCGTTTTTGCTCGTCCCTGCCTGACGCAAGACAAACCCAAACTTTTAGGTACTATCCCGTTAGAGGCGTAGGTGGTGGTCTTAGAGCGTGTTTGATTTATGGATTTTTAGTTTAAAAATGTAAAGACGATTATTTCTCAAGGAGGAATGAAAATTACTTGGTTTGATCGACATAATATAGGATTATTTGAAAATACATTTTATTGAATTATTTTTAATATTAAATTAGAAAAATATTTATAAGAAAATTTATAAAACCCGTTTCATTTCATTATCTACATTTTACATTTTAATATTTTGTTAATGTATAAAAAACAGTTATATGTATTATTAATATAGTTAATATACAAGTTTATTTTTATTTGTAATAAAGATGTTCATAGATTATGTTGAGTGGTTTAAAAAAGGGGTAAAGTATATAAATGGTCACTGAACTTTTCAGATGCTTGCACAACTTTTAAAACTTGTAATATAGTCAACAAACATATAGTTCGTTTGCAATATGGTCCCCGACGTAACGGCCATTTCACTACCGTTAGGGTAAATTATATAAATGATCACACCTCAAACATAACCCTAAATACTAAATTTCCCCACCAATTATGTAACACCCCAAAGCCATACCTGACCCAGATACGAATCCGAGGTGTCACATTAACTATTTAAACGTTTTTCTTTACAAAATGGTTAAAATTTAAATTCACAATTCAAGAAACTGATTTTTTTTCATTAATTAAAATCAATTGATTTTAATAAACCTATCAGAGCATATTTAACTCAATTCTAATAGTACATGCCAACTATATTCAATATAACAAAATACATAATCATATCCATTTCTTTTCTGATCTGAACTTCGTAAAGGAGATGTTGACCTGTCTTGCTCCTCTTAGTTTCTCTTATCGCTTTCCGGAACATACGTGTGAAACACTCACACGCTAAGTCAATGACTTAGAGAGGCATAAATAAACTTACTATAACATATCATTACTGATTCCTAGTATGCACACTTCATGTAATCATAATAAACTATAGAATGCATTATGCATCAAAACATAAATACTTACATATACATATCATCATAATTTCTGTAACACATTTCCTATCACAAAAGCATTTACGTCACACGAAATATGTTTATTGTATGACTTAGAGAGGCATAAATAAACTTACTATAACATATCATTACTGATTCCTAGTATGCACACTTCATGTAATCATAATAAACTATAGAATGCATTATGCATCAAAACATAAATACTTACATATACATATCATCATATAATTTCTGTAACACATTTCCTATCACAAAAGCATTTACGTCACACGAAATATGTTTATTGTTATCTATTTGTTAGCCCATGTACACATGTGAGAACTAAAGACCTATCCATATGTCCTGAAGAACATAGGTAACCCTGTCCCGAAGGACCTATCTATATGTCCTGAAGAAAATAGGCAATCCTCAACTCTTGGCATGCCAACTATACCTTTAGCTCTCATTTCACATAACATGGGCATTCTCTTTCATATAATTTCCCATATTCATATAGACATATGGTTCACTTTCACATATCATATAACTTATAACATAAACTTTCTTTCATATATCTCATGTCATATCTCATATCTTGTGATTATGTAAGCACATTACTTATTTTCATATATCTCATTGTCACATGTTACATATCACATTTACTTAAACTTACATAGTTCAATATCGTTGAACTTAGTTCACTTTCTTATGTTAGCACACAGACATATAATCTTATATGTCCTATCAATACCTTATAGTAATGCTATATACTCATATCACATAATAATTTCACCTGACTATATCTTATGTTCATTTCTATGTTTAAATCATATAACACCTAAGTCTTCCTTATATAATTTATTCTACATATTCATATAATCTTATATGAATCTTATAGGTAAGTGCTACTTATCTTATCTTATTTCTCTTTATACCAGTTTATATGGTTTATTACACTAACCTCTACAATAACATATAACCTATATCACTTATCTCATATTATTTAAATACTAGCTTACTTTATTTATTTAAATTCAGTTTCATATAACTCCTATAACATTCTCATAGGGTTTTATAGTTCTTCATTCTATAACTCATATATCATAGTTTCCTTTAAGTATATAAAACTTTCCTATAGCACTTATCCTGTAGGTTCGTATCATCATTATGTTCATGTCCCCTAATTTATATATTATTCTCATAGAGTCTCATAATTCATTATCTTATGGTTTATATTTTGTTCTCTTAAATATTCTCATAGACACATATCTACATGACTCACTACTTATATGTAGCATACATTACATTCTTATATATCACATTTATTTTGTCATGCATACATACAAATCATGTAATACATATAATCACATATAACACATATACTCATATCAAACACATGCTCATGTTCATGACTTCATGCATACTACTATAGGAAATAGACTTGTCGCAAGTCTTATTTCCATTAAACATCATATACTATCTAATATGCACTCACCTGGCCTCACTAGTCAATACCGATCCCTTATCTCTTCTTGATGACTATTACTTGTTGACTTGTCCGAACTTTGTTCTCGATCGATATCTACACAATCATACATATTATATACATATCAACATTTTAAATATCATAATTCGATCCTTAATTTCTTAGACCAAAAGAAGGGCTTAATTCGATTTTTTACTTGGAGTAATATCGATACCCCCCGTAGGGTATCGATACTTCCCTAGCTGTGGTATCGATACCAGCCTGGGTATCGATACCCTTTTTGCATTCAAAATCCTTGTTACAGCAATGGGTACTGATACTGACCTTATGGTATCAGTACTCTTGGTATCGATACTGTAACACCCTCAACCCATACCCGATCCGGATACGAGTCCAGGATGTCACATTGACTATAAAAAACAATATTATAAAAAAACAATAAAACATTTGAACTTATTTTATTAAAATACAATAATATACATATGTTAATACAAGTTTATCAAAATACTCAGAGAATACACAACTTGACCCTTTGACTACATGCCAACATTCATTTACATAACAAAATGACCTACTGATTAAATTGCCTCTGATCTGATAGTTGCAGGAGTAATGTTGTCCAGCTGCTTAACCTGTCTCGTCTACTTTCTCGGATCCTACGTATGAAACACTCACACGCTAATTCATCGACTTAGTGAGGTAATATAATAATAATAACAACAAGGAAATATAATAAAAATGCCATAATAAGATGGAATGAGATGAAATCTTATACTTAACAATGCAATTTATATCATCATGTTCCTTACCTATAAGCATATTAGATTAACATTATGAATTCGTATTAATAAGTTTATTGGTCCATGATACCATACTGAGAACCTAAGGTATGTGAGTACAGTGAGGTTGTGCACTATGCTATCACCACAGCTCATATAAATGCACCGAAGTGCCACGTAGAATTACACCGAAGTGCCGTGTAGAATTGCACATATAAGATGTCCCTAAGGACCACGTAGAAAATCCCTTAAAAATCATATACATATGCCAATGATCAAGTACGTGTCTTAAAAGACATCACACATGTTCCAAGGAATACATATATGTCCCGCAGGACCGCGTAAACCCTTTACTCTTGACATGCCAACTATACGTGTAGTTCTCATCTACATAACATGGGCTTTTCTCAATCTACATAGTATATCACATAGACATATCCTTTTCCTTACCTTCATCATAGTTCATATAACTTTGCATACATATTCATTTAAAACATGTTACATAAGTATGAATTCATATCATGCTTCACACTATGAAATGAATCATGCATCAATGTATTGAATCTAGACTTATCACAAGTCTAGAACTGGATACACTACGAAAATCATGTTATGCATATGCACTCACCTATATTTCTTTGCCTTTCCCTCGATCGATCTTACTGGGCAATTATTCTGGAACTTGTTTAGGCTCTGTATCTACATAGTAATTCATTGATACTTATCAGTATACTAATTAATATATTCTAAACTATCATTTCTTAGGCTAAAATAAAAGCTATTTTCATCTTTTAATGAAGACATGCATTGATGCACTACACCATGTATCGATGCATCCATTGACGGGTGTATCAATGCACTATCTATGCATCGGTATATCCCATTCGATGTTTGTATTTTAAGGGGGTGCATCGATGCACTACTTGTGCATCGATACACTGATGGCATTCAATGTTTTTATTTTAAAGGAGTGCATTGATACACTTCATGTGCATCGATACACCTTGAACAATTTTTGAGATTTTACCCTTGATGCATTGGTATACATTGAATGTGCATCGATACACATAGCCCAGAAATGTTATTTTTAGCACGAAATCCCTTCATAATCCCCTCAACACTACATAATTCACCTCCTTTCATATCCCTAATTTGCATACACTTACTTAAATTAATTATTATCCATTCAATACCTCTAAAACTTAAAAATCCAGTATTCCCTATAGAATTTAAGAATCTCACTCAAATTCCAACATGTTCTAATCCATATTCTAACACTTCATATTCCTTAATTAGCTTGATGACAAGTCAAATCCCACTTCAAATTCTTATTATGAACTCTAATCCAAGATTTCACTTTTCTACTTCCTTTCTTTAATTCTTCATGTACTCCTCATCTTATGGTTTTAAGATAACCTAAGCTTTCCTTAAGCTTAGTTACCATCTAATGATCAATAAGCAACCTTAAATTCATCCAGATTTTGATCAACAAGAAAACTCACCTTTAGCTTGGCTTCACGGTGGAGAAGAAGAATGAAGAATAAGAGAAATCTAGAAACTATGGTCTTCCCCACCTAACTTTCACGTGGGTATAAAATATCATCAACTAATATTTAATTGTTTCCCTTGTTAAAAGACTTATTTACCCCTTTAGTTCCTCCTTCTTTGCTAATTGATCCTACACCAAACATTTCAATCAATTCTTTGAACTTTTCAATTTATCCAATTAGGTCACTGAATTTTTAAATCTCATAATTTAATCACTAACCCAATATGGAGGATGTTATAAATCTCCCTCCCTCAAGAAAATTCGTCCTCGAATTTTCATTGCACGAACAGATGGGGGTATTGAAATCCCATATCCTCTTCACGTTCCCATGTTGTTTCTTCTACTTTATGATTTCTGCAAAGAACTTTGACCAACGAAATCGTTTTATTTCTCAATTGTTTGACTTTGTGAGCCAATATTTGTATTGGTTTCTCTTCATAGGTCAAATCAGGTTGAACTTCTACTTGTTCTGGTGCAACGATGTGAGAGGGATCGGACCTATATCTTCGTAACATGGACATATGGAAAACATTTTGGATTTTCTCCATTTCTGGTGGTAGAGATAACTGATATGCCACTGGTCCTATTCTTTTAACAACTTCATATGGCCCGATGAATCTAGGACTTAGCTTTCTTTTCCAGCCAAATCGTAATACCTTTTTCCAGGGTGACATCTTGAGAAACACTTTATCTCCAACTTCAAATTCAATCTCTTTTCTTTTACTGTTAGAATAAGACTTTTTCTGATCAAATGCCACTTTTAGGTTATGTTTAATTTCCCAAACTTTCTCTTCCATATCTTGAATCAAATCTGGACCGAGTACATTTCGATCTTTGAGCTCATACGAGTTTAAAGGCGTACGACATTTCCTCCCATATAACGCCTCATAGGGTGCCATTTTAATACTGGACTGATAATTATTGTTGTAAGCAAACTCCGCCAGTTGTAAATATTTCTCCCACGACCCTTTAAACTCAATGACACATGCTCACAACATATCTTCCAATATTTGAAAAGTTCTTTCTGATTGTCCATCTTTCTGGGGGTGAAAAAAGGTACTAAAGTTTAAGCGAGTCCCTAATGCTCCATGCAAGGATTTCTAGAATCTCGAGGTGAATCGAGGGTCTCAATTAGAAACTATAGAAATAGACACTCCGTGCAATCTAGTGATTTCTCTAATATACAGTTCCACATACTTTTCTATAGAGAAATCTGTTCTAACAGGAAGAAAATGTGCTGACTTGGTCAATTGATCAACAATTACCCAAATTGAATCTCTTTTGTTTAGAGTCAAGGGTAGCCCCGAAACAAAATCCATTGTTACATTTTCTCACTTCCATTGTAGAATGGAAATTATTTTCAATAATCCAGACGGAACTTGATGTTCGACTTTGACTTGTTGATATGTTAAGCACTTGGACACAAATTCAGTAATGCTTTATTTCATCCCTGGCCACCAATACCGATCTTTTAAATCCATATACATCTTGGTTCCACCCGGGTGCATCGTCAATGGACTGCAATGAGCCTCTATCAATAAATCTTTCTTCAACTCTTCATCGTCTGGTATCACAATTCTTTCTTTATAATACAATTTTCCATCGGACTACAACTCAAAATCTTTAATCTCTTTATTCTTTACTTACTCTATTCTTTTTAAGCATATTTCATCTTGGCTTTGCAATTCTCCTATTCGGTTCAACCATGCTGGTTTAAGTTTTAACTCTGCACATAAACCGCCATCTCCAGTTAAAGATAATCTTGCATTCATAGCTCGTAAAGCTACAAACGTCTTTCTACTCAAGGCATCTGCTACCACGTTAGCCTTTCCGGGATGATAGTCAATTATTATATCATAATCTCTCAAAAACTCAACCCATCTCCTTTGTCTCAAATTAAGCTCTTTTTGAGTCATCGGGTATTTCAAGCTCTAATGATTCGTATACAAGTAACATCGTTCTCCATACAGATAATGACGCCAAATCTTGAGAGCGAACACCACTGCAACTATTTCTAAATCATGGGTGGGGTAATTCTTTTCATGTGGTTTTAACTGTCTCGATGCATATGCTACCACATTCCCTTCTTGCATTAATACACACCCAACTCATTGTGGGATGCGTCACTGTATACGACAAAATTCTTACTAGATTCTGGTTGAACCAATATACGAGTTTCTGTCAGAATTCTCTTTAAAGCTTCAAAATTTTCTTGGCATTCAAAAGTCCAAATAAATGGTACGTTCTTTCTCATCAGCTTCGTTAAAGGCAGCACTATCATCGAAAAATTCTTCACGAATCTTCGATAATAACCGGCAAGTCCAAGGAAACTCCAGACTTCTGATACATTTTTTGGAACTTCCAAGTCTATTATAGCTTTTACCTTTTGAGGGTCCACTCTAATTCCATCGGCAGAGATCACATGCCCAAAATTTTTTACTTCATTTAGCCAAAATTCACATTTGGACAATTTAGCATAAAGTTTCTTATCCCTAAGAATTTGCAAAACTATCCTCATATGTGTACTATGATATTCAATAGATTTCTAGTAAACCAGTATGTCATCAATAAAGACAACTGTAAACTGGTCCAGATAAGGTTGAAAAATCCTGTTCATGAGATCAATGAAAGCAACAGGTGCATTCGTTACTCCAAATGGCATTAAGATGAATTCATAATGACCATATCTCATTCTGAAAGCCGTCTTCAGAATATCTTTCTCCTGAATCTTCAATTGGTGATAACCATAACGTAAATCAATCTTCAAAAATAATGAAGCTCCCTTTAACTGATCAAACAAGTCATCAATGCGCTGGAGGGGATACTTATTCTTGATGGTCACCTTATTAAGTTGTCGATAATCAACGCAGAGACGCATTGACCCATCTTTCTTCTTGACAAATAACACTGTAGCTCCCCAAGGTGACACACTTGGTCGAATAAATCCATTCTCTAGCAATTCTTGCAATTGATTCTTTAACTCTTGTAATTCTTTCGGAGCCATTCGATAAGGTGGCATTGTAATTGGAGCGGTTCCTGGCATTACTTCAATTTGAAATTCTACCTCTATATCTGGAGGTAATCCTGGCAACTCAGCAGGGAAAACATCAGGGAATTCCCGAACTATTGAAATCTCACAAATCCTTTCTCTTTAGCTCTTGTATCTATCACATTTGCAAGAAAACCTTGACATCCTTGTAGCAATAGCTTATTAGAAGACATTACTGATATTACATTTGCTAAAGGATTAAATATTTCACTAATCACACTTACTTCTATTCCTCTTGGACTCTTCAGGGTTACCTTTTTGTAATCTACAATTAACATCCCTATAGTAACGAAACAACTAATCCATTCCCAGAATCACTTCAAACTCATCAAGGGGTAATTCCATCAGATTAGCAGGAAATTTAATTCTCTGAATCTTTATGGGACATCCCTTACAGACTTTGTTCACCCGAGCACTATGCCCTAAAGGATTAGTTACTATAATCTCATTACTCGTGCCTTCTAAGGGGATCCTTAATTCTTTTACTAATTTACTTGTAATGTAAAAATAATTAGAACTCGGATCAATCAGTACCAATACTAATTTATCATGCAGCTAAAACGTACATGCTATAATATCAGGGTCATCACGGTCTTCATTTGTCTTTAAATTGTATACCCGTACAGTTGATCGAACTTCAGGTTGAGCAGAGGATTCAGACTAGTTCTGTAACATCCTCAATACCGGGTTAGTGACCAAATTATAAAGTTTCAGAAATTGGTGATTAAAGTAGGATAATTGAATAGTTCAATGACTTATTGGAAATATGATGAAGGTTATTCAGTAATTATTAAAGGAAATAAAGGGTAAATTGGTCATTTGACCAGAAAGATTTTTTATCTTTCTTTTAGGGTTATAAAACACGTGGGAAAGGAGAGAATTATCCAGAGTCTTCTTCTCCAGCTTATTCTTCTCCCCGTAAGCCTCATTTAAAGGTGAGTTTAATTTCAACTGTTTAATTCTTGGATTTATAAGTTGATTTTGATTCTTGGAGTATTATATAAGCTTAAGGAAAGCTTATATAAGCTTTAAACATCAAGAATAGAGAATTAGAAAGGAAATGATATGAAGGGTGTAGAAATGAAATTTTGTTATAGAAAGGTTTTTGTAGTTCTAAAGATGGATTTGACTTGTCAAGGGTATAATTAAAAAGCTAGAAACAATAGAATTGAATTTGGAACATGTTGAAAATTTAGTGTAATTCTTGAATTACATATGGAGAATAGGATTTTGATGTTAAAGAGGTAGTGAAGCTAATTTAAATGGAAATGATGCATGCAAGTGATGTAGAGAGGGCTGGTGCCTGGATTAAAAGGAGTGTTGTAGGTGTTGAAATGGGTCTCTTTTCAAAAAGTGGTTATTGTGTTAAGGTTTTGGAGAAAACTCAGAATGATTAAGGGAACTGGTATTTCATAAATTAGCACTACCAAAGAGAGATAGAGATTATGATTTTCAACGACAAACTTGATTGGAATTGGTGGTATTTCAAGATAAAAGATCAATTGGAGGAAAGTCAGACTCATTTAAGTAGTAGAGTCTGGTTCTGGATAATTGAATGAAAAGTTAAAGATATATATATGAAAGTGGAGGAAGGAATTCAGAGTTTTGCTAGAAATTATATAAAGTGAAGAATAAGAAGTATTTTAAATGGATCCAGTGATGTAGATACTGTTTTGCATTCTAGAAGGAAAAAGTTAGCGTTGGCTAACAAGAATATGTGATGGGAATGTACGGGAAGTATAAGAATGTAAGGTATTGTCGGGATATGATAATCAAATATGGAATGGATCTGGATACAATTATATATTTTAGTAAAGCTGAGAATTGATAAGAAGAGTTTGAGAATGTGTATATCGATAGTTAGATTATAAGACAAAGAAAGTCATAATGTTGAGTTTGAGCAACGGAAATTTCGGGATGTATATGATTGGATGATTAGGACTTGTGCCCTAGATTGAACAGATGTTATTGAATAGTTGTCATAGTAAAGATGATAGAGTTATAAGATTGAAAGAAAAGATAAAGTGGAGTTAATCAAATATGATATGAATCAGGATGTGGTTATGTATCTTGATCATACAGATATGATGTAGGCAAAGAGATAAGCATTGGTATGTTTTAAAAAGTGGCTTTAAAGAAGAAAATACAAATACAATAGATGATAAAGAATGAAGTTATGTATAAGAAATGGGTTATTAGAGTAATGAGGATGCAATGAAGATTGGTACATAAAGATGAGTAGTGATAAGATAAGAGTATGTGAATATGAAAGAAAGATATGATTTGTATAAGGAATAAATAAAGGAGAAATGGAATAAAGAAAGGAAATGGATTGAGGTTATGAGTTACTGTGTTTATGATAAGTAACAAAATAAATGTATAAAGGAAAAAGACAATTGAAGAAATACAAGAAGGAAAAAGTAAGTAAATGAGGTAACATGAGAACAATAGAAGATATGTTCTTATTGATTTGTTCAGTGAAAATTCAAGGACAAATTTTCTTTAAAGGAGGGGAGATTTGTAACATCCTCAATACCGGGTTAGTGACCAATTATAAAGTTTCAGAAATTGGTGATTAAAGTAGGATAATTGAATAGTTCATGACTTATTGGAAATATGATGAATGTTATTCAGTAATTATTAAAGGAAATAAAGGGTAAATTGGTCATTTGACTAGAAAGATTTTTTATCTTTCTTTTAGGGTTATAAAATACGTGGGAAAGGAGAGAATTATCCAGAGTCTTCTTCTCCAGCTTCTTCTTCTCCCCGTAAGCCTCATTTAAAGGTGAGTTTAATTTCAATTGTTTAATTCTTGGATTTATAAGTTGATTTTGATTCTTAGAGTATTATATAAGCTTAAGGAAAGCTTATATAAGCTTTAAACATCAAGAATAGAGAATTAGAAAGGAAAAGATATGAAGGGTGTAGAAATGAAATTTTGTTATAGAAAGGTTTTTGTAGTTCTAAAGATGGATTTGACTTGTCAAGGGTATAATTAAAAAGCTAGAAGCAATAGAATTGAATTTGGAACATGTTGAAAATTTAGTGTAATTCTTGAATTACATATGGAGAATAGGATTTTGATGTTAAAGAGGTGATTAATGAATATGAATGAGTTTGAATATGAGTATGTAAGTTAATAATAAGAAAGGGGATGATATATGAAGTATTAAGCTGAAAAGAGTGGATTTTCGGGCATAAAAGAGGATTCTGGGCAGAGTGCATCGATGCACATTCATAGTGCATCGATGCATCAAGGTTAAAACCCAGAAATTACTTGAAGGTGTATCGATGCATTGGTAATGCATCGATGCACTCTTTTAAAATAGAAACATCGAATGCAATTAGTGCATCGATGCATAAGGCATGCATCGATGCATCCCAGTAATAATACAACATCGAATGCATTTTATGCACCGATGCATCAGTAGTGCATCGATGCATACCTTCATTAAAAGATGAAATTGGCTTTTCTCTGAGCCTAAGGAGTGATAGTTTCGAATATATCAATCAGTATACTGATAAGTATTAATGTATTATGTAGATATAGAATGAAAGCTTGTTCCGGAACAAACTAAGGATTAAGATTGATTCAAAACAACGAGGCCCAGGTGAGTGCATCTTATTGTATAAGATTATATGGAAATTGGACTTGTGATAAGTCTTTCTTATAGTAATAGCTCATTAAGTCTTGATTATAAGTATGTTAACGATATGAAGTGTATGTATGTTTGATTATATGAATTTATATGTTTTGTTTGGTATGTGCTATGTGATTTATGAAAAAAATACGGTTAAGTGTTAATGAGAGAATATAAAATAAGTTATGAAATTATATGAATATAGAAGATAAGTCAAGAGATGTAGGGAAATGGAAAGATGTTTATAAAGAGTCATAGGAGAACAAATATAAATATGATAATGAAATATAAGACTATGTGAATACATGGTTATGAGATAAAAGATGTAAGAATAGGAAAATATGAGAGTGAGTTCATGAGAAGTGATATGAACTAGGTAAACATGAGTTGGACAAGTACATAGTGATATGATCCATCATGGGAATTAGTATAATAGAGCTTTTGATTTAATGAGTTAAGGGAACTAAATAAGATTGAATTATAGAATGAAATGGGAATAATATATCAATTAAGAAACTTGAATATAAAGGGACGATACGAATATGCAAGATTTATATGCTAAATATCTATGGAGCTATATGAAAAGATTATAATGAAATTATGAAATTGAATTAAGTAAATAGATTAAATTATTACCTAAATAAAAATACTATTAAATGATATATATTTTAGAAATACGATATAAGCTATGTAAAAGTGTTATAGGTGTTTCTATATGTTATATGAAGTATATGATCATATGTGAACAAGATATGTAAGTATGTTTACATGAATAAATGTGATTGGGTGAGAAATGATAGAAAGTATATGAAAACATGTATAGGTGAATTAGCTTTGTAATTAGGTAATATATGAAATCATAACTATGAATTATGTGATGTGAAAGTAATCTATGTGATTATATTTTATATGAATACAAGAACATGAGATATGTGACATGTGAATTATATAGAAATGATCTACGTGTAAGTGAACTATGTGACTATGTGATAATATGAAAAGAAGCTATGTGATACGTGATATGTGAAAGTGAATTACATGTTTATGTGAATATTTGAAATAAAATAAATGATAATGCCCATGTTATGTGTCATGAGAGCTAGGGGTATAGTTGGCATGCCAAGAGTCGAGGGTTCTACGCGGTCCTTCGGGATATATATATATTCTGTGGAACATGTGTGAAGTCTTGTAAGACACATACTTGATCTCTAGTATATGTATATTATTCTTAAGGAATAATATGTGGTCCTTATGGACATTATTATATGGCACTACGGTGCAATTCTAAGCGGTCATTCGGGATATATATATATATATTCTGTGGAACATGTGTGAAGTCTTGTAAGACACATACTTGATCCCTAGTATATGTATATGATTCTTAAGGAATAATATGTGGTCCTTATGGACATTATTATATGGCACTACGGTGCAATTCTACGTGGCACTTCGGTGCAATTATACGAGCTGTGGTGACAGTATTAATGCACAATCTCAATGTACTCACATACCTCTATTCTCAATAATATACATGGGCAATTGAAATACAAACTTTAAAGTGAAAGTGGTACAAGAAGGTAAGTTTCGTATGTGCATGATATGATTATATATGTTATCATGTAATAGATACATGCATATTGAAATGTCATGATCAAATATTTAGAATACATATTCATCGAATGAAATGGGTATTGATTGGAAAAATGTATGATATTATATGATAGATATGTTAATGATAATGATAGTTTTGTACAAGTATGTTTTGTTATATGAAATGTTCTATGGTTTTATTATATGTTTATATGCCTCACTAAGTCAACGACTTAGCGTGTGATTGTTTCACACGTAGGTTTCGAGAAGAGTAAAGAGCAATATGGAGCAAGACCGGTCAGTTCTCCTTACCAAATGTCAGATCAGAAAAGAGGTGAATAATACGTATTTTAATAAATAAAGTTTTAGTTGGCATGTAATCAAAAGAATATATATTGTATAAGCTCTGAATAGTTTTGTAAACGTTTTGAATAAGTTCAATGTTATAAAAGTTTTTAAATTACTCACTATTTTATATGAATAAATATTTGAAAAGACAATGTGACACTTCGGACTAGTATCCGGGTCGGATACGGGTTGGGGGTGTTACAAGTTCTTTCCTCTACCTCTTCCCTGACATCTTTGTGAGGCAGAACCAACTCTCTTAGATGGTGCAGACTCTCCAACCATTAACGGACAATCCCATATAAAATGTTCGACATCTCCGCATCGAAAACAAGCTCCGGAAGCCATCTGACATGTCCCAAAATGGTTCTTCCCACAATGCTGACACTGTCTTACTTGACCCTGATTAGATCTTCCAGCACTAGATCCCACTGACTGTGTCTGTCTAGGCCTTGCCTGACTTGCTCCCCTAGCAGATGATGCAATTGATTCTGATCTAACTTGTGATCAAAATCTTGATTCTCTTCCTCTTTTTGGTGGTGCTGAGCTGAAAGAACCACCTGTCCTCTTTGATGTCTGAACTATTGAGTCCCCAAATCTCTCATTTTGAGCCCTTTCAAGAGCCTTTGCACGATTGATCACCTCCTAAAATGATGACAAGCTTAATACTATCAGCATCTCTTTCAATCTAGGGCGTTAGCCCTCCACAAACCATTCACAAGCATATTTTTCAGTAGGCACAAGCTCAGATGCAAACCGACTCAGCTTGTTGAACTCGCATTCATACTCATATATAGAGCGGTTCATCTGTTTTAAGTTCATAAACTCCTGCTTCATTTTTTGAATAAACTGATCTCCAATATACTTATTTTTAAATTCTTCTAAGAATAAAGACCAAGTCAACTGGTCACTTGACATCCTCATGGTGACGTTCGTCTACAATATTCTCGACTGACCCCTCAGTAAAGAGACAACTCCATCTAACTTCTCCACTTCAGAGCAGTGGAGACCATCCAACATGATTTTCAAATCATTTAACCAGAGATCTGCCGCAATTGGACCTTCCTCGGCTTCTCCCTTAAATTCGGGAGCTCCCAAACTTTTCAACTCTTTTGCTACATTCATTCTTTGATTTGGTGGGGCAAGAGGTTGAAGACGCATCAGAATAACGTCCAACGTCCTGAAGAAAGTATCTTGGTCTTGTACAGGCACTCCCTGAGATGTCTGTCCTTCACCTTGCCTGGCTAGGGCAGGTGAATTATTGCTTTCAGCAGACCTATCTTCTCTCGCTTCACTTCGGGAGCTATTATGTCCGGACATCTAATAAAATAAACACATTTCTATTAGCAAAACATCATACTCATACTATACCAGATCAGAAGTTCTCACTATATGTTGGCATGTATTCCATTTAAAGACTCTATAGACTCTAGTTTATTTCTAGAATCGACTAAACCATAGCTCTTATACCATTAAATGTAACACCCTCAACCTATACCCGACCCGGATACGAGTCCAGGATGTCACATTGACTATAAAAAATAATATTATAAAAAAACGGTAAAACATTTGAACTTATATTATTAAAATAAAATAATATACATATGTTAATACAAGTTTATCAAAATACTCAGAGCATATACAACTTGACCCTTTGATTACATGCCAACATTCATTTACATAACAAAATGAACTACTGATTAAGTTGCCTATGATTTGATAGTTGCAGGAGTAATGTTGTCCAACTGCTTAACCTGTCTCGTCTACTTTCTCGAATCCTACGTGTGAAACACTCACACGCTAAGTCATCGACTTAGTGAGGCAATATAATAATAATAACAATAAGGAAATGTAATGAAAATTCCATAATAAGATGAAATGAGATAAAATCTTATACTTAACAATGCAGTTTATATCACCATGTTCCTTATCTATAAGCATATTACATTAACATTCATGAATTCGTATTAATAAGTTTATTGGCCCATGATACCATACTGAGAATCTAAGGTATGTGAGTATGGTGAGGTTGTGCACTATGTTGTCACCACAGCTCGTATAAATGCACCGAAGTGCCACGTAGAATTGCACCAAAGTGCCGCGTGGAATTGCATCGTAGTGCTATATAAGATGCCCCTAAGGACCACGTAGAAAACTCCTTAAGAATCATATACATATGCCAAGGATCAAGTACATGTCTCAAAATATATCACACATGTTCCAAGGAATACATATATATCCCGAAGGACTGTAGACCCTATACTCTTGGCATGCCAACTATACCTATAGTTCTTATCTATATAACATGGGCTTTTCTCAATCTACATAGTATATCACATAGACATATCCTTTTCCTTACCTTCATCACATAGTTCATATAACTTTGCATACATATTCATTTAAAACATGTTACACAAGTATGAATTCATATCATGCTTCACACTATGAAATGAATCATGCATCAATGTATTGAATCTAGACTTATCACAAGTCTATAACTGGATACACTACGAAAATCATGTCATGCATATGCACTCACCTATATTTCTTTGTCTTTCCCTCGATCGATCTTACTGGGCAATTGTTCTGGAACTTGTTTAGGCTCTGTATCTACATAGTAATTCATTGATACTTATCAGTATACTAATTAATATATTCTAAACTATCATTTCTTAGGCTAAAAGAAAAGTTATTTTCATCTTTTAATGAAGGTATGAATCGATGCACTCCACCATGTATCGATGCACTATCTATGCATCGGTACATAAATCCCATTCGATGTTTGTATTTTAAGGGGGTGCATCGATGCACTACTTGTGCATCGATACACTGATGGCATTCGATGTTTTTATTTTAAAGGAGTGCATCGATACACTTCATGTGCATCGATACACCTTGAACAATTTCTGAGATTTTACCCTTGATGCATCGGTACACATTGAATGTGCATCGGTACACATTGAATGTGCATCGATGCACATAGCCCAGAAATGTTATTTTTAGCACGAAATCCCTTTATAATCCCCTCAACACTACATAATTCACCTCCTTTCATATCCCTAATTTGCATACACTTACTTAAATTAATTATTATCCATTTAATACCTCTAAAACTTAAAAATCCAGTATTCTCTATAGAATTTAAGAATCTTACTCAAATTCCAACATGTTCTAATCCCTATTCTAACACTTATTATTCCTTAATTAGCTTGATGACAAGTCAAATTCCACTTCAAATTCTAATTATGAACTCTAATCCAAGATTTCACTTTTCTACTTCATTTCTTTAATTCTTCATGTACTCCTCATCTTATGGTTTTAAGATAACCTAATCTTTCCTTAAGCTTAGTTATCATCTAATGATCAATAAGCAACATTAAATTCATCCAGAATTTGATTAACAAGAAAACTCACCTTTAGCTTGGCTTCACGGTAGAGAAGAAAAATGAAGAAGAAGAGAAATCTAGAAACTCTGGTCTTCCCACTAACTTCCACGTGGGTATAAAATATCATCAACTAATATTTAATTGTTTCCCTTGTTAAAAGACTTATTTACCCCTTTAGTTCCTCATTCTTTGCTAATTGATCCTACACCAAACATTTTAATCAATTCTTTGAACTTTTCAATTTATCCAATTAGGTCACTGAATTTTTAAATCTCACAATTTAATGACTAATCCGGTATGAAGGATGTTACATATACTACCCTCCAGATATCGATACCCCGTGAATGCCTTTGTCAAATTCAAGCTTATAGTATCGATATTGTTCAACCAGTATCGATACCCCTATACCAATTATCACTTTTTTTACACTTGAAGTATCGGTACTTGATGAAGAAATATCGATACCCCTGGCCCAGAATTCACTCATATAACCCGAAAATTAACCATCACCCAGCTAAATTCTTTATTTTATTCTTCTTTCATGCCTTTAAACTTAACCACACTTACACAAATTAACTTATTTCACTTTAACTCATCATAACATCCCATATATAACTATTATACTTGAATTTAAGAATCATACCAAATAATCAACATGTTCCAAATTTAGTTCTAACACTTTGAATTTATTATTTCTATTTATGACAAGTCAAATTTAACCTCAAAACTCATTTACTAACTTCTTTCGATAATTTCATTTAACCACCCCTTATATTAAATCTTCCATAACTTCCTTATCTTTAATTTTCTATCTCCTTTTAAGTTCTCATAATCTTTCCTAATGCTCTATCAATCAAAATCATTCTTTTAATTGCATGAAAACCAGCTAAAAATCAAACTCACCTTAAACATGAAGAGCTCACGTTGAGAGTAGGAAGAAGAGTGAAGATATCTCTGGAAATCTCTCTTTTCCCCCTTTCCTAACTCCACGTGGTATTTAATATCACCATAAAGAATTTTTAATTCATTTTCTTGTCAAATGAAAATTTTATCCTTCCATCTCTCATTCTTTCCCAATTAATTCAAGCCAAAGAATTACAATTAAGTCCCTAAACTTTTTGATTTTTCTTAATTTGATCACCAAATTTAAAAAACTTCCATTTTAGTCACTAGCCCGATTTTTGGGATGTTACAAATTAATCCAACATAATCAACAACATTTAGTTCATTTTGGGTCCATAACTATAAGTGATTATGTTGGGTTTAGGATTTAAAAGTTAGATTTAACCAACTATAAGTGAACAATACTCAATTCAATTTGAAAAAAAAAATATTTTTTGACTTGAATTGATTCAAAAAAATTTGATACAAATTGACATTGAGTTGTAATTTCATAAGCTCAACTTAAAAAAAATTCAAGTTAAAATCGAATTGTAAAATATAACTCGAATATCTCAATTTTTTTATTAATTAGTAGATTAATTTTTAAGTTTGAGTCAAGTCCTTTGACTCTGTATGATATATTGTAACACCCCCGACCCGTATCCGACCCAAATACAAATCTGAAGTGTCACATTGACCTTTCAACGTTTTGACTCTTTGAAAATCTGATAATTTTAAATAATGAAAACAAATACTGAATATTTGTTTATAAACTTGATAAAACATAGTTACATGACATATCAGAGCATTTGCTATTTACACAATTATAGTGCATGCCAACAAAATTCAAATAACAAAATCTCGTACTATTCAAATTAGTATAATCTGATATTCTTCAAAGCTATGTTGTCATGCCTTTGCTTATTCTCCTTGCTCCTTTGAACCTACGTGTGAAAACACTTACACGCTAAGTCTTGGACTTAGTGAGGCATAAATGAGTATAATAAAACGCTAAAAACATTTACTTAAACATTTATTGGGAAACATTTAATACGGAAAACCATATTCATTTAAGAGAAAACATTGCATATATAAACCAATATACTTCATGAAAATATCTTATATTGTTACACATTATTCATTTTATATCAATTTGTTTTATTAGCCCAACGCATATCACTGAGAACTCAAGGTATGTGAGTACATTGAGGTTGTGCACTATAATTGCAGTCGAAACTACCGCATAAAATTTGCACCGAAGTGGCACATAGATTTGCCCTGAAGGACCGCGTAGAACCCTCGACTCTTGGCATGCCAACTATACCTCTAATTCTCATAACATATACTTTGAGCTTTTACCATTTAATTATTTCACATAGTATTATTCAATTTTTCATTTGTTCACATAAAACACATACTCATAATATTTCACATAGCATTGCCCAAGTTTATCATTTATTCACATAAATGATTTACTCATAGCATTTCTCGACTTATCATGTATTCCCATAGAACATATACTCATAGTGTTTCATATAGCATTATTCAAATTATCATATAAAATAATTTGGGTAATTCATAACCAAGATCATAATAAAAATAACATTTAATAAATCAATATAAAAAATATGTTTTTTACATAGTATTATTTTATATATTTCACAAACCATTTTATTAAAAAACATTTGAGGTTGACTCATCGCAAGTTATTCCCCAACTATATATAAAATAAGTAACACTCACATTTGCCTCAGTTAAGCCCTAAGCAACTCCTTTTCACCTTCACTCTATGTTTATACATCAATTCGTTCGACACTTGCTTTCAATCGTATCTACACAATAACATGACCACGATGAATATCGAAGCTCAATTAATGTTAACCAATTAAAATTTACATCAACCAAATAAAACACCTATTTTACAATTTCAAGCTTAATAATATTGGTACTCTCCACTCAGTACCGATACTTTCCTTCTATGGTATCGATACCTACCTTAGTATCGATACCCAAATGGCATTCTGGAATTCATATTCAATTACAGTATCGATACCATACTATTGGTATCGATATCCCTAGTATCAATATTACTCCTTCAGTGTCGATGTTTCATCCAATTCATATGGTATCGATATTATTCTTCTAATACCGATACTCTTTCCCATATTTCACTTATTTTACTTCGAAATTAACCCAAAATTCACCTAAATTTCATACTTCTAACTCCTTTCATGTCCTTAAACTCATTTACACTTATTTCAACAAACTTACCTCAATTAAAATCCCTTTGGCATCTAAAATTTTCCATAAAACACTTAAAACCAAAAATCATACCCAATCTTCAACATTGTTCCCAATCCTTTCTAACACTCCAAACATCTTATTCATACCTTTGACAAGTCAAATACACCTTTAAAATCTAATTACTAATCAAATTTCATCAATTCTCTTAAAAACCCATTTTACTAAATTACCATTAATTCATAAATCTTATAGTTTCTAATTATACTTAAGTTTTCCTTAAGCTTCTATACCAACCAAATATTCAAAACCAAACCAAAATTCAAGAAACTATCAACTTTAAAAATAACTTACCTTGGCAATGGAGTCAAAGTAGAAAGGAAGAAGAATATAACTCTCTAGACTTTTATTTTCCTTATTCTCTTATTCCTCACATGCTTAAATAATCCTTAAAAATGAATTTTAAATTCATTTCATGCCAAAAGACCACTTTTCCCTTTCATTCTTCAATCTTTAAAAATAGGTCATAGACAAAAATTTCTAAATCAGTCCTTGAACTTTTCAATTTATCAAAATTTGACCGCTAAATTTTAAATCCTTACACTTTAGTCACTGGCCCGATGTTTGGGGTATTACATATATGTATATCACATATGGAAAAAATATGAAGAAATATATGTATTGTATATGGTTAAAAAACTATTTAAATTAGAACCAAATAATATTGTAGTATTATAAATATTTATAATTAAATTTAAATAGAAACTCGAAAATTCAATTCAATTTGACTTGATTTAAATTTTATAAACTCAAATCGAAAAAATTTCGAGTAAACAATTTTATAAACTGAACTGAATTAGAATCAAATAATATTATAATATGATACATATTTATAATTAAATTTAAACAGAAACTTGAAAATTCAATTCGACTTGATTTAAATTTTATAAACTTAAATCGAAAAAATTTAGAGTCAACTATTTTATAAATTGAATTGAGTATTTAGGTCTAACATAAACCTAAACCCTAAACCCAACATAATCACTTATTGTTCACTTATAGTTTGTTAAATTTTTTCAAAACAATTATGTTTTGATGGTGTAGGGTTATTGCTTCAAGTTCAGTTTGTTATGGCAAATTTTGAGAATGAATTATGGAGTTGGGGTTGGGTATGTAATTGAAGTATTTTGGAATTTGAGGTTTAGAATATAATTGAAGTATTTTGGATTTTGGGGTTTAAAATATAATTGATGATTGTGTTGCAAGTTTTAAAAGTTGGGGGACCTAAATTCAAGCGACTGAAAATTTCAATGATCATTTATATAATTTACCCTAACAACAGTGAAACTACCGTTACGTCAAGGACCATATTGCAAATGAACTAAATGTTTGGTGACTGTATTGTAAGCTTTAAAAGTTGGGGGACTTAAATGCAAGTATCTAAAAAGTTCAGTGACCATTTATATACTTTATCCTAAAAATTAAGCCTTGGGCTCCACTGATCTTGTCTATATTATTTATTCTTAATTAAAAATATAGTAATAAAATTAATTTTATATCAATAAAAACCTAACGAATAATATTTGAAGTGAAAGAGAATGTTGTTTTCTTTAAATGATTTAAGTATGAGTATTTACGTCTATAAGATGTGTGTTGCCAATAATGTAAAAAGAGTTCAAATAAATATTATTTTATAATCATTACATATTATTAAAAATGGATTAAAATGAATGAATGTTTGATCTATAAAAATATATATATAATTTAAAAATATTATTTAAATCAAACGCATTCTCGAAAAGCGACTAGTTCACAAAATAGTTATCGCCGACGATGATGTTATTAAAAAAGAATTCCCAAATTTAATTTGAAAGGATTCTTCTAGCAACCAACAATACTTTTCCCCAAAATGATGAGAATTTCTTAACTAATACACAATTCTCCTAAAAGGATAATATCTCATTACCAACAATAATTTCCTCTTGAAATAATAAGAGTTTCTAAAATAATGCACAATTCTGACAAATTTGATCCATATTAACGCTGAGTTCAATGTTGTTGGTACAAGTCGGCTAATATTGCTTGGTTCTAAGAGCTTATTGGATTAAGTGGTTTTACACATATTTATTCAGTATTTTACGGGAAAGTTTTGCCGTACGAAAACCTTAATATACGGTTAAAGAAAGACGTTACCAAAATATTTTTTTAACATTTCTAGTAAAAAATTACTTAAAATATTAATTTTTTACCTAAAAAATTAATGTTTTTTAACATTTCTGGTAAAATGCCTAATATTAACATTTCCGATAAAAAAAAATAATGTTTTAGTTAGCACTTTACCAGATATGTTAACAAACCCGATAAAACGCCCAAGAACATTTCCGATAAAAAAAATAATGTTCTAGATAATTTTTTACCGAAAATGTTAAAAAAATAATATTTTCAGTAACGTCTCTTTTCTTAGCAGTATATTAGATTACCGCACGTGAGACTTTCCTTATTTTATGTTTGTGCACAATTTGTAGATTTGAGTTGTCACTCATATTATGCTCCATGTACAAATTCCCGTTTGGCGTGCTTGTAAAATTCTAGTCTACACTCTACCCCCTTTCTTCTCTTTCTTTCTCATACCTCAACAAGATAAATAAAGCTGATTAAGGAAAAGGCAATAACATTGTAATTAAAGTTAACAGCCCTTAAGCAGGAAATATAACACCTAAACTCTTACAAAAATAGCAGAAAACAGGAACAAAGCCCAGTCTCTCTCTCTCTCTCTCTCTCTCTCTCTCTCTCGCTACTAACAGACTAGAAAAATTAAGATAGTGTAACAGAAATAATTGTTTTTATTTTTATTTTCATTTGAATATTAGAAGTTAAACGCATTAAGCACTGCAATTCTTTAAGTTCAATTCTTAAAAGTAAGCTCACATGGAATTCTACAAATTCAGTCCTTAAAGTTCCTCCTTGCCAAAATAAAACAAGTGGCAAATAATGCTTCAATCAAGGGAATTTAGAATACAGAGTGTTCAAAAAAATGGATAAGAATCATTGGAACCATAATAAAAGACGCATTGAGCAACCAAGAACAAAGAGACGCAGCGAACAACCAAAAATAAAAACGAATTTGGCTGGTAATCAACATGCACAACCACCTCTTTGTTCTGTCTCGGTCACAGCCTCTGGGATGCCCTGGAAATATCTGCAATCATACACAAATGAGATGTCAGTTATAAAGAGAAACATAAATTGCATAGCCTCCCCGTCAATCTTAAAATGTTAAAACCATCTACACAAGAAATAGGTAGACACATAGACCCAGTAATTTTTTAAGGTGAAAGTGGAAGAAAAAACTGTTCATTCTGCATAATTCTAGAAACACCATAGACCCAGTATTTGTTAATGTCGGAGAAAGATGATGTTTCCAAGGATATACCATTAACGTAGTCCAAACTATAAAAAGTCGTGTTGAAATGTTTCTGTTTTTCGTTTTCGAGTGTTGATGACATATTCCTTCGAAACATCGTCCTCTTGCCTAACAGTTATAATGTCCCAAAAGCTAATGATCATAGCTGTGCAGTATAAATGCAAGGCAAGATGATAATTATCTCGAAATCTGCGGTTATTGATGAAACAGTGCATTTTTTCAACAATTCCATGTCAGAACAACACTAATGTAATTGGAAAAATTCACTATTTGCTACAACCAGGGAATATAGTTCAAGATAAACACACTTACATGTCCTGCTCTCGCTCATTTGCTAGAGCAGTTTTGGCAATACAAAGGAATGCTGCATCAACATTGATATCTTCTTTTGCTGATGTTTCAAAGTAAGGCATGTTTCCTTTTGAAGCACACCAGTCTTTTGCTTTCTTCTCCGAGACCTACATGACTCAAAACATCACCTTTTAGGCTGAGGTGTGAGGACAAAAGAAAGTTAGGAAGTGCATATATCATATAACCTTACCACTCGACTATTACCGCCATCTATATCTATCTTGTTTCCAAGCAATGTAAAGGGAAACGTCCCGGGGTCAGTTGGATTTGCCTGGCAATGAAAATGAAAACATAAACCATATCAACATTCAAAACAAATGGATATCACTTTTTCAAAGAAATTAATATACAATTTAGAGAAATGAAAACCATAAAAATAAGAGTAAGCAACCTCAGAAATTGGCTGCTAGGAAAGATCATGCACATTGGAACGTCAGCAGGTTACATATGTTTCGTAACCCATTCCTAACTAGACAAGCATTAACGTAATGCAACTAGGCAAAGGTAAAAAATCACACTCCATGATAGTGCATTCCTTAAATGTGCTGTTACATTACTCATAACTACTAAGATGCTCTTTTTGATCCGTTTACTTAAACCCATATTGCTCCTTTAAACCAGCCTTGACTAGATAACTAACGAATTCTTGGGAAAATGCATCTATGACCAAGAAAAAAAATTGGGCAAAAAAGTAGACCAAAATCAGGAGATTGGTATGCACATTTGAGGTTATATCTTTCACTCCTGTGGCCAAATGTAATTGTTCAACATATTTCAAAATAAATTTGTAATACTGTGTGTTTTATTCCTGTTAGCAAAGTGAAAAAAATGAATGACCATATTATGGTCATGTATTTGAGATTAATAGTTCAGCTCATCAAAGCAAGACCGATACCTCTCTGTTCATTGAAAGGGAGACTAAAATCTCCGGACTTGTTATAGAGATATCAAGATTTCTTTAGGGTTTTGATTGAGACATTCTGCTTAGGGTTTATTATTCCATACGTCCCTTTAAATAAGGTCCAATCTTAGTTGGGAAACCTATTCTACAAATGGCATTAATTAATTGAAATAAAATTGCGATCATAAATAATAAGAAAAGAAACAAAATAGCAACATGAGCCTTAATTACAGATGCGAAATTAATGGCCTTTCCTAACATAGATTCGGCCCATAACAGACCATGAAATCAAGAAAAATGAAGACAAGTTGACAAGGAGAAGGACAAAACCGGTTATGATACCAGATCTTTCTCTGTATACCTTAAAGAGAGTGTATTTATATACACATCTACTGAAACTAAAGAATCAAATAAAATCAAGCTATCTATAGTCAGCCTTATAACTGGGTAAACCAAATATTTACTTACAATATTTACAACAAAAACAGCAGGTAAGAGGGAATATTCCAAAACAATTCATGAGTCCAACCACAATCTGCCAAAACTAGGCTGAATAATGTACTTGAACTTATGCAACCATTGGTCATTCCACTGTCAATATCATAAACACTTGAAAGCAGACACTCCTAACCAGAAGTATCACATGTGTTTCTTCTTCCATTAGACACACAAAGGAAACAAAACTTTGGTCAAGGTCACTCAATAAAACACCAACTTGCAAGAAGATTTACATAATGTAATTCATCTCAAGTGCGCCTCATATAAGTAATCATTAACTTTTTCTCTGAAATAATTTTATCAAAAAATTATCTTCATTATAACAGATTGGCTTGAAAATGTGTTGATTGGGAAAGTTCCCTAAAGCGGCTTCAAACCCTTACTGAATTCACTAGCCATGCTTATCACAAACTTAAGGAAAACTGGTGAACATCAGTGTTGTCCAGGTGCAGCGCTAGACAATAAAAGTGTATCACCATTTTAGGAGAGGCACATTTGATAAAGTGTACGCTTGGTGCCACGTGTATTTGCAAGGCAATAGTTGCCAAATAAAAAGGCTACTTGACTCTGAAGCTCCTGCATTTCTTTTATTTTCTTTCATTAATTGTACATTTAATAGTAAAAATGATACAACATCGGTTATAAAACCGGCCAGTTTCTTAAGTCTATCAATTCAAAAGAAATGATGACGTGCCTGTAAAGCTAAATTATAACTTATTTAATGTGGTTGGTGAATTACTTCATATGATGTTATCAAAAGCTGTGGAAATTGGCCTATTTCAAGGGTTTTTGTTTGGCAAAAACCAAAACAACTTCACTTTGTCTCATCTTCAGTTCGCAGACGACCTTATTATTTTTTGTGGAGCTTCCATTACTCAGATAAAGAATGTGAAACGAGTTTTGAGGATTTATAGCTTAATGACGGGACTTCAACTTCATTTAGCTAAAAGCAAACTTTTTGGCATTAATGTGGAGGACGATATCATGGAAGATTGGGCTTCAGCTATTGGATGTTCTATTGGTTCCTTTTCGTCTGTTTACTTGGGACTTCCGTTAGGGGCTAAAAGAAATTGTGAGAAATTGTGGGAGCCGGTTCTTGATAACTTCCACAAGAAATTAGCGGGGTGGAAAGCTTCCTCCTTGTCATTGGCAGGTAGATTGGTGCTTATTAAGTCGATTTTGTCTTCTTTACCTGTCTTCTTTCTATCTTTATTCAGGGTGCCTTCTACTATATGCAAGAAGTTAAATTCTTTGATGGCGGCTTTTTTATGGGGTGATGGGGTTGAGAAGAAGAAAAGGCACTGGGTAAGTTGGGATAAGATTTGCAATCCTTTGAGTTGTGAAGGTTTGGGAGTTGCCGACTTGAGATATTCTAATCGAGCCTTGTTGGGAAAGTGGGTGTGGAAGTTTGCTAATGAGAAAAATTCCATGTGGAAGAGTTTCATATGTTCCAAACACGATGTTAGTTGTAATTCCATGGATATTACCAAGGTCTTCTCCCACAAGGACTCTTGGATTTGGAGGGGAATTGTTAATAACTTCACCAAAGATGATTTTGTTGGAGGTTGCCTTAGAGCCCATGCGAAGTTACAGGTAGGGAATGGTAAATCGATCTCTTTTTGGAATGATACTTGGTTAGGGGATTTTCCTTTGAAAATCCTTTTCCCTAGGATATTTGCTATTTCTACAATTCAACGGGGCATGGTTGCTGATTTTGGGAGCTTCGATTCGAATGGATGGGAGTGGAATATTAAAACGAGGAGGAATATCTGTGATTGGGAAGTGGTTCAGTTGGTGGAGCTTTTGGATAGACCCAAAGACATTAAATTAACCGAATCTTTGGAGGATTGTTTGTTATGGAATGGAGTGGGGGAGGAGCTGTTTTCGGTTAAAGCTTGTAGGAAGTCTTTTTCCTATTCTAATGAAGATTCATTCCTGTGGAACAAATATGTTTGGATGGGTTTAGTTCCTCCTAGAGTTGAGGCTTTCCTAATAAAAAAGTATCGGAGAGTGGAATTGAAGAAACTGGGGGTTCCCTTAGGGGATGATATTCTTTGCCCTCTCTGCAACCACTGTGAAGAATCTGTTCAACATCTTTTTATTTCCTGTCAAGTTTCGTGGGAATTGTGGAACAAAATTATCGGCTTTTGGGGTATTTCGTTAGTTTTACCTTCCGATCCTCCCTCCCTTCTTAGCTCTTGGATAGATTTGATGCATTATTCTACCATGTGGAAGTTCATTCCAGCGGCAGTCCTTTGCTCTTTATGGAAATTTAGAAATGAAATCATCTTTGATGGTGGAAAGCTGGACAGATTCACTTTGTTTTTCACGGTTCGGCTCAGGTTAGCGAAATGGTTTCTAGCAAAGTTTCCTAATGACTATATTCAGGTGGATTCGTTAATTGGTGATCCTTCATTGGCAGACAATTTTTCTGTTATTAATGATTTGAACATGCCGGTGGTTTGTTGGAGTCCTCCTCCAACTGATTTTTATAAAATGAATGTGTATGGAGCTGTTTGTACTGTTGGGAGAATTGTTGGAATTGGGGGTATTCTCAGAGACTGGAATCAGACAAAGCTATGTCTTTTTCAGAAAATGTTGGTCCTACTCCTATCATCTTAGCAGAGTTGAAAGCCATCAAGAAAGGAATAGACATCTGTCTCTTCAGAATGGGAATCGAAGGGAAGACTAATTGTAGAATCTGATTGTAAACTAGCAGTGGAATGGTTGAAAGATCAAGCCACTGTCCCTTCTTTTCTTTCTAATTTAGTTAAGGAGATAGCATCTACAATTTCTGTGTATGAGATTTTTGTGAGGTGGATTCCGAGGTGCTGTAATTGCGAGGTTGATAAGCTAGCAAAGGAGGGGATTGGGTGATGGTAATTGCTGTTTCAGCGAGTTGGGGAGTTCAGCAGTTAGGATTTTTAGCAGTGTTTAAGTTTTATGTATCTCGTAGGACTATTTTTAAGTCTTATGTAATTCTTTTGCAAGCAATAAAGTCTGGCGCTCTTTTCCTCCTTCTGCTAGTTGGTTCTTTTACCCTACGGTAAAGGACCTCTAAGAGGGAGATTTTTAATGAGACCATCTATTCCTATAAAAAAAATAGCTAACCTATCTATATGTCTAGTAACTAATAAATAAGACTAAAATAATAAAATAAACAAGACCTTCATAACCTCCACCATAGGTTTCAACTTAAAACAGTTCTCCAAGAGAACTTCCAAATTTAAGTAATCCTCTAAATGCCTTTCATGAAAACCAGAATCTTCGGTCCTAATTCCACCTGTGCATTTAACTCCGGAAAATGCACCAACCGCTCCCCCAATCCACCTTGTATTACACAATTTGCAAGTCCAACGTTATGAAAGAGGTTTTCTTCCTCACCATAAGCAGATTCATGGCAAAGAGTACCTTTCGATGTGTCAAATAGGTTGTTGGCATCTTCTGGAATCTCCACCAGGGCTACCACCGGTTCCTATCATAGCCTAACATTAATGGCACACAACAATCAACCGCTCATCATAACACAACCAATTATGTTTCTTACTATAAACCCTAGGATTCAGTTGGCCTTTGATACTAAAATTGTAGGAATTATAGAGATATAATTTGTTATGATTTGATATAATTCCTTTAGTTAAGGGATTCTGTACATATATACAATCCCTTATTTTAAGGGATCACATCCTAGGAATAGTATCTTTCCTTTCTTAAGTGTTTCCTACTTTAGAGAGATAATTTGTATATAAAGATGTAATCTGTCCTGTTGAAAATAATATGAAAATACAGAGAATTACTCTGATTTCTACATGGTATCAGATTAGGTTACGGTTTCTTTCCAACCTAGACGATGTCCACAACTTCTTCTCCTACTCCGAAGATCACTTCGAATCCAGAAAATTTTTCTGGTTCTACTGCTCAATCAAAAGGTAATCTGGTCATGAAAGAACCAGAAGGTAAACCTCATGCTACAGTTTTTTTCTCCTCCCAGTTGACCCCTAATTGGATCCTCAATTCTGGTGCTACGGATCATAAGACTGGTAATAAGGATTTGTTTTGCAATTTTTTTTCCAAACTTTGGTAAAACTGTCAAAACGACTGATGGTTCCTTATGAAAAATAGAAGGACATTGCATTGTTATTCTCAATGACCAGATTGTACTTAACCCTTTCGTACCAAATCTTGCTTGCATCTCGTTTCCGTTAGAAAACTTTCCACCGACTTGCACTGCTCTGCAATTTTTAATGATATTGATTATACTTTGCAGGAACTGAACTCGAAGAAGATGATTGGTAAGGCCAGCTTGCAGAATGGTCTCTATATTCTTCCTTCCTCTACTAAAATCGAAATCTCGAAATCTTTCACCACTTTAGAAAAAGTTGATAATGTTATGTTATGGCACTATCGTTTAGGCCATCCTAGTTTCCACTATCTTACAAAAGTTTTTCCTGCTCTATTCATTCATAAAAGGTCAAATTCTTTTTCTTGCAAAATTTACTCTCTTGCCAAACATACTAAATCAACGTATTCTTCTACATATAAGCCTTCTCACCCTTTTGCTTTGATCCACAGTGATATTTGGGGCCATTCTCGGGTGAAGAATGCTGGTAATTGTAAGTGGTTTATCACTTTCATTGATGATAACAGTAGGATAACTTGGACTTATTTGCTAAAAGATAAATCTGAAACTGCTAGTGTTTTTACCCAATTTTATAACATGGTTTTCACTCAATTTGGGTCTAAAATTCAGCTCTTTAAATCTGATAATGGCAGTGAATTTTTTGCTAAGTCTTTGGGTGCATTTTTCAAGGAAAAGAGCATAGTTCATATTAGTTCTTGTGTTGACACCCCATAACAAAATGGCATTGCCGAAAGAAAAAATAGACAACTCCTTGAAGTTACTCGTTCTCTTTTATTTACCACTAATGTTCCAAAATATTTGTGGGGGGAGCCTTATTAATTGCCACATATTTAATCAATCGAATGTCTAATAAGGTTTTACAATTTCAAACACCTCAACCTATATTTTTGCAATACTTTCCCCATTTTAAACCTATCTCCTCCATTCTTCCACTTAAATATTTGGATGTACTGTTTTTATCCAAAACATTGCTCCTAATAAGTCCAAATTAGATCCTAAATCATTAAAGTGTGTACTGGTTGTGTATTATTCACTTAAGAAGGGTTATAAATGCTATCATCCTCCTTCTAAACGATTTTTTACCACTATAGATATAACATTTTATGAGAAGGATCCCTATTTTACTCGGGCTGAAATTCAGAGGGAGACATGGAAGGATTTTCAGTCACATCAGGTATCTCCACCTACTCTTCATTCTCAACCTTCAGAATTGCCACCAATTTTGTCTTTACCTACAGATTTGTCACCTGTAACTACTCCCATTGATTCACCTGTAGTACCTATCACTATTTCACCCACACCTACTTTAAACACCCTTTCTGAAAACACGCTTACTCCCATTCAAAATCTTCCACAAACATCACCAATCAAACAACTTCGTGTCTATACAAGGAAAAGAAAACATATTCCTGAGGCTGTTTTGAAATCTGATGCTTGACGAGAATTGGATTTGGGTCCAGCTGCCGAAATAGAAGAAGAAATCAATAAGTCTACTTCCCCTACTCTAGATGACTTCCCTATTGCTATTAGAAAAGGGGTTAGACAGTGCACCAAGCATCCTATTGAAAAATTTGCTGGTTATAATTCATTGATGCCGCCTTTTCAAGCATTTACAGCAACTTGGAAAACAGGTTCCCACAAGCATAGCTGAAGCTCTAAAGGATTCAAAATGGAGAAGGGCTATTGAAGAGGAAATTTGTGCACTAGAGAAAAATGCTGCTTGGACCATTACGGACCTTCCTCAAGGAAAAAAAGTTGTTTGTTGCAAATGGATCTTTGCTGTAAAGTATAACTCAAATAGTAGTATTCAATGATACAAAGCTAGACTAGAGGCCATAGGCTTTACGCAAATATATGGTGTTGAAGGAAGTAACAAAGTGTGCAAGCTCAAAAAGTCTCTATACGGATTAAAACAATCACCCAGAGCTTGGTTCGAGAGGTTCACTAAAGTCATTACGAAAAACGGCTACAAGCAGTCTCTCGTTGATTATACTCTTTTCATCAAGGTAACTTCTACAAATAACAAAGTTATCCTTATTATGTACGTGGACGACATAATTCTTACCGGAGATGATGAAGAAGAGATTTGCAATTTGAAGAAGTTGTTAAATGAGGAATTCGAAACCAAGGACTTGGGAAAACTAAGGTATTTCCTAGGAATGGAGGTGGCAATATCAAAAGAAGGATTTGTAATCAACCAAAGAAAATATGTACTTGATTTACTCAAAGAAATTGGTTTTCTTGGTTGTAAGCCCATAGATACACCAATGGAGGCAAGCTTGAAATTTAGCAAAGAAGATGGGTCCTTAGTAGACAAAGAGAAATTTCAAAGATTAGTTGGGAAACTAATTTATTTATCCCTGACAAGGCTAGATATAGCCTTTCCAGTAAATGTGATAAGTCAACACATGACTAATCCTACTGAAAAGCATATGGCAGCAGCAAATAGAATTCTCAAGTACTTGAAGAAAACTCCAGGACACAGCTTAATGTTTAAGAAGACACAAGACAGAACTGTTAAAATTTTTACAGACTCTAATTGGGCCAGAGACCTTACTGAAAGGAGATCCACTAGTAGCTACTGCACATTTGTTTGGGGTAACCTTACAACTTGGAGAAGTAAGAAACAATCTGTCGTTTCAAGAAGTAGTGCTGAAACTGAATTCAGAGCACTAGCATTGGGAATATGCGAAGGAATTTGGCTACTTAAACTACTGAAAGAACTTGGCACTAATCAAGAGAATCACTTTGAAGTCTTGTGTGATAATCAATCTGCTATTCAAATTGCCAAGAACCCAGTTCAACATGATCGGACAAAGCATGTTGAGATTGATAGGCATTTTATAGCTGATCAAGTTAACAAAAAGACAGTCACACTTTCATACATTCCTTCAGAAGAACAAGTTGCAGACATTCTTACTAAGGCTTTGTCAAAGCCTGTTTTCAATAAATTCCTATTCAAGTTGGGATTATACAATGTATATTCTCTAGCTTGAGGGGGAGTGTAGGAATTATAGAGATATGATTTGTTATGATTTGATATCATTCCTTTAGTTAAGGGATTCTTTACATATATACAATCCCTTATTTTAAGGGATCACATCCTATTAGTATCTTTCCTTTCTCAAGTGTTTCCTACTTTAGAGAGATAATTTGTATATAAAGATGTAATCTGTCCTATTGAAAATAATATGAAAATACACAGAATTACTCTGATTTCTACAAAAATTGGTGTGGCTTTGGGAGAAAATAACAACAAATTGAGAGAACTTAGGCTGAAAACGAGTAAGGTAGAAGTTGGACCCTACACAAATTGAGAAAACTCTAGTTGTGAAGTCTAGAAAAAAAAATTCATAGGAAATAATGATGCGGCTGTATAGCTATTTTCCAGCTTATTATATAGGGCTACAAATAAACCCTAAAGATCAACTTATATTCCTAACGATATGTCTATATCTAGTAATTAATAAATAAGACTAAACTAATAAAATAACATAACACTAAATTAGCAAAATAATAGTAGCTCCCATGTAAATTTAACAACTTTGGACCCTACACAAATCAAGTATATTGGCCAAAGAAATAAGAGGTTGCATAGTGGACTACTCTTTTGAGTTTATCAATAGAAGTATATATATTAAGCTTAGTTTGTATGTATTCACATACACAAACAAGTATATATAGTGGCCAAAGAAATAAGAGGTTGCATAGTGACCAGTATTTTGCGCCTAACCCCACATGCAGTGTAAGGGATCTATCGCATCAAATGCATGTTGCGCCCTTGACAACAGTAGTAATAAGGATAAATATCTTGGGTTATACTTCTTTCTAGTCTCTCAAGATATATATGACTAAACAACAGATGCTATTTAAGTAGATATAGACATATGGTTAGGAAAAACAACATTGAAGAAGTATTCCCATAAAGTAGGCTACTGTTAACATGAGCACATAAAATTGAAGAAGTTATTCCAATAAAGTTGAACCAATTCAAACTCAAACACAATTTTAGTTTTGAATAAACAAAAACCTAGTAGACAATAATATGTGGTATCGATTTGTAAACAACATTGAAGAAGTTATTCCCATAAAGTAGGCTACTGTTAACATGAGCACATAAAATTGAAGAAGTTATTCCAATAAAGTAAATGAACCAATTCAAACTCAAACACAATTTTAGTTTTGAATAAACAAAAACCTAGTAGACAATAATATGTGGTATCGATTTGAACAAGGCATGTGCATGCTGGGGAGATGGACGGGAGAGTGTTTAAAAGAAAATAAACAAAAGTTTTGATGGATTATTTATAACTTGCAACAATGCAAGATAAATTGCATTTCCTTATTCAGCCAGGTTGGGAAGGTTTTAAGGTTAGTTGGAGACTAAGTTCTATATATAATGCATTGCTAGCCAACATCCCTTGAGGAAAAGAATATATTTCTACTAAGAAGATTTATCATGGCAGGGGTAAATAAAAGCAGTTTAACATGCATAACATATTATTTGACATTTTTACAACTAAGCTGAAGTTAAAGAGGCATAAAAACAACTTAAAGTGGAACATATCATACAATAGGACAAATAAAACATTGTTCACTGAACAACTAATACGGACACGAAAAATGAAAGAACAGAGGAAGGGGCAAAGGAAACCTGTTTAAGAAACTCCTCGTGCCAATTATCAAGCGTATCAAATGATTTCATAACATTAACATCGTAAACTAGCACACAGCAATCGGCACCCCTATAGAAGGCGACTCCGAGACTCTGAAATCGCTCCTGTCCTGCAGTATCCCATATCTATCCAATGCAATTCACACCACACCACCACACACCGCAAAAAGAAAAGCATAAACATGCCTTCCATGACAACTTTAAAATTAAGCTATAAAGAACATAGATCCAGAATGAAAAAAAAAACTACCTGCAGAGTGACAAGGCGATCATCAATCTGGAGTTCCTTGGTGACAAAATCAGCACCAATTGTTGCTTTATATTGCTGACTAAACTTCTTATGAACATATCTTAATTCAAGCAGTTAATTCTAACAAGAATGAACCTTTAAATATCAATAAACAACCTAGGAATGAGCTGAGATTATTCAAATAAAAAAATAAAAACAATGAAATCAACTTAACCCGTAATACAAATTTTAATATTCAAAAAACAACCCCAAAAATGAACAACAAATTTACACATAAATAAGAAGATTCAAATTCAATTACTGTTGAAAGGATACTGATTCATCAACGACGTCTTGCCCACCCTGGCATTTACAATAACCCATCGATTATACAAATAATACATATTAATGATTAGTAAAACCCTACAAACTGAAATTAAAATTGAAAACGAACATACCCGCTGTCGCCCAGAACAATGACCTTGAGCAAGGTTCGTCTTCGCGTTGACATGGCGGTAAAATTAAGGAAAAATTTTCAATTTTGATTGATTGATTTACGTTATATATATATATATAAACCTTTATTGTTTTTTACACTTTTTAAAATTGTTTTGCCCTTCTGTGTGCTTTGCTTTACAGTACTTAAATGTAAAGAAATTCCTCTTTCCTTCTTTTACTCTTCAGTCTTTTCTGTACTGTATGCTTCTTTATTATTAAACAAGAAAAAGAGTTCTACTTTGCTGTTCTTTCTGAAAAAGACAAATTTTTTATATAAAAATTAGCTATATTTTATTGAATGTAATTATTTAAAAAAATAAATAAATAAAATAGGGAATGGCGGTGCCGTAGGTCGATTGCGTGAAGGAGGTGAGTGGTGAGCTAGGTGTGTCGGTCTACAGGTATTTTGAGGAGTTGTTCCAAATTTTTTATTTATTTTTCTCTTTATTTTAATCAATATTTAATATATATATATATATATATATATATTTAAAAATCCTAATGACTTATTAATATTCTAATTCTTATTAAATTGGCCCATGTGTTTTTTTAATAACATATGAGATGTATACGAATTATTTTGTCTAAAATTTTAAATGGAATTTACTTTGTTTAATTCTTAAAAAGTTAATTATATAATATATGTTTAAATATGATCTTCGTTTTAAATTATATAATAAACTTTAAAATATTCTACATCAATTATTAAATATTTAATATTATTTTATTTTAATTATTTCTTTGATATACTGTTAATTTATTGATTTTAAAGTTTTCAAGAACATATTATATTTTTATAAAATTAATATGTTTTTGAAGGTAACGAGAATTCAATAATGTGACTTTATTAAAAATTAATATAATTTCTAAGATATTAATATTTTTTATAAGATTATATATTCAATTTTAATGACCTTAAAAAATATATTAATTTTTAAATTAATTAAATTAAAGACATGTTAACGCAAATTTTTAAATTAATTAAATTAAAGACATGTTAACGCAAATTTTTAAAAGTCGTCTTATTTTTCTCTCAAATTTTACACCACACTCCCCATTATTTTCTTCGTTGTTTGGTTGGTGACAACATTGATTTTGATGTTGACTGTAAATCATTTATATCTATTATTTTTCTTTAACTTTTTCATATCGCATATTTGTTTTCCTTTGCTTTTTTTTAGTTTTTAATAACTATGTTTTTAAGGTACACTTATCTATTTATTTTGGTATGTTTTCGATCTTCTTTATCAACCTTTTGACTATTTTGTTCGCTAATTTTCTAAGGGTTGAATTTGAAGTCATCAAATGATCAAGATGACACTTTTTTGTTATCTCGTTGATCTTTCATGTTTTTTAATTTTAAATTGGATTTGAATACATAATTTGCATTCAGAGATAGTTTTCTGAATATATCTTATTCTGAGTTACGATTGACGATAGTCTTTCAGTAGTTCGATCCTTTATTGTGGTTTGTTTATTTATGCATTTATATATATTTTTATTCATATTATGTTTGAGTTTTTTGAATTTGTTTTTAATTTTTTATTGTATAATATTTATATGATCTCAAGTTTCTAATTTATTGTTTCAATGATTATAATAAATATGTATAGTTTAAGTTTATATTTATAAATTTTTATTATAATTTTATATATTTCTTATATTTTAATAAAATTAGTTATTTCTATTTACATTAAAATAGACGTTAACAAAAAGATCTACATAAAATTATGTTAATAATTTAATTATCAATATAAAATATTTTAAAATTAATTTTAAATAAAAACCATAATTTAAAGTTAAATAACTCGCTTAAAAACGCGATAAAATAACATCTCAAACAACCAAATTCGCATATTCCGCAATGCCGTCGCCCAAGTTTAACACACTTGCAATGTCTAATTTAAAATATCGTCATTGACTTAAGTTGTTTTGACTTTAATTATTTTAATTAACCATTTTTATAACAATATAAATATTAAAAAAATGTTCCTTTCATTTTTATAAAAAATATTTTTAAATAAAAAATTATTTCCTAACGGTTAGAAGTCTAAATAATAATTTATAGGCTTAATATAAAAAATGTATAGATTATACATTCTATCTCATTTAAGTGTCTAATTTTTTTTGTTCAATTTAGGTGTCTAACGTTTTCATTTCTCGATCGTAACAAACATTAAAAAGATTTCGTCAACCATTAAGAATGCAACACTTGATCACCTTTATAATTTTTTTAAAATTTTTATATTTTTTAATTATTATTATTATTATTCAAAAAATTCCAAAAAAAACTCTAAAATCTCAAAATCTTTATTCCCAAAGTATTTAACCCACCCGCCGACCATCCACACTCGCTGCCACCCCACCGGTGACCTACACATTGGTTGCTTCTTACCCACCGGTGACCTACACATTGGTTGCTTCTTACCCATTCACAGGCTGTCATCAATTGTAGTTTCAAAATCTAAAATCCTTAAATCCAAACCATAAATCCCTAAATTCCAACACTCATCCATCTCAATCGGTGGACGGGTGGTCGACAGGTTATGGTCTGTGGGTGAGTCAATGGACACTGACGATAATGGCGGTTAGCGCCATAATTGAAACTCGTAGGATATTTTATGAAAAATAAGAAAAGTTAGAGTTTTTTTGAAAATTTATGAATTTTAATTTTTAAAAAATCAAGTCACGTGTCAAATATTGATTGGTTGATTTATTTTTAACAATTTTTTTAATGGTTGTTACAATGTAGGTACCTAAATAATAACGTTAGAAACATTAAACATCTAAATTGATAAAAAAAGCAACACTTAAATAAAAAAGAGAGATAATTTCGATACTTATTTTTATATTAAATCAAATTTATAAATCAAATAGTAATAAAAATATTTTAAAAAGCCCATTACTACAGTGGGCCAATTTGACACCGATTTCACGTCATGTTTTCTGTTTGAAATTTGTCTTCATCATTTGAGTGACGTAAAATTCCACATTAAAAAATATTTTTTTAATTTTTTTCTCTAAATTACATGTCACAGTTTGTTCATGCATTGGTTCACCAAAAATCCATGTTACTCATATGTAACGACAATGAATAATATATAAGACAAAAAGATAATTAGTATACCAAAACTAATCATTCTTTTCCCGAAATGTCATATTATCCGATAAAGTATAATTGAGATATTAAATTGATAAAAAAATTAAATACCACGTATGATTGAATGATTAAATTAACAAAACAAATTATCGAAAAACCATAATATTAGATAAGATATAATCAAAAGATCAAATTATTATTTAACTCTATTTTTAATTAATGTGTGTAACATAATAAGAAAACTTCATTAATTTATCAAGTGATATCAGTAATTAAAAGAAATATTATTTTTCTATAAATTCTAGATTCAAACAGCTGTATCTGTAAGATGTTTATACGTTATCAATTTATTAAGAAAATTCTAACATATACTACTTCATAATTACTCTAAATTGTTAAAAAAAACTCTACAATGTCTATTTAAGCAACCCCATTGCACGGGGATTAATTTTATAGTATGTTAGGTTTGAGATGAGAGAACGTGTCACACACGATGTACAAAAATCATATTAAAATTATTAAGTTTAATAATTTTGCGGTATATATATATATAAAGGTGAATAATAAGATTTTATATTATAGGTTAAAAACTGTATTAAAAAATTAGAGGAATAAAACTATAAAATTTTATAGAGTATAAAATTAGGTTGTCAATAATAAATTCAAAATATAGTTAAATTATATGAAAATTTAATTTTTTTTAAAAGATACAATCGCAGTTAATATCTTCCTTGATCTATCAATGTATTTGTCAATAATTTTTTAAAATATACATGTTGTCGTAACCGTTCTTCGGGTGGGTTCGGAATCGAGTTTCGACTTAATTCTGATGTGTTAGAGCCGCCATCGACCATTTAAAATTAGGTTGATCGGACACCTTAACTTACCATTTATTTGATCTGTGTTTTTCCAAAGATTAATTAGATTCGGGAGTCGATTACAGTCAGAGAAGGATTAGCACCCTTGTATCTCCCTTTCGGTACCAATTTAATTTCTCGGTTGTCTTAATTGTGAAAATTAAAAGTTAAATTAAATTTAAAAGTTCGATCCAAATTACTTACCTTTGACGAATTCAAAATGGTCCTAAAAAAAGATCAAATTAATGTTAGGTAATAAAATAAAATAAATAAAATAAAATAAAAAAGAACAAATAAAAATTTGATAAAAAAGGAAATGCAAGAAATTTAAATTAAAGGATTATATTAGAAGGAATTAAAAAAATACGAGGATCAAATTGAAGTTAATTGAATGCTGCAAGGAGAAAAATCAAAGGTTAGGGGGTTAAATTGAAAAAAATATAAAAAATAAATAGGGACTAAATCAAATTAATTCAAAATTATAGGGCAAATTTACAACAGGTGACCAAAGTGAACTGAGTATCAAAATATTATGGACTACATAAATAATTAAATTATTTTTTATTTACAAACCGATCCCCCTATAAATAGCCCAAAATTAACAAAAAAACATTTATCCCCTTATTTCATAAAAAAACTCTCATCACTTCGCAAAAACCTCTCAACTATTCCCAACCGGCCACCCTTTTGGTCCTAGACAACCGTCGCTACCTCGCCACTCCAACTACTACCCCCGGTGGCCGAAAGACCTAAAAATAACCCCAAACGTTTCCCCTTCATGTCCCTAACCTAAAATCGACCCCCAAACGTCCGAAAAATACCCTTATCAAAGTAGATCTAAAGAGAACATGTTGGTTCTTTACCTTCTGTTTGACGACGACGAACGACCTTCCATCTTTCCAAACCGAGATCGACGCTCAACCTTGGTGCCTTTTGTGTTTTTTGGCATTTTCCCTTGCTGTTTGCTCGAAGACTTTGGCTATGGTGTTTTGTTATTTTAGTTTTTTGCTTTGCCGAATATTGCTTTATTTTTTGCCTTGATTTTTCATTTATGTTTCTTATTGATTGCTCGTATATTTGCTGTGTCGTTTCTATGTGGTTGCATTGGTATTTATATAGTCTCTGGTGGGGTTGTTTCTGATCGTTTCGTGGTTGCTTTCCCCCGTTTCCTTATTTACTCAGGTTTTATGACGGTTGTTGTTGGCAGAGAGTTTTAGGGATGGTTCAGTCTCAAATCGTTCCTGATTTTGCAGGTATTTGAGAAATCGAAAATCTCAGCTGGTTGGTCACTGAAAACTGGCCCGAAATTCTTGGGTGAATGCTTCTTGCGCGTGGTTCTCATATCTAACACCCATAACCCGTATAATTATACCTATACAGATTATAGTTGTCACCCGTATAAAAAAACATTTCAAAATTCAAAAGCTATTTAAAATTTATTTTCTTAAAATAGTAAACAATATTATAAAAATACCATGTCATATAAATCATGTTTCGTTGTACCAATTTAATTCAAAAGATTTATTTTATATGAATAGTGAATAGTGCCGCGTGAACAGTTACAGTGAACAGTTACAGTAACTGCAAA
The DNA here is from genome assembly GCF_006381635.1 of Hibiscus syriacus. Lineage (NCBI taxonomy): Eukaryota > Viridiplantae > Streptophyta > Magnoliopsida > Malvales > Malvaceae > Hibiscus > Hibiscus syriacus. The sequence continues at coordinate 2,408,361 of NW_024062765.1, forward strand.
AATATATATTAGTTCATAAAATTCCATTTTTCTTGTTTCCAATTTTTTTTTCAACAAAGCAAATAAAACATAATAATTACATGCCACTAATTAAGTCTACATTACATTTTAGGATGTCTTATTGATAAAGAAATATACTTCTTGATGCTTGATGTTGCCTTGAACTCTCTATTCTTCTACGGGCTTTTTACCTACGCGTGAAAATCATCACATGCTAAGTATATACTTAGTGAGGCAATTAAAATAATAAATAGTGCAATAAAATTCATGCATGAATTTAGATTCAAATCCAATGCCATAAAACCATGCTATTAGCATATTCATAATTTTACCATGATCAAAATACAATAACTGAATATAAAAATATTCTTTCCAAAATACTTGCCATTCATTCCAATAACTCGTAAGCTTATTTGCAAAACTTACCATTTATTAACCAATAAACCATAAACCATAGACAATAGCCCAATATACAACCCTCAGGACCCTGGGTACACGAGTCAAATATAAGCACCGTAGTGTTATCCCGAATATGACACATAAGGTCGTGCCCACCATCTGTACTAGGTATCCTTAACTGCAGTCCCGAATATGACACATAAGGTCGTGCCCACCATATACACTAGGTATCCTTTAGTGTATTCCCGAATATACACCTGCTGCTGGACTCTATGGCATGCCAACTATACCCTGTCCCTCAATAACTGACTTGTGCATACAGTCTATTTTATTTGATCCATCCATGGCAAAGTATATTATCAAAATTTAACATTGGGCATTTTATACCCGAAATAATATTCATGGTAAAATATCACATTTTCCAAACTCAATGCATTATAATTTCAATCTCTGACATATCAATGTCATGTCAATTTACAAAAATATGATATAATATCATGCTGATAAAACAAGGTCGACTTATCGCAAGTCTTCCTGATGATGTATAAACCATCCATATATAATTTCATGCATGTATTGCACTCACCTTGCACTTTATAATTTTCCAAAATAAGCCTCACTATTGTCCACAATAACCCTTTTCTTTTATACTTGAATCGTTTTGAACACCGAGTAAATCACAATCAGTACAAAATATAGATTCATACTTATATATGTTACTATTGTACTAACATAAATATATATAACCAAAATATATTCCATAATCATGCTTCAAACTATTCACCACCAAATACTTTAACATTATTAATTCTTTTTAGTATTGGAACCAACTTTTCCAATTTACTCAAAATGGTCCTTCACCATTTTATCACCTAAATCTTTAGTACCAAAAATTCCAGTATAGCACATCAATTATATAACACTTACACAACAATCCCTCCATTTTCCAAAATTTACGAATTGATCTCCAACTTTTCAAAACTTACATAATGATCCCCAATTTTCCTAAGGCTTGTATAATACTTCCTTCATCATTTCTAACTCATATATAATTTTTCCATAATTTTTCTCACTCAAACAAATCCATGGTCAAAACTCATAGAACAAATTCTCAAAAGATCAAACATGTTCTAATCATCACACATGCTTGAATATGAATCTACTACCTCACAAACATCAAAATCCATCATCAATTTCATGATCCCTTTTTATGAACACAAACTCTTAAATTTAGGATCTTTGAACACCAACAAGATTACCATGCCATATTGGTACCAAAAGATAGAGTTTTTCACATACAACAATTTTCTATTTACAACTTACACAAAATCCCAAACAAATTGCTTGAAAACGGAGTTGGAATTTTCTCATACCTTTGGAGAAACCCACGGCTGATTTGGGAGAAGAAGATGAACAAATGCAATGATATGTTGGGTGCATATCATAATATTTTACATTATAATCCACTTAAATGAATATAATATTTACTTAATTGGGATAAGACCAATTTACCCTTAATGAATCTTCTTATTTACCATAAAACCATGACAACTCATCCTTATCATAATTCAAAGTCAAAGATGAAATATTTTGACTTTAAATTTTCGAATTTTCCCATGAAATTTCAAAACTTGCATTTTAGTCACTAAATTCCACTGTTTCGATTAAATCTGAAAATTTCCATATTTTCAGACCAAATTTATATGATTCCAAAATATTAAAATAATATTTCCAACTATTTATAACATCTTTCAAATTTTTGTAAGATTCCAATTAAATCTGAAATTACCGATTCCTTACTAGTTTTAACCATTTCTAATTTTTCTTTACCAAATTCCAAATTCCAAATATAATTCCATAAAACCCCACTCTCAAGAGTAAACTATCTATTTATGAAATAAAATTCTTTTCAAGAACTTTACCACTTAATTTCCTAAAATTTCTTCCAAGTTTTATACTTTGACCATCAAACTTTCCAAAGTTACATTTTGGTCACTAACCAAAATTTAGGGTATTACATCATGCGTCCTCTCGTGCGACACCAATGCTAGGGTCCAAACCCTAGCTTCCTTCGATCTGGTCGTTGATCCTTGTCCTGATCTAACGGCTGTTATGTATGCGACACCCTTTCTTGATATGAAACCCTAGTTTGATTCAGGCTGATTCAGGCCTCTCCTCTTAACCGAGTTTATTGGGTCAGGCTACCCCGTTGGGCTTCCTCATACCTTTGCTGGACTTGGACCTTTGGACTCTTTTTATTGGACCAAACTTGGACCTAAAGCAGTAAATAAATATTAATAGAAAAATAATAATAAGCTTAATATATATTTAAAAATCTATATATTATATTTTTAAAATCACATAATATGTTTTGAAAATTATATAACAATATGTTTTTAAAAACTAGACTATATATTTTCAAAAACTCCATAGCTTCCTCCTCTATTATGGGCTCGTTTGTTGTTGGTTCATCTTTTTTGAATGGTTCAAGCATTCTAGGCTTTTGGGAATAGTACTTTTCAACATAATGCCCCACTTCGTTAACATCTTCTTTCAAAGAGCTCACATGACATTCATACTTCCAATGCACTTGTTTGTTGTCTTTGTAAAGAAAAGGTCTTGGTGCCACTATCACCACCTTTGTCGGTGCGTTATCCGCCATATTTGACTTAGGGGTGATTATCAAAGGGCGGCCCATGCCATACCTTTTGTCAGATGAATCTCCAGTCGCATAATCATCAGCTTCCGGAGTGTCATTGTTTTCCTCATAGAATTCCAACTCATTCCTGTCCATCATGAGCTGAATCAAAGCTTTAAATTCAAAACACTCGTGTCCCTCTTCATTGTGATAATATTAAATATTACTACATTCATATTCCGATGTACTAGAATATGGCGCAAGAAATCATTCTTTTATCATTTGTCTCCATACCAAAGCTAGAGGAAACTTTACTTTAGAAACACTTATCTTGACCCTCTTGCCTCTCTCATCTATGATTGCATTAACCCCGCTTTCTTGGTGGTTAAGCAGAGAGTTCTGCACAACGTTAGGTGTTTCTGAGTTGTTGAAATGAATCCAGTTGCGTATCATTTTAATGATCATCTTAAAGGTGAAGTAGTTTTCAATAGCATGCCCCGGGACACCACCATGATACTCACAATGTGCATTTTCATCATACCACTTGGGGTATGGGGGCTTTAGTGGTCCTATTGGGTATGGTGACACCACATATGTGTCAAAAAACTGTTGGTAAAGTTCCTTGTATATCATGGGAATCAGATCGAAATGTTTATTTTCTCTATTTGGTTTCTTCACGTCTTGTCTAGGAGTACCTGACGATACAACTACAGTTGGTTTTGACTTAGAGATCGCAACACTTTTGTTGGAATTAAAAGTGTTGATGTTTTTGATCTCTCATTCTGTCTTCTTCATGGGAGACCTTCTGCTTGACTCACCTCCCTCTATCTTACCTTATATTGTGGTTATTTCCACCATTTCTCTGGCCATAACAAGATCACAAAAGTTCCCTAATGTAATTGGAACCAGTACCCGAAGAAAGGAGCATTCAAAGTGTGTATGAAGAACTTCCTTGTTTCTTTCTCATCCAAAGGTGGATGAACTTACATAACTAAATCCCTCCATCGCTGTGCATATTGCCTGAAACGCTCGTTGTGATTCTTCTCTATACTTTGTAACATGACACGATATGGTCTCATGTCATTTACATGCTTGTATTACTCCAAGAATGCATCGGCGAGATCTTTTCATGTTCTGATGTTTGAACGGTTCAACTGATTGTACCATCGGATGGCTGAACCTGCCAGGCTCTCTTAGAAGCAGTGGATCAGGAACTGGTCGTTTCCCATATACCCAGTTATCTTTCGACAGAACATTGTAATGTGGGCTGAAGGAAAACTATTCCCTTCAAACTTCTCAAAATTTGGGACTTTAAACTTCGGAGGAATAATCAAATCCGGGACCAGACTTAATTCCAAAGTGTTAACTCCATAATAATTGTCTTATTCTCTGTCTGTCTTCATTTGATCTTGTAACCGCTTGATCTTCTTCTACATCTTATTTTCTTTATCTTCCTCATCAAAATCCGGAATACGATAACCATCCGGGTTATTCTGGGGGTTGGTTACAGAGGTATGTGCTTTTGTAGTAAATGAAAGTTGTGTCTTTGTAACAGATGAAGATTGTACTTTTGTAACATATGACTCTCCTTGAAGTCCTGGAAGGATTCCAGGTGAGATAACCAGCTGCGGGGTAGGTGGTACAGTCACCCCTTCAGATGCCCCATCCCTAAGAGCACTCATTAGATTTAAGCAAGTGGATTGGCCAAGTGGATTTTAGCTTCCATATTCTTCTTCTTTGAACGAGTATTGTGAGGATAAAGTGTGTCCAGTGCTTGATGAGGTGTGTCTAGTATTTGTTCCTTTGTTTGATGAGACTTTTTCTATTAGTTAATGTGAATATAAATAAATAAAAAGATGAATGAAAATGAAAAATATATAGAAATGCATGATGCATGATTTTTTTAGGTATTGAACCAAAACATGTCTGTTATTATAAATAATCTTTATTGGGACAAAAGTGTTATTTCTAAGAGGCCTAAAAACAACTCAAAAGTACATTCTAGCTAGGTCTTCTAGACCCCGAATAACTTCTAATAGGTTAACAAGTCTTCTTCCTTCATCTGTCACTGATTGAATACCCTGTCGAGCCACTCCAGTTTCTCTCGCCAAACCATGCAAGTGGCGTGCCGTTTTCTGTACCTGCTCTAAAAGTCTTGAATGACTACATCTCTAACTTTCACCCTTTGCTGACCTGATCCCAACGAAAACGCCACTGAAGTCCTCCATCAAAAGGAACTATCTGAAGCTCACTTGCCTGCTTCTTGAATTTGCCTACAATGACCTCCAACTTAGCTATTGTAACATCCTCAACACCAGGTTAGAGACTAGATTGAAAAATTTCAGAAATTGGTGATTAAAGTAGGATAATTGAATAGTTCAATGACTTATTGGAAATATTTTATGAAGGTTGTTTAGTAATTATTGAATAAATTAAAGGGTAAAATGGTCATTTGACAAGTAAGATTTTTTTTATTTTCCATTATAAGATAAGATAACTACGTGGAAGATGAGAGATTTCTCCAGAGTTCTCTTCTTTTCCTCTTTTCTTCTTCTTCTTCTCGTGAAGCCATAAGCAAAGGTAAGATCTCTTGTTGGTTGATATTTAGCTGAATGTAAGATTGGGTTTTGATCATTAGATGATAATTAAGCTTAAGGAAAGCTTAATTTGTCTTAAAACCATAAGATAAAGGAGTCAAGAGAGATTAAAGATTAGAAGTTTTTAAAGGAAATCTTGAATGAGAGTTGATAAGTTAAATTGGAAGTTAAATTTGACTTGTCATCAAGCTAATTAGGAAGTATGAGGTGTTAGAATTAAATTTAGAACATGTTGGAAATTTAGTGTGAATCTTGAATGCCATGTAAAGGATAGAATTTTGAGTTTAAAGAAGTGATTATGGAGTAGAAATGGGTTTAAGCATGTGTATATAAGTTATGGATATGTAAAAGGTCGAAATATGAGGTATTTGCGAGAAATTGAGTGAATTTTCAAGCTTAAAACATGATTTCTGGGCTATAGGTATCGGTACCCATTCAACAGGTACCGATACCCTCTAATACGAGAAAATTTTAGAATGTCATAGGGGTACCGATACCCCCTTGAACGAAAAATTACAGAATGTCATGAGGGTACCGATACCCCCAGTAGGGTGTCGATACCCCCTAAAGGAAAAATGTGAATATTGGTTTATTAAGTTCGTTTAAGCTGTTAGTATCGAATTACAAGGTGTAGGTATCTAATAATTGCCTTAAAATGTATAATTATATAGATACAGAGCCTAAACGAGTTCTGGAACCATTGATAAGTAAGATCGATTAGGGGGAATAGATAAGAGATCAATATTGAATAGTGAGGCCAGGTGAGTGCATACTTTTGGTATCTTGTGTTAATAGAAATATGACTCGCGATGAGTCTATTTCCTATAGTATAATGCATGAAGTCATGAACATGAGCATGGTTTGATATGATTACATGTACTATATGTTAATAGGCTTTGTGTGTGATACATGATTTATGAAAATATTATTATATATTAATGGGAAAACATAAAATAAGTTACGTAATGATATGCTCATAAAAGAAAAGCCATGTAAGTATATGCTATTTACAGAATAATTAAGCCAAGGTTTATTGTGATACATAAGAATGAAATGTAAGCTACACATAAGTGATAAGTCATGAAGATATGTGATTATAAGAAGATTCAAGAGAACCAAATATAAATCGGAAGATAATAAATTAAGTGACTCTAGGAAAATAATAATATATATAAATTAGGGGACATGAACATAATGATGATACACCTATATGATAAGCACTATAGGAAGTGTGATGTACTTAAAGGAAATTATGATATAGGAATTATCGAATGAAGAACTATAAAATCCCTATGAGAAAGATTATAGGTGTTTTATGAAACTGAATTAAATAAATAGATTAAACTAGTATTTAAATATTGTGAGATAAGTGATATAAGTCATATGTTATTGAAAAGGTTAGTGTAATAAATCATATAAATTGAAAAAAAGGGAAATGAGATAAGATAAGTAGCAATTACCTATAAGATTCAAATAAGATTATATGAATATGTAGCGTAAACTATATAAGGAAGACTTAGATATTATACGATTTAAACATGAAATGAACATAAGATATAGTCATGTGAAATTGTTATGTGATATGAGTATATGAATATGTTAGATAAGTAATATGAGAAGGTTGATATGTTAAATGAAACTATGATCTAAAACTATTAGATTTTTATATGATATGAAGTATAATACCAAGGTACTTGAAATCATATGAGGATGTTATAAGAATTAGAAATATAAATTATATGGCATTAATGTATCAATTATAGTAAAAGAAGTACAAGATGTTGTAATAAATTATAGAAAGTGGTGTAATGAAATTATATGAATAAGTGAAAGAGTAAAATAAGTTAATCAACATTGACCTAAATTATATTATGAATTAGTCATATAAGAATATAATATAAAATATGCGATAAGAATCTATGTGATATGACCTATGAAATCATATGAAATATTATATGAGTATGTGATTATATGAAAAAGAATACAATTATATGTGATAAGCTCTGTGATATGTGAATCATATGAAAATGTTCTACATGTAAGTGAACCATGTGTCTATACGTATATGTGATATGTGATTTATATGATAGTGAGCTATGTGAAAGAACTATGAGACTACGTGCATATGTGAATGTGTGATAACATAAATATTAATGCCCATGTTATGTGACATGAGAGCTAGAGGTATAGTTGGCATGCCAAGAGTCGAGGGTCTACGCGGTCCTTCGGGACATATATGTATTCTTTGGAACATGTGTGAGGTCTTTTGAGACATATACTTGATCCTTGGCATATGTATATGATTCTTAAGGAATTTTCTACGTGGTCCTTAGGGACAACTTATATGACACTTCGATGCATTTCTACGTGGCACTACGGTGCAATTCTATGTGGCATTTTGGTGCATTTATACGAGTTGTGGTGACAGCATTAGTGCATAACCTCAATAAACTCACATATCTATAGTTCTCACAGTGTACATGGGATAATCAAGAGATAATAACAAATACACTATATGTGATATGTATGTTTGGTAATGTTCAGTGTGTTACAGAAATCCAATGATAATACGTTTGTTAATTGGTATAGTTATATATGTGCTATATGATGTGTATGCATGGTGAGTAAAGGGTCATATGATCAAAGAAATCAAGGATAATGATAAGAATTATAATAAAGGTAAAAAATTGATATGCATATGTATGTAGTTATGTTTGATACATAATGCATTCCATAGTTTATTAAGTTTACATGAAGTATGCATAATAGCAAATAGAAATGATATGTTATAGTAAATTTAATTATGCCTCACTAAGTCATAGACTTAGCGTGTGATTGTTTCACACGTAGGTTACAGAAGTGATAAGAGAATCTAAGAGGAGCAAGACAGGTCAGCATCTTTCTTACAACGTTTCAGATCAGAAAAGAAATGTTTGATATGTATTTGATTCTTTTAGATATAGTTGGCATGTAATATAAACGATTTGAATAGTATATGCTCTGATAAGTTTGTAAACTTTTATGATGAAATAATATGAAGTTTTCTTTAATGGGAAATTTTCATTATTTTGAACAAGTAAAGGTTTTAAAAGTTGATGTAACACCTCAGAATCGGATCCGGGTCGAATACGGGTTAGGGGTGTTACAGCTATAGTTATACCATTTGTTCTTGCTGCTTTTGAATGGAACTTTCCAGATCAGTTACCTTGGTTTTCAATTGTTTGTTCTGGTGTTGGCTTTCTAACAAACGTCTTTGGGAATTCTTTAACCGCTCTTTCAATGTCTCTCTTTCATCTTGTTCCTCGAACTTTCTTTTAAGTTGTTAGCTTCACATTTCCAGTACTCGGAAGACCTTTTTAAGCTGGAATTGCTCTGGACTTGTTCTTGATACCCTTTTCTCAAAACTTTCAACTAAAAGAAAACTTTCTTCTGTTCCTTTTTCAGCCTATCTATTCGATCCTTTTGAGTATCAACATCTAACTTCCATTGGAATTTTTCAACTTTGAGTTCCCTTAGTCTTTGTTTAAGCTCTTCTTTTTCAGCTTCAAATTCCTTCTTTGATATCTCTAATTCATAGGGAACTAGTTTAAGATGCTCTTACATGGTCTGAGTATCTTCATGATCTGATATGGGAACAATGTCATTATTCTTTAGCTTCCTACATTCTATATAATGTGAAGTAAGCATATCTTTAGCAGCTACGAATCAGTACGAAATATCTTCTTCCATGACTCAGCTACATCTTTGACATTCTTCTTGTAGTTGTCCTCATGGTATGCAAACTCGGATCCATTTATCTCATGTGTAACTGGGACAAACTAACATGGCCCATACTACTGAAAGGCTAAAAGCGAAGAATAACCAACTCTCCCCACAATCCAAGTAATATTATTACTCTTGAATCTCCACAATGAAAAAAGGATGTCACTATGAGTCAGTCAAGAGGCTCTCCATACGATGTCCTTATCTTGAAGGTATATGAATACCTTTACCATTTCTCATTCGAAATGCATTCTCGCCACTTTTGTGTAAGGAATTCCTCCAAAGGAGAGTAAGCGGTATTGAATCGACGGTAAGAAATCACATCGGTCTTCCAGAAATGACTATGGATTCAAACCTGAAGAAGCTTTGTCCACACTATAAATTGTCATCCACCAGTCATTCTGCAATGATATTTTGAACGAAAAAGTTTCAACTAGGATTGCTGACGTATGGTTCACTTTCTTAGGCAGTTGTTCGAACAATTCCACTATAACTGCCTCAATGTATCCAAAAGTTTTTGGGAAGATAACAAAACCATAGATACCTAGTGCGAAAAAGGTCAATTACCTTCTATTCATCAGGATGATTCTTCATTAATTACTTGATGTGAGCCCAAGCAATTCTTTCTCCTTTGCCTTTATGCTAAATCTGGTCAGTTACCCACTTTTCATCAACCCCTGCAACCTTTGCCAATCCATTCTTGAAAGGTTGACTTTTGATATATTTGGTGTAGACTCGATCCATTATGATTACTTCACAATGTAATAGGGTAGTGTACTCCTCAATTGTGGGCACCATGTCTTCTTGGTTGAATGTAAAGCAGTTGTACCCCAGATTTCATAATTGTACTGAGGCTTGAATTAGGGGTTTATCTATCTTGATATAGAGTAGATGTGTGATATCACCATACCGTTGGAAGAATCTCTGTTTCTTGTCATTTTTTCAGCTATCACAAATGCTTCGTAACTCTAGAATATTGTTTTGTTTGAGGTTGATAGAAGCATAACCAACCATATCTGACACATAATTACCTTGCAGACTATCCTCTTTTCCTTATGACTCTTCTCTGACCATAGCCAGACCTCTACATTTTCTACCTCTTGCATTACAACCCCTTTGTCCATTAATGCATACTATTTGAGTTTTAACAAACACTTTTTGCAGATCAACACCTCTTTAAATGATGCAAATGATAAGAAAAGAAGAAATAAAAATAAAATGAAACAAGTTAGTAAGATACAAATAGTAATCAAAATAATAATAAAAATAAAAAATTCCTATCCCACATGATATTTACCCCACATGCTCTTTATTCCTATCTGGACATGATCTCTATCCCGCATGTTAATTTTTGAACAAATCATAACCGCATATATTTCTAGTTCACATGCTTTGAACATAAAATAAAGCAGGAAATAGCTCGATCAACCTAGGTTTTGAAATGGAGTTTTGGGGTGGGCTCTAATTCCTTGCAGCATCTTGATTTAGGTTCTAAAAAAATATACCCGAGTTCTCCTTGCTGGTGTCCCCTTGGGCTTGCCAGTCCCTCAGTCCTAAGCCCATTACAAGCTTATGTGGACTAAGTTAAACTCGAGAAGACACATTCCCTTATGTCCGTATGGAGAATCACACGAAGACATAAGGTATATGAATCCCGAAGGTTACTTTCTAGGCCTGTACGAAGAATAAATTCCCATGAAGGCGTCGCTTTAACTTCCACTTAAAAATGGTTTGGAGATTAGAAATAGAGCCTGAGATGAATGATTTTTTTTAAAAAAGCTGAAATCATTAAAAAACATCAGTACACCTATTTATTTGAAAAACAAAAAATTAGAGATAAATAACAAGGATCGAAAGGATAAATTAATAATTTAAACTTACAATTTTGCTTAAGAAGACAACCAAAAATTAATTTTGGCCTGACTCACTTACCTATCCTCAACGGAGTCGCCAAGTTGTCGTAACCGTCCTTCGGGTGGGCCCAGAATCAAGTTTCGACTTAATTTTGATGTGTTAGAGCCGCCACAAACCATTTAAAATTGGGTTGATCGGACACCTTAACTTACCAGTTATTTGATTTACGTTTTTCCAAAGATTAATTAGATTCGAGAGTCGATTACAGCCAAGGAATGATTAACACCCCTGTACTGCCCTTTCGGTATCAATTTAATTTCTCGGTTGTCTTAATTGCGAAAATTAAAAGTTAAATTAAATTTAGAAGTTTGATCCGAAATACTTATCTTTGACGAATTCAAAATGGTCCTAAAAAAGATCAAATTAATGTTAGATAATAAAATAAAATAAATCAAAAAATCAAAAAGAACATTTAATATCCCAAAATTGGGGTTAGTGACTAAAATAGAATTTTTAGAAACTTTGTGCTCAGTTTTAAAATAAGTTAAAAGTTTAAGGACTTAAATAGGAAAATTTAGTGTTATATTAAATAGTAAATGTGGAAATTTTGAAGGGTATAATAGTAATTTCATAAGAAAGATTTTTATTTCTCCTTTATATAGGAGATGTCACGTGGAAATGGAGGAAAGAAAATAAAAAAGTCTAGAGACTTTGGTTCAACCTTCTTCTTCTTCTCTTCTCGTAAGCTCCATGGCAAAGGTAAATTGGTTCCAAGTTGATTAATTCTTTTGTTTTAAAGTTAGTTTTGATTCTTAGAGTGATGGAAAAGATTAAGGAAAGCTTAAGATGTATTAAAACTCAAAGATTATCAAGTTATGAGAGATTGAAAATAAGAGGTTTCAAATTGAAATCTTGGAAAAGAGTTAGTAATTGAAGTTGGAGGTTAAATTTGACTTGTCAAATGGTTGGTTAAGAAGTTAGAGGTGATAGAATTGAATTAAGAACGCATGGAAAATTTGATGAAATTCTTTGATTCAAGATTTATGGTGAATTATGAGGGATAGTGAAGTGTTATAATGTTATAAGAAGGTTTACATATGTATAGATAAGTTTTATGGTATAAGGAGGGGTTAATAAGTAGATTTTGAGGACAAAGTAAGAATATTTGGGCTCAAAATGGAATTTTTGGGTTGTGTGCATCGATGCATCTTCAATGTGTATCGATGCACTCTCAAATAAATGAACATCGAATGCAATTAGTGCATCGATGCATAAGGAGTGCATCGATACACCCCCTTAAAATGAAAACATTGAAGGTGATTTGTGTATCGATGCATGGGTAGTGCATCGATGCACATGTTAAAGAATGCATCGATACACTGTAGAATTCATCGATGCACTTCAAGGGGAAAATAGAATTATACCTTTCTTTTGGTCTAATAAATGATAGATTAGAATACATCAATTGAATACTGATATGTATCAATGTATGATTATATAGATATAGAGCACGAACAAGTTCCAGAATGATTATCAAGTTAAGATTCAATTGAAAGAGAGGAAAATCATAAAAGTGATTGGAACGTAGTGAGGCCAAGGTGAGTGCATACTAGTGACCTGTAGTGTTTAATAGAAATAAGACTTGCGATGAGTCTATTTCCTAGAGTAATATGCATGAAGTCATGAACATGATTATGTGTTTGTTATGATTATATGTGTTATATGTGATTATATGTATTACATTAATTGTATGTATGCATGACTAAAGATTTTGATATGCTTTGTATATGCTATGGAAGAACATGAAATAAGTTATTATAAAGACATAAAGAATGAAGTGAACATGTGATATAAGCTATATGTTAATGAATCATTGATATATATATATGTGTGTGTGTGTGTGTGTGTGTGTGTGTGTGTGTGTGTGTGTGTGTGTGTGTGTGTGTGTGTGAACAAAAGATAACCAAGTATAAGTCATATTATATGGTATAAGTGATTACATGAGAAAGGTTAAGAGACTCTATGAGGATAGTATAAATTTGAGGGCATAAACATAAGTAATGATACATAAGTTATATAGGGAAGAGTTATATACTTAAAGGAAACTACGGGTTATAAGTTATAAAGTGGAGAATTACAAAACTTTATGAAAGAGTATTATAGAAGTCATGGAAATTGAACTAAATAAATAGATAAAACTAGTATATAGATGATTTATGTGAGTGAAAGGGGAAGTGGGATAAGATAAGTAGAAACTATGTATAGGATAGAATGAGACTATTTGAACTGGTAGTATAAACTTTATAAAGGAAGACTTAGATAAACTCAGTATATGATACAATTATAGAGCATTACTATACAAATTATATTAAAGAGTATATATATGAGTATATGAGTAAGTTTATAGGTTAATGATAGGACATATAAGATTATATAAATGTATGATAATATGGAAAGTGAACTAATTTTAATGATGTTGAACCCTATGAGTAGAAGTTATGTTATTATAAGTAACATGATTACATGGTCACAAGATATGATACGTGACACGAGATATATGAAAGAGAAAGTATATGTCATATGAAATATTATATGACTATGTGATTATATGAAAAAGAATACAATTATATGTGATAAGCTCTGTGATATATGAATCATATGAAAATGTTTTACGTGTAAGTGAACCATGTGTTTATATGTATATGTGATATGTGATATATGATTTATATGATAATGAGCTATGTGAAAGAACTATGTGACTATGTGTATATGTGAATGTATGCTAACATAAATATTAATGCCCATGTTATGTGACATTAGAGCTAGAGGTATAGTTGGCATGCCAAGAGTCGAGGGTCTACGCGATCCTTCGGTGCATTTCTACGTGGCACTTCGGTGCATTTATACGAGCTTTGGTGACAGCATTAGTGCACAACCTCTATATACTCACATATCTATAGTTCTCACATGTGTACATAGGCTAATAAAGAGATAATTGTGAAAACAATGTATGTAATATGTGTGATATGGGTGATTGCATCTGTTACATGATATACATGAATATATGTTGATGTATATGTGAATGAGTATAAATGACTTAGATGATGATATAAGAATTTGCTATAAGATATAAAATATGAACGTAAGAGATCATATGAACAAGAAATAAGAGATATGAAGTATAATGGTATAAGAGTATGATAAAAATATAAATGATGACATGTATGTGCACAAGTATGTTATTGTTATATGGAAAAAGTATATGAGTTGTATGATTTGATAATATAAAACAGTCATGCATGATTAGTGGATATGAATTTCATTAGATGTGTTTTTTTATGCCTCACTAAGTCATTTACTTAGCGTGTGAGTGTTTCACACGCAGGTTACAGAAAGTGAATATAGAAGCTGAGAGGAGCAAGACATGTCAGTTCTCCTTACCGAAGGTCATATCAGAAGAAAGGTGAATAATATGTATTTTAATATATAAAGTTCTAGTTGGCATGTATTCAAATAATATATTGTATAAGCTTTGAATAGTTCTGTAAATGTTTTGAATAAGTTATATGTTATAAAAATTTTAAATTACTCACTATTTTATACAAGTAAATATTTTTGAAAAGTTAATGTGACACCTCAGACTTGGATCCGAGTCGGATACGGGTTGGGGGTGTTACAGAACATATAAAAATTTGAGAAAAAAGAAATACAAGAAATTTAAATTAAAGAATTATATTAGAAGGAATTAAAAAAATACGAGTATCAAATCGAAGTTAATTGAATGCTACAAGGAGAAAAATCAAAAGTTAGGGGGTTAAATTGCAAAAAATATAAAAAATAAATAGGGATTAAATCGAATTAATTCAAAATTATAGGGTAAATTTACAATATGTGACCAAAGTGAACTGCACATCAAAATATTAGGGACTATGGAAATAATTAAATTATTTGTTATTTACAAACTATTCCCCCTATAAATAGCCCAAAATTAAAAAAAAACATTTATCCCCTCATTTAATAAAAAAAACTCTCCTCACCTCTCAAAAACCTCTCAACTCTTCCTAACTAGCCACCCCTCCGGTCCTAGACAACCGCCGCTACCTCACCACTCTGGCAATCGCCCTCGGTGGCCGGAAGACCTAAAACCACCCTAAACGCTTCCCCTTCACGTCCCTAACTCGAAACCGACCCAAAACGTTAGAAAAATACCCCTATCAAAGTAGATCTAAAGAGAACCTTTTGGTTTTTTACCTTTTATTCGACGGTGACAAACGACCTTCCTCTTTTCCAAACCGAGACCGACGCTTAAACTTGGTGCCTTTTGTGTTTTTTGGCCTTTTTTCTTGCTGTTTGCTCGAAAACTTTGGCTTTGCTGTTTGGTTATTTTTGTTTTTTGCCTTGATTTTTCGTTTATATTTCTTCTTGGTTGCTCGTATATTTTTTGTGTCGTTCCTCTGTGGTTGTTGTGGTATTTATATAGCCCCCAGTCGGGGTTGTTTCCCCTATTTCCCGATTTATTCGGGCTTTGTGGCAGTTGTTGTTGGCAGAGAGTTTTGGGAATGGTCCAGTCCTGAATAGTTCCTGATTTTGTTGGTATTTGAGATCCAGAAAATCCCGGCCGGTTGGTCATCGAAAACTGGCCTAGGATTCTCGGGTGAATGCTTCTTGCGCGTGGTTCTCACGCGCCCTCTCGTGCGGTGCCAATACTAGGGTCCAAACCCTAGCTTTCTTCGATTTGGGCCGTTGATCCTTGTCCTGATCTAAGACTATGATGTGTGCGGCGCCCTTCCTTGATATAAACCCCTAGTTTGATTCGGGCTGCGTCAGGCCCTCTCCTCCTAATCGGGTTTGCTGGGTCAGGCTACCCGGTTGGGCTTCCTCATACCTATAAGTAAATAAAAATTAATATTATAATAATAATAAGCTTAATATATATTTAAAAAACTATATATTATATTTTCAAAATCATATAATATGTTTTCAAAATTATATAACAATATGTTTTTAAAAACTATACTATATATTTTCAAAAACTATATATTATATGTTTTTTTTTAAAAACTATATAATATGTTTTCAAAAACTATATATATTTTCAAAAATTATATATATATTATATATTTTTGAAATTATTATGTATAATATCATATATGCTATACAATGTAATAAAGATCCAGACGAAAATAAGTGTCTAGACATATTTAATTTGATATCTAAACGTTTCTTTGTTCAATAAGACAACTAAACTTGTCTGATTGGTTAAAAATTTAAAATTGGTACTTAAACTTGGTTTTTTGATCTATATTGATACTTGAGGTGGTAAATGATTGTTTGAATCATGAAATCACGTTTATATATCAATTTGAACCCAAAAGTTAAGTTCAAGTACCTAGTTGGACAGCAATAGCTTAGGTAGGAAATTGAAACTCGAGGCCAAATTCTGAACACAAAAGAAAACTTAAGTATGAAATTGAACCTGAAACCAAGTTTAGGTACCAAAATGTATATTTACCCAAATCAAAGAATAGTTTGACCGAAAAGGTATTACTATTAGTATTTCTCAAGTTTGGTATTATATAGCAATATGCAGTGGATTCATCCAAGACTCTAAGTCAATTGAAGGGGATACCTTCCCACTTCTTTCCCTGTATAGTTTGACACTCATTTAGTCTTTAATTTAGAAACTAAAAGAAAATAAAAGAAGAAGAAGATTACGGTGGCAACAAGGTAGGAAGAATGGAGCAAGAATTTTTATCTTATTTTTGCTCGTGATTTTTTTGGAATAGTATAAGATGGTTACAAGAAAGAGTATAATGGAACTAGGATGAAATTATGGGAGGTGCCAAGTTTCTTATCCTTTAAACTATCAAGTTTCTAAAAGGTAATTAAATCATAGAAGAAAAAAGAAGAAGAAGATTACGGTGGTAACAAGGTGGGAAGAATGGAGCAAGAATTATTATCTTATTTTTGCTTGTGATTGTTTTTGGAATAGTATGAGATGGTTACAAGAAAGAGCAGAATGGAACTAGGATGAAATTATGGGAGGTGCCAAGTTGCTTATCCTTTAAACTATCAAGTTTTTAAAAGGTAATTAAATCACAAAAAATAGAGGACTGAGACATAATTTCACTAATTTTAAAACTTTCATATCCAAAAATGTAATTAAATCAGAAAAGTTAGAGCAATACTTAATTTCTTTTAACTTTAAATATGATAATGTCTTAAAAAATAATTAAACCAGAAAATTTTGAAAAGGGTCGTGACTTAATTTTAATGGTTTTAAAACTTCTAAGAGCTTGAAATACAATTAAATCATAAAAGATGGGGTGGACCATGTCTTTCTTCTATCACTCGTGGTTACGTCACTGATTACAAGATAATATATATTTAATATTTTTTTAATCAATTAATAATGAACTCACACTCTATAAAATAGTTGCTCAAACATAAGACTTTTAAGGAGAATAATATTTTATTTTATCAATGGATTTACTTTATAAAAGAAAAAAACGAAATAATCTAAAATTTAATATGAGATTTAATGTCAATGAATTGAGGTGATATATTTTATTCTTACGTCATAAAATATTGACAGACAAAAGTCTGAAATACGTGGAAGTCTGAATGGGGATTAATTTCTTCCACAAGGAAGTTCCCATGAAGCACCCTCAAAACAAATATATATACCTCTCCTTTTACAAATATACGGGTAGAGTCCAAAGATCTCCGATTTTTAAAGTTAATTGAAAACCAAAGAAATTTCCAACTCCTTTCATTTTCCATTCACACCCTCTAATACTCCAGTCCAGTATGTCAACCTCCAACATCACCACCACCACCACCTTCCTCACACCATCTTCACATCCAAACCATATTTGCACTCACACCATGGAGCTCAACAGTAATCAGCTAGACTTTGAAGATCTCCTACTTCTACCCGATCAGCCTCAAACTTGTACGGGAACTGCCTCTATCACTTCTTGTCTTAAACCCTACACTACTCTTTCTCCAGTCAATGGTGGCTGCTGGGCCTGGGAGGTTCCAAGCAACCACGCATGTGTTGATTATATGTTGCCAACGTAAACGAATTTCCTTCCTTTTATCTAGTTTGATTTGTATATGTTGGTTTTCATTTGTAACGATTCTTCGTTATTTGGTTACTGATTCTGGTTTTTTAATTTGTAGAAATGAGGGTTATGTGCAGGCAATGGAGAGAGAGGATGTGGAGAAGTATAGAATCGCTTTCAGAATCAAATCTGGACTTGAGGTGATGGATGATGGGTACAAATGGAAAAAATATGGGAAGAAAAAGATTAAGAGTAACCCTTACCCAAGGTAATATGGGGTTCATGTAGATTTATTAACGATTCCCAGTTTCATAAGGTTCGAGTTTGAGCATGCATGTATTTCAGTTTCATCATCATCCATCATCATATGTCTATACTGGTATATTTACTGTTTGTTAATAATGGAGTGGCTAAGGATTATATTTATGCAGGCACTACTACAGGTGCTCAAGGGAAGAATGCAAGGTGAAGAAAAGGGTGGAAAGGGAAGGAGAAGATGGGGTGTTTGTGATAACAACATACGAGGGGAAGCATAACCATGAAAGCCCTGCAACTTCAGCTGCGGCGCTTGACATTTCTCGTACCCTTTAGATCTTTACTTCTCTAAGAGCTCACTGCACTTTACGATGCCATAAATTAATACATACTCTGCATCAACCCTAAGCTATATAACTGGAATATTGCTACATAAACTACTGCACTTGTTTCAAATATATCCATTACGTACTCTCTCTCTCTCTATATATATATACACACACACATATAATCTGATTGATTATTCTTAAATAATGTTAATTGTGTGATACTGCTCTATGTGCGTGTATATATATTCTTATTATTTTGTTTGGAAACTAGCAAGTGCAGCTGCTTACGGATCAAGTAGGGTTTAGTTAGGGTATTAAGCATGCTTGGTATTAGTATCACAAATGTTTTCTTAAGTTTTATTCTATACGACTCATTATTTGATAATAATAACGTTATCAAGTGTTGCATGTAATAATAAGATACATTATATTTCGAAAGAAAGAATATATTTAAATTTTAGAAAAAGATAATTTTAAGAGGAATAACCAATACATCAAATATGAAGCATAAAACATACATAAAAATTTTTAAAAAAAATTTCTTTCAAATGAGTAACTTACTTAATGTCACCTAATAATATATTATTTTATCCGCTTTGGTAAAAATTAAAGATTAAGTGTTTAAATTATATTAATTTTCTTTATTTTAAGTGGTTTTTTTACTAAAATTTATATTTAAAGAAATTGTTATATTTTAGTGGCGAGTTCTTCAAGTCTGCAACTTTTTTTATTCATCTCAATATTACAATCGAGATTGAAGTATTTTTGGGACTATTTTTTTAGAGCTGGGATATTAATTTCACTTTTGTATTGATGAATTTTCATAATCGAAGTATTTTTAAATAAATTATTGGGACTTAGGATTTTTTATTTCAATAAAAAAATGAAGAGGTATAAATCGAAATTGATACATATAATAATCGAGTTCTCAAAATCAACATGTTTGAGACTTATGATTGTTTGATTTCTCAAAAAATAAATAACTTTCAAAATATATCTCTTTATTTTTCTGTTTGTTTCCTTAAAAAATCGAAAATGATAGAGAAAGATATGAACAAATGTTACATGTCATGCTTTTATTTTTATTTTTAAAACATACGACATAGAAATGCTAATGAAATGAAAAATTAAATACATTTTTTATTTAAAAAAACACTTCATACACTCAGTTTTTTTTTAAATAATTTCAACAAAATATTTTGGTTAAACATTTATTTTGCTTTCAATTTGATACCCAATTTTAATTAATTTATTTATTTTATACTTTTATTAAAAATGTTAATTTTTGATGACATATTAACATAATATTATCTCATACGTCATTGATGATATTATAATTTAAAAATATTTAAAAATTCTTAGAAGAATATAAAACAATATAATATTAAATATAAAATAAGAATATATTAAAAACTAAACGATTAGCCTCAACAATTTCTCTCTATCAATTAGTCCACTTTTAAGCATTTTTGTTATATTTATTCAAATCTTTAATTTGTTCTTTATCTTATTCCGAGATAAATTTTATTTATTTATATTATAAGTTATAATATTTCACTCTCCATTTCACAAATTTCATTTATTAGATGGTGTCATAACCATTTTTTTTAGGTAAAACAATTAAAATATTATTTTAAAAACGATTATTACTTTATTTTGGAAAAATTGGTGATTTGGAATTAATTTGAAATTAAATTAAAATGAGTCGCCATCGACCTTTGGGTTAGGTAGGTCGAATACCTAAAACATTTTTTAAAACAATTTTAAGAAAAATCATTTTAAGACAAAAATGGTATGCGTTTACCAATGATTCGATTAAAAATGGTTTGGGAGTCAGTTACGCGTGGGGAAGGATAAGCACCCCCACAGCGCCCAAAATTGGTACTGTGTCGCTTACACGTTGTCGTAATGGTGGAAAGTATAAATCGAATATAAAGTTAAAATGTGATCCATTTATCAAACATTGATTAATTTGCTTCGAATTAACAATTTAAAGAAAATCCTTTAACTTGATAAAAAATCTTAAAATTTGCAATCCTCCGTAAGGAAAGCTATTTCAACCATTTTTCATCGTTAAAGAATATTCAATCATCGAATATGTAAGAGATGCATATCGAATATAAATTACAAATTGACAGTTACAAAAAATAAAATACATAATTTGCATTGTTCAGTGTAAAATAAAAATGAATTAACAATTAACAAACTAAAAATTGATTTATTTCAAGTTCCATTTAGTTCGAACGTCGTATTAGATTGTACCACTTTGATCAAGTGATACTTTCTACGCCCGTTCTATAAATAAGAGTTCCTGTAATATTTAGATAGTAATATAGTAAAGAATAAAATAAACAATAAATAAAAATAAAAATAATTATGAAATGAAATGAAATGAAATATAAATATAAATATAAATATATAAAAATAATACATCTATATAATAATATATATACACAAATAATAAGGTGCAAATGTAATTGACATATTTATTTGACTTATATATATACATACATACATATTTGATACATAATTAATATAAAATTCTTGATAAACATATTACAATGGAATATGTCTATACAATAAAGTATGCTATAAAGGACAAGAATAAAATCATGGAATCAATGGAGACTATAGTATCAACAAAAGAAACTAAACATATTTGCTTATTAAAAGGATCAAAATAATATTATTACTAACTTGAGTGATTAAACAATAATATTGACAAAGATCACGGTAATAATCAACACATTAAACAATGAAGGTACTAAAAGCATACATAAACCATGAATAATATGAGGGACTAAAATGATATGAAACAAAAAATCGTAATGACAATCAATAATTTTACCTAAAGGTAGCCATACCAAAACTGTGACCGAAATGTAAACAACATACATTAAAAACACTAATTATAAAGAAAGTAAGGTTACATTCAGTGATTGAAATGAAAGGCTTACAAATATTAAAACTAGAGTCAAACATAAATAGAAATAGTGTAATATATAATATAGTGACTTAAATATAAATGAGAAAGAATGAGTGCCCAAAACAAAACATTACAAATTTCATTTGATGGCTAAACAATAATTAAAAATAGAACAGAGCCCATATTGAAAATATTAAATAATACATGAACCGGAAATATAAATAACCCATAAATAATACTTAGGACTAAATCGCATTAAAATAGAAACATGAAGGCCGAATAATAATTAAACCAAAAGTAAAACAGTGACCAAAATGAAAGATTTACAAAAGTTGTTACCATAGTCAAACATTAACAAAAATGGAATAACATGTAATATGGTGACTGAAATATAAATGTTGAAATATGAGTGCTCAAAACAAAATAATTAAAGCTTCATTCCATGACAAAATAGCAATATTACAAGGATGAAGGGACCTAAAGTGTAGTTATCCCCTAACCTTAAAACACGCAGGCCTGGCCTCTTCAAACGGTGTCATTTTGACCATGGGTTATATACCCTATTTAGTGTTGAGAAACCCACTCATCTCACATTTCTCCCTTTCTCACCAGCAGACCCAAAAAGAAAAGAAAAGAGAGAGTTATGAACTCTCCCCGACCCAACAAAAGGCCGCTGCTCCACAACGTTTCCAGCGGTGATCGGCACTTAAAAAGACCACCCAAAAACCTCTCTTGCTTTTCTCTCTTCCTCTTTGTTCTAAAACCACTTAAAAACTTTGAAACCCTTGACCCCTTTTGAACCCTAAACTGAAGATGATGTTTACCTTCGAAACGTGAATATGGTGGCTCCGGTGAAGTGAAGGTGGTCGAATCCTTCCACAAGGTGAGTTTTTTTCTTTTTATGATTCTAATCTCTCTGATTTTTTTTACCCAAATCTCTTTTTTTTAAAACCCTTACCGAATGGGTTCCCATCTCCCTACTTCCTTTTTTATCTGGTTCGTATCGATTTTTCCCCCTCTTGCATACGATAGATCTCTTCTTTTATACCGAGAAGATTGATGGATTTGTGCTTAGTTTGTAGGGAAATAATACCATAGGTTCTAGGATAAGATTTGTTCTGACTTGGTGTGATATTTTATTTCTATCAATGTGGATAGTTTTTTTACAGAAACTGGTCACTGTTGGTGCAGGGAAGGACGGCGACGGCAATGGGACATCTCGGCTTGAACGGCTCGGCGGCTGGGAAGTTGAAGAGGTGGCGTAGTTGTTGAACTAGGGGATTAGGGTTAAAACCCTAATCTATTTTAGGGTTTGAAACCCTAAGTTTTAAGTCGGGTATGGGCTCCAGCTGAGTTGGCTCAGTTTGTTGGGCGGTTCACTGCTGTTGGGTTGTATTTTTGGGCTCCAGTACTGGGCTTTGGTCACATGTTGGGCTTCGGGTGGACTGGGTCTTGGGTGAGATTGTATTTGGGCTCCATTTTCAAGCCTGCAAAATATGTAAAATATATGTAAATTAAAAATAATATTAATAATAAAATAAAATAAAAAAGACCCGGATAAAAACGGGTGTCAACAGCTGCCCCTCTTTGCATATTCTTGTGTTAACAAGAATAAGACAAAGATGACAACACAACACGTTTTTGTATGGTTCTCTTTCTTTTGTGGTTAGAAGTTGGATAATATTGATTGTTGGGGACGACACGACTCATATGCGATGAAGAGGTCTGGTCATCTAAGGGTGACTCAGCTCCTACGTGATGAAGAGATCTGGTCATCTTTAGGAAGGGTGATAACTCGGTTCCTACGCTATGAGGACTACTGATTATCTAGGGGTGACACGGCTCCTACGTGATGAAGAGATCTGGTCGGTGGATGACACGGCTCATACGTGATGAAGAGTTCTGGTCATCTTTAGGAAGGGCGATAACACGGTTCCTACGTGATGAGGATGGTTGATTATCTATGGTTGACATGGCTCATACGTGATGAAGAGATCTGGTCAGGGGATGACACGGTTCCTACGTGATAAGGAAGGCTGGCTATCTATAGTGATTATGGTTTCAAGGGAAACCGACTCAAAGATTTATTTCAAGAAAAACATACTCAAAGATTTTGTTTGTTTTTTTTCAAGGGAAACAAACTCAAAGGTGGTAAATTTTGTTTCCAAAGAAACATATTCAATGATTTTTTCAAAAGACATCGTCATAAGAGACAAAACTTTGTTTTTTCAGAAAATTGTATCTTAGTGAGACAAAATTTTGTTTCCAAAGAAATAGACTCAAAGATTTTCATTCAAAAGAAATTATTTTAAGGGAGAAAACCTTATTTCCAGAGAAACAAACTCAAATATGATCTTGTTTTAAGGGAAAATGTTTCAAGAGAAAAAATTCGTTTCAAGGGAAACGACTCAAAGATAGTTTTATTTCAAGAGAAACAAACTCAAAGATTTTGTATTTCCAGAGAAACTGCCTCAAGGGAGACAAAATTTGTTTTAATAGAAACGATCTCAAAGGTGGGTATTTTCAAAAGAAATTGTCTCGAGAGACAAAATTTTGTTTCAAAGAAAACAAACTCAAAGACTTTTTTTTCTCAAAAGAAATTGTCTTTAAGAGATAATATTTTTTTCAAAAGAAACATACTCAAAGATAAATTACATCTTAAGTGAGACCAAATTTGTTTCAAAGGAAACAATCTCAAAGGTTGATTTTTCATTATAAATTGTCTCAAGAGAGACAAAACTTGTTTTAATAGAAATGACTCAAAGATGATTTTTTAAAAGAAACAAACTCAAAGATTTTTTTTACGAAAAACTTTCTCAAGAGAGACAAAACATTGTTTCAAAAGAAAAATAATCAATGATGGGTTTTGTTTCAAGGGAAACATACTCACAAATGGTAAATGTTGTTTCCAAAGAAACAGACTCGAAGATTTTTCAAAAGAAACTTTCTCAAAAGAGACAAAAACAAAGAAACATACTCAAAGTTTTTTCATTTTGTTTCAAGTGAAACAGACTCAAAGATTTCTCAAGAAAATCTGTCTCAAGAGAGACACAGTTTTGTTTCTAAAGAAATAGACTCAAATACCTTTGTTTCAAAAGAAACGACTCAATGATGATGGTTTATTTCAAGTGAAACAAATTCAATTTGGAAAATTGTCTCAAGTAAGACAACATTTGTTTTTAGAGAAATTGTCTCAAAAGAGACAAAAATTGTTTTTAGAGAAATTGTCTCAAGCGAGACAAAGTTTGTTTTTGAAAAAACGATCTCAAGTGAGATCAACTTTGTTTAATGTGAACAAATTCGAAATTTGTATTCTCAAAGGAAAAATGCCTCAAACAAGACAAAATTTGTTTTGAAAGAAACAACAATCTCAAGTGAGATTAATTTTTGTTTCAAGTGAATCAAATTCGAAATTTGTATATCAAAGGAAAAAATGTCTCAAGCAAGACGAAGTTTGTTTTAAGAGAAATTGTCTTAAATGAGACAAAATTTGTTTTAAAATTCTCAAAATTTATGGGAAATGTCTCACACGAGATGAATAAATTTTGAAAATCTCAAGTAAGATTAATTTTGTTTCAAGTACAACAAATTTAAATTTTTATTTCATGAAAAATGTCTTAAGCGAGACGAAGTTTGTTTTTTTAGAAAGCGATCTCAAATGAGATCAACTTTATTTAATGTAAAACAAATTCGAAATTTGTATCTCAAAGGAAAAATGTCTCAAGTGAGACGAAATTTATTTTGAAATAAATTATCTCCAACGAGACAAAATTTGTTTTTAGAAAACTGTCTCAAGCGAGACAAAATTTGTTTTGAGAGAAATTGTCTCAAGCGAGACAAAAATTTGTTTTAAAATTCTCAAAATTTATGGAAAATGTCTCAAGTGAGACAAAACTTTGTTTCAAGAAAAACACACTCAAAGTTGATAAAATATCTGTTTGTTCATGCATACTAAGGAAATGTCTTGATTGTTGACTTCAGGAAGTCAAATAATTACTTTTTTAAGTTAGAGACATCTGGTTATTTCCAATCATTGATTTCGTGAAAGATTAAAATGATGTATTTATAAATGCTTATCTTGTATGTTTACGATGTATGCCAAGATGAAATTTATTTGATGTTTTATTGAATTTGTCCTCAAGAGAGGTGAAAAATGTCTTTAATACACATGATGATAAATGTTTGATGCAAATTTTATGTATCATGTATGTATATATGTACTGATGTATGCTTTTCTCGATCTGAAAGGAGAATGGTTGCGGGAGCAGTCTTCACTCTATCATTGATTCTGTTTGTCTGCATTTCCACTATGGTGTACTCTTGCAAACCTCAACCTGAGACAATTTGTTTTCCTTTCCCCCATCAAAATTTGCCCCAAAAATTTATCTTTTCTTGCCCCAGCTTCAATCTTGAGCTTTAGAGGGATCTTCGTTGAATTCCAAGATATGCCTCCAGAGAGATTATCTTGTTTAAAAAACGTTTTTCTTCTTCTTGTATTTTCAAAAATATGAAAATATCAATTAAAAGATTTTTTTGAAAAATGTTTAATCAAAAGTTTTGAAAATATTACTCCTTTCAAGGTTTCACAATTGACAAATCATAAAACAAGAGTTCATTGAAAATCAAAGAATTAATTACTCTGTTAATCTTTCAATAAATTATAGCTATTTGACAAGTGTCAAGATCAATGCCATTTTTGAGGTATGGTTAAATAAGGAAATGATAAAAATATCTCAGGTTATTATTTTTGGTCAAAGGTATATGGTTCTCATTTATTTGTTGTTCAATGATCTGATGGAGTAGCTTCTGTACTCATTTATTGGAAGTGTTCTCCGACTCCCAGTTCTCATGTTCTCATTCGGATTGTGCAATGCCTTATCAAGAGATTTATGTGATCGCTTTTTATGCAATAGTTGCACCATCTTCATATTCGAGCCGCCTTTTTTAGGTTTTCAACTCGAATCCTCCTTTGGTTTCAAGACGTTATTCAGAATTTACGTCTTGAACCCCCTTTGTTATTTTTTCTCTATCATGCATTAAAGATTTTAGAAAACCTTTTGTAAATAAAAGATTAATCCTGATGGGCGGGATAAATTTGAAGATAGTCTCTTCTGTTTAGAAATCCATGTATGATTAGAAGGGACTTTTTAGGAACGTAATGTAGGGCATGGTTCAGGGTTAAGAAAGAAATGGATAAATAGGCCCAAACAAATGTTTAAGGGTGATTGAACCAATGATCAATTCGCTCTGATGCCTTTAATCATGTCTTGCTCAATTTGAATCTACTCGTATCTGTCTCTCTGGATGTTCCCTGATCTTCGAGTGAAGTAATTTTGAAATGATTGTGCTTTGATCAATCTCACGATTTGAAGCTCGATGCGATATTTAAGTCGAGAGACTCTTTGTCTGTGCTTCTTGTTTTCTTTTTGTTCTTTGCTTTTTTTTTCTTTGCTTTTTTTCTTTGTTGTTTTTTCTTTGCTTCTTTCTCTTTGTTATTTGCTCTTTGCTTTTTCCTTTGTTGTGACTTGATCTTTGCACTCGGTATTTCGTTTACATCTGAATTGATGGTCTTCACTCATGTGAGCATATTTCCTCCAACTTGCCCCCTAGTGTGGAGGGTGATCCTTGGTTAGGGTTGAATCAAAAGAAAATATCAATGTTATTAAAACCGGACCGGACCGGCCGGTTCGACCGGTTGAACCGTGAACCGGTGGCATGTTCGGTCCGGTTAACTCCCAAAACAGGATTAGCACAGAACCGATAAAGAACCGGTTGAAAACTGGGAAAATCGGGGTGAACCGGCTGAAAACCGGCAAAATCGGTTTGAACCGCCGGTTCACTTTTTTTCTTTAAAAAAAAATTAAACCAAACGACATCGTTTGTTCAACGAGCCGAGTCAAATTCGAGTATTGCTGAGCTCGACTCGAACTCGAAAACTTTAAAAGTAAGCTCAACTCGACTCAAAAACTCACGAGCTAAAAATTATCAACTCGAAATATAATATTAAAACTTGAAATTGAAAAGGCTCGAACTCAAAAAAAAATTTAGAAGTTCGATTGAAGCCTAAAATGTGAGCTCAATTGAAGCGAAAGAATAGTTCGCTTTGTGCTCACCAAAAGGCTCCATGATTTTGAATGTCAAATTACCTCTATTATTTATAGAAGTAAGTTGGGATGCTCTTCTATGTTTCTTAGCCATGTGGGATTGTTTTGTTCTCATATTTTTTCTCTTTAAACTTTTGGGATACTCTTCTATGTTTCTTAGCCATGTGGGATTGTTTTTTTTTAAAACAATTAAACCAAATGACATCATTTGTTATAATTTTTTTAAGCCCCAATTTTATTTTTTTTATTATAGTTATATAATTATATTTATTATTTAATATGTTTTACCTTAAATATTATGTTGTAGTTGATTTGAATCATTTTGTTTAACTTGATTTTATGGTTTTTCATTTATACATGTTATGACTTGTGATATTTTTATACCTTTTAATATTGTAAACTTAAAAAAAGTGTTACATATATATTAATATTGCTTTGAATATTATGTAAAATTAAAAAAATATATTATTTTATATAAAATCCGGTTCAACCGCGGTTGAACCAGTGAACCAGTACCTTCACCGGTTCAATGTCCGGTCCGGTTTTGAAAACATTGGAAAATATCATAATTCAGGCTCAAAGGGGGACACAAGGGATATATTTTCTCCTTTTGTGAAGGGATAAAGAAAGAAAGACGTTCATCATCTTATACATGGAAGACTTTATAGAAGAGATATCCCCAAGGGGATATATTTTCAGGATTAATTTTTAGTTACATGAAAACAATGTAATTAATGCATGACAGAATTATTTTGAAATAATTTTATTTTCTTCTTGCTCCCGGTATGCCTCAATTGTACAAGCTTATCTTCAGAAAAATGATACGATATGCCCTACCTCTTGTTGTAGGAGGGTTCATGTTCAAGTGAACATCTTGTACTCAATGTCCTCAGGTTTTATTGATAGAAAAATATCGGTTTTGCATCTAAGAAGACGATGGTGTGAATTTATTGGCTCAATGAAATATAAGGGTATGACTTTTTGTTTCTCGAAAAAAAGATAAAGATAATGTTTAAAAGTCTCAAAGAAAAGGAATGTCAAAATTTGGTTCTTTGGAAATGACCATGAATTATTTCAGGTAAAGAATTGAAAGATTTTATTTTGGGGTTTTTTAGACAGGATGAGAAAGGTATAATCTTGTCATATGTAAAAAATCTATAATTCTTGAAGAATTAAAAGAATTCGTAATTCATTTGATATTCAAAGAACTCAAGATTAAAACTCGTTCAATTATTTAACCTTAGAAGGTAGCATAAATTCAGTCATCAAAGATTAAAAATATTTAATCAAATATTAAAGAAAGAACAAAAATAAGTTCAAACAAAACAATCTCTATGGATGTAAATGGTAGATGCAATGCCCCCATCTATCTTTGATTGTCCATGGCCCTATATCATCAGGTTCTAGATCTTGCGCTTCAGTGCCTTACAGTTTTCAGCTGAATATCTGGAGCTTCCTATATTATATCAATATCATAGACCTCAAGATATGGGGATTCTTTCTCAGATCATCCTGAAAGGAGGTTTAGTCCTACAACCAGCTGAATATACTTCCACTGTATTGATTTATTAGAATCTTGCTTCTATGTAGTATCACGTGGTTAGGACCTCTTTATCGAATCCTCCACTGATTAATTCCATGTTTTTTATGAATGATGCATAAAAAATGCTTAAAAATGGAATACATATGCAAAATGCAAAGATGCAAATGCAGATGCAAAAATGTTGATCCCAATGATGAATATCTTAGACTAATTTTCACCAGAGAAAAAAGCTTTCACATTACAAGACAGTCCACATTACATACATGTCTTCGCTTAGATATTGAATCTGAAATGGGTCGCTGCTTTATCTTGGATCTTCGTCCTTGAAAATGATGCCCCTCAAGCGTTTTGTAAACTCACTTTGTTAATGCCTTGGCGATGGTAAAGTCGGTGTGTCGCTCCTTGTTAACTATCGATGAAATGATTGTAGATGAGAATCTACTGCCGGATTACTCTTTAGCTCAATGGATCATCGTTTCAGTCTCGAATGTTGCACAATCTTCTAGCTCATTACTTCATCTTGAATCTTTATATTTGGAATCAATGCCCCTCAATGCTCTGTAAACTCAACTCCGTTAATGCCACGGCGGTGCTGAAGCCATTGTGTCGCTCTTTGATGACTAGCGATAACATGATTGTAGATAAAACTCCACTGTTGGATTACTTCTCGAATCAGTGGATCATCATTTTAGTCTCGAATATTACACGATCCTCGAGCAAGTCTCCTCGAGCAAGCCTCCTTCTTGTACTCTAAACTTCTTTCAACCCTAGATGCTTGTCTGCGTATGTGACAGCCTGATTGAAAACTTTTACCACTTCTTGTAAAAATTTTCTCTCGAATATCCCCTTGCGGAACAACACTCTTGCATTATGTCATGACGATGCAATGCAATACAAAGAAGAATGAAAAATGACAAACAACAGGAAAGAAATAAGTTAGTGCACACAAACAAAAGGGATTAGTTAGTAAAAGTAAGACAATAGATATAAATAAAAATGTTATTCAAAGATGAATATAACAACTACCATGTCATGATATCTACCCGAACATGCTTTAATTAAATAGCAATCCTACCCGGACATGATATCCACCCAAAATGATTAATTTCAAGAAGATAATCCTAACCGCATGATATCTAGTTCGCATGCTTTTATTCAAAAAGAAAACAAATTCTACGAACTTAAAGCAAAAGATAAGGGTTTAGAAATGCTCATCTTTTATGTACACCTATTTTGGGTACCTATTGACGGACAAAGGTTCAATATGACTATACATAGGGTGACCGTTCTACGGTTCACTATATGCATGGTTTCAGCTATAACAGGAAAAGGGAACTTGAATTATCCTTGATGTCGGTGCCCCCTTGGGCTGTCAGACCCTCGATCCTCACCCATTACAGGTTTCGAACGAAACGAGTTCAATTCGAGGGGATTTTTTGCCTTATACCCATACGATGAATAAATACCTACGAAGGTATAAAGTATGTATCTCATGGGTTATTTGCTAAAACTCATACGAAGAATAAATTCTTATGAGAGTAAAGCAATCACCCTGACTAATTTGGATCGAAGCTCATGTCTAGAGCTCATGTTATGAAAATACACGTGATGTGTGTAAGGAAGAGCGTACCTACCTTCGACTCAAAAATGAAAAAGAGATAAAACTCGACAAAAACTTAGATTGATCCTGAAAGCAAAAATTCAAATGTTAGTAAACAATGAAGCAATTAAAAACTTCAATAAATGGATCATAAGTTGACTAAAGACTCAAACTCATAATTTCGACCACAACGACAATGTGTAAGCGACCTACAGCTTGACTCTCTAAAAAAGAGGTCCCCAACGGAGTCGCCAAGCTGTCATAACCGTTTTTCGTAAAATAATTATTTATTATTTTAAAAAATGATTATGACTTTATTTTGGAAAAATTGGTGATTTGGAATTAATTTGAAATTAAATTAAAAGGAGTCGCCATCGACCTTTGGGTTAGGTAGGTCGAATACCTAAAAACGACTTTAAAAACAATTTTAAGAAAAATCATTTTAAGACAAAAATGGTATGCGTTTACCAAAGATTCGATTAAAAACAATTCGAGAGTCAGTTACGCGTGGGGAAGGATAAACATCCCCACAGCGCCCAAAATTGGTATTGTGTCGCTTACACGTTGTATTAATGGTGGAAAGTATAAATCAAATATAAAGTTAAAATGTGATCCATTTATCGAACATTGATTAATTTGCTTCAAATTAACAATTTAAAGAAAATCCTTTAACTTGATAAAAAAATCTTGAAATTTGCAATCCTCCGTAAGGAAAGCTATTTCAACCATTTTTCATCGTTAAAGAATATTCAATCATCGAATATGTAAGAGATGCATATCGAATATAAATTACAAATTGACAGTTACGAAAAATAAAATACATAATTCACATTGTTCAGTATAAAATAAAAATGAATTAACAATTAACAAACTAAAAATTGATTTATTTCAAGTTCCATTTAGTTCGAACGTCGTATTAGATTGTACCACTTCGATCAAGTGATACTTTCTACGTCCGTTCTACAAATAAGAGTTCTTGGAATATTTAGATAGTAATATAGTAAAGAATAAAATAAACAATAAATAAAAATAAATATGAAATGAAATGAAATGAAATGAAATATAAATATATAAAAATAATACATCTATATAATAATATATATACACAAATAATAAGGGGCAAATTTAATTGACATATTTGTTTGACGTATATATATACATACATACATATTTGATACATAATTATTATAAAATACCTGATAAACATAGTACAATGGAATATGTCTATACAATAAAGTATGCTATAAAGGACCAAAATAAAATCATGGAATCAATGGAGACTATAGTATCAACAAAAGAAACTAAACATATTTGCTTATTAAAAGGATCAAAATAATATTATTACTAACTTGAGTGATTAAACAATAATATTGACAATGATCATGGAAATAATCAACAAATTAAACAATGAAGGTATTAAAAGCATAAATAAACCATGAATAATATGAGGGACTAAAATGATATGAAACAAAAATTCGTAATGACAATCAATAATTTTACCTAAAGGTAGCCATACCAAAATAGTGACCGAAATGTAAACAACATACATTAAAAACACTAATTATAAAGAAAGTAAGGTTACATTCAGTGATTGAAATGAAAGGCTTACAAATATTAAAACTAGAGTCAAACATAAACGAAAATAGTGTAATATATAATATAGTGACTTAAATATAAATGAGAAAGAATGTGTGCCCAAAACAAAACATTACAAATTTCATTTGATGGATAAACAATAATTAAAAATAGAACAGAGCCCATATTGAAAATATTAAATAATACATGAACTGGAAATATAAATAACCCATAAATAATACTTAGGACTAAATCACATTAAAATAGAAACATGAAGGCCGAATAATAATTAAACCAAAAGTAAAACAGTGACCAAAATGAAAGATTTACAAAAGTTGTTACCATAGTCAAACATTAACAAAAATGGAATAACATGTAATATGGTGACTGAAATATAAATGTTGAAATATGAGTGCTCAAAACAAAATAATCTAAAGCTTCATTCCATGACAAAATAGCAAGATTACAAGGATGAAGGGACCTAAAGTGTAGTTATCCCCTAACCCTAAAACACACAAGCCTAACCCCTTCAAACGGCGTCATTTTAACTGTGGGTTATATACCCCATTTAGGGTTGAGAAACCCACTCATCTCCCATTTCTCCCTTTCTCACCAGCAGACCCAAAAAAAGGAGAGAGTTATGAAACTCTCTCCCCGACCCAACAAAAGGTCGCCGCTTCACGGCGTTTCCAACGATGATCGACGCTTAAAACGACCACCCAAAAACCTCTCTTGCTTTCCTCTCTTCTTCTTTGTTCTAAAACCACTTAAAAACTTTGAAACCCTTGACCCCTTTCAAACCCTAAACTAAAGATGATGATTACCTTCGAAACATGAATATGGTGGCTCCGGTAAAGTGAAGGTGGTTGAATCCTTCCACAAGGTGAGTTTTTTTCTTTTTATGATTCGAATCTCTCTGATTTTTTTAACCCAAATATCTCTTTTTTTAAAACCCTTACCGAATGGGGTCCCCATCTCCCTGCTTCCTTTTTTTATTTGGTTCGTATCGATTTTCCCCCCTCTTGCATGCGATAGATATCTTCTTTTATTCCCGAGAAGATTGATGGATTTGTGCTCAGTTTGTAGGGAAATCATACCATAGGTTCTAGGATAAGATTTGTTGTAGATTTGTTCTGACTTGGTGTGATATTTTATTTCTATCAATGTGGATAGATTTTTGACAGAAACCGATCACTGTTGGTGCAGGGAAGGACGGCGGCGGCAATGGGACATCTTGGCTTGAACGGCTCGGCAGTTGGGAAGTTGAAGAGGCGGCGTGGTTATTGAGCTAGGGGATTAGAGTTAAAACCCTAATCTATTTTAAGGTTTAAAACCCTAAGTTTTGAGTCGGGTATGGGTCCAGCTTAGTTGGGTCAGTTTGTTGGACGGTTCACTGTTGTTGGGTTGTATTTTTGGGCTCCAGTACTGGGCTTTGCTCACATGTTGGGCTTCGGGTGGACGGGGTCTTGGGTGATTGTATTTGGGCTCCATTTTCAAGCTTGCAAAATATGTAAAATATATGTAAATTAAAAATAATAAATATAATAATAAAAAACAAAATTAAAAAGAAAATAAAAGACCCGTACAAAAACGGGTGTCAACAGATGAGAACTTTTTTTTTAAATTTTTTCTTTGATTTATTATGATAACAGTCTGTTACGAATTTTTAGTTTTAAATCCATACTTATAATTAGATTTTTAGAATTTATATAAAAAGAATTAAAATTTAAGTATCGTAGAATTAAATTTATGAGGTTTATTTAATTTTAGGGTAAAGTATATAAATAGTCTCCCGATTATATAATACTAATTTGTTGATTCTTCGGCTATTAACAGTGACAAAATGATCCTCTAACTATAGGGAATTGCTTTGTCCCTCAACTATTAAAAGTTACAAAATGGTCGTCTAACTATTTATTATGTTCCAAACTCATCATTTTTCGTTAAAAATTAACAGCGGTCTGAGCTATACGTTAACTTGCTTTGTTCCAAACTCATAACTTTTATAATCGAGACTATTTTGTTTTAATATTTGAGAGACTCAACATAGTCGGGGATCATTTGTGTACTTTAACCTTAATTTTATATAAAAGTTATATTTTATAATTGTATATTTTTAAAAATTTTAAAAATATTAAATAATTTTATTTAAAAATTAACATTGTAATCATGTATGATAAAAATTTATATTGTCACATTATCAAAAATTAATAACATTAATTCAAAAATATTTTTATAAATATTAATTTAAGAAAAAAATATCTAAGTTAAATACTTAAATATCATAAGTTAATAACATTGATAAAATAATAGTTTAAAAAGTATTTTTTGAAATACTACTTTAAGAAAAAATATCTAATTTAAATATCATATATATATATATATATATATATATATATATATAAAATCCTAAAAATGACACTTTTGAAATATTTTTTGAATGAATAGTTTTGAAAACTTTAAAAGCGATATAATTAGGTAATATATATTATGAGATCTTATCCAATTTTATATTAACTAATAAAACAATGGAGTAAATATTTTAAGCAAATAATTATAGAATGCCCTCAAATTAAATTATATACTATAATTGGTGTAATAAATAAACAGAGGGGTACCTTACCGCGAGAGAGACTCGGATCAAATAAGCCACACCTTTCTTTTCCTTTTCTTTGCATTTTCATGTTAAAAAATTCTCCTCAATTGTCAAATTCAAACTGCTGCTAAGATCTATGTCTCTTTCTCATTGAACTCAATCCAAATAAAAAGAAAAAGAGAGAGCATAATCTGCTTTCACTTCCTTTCCCTGTTTGGATTCTACGATAATAAGTTTAGTTGGGACGAGAGGGGGGAAATTACAACGGAAAAGAACATGGAGGCAGCGCTGGGACTGATGCGAAGAATGCCGCCTCGCCACTCCGAGACAACACTCTCCGCTCTTTTAAGCCTTTTGCCTGGACACTCCTCCGATCTCCTCTCTCAAGTCGATCTCCCTCTCCAGGTCTATCCCTTTCTCTTTCCTTTTTAAATTTCTCCATATTTTTTTTCATTTCTGGAGATTTCGCTCTTTAATCTTGCTCGAATTGGTTATTTCCTAGGTTTTATTTCTATTTTTGAAGATGACTTAATAATGTATTGGTAGTTTGTTTGGTTAAAAAATGGAGTAAACTTTGAATTGTCAATGACTCAATTGTTTTAGGGCTCCTTTTTTCCAGAGAAAGGTGTGTTGATATCATTAAGGAAAATGTACCGTGAAAGATAGAGAAATAAGTAGTATAAGATTTTTAGCCAAAATGTATCCGGTGTTGCATTTTTTTTTACCTTTGGAGTTGGAAACCGAAGGAAAGAGCAAAATCTGCGGTCGAAAATAAAAGCAATGACATTTATTTAGAAAATAAATTTTTTAACGATCTTGCATATCTGAGTGCGTGCGTTATAATGTGTTTTATTCAAGATTTAGTTGGTTCGAGTTCTAAAGTGAAAAAGGGCTGAACATTTATTTATTTTTGACAAGTTTAAAAAATTTGTTTTTGAAAAGAAATTCTTGAATGTTGTATATGCATTCTTCACTCTATGGTAGTTCAAAGTCATGGCTGTCTCTTTGAACTTTTAAAGTAGTGCATTTCACCATTTTGCAGTTGGCTACTTAGTTTCTTAAAGTTGTGAAACAGATTTATTTAGCCATTGTTGTCAAATGATATTCTCTTGTCCCGTGTATTGGGAGGAACCAAGGAACTTGACCAAATAAATGGTTTGGGATACAATTGAATAGGAGTTTCAGTTCTTTTAGACCTTGATCACGTGCACGATTTGGATACTGGATTGAGTATCTTTGTCTTTTTTCTCATTTTCCTCGATTGATTGCATGAACATAAATTATTCTTAAGAGATATGCTTCTGTTTGATGGTTGCATATTAAAAGCTCACTATAATGGTCTTGATTTATAAGTATCATAGAAAATTTATTCCTGTGTTTGAATGTTTATTCATCACTCATAAAAAGTCATGTTATGGATCCCTAAGTTCACTTCAATTTTTGTCTATGAAGCTGTCAACTTTCTTTTTTCACTGTTCTCAAATCAAATATCATAGGTTGTTGTTGTTTTAGTTTCATATCATATATAATCAGCCCTTTACTGGACAATTTCAATTTCCCTTTGCTAGTACTTGATTTTGTGGTATTGAGTGTCCTCATGCCAACTTGTTACATTACATGCAATCTTATTTACTGATCTATAGGTTTTGTTACAAGAGAAGTTTTTGTGCGATATCAAACATATTACAACAATTACGTTTTGTTCCCTTAATTTGGATTAATAAGTTGATTAGATTTTCATATTTTCCTTTGAAACAGGTTTTATCTGATGAGGACAGTGGACAGAAGTTCATTTTGTGTGAATACAACAGAGACGCTGATTCTCACAGGTTGCTTTTTCTGATTAGTATATCAGTATATAGATTATATACCCTGAACTTAATTTTCCCTCTCCTATTGTAGCCAAGCCCTTGTAAGTTGTTTTTGTGTTCTTGCCTGTTTGAATTTTATTCGGATTTAAAATAATGAAAAGTAAGGTCCCTTCTCCTCATTTATCTTGTCTAAATGATAATGATTATGTTTTTTGAGGTTTTATTTTTTATTGTTTCTTAATTTGTAGATTTGAATTTGGTGAGGACTACAGATGGTTACCTATGCGGGGTCTGTCCCTAAATGTTTATAAAAGCATGCACCTATAATCCATAGCACTGTACACTTTTAATAGATGTTGGCCACTCCTGGGAATTTTCCTCCAAAATGTTTATAGTATAACTATCGTAAAGTTTTTATGGTGGAAGAAGCTTGCAAATATAATCCAGAAAACTGCACGTATTACCTTGATGTTGAATGAACATTATGAAATATTAGAAGTATGCCACAGTGATTTCTCTCCCGTGTGTGTATTTGCATGTTAATTATCTATATGAAATGAATTTGCACATATGATATGCTCAAACCTAAACACAAATGCTAGCTCCATAGCTTGAGTTCTTTCAGTCAGTACTCCCTGTTTGAGCTGTTAGTGAACCATGTCAGCAGCAAATCAATCTTACATTACATCAAATGATATTCCTTCAGTTTCATGTCTCATATGATGCTTTATGGCCATCTTTTGAGTTACATTGAATCTCTTTTCACTTGCAGAGTAGCACTTTTCAATTATAATTCATCTTTGTGACTTAACCCTTTACTTGTTTTGTGCAATTGTACTGTTTGCAGATCACCTTGGTCAAACAAATACCATCCACCATTAGAAGATGCGCCTTATCCATCTTCAAAGTTGAGGCAATTGGAAATTGAAGCCAACGATATCTTTACAGTCTATTGTGACCAGTGAGGTTCTTGCTTATGTCATGCTTTCTTTATTAATTTGCTAGTGGTTGGAAATGGATATTGGGTTTATTTTTATGCAATATTTGCTTATTATTATGTATTTATTTATGCTTAACTAATTATACAATAGGTATTATGAAGGTGGCATCTCATCTGTC
The DNA here is from genome assembly GCF_006381635.1 of Hibiscus syriacus. Lineage (NCBI taxonomy): Eukaryota > Viridiplantae > Streptophyta > Magnoliopsida > Malvales > Malvaceae > Hibiscus > Hibiscus syriacus. The sequence goes on from NW_024062765.1 coordinate 2,446,536, forward strand.
TACATGTGGGAAGATGAAAACGAAGGTTTTGTAGTCTGCTTTTTGGTAAAGAAAGGTAAGCAGATTGATTCTATCCCAAATGAAAAAGCAGATTGATTCTATCCCAAATGAAACCAGTAACCATTGTTAGTTCTTCTGATTTGCTATCCTTGACTTTTGGAAAAAGATGGCTCAAAAACTGGGCAAGGGAGAAGAGGCTATTTAGAGGAGGGAACTTGGGATGCTATTCACGTTATAGAGGTGAATTCAATTGCTTTATACAATTAGGGATGTAGAACTTCCATTTTTATCTCAGGCCTCTCTTTTCCCTTCTCTTCTTCTTATTATCTGTTTACTATTTATTCCTCTATGGACAGTAAGTTCGTTACTTTATTCTGCATTATCATGCTAATGTTGCACTCTAACCTTTATTTAGGTTGGACCAGAAGAAGAATTAACCCGATATTGCTTGACTAGTACAGTCATGCTGTCTTTGACTACAGATGATGTGTCATCAGGCACTTTCAGTTTGTCTGGATCTATCAGACGACAGGTAATTTGTGGGATTTTCTAATAACATGAAGAAAGAATTTAAGCTTACACCTAGTGGAAAGCAAATAAACTGTTGGAGAATGCACCTCTATGTTCACTGAAAGTGGTTTGTACTCCATAGATACTTTCTATTCAATTTTGGAAACACTGGGATGTGGAAACAGGTTTAGGAATTTCTTGATCCCCAAGTGCCATTGCATTGATGATCTTGGACATCACAATCGATGATTGGTTAGACACAAGTTGGGTGTAATGTCAAATATGGGTATAGTTGGACTTGGACACAAGTTGAATATGGGTATTTCAACAAAAGTAAGGAGTCAGATAAACATAACTCCAGTGCAATAAACTTAGATAAAAACTTGTTTGTGAATTGCATTTGTAAAGTTAAATATCTGAATTTGAATTCTTTCAGTCGGGACTCCCTGTTTGAGCTGTTAGTGAACCATGTCAGCAGCAAATCAATCTTACATCAAATGCTATCCCTTCAGTTTCATGTCTCATATGACGTTTTAAGGCCATCTTTGGAGTTTCATCGAGTCCCTTTTTACTTGAGTCTTAAAACATGGTGTCCCATTCGGTTTGTACTGTTTGATACTGATGTGTTATGGACTGAGCAGATATTGTTTAGTTATGTATTTACATTACACTTACCCTATGGCATATCGCCCTTCCCTTGTTTATGCACTCAAATGTGAAGTTCCAGTTAAGGTCTAAACGACCCTTTTCACCTTTAATCATTTTTGTTTGTAGATGAACATGTTGTTTATGCACTCAAATGTGAAGTTCCAATTAAGGTCTAAACGACCCTTTTCACCTTTAATCATTTTTGTTTGTAGATGAACATGAACCTCCCAGTTGCCGATGGTCATCTTTCTAACATGGGAAAGATGATAGAAGAAATGGAGGGTAAGCTCCGGAACTCATTGGATCAGGTACGTCTACTACTTTCTCTGAACTGGCTTTTGCATGTTTCAACATTGATAGTTTTGAGTTCTGTACTACAATTCAAAATATTTACATATTTTGCAGGTTTACTTCGGAAAGACGAGAGAGATGGTTTGCAATTTACGGCCCTCTAATGAGGTGGTGCAGATGAGATTGCCTACCAGTTGATGTGGGTTTAATGCCATAAGAAGTTGAAGTTCGTGTCATGTTTGCTTTCTAGAGTGACCTCAGAATATGCTGTGTACGGGATATCATACAAATGACTTCATGTATGGTCGACTTATTTCGACTCTGCTTTCATAACAATACATGATATGTTCATGTTCATATTCATGTTGATGTGTTTTTGTTTTTTTGGTTAATTACATCTCCACCTACAAATAACCATCGTTTTAGGCAACATCTCACAATTAAAACCTCGTACTTGAAAATTATTCCTTCGCCAGCCAAAAAAAAACCCACTCAATATCCACTAAAAAGGGTGTTCAAGAAACGAAAAAAAATAAATTGAAGCAAAAATAATATTGTTATGTAGCTTAAAGCATTCGACTCGGCTAAATATACGACTTCCTTTGGCTCGGAACGCTTTTGACTTCAGGTTCAGCACCGGACGATGAATCATCTTTCTTCAAAGCTGATATTTCTTCCACATTTTCATCTTCTGTATCACTGTCATCATCTGCAAGAACGCATCAAGATCAACAAACTCAAGATCCCGACAGCAAATTCACGTACTCACCTTCCGCCGCACCAAGGCCTTCACCATAACAAGAAGGAAATAGAAGCAAACGGTGTCGAGTACAATTTAGACAATACTAGTCGTTAAATATTAGGTGGTAACATTGTCACTAATAAAAAAGTCAAAGTCACCAAAGTTCATATCAGGTCCGGCTGGCAACAGAAAACCACGGTGAGTCGAACTGAAAGAAATGAACCCCTTCATGAAAATAAAGCATACAAGAACCGAGGGAATAGTTCTTACGCTTAGTGTCCTGATCCTCCTCATCTCCTCATCTTTATCGACCCATCGATCCCAATCGACTTTCAAAAACACAGGAGCTCTCCCTTCCCGTTTCAGAAATCTGCTCCACCACTTGCTCTAGGCCCAGGGTTTTAAATAGCGGTCCACGATCGCGATAGCGCCCGTGAAATAGCGGTAGTGCTGCCTTTCTATATACTCGTTATACCCGCAATAATGTCTGTTATGGCTGCAATAGCGGTAATCGCGACATAATCGAAAACGCGACCACGATTTGAATCTAATCCCATCAAGCTCTCTCTTTAAAGCAGAATAAAAAAAAAACCAGAAACCAGAAAGGAAACTTTAAAACACACACACAAGGACAAAAACACTTGTAGCATTGAAAGGCCAAAACAAGGGTAAACAAACAATAGTTGGCAATGGAAGTTGATGTGCAATTTTCGTTTTCTTTCATTTCCTCCATCTTCTGAGCAACAAAACAACTAGAAGAAAAAGTGTTCAATGGAAAATAAGAAAAATTCAAGATAGAAAGAGAACATAAAAACCCTTCTAATTGGCCGATGCAACAGATGTCTGGAATGTATTTATAGGATTAATGGGTAAAAATGGAAGAATTTACACTACTTGTTATTATTCCAGAGTGTTATTGTCGAGACAATATTTTATCCGACGAAAATAAGTGTTGTTATTTTCTAAATATTATCTCGAAAAAGTAAGTATTTTTTTATGGTATAAGATAAAACATAAATTTGAGGAGTCGCCACTAATTATTTATCGAAGTGTGATTGGTCACCAAAATACTATGTTATTTTAATAAAATTTATAAAAATATTATTAAAATAACACAAAAAGAGTCTGCTTATCAAAAAATGAGTTCGGGAATCGATTACGTGTGGGGAAGGATTAGCACCCCACAACGCCCAAAATTAATACATTTATTTATTAATTAATGTATTTGCAGAAAATTTATAAATTTAAATTTAATTTAATTTTTTACCCTAAATATATATATGTGCATGATTAAGTGACTAAAAATAAATAAAATAAAATTATAGATTCGAATTAAAATGCATAAAATATGATTTCAATAACTAATATAGAAATTTATAAAATCTCAAGTATTGCGGACATAGTTTACCCGTGACTTAAATTACGTAAATACCCCTTTCTCCAAACGACGTCGTTTGGAGAGGAATATTTTTATACCAAAATATGACCCTAAAGACCAACATTTCTCTCATTTCTGTTTCTCTCTCTAAGAGAAATAAACAAAATTTCTATCTCGCCTCTCTCTAAAAATCTCCCATCAGAGAGAGTCTGATCACCGACCGGCAGCCTCCTGCCGTCGTCAATCACCACTGCCGGCCACCACCCACGGTGGCTGAAATTTACAAACTTACTCCAAAATGGCCCTATTTTCCATCAAAACTCAGATCTAACATATTTTAGTCCTAAAAACCACTCAAAATTAGTAGATCTAAGCAATAACCGAAATTTTTACCTCAGTTTACAAAAGTATCCAGCGGCTTTTGGTCTTTTCAAGGGTAAGTTACTCCTCTTCTTTCTCGTTGTTTTTTCAGTTGGTGTCCTACTTCTTGTATGAATGCTTTCTCCTTTCGTATGAATCCCCTCCTACTCTTTTTTTCTTACAAGATCGAGGCTTTTTATAGCCCTCGGAAGACCTCGGACGACCGTTTATTTTATTGAGTCATCGGATCTACAATGGTGGCTCACCATAGGGAGTGAGGTGTGCGGCTGATTTATATCTTCTGGAGTCTTCTGTGTGACGGTGGTGGCATGGCAACGTCGGAATGAACCACTTGGAGGCGGCGACCGAAATATCTCCTAAGGTTGGTGAAACCCTAGGGTTTCTGTTGTACAAATCTAGGCAGTTTGATCTCTCTAGATCTAACGGTTGTAGATGATGGCGGCTGGAACTGTGTAGAAAATCCTAGCAGAAAACCCTAAACGAGTCTTAGGCCTGATAGATTCTATTTTTGGGCCTGGATCGGTTTAAAATTTAAAAACGGGCTTCTGGGTCTTGATTTATAAATAATTATTATAATAAAATTTATTTTAATAACATAAAAAAGACGGGACAGAAAATGATTGTCGACAGCTGCCCCTCTTTGCTCATTTTTGTGTTAACAAGAATAGAGCAAAGATAAAAGACAGAATTTTCGTCCAGTTGACTTCATGCTTTGATAAGAAATCCGCTTCATTTAAGGGGAATCAAACTGGTGTAAGACATTGTTCCTTCATGATGAGAACATTTGGTCATGTTTAGAGATAAATTGAGATAACATGTTTCCTTTGTGATAAGGACTTTTGGCTATCAAAGAATGACACGACTCTTTCGTGATGAGGAGTTCTGATTGGTAGATGATATTGTTCTTTCGTGATGAGGACATCTGGTCATCTTTGAAGATATTTGAGATGAGGACGTCTGATTATCTAAGGATGACACGACTCCTTCGTGATGAGGAGTTATGATTGGTAGATGACATTGTTCCTTCGTGATGAGGACATCTGGCCATCTTTGAAAATATTTGAACTAACATGGTTCCTTCGTGATGAGGACGTCTGGTTATCTAAGGATGACCCGACTCCTTCGTGATGAGGAGTTCTGATTGGTAGATGACATTGTTCCTTCGTGATGAGGACATCTGGTCATCTTTGAGATAACATAGTTCCTTCGTGATGAGGGCGTCTGGTTATCTCAGGATAACACGACTCCTTTGTGATGAGGAGTTCTGATTGGTAGATGACATTGTTCCTTCGTGATAAGGACATCTGGTTATCTTTGAGATAACATAGTTCCTTCGTGATGAGAACTTCTGGTTATCTAAGGATTTTTGTTTCTTAAAATATCAACAAATGATGCGTTTATGAATATCATGATCCTATTTATGCCTAAAATGTATGCAATGATGCAATTTTAGTGTATTTTTTTCCGAATAAGGACTCTCTCTCATTGACCATCTTGTGACTCGTTTCATTTTGGGTACAACAAACAATGCCGATTTTCTTCAACTGAACATCTTGATCTCATACTCTTTAATCAGATATAGTCTTTTCTTTCTTCTTGAACCTTGCCAGTACCAATGATCAACTATTCCATATGTGACACATATTTTGGATCATCATATGATTGAAACTTTCTAGGTACTTCAAATTTTATTTTCCATGTATCAATGTCATTATACAAACTTGAAAATTGAAATCATTATCAATTTCAGAAAACTTGCATTTTTTAAAAGAACTTTTTGTACAATAATACACCATGATTTTATGTACTTCAAGTTAAATTACATATTTTAAACTTTCAAAGCAAAATGCTTGCAAAAATGAGAGTTATCAAGAAAAATCTCTTTTATTTATACAAATGTAAAGAGTTTTTAAATAATTACATGGCAAACTTTTACTGAAATGTAAAAGAAAAAGTAGTAGGCATCTTCACATATCAATAACATAAATATTTATGAACTGGCATGCCGTAAAGTAATTCAAATATAGCTTCTGTCAAAAGGATTTCGAGAATTGTAATAATGTATAAGGATGTAAAGTCTCTTCTTGACTACCAAATCTCCAGAAGTTAAGAATCTAATATTTTTCCAGACATGAATCCTGAATTATAACACTCAAGCCGCCCTTTACGGGTTTTCAACTTGAGACCTCCTTTGGTTTTAAGATATCCTTTTCAGATTTTTATCTTGAACCCTTCTTTTTTCAATCAGGCAAAATATCTTTTAACCGCATCTGAATTCACTGGGTAGGGTAATTCTGGCCCGTCCATCTCAGTAAGAATCAAAGCTCCTCAAGAAAAGGCTTTCTTTACAATATAAGGTCCTTCCCAATTCGGCATCCATTTTCCTCGGAAGTCCTTTTGAATGGGTAAGATCCTTCTAAGTACTAGATCTCCTTCATAAAATTCTCAGAAGCGAACTTTCTTATCATGTGCTAGTATCATCCGTTTTTGGTACATCTGACCATGACAAATAGCTTTCAGTCTTTTTCCTTCAATCAAATTTAACTGGTCATATCTGGCTTGTACCCATTCTTCTTCATTTAGTTTTACCTCTGATAAAACTCGAAGTGGAGGAATTTCTACCTCAATAGGTAGGACAACTTCCATTCCATAAGCTAACAAAAACGGAGTTGCCCTAGTCGATGTTCGTACTGAAGTTCTATAAGCCAACAAAGCAAATGGTAGTTTCTCATGCCAATCCTTATAAGTTTTAGTCATCTTCTCTATAAGCCTCTTGATATTCTTATTAGCTGCCTCAACTGCTCCATTCATATTTGGGCGATAAGTAGTGGAATTATGATGCTTTATTTTGAATTGTTCACAAACTGATTTCATCATCTTGTTGTTTAAATTCAAAGCATTGTCAGAAATAATCCTTTCTGGTAGACCATATCGACAAATGATTTCCTTTTTCAAGAATTTACAAACTATGGTTTGAGTGACATTTGCATAAGAAGTCGCTTCTATCCATTTGGTAAAATAGTCTATTGCTACCAAAATGAAGCGATGACCATTTGAAGTTTTTGGAAAAATTTGTCCAATAACATCTATGCCCCACATAGAGAATGGCCACGGAGCTGTCATCACGTACAATGGATGAGGAGGGGTATGCATTCTGTCTCCATAAATTTGACATTTATGACATTTTCGGGCATAATTGATACAATCAGTTTCCATAGTTGACCAATAGTACCCAAATCTCATAATTTGTCTAGCCATTGTATGCCCATTGGCATGAGTACTTCATACTCCTTCATGCACTTCTTCAAGAATTATTTTGGCCTCTTTAGTGTCCACGCATCACAATAAGACTTGATTCAAGCTTTTCTTGTATAGTATTTCACCATCAAGTACATACCCTGATGTCATTCTTCTGATAGTTCTTTTATCATTCTCGGTTGCCTGTTCAGGATAATTCTGATATCTGATGTATTGTAAGATATCATAGTACCAAGGTTTCTCATTTTCTTCTTCTTCAACGTTAAAACAATGGGTTGGGTACTCATAAGCCTGCATTTCAATAGGCATCATGTACGAATTGTAACATCCTCAATACCGGGTTAGTGATCAAGTTGTAAAGTTTCAGAATTTGGTGACTAAAGTATAAGAATGAAATAGTTCAATGCTTATTGGATATATATGATGAAGGTTAATTAGTAATTATTAAAGGAAATTAAGGGTTAAATGGTCATTTGACCAGAAAGATTTTTATATTCCTTTTTAAGGGTAATATAAACGTGGGATATGTGAGAACCATCCAGAGTGCTCTTCTCTTTTCTTCTTCTTCATACGTGGGAGAGCAAGGCAAAGGTAAGTTTAATTTCAGTTGGTTAATTCTTGAGTTTTAAGCTTAGTTTTGATTCTTTGGGTATTAAATAAGCTTAAGGAAAGCTTATATGAGATTTAAACAATAAGATAAAGGAATTATGAAGGAATTTGCCATATGAGTTTTAAGATGAAATTTTGATATGGTATGGTTGTTGAAGTTTTATGGATGAATTTGACTTGTCATCAATCTAATTAAGAAGTATGAAGTGTTAGAATGGGAATTAGAACACATTGAAAATTTGGTATGATTTTTGAATCTTATATGGATAATAGGATTTTGATGTTTAAGATGAAATAAATGAATATAGATTGGTTTAAGTATGTGTACTAGAGTTAAGAATGAAAAGGGGATGATATATGAAGTGTTTGAGTGGAAATGAAGTAATTTTCGGGTTGAAAATATGATTTCTGGGCAAGGGGAATCGGTACCCATTCAAGGGGAACCGATACCCCTTCAAACGAACAACATTTCCAGAATGTCATGAGGGAATCGTTACCCCCATAGTAGGGAACCGATTCCCCCTAAAGGAAAATGTGAATATTGGTTTAATAAGTTCGTTTAAGTTGCTAGTATCCAATTACAAGGTGTAGGTATCTAATGATTGCCTCAAAATGTACATGTATGTAGATTCTACGCATAAAGAAACTCCGGAACGTTTGGCAAGTAAGATCGATCAAGGAAAGATAACAGATCGATATTGACTAGTGAGGCCAGGTGAGTGCGTACTATTAGAATATACGTATGGTGTATGGAAATTTGACTTGCGACAAGTCTGTTTCCAATATGTTGAATATATGATTGTATGATTATGTTTATATTACATGAATATGTTTAGTTGTATTACATGTTAGGTGGTATGAATTTATATGATATGTGTTATATGGCAATGATTTATATGATAACAAGAGAAAGGATATAAATTACATGAGTTAGATATATATATATATATATATATAGGAATTGTATAACCAACTTATGAGATTAAATGAAAAGTGAGATAAGTTAAATAACATTGATTTATAGGGCAATATAAGAATGATATATAAATGAGGAGACATTGACAGAAGTGATTATATGAATATGTAAATAAGTTATATAGAGAGGATATATGAGCGGAAATGAACATATAATACATGAGTCATATGGTAAAGATTTATGAATCTATAGGAAAATGTTATGGGAACTATGTGATGATAAGTTATGAGAAAATATTTATATAGGTAACAAGCTATGTGATATACTTGGTGTATGAGAATCATACGAGAATAAGAGATGACAATGAGTTACATGCCAGATGAACACAAGAGAAGTGTTATAAGCTACGTGACAGATGATTATGAAATCATACGAAAAGTGAAATGTACATGTGAATACATGTTAGTGAAATAAGCTATGTGAACTAGTATAAATAGTATATGTGATTACATAAGTTATATGATATAAACATGGGATATAAGATATAAGCTAAAGAATTATAGGATATGAGATAAGACAGACATATGTGGTTATAAGAGACATGATATGAAAAATAGGAGAAAAGGAAAATGTGATAAGTGAAAGTGAACTATATATATATGAATATGAGAAATGATATAAGCCATGTGACATGATCTATATGATTACATGAATATGCAATATGTGATACATGTGGTATGTGACAGAAGAGAAAGAACAAGTGATATGAAATGTTATAAATGATAATGCCCATGTTATGTGATATGAGAGCTAGGGGTATAGTTGGCATGCCAAGAGTCGAGGGTTTACCTATGTTCTACGGAACATATGGACAGTTTTACCTTTGTCTTTCGAGACATATGGACAGTATACCTATGTTCTAAGGAACATATGGACAGTTTACCGATGATCTTTATGACCTCTGGACAGTTACCGAGGATCTTTATGACCTCTGGATAGTTACCGGGGTCTGTGTGACCTCTGGATAGGTCCTTCGGGACATTTATATGAGCTGTGGTGACAGCATAGTGGTGCACAACCTCAATAGACTCACATATCTACAGTTCTCACAGGTGCACATGGGCTAATAAGAGATAACATGGAATGTAATGTATAAGATATATGTGATGTATATACTTATGGTGATATGTCATGTGTTGCTTGAATTATAATGATGTTGATAAAGATAATAATATACATGGGCAATGCAATTGGAAGACAAACGAAAAGTGAAAGTAATACAAGAAGATATGTTGCGTGTGTGTATGACATGATTATATATATTGTTATCATGCAATAGATACATGCATATTGAAATGTCATGATTCAATGGTATGAATGCACGTTCATGAATTTATTGTTATATGTTTAATTATTGCCTCACTAAGTCAACGAGTTAGCGTGTGATTGTTTCACACGTAGGTTTCGAGAAGAATAAAGAGTAATGCGGAGCAAGACAGGTCAGTTCTCCTTACCAAATGTCAGATCAGAAAATGTATGTACTGTTTACAGAGTGTAGTTGGCATGTAGTCTAAAGATATAAATGGTATGAACTCTGATATCTGTTGTAAACGTTTTGAAATAATTTAAATGTTATCAAAGTTTTTAAATTACCCACTATTTTATACGAATAAATGTTTGAAAAGTCAATGTGACACTTCGGACTCGTATCCGGATCGGATACGGGTTGGGGGTGTTACATTTAATGGTATCAGAGCTAAGGTTTAGCCGATTCTCGGCATAAACCGAAGTCCAAAGTGTCATAAAAGGTGTACATGCCAATATAGATTGAAAAATTTCTGATCTGATTGTGTAAGGAGTATGTTGTCTTGCTAATAGAATAAGAATAGTTTAATACAGTAGAAATCCGATCGTGATAATTTCGAAGTAAGTGAAAGGTGATATTCCTGATTGTGATAGCTATTCACCTGCCCTGGCCAGGCAGGATGAAGAGCGGACACCTCAGGAAATGCCTAGTAAGATCAACAGTTGATTTCAGAAAGCTGAAATTATATCTGAATAATGATAGAAAGTTTTCATCGTTTGGAATCGGAAACACGATATAGAGTAGTTTTGTTATTATGTGGATAAGATAGAATATGGTGAACAGGTGTCACCATAAGAATGTTAAAAAGATCTAATGACGTGATGAGTACGTATAGAAGAACTCAAGGATAAGTGCATCAATGACAAGTGTATAAGATGTATAAAGTCAGAGCTTATGAGTTTGAAACGAAGTGATAGTATTGCGCATGAACAAGATTATGTTTATGATAAGGGTTTGCAGTTAAGATGGAAAGAGTTAGCATTGGCTAACTAGAGTATGTGATAAAAATGTACTGGAATTAAAAGATTTTAAGATATTGTCAGGATATGATAACCAAATCCGCAATGGATCTGGATACAGTTGCATATTTGGATAATAGTAATGTGGTATAGTAAAGGAAAAGGAAGTAAGAATTTGTATATTTAAGTAAAGCTGAGGATTGATAAGAAGAGTTTGAGAATATGTATATCGATGATCAGATTATAGGACACAGGAAGTCAGAATGTTGAGTTTGAGTAAAAGAAATTTCAGGATGTATGAGAATAGAGGTGAAATTGATAAATTGAGTAAGCGAATGTTGAGATAATTTAGATTGGAAAGAATGTATATGATTGGTATAAGAGGGCTTGTGCCCTAGACTGAACAAAAGTTATTATCTAGCTGTCAGAGTAAAGGAGCTAGAGTTATAAGATTGGAGGAAAGATATAGTGGAGTTAATTGATTATGATGTGAATTTGAATATAGTTGTATATTCTGAGTAGATAGCTATGATGTAGAAACAGAGATAAGTATTTGCATGGAACCTTCAGGAAGGAAAATACAAGTATAAGAAATGATAAAGAATGAAGTTATGTATAAGAATGGGTTATCAGAGTAATGAGGATGCAATGAAGATTGGTACATAAAGATGAGTATAAGTGATAAGACAAGAGTATGTGAATATGAAAGGAAATATATGATTTATGTATAAGGAATAAGGAGTAAAGAAATGAAAGGGATTGATTTAAAAGAATTAGATACGATAAATATGGAAGTACATAGGACAATTTTGATATAGAGTGATGAGATGAATGTTACTGTCAACGTGATGAGTGACATTATATGGAATTTTAGAAAGGTCAAAGGAAAAATGCATAATTGAATGAGAGAAAAGACAACAATGGATTGGTATTACTGGTTATTGTTTATATGATAAACAACAGAAGATGAAGGTATAAACGAAAAAGATAGTCGGAAAACTAAAGGATTTAAAAGTAAGTTTCTGATGATGACAAGAAAGAATAAGTCAGGGAAGCAACATAAGAACATTAGAAGATATGTTCCTATTAAGATGTGCAGTGAAAATTCGAGGACGAATTTTCTTATAAGGAGGGGAGATTTGTAACATCCTCAATACCGGGTTAGTGATCAAGTTGTAAAGTTTCAGAATTTGGTGACTAAAGTATAAGAATGAAATAGTTCAATGCTTATTGGATATATATGATGAAGGTTAATTAGTAATTATTAAAGGAAATTAAGGGTTAAATGGTCATTGACCAGAAAGATTTTTATATTCCTTTTTAAGGGTAATATAAACGTGGGATATGTGAGAACCATCCAGAGTGCTCTTCTCTTTTCTTCTTCTTCATACGTGGGAGAGCAAGGCAAAGGTAAGTTTAATTTCAGTTGGTTAATTCTTGAGTTTTAAGCTTAGTTTTGATTCTTTGGGTATTAAATAAGCTTAAGGAAAGCTTATATGAGATTTAAACAATAAGATAAAGGAATTATGAAGGAATTTGCCATATGAGTTTTAAGATGAAATTTTGATATGGTATGGTTGTTGAAGTTTTATGGATGAATTTGACTTGTCATCAATCTAATTAAGAAGTATGAAGTGTTAGAATGGGAATTAGAACACATTGAAAATTTGGTATGATTTTTGAATCTTATATGGATAATAGGATTTTGATGTTTAAGATGAAATAAATGAATATAGATTGGTTTAAGTATGTGTACTAGAGTTAAGAATGAAAAGGGGATGATATATGAAGTGTTTGAGTGGAAATGAAGTAATTTTCGGGTTGAAAATATGATTTCTGGGCAAGGGGAATCGGTACCCATTCAAGGGGAACCGATACCCCTTCAAACGAACAACATTTCCAGAATGTCATGAGGGAATCGATACCCCCATAGTAGGGAACCGATTCCCCCTAAAGGAAAATGTGAATATTGGTTTAATAAGTTCGTTTAAGTTGCTAGTATCCAATTACAAGGTGTAGGTATCTAATGATTGCCTCAAAATGTACATGTATGTAGATTCTACGCATAAAGCAACTCCGGAACGTTTGGCAAGTAAGATCGATCAAGGAAAGATAACAGATCGATATTGACTAGTGAGGCCAGGTGAGTGCGTACTATTAGAATATACGTATGGTGTATGGAAATTTGACTTGCGACAAGTCTGTTTCCAATATGTTGAATATATGATTGTATGATTATGTTTATATTACATGAATATGCTTAGTTGTATTACATGTTAGGTGGTATGAACTTATATGATATGTGTTATATGGCAATGATTTATATGATAACAAGAGAAATGATATAAATTACATGAGTTAGATATATATATATATATATATATAGGAATTGTATAACCAACTTATGAGATTAAATGAAAAGTGAGATAAGTTAAATAACATTGATTTATAGGGCAATATAAGAATGATATATAAATGAGGAGACATTGACAGAAGTGATTATATGAATATGTAAATAAGTTATATAGAGAGGATATATGAGCGGAAATGAACATATAATACATGAGTCATATGGTAAAGATTTATGAATCTATAGGAAAATGTTATGGGAACTATGTGATGATAAGTTATGAGAAAATATTTATATAGGTAACAAGCTATGTGATATACTTGGTGTATGAGAATCATACGAGAATAAGAGATGACAATGAGTTACATGCCAGATGAACACAAGAGAAGTGTTATAAGCTACGTGACAGATGATTATGAAATCATACGAAAAGTGAAATGTACATGTGAATACATGTTAGTGAAATAAGCTATGTGAACTAGTATAAATAGTATATGTGATTACATAAGTTATATGATATAAACATGGGATATAAGATATAAGCTAAAGAATTATAGGATATGAGATAAGACAGACATATGTGGTTATAAGAGACATGATATGAAAAATAGGAGAAAAGGAAAATGTGATAAGTGAAAGTGAACTATATATATATGAATATGAGAAATGATATAAGCCATGTGACATGATCTATATGATTACATGAATATGCAATATGTGATACATGTGGTATGTGACAGAAGAGAAAGAACAAGTGATATGAAATGTTATAAATGATAATGCCCATGTTATGTGATATGAGAGCTAGGGGTATAGTTGGCATGCCAAGAGTCGAGGGTTTACCTATGTTCTACGGAACATATGGACAGTTTTACCTATGTCTTTCGAGACATATGGACAGTATACCTATGTTCTAAGGAACATATGGACAGTTTACCGAGGATCTTTATGACCTCTGGACAGTTACCGAGGATCTTTATGACCTCTGGATAGTTACCGGGGTCTGTGTGACCTCTGGATAGGTCCTTCGGGACATTTATATGAGCTGTGGTGACAGCATAGTGGTGCACAACCTCAATAGACTCACATATCTACAGTTCTCATAGGTGCACATGGGCTAATAAGAGATAACATGGAATGTAATGTATAAGATATATATGTGATGTATATACTTATGGTGATATGTCATGTGTTGCTTGAATTATAATGATGTTGATAAAGATAATAATATACATGGGCAATGCAATTGGAAGACAAACGAAAAGTGAAAGTAATACAAGAAGATATGTTGTGTGTGTGTATGACATGATTATATATATATTGTTATCATGCAATAGATACATGCATATTGAAATGTCATGATTCAATGGTATGAATGCACGTTCATGAATTTATTGTTATATGTTTAATTATTGCCTCACTAAGTCAACGAGTTAGCGTGTGATTGTTTCACACGTAGGTTTCGAGAAGAATAAAGAGTAATGCGGAGCAAGACAGGTCAGTTCTCCTTACCAAATGTCAGATCAGAAAATGTATGTACTGTTTACAGAGTGTAGTTGGCATGTAGTCTAAAGATATAAATGGTATGAACTCTGATATCTGTTGTAAACGTTTTGAAATAATTTAAATGTTATCAAAGTTTTTAAATTACCCACTATTTTATACGAATAAATGTTTGAAAAGTCAATGTGACACTTCGGACTCGTATCCGGATCGGATACGGGTTGGGGGTGTTACACGAATGCTCATCTACCTTGAATATGGCTGCCAAAGTGGCCAAGGCATCTGCCATCTGGTTATCTTCTCTAGGGAGGTAATTGAAGGTTATTTCTTCAAATTCTTCAATAAGTTCCACAATCAATTTACGATATTTTACAAGCTTGGGATCTTTTGTCTCTCATTCCTTCCTGATTTGGCAAATTACTAGGGCTGAATCCCCATATACCTTAAGCATTTTTATCTTCCGTTCAATGGCAGTTTTAAGACCCAAAACACATACCTCATATTCAGCCATGTTATTTGTGCAATCAAAATTGAGTCGGCTAATAAAAGGATAATGTTCTCCATTTGGTGAAACCAAGATTACCCTAATTCCATGCCCTAAAGCATTCGAAGCACCATCAAAATTGAGTTTTCAATATTCATTAGTGGATGTAGCTGATTCTTCCACTGAAATTGCCATTAAATCTTCATATGGGAAATCAAAACTTATTGACTCATATTCTTGAGAAGCTCTACTTGCAATAAATTCAGCTATGGCACTTCTTTTACTGTTTTTTGATTTACATACTGGATATCAAATTCTGACAACAAGATCTGCCAATGAGCTAACCTTCCAGATAATGCAGGTATATTCATCATATACTTCAAAGGATCAAATCTAGATATGAGCCATGTGGTGTGATATAACATATATTGTTTAAACCTTCGAGTGGCCCATACCAAGGTACAACACAAATTTTCAATTGGCGAGTATCTGTTTCACAATCAGTAAACTTCTTGCTGAGATAGTAAATTGTTCTCTCTTTTTTCTCAGTTTGATCATGTTGTCCTAATACACACCCCATTGAATTTTCCCAAACTGATAAATAGAGAATTAAGGGTTTGCCTGGAATAGGTGGTACTAAGATTGGGGTATTTGACAAATATCTCTTAACTGCTTTAAATGCTTCTTGACAATCGTCACTCCATGCCCCAAAATTATTCTTGCGAAGGAGACGAAAAATGGGATCACATTTCTCAGTTAACTGTGAGATAAATCGAGCTATATAATTCAATCTTCCCAAGAATCCTCAAACCTCTTTTTGTGTTTGTGAGGGTGGTAAATCTTGAATAGCTTTGACTTTTTCTGGATCTATTTCAATTCCTTTCTTGCTCACGACAAAACCCAAGAGCTTTCCAGATGTCACCCCAAATGTACACTTATTTGGGTTAAGCTTCAACTGAAATTTCCTTAATCTTTGGAAAAGCTTTATCAAATTCTTGATATTTTCATCCTCTGACTTAGCTTTGACAATCATATCATCGACATAAACTTCTATTTCTTTATGCATCACGTCGTGAAATAATGTTACCATATCCCTTTGATATGTTGCTCCTGTATTCTTCAGCCCAAATGGCATTACTTTATAGCAAAATGTTCCCCATAAGGTGACAAATGTTATTTTTCCCCTATCATCAGGGTATATTTTAATTTGATTGTAATCAGAGAAACATCCATGAATAAGAACAAAGAATTTTTAGCCGTGTTATCCACCAATATGTCTATGTGTGGCAAAGGAAAATTATCCTTTGGACTAGCTTTATTGAGGTCTAAGTAATCAATAAACATACGGACTTTACCATCTTTCTTTGGTACAGGGACAATATTTTCCACCCACTCAGGGTACTTGGTCACTTTAAGAAACCCATCATCGAATTGCTTTTTACTTCTTCCTTAATTTTTAACAGCATTTCAGGTTTCATTCTTCTCAGCTTTTGTTGAGCAGGCTTATATTTCGGCTTTATTGGTAACTTGTGTACTACCATTTCTGTATCCAAACTTGGCATGTCTTCATATGACCAAGCAAATACATCATTGTATTCGTGAAGCAAATTAATCAAATTATGTCATGCTTTATCAGATAAAGTAATGCCAATTTTCAAGTTTTTATTATCCTCATCTGATCCCAAATTCAAAATCTCAGTATGTTCCTCATAAGGCAAAATTTGTTTATCATATTTTTCCACCATTTTTAACAGCTCAGAAGACAAGTCACATCTCTCATCATTATCACAACCCTCAACTTCCCCTTGACACATGGGATGCTCAAAGTCAAATTCTATGTCAGTGTCATCAATATCCATGTCATTGATATGTGAGTTCCTGAAAGGAAAATGAACAAAAGTATATATACATATAATCATAAAAATGCATTAAAAATATTTGCCATGTGAAATTAACTAAAATGCATCTTTTATTGAAAAAGAAAAACACATAGTTTAACCTTTTACACAAAATCAACTATTGCCCCAGGGTATAAGCAACAGAGGAAGTTCTAGTGTATTACTCTGAAAAAGACTTAAAAACTACAGGTAATTCCTCCATAGTCCAATTATTCAATTCAAAGTCTGGTGGTGCGGGGTAAACGCTCATAGCTCTCTTTTCTTCAGATTCATCATTTGATATGACATTGATACTCAACTCTTTCAAAGCATCCTCAACTATTAGCCCTTTGTTTTGCTGATCTTCTCGGAATATATATCCTCCAGACATAAAAGTATTACTCAACAGTGGAAAAGTCATTGGTTCCCAGCTAAGATCTTTTCCAGCTAACTTTGCCTTCCTCATTTCTTGGCTCTTTCTAATGATTCTCTGTTTGTCCCTTACAATCGGCTGATATCCCAAACCAAATCGATCTTTCTTAGTGATGGGAAAAACTGGATTAACTGGTCCCTGCAAGTGACTTTCTAACCCTTTTTCAGCTTTTGCTCATTTCCCCAGGGTTAATTTAAGCTACATCTTAGTGCAATTTGACAGTCTAGACTTGAGAATCTTTTTGCCTTCAGCCACGAATGTTGCATTAACAAAATCCAACGATCTAAAAGAGCATTCAATAGCTTTTTCATCCAATTCGATATATGGAGCAGTGGTAGAGACAAAAGTAATGATATCTTCTTCAGCATTAAGACATATAAACTTCCATCTATCACAAATTTTAATTTTTGGTGAAGTGTAGATGGAACTGCCCCTGCCTGGTGAATCCAAGGCCTCCCCAGTAAGAAATTATAAGTGGGTATAATATCCATCATAAGGAATTCCACTTCATATGTAGCTGGGCCGATAGTTAAAGGATCTTTCCTAACACTTCTCTTTTGGTTCCATCAAAAGCTCGAACAATGCTCTGACTATTTCTCATGAGTGTGTTATCCACTGGTAGTTTCTTCAAAGTCACTAATGGCATTACATTTAAAGCTGAGCCATTATCAACTAACACTCGAGATAGAATATGTCCTTTGCACTTAATCGTGATATGCAAGGCTTTAGGAATACCATTCATCCCAGAGGGGATTTCATCTTTAGAAAAAGAAATGAAATTATCAGCCTGTATGTTTGTGACCAACCTATCCAACTTATTTACCGACAATTATTTTGGTACAAAAGTATGATTTAACACTTTCAGTAAGGCATTGCGATGAGCCTCAGAGCTTAATAAAAGTGCCAAAATTGATATACGAGCAGGCAACTTATGCAACTGTTCAACAATATTGAATTCACTGTGTTTGAGAAATTTCAAAAATTCCACATCTTCATTCTCAGTTACTGGCTCGTTGATAACATGTTCATCTTCTCTTAACTGCATGTCAATTTTTTCCCTTTGTCAACAGTAGCTTGCTTCTCAGGCTCTTTGGAATAACATCTTCCACTTCGAGTGAAATGTCCAACCTCATCTACTTCATCTTTTTCTTCTACTATCTCATCCATCTTAGAACCATATTTCCATGGAACTTGCTTGTCATCCTTATACAGGAACGGAGATGAAGGTATTATAACCACTTCTGGAGTTATTTTCTCTGATACGCGAATCCTTGGTGTAATCATTAGAGGACAATCAGAATTGTAAATCATTCTAGACGACCCCTCAGAGGTGCAAATATCCATTTCTTCTTCTTCTGGTACTTCCTTGAAAAACTCCATTTCTTTTTCATCCATCAACTTTTGTACCAAATCTCGGAAAACTGGACACTGTTGTATAACATGTCCGTCACATTTGTGGTAATGGCATGTATTTTCATTGTTGAATTTTTCAACTAGAAAACTAGGCATCAATAGACCAACATTGATTATTTGACTCCACACCCAATACATGGGTGATTCCACCTCACTAACTTCCATTATAATTTTCTTTATTTTCTCTTCACTGACAACATTGATTCCCATACCTGTGTGGTTTGGCAATGGATTTTGGGCCACATTAGGCTGCTCGTTGTCACCAAAATTGATGACATTTCTATTTCTGAGACTTTGAACAAGTTTCTTAAATGACATGCAGTTCTCAATAGAGTGTCCATGAGCTCCTGCATGATATTCACATTGTAAGATAGCATCGTACCATTTAGGGTATGGAGGTTGTACAGGTGATATATGATAAGGTGACACCACATGTTTATCATATAATATATGAAACAAATCCTTGTAGGTCATAGGAATTAAATCAAACTGGGGTTTTTCTCTTTCTTGCCTCTCTCTTATCCCTTGTCTGGCAGAGTTTTGTGTAGATGATCTTGCATCCTGAGGTTGAGACACCGTAATGTTATTGGATTCATATTTCCTCACGTCATTTACCTCATTCTCTTTCTTTTTCATTGGTGGTTTCTTACTATATTCACCGCTATCAAGTTTTCCACTTTTAACTGTCATTTCAATCATCTCACCAGCTGTGACTATGTCAGCAAAGCTCTTGGAGGAATTCCCTATGAGGTGAGTAAAGAAAGGAATTTTTAAAGTGTTCACAAAGAGATTGTCTCATCTTCTTCAATGGGCGGATGTACTTGTACAGCTATGTCCCTCCATCTTTGGGCATACTGTCTGAAATTCTCATTGAATTTCTTTTCCATACTCTGCAACACCAATCGATTGGGCCTTATGTCTTTTACATGTTTATATTGTTCCAGAAAAGATTTTGCCAAATCTTTCCAAGATTTAATATGAGCTTTACTTAACTGGTTGTACCATCGAATAGCCAAACCTGTTAAGCTTTATTGGAAACAATGAATCAACAGTTTGTCATCCCCTATATAACCTGTCATTTTTCTGCAAAACATTGTGATATGAGCAGAGGGACATTTCGTACCATCGAATTTTTCAAAATCAGGAATCTTGAACTTAGGTGGTAACACCAAATCAGGCACCAAACTCAATTCTTTGGCCTCAATTCCATACATGCTAGGGTCCTCCTTCATAGTCCTAATTTCCTCTGCTAAATGTTTCCATTTTTCATCATCTTGTTTTGTTTGTTCTTTTTTACGCTCTTCATTAAGATCAGGAACATCTTCAGTTTGTTGTTGATTTACAGAGGCACTAGGTAAGTTTATATTTACTCTTCCTGACTGAGTAATCATTCCTTGTTGGGAATTAACATGAGGTGGTGTAAAGGCTGGAGGATATATAGGTTCTTCAATAACTTGAGCTTTTAGATGATCTGTTCGTGGTGTAAAACCCAAAGGGTACAAAGGTTCTTCAGTGGTAATACCAACAGCTTGGGTATTTTCTCAATCCATACTTCTTCCTTGTAACATACTCTCAAATTTCTTCATCATATCATTTTGGGCTTTCATCATTTGTTCATGCATTTCTTCCTGAACTTTCTTGAAGCTTTCTTGCATTTCCAGCTGATTCTTTTCAAGTCGATCTATCTTATCATCCATTACTTTTTTTGAGTATGAAATGGATGCTTATAGGGGTCCAGTATTCTTTGAAAAAGAATTTTTTTTTTGTTAATTTTAAGTTTTGAAAATGATTGCAAAAAAATAATAATGCTAAATATAATAATGCATAAATAAAATGTAAATGCATGTATGCAGAAAGGTGTTGGTTCTGAACTGATTCCTAAGAAAAACTTTTATACATAAACGAAGTTTTATTACAAAGCTTTTGCAAATACAACATACTATAGATACATCTGAGCAAATTCCCCTAATAGATGTATATGTTCAAGTAACTCAAAGACTTTATGAGCTTCTTCGGTTCCTGGCTCCAATTCTTTACTCAAAGTGGTAGCTTCATATGCCAAGTCCACTAAATATTGTGCCACTCCCTGAACTTGCTCCAGATACTTTGCAATGAGGTCGTCTCTTTGTTTGACTTTCCATTGAGCACGTTCTCAGCGATAGCGCCATTACAAAATTCCTTCATAAGGGACAATAGGGAGTTGATTTGCCTTTCTCTGAAGATCTTGGAATTTGGATTCCAGTTCATTCACGTGTTTCCTTAGATTTTTAGCTTCCGAATTATTTTCTTGACTTCCCAGTGCAGTTTCCAACCTTTCAATCTTGCTTTTTAGTCTCTGGTTTTGAGTTTGATTTTCCACCAGTCTTTGTTCCAATGTCTCCTTTTCTTTAGCAAATATCTTGGTCTGATGTTTGCTTTGTTTGAGCTCATTTTTACATTCTTCAGCTTTTCTTTTCAGACTTGTCAACTCTTGTTTGCTTGATCCTTCGGCAATCTGAGTCTTTACCACCCGTTGGTAGGTTGATTGGAGATCATTGAAATCTATCCAGAGCTGTTTTTCAACCTTGTTAACTTGATCTGTTCGCCCTTTATGGATGTTTATCTCAATTTCTTTGTGGTATACTTTCTCTTCCAACTTTTGCAGAGTTTTTTTCCATTGTTTTCTTTCGATCTCAAAGTCTTGCTTTGCCATTTCTAATGGAGATAATATAATTCTCAAATGTTCTTTGATGGGTTGGACATTCTCAAAATTAACTACTGGAATGTTGTCGTTGACTTGGTTAATTCTCCATTGCTCGTATTCGGGTGAGAGCTTTTGACTGAAAGTAAATAAATTTACTCGTTGAATCCATTTCCAGGCTTCAGCAACCTTTCTGATCTTTTCCTTGTACTTATCACTTCTGAATACAAATTCTGATTCGGATAAACCTGATGTCGCAGAAATAAGCTGCCTTGATCTGTATTATCTAGAAACCATCAAATGTGCATATCCTATAGAACCCCATATACCAGGCAAGGGAACCCAATCACGCTCTCCACACTTATACGTTATGTTTGAAGAAGTATTCCATACAACTCGCCATAATACGTCATTATCTTCGAGATTTTGAAAGATATTCATCCATTTTCTTTCTTCATAACCTCCGGGCCATTTGCGAGAAATGAAATCTTGTAGAGGTGAAAAACCTTCTAGAAATACCCGTCCAGGAGCTATTTCTTCATGTTTAAAATGGTTCAGAATCCATACTAATAATAGGGGTGCACAACCTATAAATCATCCCTCTCCTTTTCGTCTGTAGGAATTCAAGGAACGAATTGTTTCAGCTAATATGGCAGGAATTGGATCTGCATTCTTGTTTAATCTTTCAAACATGTCTACAATTGATATATCCACATGCCCCAGAATCTTCGGGAAAATAATTAATCCATATATTTCTAAAGCCAACATATCAATTTGTTTTCTTTTGTCCGGATAGCGATAGATTACTTCTTTCAAGGCTGTCCAAGTAATGCATTCACTATCACCATTCTTCTTGATATTTCTTGTAGCCCATTCTTTACTCATCCCGGTCAATAAAAACAATTTCTTCTTAAATGGAGCAGAATTAGGTGACTTGATATATACCTTGTTTTCGTAGATTCTTGGACAACGAATAAGAGCTCGATATTCTTCTATAGTGGGTGTCAAATCTACCTTGCCAAAGATGAAGCAACTGTAGGCAGCGTTCCAGAACTGCGATAAAGCTCTGAACAAATGTCGGTCAATAGGAATGTCCAAAAGATAAGCAATGTCACCATATAGCTGATAAAATAAATGCTTGTCCGCAGCTTTCCATTTCTCCCAAATTTCTTTCAACTCACCCAGATTATTTTGACGAACATTGATATGTGTATATTTGATCAGATCTGACACGTATCCAGATGATAGATTGTTTCCCTTGATAAGTTAAGACTGCTCAGACCATCTTAGAACAACTGTATTGTCTTCTACTTCGTGAACTCTCCGTTCCATAATTCTAGCTTTCTATATGGACATCAATCATGAATCAACACCATGATATGAAAAATGTAATGCAAAAAAATGAAAATTAATAGAAAAATCAACTAAGAACAATTAGTTAATAATCGTAAAAAAAAATCCATCTTCATGCAATATAATTCCATACTTTGCTTGAAAGATAAAGTAATACTATATAAAAAAACTCAATAAACTTTCCTTTGTGTAATAACCTTATGAGACTCTTTCAGGTTAGGCTCTGCCTAAACTCAAGCTCTAGGTTTATTATATGTTGGGTCTGGCTCTAAGGTAAAAAAGGTCATCGAATTGTCCTTTGTTGGTGCCCTTTGGGCTACCAAACCCTCAATCGTAGTCCATTACAGACTTTCAGATTGAGTTCAATTCGAAGGAACACACTTCCTTATGTCCATACGGATGTGAAAACCACACGAGGAACATAAGGTGTGAGCTCAAGGAATGGTCCCCTATCCCATACGGAGGTGAAAACCACATGAGAGAGTAGTTTCTTATTCAAACTAAATGGTATAGAACGAGGTTTTAGCTCATGTCATGATAATGCAGTGCACAATGTATGAGGAAAAACATAAAAAAATGTATAACACATAAATTTATTCTTTAAATTTAAAGCAAATAATTAAATCTAAAAACATTAATAAACAAGTTAGTTCAACTAGGGGTGTAAAGAAAATCAAATTATCCGAAAACCCAAATTTTTTTCCGATAATTCGAATATTCTGTAATCCTCCCAAATAACCCGAAACATCCTTATCAAACTTAGGATTTTATGATCAGCTAATGACTAATTTATAAAAATTTAGCTTAGATAAAGTTCCAACTAATATTAACAACTCTTATTATCTATAATTGAAAGTCACAATTTACGATCTCCTATTTATTTACATGAACCCCCACAAACAACGAATTAGCTTTCATAGAATATTTAAAATTAATGCTTTTTCATTGCCTGAACTACACGCAATATCTCTATGGGGAAAAAATTACTTTGTCAAATTTTCAATTAATAAAGCTCATTTTTCATGCAAATCACTATAGAAAAAAAAAATACTTTTTAAAAGTTTCAACTAAGGCTAATTTAATATGAACCCCACGCATGAAATAAAAAAATTCGTTTTTGAATCTCTATGGAAAAAAATTGCTTTTTGAAAATTTCAACAAATAAAGTTCATTTTCTCAAACCCCATACAATACCCATGAAAAATTTAAAATTCATGCAAAGAATCCCACACAAATTTCAATGGAAATTTTAGAGTTAATTGATTTTTCATTGTAACCCACACAAATCTTCATGGAATATATTAAAAAAAATTCTTTGTCAGAATAAGGTTATGCGTTTGGTTCACGGAATATAAGATTATTAGTGGGAATAAAAGATTATCAGGTAATAAGATTACTGGAAATGTTGTATTTTGTGTTTGGTTGGTTTAGTAGGAATGTAAGATTATCGTGTTTGGTTAAAGGAATAAAAGATTATTGAAATGTATATTTGACCAAATTGTCCTTATTATATATTTGTATAATATTACAAATTGTAAAATATTTATATATTTTCTTTAAAAAATTAAATTCATAATATTTATATAATTTTTTTACAAAATAAAAAATATAAAAAATGTTTAATGAAAGGGTAAATTTTTTAACCCCTGAACTTCATATAAAATTTTAATTATAGATTTTTTTTGTAAATCTAAAATAATTTAAGATAAATTTGTAATTTAATCTTCGTAGAATTTTTATTATTCAATGACAGAAGAATGATATTTTTGGAAAAAAAATAAAAATTTAAGGGCATTTTAGTCCAAAACGCCAGTAATTTTACAATACAATACCTAAGGGAAGGGAGGTAATGACATTCCCGGTAATATATCCCAAAAAAACTACTATTAGTAATAAAACATTACCGGGAATGAGATTCCTGGCCAACCAAACATGAAAATGTAGGATTCCCATCCCATGAGAATCTCACAATCTTTGAACCAAACACCCACTCCAAAATACAAACTCTTTTACTAAACATACCAATATTTTAAAATAAAAAACGGTGTAGTGGGGTTTTCAACAGTAGTGCCCATTTTTTATTACATGTTCCATTATATCTCTAATATTTTAATCTGATCTTATGTTGCGCTTAAATACACTGATTAGTCTATAGATATAATGCTTTACAGTTCACCACTATACTAAATAAAAACTAATAGCATGTAAAAGAATCTGAAAATTAAAAATCAAAGAAAGCATAAAGTAATAAAACAAACCTACATACCATTCTTCAAGCCCCACGCAATACCCATGATAAATTTAAATTAATTACTTTCTCATGCAACGAATCCTATGCAAATCTCCATGAAAATTTTCAAAGTTTCAACTAATCCCACTCCTGAAAACTTATTTTTTAATTTACACTATGTTTTTTAAAATAATTATTAAAATAATCGAGGGTAAAAAAAGTAAGATAAATTTATAATTTTATTACAAAGATAATTAATTAATAAATTGGTGACTTGATTATCTAAAAAAATGTCTCTAGCGGAGTCATCAAACTGTCGAGACAGTATTTTACCCGGCGAAAACAAGTGTTGTTATTTTCTAAATATCATCTCAAAAAAGTAAGTATTTTTCTTATGGTATAAGATAAAACACAAATTTGAGGAGTCGCCACCAATTATTTATCGAGGTGTGATTGGTCACCAAAATACTATGTTATTTTAATAAAATTTATGAAAATATTATTAAAATAACACAAAAAGAGTCTGCTTATCAGAAAATGAGTTCGGGAATCGATTACGTGTGGGGAAAGATTAGCACCCCACAACGCCCAAAATTGGTACCTTTATTTATTAATTAATGTATTTGCAGTAAAATTTATAAATTTGAATTTAATTTAATTTTTACCCTAAATATATATATGTGCATGATTAAGTGACTAAAAATAAATAAAATAAAATTATAGATTCGAATTAAAATGCATAAAATATGATTTCAGTGACTAATATAGAAATTTATAAAATCTCAAGGATTGCAGACATAGTTTACCCATGACTTAAATTACGCAAATACCCCTTTCTCCAAACGACGTCGTTTGGAGAGAGATATTTTTATACCCAAATATGGCCCTAAAGGCCAACATTTCTGTCATTTCTCATTTCTGTTTCTCTCTCTAAGAGAAATAAACAAAATTTCTCTCTTGCCTCTCTCTAAAAATCTCCCATAAGAGAGAGTCCGATCACCGACCGACAGCCTCATGCCGTCGTCAACCACCATTGCCGGCCACCACCCACGGTGGTCGGAATTTACAAACTTACTCCAAAATGGCCATCTTTTCCATCAAAACTTAGATCTAACCTTTTTTAGTCCTAAAAACCACTCAAAATTAGTAGATCTAAGCAATAATCGAATTTTTTTACCTCTGTTTACAAAAATTTCCAACGGCTTTTGGTCTTTCCAAGGGTAAGTTACTCCTCATCTTCTTTCTCGTTGTTTCTCAGTTGGTGTCCTACTTCTTGTATGAATGCTTGCTCCTTTCGTATGAATCCCCTCCTCTTTTTTTCTTACAAGATTGAGGCTTTTTATAGCCCTCGAAAGACCTCGGATGACCGTTTATTTTGGTGAGTCACCGGATCTACAATGGTGACTCACCATAGGGAGTGAGGTGTGCGGCTGATTTATATCTTCTGGAGTCTTCTGTGTGGCGGTGGTGGCATGGCAACGTCGGAGTGAACCACTTGGAGGCGACGGCCGAAATATCTCCTAGGGTTGGTGAAACCTTAGGGTTTCTGTTGTACAAATCTGGGCCGTTTGATCTCTCTAGATCTAACGGTTGTAGATGATGGCGGCTGGATCTGTGTAGAAAATCCTAGCATAAAACCCTAAACAGGTCTTGGGCCTGATGGATTCTATTTTTGGACTTGGATCGGTTTGAAATTTAAAAACGGGCTTCTAGGTCTTGATTTATAAATAATTATTATAATAAAATTTAATATAATAACATAAAAAAGACGGGACGAAAAATGACTGTCCACAATTATATATATACTATTTGACGACTTTTATAAGTATAAATAAGACCCTTGTACACTGACAAGTATTCCATGCAATAATATAAAATAGAAGATATCTATAAATTTTCTGAACATGAACAATCATATAGAAGCCAACATGTATGAAAGAGTAGCGTCCAATTGCCTTATGCAACGTTCTGTACAAGATAATTGCCAAAGCTCCTGCGAATAGGTGAAAAGTCTTGCTCCCTAAAACCATTTTCAAGTCTCAATCAGCTTTTGTTCCAGGAATATTGATTCCAGACAAGGACCTCGTCGTCTTTGAGCTTATCCATAATATGCGTAACAAAGGGCGTGGCAAGGCTGAGACTGGGGAGATTGCACGAAAACGAATATCGGTAAAGCCTTTGATCGTGTAGATTGGAACTTCCTTAAATTCATGATGCAGAAGATGGGTTTCAGTAATCAGTGGATTATGCAGTGAATTACTTTGGGACGCTTGACAGAAGCAGGGTACGCTTTCTGGCGAGGCTCATTTGGTCGTCGTACCATTCACCGGACGTCGTGAGAATGTCTATGTGATCTCAACAAGTTTGGTGGTCTTGATTTTCGTGATTTGAACTGTTTAAACAGAGGATTGAAAGTGCTGTTCTTGAATCCGATTGTAGGGAAACCATCAATGCAAAAAAAATATTTTTAAAAACTCAGTTTTTTTATATAAAATATTTCGGAACATTTTCATAATAAAAAAATGCAAATTTTCCGAAAATATAAATCATAAAACTATATCATTTCCTCAATTTCTAAACTTTTTTGAGTTTTTTTAATAATATGTGATGCTTTTAAAATATCAATGAAATAATTGATTATAAAATGATAATACGGAGAGATAACTAGAAAAAATAAAAAATAAAATAATAATTAAATCATAAAGATTAAAGGGTGTCACATAGTATTTGATTGATGCAATTTGAGTTAATTGAGTTAATGAGTTAATTTTATAAATTAAATTTTATTTACTTTTTTTGAGTGTATGAATTTGAGTCAAATCTATTTGAATTGTTTGATTTTTTATTTGAATTTATTTGTAAATATTTATAATATTATGATACTAATTGATTCTAAATTAAATATTTTTCTATAACTATATATATATATATATATTTCTTCATATTTTTCGTATATGATATACCTATATAATACAGAGTTGAAATACTCAATTCAAATTTAAAAATTAATCTAATAATTATTAAAAAATTTAAGCTTTTTGAATCTTATTTTATTATTTAAACTTCATTTAAAATTTTCTGAATTAAATTGTATTTATAAAATTATTAATCAAATTAAATCAAGTCAACGTCTCTAATCTAATTTAGAAAAAAATATTTTTTAATTATTATTTTATTATTCAAACTTTATTTAATATATATTTTTAAAATTAAATTAATTTTAAAAAATTGTTAATCAAACCCAGTAAAAGATTTATTTTTTGGAGTCTCGAATTTTGTTCACCTCTGAATAAGAGTGACTTGGATAACCGGACCCACTTATTCGAGCCATCCCGGATTTCTTAAAACCTAATACTATGAATATATAATCGAAAATTCGTACTAGTTAGGCTAACGAGTAAAATCTCTACCGAATTTTCTTCTTTGACTGCAATCCTCTCTTTCATTTTTTTTCCGCGAAAAGAGAGACCCCCCCCTCTCTCAAATTTGCTCGTAATGATTATAGCCTAAGATCCGCTTTCCAATTCTACATCATGTGAAAATTTTTTCCTCTTTTAAAGTTCAGTTTTCATCGGTTTTTGCTTTCTTGATCAGCAAGTTTCTATTTTTTATCGTGAAGGGAATATAAAGAATTTTTTTTTGCCATTAAGAGAGATGACGGTGACAGCTGATTCATGCTTTGGCGACGATAAAGTGTGGCCACCGGGGTTTCGATTTCATCCAACCGATGAAGAGCTGGTTCTTTATTATTTAAAGAGGAAAATCTGTAGAAGAAAGCTCAAGCTTGATATTGTAAGGGAAACTGATGTTTACAAGTGGGATCCCGAGGAGTTGCCTGGTAAGATTTTCTTTTTTCTTCCCGAAATTATTTTTTAATCACTGATCTTGATTTTTCTGGCTACATTTTTCTTAGTTTAACTTATACTTGTGCAAATATTTCCGTTGACTTCGCTTTCGTGTCATAAATTGCTTTCTTTTGGCGGGTCTGTTTTGGTTTTATCTGTTATTGATTTGTTTTTCTTCTGTTTTTTTAGGATTATATGGCTATTGATGCATATCAAAATAGCTATTTTCATCTCATGTTTTTCCCCTTATTCACTCTTTAACATCTTGGATTGCGCTGACTCTGGTTTTGTGCAGTAACTGTACTGTTTTTTGGGTATAATTTTTGTTCCTTTTTTATTGGATATAAATTGATTTTGAAGAAATTTGGAACACTAGAGATTGATTCGACGACATTGATGATGGAACTATTATCCTGTATGATTTATTCAGGTTCCATAGCGTGATTGAAGATCGTGGGATTTAGATTTGACCGAGGTGTTTATGTTAGATTTTTTCTATTTAGTAACATGACACTTTTGAATTTGCAAAAGTAACTTCTTTGAACCTCTGATTAGTATGGCCTTTAAAGCTGATTAATCAATGGGGTTTCCAGATATATCAATGATTACATCGAACAAGAATGAATTCTTTGGGGATTCTGATTTGAGGCTCTTGATTCCATTTATTTTTCAGGTGGTGATTGCTTGTACTAAAATGTTAAGCAATAAACAGTGTTTGTTGGTTTCTGGTTTTTGATCTTGATTTATTTGTTTTATTAGCAGTTTTCTAACGAGCAAAAAGTTGTTATACAGCACAATCGATACTGAAGACTGGGGATCGGCAATGGTTCTTCTTCAGCCCGAGAGACAGGAAATACCCTAATGCAGCAAGGTCAAACAGGGCAACCAGACAGGGGTATTGGAAGGCAACAGGAAAAGATCGTGCTGTTACCTGTAATTCTCGGACAGTTGGAGTCAAGAAAACTTTAGTTTTCTACAGAGGGCGTGCACCTAATGGTGAGAGAACTGATTGGGTCATGCACGAGTATACCCTCGTGAAGAGGAATTCAAGAGATGCCAGAATGCAAAGGTATGGGACAAAAGAAGTTCACTGAGAAACTTTTCTAGTTTTTCCTCTTGTATGTAATCTGTTTGCTAATCCTGATTTTCCTAATTGCATTTCAGCAGTATTATTCTCTCTGTAAATTATACAAAAGGACTGGACCCGACCCTAAAAATGGGGAGCAGTATAGGGCTCCATTTAAAGAAGAAGAATGGGATGATGAGGAATATACTAGTAAACGGGTAGATGCAATCATCCCCGTCAAACAACCAAATGAAGCCATTCCTGATGATAATGTAAAAGCTAATGATCAAGTTCAGCCTCCATTGAATGATATTGAGGAGTTCATTAGACAGTTAGCTGACGAGCCTGCACTTGCACAGCCACAAGCTCATTTTGACTGTACATTGCCTCTGGTTACTGATGAAGAAGAGATACAGAGTACTTTGCTAGTCCCATCTTCGGGGGATGTACTCTTTCCTAAGCCGCTTGAGGTTGTACATGACCATGCAAGCTTTGAATTCTCCGAGTCACCTACATCTCATTTGCTGTTGCATGAGGCACCCGAGGTCACATCTGTTGCCGACCCCTTTGATCAATTACCACAAACATGCGAAGAGGACTTTCTGGAAATTGATGATCTCCTAAATTCTGATATTTTGACTTCCAATGTTGATAAACTTGTGGAGAATGGGCAGCAGTTCAACGAGTTGGATGGTTTTGGTGAATTTGACTTGTACCACAATGCATCGATGTTTCTACAAGACATTGGACTTATTGAACAAGGAACAGTTCCATTCTCATATGCTGAAAATATGATAAATCACACAATTTACCAGTTGGAACCCCAATCAAATATAAGCTTCATGGATCAGCAGTTCCAGCCTCAATTGAATGCCTTTGGGGATATTGTATTAGATCAGGTGGCTTATCAATCTCATTCCTGTTCAAATAACCCGATGGATCGGCAGTTGCAAATATTCAATGTCATTTTTCATTGGAAAAGCTAGCCACAGGTCCACAACTCTACTACCAAACTGTAAAATTTTTCTTACATACGGTTACTTTGGTCATCTTTAGGTTTGATGTACAATGTTAATAATCAAGGCCAAGGTGACAAAAACAGTGGTGGTGGTGGTGGAAGCCGGTTTTCATCTGCGTTGTGGTCCTTTGTGGAGTCAATACCAACTACTCCTACATCTGCATCTGAGAGTCCTTTGGTAAACCGAGCCTTTGAGCGAATGTCTAGCTTAAGTAGGTTGAGAATAAAGGCTATGGACGCTAATGCTTTGGCAGTCAAAGGTGCTACAACCGCTCAGAGGAGAAGCAGGAATAAGGGATTCTTTCTTATTTCTATTTTTGGTGCTTTGTGTGCTATATTATGGTTCCTGATAGGGACAGTTAAGTACTTAGGGAGAACGAAGTCTTTGTGAATATATATATATATATAACTGGGAAGTTTTGTTAGATATGTTCTACAGTATCATGTTGCTGCCTTGCGCAGCCAATATGATTTATCATCCTATTCTTTAACGATAATTGAATCAATGGACCTGGCATGGCATCCTTGGAGTATGTCATATTCAAGGAAAGAATATGACATATTCAACGGCCTATTTTCTTTTTAGCTGGGTTTTATTTTCTGTATGTGCAATTGCAAGTTTGAATTCCCCAAGTGATTTGAGTTCAAGTAATATTTATTCATATGATGTGTGTGAGTTTATCTAATCGAAAAATAAGATATATTAAGAATTTTCAAGAAAAAAAAAGTGAATAATAAGAATCATATTGATTTTGCATCAAAGAAAAAAATATTATCAAATCGAAGTATTTTTTATCTGATGATCAATGACAGTCAATTGCAGAGAAAAATACAAAAATTGTTCTTTAATAGCATGCAATCAACATAGGATCCGGACTGACTAAAATATTATCGTGCTTTGTAAAATTAATATTTTATGGGGGTGGATCATGATTTTGGTGCATTAGACTTCAATAATTCACAGGTTACCCAGCCATTTTTCTTCAAACTTCCTCTAGAAGATTCGAACCACCAAAAAAAAAAAAAAAGCTTCCTTGAGAAGATTTTTCCATCTTTCTCTTTATATATAGTCTACGACTTACACACCATACCATTATCTTGCTTTACACTAAATAGTACAAGAATAGCCAACGCAGTACAAAGCCAACTATGGAGTCTACGAGGTTCATTTCTGTGTCTTCCCTTTTGACACTCATGGTTCTGATTATGCCGGCCAGTGTCAGGAGTCGATCACATGCAGCTTCCCACCAGTATATAATTTTGGGGACTCAAATTCGGACACGGTATGAAACTTTCTTCAAGCAACCTTCAGGACGAGCTTCTGATCAAGAATAGCCAACGCAGTACAAAGCCAACTATGGAGTCTACGAGGTTCATTTCTGTGTCTTCCCTTTTGACACTCATGGTTCTGATTATGCCGGCCAGTGGTGTCAGGAGTTCGATCACATGCAGCTTCCCACCAGTATATAATTTTGGGGACTCAAATTCGGACACCGGTATGAAACTTTCTTCAAGCAACCTTCAGGACGAGCTTCTGATGGTCGTCTCATTATTTATTTTATAGGTATGTTGTGTTAGCTGTTACTACTTCCTCCAATATATTCACACTGCTAGCCAAATTTATATGTAATCGAAATATTCCGATTATTCCCTTCGGCAGCTGAGAAGCTGGGTTTGCCGTACCTCAATGCCTACCTGGATTCAATTGGGACAAGTTTCAGGCATGGTGCTAATTTTGCAGCAGGTGGTTCCTGCATTCAACCTAAATGTGGTTATGGTCCATTCAACCTTGCAACCCAAGTTTCTCAGTTCATACACTTCAAAGCTCGCACTACTGCTCTCTACAACCAACTCTGGCTTAACCGTCGGTCTTCTTCCCCACTTTCCCAGTACTATAAAGAAAATTATTGTTTTGGTTTACTAGCATGAATGATTTGAACTCGTGACTGTGGGAATATGTGCAGGAAAAATACCACCACACAGGATTGATCTTCCAAGACCTGATGAATTCTCCAAAGCCATATACACATTGGATATTGGACATAATGACCTTGCATATGGTATATCTTCAACATCGAGCCGAAGCGAAAATTCGAGCTTCCATTCGTCGTGTGCTCAACCTGTTCTCCCAAGCTGTTCATGTAAGGAAAGATTGATACCTCTTGCAGAGAAGATGTATGGTTTTGTGTTAGTATCGTGTCCTTAAAATTTTTCTGTGTTGCACTTGCAGCTGTTGTACGGAGAGGGGGCTAGGGTGTTTTGGATACATAATATGGATCCAATAGGGTGCTTTCCCTTCAGTGTCATGATCTACCAGCCGAAGGTTCACGATTTGGACCGATATGGGTGTGTTATCCCTCAAATTGAGATGGCTAAAGAGTTTAATAGGCAGCTTAAGGACAAAGTATCCGAACTGAGGACACAATTTCCTTTGACGGCTTTCACTTATGTGGATGTCTATTCGGCCAAATATGCTCTAATTAGTGATGCCGAACGACAAGGTGATTGTGCGAATAATGCAATAAACCAGTCTAAGGGATTGGCAATGTGACGGTGGTGTAATTGTGATTCTTTTGGTGATTTCAGGGTTCGTAGATCCTTTGATGTTCTGCTGCGGCAGCTACGGATCACACGGACACCATGTCGACTGTGGGAAGAAAGTTAATGGAACGGTTTACGGGAGTTCATGTGGGCAGCCTTGGAGGTACATTAGTTGGGATGGAATACACTTCACTGAGGCAGCCAACATGTGGGTTGCGAATCGCATTCTTAATGGTTCCTTCTCTGATCCACCGGTTTCTATCGACAAGGCTTGTCATCGGTCATAACTATAGGTTCGCATACTTACAGGAGTATATGCAATATTGCAGCGGGAGAGTCGACCAGTGAGTTAACTCGAAAAAGTTCTCCATTGTAACTGTAATTTGGTTGCTATGTTTTCTTAGCATGTATCGTTTTTGGGTTTTTTTTATCCAAATATCGCCCATTTAAAATATATTTTTCATTTAGCACTTTTTTTTATTTCTCAAATTATCATTATTTTTTTCACATAAATCAAAAACGTTTTTTTGTGTGGAAATTCTTTCAATAATATGTTTTTATAAGACATACATTGATGATGTGTTTGTGCATATGTATTTTCGACGCGTACCGTGAATAATTTTAAATTTTAATAAATTCTTGTAAAAGAATAAATAATTATACAATACTATTAATTTTTTTTATCAAGAGATACACAGTAATAAATGTAACATGAAACAAGCTATCATAATAATAAATAAAATTATGTTATTAAAATAAAAGAATAATTATCTACAAAAAGAAGATAAAAATAACAATTTAAGAATATATGAAAAAAACTAAAACAGAGAGAATATCTATTTAAATTTTAAATAAATAAATAAAAAATGAAACGATTTAAACCGTAGTTCAATGTAATATTTTCAAAGAAAAATTAAAAAGTGATCACAGAAATAAAATTAAAAAATTACATAATTTTTAATTATTATTAATAAAAAATTATATAATTTTTAATTATTATTAATAAAAAATAATTTTAATATACCTAGCACACATGTAAAAACACAGTACTATATAGTATGATTTGATCAAAATAAAATAGAAAAATACTAGTATATATGGTTAAACAATTACTATTATTGTTCACAGCGGAAAAAAGAGGAAAGGAAAACAAAGCCTCAAAGTTGATAAATTACTAGAAAAAGGTTGATTAAAGAGTAGCATAGCCTTCCTCCTCCCTTCTTCTGGTTGAAAATATGTGCTTCAGATTTCACACAGGGAACAAGCGAATCAAATCCTCGCTCCTTTCTTTTCTTCACTTCTCTCGTAACTGAAAAGTACGGAGAAATCCAAAGCAAATATTTGGAGAAACCAATTCAGCGTCCTCCCTTTGAGTTCGAAAGAGCGACGTGGAGGAAGAAGAAGATGAAGCAGAAGCTTCGCTTCACCTTCTTCTTGTATTGATTTCTATCCCCATTTCACGGCCTCTCCTCAGCATTGCTGCGTTTTCGGTCTCTCTCTCTCTGATTTGCTTCTGATTTTTAGATTGTTTTTCTGTTTAATTGCTGAAAAAAATGTGTATTACTGCATTAGTAACAAATATCTGAGGATTTGATTTTTGTTTTCATTATTTTAACTGGTTAATTGATATTAATCCGAAGGAATTGATTTTTTTCATACAAAGTTATTGAATTCGTTATTTATTTTGTTTTTGTTTTGGTTAGCAGTTGGGAATATACCTTATGATGCTACTGAGGAACAGCTTATAGAAATCTGCAGGGAGGTTGGCCCCGTTGTTTCTTTCAGGTTTGAATTTTTCGTTTCGAATAATGACATTTGGAATCCAATTTGCTTAAAATGATTTAGCTTCAGTTTTCCCTTTTAAGTTAAAAGCTTTTAGGTTTGTAACTATGCCAGAAAAGAATTGGTAGCGGTTACTGAATGCAAAGCTTCTAAAGCAACCTGAGTTGCCTGATTGTTTTAACTCCTTAGTTGCATAATTGATAGTGATGGTTGGGACTAATACAATGACTTTGAGATTTTGAAAATATGTTCGTTAAAAAAAATCTTTTGACCTTGACGGGTAAGAAGGGATTTAAGTTATTGAGGAATATGGAACAAATTCATACACGGGTATTCAGTAAATATCCAGATAAAACATAAATACAGTCTAATAGTTTGGGTGCATCATGCATGAACAATGAAAAATCCCCAGAAAAAATATTTGTTATCTTGATTTGAGTTGAAATTGCTTTTCGGAAGATATTTTTCTATTTTAGAGTTCTTCATTTCTAAATTGCCCTTCTTTCAGATTAGTTATTGATATAGAAACTGGCAAACCAAAAGGTTATGGGTTCTGTGAGTACAAGGATGAGGAGACAGCTCTAAGTGCGCGAAGGAATCTTCAAGGTTATGAGATCAATGGCCGGCAATTACGAGTTGATTTTGCTGAAAATGACAAAGGCTCCAAAAAAAACCGAGAACAGGTGAACTATTTTTTTGTGCATCTTTTATTTTTTGGCCGGGGTGATAAATTTGGCACTACTGGAGCTTTCTTTCTCACAGTGGAACTGGTTATAATGTGATTACTAATTAGATGAACATTGGTCTTGATGTCACAAGCGGTGTGGGTAGCTATTTAGTGTAGTTAAATTTAATTAAGCCTAAAATACGGAATTTCCCTCCATTCCAAACTGTTCCTATCTATATTTTAAGTGTAATTTCAGTTACACTGGTAAAGTATGTTTCTATGTGATATCTATATATCTAAATCGGTACTTATGGATGATCTATGCAAATTTTCTATGCTACCTAGCTTTAGTGTGAAATTTACTTTAATTTTGTGGATGAACATAAAAGGAGGCCTGCTCTTTAGGGTGTATTATATGATACATTTCTCGTTTCACTTAATTTTTTTTAGTTTTTCAATTCCTGTATGTTTATTATTTTATTAGGTAATATATTCCAATTCTTAAAAAAGTGATAGAAAGGTTAAAAAACTGCAATGAGCTTCGTGTTATGGATCAATGCCTCCGCATAAATATCCCTGCTGGAAGAAAGAGAGATTAATCATTATATCTTGGTGGTTACTGATGCTTATTGCATTACAACAAAAGCCCGTATACATGCATATCCTACTGCTTTGGATGATACTTCTTCAGTATAATGGTTTCCTCCTTGAATATGGCTTTGAATATTTGGTTTCCAAAATTAGGTTTTTATTTACTAGTTTAAACAGTGTATCTTGGTCTATTGCAGGCCCGTGGTGGACCTGGACTGGCAACAAATATTGGTTAGTATTTATGGTTCTTTCAGGTTTTTTTCTTTTGGAGGAATACAACATGATTTTCCCCCTTTAACTGACATATCATAGATCCTCAAAAACAAGGAGGTCAAGCAGTCCACGGTGAATCTTTTCACCTGCAGCCTATTGGTCTCCATTCAGCTATAAATGCTGCGGCTCTCATTGCTGAAGCTCTTGGTGGTGTGCAGGCTGGTCTGCAGCAAAAGGCTTTTCTAGGTCAGCCAGCACCAGCTACTGACCCGCTAACGCTCCATCTTGCCAAAATGTCCAGGAGCCAGCTGAATGAAATTATGTCTGAGCTGAAGGTATAATTTGAGCTATACAAACTGTTATACGGAGCTTTTCTCATTTTCCTTTAATTAATGGAATTCTTTCAACAGAAAATGGCTACACAAAATAAGGAACGAGCTCGCTAGCTACTGCTTTCAAAACCTCAGTTGCTGAGAGCTATTTTTCCAGGTATTTTTCATTGTTTGGTGTTTCATTAAAATAAAATATAAAAATTTATTTATCTCAGATATTTAATATCTATCTCATAAATTTCATCCAGATTCCCTTGATTAAAAGTGTCCTCGAGACACTCCAAATGCCAAAAAAAGAAATGAGTTTATTTTCATAAATTCAAACCTTTTATGTTTACAACTTGATGTGTTACTTCTTACATTTTTGTTTTCATCTTAGCTTTAAGTCTCAAAGTATCATTAAGTTGAATTTGAACAATGCTCTCTCTTTCTGAGAAAAGATTGGCAGGTTGTTATATGTTCAGAAACATTGTTTTTATAAGATTGAATAAAATAATATTTATCAAAGTATCATTAAGCTGACTGATTAGTTCTGCTTCAAAATATAGATGCAGTGACTTAAAGCAAATTTGAAAGTGGTTGCAGATTGGTGGTCAAAACTTGACCATTTATCTTTCTGCCACGAGAACAATAAAAAAGTTATGAAGAACCTGTCCATTCTATTGAAAATCAACTATCTTCTGCTAAGGGTAGCCAAAAATCCTAATTGCCTCCTCTTGCTTTTTGTATGGAATGTTGTACATTTTATGATATCTCTACAGGGACCTTCTCTAGTCCTCTAGGTGGTTAATTGCAATCATGGCCCATTATCTCTTGTATGTTTTTGTTTTTTATCTGCACAAATCTTATATACGAGTGGCTTGGACTAAAGTCATTTGTAACTACATAGAGCATACAATTTCCACATCATGAGGTGTGCTTCCTCCAATTCTTTTATTATGTGGACAGTCCACTGATGTATTTTCCTTTTCAAGTGAAAAAAGTACTTGTTCTTTCTTGATTTTATATTTTAGGCTTAACAATACTATGCAGGGAAGAGTGATTCTCCCATTCTTTATGTAGGAACCTTTTTTATGTGTATATATATATATATATATATAAGCTCAATTCATCTTTGCAAATGTATGTGTATAATGTGTTTTGCCATGATTACTTTTTCCTCGTTGCATTCAAGCTATCATATATTTATTAAAGCTATTTTCTGCATTGTTTATTTTTTTCATACGACTATTGTGCTATTTTTTTTGGTGAAATAAAGGTAAAAGAACTAGCACTTAAATCTCTACTTCTAAATTACAAACAGTAGACTCCTCTTGTAGTAAATTAAAAACCTCCAGCGGTGGACTGTAGAATACCGTATGAGCATCTCCTCGTCTAGCAGCAATCCTCTCCAACTTATCGACTACCTTATTCGCCTCTCGATTTATATGACTCAAAGTAACATTCCATTCCCGATTTAATAATTCAAAAACTCAGTCTAGAAGAGATAAAAACGAACCTCTCTTAGTTTTCCCCTGTAGCATCCGAATAACCTCCAAGTTATCAGCCTCTACCATGACTTGTCGTTCTTCAAGGTTCCATGCATGAGAGAGACCTTCATAAATACCCCATAGCTCCGCTTCAACGATAGAGCATATTCCTATTACCTTAGAGAATTCCAAGAGCCAATCTCCATTCGAGGATCGGAAAACACCCCCATATCCGTTTCCTGTTTTACGGGAACCATTTGTATTAATCTTACACCAATTTGGAGGAGGTGGGGACCAAAGAACGGTCCTAGTAAACTGCCGATGGGAAGACTGGCTCCTCGACATAGAAGAATCAAGTGCATGGTTAGCTTCGAGACAAAGACATTTGCCTTGTTCCAAAACAAACTCTTGTTTAATATAATCCGGATAAAAAATTCTCTTATTACGATTCTTCCATAACAGCCAAAGGATCGAACCAAATAATAAATCCCAATCCCGTTCATCGCGTGCATAAAATCCCGGAGAGACGATATTAATTTGCAACCAACTACTTATGTCCCGTGATAGAAAATCATGTAACTTA
The DNA here is from genome assembly GCF_006381635.1 of Hibiscus syriacus. Classification (NCBI taxonomy): domain Eukaryota; kingdom Viridiplantae; phylum Streptophyta; class Magnoliopsida; order Malvales; family Malvaceae; genus Hibiscus; species Hibiscus syriacus. The sequence goes on from NW_024062765.1 coordinate 2,486,024, forward strand.
CTGACTTTAACTAGCGAAGACCAGATTCCTATGGCCGAAAAGCAGTGGCGAAAAAGGTGGTCTATCATTTCCCCTGGCTGCCCGCAAACACCACAGTGGTTGCTTGTAGTTAAGTGCTGTCTTACTCGTTCCGTATTAGTTAGAAGCCTATCATTAGCTAATAACCACAAGAAAATTTTAATCCTTTGTAATCCACGATACTTTGAAATCACTTCCCATACCTTGTGTGGACTGTCGTCCGAGTGTTCCTGCCTCATATCGTAAGCAGACTTAAACGTGAAGCATCGGTCAGTATTCCACTTCCACCCCAGCGCATCCTGTTTCTTGCACTGCCATGGGGGCATCGTTGCTGCCAACCTCTGTAAAATATTATTCGGTAATAAATGAGTGATTAATTCCCAACGCCACTGTCCATTGCCGTCCACCATTGAAGTTACCAATCTACATGGAAGTCTCTCTATCGGGTTGATTCGCCACAAAAGAATTTAAAGGCCCTACATCGCTAAGCTAAGCCTCTCGCCAAAAGTCCACACTACGACCATCACCAATATTCCAAACCAAACTTTACCGCACATCACTCCACACTTAAGAAATTGCTTTCCATACATGTGACCTGCCCTTACGCTCGATGGAATCAGGTAACCCACTCCGCCACTTATACTTGGAGCGTAACACTTTAGACCATAGCTTGTCAGCATTAACAACCAAATTAAACGCTAGTTTCATGAGGTAAGCGTCGTTTTGATCGGTTAATTTCTTCATGCCAATACCTCCATTGCTTGTAGGTTTGCAAATATTCTCCCAATGAACAAGGGATATTTCATCTCTAGCCTTAGTCCGACCCTAAATAAACCCTTGAATTAATTTTTCTATTTCTTTGCAAATCCCTTTCGAAAGCTTTGCGGACTACATTGAATAATAAGTGATAGTCGATAATACCGCTTTTGCCAAGGTAATTTTACCGGCCAAAGATAGTGCTTTTGCCTTCCATCCTGCAAGTTTATCACGAACTCTCGAAACGATGTAGCTAAATGAAGCTCTTGTAATCCGAGAGTGGAGAAGGGGTACTCCAAGGTATTTCCCCAAATTTTGGACTTCCTGGAAACCAAATTGTGAGCTAATGGAATTCCTCAAACCCGAATCCACATTCTTTGAATAAAAGATAATAGTCTTTTGGATGTTGATTTTCTGGTCTGAGAACCTACAGAAAAGATCCAATATACTCCGAATTACATAGCATTGTTCAATAAAAGCCTCAGCAAAGAGTACCAAATTGTCTGCAAAGAATAAATGAGAAAGATCAAGTCCATTACGACACAGGCGAATAGGTTTCCACTGCCCATTATTAACAGCTATAGAAATCGCATGCGCCAGCCTCTCCATGCACATCACAAACAAATATGGTGATAATAGGTCACCTTGCCATAATCCTCTAGTTGGCTTAAAAGCTTCAGTCATAGCGCCATTCCAAAGTGCCTGAGTCGAGACTGAAGTTACACATCTTATGATAAGTGTTCGAAAATTCTCCGGGATATGTAACTCGCCTAGCGTATCTTCAATAAATGACCATTCAAGGCGATCATAAGCTTTTTCAAGGTCTATTTTCATCGCCATAAAACCAACTTTACATTTCTTCAATCTCATGGTGTGAACAACCTTTTGTGCGACAATAATGTTATCAATAATCGACCTGTCCGGGACAAAACTTGTTTGAGTTTCCGATATCCAGATTCATCAGAGGTTTCAACCGGTTTACAATAATCTTTGTAACAATCTTGTATAACACAGAGCACAAACTAATAGGTCAAATTTGGCTAAAAGACTCCGGTGCTTGCAGTTTTGGAATTAACACCAATAGTGTTCGATTAATTTCATCATCAAGAACTCCTCCTGCAAAAATACACTGGATCATTTGACATACACTGAAGCTTACTGTATCCCAGCTCCGCTGATAGAAAAACGCATGGAGCCCATCCACTCCAGGAGCCTTTAGCGGACTCATACTAAATACCACTTCATGGATCTCTTCATTAAATAATGGTCGTGTGAGGTTATTCAGCTGAGAATTAGAGATTGTAGGAAAACATCCCTGAAACGGGAATAGCCATCTACAATGCTGCTTGTGAATAAATCCTTATAAAAGTTGACCACCATCGAGCAAAGAGCTTCTTGATCTGAATCCCAACTACCATTCGGTGATTTAAGAGCTCCAATGTAGTTATGTCTACGTCTTCGCATCGTGCACGCGTAGAAGTATTTTGTATTCTTGTCCCCATAAAGTACCTATTGATTCCTCGACTTCTGTAGCCACAAGCTTTCCTCCTGTTGCAATACCTCTTCAAGTTCATTTTTCAACTTGTATTGCATTTCACCAATCTCCGAGAATAGCAAATAAGGAGCGTTTTATCAATGCCTAGTAGTCGTGCCATTAATTCTCTTTTTTTCCTCCCTATATGACCAAACACCTTTAAATTCCAATCACTCGCTTTAGTTTGGAAAGAATTGACATTGGCTAGCATATCCACATCGGTGCTCCAAACTTACGATAAAAAACTCTTAAACTGAGGGTGATCCTGCCATGCAGCAATGAATCAAAAAGGTTTAATTGATTGAGTTCTCTTAATACTCTGCATCTTATGTAGAAGCGGGCAATGATCCGATCCCACTCTATCAAGATGCAACACCATAGTATCAGGGAATGCATTTGCTCAACAATTATTTATAAGGCAACGATCTAACCGTTTACAAAGATTTCCTCTCCTCCACGTAAATTTTACCCCTCGGTAGTCAACTTCAAACAAACCCATCTCAAAAATAAAATCAGCGAACAGTGCACTAATCCCTGATCCACGACTTGCGCCACCTTCCCTCTCTTCCATCCGAAGTATGGAGTTGAAGTCACCCCCAGGATCAACGCTTCAGTCTCGCTTGGAGCAAGGTTCATAAGATAATTCCAAACTAGCTTTCGCTTTTCTAATTGAGGGCTTGCATAAACAACCGTAAAGTAAAGCCAATGAGTGTCATTTTCCGACCAGCATCTTCCATGAATAAACTGGTTCGAAATGGTTAAAATCTCAACATTTAACCCGTCTTCCCAAAGAACTCAAATACCACCACTAAACCCATGAGCTTCAACTCTAAACGAATGCGGATATCCCAACGTCCGGATGACTTTATCAGCAACTATACCACTGATCTGCGTTTCCAGCAATGCAACAATACTAGGTCGATTATTCCGACAATGCTCCCGAAGATAACGTCTAAAGTTATGGCTCACAGCACCCTGACAATTCCAAAAAAGAAAATTAACCATTAAACAAAAAATGCGAGAGAGCCTCATTACTGAGGTAGATTTGGGTTGGCATTCTCTCCATCTGGGACAAGAACTTCTTCAGATACTGAACTCCTCGCTTTCGCTGCGTGAGGTAATGTTTCGTCCCTTCCGTTCTTATGTGGGAATGAGGAACTCTCTCCATGCAACGTTACCTTATCCAGTTGCGCACTAAGGTTAGCATTCCTCATCCAATCCGTTACCACTGCCGGTGAAAATCGAAAATCCTTATTTTTCCTCACTTTGAGTCCTTTGTTCTTCTCCCCCACCTCTATTCCAGTAACCTTACCACGAACCCTTCTACTTGCAAGGCTATTCTGACTATTTTCCGAGATAATAACAGTCGAATGGCTTCCACCCGCTGTAGCTTTTCTATTTTCCGTAACTTGAGGGATCGCCCCAACCTCCATTGCTATCACATTAATCTGCTGCAGAGCTCGACTATCCCCAATATCTTTCTTTCTATTTGAATTTTCCAGCTTGCTATTCCCGACCTCCTTTGAACCAAGAAATGTTGTACCTTTTCCGTTCTCTCGATTCTCCATCCGAGGGGTGTACACCAGACCATTTTTCTTGTTGATATCTGCCTCTGTTACAACCGGAGAAGCTGTATGACTCGTATTAGGACTGTTCTCGATATCATTGAAAATAGCAAACCGAGAGCCTTGCACATCTTCGCTGCTGACTTTAGGATGCAAATCAAGAATTTTCCTAGTGCGCCTTCTACGGGTCTCCGCTATCATCCATGGTCCAAATCCAGCTTCCTCTCCATCGAACGCTTTGTCCATAGTGACACTTGGATCATTCGCTACTTCTCCCTTGCTTGTGTTGCCTTCTACATGGCCATAACTCGTTGGTGTTTGATAGTCTACTCCCAACATCAGGGGAAGTAAAACTTGAAATTCCAGTTCAACCCAAGTTGAGAGGTGACTCTCGTGATTTCATCTCAATATCATATAAGGTGTTGTATGATGAGCTGTTAGAAGCCCGAGAAGTGGCCCCGCATTATGTGAAACCTTTGCAACCTCCATATCCAAGTTGGTATGACGTCAACGTTCATTGTGAATATCATGTTGGAATTCTAGGACATTCTATTGAGAATTGTTCTACCTTCAAACGTCAAGTCCAACTTCTTCTAGATCATGGAGTATTGGAGTTTGAATTGAAAGGACAACCTAATTTGGTAACAGATTATCCTATTGAGTTTAAACCAAAAGTCGCCAAAGGTAAGAGTATCATCGAAGACATCCAGGAGGAAGGTCGTTTACCAAAATACGAAGCTCAGATTCGTCATTTAAGGAGTAAAAATGATAAACTGAGTAGAGAGATGAAAGCCATGCAAGATGATTTTCAAAGGATCAGTCAAGCTTTTAAATTCGCTGGTATAAGAAATGTCCCAAAGGAGTGGATAACAGAGGTCGCTAAATTTAAAAATGACGTTGAGCAATGGAGAAAGAATTGCAAGGTGCACGAAGATCGAGCTAAGAAGTTTTCTTATGTTTACAAATTGCAGAAAAAATGCGCAATACAACTATTAATGATTTGTGAAGGTATCAAGTTGAAAATCAGATGTTGAATAGATCCATTGCCAATATGGAAATTTCATGTCAACGCTACAAGCGGGAGAATAACGCTGAGCTAGAAGCCATTAGAGCCAAGAACAAGAAGTTGATGAAGATTGTGGATGATTGTAGTAATCTTATGCAAGAGCTTCATAACCACAATGATTTTCTTACAAGGAAGATTCAACAGCAGTGTCTACAGCTCCAAGAATCGGAACTCAAGATAGAGGAAAAGGACGTCATGAAAGAAGCTATGACCCAAGCAAGCAATGTGGCTCACAAATTAGTTGATTTAGCTGGCTTTGCAAGAGAATTGAAGCAGATTAACAAGTCAACACCCGAGCATGAGTGGAAGTTAAATTGGCTCTTGAAGGAGATAGACAAGTTAGGAATGCAAACTATTCATTATATGTAAAGTTTGTTTGATGTACCGAAACCTTTTGTGTTCAATGAAAATTGTTTTAAGATGGTCACTCTGGAATGACACCTTTTGTATTTGCATTTGGCATTTACATTACATGTATTTATTTAAGCATTTTACATGCATTAATTATGAAAACATGGAAATAACTTATGGGAAGTTATGTGTCAGTAATACCAAGATCATTCATTCATACTACTCTTCATCGTCATGAACAAACAAATGGAAACAATAGAACAATCTAATGAGAAATCACAAGATCAATTACAAGAGAAGTTGGTTGAAGATATGAGGAATCAAACATTGGTTTCTCTGCAAGGTGTATCGAATCAAATGACCCAGGTGCTAGCAACTAAGGCTGTTGATAGAGAGGAAATGGATGATAAAAGATACCAGTCTCATGTGACTGGTACATCAAGAGTGATAAATTTACCATGGAGCATCTAATTCAAACCTAGGGAAGAGCCTCGTCAATTATGAGCAATTTGAAGACGAATTCAAGTGGTTGAATGAAGCCATTAAAGATATGAAGGTTGTTAATGCCTCTCACAAGGAGTTAGAAGCTAGGGAACTCAGTTTGGCCCCTGATTTGGTCATCCCACATGAATTTAAGGTGCCTAATTTTGAGAAATATGATGACACTAGTTGTCCTCTAATTCATCTAAAGATGTTTTGTAAAAAAATGGAAGGGTACCTAAATTATGATAATTTGTTGATTCATTACTTCCTTGATAGTCTTGCTGGGCCAGCTATAGTATGGTATAACCGTTTGAACAAAAAACAGATCAAGACATGGGTCAACCTAGCTGATGCTTTTCTGGGACAATATCAATATATTAAAGGCTTAACCCCAAAACGTCATGACCTTAAAAGGATAAGGATGAAAGCTACTGAGAGCTTTAAAGAATATGCCCTAAGATGGAGAGGAGTGGCAACACAAGTTCAGCCTCCTTTGTTAAAAGAAGAAATATCACTTCACGATTCTTTTCTAGCTCTTTTCTTTGAGGTAATGCTGGGAAAATCGACGAATGACTTCAAGAATCTTATGACAGCTGGGGAGTTGATTGAAGATGCAATCATCAAAGGAAACTTGAAAGTCGCTTCCAAAAGTCCAATCGATCAAAAGGGAAAAATTGATGAGGTTAATGAATGTCACGTCCAGAGCTTCCACAGTCGTAAAAGAAAAGGAGCAGCTGGCTCCTCGAGTCGTCCAAAGAAAGTCCCGCGATCGAAAAATACTTTGAAAGTGTTCCAAACTTATATCTCAGATCTGTATCCCCATTTGGTTAAAGGTCAATACCTTACACTGAGGCCAGTTAAAGTGCAACCAGACCCTTCTGCTCACAGCTATGATCAAGATAGTGTCTGTGATTTCCACTAGGGGCATTGGGACATTCTACGGGGAATTGTAGGCCACTGTTAAAGGAGATAGAGACGCTTGTTGAAAATGGGACGTTGACACAAGAATTGGTGAAACAATTGATGACGAGCTCGAGTGGGGCATCAAAGCACATAATGTAGCATCCGTTTGGGTCAGGTGTTGCTGCAATAGATGAGTAATGGGGCATCATAATTAGGAAAAAGTCATTTCATCCGTCATGAAGCCTTATTCCATTTGCAACATCTTGTTTGAAATTGTTTTTTTGTCATTTCTCAGTTGTCTTTGTAAGGATATTTAATCGAACTTATGCTATTTTAAAGATGGTGAACATTGAATCAAATTTGCAATCTTGAAATTCTTTGAATATCAACTGAATTAAAAACTCTTTAAATGATTAAAGTTATAAATCTTTGACAAAATGATAAGATTGAAACATGATAAAACAAGGACATTGACCTTATCCCCAGAAGATATAATCGAACACCGTACCTTTTTATTGCAGGGACTAATATAGCCTTCTCCTATCATAAGATAATGAACAATTGGTATTTAGGTATGCATAGGAGCGGACAACATGGTGCATCTCCTGTGTATGATGTTACAAAACTGACTAGACCACACTTTTGTTGATGACGTTCAATGATGATGAGCGGACAACATAGGGCATCTCCTGTGTATGATATTACAAAACTGACTAGACCACACTTTTGTTGATGACGTTCAATGATGATTATGATCTTTGCAAATGGAATAATTGAGTAGGTGAATCTGATTTAGGTCAGTTTTTTGGAAATTGAACTCTAAGGATGAGATTTTCTGACTTTCAACAACACATAAACTATAATAGGTTTTTCTTGACAAGCTTAAGAAATTGAATCCATATACCCAGAATGTAATTATACATGTATAAAATAAAGCTGAGCTATTCCATTAAAGCAATTGGTTATAGAGGAAACTCAAAAGCCATGGCTTTATGAATTGATTGTATTCAAACCATGACATTGCTCGGATACTTGGCAGTTCGGTGTTTGTTCCACTACAATTGTCAGGTCGAAGACTTTTTGATTAGATGAACCCTTCAGCTAGCCCGATAAAAGCTGAATTCAGCTAGCCAAACACTGGTAAATTAAATTAATTTTATATAAATAAGGAGTTTCGGTAAAGATGGACTAAGCGAGTTAAGGAACACCTGTTATAGTCAATTTCAAACGAGTACTCAGGAATTTCATTTTTAGATCGATATTTCTGCATTGTCTTTGTTAGAGGAGTCTACAAAGCTTGAACAAATGGAATATTTCAGAGAACTAAAATAGAAGTATTCTAGAAAGTCTAGTAATTGATTATGCTAGTTGCGTTATTTTGTCCGCATCTGATCAAAATACCAAGCCAAGAAAGAGATGTATGTTTCAATGCCCATGAGGATCGAGAAAGAAAAGGACTGAGAAAGATGAAATTTTGATGGTCGAAACCTTAGAAAATAGGAAGCCAACCTGAAGTTAACTCCTCAATTTTTAACACTTTTCAAAGAGCTATAACCCTGAAAAATGTTAAAGAACTATTGATTCTTTTGATATTTTATGAACTCATATTTATGATTTGATTTTATTTGATCGTGAGCCTGAATTAAGGGACAATGTTTTAGAAAATTCTTTGATCCCTAAAATAAGAGAGAGAGAAAAAACATTTTCAAACATGGTAGTTTCAAATGTGAAAGATCCTTGAAGCTGGTGAGGCTCATTTTCCCTCTATTGGAGAAAAAGAATAAGCGATCTTGAAGCATATTATAACATCCCAACCCGTATCCGACCCGAATACGAATCTGAAGTGTCACATTGATTTTTCAAAGCTCGTACATTTATAAAAAGCGATCTTGAAGCATATTATAACATCCCAACCCGTATCCGACCCGAATACGAATCTGAAGTGTCACATTGATTTTTCAAAGCTCGTACATTTATAAAAACCATAGTAAATTTAAACTTTTATTAACATAAAAAATATGTTACATCATTAAGTTCAAAACATTACGACTTGATCAGAGCTTAAGTACTATCCAACTCTATTTACATGCCAGCACATAGACTACATAAACCAACATATTGTGTAGGGGCTTTTGATATGATCTTCAAGCTGTGATATACTGCTTTGCTGCTACTAGGACTGATCTTCTTATTTTTCTGAACCTACGTGTAAATCACTTACACGCTAAGTCATAGACTTAGTGAGGCAAAAACTTATAATAATGCATTTCTTATGAATGTGAACATGCAACATAACATTCAGAATTCCATATCAATTCATATGATTCATTATAAACAATATTGATACTGAGAACTTAAGGTATTCGAGTGCATAGAGGTTGTGCACATTTGCTGTCACCACAGCTCGTATAAGTTCCATTGAGTGACATATGAGTTTTGTCCCGAAGGACCTATGAGTTGTCCTGAAGGACCTATGAAACCCTCGACTCTTGGCATGCCAACTATACCTATAGCTCTCACATTACATAGCATGAGCATTAATATTATGTTTCATATAACATATACTTGTATCATTTCCTTTGTAATCACATATATATTTTCTTCTATCACATTTCCCATGTGCATGTAACCGTTAATCTCATATCATGTAACATAAGTAATTGAGTACATTCACATGAATCATATAACATGTATCGAATCATATGTCAATATATATGACTTATGCATGTTTAATAAAGACTAATGTATGCATGTTCATAACTATCAGACTATGAAATTAATTTAGGAAATAGACTTATCACAAGTTTTATTTCCTTTAACTTGTACCTATAGTATGCACTCACCTTAACATTGTTTCCTTTGAATTAGTCCTAGTCCTTCGATTGTTCCGGAACATAATTATGTTTAGTATCTACATAAACATATATGGATCCATATCAGTATTCTAATTAATATACTCTAATTGTTCACTCCTTAGACTAGAAGAAAGGTTGATTACATCTTTTATTTAAGGTATGCATCGATACAATATGTAGTGCATCGGTACATTCTTTAAAAGGTGTATCGATGCACTAACTATGCATCGATACACAAATCACATTCGATGTTTCCATTTTTAATGGGTGCATTGATACACAAATTACATTCGATGTTTTCATTTTAAGGGGTGCATCGATGCACTTATTGCATTCGATGTTTATTTATTTGAGAGTGCATCGGTACCCATTGAAGATGTACCGATGCACAGAACCCAGAAATGTCATTTTTGAGCACGAAGATCACTTCATTTTTTGCTAAACACTTTATATTTCACCTCCTTTTATATTCTTAACTATTATACACCTTAAACTAATTAATACCCATTCAATACCTCTTAAACTTCAAAATCCAATCCTCCATATATAATTCAAGAATCTCACTCAAATTCCAACATGTTCTAAATCTAATTCTAACACTTTGTATGTCTTAATTAAATTGATGACAAATAAAATTTGGTCTAGAAATCTAATTATTATCGTTCTACCAAAATTTCACTTATCAACTGCCTTTCTTCAATCCTTCATATAACTTTCATCTTGTTGTTTTAAGATAAATTAAGCTTTCCTTAAGCTTAATTATCGTCTAATGATCAAAACCAAACTTAAATTTCAGCTAATAAACAACTAATAAGAATTCTTACCTTTACCTTGGCTTACACGCACGAAGAAGAAAGGGGGAAAAGAGATGTCTGGAAGCTTGGATATTTGCTTCCACTCATACACCTGGCCTCCATATATACTTAACCAAATTTAATTATTTACTTGCAACTGACCATTTTGTCCTTCACTTTCTTCTTTTTTACACTTTAATCCTACACAACATTTCCTATATAAGTCATTGAGCTATTTAATTATTCTACTTTAATCACCAAATTCTAAAACTTTATAATTTAATCACTAACCTGGTATTGAGGATGTTACAAATCTCTCCATTAAGAAAATTCATCCTCGAATTTTCAATGAGCAAAGAGATGGGGGTACTGATTCCTCATATCATCTTCACGTTCCCACGTTGCTTCCTCTACCTTGTGATTCTTCCACAAGACTTTAACCAATAGAATAGTCTTGTTCCTCAATTGCTTAACCTCATGAACTAAAATTTGAACCAGTTTTTCCTCATAAGTCAAATCCGGTTGCACCTAGATCTTTTCTGGTGTTACCATATGAGTGGGATCCGATCTATACTTCCGAAGCATTGAGACATGGAAGACATTATGAATCTTTTTCATTTCCGGTGGCAAGGCCAATTGGTATGCCACTGGTCATACTCTTTTTATAATCTCATATGATCCAATAAACCAAGAACTTAACTTTCTTCTTCGACCAAACCTCAGCACCTTTTTCCACGGGGACACTTTTAAAAACACTTTATCACCAACCTGAAATTCAATTTCTTTCTTTTTCAGATCTGTATATGATTTCTGTCTATCTATTGCAGCATTGAGATTATTCTGGATTATATGAACTTTTTCTTCCACTTTCTGAATCAATTCAGGACTAAGAACTTCTCGATTCTTAAGCTCATACCAGTTCAAAGGCATACGACACTTTCTCCCATATAGTGCTTCATAAAGAGCCATTTTAATACTCGACTGATAGCTATTATTATAGGCAAATTCGGAAAGTGACAAATATTTTCCCAAGATCCTTTAAATTCAATCATACAAGCTCTCAACATGTTCTCTAAGATTTGGATAGTTTGCTTGGATTGTCCTTGGTCTAAGGATGAAATGCTGTACTGAAATTCAATCGAGTTCCCAGTGCTCCATGTAATGACTTCCAAAATCTCGAAGTAAATCGAGGATCTCGATCAGAAACAATAGAAATAGGTACACCATGTAAACGTATAATCTCCCGGATATACATCTCGACGTATTTATCCATGGAGAAATCAGCTCGCACTGGAATGAAATGGGCTGACTTAGTCAATCTATCAACAATCACCTAGATTGAATCTCTTTTGTTCGGAGTCAAAGGTAACCCCGTTACAAAGTCCATCGTTACATTCTCCCATTTCCACTGAGGAATCGACATGGGTTGCAATAATCCGAATGAAACTTGATGTTCAGCTTTGACTTGTTGAAAAGTCAAACACTTGGATGCGAATTCCGTAATGTCCTTTTTTATTCCCGGCCACCAATATCAACTCTTGAGATCCATCTACATTTTGTTTCCTCCAAGGTGCATCGTCAATAGACTACAATGGGCTTCTATTAACAACTCATTTTTCAGTTCCTTATCATTTGGAATTACTAGTCTCCCTCGATAGTATAAATTCCCATCAGCCTTAATCTCATAATCAGTAAGTTCTCCATCTTTCACTTGTTGTAATTTCTTCAAACAGTCTTTATCTCTAGCTTGCAATTCCTTGATTCTATCTATCCATGATGGCCGAAGGGTTAATTCCACACATAAAACACCATCATCATTCAACGATAACCTAGCATCCAGGGCTCGTAAGGTTGCAAACGTCTTTCGGCTTAAAGCATCGCTACCACATTTGCTTTTCCAGGATGAAAATCTATCAAAACATCATAATCTTTCAAAAATTCTATCCACCTTCTTTGCCTTAAATTCAGCTCATTCTGAGTCATTAGGTACTTTAAACTCTTATGGTCTGTATACATGTAACATCGTTCACCATACAAGTAGTGACGCCAGATCTTCAAAGCGAACACTACTGTAACCATCTCCAGATCATGCGTAGGATAATTCTTCTCGTGCGATTTTAATTGCCTCGACTCATACGCTATCACTTTGCCCTCTTGCATTAATTTACATCCCAAGCCATTATGGGACGTGTCACTATAGACCACGAAGTTTTTATCAGACTCCGGTTGAACCAATATTGAAGCTTCTGTCAAAATCTTTTTCGACATATCAAAACTTTCTTGACATTCAGGGCTCCACAGAAACGTCACACCTTTTCTCATCAACTTGGTCAATGGTAAAGCAATCATCGAAAAGTTCTTAACGAACCTTCGATAATAACCGGCAAGTCCTAGAAAACTTCGAACTTTAGATACATTCTTGGGAACCTCCTATTCAAGGGTAACTTTTACTTTCTGAGGATCCACTCGAATTCCTTCCGCAGAAATCACATGTCTGAGAAATATAACTTCATTCAACCAGAACTCACATTTGGATAACTTGGCATATAACTTCTTGTCTCGGAGAGTTAGCAAGACTATATTCAAATGTGCATTATGCTTTTCATTTGTTTTTGAATACACCAATATGTCATCGATAAACACCACTACAAATTCGTCAAAGGGTAATTCTATCAAATTAGCAGGGAATTCAATTCCTTGAATTCGTATGGGACACCCTCGACACCTTCTATTAACTCGAGCACTGTGCCCTTTCGTCACTATAACATCATTACTGATGTCTTCTAATGGAATGTTTAATTCTTTCACTAACTTACTACTAATGTATGAATAGGTAGATCCCAGATCAATCAATACCATAACACATTTATCCAACAGTAAAAAGGTACATATTATTTCTGGATCATCCCAGTCTTTATTGGTTTTGAGGTTATACACCCGAGCAGTGGATCGAACTTCCTTTGAGTAACAAATTCCGTCAGATTTCTTCCTCTACCTCTATTTCGTCCCCTCTGAGACATTAAAGCAGATCTTCCTCTACCTCTATTTCGGCCCTCAAAGGACAATCTCTCATAAAATGTCTTGTTTCCCCACATCAGAAACAAGCTCCAGTTTTAACTCTGTATATTCCACTATGACTTCTTCCGCAAATCTGACACTGTCTAACTTGACTCTGTTGTGCTCGCCCATCACCAGACCCTACAGATCTGCCTAGCTCTTGCCTGATATGATCTTCTAGTAGAGGAGGCCATATTTTGACCTTGCTTGAGATCGAAAGCCCGAATGTCTACTTCTCTTGGGAGGTGCAGAGCTCAATGAAGCTCTCGTTTCATTTTGACGGTTGTGATCTTTGCTCCCCAAACCGTTCATTCTGAGCTCTCTCTAGAGCTTTGGCACAGTTCACTACTTCTTGGAATGAAGACATGTTCAGCACAATTAACATCTCTTTTAACCTTGGACGCAGACTCTCAACAAACCACTCGCTGGTATATTTCTTTGTAGGCACCAGTTCTGCTGCAGAGCGACTTAGTTTGTTGAACTCACACTCATACTCATACACCGTGCGATTCATTTGCTTTAGGTTCAGAAATTCTTGCTTCATTTGCTTGATGAACTGGTCTCCTATATACTTGTGCTGAAATTCTTCTAGAAATAAAGACCATGTCACCTGACTACTCGCCATTCTCAAGGTGACATTTGTCCACCAGATTCTCGCTTGCTCACGAAGTAAGGAGACTACTCCATCTAGCTTCTCCACATCAGAACAGTGGAGTCCTTCTAACATAATCTTCACATCATTGAGCCAAAGGTCCGCAGCAAAGGGACCTTCTTTGGCTTCACCTTGAAACTCTGGAGCTCCTAAATCCTTCAACTCCTTTGCAGAATTCAACCTCGGAGTTGAAGTAGCAGGAGGTTGGAAATGCGCTAATATATCGTTCAACGTCCTGAAGAACGTATCTTGATCACTCACAGGCACTGCAGAAGGTGCCTCTTCTTCACCTTGCCTGGCCAGGGCAGGTGAATTACTACTTTCAGCGGGCCTATCATCTCCCGCTTCACTTCTAGAACTACCGTGTCCAGACATCTATAAAAACATAACAATATCGTTCTATTAGCAAAACAACATACTTACTATTATATTAAATCAGAAGTTTTCACTATTTTGTTGGCATGTATACATTTTAAGACACTCTAGACTTCTGTTTATGCTGAGAATCGATTAAATCGTAGCTCTGATACCATTAAATGTAACACCCTCAACCCGTATCCAACCCGAATACGAATCCGAGGTGTCACATTTACTTTTCAAAGCTCGTACATTTATAAAAACCACAGTAAATTTAAACTTTTATTAACATAAAAAATATGTTACATCATTAAGTTCAAAACAGTATGACTTGATCTGAGCTTAAGTACTATCCGACTCTATTTGCATGCAAACACATAGACTACATAAACCAACATACTATGTAGGGGCTTCTGATCTAATCTTCAAGTTGTGATATGTTGCTATTAGGATTGATCTTCTTGTTTTTCTGTACCTACGTGTAAATCACTTACATGCTAAGTCATAGACTTAGTGAGACATAAACTTATAATAATGCATTTCTTATGAATGTGAACATGCAACATAACATTCATAATTCCATATCAATTCATATGATTCATTATAAACAATATTGATACTATAACATATAATGAAATACACACTCTTCACATTATTTATAGACCCATGTATATACTGAGAACTTAAGGTATTCGAGTGCATAAAGGTTGTGCACATCTGTTGTCACCACAGCTCATATAAGTTCCACTGAGTGGCATATGAGATTTTTCCCGAAAGATCTATGAATATATATCCCGAATGATCTATGAGTTGTCCCAAGGGACCTATGAAACTCTCGACTCTTGGCATGCCAACTATACCTATAGCTCTCACATTACATAACATGGGCATTAATATTATGTTTCATATAACTATATACTTGTATCATTTCTTTTGTAATCACATATATATTTTCTTCTATCACATTTCCCATGTGCATGTAATCATTAATCTCATATCATGTAACACAAGTAATTGAGTACATTCACATGAATCATATAACATGTATCGAATCATGTCAATATATATGACTTATGCATGTTTAATAAAGACTATAATATATGCATGTTCATAACTATCAGACTATGAAATTAATTTAAGAAATAGACTTGTTACAAGTTTTATTTCCTTTAACTTGTACCTATAGTATGTACTCACCTTAACCTTGTTTCCTTTGAATCGATCCTAGTAATTCGATTGTTCCAGAACATGATTATGTTTAGTATCTACATAAACATATATGGATTCATATCAGTATTCTAATTGATATACTCTAATTGTTCACTCCTTATACTAGAAGAAAGGCTAATTAAATTTTTTATTTAAGGTATGCATCGATACACTATGTAGTGTATCAGTACATTCCTTAACATGTGTTTCGATGCACTAACTATGCATCGATACACAAATCACATTCGATGTTTTCAGTTTTAATGTGTGCATCGATACACTTCCTGTGCATTGATACACTTTCTGTGCATCGATACACAAATTACATTCGATGTTTTCATTTTAAGGGGTGCATCGATGCACTCCCTATGCATCGATGCACTTATTGCATTTGATGTTTATTTATTTGAGAGTGCATCGGTACCCATTTAAGATATACCGATGCACACAACCCATAAATGTCATTTTGAGCACGAAAATCACTTCATTTTCCGCTCAACACTTAATATTTCACCTCATTTTATATTCTTAACTTTTATACACCTTAAACTAATTAATATCCATTTAATACCTCTTAAAGTTCAAAATCCAATCCTCCATATAGAATTCAAAAATCTCACTCAAATTCCAACATGTTCTAAATCTAATTCTAACACTTTGTATGTCTTAATTAAATTGATGACAAGTCAAATTTGGTCTAGAAATCTAATTACTATCGTTCTACCAAAATTTAACTTATCAACTGCCTTTCTTCAATCCTTATATACCTTTTATCTTGTTGTTTTAAGATAAATTAAGCTTTCCTTAAGCTTAATTATCATCTAATGATCAAGCCCAAACTTAAATTTCAACTAATAAGCAACTAATAAGAATTCTTACCTTTACCTTGGCTCACACGCACGAAGAAGAAAGGAGAAGAGATGTCTGGAAGCTTGGATATTTGCTTTCTCTCATACACGTGACCTCCATATATACTTAACCAAATTTAATTAATTACTTGCAACTGACCATTTTGTCATTCACTTTCTTCTTTTTTACACTTTAATCCTACACAACATTTCCCATATAAGTCATTAAGCTATTCAATTATTCTACTTTAATCACCAAATTCTGAAACTTTATAATTTAATCACTAACCCGGTATTGAGGATGTTACACAGATGGTCCAAAAGATCAGAATGGATGAAGGATAGAACTTGTAACATTTCCTTGTGATGTCAGTAACCCGTCAAGAAGATGATCTCATTATTCAGAAGGGGTACATATCACAACTTGTATAAAAATGCAAGACATTTTTAATGTGTGCATCGATACACTTCCTGTGCATTGATACACTTTCTGTGCATCGATACACAAATTACATTCGATGATTTTATTTTAAGGGGTGCATCGATGCACTCCCTATGCATCGATGCACTCCCTATGCATCGATGCACTTATTGCATTTGATGTTTATTTATTTGAGAGTGCATCGGTACCCATTTAAGATATACCGATGCACACAACCCATAAATGTCATTTTGAGCACGAAAATCACTTCATTTTCCGCTCAACACTTAATATTTCACCTCATTTTATATTCTTAACTTTTATACACCTTAAACTAATTAATATCCATTTAATACCTCTTAAAGTTCAAAATCCAATCCTCCATATAGAATTCAAAAATCTCACTCAAATTCCAACATGTTCTAAATCTAATTCTAACACTTTGTATGTCTTAATTAAATTGATGACAAGTCAAATTTGGTCTAGAAATCTAATTACTATCGTTCTACCAAAATTTAACTTATCAACTGCCTTTCTTCAATCCTTCATATACCTTTTATCTTGTTGTTTTAAGATAAATTAAGCTTTCCTTAAGCTTAATTATCATATAATGATCAAACCCAAACTTAAATTTCAACTAATAAGCAACTAATAGAATTCTTACCTTTACCTTGGCTCACACGCACAGAGAAAGGAGAAGAGATGTCTGGAAGCTTGGATATTTGCTTCCTCTCATACACGTGACCTCCATATATACTTAACCAAATTTAATTAATTACTTGCAACTGACCATTTTGTCATTCACTTTCTTCTTTTTTACACTTTAATCCTACACAACATTTCCCATATAAGTCATTAAGCTATTCAATTATTCTACTTTAATCACCAAATTCTGAAACTTTATAATTTAATCACTAACCCGTATTGAGGATGTTACACAGATGGTCCAAAAGATCAGAATGGATGAAGGATAGAACTTGTAACATTTCCTTGTGATGTCAGTAACCCGTCAAGAAGATGATCTCATTATTCAGAAGGGGTACATATCACAACTTGTATAAAAATGCAAGACATTTTGTTAGAACAATTGATCACTTCTTAAGTGTTTGTGGCAACATTAAGAGAAGCCCTCAAGATATTTGACAATACTGCTGTGTAATGACACCAGAATGAGCATGACCAAAAACCTAGATCATGTTGAGATAACAAGGTTCAAACCAAGAAGACATTGAGAATGAGTCTCACAACTTGAAGAGTCAGGGGCATACCGTGAATTTGAGCAGAACTTGCCTTGTAAAGCAAACCAGCCTAGCATCAATAAATGGCAGAGTCCTGGAAGAACAACTCTGAAAGCGTAATTGAGCAAAGGACGGAAATGGGGCAACTCAGTCATATTTCTGACCACAACAAGAAGTTGAGAGAGAAAACAATTTCTCCGAAATGAAGACAAAAAATGAAGACCACAAGATGATTGAGTAAATTTTCAAAAAATGCAAGTTGGAAATTATAAGTTGTTACAATGATATCTAAAGCAAACCGTGGGAAGAAGTGATCAAGTGCAAGAAGATCAAGTTCGTCATTCTGGAGTCAAATGAAGATTGAATCAAACATCTATGCATTCATGATAACATCATTTGCATAAAAGAAAATGCATTACACTGATACATTTAATTGCATTCGTGTTTCATGCATAAACACATGGTTTTGACAGATCTTCCAGTGAAAAGAGAAGATGCAGGATGTTAATATCCCGACAAATGAAAGGTAGAAATTAAACATCAAATACAGGGAATCATGTTTAGAGAGGTAGAACCTGAGGAACACAGTGGGTTCAATCCACAGAGGAAGCATTACTTTGAAGCGGGGCATGTGGCCCGACCATTAAGTCATTTTATGAAATGAAATGAGAAAGATTTCTCATTAAAATCTGAAATTTGAAAAGTAAGAAAGATTTCTTACCTAGTAAATTATTTCCAAAACTTAGTAAGTCTTTCGGGCCATTAGTAAGTCTTTCGAGCATGATGCTTAAACCCTTCGGGTCATCTGTAAGCCTTTCGAGCAAGATGATAAGTCCTTCGGGCCATTCATAAGATCTTTGGGCAGGATGTTTTCACATGTCTATTGAAAAATGAGAAAGATTTCTCATTAAAATCTGAAGATTTGAAAAGTAAGAAATGTTTCTTACCTAGTAAATTGTTTCCAAAACTGATAAGTCCTTCGGGCCATCAATAAGTCTTTCGAGCGTGATGATTAAATTATTCGGGTTATCTGTAAGCCTTTTGAGTAAGATGATAAGTTCTTTGGGCCATTCATAAGACCTTCAGGTAGGATGTTTTCACATGATGTTTTAAGAAAATGAAATCTTTGAAAAGTAAGAATACGATTTCCAAAAATTAACACTTAGTAAGTCCTTCGGGCTATCAGTAAGTCTTTCGAGCATGATGATTAAATCCTTCGGGTCATCTATAAGCCTTTTGAGCAAGATGATAAGTCCTTCGAGCCATCCATAAGACCTTCGGGTAGGATGTTTTCCGAGCATGATGATTAAGTCCTCTAGGCCAGCTTAAGCCTTCACCGAAGAATAGTGAAGCAAATCCATTTTAAGCCTTAACCGAAGAGTAGTGAAGCAAAATCAATTTTAAGCCTTCACCGAAGAGTAGTGAAGCAAAATCAATCTTAAGCCTTCACAGAAGAGTAGTGAAACAAATCCATCTCTTATATCCCCTACAGAAATAGTGGAACAAATCCCTTATCAAATTTTAACATGCAAATTAATTCAAATTCAGTCCTAGACGTATATGCACCAGATTACACATTCACATAATGCCAAATAATCCAATTTCATAAACAAACAACAATGTATCAAAAGTCAAATGTTAATAACTAACATTCAATTAATATATACATATATGCTTGCATTATTATATAAAAAAATATTATAAAACATATAGTTACAACGTAGGTTAGAAATGCTAAATAATCCAATTTCATAAACAAACAACAATGTAACAAAAGTCAAATGTTAATAAGGCTTAGTTTGTTTTCACTGTGCAACCTCTTCAAACCTCTTATGTCTGCGCCGCACATACATTAGGCTTCTCAGACCGTTTGTTTTTTAGAAGAAAAAAGCTCTTCTAACGTCTGCGCGAGCTCTTCTTGGTGCAGACAGAATTTTATGTTTTCAAACATCTTCAAGAACAATTATAAAATATGGTTATTTATTAAAATAATTTTAAATAATTTAATAAGGTTATTTATTTTAAAATAAATTATTATAAAAGAATTTATTTTAAAAGAATTTATTATAAAATAAATTATTTTAAAATAAATTATTATAAAATATGGATTGATTTATTTTAAAATAATTTATTTTAAATAATTTATTAGTATGGATTGATTTATTTTAAATAATTTATTAGTATGGATTGATTTATTTTAAAATATGGATTGATTTATTTTAAATAATTTATTAGTATGGATTGATTTATTTTAAAATATAGATTGATTTATTTTAAATAATTTATTAGTATGGATTGATTTATTTTAAAATATAGATTGATTTATTTTAAATAATTTATTAGTAATGATTGATTTATTTTAAAATATGGATTGATTTATTATTGTAGTTGTATAGATTGATTTATTTTAAATAATTTAATAGTATGAGTAGATTTATTTTAAAATATGAATTGATTTATTATTGTAGTTGTATGTATTGATTTATTTTAAATAATTTATTAGTATAGATTGATTTATTTAATAATTTATTAGTATGTATTTAAAATATTGATTGATTTATTTTAAATAATTTATTAGTATGAATTGATTTATTTTAAATAATTTATTAGTATGGATTGATTTATTTTAAAATATGGATGATTTATTTTAAATAATTTATTAGTATGGATTGATTTATTTTAAAATATGGATTAATTTATTATTGTAGTTGTATGTATTGATTTATTTTAAATAATTTATTAGTATTATTTTATTTTAAAATATGGATTGATTTGTTTTAATTTTATTAGTATGGATTGATTTATTTTAAAATATAGTTTGATTTTTAAATAATTTATTGTATTGATTTATTTTAATAATTTATTAGTATGGATTGATTTTTAAAATATGGATTTTTTTTATTGTGTTGTATGGATTGATTTATTTTAAATAATTTATTAGTATGGATTGATTTATTTTAAAATATAAATTGATTTATTTTAAATAATTTATTAGTATAGATTGATTTATTTTAAAATATGTATTAATTTATTTTAAATAATTTATTAGTATGTATTGATTTATTTTAAAATATGGATTGATTTATTATTGTAGTTGTAGATTGATTTATTTTAATAATTTATTAGTATGGATTGATTTTTTTAAAATATAGATTGATTTATTTTGTAGTTGTATCTATTTATTTATTTTTAATTTATTAGTATGAATTGATTTTTTAAATAGATTAATTTATTTTAAATAATTTATTAGTATGTATTGATTTATTTTAAAATATAAATTGATTTATTTTAAATAATTTATTAGTATGAATTGGTTTATTTTAAATAATTTATTAGTATGAATTGATTTATTTTAAAATATGTATTGATTTATTATTGTATTTGTTTGGATTGATTTATTTTAAATAATTTATTAGTATGGATTGATTTATTTTAAATAATTTATTAGTATGAACTGATTTATTTTAAAATATGGATTGATTTTTATGTGTTGTATTGATGATTTTTTTAATAATTTTAGTATGGATTGATTTATTTTAAAATATGGATTGATTTATTTTAAATAATTTATTATTGTAGTTATATGTATTATTTAAATTTTAGTATTGTAAAACTAAAACTATTTAAATCTCAGTATTGCAAAACTCTTTTAAGTTTAAAAAATCAGTTTATTTATATTTCAGTTCATTTTAGCAGTTTGCAGACGTTAAAAAACAAACAGTCTTATTCTTGCAGACTGCAGACTTTTGATCCACCTCTTCTGCTGCAGATGCCTATAGATGTGGTCCGCAGACTGTAGTCCTTTTACCTCTGCAAAAACAAACACCACCTAACTAACATTCAATTAATATATACATATAGGCTTGCATTATTATATAAAAAATATTATAAAACATAAAGTCACAACGTAGGTTGCCAAATGGGTTAAACATAATTATAAATGTAAAAGCACCAATACCTAACACGACTAAAATCATATTTATTACAAATCTTTATCCCTGAATAATATTAAAATTAATTTATAAATTATTAAAATCTAAGGGATTAAATATAATATTTATCCTAAATATATATAAACACTAGCAGATACTAAAATATAAGAAAATAAAAACATATAGGTCATATTCGAAATTTAACACTAAATACAAAATCAGTTATCAAAATAAATATTTTAAAAATGAAGAGCACTATATATAAAATCCATAAAGTATATATAATAACATTCAAGTGACCCAAATACAAATTTTACGAATTCGGTGCATAAAATATAACACAAGTAAAATAAAATAAGTGCTCATAAACCAACTTTGCAAAACACAGAAGCCCCAAAAGTGTAATTTAACCATGCTGAAAATACACAGAAAGTCCCTACTGAAACGGCGTCGTTTCAAACATAATATATATATAGCATTTTAGGCCAAAAAATGACCACCCATCCCATTTGTCTTATGTTAAATCGAGAGTGGAGAGAGAGTTTTAAAATTCTCTCAACCCTCTCCTCCGATGAGAAAAGAAACCACGGCCACCAGCGGAGCTCACAACGACTCATGGTGGCCGGAGAAAACCCAAACTCCCCAAAAGCCTCTCTTCTTCACCCTTAATCCGAATATTAAATCCCTTTAACCAAAAGTTAACCCGAAAGCCCTAGATCTAGTATTATACCTTTCGAAAGTTTAGAATTTCGGTGACTTCTGAGCTTCCTCAATGGCTTTCAGATCAAGGTAAGGTTTTTTTCTTTTATTTCGGTTTTCCCCCCCTTTTTTTTTTCTTTTGATTCGAATGGGTTCCTCTTTTTTTTCCCGAACCCTCACTGGTTATTTCCTCTTCGAAACTTCCCTCCTTTTTTTCGGTATTTTTCATTCTTTTTATCATCGAATCCCATTGCATGTTGATGGATTAGGTAGGAGTAGGTGAGTAATTTTTCTCTGATTTGGTGAAATGAAATCCCGAAAATTTATTGATTTTGGTTGCTTTTTCTTTTTTGACTTTGATGATATTTTCTGTGGTCGATTGGTGTTTGTTGATGTAGGTTGATAACAATGGCTTTGGTGGCGGCTTGATAGCTCAGCGACGGCAGCTGGCTTCGGCTGATGTCTCGGCTCGGCCATGGCGTCGGCTGGCATCTGAGTAGTTGCTGGCATTTGGGCAGAGAAGGGGAAACCCTAATTCTGCCGAGTCAATTACTGGGCTGGGTCACTGGGCCGGGTCGGATCCGGGCCTAGTTCGATTGCTGATGGGTTGCTGAGTGTTGGGCTTCTAGGCTTGGGTTGCAAACAAGTATGGGCTTCAAGGCCTGCAAAATGTAATTTATATTAATAATATATAATTAATATTTATAATATTTTTTAAGCCCGGTCAAAAACGATTGTCTACACGGTGCTTTTAAACTGTGTCACGTAAAAGATAATTTTCTTTTGAATTTTGCAGTTGCAGATGCCAAACATACGACAGCCTCTTGGTCAACATGCACAGATTCCATCACAGGATGCCCAGCATAGTCAGCAGCCAACAGCAGCAGCTGTTTTTCAGATGATTCCTAAAGTACAAAGTCAAATATCTTCTGTGCCACATAATTCATTATCCCACAACCAATTTTCTGCAACTCTACAATCAACTTTGCAGCCTCGGACACGGCTTCCACAACATTCCAGCAATCAAGTTCTACCTTCAGCCGCTGCACATTCTGTAGTTCCCAAACTTCCTTCTATTAACACCTCTGTTAGACCACAAATTCAGGTGGCAAATTCTTCATCTTTGAAACAAGTGCAGCCTTCATTGCCACACTCAGGACAGCTTACAACTGCTAATTAAGTCATGGCAGTCGGATGGTTTTGACAAATGCTGTCATGCAATCAGCACCTGCAACTCATCCCTCCTTATCAGATACCAGCTTCCAGGTGCAAAATCTTGGAACTAGAACATGCCACTAAAGAAAATTTAGTTACGGTTTATGTTAATTAAAAACATGCATCTTTAGATTATGTTCTGATTTGTTCTTATATAGTTTTGTTGAGAGAAATCATCAAATCATTAGATTCGAAAATTTAAGAATTTAGCTGTCCTAGATGTATTTTTAGGTTGCGTTTTGAAAATTTAATAGGAGAACTTGCTAGTTCTATTGCTTTGGAATTCAGTTGGTCAAATCCCACCAAGAGATATTAAGCTGAAGCTGGGTTTTAAGAAAATCTCACTTACACACAGATTCTACATTGAACATATTCTTTTCCTTTTTCATTTGTTGAGCATATCGATGGATCCTTGCCGCTTCCTTTGTCCTCCTGTTCCACAGACAAACAACAGTTGTCTCTCTTGTGATCTTCTTGCGCACGTAGCATTGAATGTATTTTTTTTAAGTTTGTCTAACACTGGATTTTATTTCTTCTAATATTCCAGCATTTCTTATTAACTTCTGTTTTTTTGTTTTTATAACATCCTGGTCCCTCTATAACACATGGCGTTGCGGAGATATCAAATATTGTTCGAAATCCTTCAGAAGCAGTAAATCGGCCTCTGAAAACAGTGAAATTAGATGGAGGAAAAAGCTGCTCGTCCTCATTTGGGTTGAACATGTCCAATGTAAGTGGATCCAGAACATCACAAACATTTGATGTTGATTTAGCACACATTAATCAAATACCTAGAACAGAAGAGGTGCAATATACTGAAAAGCAGGTTTCCCAGGTAATGTATTATTCTTGGGGATATAAAAGTTAAAAACCACATCTACTTTCCTTTGAGTTCAATTACTCACGCATAACAGCTATGGTCTTGATGGAAGAAAATTTCTTCTTGGATTTTGAAGGGAAGGGATTAGATAGGTTTTGTGCAAAAGAAATATAGTTCCTTAACTGCTATCTTTTCTTGATTTATTAGTTTGTTGTCAGGGCCTGATGTTTGTATTGTCTTCTGATATCTATTTAATCATTTTGACAATTTACTGAATCATAAATATGAAATGGTGAATGAAAAATTGCACATCTCAAACGTTTTGATTGAGAAGTGACTATTATCGTTCTATTGATAAGCTTAGAAATAGCTGGGTTATAATTTGGATGTAGTCCTGTCACCTATGTTAAACTATTTTCTTTGATCTCTTTGTTTCTACTTGAATGGGTGCTGTTTTAGTTTGTACCTAATGAATGGGAAAGTAGAGCTTATTGAAGTCCAACCTGCTATAGAATGTAGAGTTTTTGAAGTACTAGCTTGCATTTAATACCATCAAGTTTGGTTTTTTTATTGTCTATTTATAAAACGTAAACTTGTTTTGTCATTTCCTTTAAATGCAAGTATACTTTTTTAGAGATCTAGAAGTAGGTTAATAAAAAAAAGTATCTATAACCAAGTTATTATAATCATGATGCTGGCCATTTTTTTAACCAAGTCTATCGGCCAATGTTAAATGCTTTTGCATACCCGTGATAAGATAGCACTTAAGCTATCAAAGGAAAACGAGAGAAGAAGCTCAACTCTTTGTAATCTTTTATTAACAAGAAGCTGAAAAACCCTTGAGTTAGAGACCAGCTATTTATACAAGAGTGAAGAGAAGCATCTGCTGTATAACAAACTACTAACAACTCATAACAACCTAACTGCTTGTAACTACAAGCTAACAGAAACTATTCTAGAACTCACACAACACACGTATATAATAGACACATGTTCATAAGCCTAACATTCATCCTACATCATTAACCTCTTTAGCATTTGCTTCAGCTTTGTACAGTGAACTCTTTTACTTCCATATTCCCCCTGCCACTTCAACTCTGTAAATTTCCAGAAAAGCCTCTTGGTTGTGTTACCAAGAGTTTATGCCTGTGCTTAAGAAACGAAGATGAAAAGAGCGGCTTTGTCAAAACATCTGCCACCTGCTCATAAGCAGGAACCTCATTAACCTATAATCGACCATCAACAACCATTTCTCGTACAAAAAATAAGTCAAGCTCAACATGCTTGAACTTAGAATGCTGAACAGGATTGGCACAAACGAAAAGAGTGCTGGAATTATCACACCATAAGGTAGCCTTACCATGTGGAACAACGCACAACTCTTGAAGCAATGATTCAATCCAAACAATATCAGCGGCTGCAGAGGCAACACTCCTATATTCAACCTCAACTGTGGATGGAGCAACCACTTGCTGCTTGCGCGAGCTCCAGGAAATGAGATTTCCACCAAAGAAAATGCAATAGCCAAACGTAGAGCGCCTATCATCAGGATTGGATCCCCAGTCTGCATCCACAAACCCAGTCAGAGACATACGAGAAGACGTTGTAAAACGTAAACCATAATCAGCCGTTCCTTGAAGATAACGTAAAATCCTCTTAGCAGCTTGAAAATGATTGTTGCGAGGTGACTGCATGAACTGGCAGATTTTGTTTACTGCAAATGCAATGTCTGGCTGAGTAACTACTATGTATTAGAGAGCTCCTACAATGCTTCTGTATTGAGCTGCATCTTCAATGAGATCCCCAACATCAGTTGACAACTTGCAATTGGAGACCATAGGAGTAGGAAGACTCTTCACATCACCAAACCCATGCTTATGTAGCAGCTCGCGAATATATTTTTTCTGAGTCAACACAACCTTCTCCATCAGGACATACCTCAATACCAAGGAAGAAACTAAGAGAACCAAGATCCTTTAACGAAAACCGAGTATGCAATTTTTCAACAACACATTGCACCTCACAAGCATCACTTCCCGTTACATGATATCATCAACGTATACGAGCATGTAAACAACATTGCTAGTTGATTTTTGAACAAACAAAGATGAATCAGACTTAGATAAAACAAATTGCTTAGAAACCAGATATTCTCGAAGGCTCTCAAACCAGGCTCGAGGAGCTTGCTTTAAACCATAAATTGCTTTGTGCAGTTTGCAAACCAGCCGACTATCACCTTGAATAAAACCAGGAGGCTGAGTCATGTAAACCTCTTCCAACAACATCCCATTTAAAAAAGCATTGTTGATATCTACTTGTCGCAGCAACCATCCTTTTGTCAAAGCAAGAGTATCACTAGTACAGTAACAGGCTTTACAACTGGACTGAAAACTTCATGAAAATCAATCCCCGGCTGTTGAAGAAACCTTTTGCCAGAAGACGAGCCTTGTATCGAGACACCGACCCATCAGCATTGCGTTTCACCTTAAAAATCCACTTGCAATTGACAGGTACCCGATTTTCAGGAAGGGATACAAGAGACCAAGTCTTATTGGCAACCAAAGCATCATATTCTTCTTGAGCAGCTTTCTTCCAATGAGGAAACTTCATAGCTTCCTTAATAGTCCTAGGTTCTTCATCAAAACATTCAACATGCAAAATACGAGGTTTTCGAATACCCTCTTTGGCCCTGGTAACCATAGGATGTAAATTATGAACCGAAACAACTCGTGATGGAGAAGAACGAATAGAAGCTTCAGACCCTTCATTTGCATGAGATGGTATGTCATTTGCACAAGGAGCAACTAGCTCACCAGATGCATGGGAAGTTATTTCACGTGCATGAGAACCCTCATCAAGTGAAGATGGGCTAAACAAAGGCTCATGTACAGGTGTGCTACCCAGATTACAAGAAACATCATGTGCCTCAATGTCAGCAGAAATAGAAGTAGACACAGGCTCCTCAATAATAGGAGACTGTGCAGGACTTACAGCACGTGAACTACTTGCATTTAAGGGAGCAGCTGTTGTCTGCACATAAGAGACAAGAGAAAACACACCTGTCGAGACACCATTGTCAGGAGAAGAAACACGTGAAACATTACACACCTCATAAGGGAAAACCCTTTCATAAAAAACAACGTGCCTCGAAATAAATATCTTGCTAGAATCATCGAGGCATTTATATCCCTTATGGGCAGTGATATACCCCAAAAACACACATTTCTTTGACCTAAAATCCAACTTATGTCGATTAAACAATCGTAAGCAAGGATAACAAGCACAACCAAACACTTTGAGAAAAGAATAATCTAGCAAGACACGATGTAGGACTTTAAATGGAGACTTGTCATGCAAAACAGGAGTGGGTACCCGATTAATAAGATAAACAGCAGAAACAAAAGCATAACTCCAAAACTTTTGAGGTAAAGAAGCCTGAGCTAACATGGTCAATCCTGTTTCAACAATGTGCCTATGTTTCCTTTCAGCCCTACCATTCTGCTTTGACATACCAGGACACGAGAGACGATGTTGAACTCCATTTGCACAAAACCATTTTCGAAGTGATTGATACTCCCCACCACCATCAGTTTGAAGGGCTTTGATTTTATATCCAAACTGAACTTCAACAAACTTTGCAAAATCAAGAAAACACTAAGCCACCTCAGATTTTCGTTTCAAAAGATATATCCATGTGTAACGACTACAAACATCAACAAAGGAAACATACACTCAACTCTTCAGTTTTATTGGAAACAATATTACATGACTTCATAACAAGTCGAACTATATCAAGCAAAGGATGACCAAGATGTTGATGCCACAAGTTCAAAGAAGCGAGGGACTTCGAAACATTATTCACCAAGGTAGACGAACCTTGATCCTTACAAGGTAGCAGCTGATAGAGACCATCACCCGTGAGCCTCCCGCGAAGCAGAACCACTTGAGTTCGAGCATCCTTCACAAGACATTCAGAAGGGTGAAATTCCATGAAAACATCATTGTCACGAGTGAACTGAGAAACAAACAACAGCTTTTTCTTTATGTTAGGTACATGCAGCATATTTTGTAAAAGTAAAGGCTTCCTATTTGAGCTCAAAAAACCTTGACCAACATGTGTAATTGAATACCATCACCATTGCCCATGAGCAAAGAATTATCTCCCGTATAAATAGTACCTGATTGAAACACAAAAAGATCATTTGTGACATGGTGTGTAGCACTAGTGTCAGGGTACCACAAGGAGTCAGTAAATTGTGACGAACTAGACCCGGAGTTAGTTGGAACAGTGGATACATAGGCTGCTGAACTAGGAGTCAAAAAGGAGGGGGATGTACCATGAGGACCATAAGAAACATTCGAAGGAAACCCAGGAGAAAAGCCAGGAAAAGAGTAATATCCTGGAGCATACGGAGAAGGAAAGTAAACTGGAGTGGGAACAAAGTTTGAGTGTGAAGGCATGGAGGTTATGGTGTGAGCATAAGTTTGTCCACCAGATTGCATGTGTTTGGTAGAATTCCCAGCACCAGAGGACTTCGAACCATTCTCAGTCAACAACTCAGATCCAGACACATCAGTGTACTCCCTATCAAATCGATGATAACATTTTTGGACCACATGCCCAAATCGGCCACACAACTGACATTGAGGACGATTTTGATGACGCCCTCGACCACGATAGCCATTCGACTGACCACAAGACAAATGTCCCTGTGATGACCCAGTAGTAGTATCCTGAGTTCCACAAGTATTAGTTTCAGCAGTATCACCTTCTCGAGAGTGAAGAACAAGATTTACAGAAATGCCTTCACTCAAGAACACCTTCTGTCGAGCCTCACAGTCTAACGACATTTCAGTAAGAACATCAAGAGACAAGATTTCTCGCGACGCAATTGAAATAATGGATTCAAATTCCATTGTAAGCCCAACTAACACAACATTAACATGTTCTTGCTTAGTAACCATACTACTCGAAGCATTCAACAAGTCACAAATGGACTTAACTTTAGCATGATATTCCCTAATCGTCAAACCATCTTTTCGTTGGGAATGAAGATTATACCGGAGAGAAGATATTTTAGCATTGGAACGAGCATCGAATAAACGAGATATAGTATTCCAAATTGACATTGCCGTTGTAAGACCAGTCAAGTGAGGCAGAACTTCTGTACTCACAGTAGTTAAAAGCCAAGAAGCAAGCAGTTTATCTTGCTGACAATAAGTTGCAAACCCTGGATTATCTTCAAGCTGACCAGAGGCATTAGTAACAAATTCATCAGGTGCAACTGAACCAGCAGAGATGAACCTCAGCAACCCATAACCGTCAATATCAAAGCCACTTGATGCTTCCAAAGAAGATAGGTGGACTCAGTGAGTTTAACCGTATCATGCTTTGGTATGTGTTGAATGCCAAACATACCTCGAGAAGCTCCCGGACTTAAGGAAGAAGCATTTGGAGACACATCCTCAGGATCACGAGTGGGATCAATCGTCAAATCGACCATGATACCAAGAATCCACACACGATATCAAGACTAGTCTAAACTTGTGCAGCCACCGGAATGAGGACGAAACAGAAAGAACAGCGGAAGAAACGCGCCCAGGTATTGGCC
Organism: Hibiscus syriacus; assembly: GCF_006381635.1. Lineage (NCBI taxonomy): Eukaryota > Viridiplantae > Streptophyta > Magnoliopsida > Malvales > Malvaceae > Hibiscus > Hibiscus syriacus. The sequence continues at coordinate 2,516,409 of NW_024062765.1, forward strand.
AAAGATACCATGATAAGATGGCACATAAGTTATCAAAGGAAAACGAGAGAAGAAGCTCAACTCTTTGTAATCTTTTATTAACAAGAAGCTGAAAAACTCTTGAGTTAGAGACCAGCTATTTATACAAGAGTGAAGAGAAGCATCTGCTGTATAACAAACTACTAACAGCTCATAACAACCTAATTGCTTGTAACTACAAAGCTAACAGAAACTATTCTAGAACTCACACAACACACGTATATAATAGACACATGTTCATAAGCCTAACAATCCGTAGGAGAAATATTTGGCTTTTTTTTCTTTTTTGTTGAAATTTTGGAATATTTTATGCTATTCATAGTCAAATGAAGGCTGATTTGATATTAATTGTGAAAGTCATGATCGGCATCATTGTTGTTTCTCAGCCACAACTGGCACCGGATGTTGAGTCTGTTTTACTGCAGCTAGTGTTAAACCTAACACCAGAACAGTTGAGTTCATTGCCACCCGAACAGCGCCAACAGGTCATTCAACTCCAACAGGCACTTCGGCAAGATCAGATGCAGCTGCCATCATAGCAGGTAAGGCTTTCAGTACAACTTTTGTCAACAATGTCATCTTCCATCTTTTTTTTAAGCTTTCTGGAAGAAGTGCTCTGTTGTGGGTTCTTTCAAATTCCCAATGCTTGTAAAATTATAATTTAATTCTTAGATTCGATTGCAAATCTCATCATGTCACGTTTATGACCTTTTAAGAATACACAAAAGAACCAGTGAGAAGAAAAAAATAGGAAAATGAAAATTGTCTAATCTTCTACATTGTCCGACACTCGAGTACTCGTTAGTGTTACTGGTGTACTACTTATCTTTAACTTGGCCTGTAGTTTACCTCGGGACAAGGCTTTTTTTCCCCTTCCCTCGTGTAAGTTCTTTTTGTACCCTAGAAGGATAAAAAGTTGGATCACTTGCCGGATTAGCCAATACATTTTCGGAATCCCATATACATTCTTGGATTTTTGTGTTGATTGTCTTGTTAAGAAACGTTCACAATATTATGCAGCCGTGGTTTTAAGTAGATTTCTCTAATCGTAGAATATAAGGTTTTGCGTTCTCTCTTCAACTGTTCATGGATCGAGCTAAGCCGAATTATTTCGAACTGTCAAAATAAAGAGTCCTATTTGATCCATAGTGTTTGGAAGGTCGTTTTTCTATAATATAGTAAAAAAACTTTTAAACTGCTTTTTTTATATTTTTAATTTGATAGTATTTATATTATTTCTCTCGCTTTTTGGCATAATACTATTTAAAGAGTTATTTATATGTATAAATTTCAATGCATAATAATTGTTGCGAGCATTCCGGAGGAGAGAACAAGTAATGAGGGAGTTGATTTGACTGTGGATGATAATAATTTCAAATCCAGGAACAGAAATTTTAATTTAAAAATAAAACAATTAAAGTGATTAACTGTAAATCAAAATCAAAACTGCAGTAGAAACCTGAGTGTTACATTTACATTAAGATTTCATTTTCAACATCCATAATGGTTTCAATTATTCTGAAGTCGAGATTATTGACGGTTATATATATACTACTTTCAACGGATTTGCATTTTTAAGGGATTTTCCGTGGATAATTGTGTAATCTTAGACCCATTCTCATGTAAATTTATCTCCAACAATGATTAATCAATAAGAAATCTCATAAAAAAAAATTGAAAGAGAAAATTTCTCACACATATATACGGTATCTTTATCATTTGAGTTAATTGAGACTACATTCTTCGATTAAAGAACATATATATATTTTTAAAGGGAGCATTTTGTATGGTTTTATTGATAACGCATAAAAAAACGACACAAACATGGGTCTCGTTAAAAAAACTTCTTAACCCTAAATGAAGGAAAAATAGTACCCCATGCTCGTGAGCAGTTCCCAAACAAAATTAACAAAACGGATCTTACAATGATAGCAATATAGTACATTCAAGTATAACACTATCAACCAAATCCTTAATTCAATAGCAACAACAAACAAGGGTCAAGGATTCCAAACAGCATACCGACCCAAATTCAATCACCCGTCACTACTAGCAGGAAAACAACGACAATGAGATATATCCCAGCAAAACAATTCAAACAGCATACCGACCCAAATTCAATCACCCGTCACTACTAGCAGGAAAACAACGACAATGAGATATATCCCAGCAAAACAAATTCAAACCGATGAATGCAGTAAGACCCAAACCAGTAACAAAATAATCAGAACCTCACAGACCCGTTCCAGAAGTAGGACACTCAGCAGACACATGAAAAGAACAGACACATTGAGGATTAGCACTACCAAAAAACCAATCATCCATCACCGAAAAGGATGGCTTCTGGGCACCTAACGGACTCTTGTACTGAAGGAATCAGCATCGACCAGTTGCAATTAGCCTAGACCCCAATCCGAAACAACGCTAATTCAAACATTTTATCTACAGAGAGAGAGGCATTATTATAAAGGACTTCATTCTTGCACAACCAACAACTCCAAATAAGACCGAAAAAATCCAAAATTCAAACTGGTTGGACCTTCCTTCTCACCCTTTGATTATTCCATATCACAAGCAGCGATTTCACATTCTCTGGAAAAACAAGGTTAATCCTCCAAGTTCTGCACCATCTCTGCCAAACATTCCAAACTTTATCACAGTGACACAATACATGATTTATCGATTCTGGCTCCCTTTTACACAAAACACAACTGAGGTTTTCTGCCAAGGACACAACACGTTTTGATAGTTCCTGAAGAGTAGGAATTCTATGGTGCACAGCCTTCCAAACAAACCAGCACCTTTAGGAGGAGATGTTTTAATCCATACTAATTTCCAAATAGGATCCTCAATTATCCCATCACAGGAAACCCGAATGCAATAGCATTTTGGCGAGTATTCCCCACAGGGCGAACCTATCATTACCCAATTTAAAGAAAATTAGAATAAAAATAAAAGGTTAAAATTTAGAAGCAATTTAATGAAATTTGGGGACCAAATTATAAGTTTTCATAACTTGTAGGATGTTTTAGAAGTTGCAGGAAATTTAGCGACCTATTCCTAAATTTGCCCATTTTCTATTGGTAGACAAAAAATAAATAAAAGAATTGGGTTAGGTGACTGCAGGGTGGCAAACCCCTGCCACCGGTAAGGCCGACCATTGCCTAGCCATTTAGGTTAGGGTATTTTGTTAAAATATTTATTAAATACATCTTATATGGGGATTAAAGCTCTGGTTTAATACCCAAAATTAAAATCCTCAACTTAAACCCTGAACCCTTAACCCCAAATTTCATCTCCTTATTGACCCTCTTTATCGCCTTAATCTATAATTTTCCAGCCACCGTTCATCGCTCTGACACCACCAATAGACTCACTGTTGACTGGCGACTAAAACCCGACCCTTATTCCGTCGTGAATCATTGTCATTTACCGTGGAAGAGCCAAGAAAAGCCTCGTCGACGCATATATTTTCGTCGATTCCGGTCGCCTCCGTCGTTGTCTCGTCGCACCGCCACCTCCATTACATTCACCATTGTCGTACGAACAAAACCTGTCCAATTTTGTTCCTCGTTGATGTGTCGTCGCCGATCATCGTTTGGGGTAAGTTTCGATAGAAGATTCCGGTGATTTTTGGCTTATGTTGTTGTGAAATTGGTTGATTATTGCATGAATTAGAGTGTGTAGAAGATAAAAGAGTAATCAGTTGGTTGAAATGAACCCCATCGTCGTCGCACGTGCCGCCATGTGACGGTCCAAGAAGTTTCTAGAACTGGTCCAGCCAGAACCGAACCGATTTGACCGACCCTACTCGAACTGAGTTGACCCGGCCCGAACCGTTGACCGGTCAGAACGTTGACTTTGATCGAAAAAGTTAAAATTTTCTAAAAGTCTTATTTTATGTTTTTTGAGGTCCTTTGTCCGATTTTGAAGTTCGTTTTGCCAAATTCAAACCCGAAAGCCTCCAAATTAATCGTCAAACCTGAACATGCACATGCATTTAAGTGTTTTAATTTCGAATAATTAAAGTAAGACTTGAGACTGGTAAATTGTTGTTATTTGAAGGTACAAGAAACTTATCTGATTGCTCTCCAACTTGACCCAACTCTTCTCGATCCGCTAGACCTTATGAGCCGATGGTCACTCGTATGACCCGTGAAGCTTATGAATACCCAGATTAGAATATTACTTCGATATTAACTCAGTTTGCTATGAATTAGGTTCGAGCACTGTAGCAGAGCGAACAAGGTTGGTGCTCAGTAAATTTGTTGTTTGCCCCTATTTTGTGAGGTGTGTTCCCTATGTGCTACCCGATTATTTTATCTAATTTGAAATATGTTTCACTGAAATTTATGATTTATTGATTGATGGTTTATGGACTACGACTTAATGATACATGATATTTGAATATTTGTTTTCGCTAGAAAATTTGATTTTGCTGAATACGAATCATGAAAATTACTGTTCATTATGTGAATTGTTTCATTTAAAAATTTTCTTTGGGTAGGCTGGAGAATGGAGATTCAACTCTGATCAAACTGGTAAATCCTTACGGACTTAAGGCGATGCTTGGGTAGGCTCTGTGACCCCGAGATCTTTCTTGGGTAGGCCTTCCGGCCTCGAGATCTTTCTTGGGTAGACCCTGTGGCCCTAAGAACTTTCTTTGTAGGCTCTCAGGCCCCAAGATATTCTCTTAGGTTTCCTCCTTATATCTAATAGGTATAAGGTAAGTCCTATGGATACAGTTCCGATGAACTACATATAGTGTATGGGAGGAGGGTAAACTACGAGTTTTAAAAACTTAATCTTTATCAAGATTTCCATGATATTTTACTGAATTATTACTTGATTGCTTTACATACTATGCTTTAATTGTACTATTGGGACACACTGAGCCCTAGCTCACTTTTCAAATTGTTTTACCCCCTTTCAGATACTTTTGGATAGGCACTCGAATCAGGCACTCGGAGGATCGACACATTCTTGAAGAACTTTTTGTTGTAATGTTTCTATCTTCCGAACTACTTTCAATTATGGTGACATGTGCCTTTATTTTGAAGTAATTATTTTTATGATGATGTTTACTTCTTTTGGCTACCGATACTTGATTTACCATGACTTAGATTTATGACATGTTTTGTTTTACTCAGTCTCTTTTAGTTTTATATTTACGAGTTGGTTTTTATCGTTATTTATTATACTTTTATAAATGTTATTTGTAATATGATTTTAAATTATCGAATAATATTTCTGGAAAATGTTTTTAAGAATTTTTAATGTAATCCGTTAGACTTAGTCGAAATACATAGATTGGGTCTTGGGGTTATATTTTAGTGGCATCAGAGCTTTTGGTTTTTAAACCTCGGAATGAAAATGGGTCCATATAAAATTCTACACTATTTCGAAAATGTTTTAAAAAATTTCTATAAGGCCATGTCACCCATTTTTACAAGTTAAATGTGTCCATACTCTAGTGTCAATCTAACTTTAAGTTTACCTCTTGTAGTGAATTTGAGATTCTTCTCGATGAGTGCTAGATGAGGTCATCGACCTAGCCGTGGGCGAGGTTGAACTGTTAGATTTACTGATCCTATAGATTACTCTACTATAGACCCGCCACCTACTCCCGAGATAAATATGACGACCTCTGTTAGAGGAGCTACGGACTCTAGCTTTGAGCCTACGAGAGTGGTGCTAGATGAGACTCTCGGTATGCAATTTCTGCAACTGATTCAGGGCGCGGTTAGAGCTACTGGTGCCATCCCTGAGGTTCTGATTACTCAAACCCTAATTATTAATGGGGTCAAGACATTTGGAGGTCCGACTGGAGGAGCTCATACTGAGGCTGAAGATTGGCTCCATGATACAGAAAGACATGAATCAGTTGGTGAGAGGAGATAGTAGTTTCAGAACTTGGTGCAGGGAGATATGTCAGTCTTCGAGTACGAGGTGGAATTCTTGAAGTTGTTACAATATAATACTAGTATGGTTCCCACTGAAAGGGATGGATGCTGCAAGTTTGCTCTTTGACTCATATATGAGATGCGTAGGTAGGTTGTGCCCCACCAGGATGAGATATTTGATGTTCTGGTGAGTAGAGCGAAAGATGCTGAAGAGGTGGAGGCCTTAGCTCCATATAGTGATCATGTTGATCGGGAGCGACCTAGGAAGTCTTTCGGCCCGACTGAGTCTTCTACATGTCCTAGGAAGAGGACTCGTACTTCAGCCCCCAGAAGAGCAATACCAGTTCCAGGCCTGCAGCATCTGTAACACCCATCTCTCGTATACCTTTCCGTACACGAGATATGAATGTCCCATCACTTTTGAAAACTTTTTATAATTTGAAAACCCATAAAATTTCGTTTTGAGATTTAAATTAAAACATTTTAGCACAATTATAAAACAATCATCGAAATATACTACAAATTTTCCACTTTATAAGCATTCTAGAGCATTTTTCTTTAAATTCGATTACATACCAGTAATAGTTCAAAATAAACATGATTGGCATACCGTTACTGATGAGAGTCAGCCTGAACAGATGAAAGCTGCTGTTACTACTACATTATTTACGCAACTAATCTTTGCCTTTACCTACGCGTGAAATAAACACACGCTAAGTATTTACTTAGTGAGACATAATACTGTAAGGACATTACAATTATATGACAATATCTTATAAATGCTGAATAATAATTTAATTTCATCATTCATAAGGACCAGTTAAGCCCTTCTCGGTTAAACCATAATTCTTTCATACCATCATGGAAATTATTCTTAGTATGTCCATCATACTTCTCTTTTTGTATATTTTCCCCCTTTTATTCTTTATTTGCCCTGCTTACATTAAATGTGAATGTACTATACATGTATTGCACCAAGGTGCTAATTGATCATGTATCTTTCATAATTATTATGACGACACCTTACATACTATTAATACATCATTTTGTATTTTCATTTGGGTATCCTTTCACGTCTATTATTCTCTGTTTACGTTTTCTTTTATAACATCACTTAATACTAGTTATGCATTGTTGTACATTATATATACAAATATATATCATCCCTTCATATCACTTATATACCATTTATATCACATTACATTATAATTCATTTATTCTTTTACCTCAAGGTATTTAACTTGCATATTTGATATTTTTCTATCAAATGTACAGCTAATCCCTTATTCTTTTACTCTATGGTATTTAACCATTCATCTAACTGGCATAACTGGCACCTTTCTACCAATTGCACAGTTAGACCATTATTATTTTACTCAACGGTGTTTAACCATTCATCTAACTGGCATAATTGGCACATTTCTACCAATTGCATAGTTAGACCATTATTCTTTTACTTTGGACTAGTTTCTACTCTAATAATTATTTATACTATCAATTAACTCTTTATAATTTATTATAAACCTTATACATTTGCACTCTTAGTGCTAACATGGTAATTTACCAATTTCTTATTCATGTTCATTTATTTAGATGCACTCGTAGTACCTATACGGTAGTTCATCAACTCATTATGAATTCCGTAAGTTGCACACATCGTGCATGTACGGTTATTCATCAACTCAAAATGAATTTCATGGATTTGCACACATAGTGCATGTACGGTTATTCATCAACTCATGATGAATTTCATGGATTGCACACATAGTGGTTGTACGGTTATTCATCAACTCATGATGAATTTCGTGGATTTGCACACATAGTGCTTGTAGGTTATTCATCAACTCATGATGAATTCCGTGTATTTGCACATATAGTGCATGTACGATTATTCATCAACTCATGATAAATTTCGTGGATTTGCACACATAGTGCTTGTACGGTTATTCATCAACTCATGATGAATTCCGTGGATTTGAACACATAGTGCATGTACGGTTATTCATCAACTCATGATTAATTCCATGGATTTCCACACATAATACTTGTACGGTTATTCATCAACTCATGATGAATTCCGTGGATTTACACATATAGTGCCTATTTGGTAATCACCACATACATATTAAACAATCATACATATATGATTAGTACAACATATAGTTACACAATTAAATGCACTCACTTGACTTTCCTCGCTATGTATTCAAAACGTAAAGTTGATCACTCCGGTACTTTGCCTTTGTCTTTAGTTTTGCTTAACTCGGGAGCTTGGTTCCGATCTTTAGCTATGGAGGAGGGTTTTTTCATGGGAAGGAGAAGAAAAAGAGGGATGACTTTTATGACTTAGTTTTCCCATTTCCTTTTCCTTTAATACTATACCAAAGAAAATGAATTTTAAATTCATTTTCCTCTAAGAGACCAAAAGGCCCTCTATATTTATCCATTGATACTAATTGGTCTTAAACAATATTCCAAATCATTTCTTATATTTTATCGATTATTTAAATAGATCATCAAATTCTAAATCTTTCCAATAATGTCACTGACCTGATATTTGGGGTATTACAACATCTTCACCCCCAGCTGTTAGTCGAGGTGATTCTTCAGGTCTGCCTCAGGTATTTCCTTGTGACTATTTTGCTAACTGACATAGAGGAGAGCGTCGTAAGAAAAAGGGTGTCTTCTTTCATTGTAGATCCAGTGGTCATTACCGGAAGGACTGTCCACAACTAGCTTCGTCTGAGCGGACCGCTACCCAGACTCCTGCACATTCTTAGACATCAATTCAGACCCTAAATAGAGGTCATAGTCAGAGAAAGACTTCCAGATCAGCATCCAGGGCAGACAGAAGAGCCTAACCCCAGCAGAGTTAAGGACCAGTAGTAGTTTTAGAGGCCAGACAGGCAGATCTAGTGTATGCTACTAGACGTCGGGATGACAGAGATGAGCCATAGGTTATTACAGGTACATTTACCATTTATTATGTTCCATACTTTGCATTACTAGACAATGGCTCCACCCACTTCTATATATCGAGTTTAGTATCCCGAGACCCTCATATTTAGATTGAGGACACCGAGAGTGTTGTTACGGTTATGACTCCAGTAGGACAGTCAGTGGTTGTTAATAAGGTATTATGGTATTGTCCTCTGGAGGTTCAAGGTGAATTTTTTCTAACCGATCTTATGGAGCTTCCTTTAGAGGAGTTCAATTTAATTTTGGGGATGGATTGGTTGAATGAACACAAGGTTAATTTGGATTACGAGTACAAGAGAGCTACTCTGAAGACTTCTGATGGTCGTATTGTTGTGTTAGTTGGTCAACTTCGTGGCTATCTATCCAATATAGTATCGACTTTGGTTGTCGATCGAATGATCCATAAGGGTTATTAGACTTTCATTGCCTGTATCCTGAACACGAAAGGTTTCTTGTCTAAGATTGAGGAGATTCGTATAGTTATTGAGTTTCTCAATGTCTTTTCGGAGGATTTTTCATGATTACCTCATGATAGAAAGGTAGAGTTCGAGATTGAGACTTATCTTGGATCTGCACCTGTTTTCATGGCACCCTATCGCATAGCTTTGAAGGAACTTAAGGAGTTAAAGGTTCAGTTACAAGAATTACTTGATCGAGGTTTCATTAGACATAGTACCTCACCCTGGGGAGCTCTAGTCTTTTTTGTTGTGAAAAAGAAGGATGATCACATAGGCTATGCATTGATTACCGGAAGTTGAACAAGTTGATGGTTAAGAATAAGTACCCACTACCCAGGATTGATGGCTTATTCAATCAATTGTGAGGAGCTACTGTATTTTCTAAAATCGATATTCGCTCGGGGCACTACCAGTTAAAAGTTAAGGGTTCAGATGTTACAAAGACTGCCATCCACACTAGATATGGGCATTATGAGTTATTGGTGATGCGTTTTGGTCTGACGAATGCTCCCGCAGCTTTTATGGACCTAATGAATCATGTATTCTGGCTATATTTTGATCATTTTGTAGTAGTTTTCATTGATGATATTCTAGTTTATTCCCGAACTGAGGTAGAACATAACAAGCATTTAAAGATTATTCTGCAAACCCCGGGAGAGCATCGTTTGTATGCTAAGTTAAGAAAATGTGAATTTTGGCTTCGAGAGGTGTCGTTTCTTGGGCATATTGTGTTTGCGAAAGGTATCCAGGTTGATTCGATCAAGTTTGACGCTATTGTGAGTTGGAAGTGACCCAAGAATGTCTCTGAGATTTGTAGTTTCTTGGGCTTAGCTGGATATTATCGATGTTTTGTCGAGGGCTTCTCAATCATTGCTGATCATTTGACAAAGTTGTTAAGGAAGAATGTTCTGTTTGATTTGGGTGATGCACAATAGGAGAGCTTTGAGAAATTAAAGGTGATTTTGACTCAAGCTCCAGTTTTGACTAAACTTGAGCCCGTGAAGGATTTTACAGTATATAGTGACACTTTACACTTCGGACTTGGTTGTGTTCTGATACATGAGGGTAAGGTAGTAGCTTATGCGTCCCTTCAGCTGTGTCTGCATGAGTCTAATTACCCCGACCCATGATTTGGAGTTGGCAGTAATAATCTTTACTTTAAAGATCTGAAGACACTGTCTTTATGGGGAAAAGAGTTATATTTTTACAGATCGTAAGAGTTTGAAGTATCTTCTGACCCAGAAGAAACTTCATCTGATGTAGGGCCATTGGCTTGAGCTTTTGAAGGACTATGATTGCATGATTGATTATCACCCGGGTAAAGCTAACGTCATTGCGCATGCTTTGAGTCAGAAGGTGATATTTGATTTGAGGTCCTTAATGGCCAGGATAAAGTTATATGATGATTACACTCTGTTAGCAGAATTACTGGTTAAGGCGACCCTGGCTGAGGATATCAAGGCCAATCAACCTCTTGATAGCTCCTTGCTCCCTATCTTTGAGCAAGTGGAGTAGGGGACAACCTCATATTATGCTTTTGACTAGGATGGAGTTTTATGTTTCAAAGGTCGATATTGTGTGTCTGATGATGCAGAGTTGAGACAGACTATCCTCAGTGAGGCTCACAGTAGTCCGTATGCTATGCACCCCGGTGGAGATAAGATGTACCGGAATATGAGAGAGAGGTATCATTGGATCGACATGAAGAATGATATCTATGAATTTGTGGCTAGATGTTTGACTTGTCAGTAAGTTAAGGTAGAGCACCAGCATCAGTCAGGTTTGTTACAGCCTATCAAGATTCCCGAATGAAAATAGGAGCGTATTACTATGGATTTTGTTACTGAGTTTCCTTTGACCTATTTGAAAAAGGATTCTGTCTGGGTGATTGTTGATAGACTTACAAAGTCAGCTCACTTCATTCCTCTTCGGGTAAATTATTTGTTGGACAAGCTGGCTAGATTTTATATATCAAAGGTCATCAGATTGCATGGAATCCCATTATCTATCATTTCTGATCGAGATCCGAGATTTACTTTGAGATTCTGGAAGACACTACATGAAGCTCTAGGTAAGAGATTGAATTTCAATACAACTTGTCACCCGTAGATTGATGGCCAATCTGAGCGAGTGATTCATGTTCTTGAGAATATGTTGCGGGGCTGCGTGATTGATTTTCGTGGTAGCTGGGATAACTTTTTGCTTTTAGCCGAGTTTTCTTACAATAAAAGTTACCAAGCTAGCATTCGTATGGCACCATCCGAAGCATTTTATGGGCGTAGATATCGTACCTTGATTTGTTAGACTGAATTACGCGATCGTTTGAAAGAGACATTTGAGAGGAAGAAGTCTTATGCTGACCAGAGAATGAAAGACATCAAATTTGAGATTGGAGATCAGATCTTTTAAAAGTATCCCCATGGAAGAAAGTGTTGAGATTTGGGCACAAGGGTAAATTGAGTCCAAGATTTATTGGACCATATCGTATAGTGAAGAGAGTAAGACCTATTGCATACCAGCTCGAGTTGCCTCCCCAGCTCAGTCGTATTCATAATGTCTTTCATGTGTCTATGTTGAGGCTCTATCGTCCATACCCAAACTACATCATTCAGTTAGAGGATGTTCAGTTGATGCCAGATCTATCATATGATGAGGAACTTGTTCAGATCTTGGATCGAGATGAGAGAGTAATGAGGAACAAGGTTATTCCCATGGTAAAGGTTCAATGGAGTAACTGTGGCCCTACAGAAGCCACCTAGGAGACAGAGGAATCCATAAAGACTTATTTTCTGCATCTGTTTACTCCAGGTAAATTTCGATAATGAAATTTCTTTTAGAGGGGGAGAATTGTCATAACCCAATTTAAAGCAATTTAATAAAATTTGGGGACCAAATTGTAAGTTTTCATAACTGTTTTAGAAGTTACAGGAAATTCATGGACCTAGACCTGAATTTGCCTATTTTTTGTTGGCAGACAAAAAAAATAAAATAATTGGGTTAGGTAGCTGCGAGGTGTCGAACCCCTGTTACCGGTAAGGCCGACCATTTAGGTTAGGGTATTATTGTTGAAATATTTATTAAATATATCTTATATAGGGATTAAAGCTTGGGTTTAATACACAAAATTAAAATCGCCAAATTAAACCCTGAATCCCTAACCCCCTAATTTCATCTCCCTACCGACCCTATTTATCATCATAATCTGCCACCGTCCAACCACCTTTCATCACTCCAACACCACCAATAGATTCACCATTGACTAGCGACCATAACCCTACCTCTATCCTATCGTGAATCATCGTCGTTCGTCGTGAAAGAGGCAAGAAAAGCCTCGTTGAAAACCCCCATTGCCATATATATTTTCGTCGATTTTGGCCATCTCCGTCATTATCTTGCCTCACCGTCACCTCTATTGCATTTACCAATGTTGTACGAGCAAAACCCGACCAGTTTCGTTACTCGTTGATGCTCCGTCGTCGATCGTCGTTTGGGGTAAGTTTCGATAAAAGATTCTGGTGATTTTTTGCTTATGTTGTTGTGAAATTGGTTAATTATTGCATGAATTGGAGTGTGTAAAAGACAAGGGAGTAATCGGTCGGTGGAAATGAACCCCATCGCCGCCGCACGCGCGACCACTCACTACTCCAGGAATTTTCTAGAACCGGTTTAAGCAGAACCGAACCGAGTTAACCCGACCCGAACTGAGTTAACCCGACCCGAACCATTGATCGGTCAGACCGTTGACTTTGATCGGTCAGACTATTTACTTTGGCCGGTTTGACCGTTGACTTTGACTTTGACCGAAAAAGTTTAAATTTTTGAAAAGTCATATTTTATGTGTTTCGACGTCCTGAGTTCGATTTTGAAGTTTATTTTTCCAAGTTCAAACCCGAAAGCCTCCAAATTGGCCGTCAAACCTGAATATGCATATGTAATTAAGGGTTTTAATTTCAAATAATTAAAGTAAGACTTGAGATTGATAAATTGTTGTTATTTGAAGGTACACGAGAATTATTTGATCGTTCTCCAGCTCGAACCAGCTCTTCTCGATCCGCTAGACATCGTGAGCCGATAGTCACACGTATGACCCATGAACCTTATGAATACCCATATTAGAATATTACTTCGATATTAACTCAGTTTGCTATGAATTAGGTTCGAGCATTGTAGCAGAGTGTGACGAGGTCAGTACTTAGTAAATTTGTTGTGTGTCCCTATTTTGTGAAGTGTGTTCCCTATGTGCTACCCAGCTGTTTTATCTGATTTGAAATATATGTCACTAAAATTTATGATTTATTGTTTACTGGTTTATGGACTATGACTGAATGATACATGATATTTGAATATTTGTTTTCACTAGAAAATATGATTTTCCTGAATACGGATCATGGAAATTACTGTTCATTATATGAACTGTTTTATTTAAACATTTTCTTTGGGAAGGCTGGAGAATGGAGGTTCAGCTCTGATCAAGCTAGTAAATCCTTAATGACCTAAGGCGACCATTGGGTAGGCTCTTTGGCCCCGAGATCTTTCTTGGGTAAGCCATACGGCCCCGAGATCTTTCTTGGGTAGGCCCCGTGGCCCCAAGAACTTTCTTGGGTAGACTCTCAGACCCTAAGATGTTCCCATAGGTTGACTCCTTATATCTAATAGGTATAAGGTAAGCCCTATGGATGCAGTTCTGGGTAACTGTATATGGTGTACGGGATGAGGTAAACTACGAGTTTTAAAAACTTAAGCTTTATCAAGATTTCCATGATATTTTACTGAATTATGACTTTTTTGCTTTACATACTATGTTTTAATTGCACTATTCTGACACACTGAAACCTGTTTTATCCCCTTTCATATACTTTTGGATAGGCATCCAAATCAGGCACTCAGAGGATCGACACATCCCTGAAGAACTCTTTGCTGTAATATTTCTAACTTTCGAACTACTTTCAATTATGGTGATATGTGCCTTTATTTTGAAGTAATTATTTTTATGATGATGTTTACTGCTTTTGGCTACCGATACTTGATTTACTGTGACTTAGATTTATGACATGTTTTGTTTTACTTAGTCTCTTTTAGCTTTATATTTATGAGTTAGTTTTTATCGCTATTTATTATACTTTTATAAATGTTATTTGTAATATGATTTTAAATTATCGAAAAACGTTTTTGGAAAATGTTTTTAAGAAATTTTAATGTAATCCGTTAGACTTAGTCGAAACGCATAGGCTGGGTCAAGGGGGTTATAGAACCTAACCAAATTATCCTGTCATGCCATGGAATACTACCTATAGCTCTTGTAACACCCTCAACCAGTCTCCGACACGGATTCGAGTCCTAGGTGTCACATTGACTTTTCAAAACATTTTCCTTTACAGGTGGATAAAAATCCAACTCACTATTCGATAAAATGAATATTTTATCATTAATAGACATAAATGGGTTTTACAAAACATATTAGAGCTTATACTATTCAAATCTTTATACTTCATGCCAACTATATTCTATAAAACAAAATGCATATATTTAATATATTTCTGATCCGATATTCGTAAGGAAGATGCTGACCTGTCTTGATCCTCTTAACTTCTCTTCTCGCTTCTATAACTTACGTGTGAAACAATCACACGCCAAGTCTATGACTTAGTGAGGCTTATAAAGCATATAATATAAACTAAACTTCTAACAATGCATATGAATAATTAATGCTATTATAACATACATCTTCATATACACTTCATAAAATGAATACATACACCAACCTTATAATATCACATATGAGTTTTACTATTTCATATTCTTATAATCATTTAATTTACACTACTTAGCTTATATCACATTATACTATCTTCATTTAAGTCATTTACTTACCCTATTCTTAATCCTGTAATTTTGATCACAATCCTACATATATTATCTCTCATTTTTATATGTTTCTATTTAACATTTCACCCATAAATTCTCGTTACATATTCTAATATCCTAATTTCTTATATTCTCTTAATTCATTCCTCCCAAATCTTCATTTAATAAACAGTAATTTTGATCACAATCCTACATATATTATCTCTCATTTTTATATGTTTCTATTTAACATTTCACCCATAAATTCTCGTTACATATTCTAATATCCTAATTTCTTATATTCTCTTAATTCATTCCTCACCAAATCTTCATTTAATAAACATACATTTTCATATCTTATTGTTATTTGATTCTCTGGTATTCTCATATGATTTCTTAGATTCTTATACTAAATTTCATATCCCTTACTAATTTAGCAAGGTTAGTTCACAGTTCTATTTTAAACGTATATATCTTCCTACACCACTTATCTAATATCCTTTTATACTTATTTATATACATTTTTCTTTAATTAATATACTATATGTTTGGTCTCAATTCTCATTAATCATATAGTTCACCATTTCCTTATCTATGTATATATATATATATATATATATATATATTTATTTATATATAGCGTTCACTAGATTTCTCATGAAATTATCTCTAATATATCATATAATTATATTATATTCACTTACATTCCCATATATCATATCAACATATTTCACATAGAACATATTACATATGCAATAAATTAAACTCATACATTCACATCCAAATGTTCAATCACATATGACAATCATGTTAAGTTTTTTGTATATTATTTCTTTATTGGCCAATGTACATCTTGGAGAACTAAATATATGTGAGTTCATTGAGGTTGTGCACTGATGCTGTCACCACAGGTCGAATAAATTCCCACTAGGGGCATTGTATATTTGTCCCAAAGGACCACTATGTCCTGAAGGACCACTGATTTGTCCCGAATGACCACTATGTCCCGAAGGACCACTCGTTAAGAACCATACACATAATACAATGGACCAAATAAGTGTATCGAAGTACCACATATATGTTCCACATAATTACATATATATCCCGAAGGACCACGTAGAACCCTCGACTCTTGGCATGCCAACTATACCTATAGCTCTCATAACACATGACATGGGCATTTCTTTTTATATCTTTTCACATATTTACGTAGGCACATAGTTCACTTTCACATAGCATATTTCCATGTAATTCACATTCACTTATCACATAACTTTTCACTTTTACTTGTATTCCTTTTCACATAGTTCATAGTCATGATTCTTATCTCATAACACATGTTCACATATACATGTTCTCATACAATCCCTTCATTCAATTATAACATTTAATCTAGCTTATTATACTAACATGTATTCATATCATTCATTTTACATAGATAACATATCATATAACATTCTAATAGAAACACATATGAGTCATATTACTTTCACATATATTTTATCATGTATCTCATGATCACATGACCAATTATCATAAATGCATGCATTTACATGGTTCACACATAAAGATGCATTCAACAATTAGACATATGCATTTACTCATATACCATACATCTAACACCATATCACTACATGTTTATGCTTTAGTACTTATATCATATAATATCGGAACTAGACTCATCGCAAGTCTTAATTCCTTAACATAACTTACACTTACTATCATGTACTCACCTGGTCTCAATGAACACTCTTATGCTCTTGTTTTCTTTGCGTATTTTACTCTGTCGACCTATCTGAACTTTGCTTTCGATCGATATCTACACAATCATATATTTATACTATCAGTATCCCACTGATATACTATAATCTATAATTTCTTAGACTGAAAGAAAGATTTATTCCATTTCCCATTGAAGTGCATCAGTACATTCTACAGTGCATCGATGCATTCTTTAACATGTGCATCGATGCACTATCCATGCATCGGTACATAAATCACCTTCGATTTTCTAATCTTAAGGGGGTGCATTGATGCACTCCTTATGCATCGATGCACTAATTACATTCGATATTCATTTATTTGAGAGTGCATCGATACATATTGAAGATGCATCGATGCACACAACCCATAATTTCCATTTTTAACACAAAATTCACTCTCTTTTCATCTCAACTCTTCATCTTTCACCTTCTTTAATATTCCTAACTTTCATACACACACTTAAACTCATTTATACTCAATAATCACTTGTTTAAACTCAACATCCTATCCTTTATATGACATTCAAGAATCACACTCAATTTCGAACATGTTCTAAATCTAATTCTGATACTTCATATTTCCTTAATTTAACCATCGACAAGTCAAATTCATCTTCAAATTCTATTAAATCATTCTATTTCAAATATTCACTTAAAAACTCATTTTTCTTAATTTATGATAACTTGTTAATCTTTGAGTTTTAAGCCACCTAAAGCTTTCCTTAATCTTTCTTAACATCCCAAGAATCAAAACAAGCTTTAAAACAAAAGAATTAACCAACTGAAGACCCACTTACCTTGTACAAGACTCGATGATGGAGAGGAGAAAGAAGAAGACTGAAGAAGGCTCTGGAGATATTATCTCCTTTCCCACGTGCTTATTACCCTTTATAAAGGGAAAAAAAATCTTCCCTGAAAAATGACCATAATACCCTTATTACTTTCAATCTTTGTTATTAAATCCAACATCAACACTTTTCATTTAAATCCCTGAACTTTCCATCTTTTCTAAAATTGGTCACTAAATTTACCAAAATTCTATTTCGGTCATTGACTCGACTTTTAGGATGTTACAAATCTCCCTCATTTAAAGAAAATTCATCATCGAATTTTCACTACACACACAATAAGAACACATCTTCTAATGTTCTTATGTTGTTTCCTTTACTTAATCTTTCATTCCTTTCGTTCTTCAACTACCTTTTTCCTTGATACATCCTTATCATGTCACTTATCATATAACCAATAGTATCAATTCTTAACACTCAAAATCATTAATCAATCAAATTTCTTATCAATATTTAATTACATTGCAATAATAACCAACTTCCTTAATACATATAAATTATTCTTTATTTCTCTGACTAAATCTGCTTAACCAAGAAACATAACCTTTATCACATCTGATTCTTTAAACTTTATCCTTTCATTTCCTTATTCCATTCTCTTTTCCTATCACTTATTCTATCTCCGATTACTGATATTTATCACCTTTTCATAACTTTGATAATTAACACACTTTGCACAAATCTTATTTTTTGTAAAGTCCTTGTTCGCATCACAATACACATATCCTTAACTTCCTTCAAACATATTAATCCTTATCTCTATAACTGCATCACATTTATATAATCAAATACATAACCATCTAAAAATTTACATCATACTCTCTTAGCTTACCCTGACATCATCTTTAATCTTTTAACTACATTCTTCATCACTCAACATTGTCAGTCTGCAACAGTTCTTCCAATCATATATACACTCTGTCCGTCGAAATTAGCTCAGTATTAATTTATTTGATTCATTCTTAACTCCTTATTTAATCTCCCCGTACCAGACTCTACTATTCAAACGTATATGTCTTTTATCAAATTTGATCCTTTCATATGGAATACACTAATTCAAACTTAGTCTATAATTGAAATCATAATCTCTGTCTCTCTGCGATAGTTTTTTTATACGAATTCTCTTAATCCTTCCGAGATCTCTCTAGATCTTTAACACAATTAATCACTTCTTAGAAAGAACAATTTTAACACCAATAATATTCTTTTAGTCTAGGCACAAGCCCTCCACACTTCACTTACATACATCATTTTCCTTTGAATAACTTAACAAAAATTTCTTCTACTTATCAAACTATATTCATATCCCTACACGTTACGATTTCTCTATTTCCAAACTCAAGCAGCCTAACTTTCTCTGTCTTATAAACTGATTGCTGATATATTGATTCTTAAACTTTTCTATTACTCTTTAACTTTCTTTAAATATACAAATCCTTACCTTCTTCACTATGTCACATTATTATGATCAAAATATACAACTGTATTCAGATCTACATCATCTTTGGTTATCTTATCTCGACAATATCTCAAAATATTATAATTCCAATACATTTTTCATCACATTATCTTGTTAGCCAACGCTAACTTTCCCCATCTAGAATGCAAACCCTTATCGTATCTATATTCTTCCTTAAACATAGTATTATCCTTTTTATCTCAAATTCATAAACTCTATCTCCATATCTCTTATACACTTGTCACTGATGCATCTATTCTTGAACTCTCATACAAATATTCACCACATCCTTGGATCTTTTTAATGTTCTTATGGTGATACTTGTTCACCATATTCTATCTTATCCGCATAATAACAAAACTACTCCATATCACTTTTCTAATTCACAACAGTGAAGACCTTCTATCACCATTCTGATATGATTTCAACTTTCTGAAATCAATCTTTGATCTTATGAGGCACTTCCTGAGGTGTCCGCTCTCCATCCTGCCTGGCCAGGGCAGATGAATTGCTACTACCATCAGGTTCACCTCTCACTTTCTTTGAAATTCTCATAATCAGATTTCTACTATATTAAACTAATCTTATTCTATTAGCAAGATAACATACTCCTTACACTATCAGATCAGAAATTTTCACTATGTGTTGGCATGTACACATTTTATGACACTTTGGACTTCAGTTTATGCCGAGAATCGGTTAAACCTTAGCTCTGATACCATTAAATGTAACACCCTCAACCCGTCTCTGACCTGGATTCGAGTCCTAGGTGTCACATTGACTTTTCAAAACATTTTCCTTTACAGGTGGATAAAAATCCAACTCACTATTCGATAAAATGAATATTTTATCATTAATTGACATAAATGGGTTTTACAAAACATATCAGAGCTTATACTATTCAAATCATTATACTTCATGCTAGCTACATTCTATAAAATAAAATGCATATATTTAATATATTTTTGAACCGATATTCGTAAGGAAGATGCTGACCTATCTTGCTCTTCTTAACTTCTCTTCTCGCTTCTATAACCTACGTGTGAAACAATCACACGCTAAGTCTATGACTTAGTGAGGCTTATAAAGCATATAATATAAACTAAACTTCTAACAATGCATATGAATAATTAATGCTATTATAACATACATCTTCATATACACTTCATAAAATGAATACAGACATACACAAACCTTGTAATATCACATATGAGTTTTACTATTTCATATTCTTATAATCATTTAATTTACACTACTTAGCTTATATCACATTTTACTATCTTCATTTAAGTCGTTTACTTACTATATTCTTAATCCTGTAATTTTAATCATAATCCTACATATTTTATCTCTCATTTTTATATGTTTCTATTTAACATTTCACCCATAAATTCTCGTTACATATTCTAATATCCTAATTTCTTATATTCTCTTAATTCATTCCTCACCAAATCTTCATTTAATAAACATACATTTGCATATCTTATTGTTATTTGATTCATCTGATATTCTCATATGATTTCTTAGATTCTTATACTAAATTTCATATCCCTTACTAATTTAGCAAGGTTAGTTCACAATTCTATTTTAAACGTATATATCTTCCTACACCACTTATCTAATATCCTTTTATACTTATCTATATACATTTTCCATTAATTAATATACTATCTGTTCGGTCTCAATTCTCATTAATCATATAGTTCACCACTTCCTTATCTATGTATATATATATATATATATATATATATATATATATATATATATATATATATAGCGTTCACTAGATTTCTCATGAAATTATCTCTAATATATCATCTAATTATATTATATTCACTTACATTCCCATATATCATATCAACATATTTCACATAGAACATATCACATATGCAATAAATGAAACTCATACATTCACATCCAAATGTTCAATCACATATGACAATCATGTTAAGTTTTTGTATATTATTTCTTTATTGGCCCATGTACATCTTGGATAACTAAAGATATGTGAGTTCATTGTGGTTGTGCACTGATGCTGTCACCACAGCTCGAATAAATTCCCACTAGGGACACTGTATATTTGTCCCGAAGGACCACTATGTCCCGAAGGATCACTCCTTAAGAACCATACACATAATACAATGGACCCACATATATGTTCCACATAATTACATATATATCCTGAAGGACCACGTAGAACCCTCAACTCTTGGCATGCCAACTATACCTATAGCTCTCATAACACATGACATTAGCATTTCTTTTTATATATTTTCACATATTTATGTAGGCACATAGTTCACTTTCACATAGCATATTTCCATGTAATTCACATTCACTTATCACATAACTTTTCACTTTTATGTATTCCTTTTCACATAGTTCATAGTCATGATTCTTATCTCATAACACA
Organism: Hibiscus syriacus; assembly: GCF_006381635.1. Taxonomy (NCBI): domain Eukaryota; kingdom Viridiplantae; phylum Streptophyta; class Magnoliopsida; order Malvales; family Malvaceae; genus Hibiscus; species Hibiscus syriacus. The sequence goes on from NW_024062765.1 coordinate 2,538,094, forward strand.
TGTTTGCATATACATGTTCTCATACAATCCCTTCATTCAATTATAACCTTTAATCTAGCTTATTATACTAACATGTATTCATATCATTCATTTCACATACATAACATATCATATAACATTCTAATATAAACACATATGAGTCATATTACTTTCACATATATTTTATCATGTATCTGATGATCACATGACCTATTATCATAAATACATGCATTTACATAGTTCACACATAAAGATGCATTCAACAATTAGACATATGCATTTACTTATATACCATACATCTAACACCATATCACTACATGTTTATGCTTTAGTACTTATATCATATAATATCAGAATTAGACTCATCGCAAGTCTTAATTCCTTAACATAATGTACACGTACTATCATATACTCACATGGTCTCAATGAACACTCTTAAGATCTTGTTTTCTTTGCGTATCTTACTTTGCCGACCTATCTGAACTTTGCTTTCGATCGATGTCTACACAATCATATATTTATACTATCAGTATCCCATTGATATACTATAATCTATAATTTCTTAGACTGAAAGAAAGATTTATTCCATTTCTCATTGAAGTTTATCGATACGTTCTACAGTGCATCGATGCATTCTTTAACATGTGCATCGATGCACTATCCATGCATCGGTACACAAATCACCATTGATGTTCTAATCTTAAGGGGTGCATCGATGCACTCCTTATGCATCGATACACTATTTTCATTTGATATTCATTTATTTGAGAGTGCATCGATACACATTAAAGATGCATCGATGCACACAACCCAGAATTTCCATTTTAAGCGTAAAATTCACTCTCTTTTCATCTCAACTCTTCATCTTTCACCTCCTTTAATATTCCTAACTTTCATACACACACTTAAACTCATTTATACTCAATAATCACTTTTTTAAACTCAACATCCTATCCTTTATATGAGATTCAAGAATCACACTCAATTTCCAACATGTTCTAAATCTAATTCTAATACTTCATATTCCTTAATTTAACCATCGACAAGTCAAATTCATTTTCAAACTCTATTAACTCCTTTTATTTCAAATATTCACTTAGAAACTCATTTTTCTTAATTTCTCATAACTTGTTAATCTTTGAGTTTTAAGCCACCTAAAGCTTTCCTTAATCTTTCTTAACATCCCAAGAATCAAAACAATCTTTAAAACGAAAGAATTAACCAACTGAAGACCCACTTACCTTATACAAGACTCCACGATTGAGAGGAGAAAGAAGAAGACTGAAGAAGGCTCTGGAGAAATTATCTCCTTTCCCACGTGCTTATTACCCTTTATAAAGGGAAAATAAAAATCTTCCCTGAAAAATAACCATAATACCCTTATTACTTTCAATCTTTGTTATTAAATCCAACATCAACATTTTTTTATTTAAATCCCTGAACTTTCCATCTTTTCTGAAATTGGTCACTAAATTTACCAAAATTCTATTTTGGTCATTTACTCGACTTTTGGGATGTTACAACTCTATTCAAAATATCTATAATCTCATTCCAAATAACCCTCTCCCAATCAAACAACGAATGCCTCATCTCAATTTTCCACAACCACACATCATTATCCTAATAACCAAAATCACACACTTTACCGTTTCTTCCGGATGACCACCCCGAAGGTTCTATGAAATGTCATTTTTAAAGAAAGCACTTCTGTCCAATGATCATCTTAAAAGTCGATTTTATTGCCAACCCCCATCACACATTTATAGCTAGCGGATAGGGAATCTCCATTCGAAGACAACATATAAATGATATTTCTCCACACCTAAAAAGATCTTCTCCTTTGAACTTCTTTTGGTAACAAAAAATCCCGATCATATCCGTATTTAGCTGCCACTACCTTTCTCCAAAATGAGATCTTGGCCTATAAATATTCTCCCACTTTAACCAGTGGATCGATCTACCTGACTTAGAACCCCAAACAAACCTTGCAATACACTTATTTAACATTTCTGCCACAGATATTGACATGAGGAACATAGATAGATAGTAGACCGGTAAAGTAGAGAATATTGATCTTACCAAAGTTAGTCTACCCCCAAAGGATAGAAGCTTACCTTTCCACCCTTCAAGACGGGACTCTACTTTATCCACAATGGGCTGCCATAATACCTTGGAATTTCTATGGTGTCCTTGAGGAAGACCAAAATTCGACACAGGAAAGACATCCCACCGATATTAAATCACCTCTGCCCATTCTTTGGTTCTGGTTAAATCAACATCGACCATATAAAGCTTAGTCTTTTTAACATTAAGTTTCAAAACAACAGTTACCTCAAAGACTTTAAGAATTCTATTAATATTTCTGACCATCTCGAGATTGGCTTCTGAGAATACTATCAAGTTATCAGCGAATTGGATACGGGACAATTACAACCCACCCCTTCCCACCGAAATACCATTAAAGATACCCACTTCAATTGTTTTCTTCAACAATCCACTAAGAGCTTCACCGATAACATTGAAGAGTAAAGGCAAGATGGACAACCTTGTCTCAACCCCCTACTAATAGAAAAGCTCTTTGAGGGACAACCATGAACTAAAACCGCAATTATTGGAGATGAAATACAAAGCCTAATCCACTTCCTCCATCTTCTCTCGAAACCCAATTTCTTCTAAAATAAAATTCAAAAAAATATGAATCGACTATATCATACGCTTTGCTGAAACCCGCCTTAAAGACAATTGCTTCTTTTTTGTTTTTGTGCAAATCATCAATAACTTCATTTGCAATTAAGGCACAGTCTGCAATATGCTCCCCTTTGATAAAGACGAATTAATTTTCCCCACTTACTTCATCTAAACAGCTCGCTAACCTTCTGGATAGGACTCACACCATAATCTTGTAAAGACTACTCAAAAGTGATATTGGCCTAAAGTCTTCGAAGCACTTTGCCCCGGTTTTTCGGTATAAGAGTGATGAAAGATTTATTGAAAGACACATCTTTGATCATGCCCTCATAAAAATCAGCAAAGAACTTCATAATATCTCCGTTGATGAACACCCAAAATTTCTTGAAGAAATCCAGGTTGAAGCCATCGGGACCAAGAGCATGAGAATCGTCTGTCGACTTAATGGCTTGCCATACTTCCAATTTTGAAAAAGGGCTTTCTTTAGCACTTCTCGACCCTGCACTTAACTTCTTAAGGGGAATGTCAAACTCTGCAACAGGTATCGACTTGACATCATTGTAACTCACGAAAATACTTTTCAAAAGCTCGATGTATATCTTTCTGGTTCCTACGCACCGCATTCTCCACCTTGATAGAGGATATGTGATTCACTCTACCACTCGTGAGAGTAGATAAATGAAAAAAATTAGTGTTTTTATCTAATGCTTTGAACTACCTTAGCCTCGATTTCTGTAACCAATCTCGCTCATACCGCCTGAGTAGTGACCATAATTTAGCCTTCAATGCATGGATTTTGGATTGAACACCCACATTGTTCCCGTTAGATAAGCAAAGGAGTTACAGGGTAATGGATTACCTCCTAGCTAACTTACAAGAGGAAGTTTCAGCAAAAGAGTTAATTGCTTTTTTTCTTCATTTCAATAAAGGTTATAACCTTTTTATACATCTCATTAACTGTCTAACATACTCATAACAAACTCATAACAGAGAGTTTAACGTTCACACACATGCAACACATAATAACCTCACACAATTCTCAACAACTCATCTGCCACTGCTAACTTCATTTACACTCAACCTTTATTAGCTAACATTCTCTTGTCTTTCTTCTTCTTCTTCTTTTGACTTAGCATGGTTGAACACAAACTTTTTCTCGAAAGACTTGAAACGATTCCTTACCCAAGGGATTAGTAAAACCATCAGCGAGCTGAAAATCAACAGGTACATAGCTCACCTTTAGTTTGCATGCTGCAACATTTTCCCTAACAAAGTTGATAACTTTGTTAAAGGTCACATTTTGGGACCTTTTAACTCAAGTAATTGAATGTCTAAAGGCTCATTTAGGACCATATAGATACATTTAGAAGCATTTAGTTGCATGTAGTTGATATCGATTTGCCGCGACATTTTATTTTTAAAGCGGTGCTGCCTTTTGGGAAGGGTGTTTTGTTTAATGATGTGCAGGAATTGAAAGCAAGGAGAAAAGGAAAGAAAATGCCGTGACATAAGGAGATTGCTGAGCAAAATTAATTTTCCAAGTTCAACCGGCATTTCGAAAGTGCTTAAAGTGTGAGAATATATTTTGGAAGCCAGCTGTATCCAACTGTCCGAGAGCTCTGCCCGAGAAATCCACCTCGAATATCAGCCTGGAGGGACCGGTACTACAACCGCCGGTTCTGCTGATAACACTAACTGACCCTGCAGATTCTGTCTGTCCTTTGGCTCCTGCAATGGGATTATGCCGGACACTCATGCCAGCTACCCAAGCTGTATCATAACCTGTCTTGCCCGACTCCCAAGAAATTTAACCATGGTTTGGGAAAGTCAACTCTTAGTTCAAGGGTTAATTTTCCCTATAAAAAGAGGATGAAGCCACATTGTTAGAGACTTTAGTTCCACCCAGATTTGAGCTTAAAAAGTTAGAGAGAGAAGGTCTCATCTTTCTCCGTCAATCCTACTTGCCGTGAAATTTCTCCTTGACAAGCCTAAGTGAGTGGCGTTCTGAGCGTCTGAGAGGAGCCAGTCCGCTGGGAGAAGTTCTTGGTGGTCGAGAGAAGCATTGGGCAGTACACGTCGAAGGCTTTCTCTCTTCTCCTTAGTTCTTTACTTTCATATTTTGTTGTTGGGTTGTAAGGAACGAATGGAACTTGCCTTGTGCTTGTTTATTTCGAACCCCACCATGAACTAATCCTATTTGGTGGGAGTTCGCTTGGATATTTAAGTTTTATTTAAATGAATGGTTATTTTTATATGCTCTAATCTGTTTTGTTTATAAAATTTAATGCCTTAAGGTTGTAGGAGCTACGAGAGTAGCATTTCCTTAGGAGATTCTTAGGGTTCGAGAGAATGATTTGGCAAAATATCTTTAGTCTTCGAGAGAAAATAGGGAGGAACTACATAAACAAGGGGTTCTAGGTAGTAACTAGGTCTAATCTACCATAGAGATAAGGTTAGGATTTTATTAGACTAAAAGGAGCTGTACAAAAATGATAGGTTAGATGTTAATGCTGTCGCAAAAAGGTATTGCCGAGATATATCCTATTATCTGGACCAATAGGATCACTGCAGGGGTTTATGCCAATCGGATTTGCCAGGGCATCTTTAATCTGTCGAGTCCCTTACTAGAGATAGCATAGGGCACCTCTGTAGACTCTATCGGGCAGGCTAGGCATAGAAGAAATATCATTCAGAGAGATAGACTTAGATTTTATTAGTGACTCCTACCACTCATTCCCATAACAGCTTGTCGTGTGAGAAAGCTAAAGTCCTATATATATTAAACCCCGTAATTGCATTTCATTTTGCCTTGACATTTCTATTTGCTTGCACGCATCACAATTTAATTTGCCACAACATATCCAATAGCTACCACACTGCCATCATTCCATTTCCACATCAGTCATTCGATTTTGCCATATCATTTTCATTTGTATATATCATCACTAACTTTACTTAGGTGACAAAGTAAAGTAACATCAGTCATTCGATTTTGCCATATCATTTTCATTTGTATATATCATCACTAACTTTACTTAGGTGACAAAGTAAAGTAACTTGACAAATCTATTTGATTTCTCCAATTCCCTGTGGAGACGATACTCAACTTATCACTTTTTTACTTGTTCGATTGTATATACTTGCACATATATTCGCACTCATTTATAGTACTCATACCGAGCAGACAAGTTTTTGACGCCGTTGCCGGGGAATTGGTAACTGGAAGTTAAATTGATTTGTCATAGCATTTTTATTTTACTTGTTCATATTTTCTTTTCAGCTAGCTTTACTTTTTACTTTCCTTAATTTTTTTTATTTCATTTATATCTCTAGGTACATGACCCGAAGCAACCCTGAAGAGCCATTAGAACCGATTGATCCTGAAATCGAGAAAATTTAAATGTTGGGAATGCAGCTATGCCTCGCGCTATTCGAGATCATTTAAACCCAATCATAAACGACTTAAATCCTGGAATTGTGGCACCGAAGATTTAGGCAACCCACTTCGAGCTCAAACCAGTCATGTTCAATATGCTATACTCTATAGGGCAGTTTGGGGGCATACTAAATGAAAATGCCAGGCATCATATTCGTAACTTCTTGGAGGTGTGGGATTCTTTTCGCCAACAAGGGGTGCACGAAGATTTTCTGAAATTAAAACTATTTCCATATTCTTTGTGTGACCGAGCAAGGGAGTGGTTATGTTGGATAGATCTGTGCAAAAAAAATTTTCTACGGTATAATCCTCCGAATATGAACACCCAACTGAGGAACGACATTGCTTCCTTTCGTCAAGCTGATGAGTGATGTGATGGGATCGATAGATTCATTGCTTCGCAAGTGCTCAAACCATGGTTTTCAAGATTGGACACAAGTGGTGATGTTCTATAATGGAGTAAACACACCCACGAGGATGATGCTAGATGCCTCAGCAAATGGGACGTTACTTGACAAATTACAAGCAGAGGCATTTGACATTCTGGATAAGATTGCCACTAATGATTATCAGTTTCCATCCACAAGGCTTGGAGTTGGGCGAAAATCTCATGGAGCTTTCGAGCTAGATTCTAAAGATTTGGTTTCCGCCTAACTTGCTGATATCACCAACATGCTGAAGAATTTGCAAAGGCCAAGTGAGGTGAGAGAAGTGAAGGCAACCCATTCAGCTTGTTTATTATGCCACAACAATCACAATGAGAGTGACTGCCCGACCAATCAAGAATCCATCAACTTTGTAGGCAACTTCAATCGAGGTAACAACAACATTTATTCTAACACATATAATCTCGGATGGCGTCAGCATCCAAACTTTTTGTGGGGAAATCAAGGATCCAACAATAACTATCAACCAGCTCGGCAGCAGAATCACAATGACTCCCAGAATTATCAATCGAATATGCCATGGCATAATTCTAACAAGGGAGGGCCATCTTCATCAAACACAAATTCTTTGGAAGCCACAATGCAAGAGTTTATTACAACAACAAAGACAATGCTGCAAGACCATGCGACCTCCATCAAAAATCAATGAGCCCTGCTTCAAAGCCATAGTTCGTCATTAAGGGCATTGGAGAGTCAGGTTGGTCAAATTACCATGGCATTACAAGAACACAGACCATAACATTTGCCGAGTGATACTGAAGTCACCAAACCTCATGGCAAGGAGAGTTACAGTGTGCTACTCTTCTAAATGGTACACAAATTAATGTTGAAGACAAGTTTGGAGGAAGACCAAAGGATGATTCACCCCCTGTAACCATGCAAGCTGATCACGAAGATCCAGTTTAAGAAGTTCGTTGACATTCTGAGTCATTTGCAAATCAATGTTCCTTTTTTGGAAGCGATGGAACAAATGCCCACCTATGCTAAAATCCTCAAGGAAATTGTTACCAAGAAGAGAAAGGTTGAGCAGTATTTTACAATTGCCACGGTAAAAGAATTTTTCTCTTCCTTAAGCAAGCTGCCACCAAAGAGACATGATCCGGGCAGTTTTATCATCCTATGTTCGATAGAAAAAAAAATTTGTTGGGAAGGCACTATGTGACCTTGGCTCAAGTGTAAACTTGATGCCTAAGTCAATTTTCGTAAAGCTTGGGATAGGAAATGAGAGACCCACATCTGTCATTTTGCAATTAGTCGATTGTTCACACATGTGCGTCCTGAAGGGTAAATTGAAGATGTCATTGTGCGGGTTTACAAATTCGTTTTCCCTGTCGATTTTTGGATTCTGGACTGTGAGGTTGACGCCACAACACCCATCATCTTGGGGAGACCCTTCCTAGCTACCGGTCGTATTCTCATCGACTGTGAAAGGGGCGAGCTATCCATGCGAGTGGCCGATTAACAAGTCACTGTGAATGTCTTCCGATCTCTCAAGTACATGGATGATTCTGAAAAATGCTAGAGCATTTTAGAAGTGGATACAATTATAACGAAAGAAGCATATAAATTTTGCAGGATAATTTCATTCAGCTGGGACCTGATGAGGGGCTAGTGAAAGACTTAAAGGCCGGAGAGCCTAATTACTTTTCATCCGAGGAACAGCAGGCTAGCTTCCTTAAAGCTAGCCCAGGTACGCGTTTTGAACCTTTAAAGTTTGATGAATTTATTCCTCCTAAGCCCTCATTACAGCATGCTCCTACCCTAGAACTTAAGAATCGAGTTTGTTAAGTGTTTTGTCACAACATAAGAAAGCATTAAACTGGACAATGGCAGATCTCAAGGGAATAAGTCCAACAATCTACACACACAAAATCATGCTGGAAGAATCCACGGTAAATCCATAGAGCCACAACGAAGATTGAACCTAATCATGAAACAAGTTGTGATGAAAGAGATTCTCAAATGGCTAGATGTTGGAGTAATATAACCCATCTCAGATAGTTCATGGGTGAGTCCAGTTCAATGTGTGCCAAAGAAGAAAGGCATGACCGTGGTGATGAGTGAAGACAACGAGTTGATACTTACTCGCACGGTCACCGGGTGGCGAATCTGCATGGACTACCGCAAGGTCAACAAGGCCACCAAGAAAGATCACTTCCCTTTGCCTTTCATTGATCAAATACTGGATCAACTTGCTGGCAAGGCATTTTATTGCTTCTTGGACGGTTACTCGGTGTATAACTAGATTTCCATCGTACCAGAGGACCAAGAGAAGATAACCTTCATGTGCCCCTATGGCACGTATGCTTTCCGAAGAATGTCTTTTGGACTCTGTAATGCCCCGTCAACCTTTCAGCGCTGCATGCAAGCCATATTCTCTGACATGATTGAGTATTTTCTGGAACTTTTCATGGATGATTTTTTTATTTCTGGGGATGACTTTCAAAAATGTCTCAGCAATTTGGCAAAGGTACTGAAGCATTGCGAAGAGGTTGATCTCGTGTTGAACTGGGAGAAATGCCACTTCATGGTAACTGAAGGCATTGTTCTAGGCCATAAAATTTCTACAAAGGGCATTGAGGTTGACAAGGCTAAATCGAGGTGATCGAGAAACTACCCCCACCAAATTCTGTCAAGGGCATTCGGAGTTTCCTTGGACATGCTGGATTTTATCGAAGATTCATCAAGGACTTCTCCATAATATCCAAACCATTTGTGTTCGATCAAAAATGCCATGGCGCATTCAAAGAGCTGAAGCAAAGGCTTATCTCTGCACCGATCGTAGTTTCCCCAGATTAGACGGCACCGTTCGAATTAATTTGTGATGCAAGTGACTTTGTCGTGGGAGCTGTGCTTGGGCAACGTAGAGGTAAAGTTTTCCATGTTATTTATTATGCTAAGCGTACCTTAAATGACGTCCAAATGAATTACAGGACCACTGAGAAAGAACTACTTGCTGTGGTATTTGCATTTGACAAGTTTAGGCTATACTTGATAGGAACAAAGGTCACAGTTCACACCGATCATTCAGCTATAAAAGACGTAGTGAACAAGAAAGATGCCATGCCTAGACTGATTAGGTGGATATTACTCTTGCAAGAATTTGAGTTAGAGGTAATTGATAGGAAATGTACTGAAAATCAGGTTACAGACCATTTATCTAGGCTAGAAAACATTTCAGAATGCCACGACATTTTTTATATTGAAGAAGAATTCCCTGACGAGAAAATTTTATTTGCCACGGTAATTCCGTGGTACGCTGACCTTGTTAATTTTATTGTTAGTGGTGTCTTTCCTTATGAACTAAACAACCAGAGCAAGAAGAAGTTTCTGCATGATACCAAGTTCTATTTTTGGGACGAGTTGTACTTGTTCAAGCAATGTGTCGATCAAATGATTAGACAGTGTATCCCCGAAAAGGAGCAACGAGATATCTTATACCATTGCCACACCGCGACCTGTGGAGGGCATTTTGGAGGTTCAAGGACTACTGTAAAGGTTATCTAATCAGGCTTCTATTGGCCATTGCTATTTAAAGATACCCATAAATATTGCAAAGCGTGCGACAGATGCCAGCGCACTGGAAACATTTCCAGACAACACGAAATGCCGCTGCAAAATATTTTGGAGATAGAGCTCTTTAATGTTTGGGGCATTGATTTTATGAGACCGTTCCCATATTCCTTTGGAGATTTATACATCTTGCTTGCAGTGGACTATGTGTCTAAGTGGGTTAAAGCAATTGTCACACCGAGGAGTGACTCGAAGACGGTGCTCAAGTTCATTCACAAGAACATATTCACTCGATTTGGAGTACCAAGGGTAATCATCAGTGATGAGGGTACCCATTTTGACAATAGGCTAATTGCCAAGGCATTACAGAAATACAGAGTGCGACATAAGATTGCTACGGCATATCTTCCACAGACGAATGGGTAAGCTAAAGTTTCCAACCGAGAAGTCAAGCAAATTCTTGAGAATATGGTGAACCCTAGAAGGAAATACTGGTCCCCAAAACTTGATGAAGCTCTCTAGGCATATAGGACGGCATTCAAAACACCCCTGGGAATGTCACCTTTCAAGATGGTATATGGAAAAGCTTTCCACCTCCCAGTTGAATAAGAACACAAGGCATACTGGGCAATCAAGAAGCTAAACTTCGACGCACAACTTGCTAGGGAGAAACGATTGCTCGATTTGAATGAATGGAGGAGTTTCGAACGCAAGCATATGAAAATCACAAGCTCTACAAAGAAAAGACTAAGAAGTGGCATGACAAAACTCTTTTGCCACGACATTTTCATGAGGGCCAGAAAGTAATGTTGTTTAACTCTAGGCTCAAACTCTTCCCAGGCAAATTAAAGTCACGGTGGTCGGGACCATTTAAAGTCCACCATATTTACCCGTACGGCGCTGTTGATATCAAGAACATGGATGATGGGTCCATTTTTAAAGTCAATAGCCAGCACCTGAAGGCTTACCAGGGAATCCCACCATTGCGTGACAGGTCGACGCTTCTCTTACATGACATCGATTCAGGCCCGGCATCTTAAGGATGCCCTGACATTTTAAATTTATTCTTGTGCTTAAATAATTTTCACTTTACCCTTATTTTAGTCTTTCTTATTTTTAATTAATTATGTTTATTTTATTTTTGTGCAAGGGACTTCCCACATGACCAGCACGTGAAGAGTATGGAGGAAGCTTGTGAAATTTGGGCGGCAAACGTGAATAGTAAAAGGAGGGAACTTTTTCACTTCTACTTAGGATTAAAATTTTTAACTTTTGATTTTTGTTTTCTTCCCGCCTAGACCCCACCATTTCATTTTTTTTATCCCTCACAAAATCTCACTTTTGTTTTTATCTTCATTTCCTTTTCACTTTTCCTTTAACTTTTTCTTATCTCTTCTTCTTCTCCTCTCCTTGACAGAAACCGCCATAACCGTCCAAAGCTTCAAGCTTTATCATTCTTTTCTCATTTTCTCTTTTAACAATGGTACGATCACGTCCTCCTGCACCATCTTTGCCACCACGATTTGTGGATGATTTCTCCCGTGAACGATTTTAAACCATAAAAAACTGTCGTTTCTTTTTTGAGTTAGGGTTGTCTTCTCTGAGGAGGAAGATGCTGATTTAGGGAGTGAGGTTATCGACGTTATCACCAAACATAAGTAGCAGAAAATTTCCAGGCATCCTGCCACTGTCAACGCCACCTTAGTGAAGGAGTTTTACTCAAACATCACCGAGCCAAACCAGCATGCCGTGACGGTTCGCGACATTCCTATTCATTTTACTCCTTCTGTCGTTAATCGCTACTTTAAACTGCAGGGTGCTGAAGACCACAATACATCTTTTGCGCAATAAGCTGACAACGAAACTTACCAAGGCATCCTGGAAGACCTTTGTCTTCCCGATACTCAATGGAACGATCAACAAATGAGCCATAAGACCGTGGACCGGGAGAGGCTGCTCCCACAGGTGAAGTTATGGAACCATTTTATGAAGCAAAAGCTGCTGCCCACTTCCCATAACACTACCGTGTCCTACTAGCGGATGCTTTTGTTACACTCAATCATATTCGGGCGAGCCATTGAGGTAGGGTAAATTATCGTGGAACAAGCTTATTTGTGCCTGAAGTGACTTACGAGTGCCTTGGTATTTTTGAATCTCATCACTGCCTTACGCCGAAAGAAGAAGGTTCTTAAAGAAGTGTTTGATGAGATTTTACCGGGTATTATTGGAATTACCAAAGCAAAAATGCCTATGTTGTTGGGTTTGAAGGAAGTCAATGGGAAGGAAAAAGAGGCTTCCACGTCTCGCGTTTCACCATCTACACATGCCAAGGCAACTTCAGCTACCCTAGAGCAAGCAGTCTAGCGCACTCAAGACCATGTTGGGTAGCTATCCGACAAACTGATGACATATTTTACCTATGCCAAACGTTGAGATGAATTTCTCACTAGTGCCTTGATGGAGTTTATTCCATACACAAACTTTATCGTCCCAGACTTCCCTACAACATTAGAGCCACCAAATGAGGATGCCAAGGCATATGCAAAAGTACCTCGTCCTGCCCCTGCAGACGCTCATCAATTGCAAGATGCAAAGAGTCTCCAGCCAGCTGAAGCAGAAGAGCCTGTTGACCCTGAAGAGCCCGCCGACCCTAATCCCGTCAATATTGTGTCGCCCGATGCAGATCGAGAATCCAACCTCCAACTCGTTCATCGCCCGGAATCCCCCCAATATGTTGAACCCTTGGAGGCAGAACATCCTGATATGCCACGCCCTACCGCGCCAATGGAAGCAGAGCACCCAGAAGTATCGTAGCCCACCGAGTAAACCGAGGTGTCACAATTCGAGATGCCCTTTTGCGTAGGAGCCGATGCCGCCTGAAGAAGGCATCTAAGCGTGAGGAGTACCTGCTCCCAGCCATCTCAGAGGGACCTAGCACTCCCCCAGCCGCTTCAGCTTCTGACTCCGAACATTCTAGCCCGACAAGCTGAGAAAGCGCACTCGTTGCGCGACCGCTGCACCACCACCCATTTAAAGACAAGGTATCTTGCATTTTCATTACATTCATAGCATGTAGTTTCATTTTCCTCAGTTTTAGTAAGCATTGAGGATAATGTTTCTCTCAAGTTTGGGGGAAGTAAGGTTCTCGCATCACTGTATGATAGTAGTAGTAAAATAAATATGCCATGACATTAGTAAATGTTTGAATAGTTTTATGGAATTAGTTAAGGATGCCCGATGATGATGATGATTTTGATGGCTAGGTTAGAATGTACATGACTGGTTAAGAATGATAGAACCAACTCTAGGACTTGTTTCTTTGAAATCTTTGAACACGATTGTATGTTCTCCATGCTTGAGAAACTTAGGACTTTTTTATAAGAGAATTCTTAAATATCGTGGCATAAAACCGTTAATGTTGAAAACTCCTTTAAAAAATGAAAATGAAAATGAAATGAAGTTGAGAATAAACGCCTAGGCATATCTGTTGAGGGACACTCCTCTATGCCATGGCATATGAGTGAATGAAAGATGTCACGGGATGACTCTACCTGACTAGCTCGGGGGTAGAAGGTATGCTCCCTTTCACCTAGAGTGTGAGATGGTAGAGTGATAGGCTGACTCCCCTCGTAGCAGAACTAATAAAAGAAAAGAAAGGCAAGGTGGGAGTAGATTTTGGAAATGTCATGGCAAATTAAGAAAGCTAACTTAGAAAAATTTTAAGTTTACTAAGCATGGACAGGATACAAACAAGCACACACCCACACAAAGAATCTTGCCCTAGGGGACAGTAATAGATTTCTCGACCTAGTCTAACATGTTGAAGCCATATGTGCTGAGGGCTGAAATTTTATTCCATAAAACTATTTGGCTTCTGAACTTGTCATATTATTTTTGTTTTGGTTACTACTATCCATTGCTTGAAGACAAGCAATAGCTTAAGTTTGGGGGTGTGATAACTCCGTAAAAGGTCATATTTTGGGACCTTTTAACTTAAGTTATTGAATGTCTAAAGGCTCATTTAGGACCATATAGATACATTTAGAAGCATTTAGTTGCATGTGGTAGATATCAGTTTGCCGCGACATTTTATTTTTAAAGCAGTGTTGCCTTATGGGAAGTGTGTTTTGTTTAATGATGTGCAGGAATTGAAAGCAAAGAGAAGAGGAAAGAAAATGCCGTGACATAAGGAGATTGCTGAGCAAAAATGAATTTGCCATGTTCAACCGGCATTTCGAAAGTGCTTAAAGTGCGATAAGATATTTTGGAAGCCAGCTGTATCCAACTGTCTGAGAGTTCTGCCCGAGAAATCCACCTCGAAGATCCGCCTGGAGGGATTAGCACTGCAACTGCCGGTTCTGCTGATGACGTCGGCTGACCCTGCAGATTCTGTCAGTCCTTAGGTGCCTGCAACGGGATTATGCCGATCACTCATGCCAGCTACCCAGGCTGTATCATAACCTATCTTGCCCGACTCCCAAGCAATTTAACCATGGTTTGGGAAAGTCAACTATTAGTTCAAGGGTTATTTTTCCCTATAAAAAGAGGATGAAGCCACATTGTTAGAGATTTAGTTCCACCCAGATTTGAGCTTAAAAAGTTAGAGAGAGAATGTCTCATCTCTCTCTGTCAATCCTACTTGCCGTGACATTTCTCCTTGACAAGTCTAAGGGAGTGGTGTTCTGAGCATCCGAGAGGAGCCAGTCCGCTGGGAGTAGTTCTTGGTGGCCGAGGGAAGCATTGGGCAGTGCACGTAGAAGGCTTCCTCTCTTCCCCTTAGTTCTTTACTTTCATATTTTGTTGTTGGGTTGTAAGGAATAAATGGAACTTGCCTTGTGCTTATTTATTTCGAACCCCACCATGAACTAATCCTATTTGGTGGGAGTTCGTTTGGATATTTAAGTTTTATTTCAATGAATGGTTGTTTATATATGCTCTAATATGTTTTGTTTATGAAACTAAATGCCTTAAGGTTGTAGGAGCTACGAGAGTAGCCTTTCCTTAGAAGATTCTTAGGGTTCGAGAGAATGCTTTGGCAAAATATCTTTAGTTTTCGAGAGAAACTAGGGAGGAACTACATAAATAAGGGGTTCTAGGTAGTAACTAGGCCTAATCCACCTTAGAGATAAGGTTAGGATTTCATTCGACTAAAAAGAGCTATACAAAAACGATAGGTTAGATGTTAATGCTGTCGCAAAAAAGGTATTGCCGAGATATATCCTGTTATCTGGACCAATAGGATCACTACAGGGGTTTACGCCAATCGGATTTTCTAGGGCATCTTTAATCTGTCAAGTCCCTTACTAGAGATAGCATAGGGCACCTATAGACTCTGTCGGACAGGCTAGGCATAGAAGAAATACCATTAAGAGAGATTGACTTAGATTTTCTTAGTGACTCCTACCACTCATTCCCATAGCAGCTTGTCATGTGAGAAAGCTAAAGTCCTATATATATTAAACCCCGTAATTGTATTTCATTTTGCCTTGACATTTCCATTTGCTTACATGCATCACAATTTAATTTACCAAAACATATCCAATACCTACCACACTGTCATCATTCCATTTCCACATCAGTTATTCCATTTTGCCATAGTATTTTCATTTGTATATACCATCACTAACTTTACTTAGGTGACAAAGTAAAGTACCTTGACAAATCTATTTGATTTCTCCAATTCCCTATGGAGACGATACTTAACTTATCAGTTTATTACTTGTTCGATTGTGTATACTTGCACATATATCCGCACTCATTTATAGTACTCATACCGAGCGGACAAAAGTGAATGTCAATATAAACATGCTTTGACTTTGCATGATATACTGGATTAGTAGATATGGTTACTACACTTGTATTATCACACTAAATAATAGGATCATATAGTGAATGCAAACCTAGATCACTCAATAATGCATCAATCCATGTTACCTCAGTAGCAGCTTCTGCAATACTACGATATTCAGCTTCCATTGTTAAATGAGACATTATTTTTTTACATCTTTGAGGCCCAGGTAACCAAACTGTTGCCAAGAAACACTCCATAGTCAGTCATCGATCGTCTATCTCCAGTGCCACATGCCCAATCAACATCTAAAAAAGTTTGTACACATAACCTAGCATCTTCAGCTAAGAAGACTAAGCCATAATCCAATGTACCATCCAGGTAGCGTAAGATACGCTTAACAGATACCAAATGTTCTTCACATGGTGCTTGCATGAATTGAGCCACCTTATTGACTTAAAAAACAATATAAGGTCTTGGATGGCAGATATATAGCAAAGCACCAACAATGCTTTTAAATTAACGTGCATTAGTTAACAATGCACTTCATTTTCCTAAACCCTTCAATGCAGCTACCATAGGAGTACAAGTAGGAGTTGCTTGAAGCATGGATGTCTTTTCTAGTAACTCCAGAATGTATTTCCTCTGATTAAGCACTAACGCATCACCTTTCCTTTTGACCTTAATGCCCAGGAAAAATGAAAGTGCCCAAGATCTTTTAGAGAAAACCTCTTGTGCAGCATTTAAACAACAACATCAACATCTGCATTCTAGCTTCCTATAATTACTATGTCATCGACATATACTAAGATATAAGTGCATGAACCATTCACAACTCGCACAAACAATGAAGCATCAGCGTGTGACATTACAAAGCCTAACTTAAGTAGATAGTTCTTGAGCTTTTCATTCCAGTTTCGTGGAGCCTGTCGAAGTCCATACAAGGTCTTTTGCAATTTGCACACTACAGGATATATATTAGAAATATGTTGTTCAAAGCCTGGAGGTTGTTGCATATAAACATCTTCAGCTAGGTCACCATTCAAGAAGGCGTTTTTGATATCTACCTGTCTTAGTGACTAGCCCTTAGCAACTACAATAATAACATAAACAGTTGCAAATTTTATAATCGGGCTAAACGTATCAACAAAATCATGGCCATGAATCTGTGAAAACCCCTTAGCAACCAGGCGAGCTTTATATCGATGTACTGGACCATTTGGATTCCTTTTAAGCTTGAACAACCATTTACATCCCACAACACTTTTATCTTTTGGCAACTCAACCAAACTCCAAGTTTGATTCTGAATCAAGGCAGAATACTCAACATTAACTGAGTTGCCCACTTGGTTGACATCAAGGCATCAAGGACATTGGTAGGAATACTATCATAAAAAACACTAGTATATACCTTAGGCTTGTAAATGCCACATTTGCTGCGAGTCAGCATGGGATGACGATTAACAGATGAACCTTGTACATGATCATCAGGTACAATAGTCTCCTCCTGAGATAACGAGTGATTATGAGTTTCACTATGACACAGAGGCTCATTTGAGTCCTCAAGATCAATAGGAGAGCCAGCATAATTAGCTACATGACTCTCATGTTCATGTACTGAGGCATGCTGACTTCCTGACACCTCAGCAACTTCAGTATGCAACCGATGTACATCCATCATAACATCAAGAGGTCGACTGGCCTGACCAGAAGAACCACAGTGACTGTTACTATGCTCAGTAGCAAATGAAAACTGCCACTCATCAAACTTCACATGTCTGGACACATAAACTCGTCCATTCAATCCAAGGTACAAAAAACCTTTATGTTGAGGACTAATACCAAGGAATGTATATGGGTGTGATCGAAATTCAAGTTTATGGCAATTATAAGGTCTTAGATGTGGAAAACACCTATAACCAAAGACTTTGAGCAAGTTATAGTCAGGCTTCTTATGAAACAATGATTCAAATGGAGACAACCCTTGCAAAACTTTTGTTGGCAACCTATTAATAAGATGCATTGCCATTACTACAGTATAAAACCAAAACTTAATATGCATAGAAGCTTGAGCAAGTAACACTTGTGCAAGTTCAATAATGTGCCTATGCTTCCTTTCTGCCACTCCATTTTGCTCATATGTATGTGGGCAAGTTACACGATGCACAACACTAGTAGTTAAAAGCACATGAGGAAGGCTTCGAAACTCTCCTCTCAATCACTCTGCACAGCTAGTATGTTGAAGTTAAACTGTGTAGACACAAGTTGCTGGAACAACTTGTTAAAAACATTTTGATATTTCGATATAACAAATTAAGTTAAATGAATTTTAAGATTTTACAAATGATTTTCTAAGTATATATGATAGAATTATTCGAATATCAAAACATTACTCCAAATCTTTCAAAGATCATTTTTAATCCTTACTCAAGTGTAAAATTAAGTTTTAATCTTAAAACAATTTCAAAATAATTTTACAAAGTATTTCGAACCATTTCAAAGCCAAAAATTCCAGATTGCTCAGAGGGAACCGATTCCCCCCCCAAGTGGGTACCGATTCCCCCTGAATGGTTTGGCTCCGAGAATTCCAATATGCTAAGAGGGAACCGATTCCCCCCCCCCAGGGGGTACCGATTCCCCCTTGTATAACGGTCGAAATATTTGAATTTTACACTTAGGGAACTGATTCCCCCCACGCTCCAAACTGTTTTATTAATTGTTTTCACACTAAAACGGCTATATTATTTTATCTAATCATCCCCAACGTTCAGAAGTGATTCAAGGTGTATTTAAGCAAGCTTAGAAGCCATTGATCAAGAACAAGAAACATCAAGCAATTAGAATCAAGAGAGAATCAAAGAGAAAGCATCAAACCTCAAGTTTGAGCATTTCAAGCCTATTTTTCATTCAATATTCATTTTGCTTTCAAGAACACTTATTGTGCTCAATTATATTTATTCTTGAGTGTTATTTCTTTGTTATAGAATTGTGCAAACATATTTTCCTTGTGAGGTTTTTCTTGTAAGTTTGCAAATTTGTATTTCTCTTTGAGAAAAGAGTGTTCTCAAGAATTGGGGTATATTCTTGAGGGAGTTGTAAGGTTATCTCTTTGGCCTCAAAAGAAAGAACAAATTAGTGAATTTGTTGAAAAATCCTTAGTGTGGATAGCTAAGGTAGTGGACGTAGACTTTGGTTAATAAAGTCAAACCACTCTAAATCGCTGTGTAATTTCTTTCAATTTTCTACAAAAGCTTCCACCAAAATTTTTATTGCCAATTCACCCCTCACTTGGCCGATTTAGTCAATCGATTAACTCAACAATTGGTATCAGAGCCTAACTCATTTGAAGGTTTAATCGCCTCTTGACTCGATTCGGGAATAGTTATATCGATAATCAAAGTCATCAATGGCCTCTGTTTCAAACTTCGACTCCGGTCTCGATTCGATGCCCGTCAACAAGCCTCATTTCTTCAATGGAGCTAATTATGCCTATTGGAAGAATAGAATGATGTAATTCATTCAAGCAAGTGACATGGGAGCATGGAATGCCGTAGAAGAAGGATACATCAAACCTCTCACTCATCCAAGGTTGTGGAGTGAAGGAGAGACAAGAATGTTCCAGCTCAACTCCAAAGCCATCCATATCATTTTTTGTGCTCTTGGACCAGATGAATACGGAAGAGTTTCATCGTGTACAACCGCCAAAGAAATATGGGACAAACTTCAAGTCACTCATGAAGGTACCGATGAGGTAAAGAAATCTAAAATTGGTATTCTAATGCATAGCTATAAAAATTTCAGGATGAAACCAAATGAAGATATCAAAGCTATGACAGATAGATTTTCAACGATTGTCAATGGTCTCAAATCATATGGAGAGATCATTTCAAATGAAAAGCTTGTGAGGAAGTTAGTCTACTCCCTCCCAAAATCGTGGCAATCAAAGAAGACGGAAATCATCGAGTCTAAGGACTTAACGTCCTTAACTCTTGAAGAGCTAATTGGGTCACTCCTCACTCATGAAATGATGCTCGAAGATGAGGTGGACCTCGATAAGATTGACGAGACACCAAAGGAGAAGGAGAAGAAGATAAACATTGGAGTTACTCTCAAATCCACAAAAGATGAGAGTGATTCGAATGACGATGACGAGGAAATGGCATTGTTTGCCAAACGGTTCAGAAAAATGATGAGACCTTATCCTATGAATGCAAAAAGCCAGGGCATGTCAAATATGATTGCCCACAATAGAAGAAAAAGGGTCAATCAAAGAATAAGCACATGGCTCATGTGGCTACATGGAGCGATGAAGAAAGTTTCGATAAAGAAAGTTTCGATGAAGAGGAGCAAGAAGTAGCTAACTTGTGATTGATGGCATTCGGGGAAGATTCTAAGGTAACCTCTAACTCATCCGATTTTGATGATTTATCCTATGATGAGTTATTAGAGGAATATAATGGGTTGGCTTCGGATTATGAGAAATTATTTTTAAAATATAAAAATGATGTTTCAAAATTGAAAAATGAAAACAAACTCATATCCAAAACCAACAACGATCTGGAAAGTAAAATCAAAGATTTGCAAATCAAACTATAAGAGTTTGAAAAGAAAAATTTAGATTTGCAAAATTTATTTTCAAAGATCAATGATGATCATCAAAATAAAATTGATGATCTTAAAACTTCCTTTGATAAAGTTGAAACAAAAAATTTTGAAAAAGGTGGAAATTCAAAATCCAACTTTGTTAGAAAAAGTTCTAGAAACTACAATCATAGAGGTTCCCAAAGAAACTCTAATGGAAAAATCGTTAGAAGTATGTGGGTTCCTAAAGAACTCATTACTACTAAAGATAAAAATATCATACACAAATGGATACCTAAGGGGACTAGGATTTTGGAAACTAATGAATATGGACCCAAAAGAATTTGGGTACCAAAAATAAAAAATTAATCTATGTTTGTAGGGAAAGGAGCATTGCTACAAGGCACGGGAAACAAATTCAAATTCATGGTACCTTTATAGTGGATGCTCAAGACACATGACCGGAGACAAAAGTCGGTTCATTGAGCTTAACGCCAAAAATGGAGGAGAAGTGACTTTTGGAGACAATTCAAAAGATTACATTGAAGGTATTGGTACAATAGGTAATACCTCTTCCATACAAATTAAAAATGTTTTATATGTGAATGAATTAAAGAATAATCTATCGAGTATTAGTCAATTATGTGATAAAGGATTCAATGTCTTATTTAAAATTAATGGTTGTAAAGTCATTGACATTGCATCTAATCGGATTATGCTTGTTGGTCATAGAATATGAAACATATACATGGTGCATTTAGATTCTTTTGATATGACTAATTTATGCCTAGTTGCTAAGGATGAGCATGATAGTTGGTTATGGCATAGGAGACTAGGACATGCTAGTATGAGTGTTTTGCAACGGTTAGTTCAAGGAGAATTGGTTCGAGGGCTGCCTAAACTAAAATTTGATAATGATAAAATCTGTTATGCTTATGCTAAAGGAAAACAAAAGCGAGTTTCTTTTAAATCCATTAATGATGGATCAACTAGTAGAGTTTTACAATTGATCCATTTAGATCTTTTTGGGCCAACTAGAACTACTAGCTTGGGTGGAAAATAATATGCATTTGTCTTGGTAGATGACTATTCTAGATATACTTGGGTTCTATTCTTAAGTACAAAAGATGAAGCATTAGAACATTTCATCACATTTTCAAAAATTATCCAAAATGAAAAAGGTTACTCTATAACTAGTGTTAGGAGTGATCATGGAACTGAATTTGAAAATCTTGGATTTACTGAATTTTGTAACTCTAACGGTATTAGCCATAATTTTTCAGCACCTAGAACCCCTCAATAAAATGGAGTTGTTGAGAGGAAAAATCAAATTTTAGAAGAAATGCCTAGAACCATGCTTTATGAAAATAATTTGCCAAAATATTTTTGGGCGGAAGCCACAAATACCGCTTGTTATATTGTAAATCGAGTAATGATTAGGCCAATTTTAAAGAAAACTCCATATGAAATTTTCAAAAATAAAAAGCCTAACATTAGTTATTTTCATCCTTTTGGATGTAAATGTTTTGTTTTAAACAACGGTAAAGAAAACCTTGGCAAATTTGATGCTAAAAGTGATGAAGGAATTTTTCTGGGTTATTCCATAAATTCTAAAGCTTATCGTGTATTTAATAAAAGAACTTTAGTTGTAGAAGAGTCTATACATGTTGTTTTCGGTGATAATCCCCTTCCGAGGAAGGATTCTTGTGTGAATGATGATGTAGGTGTTATAAATACAAATGACGTTAGACATGACGTTGAAGAACCATCATCAAAGGAAGAAACGAAAAATGAGGAAACTCATGATCCTCTTGAGAATCCAACCATTGAAGAAAGGGTGGTATCTTATCCAAGAGAGTACAACTATGTCAAGGATGGTGAAATTATAGGTGATCCATCCAAAGGGGTAACAACTCGATCTTCTCTTAGAAATATTTGTAATTATGTTGAATTTATCTCATGCATAGAGCCTAAGAATATTAAAGAAGCATTAAATGATGAACATTGGATTATGGCTATGCAAGAAGAGTTAAATCAATTTGAGAGAAGTAAAGTATGGACATTAGTTGAAAGGCCTAGTAATAAATCTACTGTAGGTACTAGATGGTTATTTAGGAATAAGCTTGATGAGAGTGGTAATATAGTGAGAAACACGGCTAGACTTGTGGCTCAAGGGTATACTCAAGAAGAGGGCATAGACTATGATGAAACATACGCTCCCGTAGCTAGGATGGAAGCAATTAGAATGTTACTAGCATTTGCATGTTTTCATGAATTTAAATTGTATAAAATGGATGTTAAAAGTGCATTTTTAAATGGTTTTATAAAGGAAGAAGTGTATGTGGAACAACTTCCAGGTTTTGAAGATTCAAAATTTCCAGACCATGTTCTTAAATTGACAAAAGCTCTTTATGGCTTAAAACAAGCTCCTAGAGCTTGGTATGAAAGATTGTCAAATTTTTTAATTGAAAAAGGTTTTTTAAAAGGGAAGGTTGACACTACATTGTTTCTAAAGCATAAAGGTAAAGATTTATTAGTAGTTCAAATTTATGTTGATGATATAATATTTGGTTCTACTAATGATGTTCTTTGCCAAGAATTTTCTAAGCTAATGCAAAGTGAATTCGAAATGAGCATGATGGGGGATCTCTCATTTTTCTTTGGACTCCAAATCAAGAAAAGAAAAGATGGCATCTTCATCAATCAAGCTAAGTACGACAAAGATATGCTCAAGAAGTTTTGACTGGAAAATGGGAAACCTCATGACACTCCAATGAGCTCTTCAACAAAGCTTGACTTAGATGAAGGAGGTAAATGTGTAGATGTCAAATTATATAGGTCAATGATTGGCTCTTTTCTTTATCTAACTGCAAGTAGACCAGACATTATGTTTAGTGTTTGCTTATGTGCTAGATTTCAATCATGTCCTAAGGAATCACATTTACTAGCTGTTAAGAGAATCTTTAGATACCTTAAGGACACTCCTAGTTTAGGACTTTGGAATCCTAGAGACTCTAGCTTTAGCTTGCATGCTTTTTCTGATGCGGATTATGGAGGATGCAAATTAGATAGGAAAAGCACCTCCGGTACTTGCCAATTCCTTGGAAATATGCTAATTTCTTGGTTTTCAAAGAAACAAAATTGTGTTGCATTATCTACCACTGAAGCCGAATACATTTCAGCTGGTAGTTGTTGTGCACAAGTTTTATGGATGAAACAACAACTTTTTGATTATGGAATTAAAGTAGGTATCATTCCTATCAAGTGTGACAATACTAGTGCTATTTGTCTCACTAAAAATCCCATCCAACACTCTAGAACTAAGCACATTAAAATAAGACATCACTTCATTAGAGACCATGTCACTAAGGAAGATGTAGTTCTAGAATTTGTTGATACTTTGCACCAATTAGCGGATATCTTTACAAAACCCTTAGACAAGGAAAGATTTTGGACACTTAGGAGAGAATTAGGTTTGACCAACCTATCTTCACTTAGTGTTTAAAATAATTTTAGCACTTTTAATAATAAATGAAAAATGCTTATAATAGTAATTTTTTATTGCATTCATTGCTATTAGTTAGGGGGAGTTTATGATTCTTAATGAAAAATTAATTTTATGTTCAAATATCGTTTAAAGATTAGTTTAATTATTTGAACATGATTAATTTTCAATATATGAGTTGCCAATACCACTAGAGGAAATTAATTTAGCATTTTGAGTGTTTAAAATCGGATTTTAGCATTTTGGTGCAGAGGGAATCGATCCCCCCATGAGGGAACCGATTCCCCCCACAGGGGAATCGATACCCCCTTGGGTTCTGGTTATACACGGGAAGAACCCTTATTTTTTTTCAAAATCCTTTTCTCTCTTCCGCCGTTCCCTCTCAACTCTCTCCCTATCTCCATTCTTGCCTCAAATCATCGATTTTAATCGGAATTCACTTCAAATATCATCTCCTAAACTTGCAATCATCATTAAAATCGTGCAAACAACATCAAAATCCACTTAATCTCATCCTTCAAGGTAAAATTTTCTAAACTCCCTATTTTATTGATTTTGAACATAGGACTTGTTTTAATTAGTTCTAGGATGGCCATTGATTGTTTAGTGATTAGAAACTAGATATTACAACCAATTTCATAAAAAACACAAGAATTTTCCAATTTTTTTTAAATTTTCGAAATTAAAAAAAAGTTAATTTTCAAATTATTGTGCTTTGATTAAATTATGTTGTTGTTATGAAAACTATACATATATTGTTTCTCAAAACCATATTTTTCAAAAGTTTTTCAAAAACTTTGCCCATTAGGATTGATTTAGAGAACCTTGAAATATTGAGGACTCAATTGAGTTTTGGGATTGATTGAATTGCATACATGTGTTTTCTAAATTGCAGGTTATCAATTCTATTCTGATTTCCTAAACCATGTCAAATCCTAAACGTGCTAGGTCATCATCTAGTCACTCACACCGTCAACCAAATCCACCTCCAAATCCTCCTCCTATTCCAATTTCTAATCCTAATCCCATTGATCCTAACTTGACTATCCAAAATTCGTGTTTCAATCATCCTGGTCCTAGAAATCATCGTTTTTGGTATTATCAATATTTCGACTCTTACAAAATCAGGGAAGAACTTATTCCTTCTCGTCAAGCTATGTTAGCTATCAATTTTAAATATCTTCCTCTTTTACAAGAGTGGAAATTTGATAAACTCTTTGACCTTGAACCCATCGTTTACCATCAACTTGTTCGTATTTTCTATTCTAATACTGTTTGTGTTAAAAAACCAAACTGAAACCGAAACCATAGGAATTCGTTCCTACCTCCTAGGACAATTCTTATATATTGACTCGACTTACATAGCCAATACATTCGGATTAGATAATAATGGTATTTCAAATGAAAAATAGGTTTTAGGATCTCGTTATAAAAGAAGGGATAGTGCAAGTGTCTTAGACCTTCATGAACGTTTTCTTCATCTAATGATTTCTTGGTGGTTTCGACCATCCGGAGGTCATTATTCTACTCTTAGAGCCTTAGATCTTTGGTGGTTACATTGTTTCGAAAACAATATTAAAATTAACCTACCTCAGATTATTTTTGCTGAAATTGTTGAAACCGTAAATCTTGTTCCTAACAAGAAACTCTGTTCATCTCTTGTTTACGGTTGCATTTTGAGTAATCTGTTTTCCAAAGCTGGGCATAGAGTTGGTCTAGATGCCGTTTTCCCCTTAAGAAACAAATTAACCTTCTTTCCTTAACGAGAGCGGGATGGATTAAGGATAAGGAAACCGGTGAATGGGTTCAATCTTCTGCAAATACTCCGGGAGCTAGTTCTTCACAAGCTCCACCCGAAGCTGACGAAGATCTCGAGCTTGAGTAATTAATGCGAGATATCGATGAAGCCGAAGATGAGCCTGAGCAACCCGAGGAGCAGCCCGAAGAGCAAGCACAACAAACGCATCAAATGCCTCCATATTTTCAATCCTTTATGGAGACATTCGATTTCCGATACGCTACCATGGATTCACGCTTTTCTTCTATAGAGTCCCACTTATCCACAATGGGAGCTCAACAATTAGAAATTCTTCGGGAGATGCGTGCAAACAACGAAGCAACCAACGCACGTATTAATGACCTCACTCACAAAATGGCCGCTATGCGAGCTCATTTTCCTCCTCCTGATCTTGATATGTGATTCTATGTTTTGCTTTGAGCTCCAAACTTATTGTTTTAACATTTTGAATATTTTTGAATGTTTGAATTTTTGGATTGATTGACTTTGAATTTGTTTGGATTTATGAATGGTTAGAAATTATCTATTTGGTGTGATTAAATTTATTCATTATTGCATCATTTACTTCATGATTAGATATATGACCAATTTTTCCATTTCACATTAACTATGAATATTGATTATGAAACTAATGGCTAACGTTTCTCTTGCTTGTGATCTTAGCAGCTTAAAATATAATCAATTGGCTAAATGATTTCAGAACCTTGTTTAATTCTTTAAAAGGTCTTTTTGATTTAACAAAAAGGGGGAGAAGTGTTAAATGTGTTTTAAATGATAAATGGGAGAAGTGTTAAAGTAAGGGGAAGTAATTTCAAAACTTGATTTTAAAATCTCAAAATCTTAAAATTACTAAAATGTTTTGTTATATCAAAAAGGGGGAGATTGTTGAAAACATTTTGATATTTCGATATAACAAATTATGTTAAATGAATTTTAAGATTTTCCAAATGATTTTCTAAGTATATTCGATAGAATTATTCGAATATCAAAACATTACTCCAAATCTTTCAAAGATCATTTTTAATCCTTACTCAAGTGTAAAATTAAGTTTTAATCTTAAAACAATTTCAAAATAATTTTACAAAGTATTTCGAACCATTTCAAAGCCAAAAATTCCAGATTGCTCAGAGGGAACCGATTCCCCCCTGAATGGTTTGGCTTCGAGAATTCCAGTATGCTCAGAGGGAACTGATTCCCCCTTGTATAACGGTCGAAATATTTGAATTTTACACTTAGGGAACCGATTCCCCATAGGGGTTCCGATTCCCCCCACGCTCCAAATTGTTTTATTAATTGTTTTCACACTAAAACGGCTATATTATTTTCTCTAATCATCCCCAACATTCAGAAGTGATTCAAGGTGTATTTAAGCAAGCTTAGAAGCCATTGATCAAGAACAAGAAACATCAAGCAATTAGAATCAAGAGAGAATAAAAGAGAAAGCATCAAACCTCAAGTTTGAGCATTTCAAGCCTATTTTTCATTCAATATTCATTTTGCTTTCAAGAACACTTATTGTGCTCAATTGTATTTATTCTTGAGTGTTCTTTCTTTGTTCTAGAATTGTGCAAACATATTTGCCTTGTGAGGTTTTTCTTGTAAGTTTGCCAATTTGTATTTCTCTTTGAGAAAAGAGTGTTCTCAAGAATTGGGGTATATTCTTGAGGGAGTTGTAAGGTTATCTCTTTGGCCTCAAAAGAAAGAACAAATTAGTGAATTTGTTGGAAAATCCTTAGTGTGGATAGCTAAGGTAGTTGACGTAGACTTTGGTTGATAAAGTCGAACCACTCTAAATCGCTGTGCAATTTCTTTCAATTTTCTGCAAAAGCTTCCACCAAAATTTTTATTGCCAATTCACCCCCCTCTTGGTCGATTCAGTCAATCCATTAACTCAACACAACTGATAGGCATGAACTGCTTGGGATTTATCATGAAGCAAATACAACCACGTATGTCGTGTGCATGCATCGATAAAACTAACATAATACTTGTAACTGTTTGAAGTAACAGGTGAAGGTCCCCACAATTCAGTATAAATCAATTAGAATGGAGCAGTGTAAATTGATTCTGAGGCATTAAAAAGGAGCTTATGACATTTTCCCATATGACAAGCAACACATTGCTCATTTAAATTCTTATCAATAACTACATGAAGTGACTTGCAACCTTGCTCTAGGGTCCCATGTGCAGGATGCCCTATGCATCTATGCCAAAGTTCATACAATTTATTGGAAGTAAGTGCAGAATAAACTTCTTCTTGAGCACTACTCCTAGCACCAGCATCTAATTGAAAAAAAAGAGTAAAGACCACCTCATCCATAACCTTGTAACATAATTTCACCAGACCTTTCATCTCGAACACAACAACTTAAAGCTTGAAACTCAAAATAAATTGCATTGTCCCTAGCAAGCTTTGACACCGAGAGCAAGTTTTTTTGTTATCTTAGCCATATGCAACAGGTCATTTAATAATAATGCTCGAGATTTGGAGCTTAAGACATAATTACTAGTAGCATGAATAGAAAGAGACACGCCATTACCAACAACTAATTTAACTGGACCAGTAAAAGCGCTCTTGTGACCAATAGCTGAAGCATCAGGTGTTACATGGTGTGATGCTCCAGAATCAACCACCCATGAACCACTAGGAGTTGTAACAATATTATCTTTAGCATTTCCTTTAGCACAACAAGTACATGCTGCACCATCTACAGCTTCAAGAGTGGAGTAATTAACACTGCCAAAGTTATCTCGAGATGAAGCACGACCAAAAACCCTACCAGAGAAGTTCTGATCAAAATGATGCCAGCAATCAACCACTAGGTGTCCATTCTTGCCACATAACTGACACTAAACTCTTTGCCTGCCACGACCTCATCCTCGAGTAGCATAACCAGACTCATTTCGATAATCAGATCGATTATAGGAACACATGTTACTTGATTTAGAACTGGTACTCATGTTGGTTACATAAGCATTCATTGGAAATTGATCATCTCGAGCATCAAAGCCAACAATCTGAGTCTCAGTATCAATCAACAAGGAGCACACCTTATCAAGCGACGATGAATCTTTCATTGTGGTTATAAACGCAACATAAGGCTTATAGTCCCTAGAGAGACCTTTTAAGATACTTGCAACTTGCTCTGCTGTGGAGATCGCACTGTCACACGACGCCAGTGCATCACAAACTTCCTTGATCCGAGTAAGGTAAGTCCTCATGCTCTTATCTCCTTTCTTAAGGGACTGAAACTTATAATGAAGGTTGATTCCATTGTCGAGCGATTTGCAAAGAATTACAAAACCTTATTCCAAATAGTCATCATTGTCTCTACCCCAACAAATTGAGAAAGCAAATGAGAACTGATTGTTGACAGCAGCCACGACGCAAATGCACTGTCTTGTACTAAGAAATCATCATACAAATCGTTTGGAACAGATTCACCATTCGTACCAACCACAAACTCAGGCGGAGGCTAAAAAAAACCAGTCAACAATCGCTCAAGCCGGTGACTCCGAACAGTCAACAAGACCTGCTACTTCTAGAGTAAGAAATTAGACTCATCGATAACTATATTCACCTTCTTGTTTGTGAAGGACTTGGAAGCCAAAGAATACATCTTCTCTAGCATTTGAAGCAGCGAAGCAAAGCATACACCATAGGACTGTTTGGCAAATGATACCATAATGGATTACCTCCTAGCTAACTTACAAGGGGAAGTTTCAACAATAAGAGTTCATTTCTTTCTTTTTTTCATTTCAGTGAAGGCTATAGCCTTTTTATACAGCTCATTAACTGCCTAACAGACTCATAACAGAAAGTTTAACGTTCACACACATCCAATGCTTAACATCATCACATAACTCTCAACAACTTAGCTACCACTGCTAACTTCATTTACACTCAACCTTTATTAGCTAACACAGGGCTTCAATATTTTCTCCAACTTTCTTAACAGATTCCTGGTCATTCTCTCAAACATCCTTCGCCCACTCCTTAGAAGCGACCTTCAGCTCCCCAAGCATATGGCCAACGCCTGAGCCCCGGTTATTATCACAGACTGCTCTAACCATATCGAAAAACTCAGAGTCATTTGCCCAATGAATGAACCATTTAAAAGGTCTATTGTTCGATTTCAGGATCTCATCCTTAAATACTAGTGGCTTATGGTCAGAGAGACTCCTAGGCAAGGAGATCTGCATAAGCTGTGGAAACTTGCAAAATATTTCTATGGAAATTAAAATTCTATCCAGCCTACTTGCTGAAACAATTTCACCTCCTCTAAACCACGTGAACGTGCTTCCAGACAATGGTATATCCAACAGTTCTCACTGACAAATGAAGTCTTCGAAAACTCTCATGGTATTTGGATTTTTGATAACCCCAACCCTTTCTGAATCATTTCTTACTGTGTTAAAGAACCCACCGATGATGATAGAAACACCCATATTTTCGATTAAATCATTGAGGTGGGAAAAAATCCACCCTTTCACATTGATCATTCGATGCATAAACATTAATTAGCCCCATTTCCATATTGCTTTGAACTAGAACAACCTTTAAAGCCACAACTCTCATTTGAATTATTTTACTACTAACATGAAAAAAATTGGGATCCCATAATGATATAAGACCCCCAGAAGCTCCTTCAGAAGGGGAAAACACAAATTCTCCCAAAATCATTCCCTTTAACATTCTTATTATCCACGGTTTAGCCTCCGACGATTTCGATTCTTGCAACAGAAACTCTCTAACTTTACTCGACCCAATGACTCTATGAATGGCTCTCAATTTTCCTTTTTCCCCAACCCTCTTACATTTCAATTCAAGACAAAATGATTCATAGTATAAGGAAAGACACGCTAGAAGAAAAGAAAAATCTAACTGACCTCATTTGTCAAGACCTATCATTGGCCTCGATCTCTTTAAAACTGTCAACGACCACAATCACCGATACTAAGAACTCCACTCCTAATGCCTCACCTATAGCGAAAGTAGCAGCAGCTTCAGAAAGATATAAGAGCGTGCCATCTGATGTGCTCAAACCAGATTCCTTAAGACGATCCTTTTTACCACTTTTATTCACCGATAATTTCTTTCCTGACTGTTTTGCCCCTTTTGTTATGTCAAATTCATTTTTCTTTGCCTTAACAGACTTGTTTTGTTTCTTCCTCTTCTCCTTTGAAACATTAGATTTCAGTTTTTGATCATCAGGAGAGACAACGTTATCTTGACAATCTACTTCAGGACTACACGCTAGAAAGACACGTGGGGCTGAGGATGCTAGCACATCCTCTCTTTGAATCAACTTCACAACTCCAATAGGCACATAAAGTAGTTTAGATCCGTTAGATATGGACTGATCAACCACATTAAGAACCGACCCCGTTCTCTCAACACATAATAGACTACTCAGCCCAGAACCTGATACATCAAGGACCTCATGAAGCCCAGCTCCACTAGCATCTAAATTACTCACGTGATTAAAATATTCCTTTGAGCCAGCAGACAGAAAATCTCCTTCTACTACAACTCCTTCCACTAAGATTTCCGGACACCTAGACCCAGTCGACATGTCATCATTTTCACTCATCTTGGATACCTTATCCTCAATTAATGCACCAAAACGTGCTAGAAGACCATCCGCCTCAACTGATACTTCAGGCAACTCCCTATCGAGCGTCGAACTCCCCTCGATGAACACACAATCACCGTTGTATTCTTCTGTTTGGACTTTGATTTTATAATTTCTTCCACTAACTATGACTATCAATCTATTCGGGATAATCGATTCATTTTGCACTTTCATCAGCAGCCTTGCTTCATCAAAGCGAGCCCGGTTCTTAGTCTCCTCATTGACCTTCAGAACATTCCCCACATATTGCCTAAATTCGTAAAAAGTTTCACTCCATAACTGCAATGGCACATCTTTCATAACAACCCATAGTTTTATCTTTCTTTTGTCGTCGAACCCTTCAAGCAGTTCTAATTCCTCATGTTAATCATTTCAGCTCTTCTGTTCTAGCACTTTAAGTGCTCCTCTGCGTTGCAAAATTGGATCACAATCAGTTATCCATTCTAGGGGCATATCTTAGCCGCAAACCCTTATGCCCTTAAAGCTTCTTGAACTAAGTCTTCATCGTACATATTCTTAATTTTTCCAACAAGACACAATCTTCTCCACTTCGTTTCCGTTTTTGGGATATCTATACTCTGCTAGCGCACACCACACCCATTTTTAGCTACTGAGGATGGGTCGTCCACTACATTAACAAAAACTACACTCTTAGGGCCACTTCGGCATAGCTCTTCATGACACCCATTGCTATTCTGCTTCTTCCCTTCACTGGAAATTTTACCTAAAAGAGCTTCGTTAAATGATCTAGTATCTTTCAATGAAGGCCTCCACCTCCACTTCTTGTACTCTGGGCACCCTAACCTTTTAAGCACTTGAGCTAACCTTTCTTGCATGAAAAACCCATCCATTTTCCTGCCATCTCCCCATTGAACTGTTTTCTTGACCTCCGATTCCCTCCTAAACCTGACAAAAGCAAACGTAGAATCTGCCGCTTATCTCTTCATGTTCCTGTAAGCGATGAAAACATCCAAAACAACCCCATACACCTGAAAAGCACCCTTCAATGTTGCTGTGTGAATCCTTTTGCTTACAATATTAACAAAAACAGCCCACCTTATGCCCCTCTCCATGGTGCAGCTACTTAACCTTTGTGTGTCTATGAATCCTTTTATTAAAGAATATATTATGAATTTAGTGCTTTCTTATAAATTAAAAAGAAATATATGTGTTATCATAGGGATGAATTTATAATTTCACGTAGGATTTAAATTTTCAAAAGTAATATTAGAAATTTAGGAAGTGTGAATTTATAAAATTTAAAAGATTGTAAAATTAGATAATCAATAAAAAAAATTATTCTTCACCTCATAATTGAAAATGATAGTAACCTTGTTGTCTCGTGGATCAATCTCCCATACTCTTGCCCCGCATTGTTTCAAATATGACATTCAGTTTTGGCATCAGCTTTGTAGTAGTCACTCACGGAAGGAAGGCATAGATTAGGGCGTTCTCAGTTATAATGGTGGCGTCCTGCGTTTTTAAGTGACGTTGCTATAATATTTTCTGCTGCCATAGCATGGTCGTTGTCAGCTGGGGTCAGACGATCTGGTTGCAGCAGGTGGCTGCAGCGTGGCTCATTCATCAGTGTGCAGATTACTCTATGTTGATTCATTGGATAAACCAGGTGACGTTTAAAGGGTTTATAAAGTTCTACAACAATGCAAGTTTAGTCAGAGAATTGCTTTGATTTGTTGCAGCTTCGTTGGTCATTACTCATTAGAGGATTGCTGACTATTGTTCTTAATCATTAAGTCTGTTCAGCAGGTCCTGGTCTTAATTAGACGCAGTGTTAGGGTTTGTTCCTGGGGTTAATTTCTTGATGTCAATTTGGCTTGGTATTTTGGTTGATCTTTATTCCGGATACTAAGGCCGTTTTTGAAACTTTAGTGGCTCTCTGGCAAATAAAAAAATTAAGTCACTAATTAGAGATTTAAATTAGAGTTTATATTTGTATCTTCGACTATATTGTGTTTATCGTTATTACGGACATAACTATTGATATTACGGTCGCTACAAGTATTGTGATTGTGAATTTTTAAAAACATATGTTATTGTGAACATAAGGTTGTGAAGCGGTTTTAGATGATGTCATTACCACTTCATAATGGTTGTTGTTTTGGTTATCGTTATTTAAATAATTGTTCATAATAACAAGTATTGAAAAAAAAATAAGGATAGTTCCTTAATAATAAATAGGGAAAAAATGGGACCCCAATAACAAATATTAAAAAAGAAAAAAAAAAGAAAAATTTAAGAGTATGCTTATAGTAATAAATATTGAAAAAAAATGACATCAAATAAAAAGTATCGAAAAAATTTGACTCATAATAAAAAATAAATATTAGAAAAGAAATTAAATTTTAAAAGTATGCCTCTAATAACAAATATTGAAAAAATAGACCCTTGATAATAAGTACTAAAAAAATTAGGCAATTAATGATAATTATTAGAAAAAATATTAGCAAAAAATTGGTCATAATAATAAATTTTAAAAAAATTAAACCAATAATAATAAATATTAAGAAAAAATTAAACACTTATTGACAAGTATTAAAATAATTTTATCCTATAACTAATATAAAACTATTTTTTACAAGTATAATGTGTAGACACCTAATTCCGTCATTTGGTCAACCTTATTATTTAATATATTTTATTACATATGTTGTATAACACACGTATATTTGTTTTCATCTTGTCAGGCCAAGGATCAAATAAAAACGTGGCCCAGGCACTATTTACAAACACTACAAGCCCAATCAGCGGTCCAATTGGAACCAAAACACCCGATGACAGCTAGGGTTTTCCAACCCTAACCCCAATCTCTTCTGCGCCGCAACAGTCCTCACCCGTGCCCCCAATCTTCACGCCCTAACAACTATTATCGGAAATCTCGCATCAACAACCAAAGTAATAAGCAAGTATTAGAGTCCTATTAGGACTCAAAATAGGTCTAAAAATAGCCTAGATCCAGGCTATAAATGTTGATGTAATCAAACCCATGGTACGGAGGATATTACTTAGAGATTACGCACGAATATCACACTAGAAGACACGTAGTATACTCGAAAAAACTGAGGGGAACAGAGATGGATTTGAATAGGAAAAAGAGATGAGAAAACGGAACCACTGAAGGAACATAAAGCATTTTTTAAGGTATTTTTCTGGATTTTCGAAAACAAAAATCACATCAATAATTTTTTTAAATTTTGCATGTACTTCATTCGAAACAAATAGGGTTTAGTTTTTTACCTTGGTTGAAGGAGCCCTCGTCGGAGTCTAGGATTTCGTCGACGGAGTTGTGAAAGTCGAAGCCTTTAGGGATTTGTAGTCGAGGAGGTGAACCTTTTATGGTCCTTAGAACGCTTACCTCACAGTTTTAATTTCAAAATATGACAGCTTCGTAAGGCTTTGTGGCTTCGATCGTTGGCCAGCAGAGGGTTGAGAGCGGATACAAAGAGAGGAGGCGACAACTATGTGGGTTTAGGTTACAGTTTACCTAAAATGGCCAAATGTAGTATATATATTAAACGTCTTTGGTGAATTAGTTTTAGAACCCCCTTAGTTTGCCACGAATTTTTATTGTAGTCATCATTTTGCATCTGATTTAATAATTGTTTTTTTAATATCTGGTTTTGTTAATTCAGTTCTTTAAGTTATTGGTTTTATTATTTAGTCCTTTAAATATCATATTTTCTGTTTTAAATATTTTGTTTTTATTTTATTTTATTTTTTCATTTTTTATGATTTCTATTTATTTAATATTTATTTACTATTTTGTATCTAACATTTTCGATTTTTTTAATCAAAGGTAAGTAATTCAAATCAAATTTTTAAAATTAAATTTTTAATTTTCGCAATTAAAGACAACTGATAAATTAATTGATACCGAAAGGGTGGTTCAAGGGTGCTAATCCTTCCTTGACCGTAATCGACTCCTGAATCCGACACACTTCTGGTAAAACGCAGATCAAGTAAGATGGTGTCTGACCTACCTAAATTCATTTTAAAATGATCGGTGACGACTCCCAAACCAATTATTCAAGTCGAACCTAATTCCAGGTCCAACCGAAAGACAGTCGCGACAGCTTGGCGGCTCCGCTAAGGAAAGGTAAGTGAGTTAGGCCATAATTAATTTTCGGTTGTCTTTTTATGCGAAAATAGTAAATTTAAATTTATTTATTCGATTCCAATTATTTACCTTTGATTATTTTTCAAATAAATAGTTGTACTGACATTTTTTCAATGATTTCAGATTTTCAAAATTTTCATCTCATGCTCTATACCCGCGCTCCAAACCCTTTTTAAGTGGGGTTGAAAGCGATGCCTTCGTGAGAATTTATTCTCCGCACATGCCTAGCAAGTAGCATTCGGGATTCGTATACCTTATGTCTTCATGTGAATTTATTCATCGTGCGGGCATAAGGGAATGTTTCCTCTCGAGTTTAACTTAGTCCACACAAGCTTGTAATGGGCTTAGGACTAAGGGTCTTGCAAGCCCAAGGGGGCACCAACAAGGGGAGATCGGGTACCTTTTTAGAACGTAAACTTGGAGAGTACAGGGAATTAGAGTCCACCCCAAAACCTCATTCCAAACCCTAGGCTTCTTTGTTTCCTGCTTTTTTTCTGTTCAAAGCATGCGAACTAGACCAATATGCGGTTAGGATTTGTTTGAAATTAGCATGCGGGATAGATCATGTCTGGGTAGGAACAATAAGCATGTGGGGTAGATATCATGTGGGGTAGGACTTTTATCTTCATGATTATTTTTTATTATTTTCACCTCACTAACTTTTTTCATTTTTGTTCTCTTTTATTTTGTTTTTATCACTTGCATCATTCAAAAGAGGTGTTGATCCATAAAAAATGTGTTCTTTAAACGTAAATAATATGCATTATTGGACAAAGGGGTTATAATACGAGATATGAAAAACTCAGAAGTCCAGCTATGGTCAGAGAATACTCAGGATAGTCCGGGATTTACACTATACACACCCAAAGTCGACTTTTTGAGTTAGCCAAAAGTTGTAGGGGCAGATGAAAAGGTTGCTGACCTGGAGTGTCCTTTCAAAGACAGCAAGAACAAGATGGAGAAACCCTAGCTGATCTTGAGGCAATTGTTGACAAATTTAAGAAACAAGCAGTTAAACTTCAAATAGTTCTTATTGATGAAGGCTTCCAATGGCGTTGTCGTTAGGAACAGGCTCAGCAGAGAGTGAAAGCCGGAGATGCAGTCCTTCAAGACCTTTTTTGGGGCAAGCAGCTCGTCACTTGCACAGTTTAGCCAAAGGACCCGGAACGGTTTGACAGAATATTCAACCGGTGACATAAAAAAGACGGAAGATGAATCAACCTGTCAGAAGCAGTTCGGGTTCTATACTTTTAAAATATTTTTTGTCTTTTAAGACGTAACACTTTTGTCCCCAATAAAGATTATTTATAATAACAGATACATTTTTGGATCAATGCCTCAAACATTGCATGCATTATGCATTTAAACATATTTTGCATTTTTGTTATTTTCATTTCTTTTCATTCACATTAACTCACAAGCATTGGACACACCTCATACACATAACACTCGTTCAAATAGAAAAGAGCGGGAATTTTTTGATGAAAGCAATGACACTTCTGAAGCAGAAATATGTTCATCTGAGAAGCACCGACAAGTGAAATGGTTGAAAAATATGGAGCAAGTGCAGTAGAAGGCCCTAATCCTCGACATTCTGGGGCATCTTAATGAGGCTTTGTTCCATTTTGTAGCATCTTGTTTGGACTTGTTTTTCTGAACTTTCTCATATTTCTTTTTGAAACCTATTTTTGAACTTTGACTTATTTATTTTTATGAGAATATTTCAAATTTATACTGAGAATTGAATCAAATTTACAACTTGAAATTCTTTGAATATCAACTCAATAAAAAACTCTGTAAATGATCGGAGTTATAGATCTTTGACATTGTGACCTTTGATTTTACCCCCAAAAATATGCTCGAACACTATATACTTCTCTTGTAGGAACCGATATAGCCTTCTCTCTTCATAAGGCTTGGTATTTAGATGTGCATAGGTGCAGACAACATGGGGCATCTTTTGCATATGATATTTCTATACTTTTTGTTTAAGACTTTCAGTGATGTTAATGATCTTCAAAGATGGAACAGTCGAATAGGTGAATCTATTTTAGGTCAGTTGCTTGGAAATTGAACTCTAAAGTTGAGATTCCTTGACTTTTAACAACACCTAGACTATAACAGGTTCTTCTTAACAAACTTAAGAAATTGAACCCGTATACCATATTACATATATATAATAAAGCTTGAGTTGTCCCTCTAAAGCAATTGGTTAAACTCCCGGCTCTATGGATAAGATTCAACTAACCTGATAAAGGTGATTATAATGTCTATACAATAGAGCTTGAGTTGTCCCTCTAGAGCAATTGGTTAAACACCCCGGCTTTATGGATAATATTCAGCTAGCCTGATAAAGGAGATTATAATATCTATACAATAATATTGAACTGAACCTCTAGAGCAATTGGTTAAACGCCCCGGATTTATGGATTCAGCTAGCTAGACAATGGTAAATTTAAATAAGGAGTTTCGGTAAAAATGGACTAAGGGAATTAGGGAACACCTGTTATAGTCAAATTCACATGAGCACTCAAGAATTTCATTTTTAGACCGATATTTCTGCACTGCCTTTGTTAGAAGAGCCTATAAAGCTTGAACATATGGAAGATTTCAGAGAATCGAAATAGAAGGTCTAGTAATTGATAAAGCTAGTTGTGTCATTTTGTCCGCATCCAATTAAAATGTCAAGCCAAAGAAAAAGCATGTTGCGATGTTTCAAAAAATGACATTTTGGGTGACTGAAACCTTAGGTCAACCTAAAGCCAACTCATCCACTTGAATATTTGTCAAAGAGCTATAACTCTGAAAGCATTAAAAGAGCTATTGATTCCTTTGATATTCTTTGAACTCATGTTTATGATTTGATTCGATTTGATTGCGAGCCTAAATTAAGGGGCAATATTTTACAAAATTCTTCCATTTTCATATCCTTTTTTCCCTCCTAAAATATGAGAAATGAGGAAAACACTTTCAAATATGACAGTCTCAAATGTGAAAGGCTACAACCTGATAAGCATGGTCGATTCCAATGATCAAGATCGGCAGGTAAAATGAGACTCCATCCATGACTAATTCATATTGCATGCATATTAGGCACACATAAGAGCATTGCATCCATAGCTTCGCATATGTGCATAATTTTGCAAATTCATGCTTCACACCGAAAGATATTGAACTCGAAAGAGATGCAATTTACAAGTGTGGATTTTAACTTCACAACAATGTACGTCCAATTAAAATCTCAATTTCACAGCGAATGAGCCATCAACGATTTCAACTTCACGAAGAAATATATCATGCCTGATGAAGTGATTTAGCGTCACAACAAACATACCTTCCACAGATTTAACTTCCTGAAGTCAACGATTAGAGCTTCTGAAAGGATTTCTTTAACATGCATGAACAAGAAAATTATCGATCACCTTTGAGACTGTTTCTCTCGAAACAAGGGGTCGTCTCGCTTAAGACTAATTTACTCAAAACAAAGTTTTGTCTCTCTTGAGACAGTTTCTCTTGAAACAAATTTTGTCTCTCTTAAGACAGTTTCCCTTGAAACAAATTTTGTCTCTCTTGAGACAATTTCCCTTGAAACAAATTTTGTCTCTCTTGAGACAGTTTCCCTAGAAAAAAAATCTTTGAATATGTTCTCCTTGAAACAAATTTTGTCTCTCTTGAGACATTTTCTTTTGGAACAAATTTTGTCTCTCTTGAGACAGTTTCCTTTGGACTAAATTTTGCCTCCCTGGAGACAGTTTCTCTTGAAACACAAAAAACCTTTGAAATTTTTTCTCTTAAAACACAAAAAAACCTTTGAAAATGTTTCTCTTGAAACATAAAGACCCTCGAGTTCAATTACACTCAGCTTCGAGGGCATACCATTTATAGCATAACTCAAGGCTAGAAGGGTTATCTGCCAACTAAAGACATCCGAGTTTGACTACGCTCAGCCCGAAGGAACTTTATTTACAATATAGCTCAAGATAAGAAGGGCTATCTGTCAACAAAATTATCGAGTTCGATTCTATTCAGCTCGATGACACATCAATCACACTACTGTCCGGTTATAGTCGAGGTTTTCAAGTCGAGAAAAAGACCTGGGTTAGCCGTGCCTTAGTGACAAGAAACAGTTTTCCGGCAGCATAGCTTAAGTCGAGAAAAGCTATCGGTCAACGAAGACTTTTCGAGTTCGATTATATTCAAATCAAGGGCCTATCAACCACATGATGGAGTCAAAGAATTATTTTCCAGTTGAATTTTTTAAACCAAGGTCTTTAAACCGAGAAGAAGACCGAAAGGCAACGAGAAGCCACATTCCGACTCAAATTCTGAACTACAACTTCAATTCTATATCATTTCATGATGGACTCGACTTCGTGACTGAGGAGCCATCTGCAACTCAATTCGACAGAGAGTTATTCTTAATTTAAATATAAAAATCCATTTCAACTCCACCGAACAAAATTTGTGTCCTTTTGTCTTTGTCCTATTTTTTCGTTCCACGAAAAAAAGAGAAAGAGTGGCAGCTGTATACACCTAATTTCATCCTTTGGTCAACCTTATTATTTAATATATTTTATTACATATGTTGTATAACACACGTATATTTGTTTTCATCTTGTCAGTTCAAGGAACAAATAAAAACGTGGCTCAGGCGTTGTTTACAAACACTACAAGCCCAATCAGTGGTCCAGTTGGAACCAAAACACCCGATGACAGCTAGGGTTTTCCAACCTTAGCCCCAATCTCTTCTGCACCACAACAGTCCTCACCTGTGCCCCCGATCTTCACGCCGTAACAGCCATTAACGAAAATCTCGCATCAACAACCAAAGCAATAAACAAGTATTAGAGTCCTATTATGACTCAAAATAGGTCTAAAAATAGCCTAGATCCAGACTATAAATGTTGATGTAATCAAACCCATGGTACGGAGGATATTACTTAGAGATTACGCACGAATATCACACTAGAAGACACGAAGTATACTCGAAAAAAATGAGGGGAACAGAGAGGGATTCGAACAGGAAAAAGAGAGGAGAAAACAAAACCATTGAAGGAACCTAAAGTATTTTTTAAGGTATTTTTCTGGATTTTTGAAAACAAAAATCAAAGCAATAATTTTTTTAATTTTGCATGTACTTCATTCGAAACAAATAGGGTTTAGTTTTTTACCTCGGTTGAAGGAGCCCTCGTCGGAGTCTAGGATTTCGTCGACGGAGTTGTGAAAGTCGAAACCTTTAGGGCTTTGTAGTCGGGGAGGTGAACCTTTTATGGTCCTTAGAACGCTTACCTCACGGTTTTGATTTCAAAATAGGAGAGCTTCATAAGGCTTTGTGGCTTCGATCGTTGGCCAGGTAGAGGGATTGAGAGAGGATACAAAAAGAGGATGCGACAACTATGTGAGTTTAGGTTACAGTTTACCTAAAATGGTCAAATGTAGTATATATATTAAACGTATTTGGTGAATTAGCTTTAGAACCCCCTCAGTTTGCCACGAATTTTTATTTTAGTCATCATTTTGCATCTGATTTAATAATTGTTTTTTTAATATCTGGTTTTGTTAATTCAGTTCTTTAAGTTGTTGGTTTTATTATTTTGTCCTTTAAATATCATATTTTCTGTTTTAAATATTTAGTTTTTATTTTATTTAGTTTTTTCATTTTTTATGATTTTTTTTATTTAATATTTATTTACTATTTTGTATCTAACATTTTTGATTTTTTTAATCAAAGGTAAGTAATTCGAATCAAATTTTTAAATTTAAATTTGAATTTTGAATTTTGAATTTTTCGCAATTAAAGACAACCGACAAATTAATTGGTACCGAAAGGGCGGTTCAATGGTGCTAATCCTTCCTTGACGGTAACCGACTCCCAAACCCGACACACTTCTAGTAAAACGCAGATCATGTAAGATGGTGTCCGACCTATCTAAATTCATTTTAAAATGGTCGGTGGCGACTCCCTAACCAATTATTCAAGTCGAACCCAATTTCGGGTCCAACCGAAAGACGTTCGCGACATAATGCATTATAAAAATTATGGGTTCTCTTGCCCAGACCCAAATACAGTCCTGCGGATACTGTTTACTTTCAGCGTGTAATTTGGTTATGATTAATAAAATGGCTTAAATATAAAATAAGTGCTTAAATTATAACTTTTTTCACGAATAGATGCATGTAGTATTTTTTTAAATGATTATGTGCCTAACATTACAAACGTCACCACTTTAAGTGCCAAAGTTGTAACTGTTGTTAGTTTTTCCCGTTAAGTGACACATGTCATACTCTAATAGTTTTGAATTTTTTAAATTAAAAATATTATTATATTTATAAAAAAAAACCATATTTTTTTCTAAAATTACAAAAAC
This sequence comes from Hibiscus syriacus, assembly GCF_006381635.1. Taxonomy (NCBI): domain Eukaryota; kingdom Viridiplantae; phylum Streptophyta; class Magnoliopsida; order Malvales; family Malvaceae; genus Hibiscus; species Hibiscus syriacus. The sequence continues at coordinate 2,579,967 of NW_024062765.1, forward strand.
CCTAAAATCCCTAAATCTTAACCAAACATTAACCCCATTTCTATTTGCGACCACAACCACCACCTCCAATACCTCCCTTGCCATCACCGTAGTCGGAAAGCGTCGTCTTTTATGTGGAGTAGTTGTGGTCTTTTGATGGTCGTCGTTTCATCGTGTTCGTCGGGGTAGATTTCATCGCGATTTTATGGGTCTTCGGTTACTGTTATGGCTATTATTTGTCAGGGAATAGGTCTTCGGTGGAAGCATGTCTAGGTGGGAGTCCAATTGACGATAACAGCGGCGGCAGGCGGCGGGTGGTGATGGGCATGGGTATAGGGACTAGATTTAGGGGTTTCAAAGTTTTAGGGAGGTTTTTAAGATTTTTGAAAATGTGAGCTTTTTAATATATATATATATATATTAAGGTTTTTTAATAAAAATTTCAAAATTACCTGAGGGTGACATGTGATACTTAACGGAAAAAATTAACAGTGATTATTGCATGGACACCTAAAGTGGTAGCGTTTGTAACGTTAGATACCGAGATCATTCAAAAAATACTATAGGCACCTATTTGTGAAAAACGCTATAGTTTAGGCACTAATTTTATATTTAAGCCTAATAAAATCTTGAGTATTCTTTTCATCTTTCACTATCTTGATTGAATTACGGCTTGGTTGACGTATGAAGCTGTTTTTAGCGAGACATATTTTACTTTTTCAAAATAGAAAATATATAAATAATATTAAATAATATGAAAATTAAAATTTTCAAAAAAATTAATTTTCTTTTCAATACTCCTTTAATTTAAATTTGTTTAATGTATGGGTGAAAACCTTAATATTAGCACCAATAATTATAATTAAACTCTTCTTCATTGGAAAACTATTGTGGCGAAAGTAAAAAAGAAAGAGAACGGCTACCCCTGAGATTAATTAACTTGCATAGGACGTTTTACAGCAACGACTTGATCATATTCTGGACGCTTTTGAATTGCTTTCATTTCTCTTGAGAATTTAATGGCAAAGCGGCTCAATTTCCGCAGATTTATTTGAACCCATCCATGTTTCGAATATATTATAATTAAATTCTAAATTTTTACACGAATCAAATTATTATTTTAATAGTAAAAAAATTATTGTTATATTTCGAAGATCTAAATTCAAACACCTTAAATGTCAAATATGTAAGCATTAATATCGAGAGAACAAAGATTATCTTTAAAGAATATCACATTGTACTTATTCTTTATTAATAAAAAAAATTGAATTAAACAAAATCTTTTTTTCTTGACTTTTTCTTCTTCTTTGAAGTCGTACCTTTTGGGCTCCAACGAAGGACTTTTATCCTAATAGGCATGGATAAATACACGATGAATGTATGACGTGACCTTCCTCCATCTTCTTTTTATATTTCATTTTTCTATTATTTGTTTCATTTTTATTTAAAAATTTTCCATTTAAATAGAAAAAAGACATAAATTCAAAAACTTTCTATTAAATATGAAATCAAAATTCCATAAAATATGAATATATAAAAATTTCGATCTTCTTAAAAGTAATTTTATGAATGAATAGGTAAAACATATATTCTATTTATTTTATTTCTTTGGTATTTTGTATAATTTTATTCTTTCTTATCATATTAATGAAATCAAAAATAAATAATATTGTAATTTTCTACAATTCCTTTTAACTCTTAAAAAATAATTTTAACATGAATTATAAAATGTTCTAAAATTTATTTATAAAATAAATATTCAAATTATATATTTTTAATTAAGAAAATAATTTTTTAAACAATAATATAAACTCAAATTCTTTTTTCAAATTTTGACACATGTAATGATAAGTTAGATAAGAAAATAAGTTATAAGATTTAAACTCATAAAAAATAAATGTAATTTGAACAAATATTTATCAATTAAGTTTTGATTTTTAAAATAAGGTATGGTTTTGAAAAACAACTGATTGTTTAGGTACAGAAACAGATTAAAATTAATAGTTTAGGTACTAAATACTCAATTTACCCTAAAAAATGAAGATTTAATTTTTGTATTGCCACTCCCACCTCTAGTTTATTTTATGAGAAAATAACCTCAGTGACCAAAAATGTCTTATAATATACGATTTTAACCAACGTTTTTTGGATTTGCCAAAATGACCAACTAAATCGCAATGCGATCGATAATTCGCAACGTGATCTCCGGTATCGCAAATCAGTTTCCAGATTTGCAACGCGAACATCGACTATCGCAACGCGAACTTCGACTATCGCAATGCGATTTTCCAAATTCGTTGCGATAGTCCAAGTTCGCGTTACGATTTATTACAAATTCGCGTTGCGATAGTCCAAGTTCGTTGTGATAGTCGAAGTTCGCGTTGAGATTTATTTCAAGTTCGTTGCGATAGTCGAAGTTCGCGTTGCGATTTATTCCAAATTCGTTGCGATAGTCGAAGTTCGCGTTGCGATTTATTCCAAGTTCGTTGCGATAGTCGAAGTTCGTGTTGCGATTTATTCCAAATTCGTTGTGATAGTCGAAGTTCGCATTGCGATTTATTCCAAGTTCGTTGTGATAGTCCAAAATCGCAACGACTAATGGTATTACATTTGTTTCTTAAGAATTTTCTCTAAAAAGATAGTATTCGCGCGGACGTGTCGAAGACACGTATTACCACGACCACGACCCGAGACGAGACGAGACGGACGGCGCGCGCGCGAGAGTCCCCCTTGTTCTCTATCACTCAACAAGGAAGTGGGAAAGCCAAGCCTTAAATACCATTCCCAATAGTGTTTCCAATACTATGTCGGATTGAGCATTACCAACACTTGTTCCCAATACTATGTGGGATTGAGCCTTAAATAGTGATATTATTTGTGAATTATAGTTAATGACTTTAGTATTTGTATGAAAAGTATTTGTGGTTCGTTTAGTTTTAATGCAATTCTAATTTATTTTCAATTGATTGTAAGTGCACGATAACAATTTTTTTTATTCTCGCGAGTGATGCAATTTTTTTTGAATGTTTTGCTTAAAATTACAATAATCGCTATTGATTGTAGATTGACTTTTAATTATGACATATTTAATCGTATAATACTAATGCAATTGGTTGCTGATTCAGTTGTTTTAAGGTGCATGATTGTTAATTGTTTCCTGAATAATCACATAGTATTGGAAACAAGTGTTGGTAATGCTCAACCCCACATAGTATTGGAAACACTATTAGGAATGGTATTTAAGGCTTGGCTTTCCCACTTCCTTGTTGAGTGATAGAGAACAAGGGGTACTCTCGCGCGCCGCCGCCACCGTCGTCCGTCTCGGGTCGGGTCGGGTCGGGTCGTGGTCGTGGTCGTGGTAATACGTGTCTTCGACACGTCCGCGCGAATACTATCTTTTTAGAGAAAATTCTTAAGAAACAAATGCAATACCACTAGTCGTTGCGATTTTGGACTATTACAACGAACTTGGAATAAATCGCAATGCGAACTTCGACTATCGCAACGCGAACTTGGACTATCGCAACGAATTTGGAATAAATCGCAACGCGAACTTCGACTATCGCAACGAACTTGGAATAAATCGCAATGAATTTGGAATAAATCGCAACGCGAACTTCGACTATTGCAACGAATTTGGAATAAATCGCAACGAACTTGGAATAAATCGCAACGCGAATTCGACTATCGCAACGAATTTGGAATAAATCGCAACGAACTTGGAATAAATCGCAACGCGAACTTCGACTATCGCAACGAATTTGGAATAAATCGCAACGCGAACTTCGACTATCGCAACGAACTTAGACTATCGCAACGAATTTGTAATAAATCGCAACGCGAACTTCGACTATCGCAAATCAGTTTCCAGATTCGCAACGCGAACTTCGACTATCGCAACGCGAACTTGGACTATCGCAATGCGATAGTCGAAGTTCGCGTTGCGAATCTGGAAACTGATTTGTGATACCGGAGATCGCGTTGCGAATTATCGATTTGCGATACCGGAGATCACGTTGCGAATTATCGATCGCATTGCGATTTAGTTGGTCATTTTGGTAAATCAAAAAAAAGTTGGTTAAAATCGTATATTATAAGGCATTTTTAGTCACTGAGGTTATTTTCTCTTATTTTATTTATGTTACCACTAGCACTTGTCAATATCACTGCCAATGAATTTTATTTTATATTTTTCTCACGCCATTGATAAACGAAAGGGAGTATATAATTAAATTAGTTTCCCAGAACGTAACAAAGACACATTCCTATCTTCCAATCATATCATATATAAAACTCAAACAGATAGTCTTACAAACTAAATCTTCCTCGAAAAGGCTACACTATCATTTATGGACTATGATGTTACATTTCCAAATAGGAAAAATGTTATTAGCAATATTCCGAATAACGTTTAAAAATGAATAAAGATCCACAATTTATTAGTATTTATTCTTATCATTCTATTTTCTAGGTACAACGAGGCATGTTGGATGGAGGTGGTCGAATGCTCGTCTCCGTCGTAGTTCCATTCCTCACAATGAAAACAGTGTCCATCCCCCAACTGCTATGCCTCTCGAAATGACAATGCATAAACCATACCCCTGAAAAAAACATACACAATTCATCTTGATTTCATGTTTATATGTCATTCGTTTATATTCGATTATTTTGAATTCGGATTTTTCGAATTAAAAAGACAATTTTTTTGAAAACTTACCGGGATTGTCTGCAAAAAATCTGAGGGCAACCCATCCTCTACCAGGAACGTGGACAGTGTTAATGAGTGGTGGGTCAACCAGGTTATAGGTGCTTGGGTCAGTCTGATTGTTAAAATTTCCAGAACCACTTCCTACCCAGTAGAAGCTGAAACCATGCAAATGGATTGGGTGACTTCCACCAGCACCGAGCTGGGTTGCTTGGAGCACAATCTCCACTGCATCGCCGTAATTTAGCATAACAGCCCTCGTCCCTAATTCAGCTGCCGGATTGAGAAGAGTCAAGTTTCCGGTGAAATCATAGAATACAGGTGGATTGAGGGGAAAATCTTGGGTGAAAACACCGGTGGTCCTGTTGTAGTATGCTTGGAGAATGTCAATTCGTGGGAAAACAAAGCTGACATTGTTCATACTCGCAACTATTCTGTTTTGTACAAGACACTGTGAGGTGTTGCACGGTATGTTGTTCGTGGCGATTGCGATGTACACTCGTCGATTGATTTCCGAATCCGTTGGCACATTCAGTGGCGGGTTCTGCGTGACATTTATGTTTCTAATTCGCCTGACGAAGCTGTTAGTAGCATTCGTATCGTTTCTTGCAGGTAGATTGATCAAGGAAGCATTCAATCCACCCGCACTGTTTGAATATTCAAAAACACCAGTAGTAATGAAGTCAACAGGCAAAGCCGCGGAATCAGAGAAAGGCCTAGTAGCCATGTAATATTGGCCGGCGTTTTGGTTGGCGAAGACCAAAACGTCCATGGTTTGTCCGGGGCTTATCAATATATAGTCGCTCGTAAACCTTGCGACGTAGGAGGCGTCTTGTGCGACGACGGTGAGGGTGTGGTTCATGATGGAGAAGAATTTCTCTTCGTTCATTGCAGAATTGATTATCCGGAGATGGTACGTCTTCTGAAAATCAACTTGCATACGAAACATTGTATCTGCAACAACAAATTCATAAGCTGTTAGTTCTGTTTACATTAAAAGAGTACGAAAACTCGATTTGAATACGGCAAAGCTAGAACGTACCATTGGGACATCCGGTTGTGTCTCCTAAATTCCCATTGATAGCATAAGCATCCGGTTGGCGAGGAGGTATACCGGTTGCAAGTGCTTGATCGATAATCTGCTTGTAGTCTCCATTGTACCATGATTCTGCCCATACATATAGTTGAAAATTGAAATCAAATTATGATTCGTATAATTATATATAACTAACACAAACGAAATGTTGAAAGATATGCTTACGAAGCATGATTGTTTGGTCGGCATCCGGTGTCGGGAACGGATAAGTTTCGTTCTCGGCCGGTAAAATGATAAAGGCTCCCTGGACGGAACCGCGAGTCCAGTCGCTGTGTGCATGCCACCAAAGGGTTCCTATTTCGTCCGATAATACGACTTCGTATGTGAAGTTGGTCCCCGGTTGAATTGGGCATTGAGTTATGAACTCGGGACCATCGGACCATGGATTTCTCGGTTGTTTCACACCGTGCCTGCAGCAACATGATTCATTTAATCACTTCTTATTTCGATTCTTCAGGAAATTACCATTGGAAAAAGAAAAAGTCAATTACCAGTGAATGGTAAAACCATAGTTTCCTTGATTGTGGACATTAACGAAGACAGTATCACCTCTATGAACACGAATCTCTGGCCCAGGATAACTGCCGTTTACAACCAGCAACGTTGTCGTATTGCACAGTTTCGTAAAGTTTGCCTCTCGCACCTACAATAATTTAAGACCTTTACTTATTTAGAGAAAAAAAAATCAAGTAAGCATACGCTAAAAGAAAGGGAAAGAAAGGCACTGACGAAGAATTCATAGTTATGCACATCAGCACTGCAAAGGAGCAAATTGCTGAGAAACAAAACCCCAGCAAACACCAAACATTGATTCACTAAACCCATCTCTAAAGTGTTCTTAGTTCTCCCCTGTTGTCTTGTCTTTGTGTCCTAAAATTCAACAATTTATAGTGGAAAAAGGAGCTTGTGCTCCCAAGTTTCTCACTTGAAAATTATAAAACGAATCTTCTGAGATGTATGTATAAAAAAGTAAATTGCATTTTATTTTTCAGTCAAAAAAAATTACACGTCACATGCTTTATTCCAGATAAGCATTTGAAGTCAGACCTTATATATATATATATATATACACACCCATACACGTAGAGGCTATTTCAATATTAAATAATCCGACAAGAGAGGTTTCTTGTTAGCGTCAAATTTTAGTACCTAAATCTTGTGGATTATACGTTACAGCTAATCAGAAAATGCAAACACAGCCCATGTTTATAACAATATTTCGTTATTGTTGTTTTCATTGTCTTATAGTTTTTCTAATGGAAAATGCGTATACTTTGTTAATTTGGATGTTTGCTCCTTCCTTAATTAATAAATTAGTAAATTCATTCCATTACTTTAAAAACTTAAATAAAAAATGTGAAATGACTAATATAAACTATCAACAATTGTTGTAATAGGTCAAATATTGACCCCAAAAATATTACCTGCTCCGTTTGTCCTTAACCCTAACAAGGTTTGAGAGTTGGTAATGTAATAAGGATCTCAATGTTATATGATTGTTTTTATAATACATTAGATCAAGTCAGGTCGGGTTTAGAAAAGTGTAATATTGGGTGAGGTTAAGTTCGAATTTAGAGTTCGGATCCAACTCGAGATAATAATATAATTTTTTTTCTATATATTTAAGGATATTTACTATTGTAGCCCTCTATGTTTCTTTTCAATTAGGTCGTATTTTACAAAATAAAAATTATAAATTTTTTTTATTCGAGTTGAATTTCAGTTTGTGTGAAACTTCTTTAAAAAAGATATAATACTCCAATTAAATTTGATCGTATCAAAAACTCGACCCAATCCGTTCCATTACCATATGTAATTAATATTTTCTAAGTCTCTAACATGTTGCACATCAATCAAATATTAAATTGCGGAAAATGTGTAAATGCATACTATATAATATTCGAAAGTTTACCAACTAAAGCAATTGCATTTGTATGACTAGTGGCATTGCATGGACCCGAATTAGGTAACAAAGAATTTAACCGAAAAGAAATGCAAAACCAGTTGATGAGAACCACAGATTGAAGCGACTATGGAGAAGAAATACTATTTTCCAACAGAGATAATGGTAGTGGGTTTGAAATTTGTAACTTAAGAGATGATCGGCCAGCCATGTGCGACTTTGCGGGTCTTCTAAACGCGTTCTCTAGAAATGAAGCAAATTGGTTTCTTACAATCCCAGAAAATGAGTTGCACCACAATACAATTGAACTGATCCAAGCTAGTTCGGTAGCCAACAATGTTTGAATTTTCTCCAAGTCTTCCACGATTTTAGCCCCTGATTAACTTAAAACGTTTTCTTTACGATTGATTATTAGATCATTGTTTAATATAAGATGTTTGATTTTAACTAAACACGTCCAATTTCATACTCTTCTCTATCATTGAATAGAACCATCTATTGCTTTCCCAAAGGTTGACATTAGACAATCGTCGTATTTTAAATGGTAAACTCTTTGACTCCACATTTTGGGGGTAACGGTCCAGAAATATTTGACAAAGATATCATCTTTATCTATTGTCCGTTGACTTTTATTTTGTAAATCACTTTTTGCTTCTTTCAATTTTTATGTCAATATTTTTATAATTTACAATTAATACATTTTAAATATTTACTATAGGCATACTACTCGTTTATTTGAAGTTGTAAGTAAACGAAAAATATATATTTATAATTGTAAATAATATATTTTAATAAAATATGACATTATTGAAATATATATGATAAGACTCGAATTTAGATTTAAAATTTTCAAGAACTTAATATGGACATGCCTTAATAAAGGCTTAATATTTGCTACTCATCGTTGTTAAGTTGAAAAATGCCTTGTAAATTACTATAGAAAAGTTATGTGGAAGGTGTGGTTTAAAGGCATCAAATGTTTCTAAACAATGACTTGGATTTTAAGTTGGTCCCCTAACTTTAAAAGATTTTAATTAAACTTTCAAACTATTCCTATTGTTTTAAATATGTTTTTTTTTTGTTAATTTTTGTCTATCCATTTACTTAAACATTAAATGTCATATGAAATCTAACATGGGATATAGATAAAAATTTAAACACGTGTTCGATCAGTCAAATTGTTCATCTTTGTCTCCTCATATTCTCTTATGTCATGGATTCTAGACTCACTAGAAGTACTCTCTTCCATTCTTCTAAAGTCCCTCTTTTTCCTCCCATTTAGGTAAAATTAATAATAGATTTAGGTTTGTAAAAAAAAAAGTCATGTTTAAAAAATATAATGTCATTGTCGACACTAGTTTTTGTCCCGTTCCAGTTATTAATATTATTATTACTACTACTATTATTATTATTATTATTACAAGCCCAATACAACAAATTAGGCCCCAAATACAAAACAAAATATAGAGGCCCATTTACAAGAACCCGGAGGTCCAGACCTAGATTCAATTCGGAAGCCCAACAAGCAGATCCAGGCCCAAACCCGATTCAGGCCCGAATGATTCAAGCATGAGAAACCCAGCTAGGGTTTTTTCATTTTCTCCAGCCGCCAGTAATCCTCAACCGTCCGATCGAAAGGGAGATGAATAGCCCAGATGAAGCTTCCAGAAACCCTAGGGTTTCATTACAACCTAGGGCTATTCCGGCCGCCTCCTCAAAGTGCTCCACTCCGATGCTGCCACACCACCACCGCCTCAACAGAAGACTCCAGAAGAAATAAGGATGACCACACACCTCACAACCCTAGGGTGAGTCACCACTATAGCTTCGGTGACTCACTGGGGTTCACTCTATTAATCGGTCTGAGATGAGTACCAAAGAACCCTATATATAGGGTCAAACCTGCAAGAGAAAAAAACACAGCAACGAGAGAGGAGAGACACGGACAAACAGATGAAACAAGTGATAGAGAGAAAAAAGAGAGACAGAGGAGAAATCAACCAACAGAGAGCAAACTGTTGAGTTAATCGATCGACGAATATGGCCAAGAGGGGGGTGAATTGGCAATTTAAAATTTTGGTGGAAGCTTTTGTAGAAAATTGAAAGTAATTGCGCAGCGATTTATAGTGGTTCGACTTTCTCAACCAAAGTCTACGTCCACTACTTTAGCTATCCACACTAAGGATTTTCCACAAATTCACTAATTTGTCTTTCTTTTGAGGATAAAGTGTAACCTTACAAATCCCTCAAGAATTATACCCCAAATTCTTGAGATCACTCTATCCCAAAGAGAACAATACAAATTTTGCAAACTTACAAGAAAATCCTCACAATGCAAGATGTTTGCACAATTCTAGAACAAAGAAAGAACACTCAAGATAATACAATTGAGCACAATAAGTGTTCTTGAAAGCAAAAATGAATATTGAATGAAATAGGCTTGAAAATGCTCAAACTTGAGGTTTGATACTTTCTCTTTGATTCTCTCTTGATTCTTGTTGATTCTTGTTTCTTGTTGTTGATCAATGGCTTCTAAGCTTGGTTAAATACTCCTTCAATTGATTCTAAACGTTGGGGATGATTAGTGGAGTCAATAGAGCCGTTCAAGTGTGAAAACAATTAATAAAACAGTTGGGAGCATCTGGTGCATAAATGCATAAGGCTAGTGCATCGGTACGCTATGTGTAAAATTCAAATATTTCGACCGTTGGACCCTTAGTGCATCGGTGCACTAAGAGTGCATCGATGCATGAAGTGCATTCGATGTTTCAAACAAGCCAGAGTGCATCGATGCATGGTCTGTGCATCGATGCATAAAATGCATTCGATGTTTTCATAAAACCCTGAGTGCATCAATGCATGGTATGTGTATCAATGCATAAAATGCATTCGATGTTCAATTTATTCAATGGTGCATCGATGCATGGATTGATGCATCGGTACACTCTTTTGAAAAATTGATTTGAGGCTCGTTTTTGGTTCGAAATACCTTGTGAAAATTGTTTAAAAAATAGTTTAAGTATAAAACACAATTTTACACATTATTAAGGATTTAAATTGAACTTTGAAAGACTTGGAGTAATATTTTGATATTCGAGTAATTAAATCGAATATACTTAGAAAATCATTTGTAAAATCTTAAAATTCATTTATACTTAATTTGTTATATCGAAACATCAAAATGTTTCCAACAATCTCCCCCTTTTTGATATAACAAAACATTTGTGTAATTTTAATATTTTCTTTTAAAATAAATTTTGAAATTACTCCCCCTTACTCTAACACTTCTCCCCTATAACACTTTTACACTTCTCCCCTTTTTGTTAAATCAAAAAGACTTTAAAACGTTTTAAACAAGGTTTTGAAAAGCTTAGTCAATTGATTTAAAATATATATATATCTTAAGCTACTAAGATCAAAGATCAAGACAAAGGTTAGTCAATAGTTTCATAATTCAATATTCATAAACATGTAATGGATAATTGGTCATATATGTCTAATGATGCAAAAATAAGTATTAATAAAAAGAAAATTCAAACCAAACATATATATATATATATATATTAATATCTAATATCTAATATCCAAAGCAACCAAAATATAAATCCAAACAAATTTCAAACATCCAACAATCCAAAAGCATTCAAAATGTTTTAACAAGTAAAGTTCTAAGTTGATCCAAAACAAAAACAAAGCAAGGTCTACTCGTCCATAGAAGGATCGGGAGGAGGAGGAAATCGTGCTTTCATCTAAAGAGTAAGAGCATCCATACGTGCAAGCATCTCCCTTTGAAACTCCATTTGTTGAGCTTCCAAAGTGTTTAAGCGATGATTCACCGCTTCGTTGTTTGCAGTTAAATGGGATTCGATGGAAGCAAACCGTAGATCAAATGTCTCCAAAAACGAACGGAAATATGGAGGCACTTGATCCTCTTGTGGTGTTGGTTCCGGTGCATTGTCGGGATCGTCAATATCTTGTAATATCCCTTGAAGCTCGGGATCATCATCTGCAGCCGGTGCCGGAGGAGGAATACGAGAAGAGCTAGGAGCAGCCCGTGAAGAACTAGCTCCGGAGTTTGCTTATTGGGTCGAAAGACCCATAGACCAGTTTCCTCATCTTGTTTCCAATCAGCTTTCTTCAACGAGGTGAGATTGATTTGGTTTTGGAGAGGGATAAGATTGTCGAGAGAGACGTTAAGACCTAGTTTGATAAAAAGGTTGCTAAGTAGACACCCATAAACTAAAGTTTTGACATTTTTAGAAGGGACAACATTTATGGTATCTACTAATTCACTAAAAATAATATGTGGCAAATTTATTTTTCTATTTTGCTGGATACAATACATCCACCATAAATCCCTGGTATGAAGAGTGGAGTACCTTCCTCCGGATGGTCGAAACCACCAAGAGATCATTAAATGTAGAAAACGATCGTGATGAGTACGTAAGGTACTGACACTAGCATTAGGAATATAGGGACATGCCATAGTTTCTTTCTCATTGTATAAACCATTGCCATATAACCCAAATTCCTTAGCTATAGTCTCGGGGTCAATATGAATATATTGTCATAAAAGATAGGATTTAATTCCTATAGTCCCACATTGAGTCTGGCTTTGAATACATATCGCATTAGAGTAGAAAATGCGGACTAACTAATGATAGACAATAGGTTTAAGGTGAAATAGTTTATCAAACTCCCAGGACTTGAGAGCCCGTAGGTATTGAAAGTTGATATCTACCATGGCTTGAACAGAGGGAATATGTTCTTCCCGGATTTTGTAAGATTGGAAAGAATTCATATACCTATGGTAGAGTTCATCCCTACGACGCTCAGGCATATTAAAACAAGAACTTATAATGGTCATGTTTTGGTCATTCGGGTTTGGATTTTGAGGTTAATGAGGAATAGGATTAGGAGGTCGGTTTGAATGACTCGATGAAGTCCTAGGGCGTTTAGGATTTGACATGGTTAAGGAATGGAATAAGGAATGTAACCTGCAATTTTGAAACACATGTATGCACAATAATCAATCCCAAAACTCAATTGAGTCCGCAATAATTCAATGTTCTCTAAACCGAATCCTAATAGGCATAGTTTTGAAGAAAAAAAATTATTTAGAAAACAATGTTTGAAAATTATAATATGTATAGTTTTTCATGAAAACAACATAATTGAATAAAAACATCAAATTTAAAAATTAAATTAAGATTTTCGAAATTTTTTTAATATATTTCAAAAATTCAAAAATTAATTGAAAATTTGTGAGTTTTTGATGAAATTAGTTGTAAAATCTAGTTTATAGTCATCAAACAATCAATGCCCGATATAATGTTCATCCTAGAACTAATTAAAACTAGTCCTAAGATCAAAAATCAATAAAATAGAGGTTTTTGGAATATTACCTTGAAAATTTCGGATTGAGAGGAATGTGATGTTGTTTTGCACGATTTGATGATAAAAGTAGGATTTGGAGTTGAAGAACGATTAAAATACGTCAAAAATACGTTGATTTGAGATAAATTGAGAGTTTGAAGAGAGAGGTAGTAAAGAAGTGTTTTGAGGGTTTTGAGACAAAGAAGAGAAACAGGGTTTTTAACCAAAACCTGACGGATGCATCGATGCATGGCCTTGTGCATCGATGCACATTCAATGAGTGCATCGGTGCACCTTCATGGTGTATCGATGCATCAAGCACAAAAATGTCAAAAATTAGTTTTAAACACTCAAAATGCTAAATTAATTAGCTCTAGTGGTATAGGCAACTCATATATTGAAAATTAATCATGTTCAATCAATCAATTTAATCCTTAAACTACATTTGAACATAAAATTAATTTTCACCAAAGAACATAAACTCCCCCTAACTAATAGAAAAGAATGCAATTAAAAATTATTATTATTATTATAAGCATTTTTCATTTATTCTTAAAATATTCACATTGCATTAGCTTAGAAAATTCTTGGCAAAGAACATCATTAGTAGAACCAAATATTATATCATCAACATATATTTGAACTACTAATAAATCTTTATCTTTATGCTTTAAAAACAATGTAGTGTCAACCTTCCCTTTTGAAAAACCTTTTTCAATTAAAAAGTTTGACAATCTTTCATACCAAGCTCTAGGAGCTTGTTTTAAACCATAAAGCGCTTTTGTCAATTTAAGAACATGATCTGGAAATTTTGAATCTTCAAAACCTAGAGGTTGTTCCACATACACTTCTTCTTTTATAAAACTATTTAAAAATGCACTTTTAACATCCATTTGATATAATTTAAATTCATGAAAACATGCAAATGCTAATAACATTCTAATTGCTTCCATCCTAGCTACGGGAGCGTATGTTTCATCATAGTCTATGACCTCTTTTTGAGTATACCCTTGAGCAACAAGTCTAGCCTTGTTTCTCACTATATTTCCACTTTCATCAAGCTTATTCCTAAATACTCATCTAGTACCTACAGTAGATTTATTACTAGGTCTTTCAACTAATGTCCATACTTTACTTCTCTCAAATTGATTTAACTCTTCTTGCATAGTCATAATCCAATGTTCATCATTTAATTCTTCTTTAATATTCTTAGGCTCTATGCATGAGGTAAATGCAACATAATTACAAATATTTCTATAAGAAGATCAAGTTGTTACCCCTTTGGATGGATCACCTATAATTTTACCATTCTTGACATAGTTGTACTCTCTTGGATAAGATACTTCCCTTTCTTCAATGGTTGGATTCTCGATAGGATCATGAGTTTCCTTATCTTTCGTTTCTTCCTTTTATGATGGTTCTCCAACGTCATGTCTAACGTCATTTGTATTTATAATACCTACATCATCATTCAAACAAGAATCCTTCCTCATAATGGGATTATCATCGAAAACAACATGTATAGATTCTTCTACACCTAAAGTTCTTTTATTAAATACTCGATAAGATTTAGAATTTAAGGAATAACCCAGAAAAATTCATTCATCACTTTTAGCATCAAATTTGCCAAGATTGTCTTTATTGTTGTTTAAAATAAAACATTTACATCCAAACGGATGAAAATAGCTAATGTTAGGCTTTTTGTTTTTAAAGAGTTCATATGGAGTTTTCTTCAAAATAGGCCTAAGCATTACTCGATTAATAACATAACAAGCGGTATTTGTGGCTTCCGCCCAAAAATATTTTGGCAAATTGTTTTCACAAAGCATGGTTCTAGCCATTTCTTCTAAAGTTCGATTTTTCCTCTCAACAACTCCATTTTGTTGAGGGGTTCTAGGTGCTGAAAAATTATGGTTAATACCATTAGAATTACAAAATTCAGTAAATCCAAGATTTTCAAATTCAGTTCCATGAT